>NC_083604.1:72890732-74140732 GCF_029168945.1 Cannabis sativa
AATAATACTTAAGTTATAATTTTGAACTTATGTAGGTAATCGATGTTAAGTATTAAGTAAATTATCACATTCACATGAAAATTCCTGAGTGGTCTAAGTTATTAAATTTTAATTTTTTTTAAAAAAAATAGTTTAAGTATACCAACGTGTATAATGACTTAACATTTAACGGTGAGGTATCTATGACTTAAATATTATTACCTTCAAAAATTAAACTTAGATATTTATTTGTAACCGAGAGTCAAAATTAAATATTTATATCGTAATTTTTTTTTTTTTTTGAGGAAAGTAATCAAACTTTATTAACTTTCAAATTCAGCCACCAAACACGGAAGCAAATCAGTTAGGACATCCCCCATACTGAAAATACGATCAGGATAAGAAATAGCAGCTTTAGCAATCGTATGAGCTACTAAATTTGCTGACCGTTTCATAAAAGAAATAGTAACACCCCTTAAATTCACAAGCAAGATTTGACACTCTTTAATTATATCACCAAATAAAGAGATCATATGAGTTGGATTACGAATTGCTTGTACCACCACCAAACAGTTTGTCTCTAGAATCACCTGTGGCCATTGTTTGTCTTTTATCCAGCTTAGAGCCTCACGAACTCCAATTGCCTCATCTAGCTCCGGACGTACATTACCATGACAAAGCCGAGAGACACCTTCCACCATAAAACCATGTTCATCTCTAGCCACAATTCCATAACCATAGTCATGACTACTCCCAAATATTGATGCATCCACATTAATCTTGATTTCGTTAGCATTAGGTGCACACCATCGGTCTAAACCATCCCCGGCCACAAAACCTGTTCGTGATCAATGGAATCCGTAAATTACTTTTAGATATACTTTGTGGGAAAAAAAACAAAAATATATTATATAATATGCAATCAAATTTTCTTATATTTTTATCTGTATAGATTGTAAGGTTAATTTTTCGATTTTTTTATGGCAACACTCATTTAGTTTCACTTTTATTTGTTAATTTTGAGTATTAATTAAATTTTGATTCACTATATGTATACATGGTATATTTTTATTAATTAAAATAATTTATTTATTTAAATATTATATTATTATTTTAAATAGTTTGTATTTAATCGTAATATTTAATCGACACTCTTAAATTTACAAACAAAAGTAAAATTAAGGGGGTATTATCACAAAAAAAAAAATAAGAATTAGCTATATCCAAATTATAGCATATGTGAGTTTGGTTGTAAATTACCTAATATATTATAATCGGATAACAAAAATATTTTAATGATTCACGTTAAGGGTGTACGTCGGTTGATTTGGTCAATTTACGTTACATTTTATTCAACTCAACATAAAGATCATATTACAAAAATTTAAGAGCAATCCACCTAATTAAGAAAAAATAAAATTTTAACTCGCCCAATGAATTGGTTAGTTTAGTCGGGTTAACCAGCCGAAACTAACACTAATATTTAATTTTATTTCATTCAATTATTATATTTTAGTTAATTATGATAATGAGACATATATGAAAGAAATATAATAGTTTGAACTTTTTATTTTTTATAAATATGTATATAAATTGTATTAGATTAGATTATATATAATAATATATATGGGTGACTATTCAATGGTTATATTTTTATTGTAACCATATGGTTACATTTTTCTTTAACCTGTAATAGCAGGTTACCAATAGGTAAACTTTCTTTTTTTAGATTTAATTAATTATAATTAACTATTTTCTTAAAATAATTAATTAAATAGACATTCTTTTTTTAGAGTTATTTAATTATAATTAACTATTTTCTTAAAATAATTAATTAAATACTTAACAAGACCTCTTTTAGCAATTAATATTTATATTTAAATCCTTACTTGAATTATTTTAATAATTAAGCCATTTAATTATAATATTTACAATAAAATTTATTTTTTTACAAAAATTAAACTTCCTTTGACACAAATTAAAATTCTCTTCTTATTATAAATTTTTAAATAATTAATTATTTTTAAATTATATTTAATTATTTTGTTACAATTATATGAACTAAGTATGAGGTCTCAAGCTAATCAATCGATAACAAGTACAGCCATTTTTTTTTTCTAAAAAATCCTTCAACTTATTTCATTTTTTACTTTTTAAATATTTAAATAAAAAAATTAAATAATTAAGTGTAATAATTTAAAATTAAGATTACAAGAATAATAAAATTTAAATTATGAAATTATATGTGTATAATTTTAAATTATAAAAAGTTTTGCTATAAAATTCTAAATAATTTAAGTATAAAAAAATAAATTGCTAAAAGATCCTTATATAGTAATAAATTGCAAAAAATTAATTAATAATTATAAATAATTTAATTTTAAAATATAATTAATCTTAATTAAAGTTTTATAAGGAAATAAATGATTAGGTTACTTTCAGGTTACAAGTTATTTATAATTTATTTTTATTTAATTTCCAAATTAATCACAACCATTTAATAGTAATCCAATGGCTTAAAAAAATGTAACCATGATAGTTACAATAAAAATGTAACCATTGAAACCTCTTCCTAATATATATATATATATATAGAAAAATCCTCTTAATCGTGGGTTGGTATTATTTTCAACCCGCCCAATATAAAAAGATTAGGCGAGTTATATTTTTGTCAAGTTTTTTAGTTTGCATTTTTCATCAGGTTATCTCAGTTTGATTTAATCTGGTTGTTCGGATTGGGCAGTTTACAAAAATTTGTGTACAACCCTAATTCACATTTCACCAAAAATATTTCTTTCATTTTTTGTTCCCCTCATTCTCTCTAGCTATCTTGTTTTGAAAGCTAATTAGGATTTTTGCCCCCAGAATTTTGACATGTATCAAATCATGCACCCTAAACTTTTAAAGTCGTTAAAAATGCCCCCTGAACTATTGAGATTGTTGGATTTAAGGACTTTTTTCCAATTTTAGTAAAAAAGTCTAACATTGATGAAAGTCCAGGGGCTATGATTTAGTACATGTCAAAGTTCGAGGGGCATGATGTGGTAGATATCAAAGTTTGGGGAGCATGGTTTAGTATATAAACAATCACTGAAATAACAAAATTGAATGGAATTAGACAAAAGTCCTAAAATCCAACAATCTCAATAGTTCAGGGGGCATTTTTAACGACCTTAAAAGTTCAGGGGGAATGATTTAGTACATGTCAAAGTTCAGGGGGCAAAAATCCTAATTAACCTTTTTTGAATCTCTGTTTCTCTTTATCTTCTCTATGTTTGAGCTTGTTTGAGACATTGCTGAAACCTCATTGACGAACCCATCAACTTAAGACTGAAGAACATCGAGCTTAGAGTACTCCGCCTTAACCACGTTTGATCAATCTCTGCGCCCCCACCCACTTTTGAGCCATCTCTAAACCTTCAAAAAAGAATCTTCAATGTTAGTGTGACATATAAGGTTTCAAACACGTTTAAAATTTGGTTTTTTCTCTTGATTTTAGGAATTTACAACCTAGCATTGAATAGGTACTTTGATTTTTTTTTTGTTTTTTGTATTTTTTATATATATATAATTTTGTTCAATTGTGTTTCTCTTCGATCTAGTTTTGGAAAAAATTAATCTAGGTTAAAATTATTTGAATTATGGTATTTTTTGTGAATTTTATTACAAAACTCGATAAGTATTCCACAGCCTTGATACTGGTTTGATAAGAACTTGATGCCTATAATATATTTTTCTAAATATATTTTGCTTCATTTGCTCGATGGAGCTTGATATAAACTCGATGGTTTAACAAATTTTTTTTTTCTGTTTTTGCAAATGGTTCCACATCCATCATTGAGTTCAACCGCATTAACATCAATTCCACTGATGATATCATCGTGTTATATCGAATTCGCATGAGCAAGTACCATCAAGTTTAGATCAACAATTATTGATTCTATCAATTTGTCATCCCTAACCTTTAAAAGACTATAAAATATCATTATCAAACTTAATCACATTGTATGCTGAGAAAACCCATAAAAATACATATTCAATATTTTCTTTTCAAAAATCACAATGAAAATTATAATAAATAGTAAGAGTTTAGGGAGAAAAAAAAAAGAACAATGATGTAGAATAATTGGTGCCGCAATCTCCGTCTTCTTCTTGCTCTCTTTGAGTTTCTCTCTCAAATTCGTATTTCAACAGTTGCTAAAAGTGAACTCTAAAAATCCTATATATAATCCTTAAAAATATCTCATTAAAAGAAAGATAAAAATTCGAAATTTGGCAAAATTCGCGTCCTCACCGCGACGGTAGCTTGTTGTCGAAAAATTCATGTCACGTGTTCAGATTAGTACTTTGGTCATAACTTCTTCAATACAACGTGAAATTAGACAATTCAAGATGTTTCGGAAAGATATTAATGAGATCTACAACTTTTATGTTGAGCTTTAAGTCTAGTTTTGCTTCCAAAGTTATAAAAATTTACAATTAAATTATGTCTTGTAAAACTGAGCTTGCTGACTTTCACTATTTTTCATCAAAATTTGCTAAAATCTCTCCAAACGACTCTAAATGCATGATTAGTCTTTAAAATATCCTAACAAATTACAATCACACTAATCAATAATTTAAAGAATCAATTTAAGAAAATTAATATATTAATTCACCATATTTATAAGAAATTATCGGCTTATCAATGGGTGTGCTCAGCATCACATGCCTGTTCAAGATCAACAGCAGGTGAAAAAGAGTCAGAATCCCTATCATTAAACCTATCACACTTCAACATGGCTTGAATGAAATCCCAATAACAGCATGATGTGAATGAAAAGATGGACATTTGACACCAGAGGCAGAAGCCAGACCCTTACCATGCACCAAAGGGTTAGGCTGAGCATCATCATTACTCAAATCAATATTGACATTGATGTTACTGGAAAAATTAATGATAGGCAAAGAAGCAGCAAGAGAATGAGTGGCAAGCAGAGCTTCAAAAGTACCCAAGATTGGACTCTCATTGACAATAATAGAGTGTGGGGGTAAGACACGAGTTGAGATGAAGTACTAACAGAGAAAAAGTTAGAAACAACAGTTCCATTTAGAGGTGAGGTCATAATAGTAACATTTGGGCATGAGTGGGAATCATAACAATAAAGGTATTTTAGGGGGGCATAAGATGAGAGGCAGACACCATACTAGATCTAAGGAGAGAGGTGAAACAAAGGGATTGATTCATAAGAGGACGCAAGGGAAGAATTGGACCATAGAAAAAGTTAGCAAGATCCAAGTCAGCAACAATAATAGCATATTGATGAGGATATTGAAAAGAAAGAGGCTTGTCAGAAGATCTCTCTTTGCCTCTAAGCAGAATGTCATAAGGGCAAAAAGGAAGAGTGATATTCTCATCACACTTTTGCAAATATGTATGAAAGTACTTCCTGGTATGCTCAAGCTTACCACAAAAGTAACAAACATTAAGAAGCCTTTCATAATTGAAATCCAGCCACTTAACAATTTCTCTACCCATCCTTAAAAACCTAACACTAATTCTCCTTCTAATAGACTTGTTAACATCTAGAAAGATCCTAATTCTCAAATATGGCCCAATTCCCTCTTCAACAGTGCTATTATCAACTTCAATAAGATCACAAACACTCGTAGCAAAAATCTTAAGAAGATCATAAGATTTGCACATAAAAGGGATACCATAAACCTGAATCCAAAAAGGCACATAATGAAGGGTTTTAGGAGTTATAGGAAAAAAATTATCAGGGGGCGGCAAAAATGGTTAGACTTTGTGCAAAATTCCATGGTTGACCCTTTAAGATTCTTCTTTTATCCCTCTCACACCCAAAATTAACATAAAAAAGCTCATCAGAATGTTGAGACACAGTCACAAGAAATCAACATTGCAATTTTTAAATTTCAAAAAGGGTTTTCATTAGGAATTCATGATTAAAGTGTTCGACAATAAATAGTTTAAGCAAGAGACTGATATTACTAGGATTATCATTTAAAGAGTTAACATCAAAGGTAAAAACATCATTTTCATCCAGAGTTAAAGCAAGAGCATGTGAGACATTAATAAGAAAATCATCCAGTTTGAAGGTAATCAAATAAAAGACTATAGTGATAAAGATTATACTTAGTTCTTGCCTTAAATAGAATGAAGAGATACCCCTTCAAGACGTTTCTTGAAGATCTCTTGGCCACATCCCCTTCCCTATCCCCTTTCCTATAGTCAGTAGACTTGATAATTACAAGTACAATCGTAGCTCCAATCTTCAAGTCTCCACCTCTATTTTGAAAGAAAAAGCATTTTGTATGAAGGTAATGATTTGGGTTTTACATTGGGAGAAGAAGGAAAAAGAAAGAGGAAACTAGGTGTAACGATTATAAAAAAGGAAGACGAATAGAAAACAATAAATGGGCTTTGAGCAAGCTTCAAGATTAAAAAGGGAAATAATAAAAGACTCAGAGATATTAATGGAGTAATAAATGTAAAAGATAGAGTAATAAATAGAGAACCACTAAGGCTAGTTTAGCAGTCAGGGAGAGATGGGAAAAAATAAGAAATTATGGATTCATGGGTTCGAACTCAAAACTTTTAAGAGGGAGAAGTATCAATATAGCAAACGTCCAATGGAGGAAGGACAAACAAGAAAGACTTTTTATTTTTATTTAATTGAAATTAAATCATGTTTTGGGAGTTATATGTACCAATTAGTTTTATTCTCATTTAATTACTTTTTTATAAAAGTTTTACATACATATAAAACTTTAATTTCAGAGGTTAATGTTGGCAAGAGAATGGTGATATTAAATATTACCTTGTTTGTTTGGAAAATGTCATTCCCTTAGTAGGGAAATTCAATCCGGAGAGGGGCCTAAGACAAGGTGACCCTTTGTCCCCTACTCTTTACATCATGGCGGCTGAAACTTTGTCACGTCTTTTGATTGAGAAAGAGCATCATGGTCTCCTTAAAGGATTCAAATTGACAAGGAGAGGAGACTCGGTCACTCACTTGATGTTTGCTGATGACATCATTCTGTTTGGAGAAGCTACAGTCCGTGAGGCTAGATCCTTTTTGGATTATTTAAACTACTACTGTAACTGCTTGGGTCAGGCCATCAACTTCTCAAAGTCTTCCGTATACTTTTCGCGAGGTGTGGCAGGTAGAAAGGCTCAAGTAATTGCTCAGACTCTTGGAATGAGAAAGATGAACAGGAGAGCAACGTATCTGGGAATCCCCCTCTTTAGATCTGTCAAGCGAACGGAGGATACGAAACATTTAATCGACAGGGTGCTTAAAAGAATACAGGGCTGGAAAGTTAGGCTTCTGTCAAGCGCTGGGAAAACTTGCCTGATCAAGGCAGTCGGCTCAAGCCTTTCAAACTATGTTGCCTCCTCTGATGTAATCCCTTCTACGACGGCTAACAAGGTTGATAAACTTTTGTGGGATTTCTGGTGGGGTGATACCGAATTAAAACGGAAGCTCCATCTGGCACCTTGGGATCTTCTTTGTAAACCGAAAAGTGCTGGAGGTCTGGGATTCCGCGCCACAGAGACTATGAACAGAGCTTTCCTCATGAAGTGGGCTTGGAAGATCCTTATCGGCGAAGACTGCTTATGGCGCAAAGTAATGAATGATAAGTACATCAAGAATCAGAACTTCCTTGAATTGGAGGCCAAACCGTCTGACTCAATCTTATGGAAAGCGATACTCCGTATGCGGACGGATCTTGGAAAAGGCATTTGTCGGAAAATTGGAGATGGCAACTCCACCTCAATCTGGTTTGACCCGTGGGTTCCAGGGGATATCCGTCAACCAATACCTTGTGTAGATGATGCGGAAAGGATTAGTTTGGTAAGTAATTTTATTACTAATCATCAGTGGAATGCCGATTTGATAAGGAGATGGTTTCGACATGATGATGCCAAACGTATTCTCAACATCTCACTTCCTGGGAGGACCGTACATGACTCTTGGTTGTGGCTGCCAAATCCTAGTGGAGAGTATTCAATCAAATCGGCTTATAGAATGCTAAAAAATGTTAATCACAGCGAGGAAGGGGACAGGAAATGGAAATCCATTTGGGGAGCAAAGATTCACAATCGCCTTAAAATGTTTTGGTGGAAAATTCTTGCTAATTGCATCCCAACTAAAGAAAGACTTAGCCTGTCTGTTCCCATTCAAGATACCATATGCTCATTTTGTTCTGCCTCTGTTAAGGACAACTTTCACTTATTTTGGGAGTGCATATACGCAAGAGCAATTTGGTTCGGTTGTAGTTGGAGCTTTAGAGCCGATGTTGTCTCTGTTTCAAACTGGGATGATTGGCTTGGCTGGTTTTCGAATGCAAATAACAGACCATCCTATCTCAACTTCAATCAATTATTGGAAGGGGTTGCTATTATTTTTGAAAGCATATGGAGAGAGCGGAATGGGCGGCTTCATGACAAAAAATCCAATCCCATTGCAATCTCAATCAACTTTATCAACATCAGACTCCGAGAACTCTCTCCTCCGAATGATTCCTTCCACTCCCTTCAATCAGAGTGGAAGCCCCCCTGAAGGATGGGTGGCATGCAATTCAGACGTGGCTATAGGGCAGAATCAGTCATCGGGGGCAGCTGTTTTCCGAGACAACATGGGCACCATCCTGAGAATTGCCTCCTTTCGTCTGAACCACTGCGATCCACTGCCGGGAGAGGTGTCTGCTGTGTGTGAAAGTGCAGCAGTGGCAGTGGAACTTGGATACAAAAACATAGTCTTTCAGTGTGACTCCTTAAACGCAGTGGCTGCCTTGAAAAGCAAATCCAAGGACATTCACAATTTGCAATTCAATATCCAAGACAATGTTCACAAGTTTCTTTCATTTGCAGGTAAGTTAAATCTCTGGGAGATCATTTAGACCCCAAGAACCTGCAATGGTGTAGCCCATTCGGTGGCTCATTGGGCAAATCGAAATAACAAGTTCGGGTTTATCGATTTGGCCAATTTTGATGACTCCCTGCAGCTGTTAAGTGTAGATGGTCATGGATCGGTTTAGTTTCCTTAGTTTTGTTTTAGCTTATCTTTTGTTTTAGCTTTTCTTTAGCCATTCCTTTTTAGGTTGTTATTTGGCCGTCTATGGCCTTTTTTCTTTGCTTGTTCTCTGTCTGTTTGCGGGTGTGGTTCCCAGTTTAACCACTAATAAAAAAAAAATACCCTTAAAGAGGGTAATGTTTGTGAATGTTGGAAGCAATTGATTATTATTAATTGATAAAGAGCCTTTATATAGGCCTGTACATTTACAAGAAGGAATACTAATATATACTACAATCAAGGAAAAGATTGACTAGGTTATTAACAAACTAATAACAATAAAAGAGAGAGAATAGAGGAATATACAAAACAACTCTAACGAATATAATGGTACAAATTGTTATAGTTTGACTGATAATAGCTGGCAGTATTATCCTTCTACACGCCCCCGTAAGACGGACGGCCTTTCAGCAAGACCGATCTTGAAAAACAAATCATGAAAGCGTGTTCTAGCAAGTGGTTTCGTAAGTGCATCCGCAAGTTGGTCTTTGCCAGAAATTTGTTGAACTCGAAGTGAGCCCCGCTGAACCTCTTCTCGAACAAAATGAAACGCCAAAGCTAAATGTTGTTGAATTTTATGCCCTAAATAAAACTCATTTCAATATAATCAGATTTACTTATTAATATAGATCAGAAATAACATTTAATGTTGCATGGTTCACATGACTTATTTCATGATTATATGTACATAATGTATAAATTCATCTGAAACCCTTTTCACATACTTGATCCTGTTTATTGTGCTGTCAACACATTGGAAAGTAAACATGACTATGTGAATAAAGTTTCCTAGATTTATCAGACATAGGGTTTTACTGATATGATAATCTACAACAGAGTTTACTTGTATTTGGAGAAGTGCTATGTTCTTTCCAGAGCATTGGTTAAAGTAAAGCTCAGGTTGGATGCATGGAGTATGCATCGGAAGGGACCGATATTGAACTTTGACTTAGATTTATTAAACTTACCGTAATATCTATTCAAGTCAATATCGCCTAGTTGATCCTAGATCAAATGATCTTAATCCTGTTATGATTAGGCTCGATCTCGAGAGGCTATTCGTGTTCTTTGATTTGTTAGTTAAGCCTACTTTTAGGTCAGGGTGATACGTACATTTTGGGAACACGGTAGTGCAATTGAGTGGGAGCGCTAACATAAACATGGAATCTATAGCTTCTATCTGGCGAATAGTAAGTAAAGGATGATCTCCTTCGAGCTTGACCAAACGAAAATAAATGGTGGAGATCTCATTTCACATAAGCTGAAATATCATTTATACGGGGTTAAGTGTTTTAAGGATTAAATACATTGTAGGGTGTAACGGTAATCTAATCCCTTTACAGTTTAGATCATTCATATAGAGGATCATTGATCAAATTTAGGATTATAACAATGGATAACTAATGATGTGTCTATATGGTGGAACATATAGAGCATTCTATATACTGAGAGTGCAATTCTAAGTTCTATGCGTGGATTCAACGAAGAATTAATAAGTTAGTGAATTTTAGTAATAAATTCTTGATCTACTTATTGGTACAATTCTCAAATTAGACTATGTCTATTTGTGAATTTTTCACTAAGTAAGGGCAAAATTGTAAAGAAAGAGTTTTAGGGGCATATTTGTTAATTATGATACTTTGTATGGTTCAATTAATAAATATGATAAATGACAATATTATTTAATAATTATTTATAGTTATTAAATAGTTAGAATTAGCATTTAAATGGTTAAATTAGAAAATTGGTGTTTTTGAGAAAATCAGATGCAGAAAAGATAAAACTGCAAAATTGCAAAAAGTGAGGCCCAAATCCACTTGTATAGGGCCGGCCACTTTTGTAGGAAATTTAAACTGATATTTTCATTATTTTAATGTCAAATAATTCAAACTTAACCCTAGTGGAATGCTATAAATAGATAGTGAAGGCTTCAGGAAAATTACACTTCTGATTCAGAAAAAACTGAGCCTCTCTCTCTCCCTATCTTTGGCCGACCTCTTCTCCTCTTTCTTCTTCATTGAAATTTCGAAATTCTTAGTGTTAGAGTAGTGCCCACACACAGCAAGTGATACCTCAATCATAGTGAGGAAGATCGTGAAGAAAGACTTTCAGCAAGAAGGAGTTTCAGCACTAAAGAATCAGAGAAAGAGATCCAGGTTCAAATATTGATAATGCTCTGCTACAGAAAGGAATCAAGGGCTAGATATCTGAACGGAAGGAGTCATATTATTCCGCTGCACCCAATGTAAGGTTTCCTAAACTTTATATGTGTTTATTTCATCGTTTTAGAAAGTTCATATTTAGGGTGTTAATCAACATACTTGTGAGTAGATCTAAGATCCTGGTAAAATAATTTCCAACAAATGTTTCATACGTGAATGAAACACCGGATTGGCACAGTAATTTGTTGCCCCCAAATTGTCACAGTATATGCTAGGAACTGGCTGAATATCAACAGCCAACTCTTGGAGAAGCGATTTTAACCAAAGTATTTCAGCTGTAGCAGATGCTACTGCACGAAATTCAGCTTCTGTCGACGAACGAGCCAAGCTTTTTTGCTTCTTAGAACTCCATGATAGAGGATTACGACCTAAGTAAACAATGTACCCAGTAGTGGACACGTATGAATCACGATCTCCAGCCCAATCCGCATCACAAAAAGCATGAAGTTGAAGTGGAGAGTTGCGATGTATAACTAAGCCATAATGAGAAGTACCATTTAGATACCGTAACAATCTCTTGAGTGCACCATAATGAATTTCTGTTGGTTTGTGCATAAATTGCGAGAGACGATTTACAGTAAAGGCAACATCAGGTCTAGTGAGAGAGAGATATTGAAGACTACCAACAAGAGCCCTATACTCAGTTGGATTATCAAGTGGCGTACCATCATTGAGTGTTAAAGGAGGATGAGTAACAATGGGAGTGGGAACTGATTTTGCATCTACCATTTGTGCACGTTCAAGAAGATCATTGATGTACTTTCTTTGACACAAGAACAAGCCATTTGAGTGAGGTTGTACCTCCACTCCAAGAAAATACGAAAAGGCTCCCAAGTCTTTTAGAGAAAACCGATTCGCAAGTGTAGATATTAAACTCTATAGTGTTGAAGAAGTCGGACCCATGATGATAATATCATCAACGTACACTAGTAGATAGTATGTGACATTACCATGTGTATAAAGAAAAAGTGATGAATCTGCCACAGAGTTGCGAAAACCAAAACTCAATAAGAATGTACGTAACTCCTGATACCAAGCCCGGGGAGCTTGTTTAAGACCGTAAATTGCTTTCTTGAGTTTACAAACATGAGTGGGATAATCTTTGTCAATGAAACCAGGAGGTTGAGAGTTGAGACATATAAACATCTTCAGTGAGGTTACCTTGTAGGAATGCATTGTTGATATCAAGTTGCCGTATCAACCAACCATTAGTAACAGCAAGGGACAACATGAGTCGAAGAGTGGTTGGCTTGATAACTGGGCTGAACGTTTCAGAGTAATCAATTCCAAAACGCTGATGAAAGCCTTTGGCCACTAGTCGAGCCTTGTACCTTTCAATGGTATTATCGGGTTTGTATTTGATACGATAAACCCATTTGCATCCCACTACATTTTGGGAGGGATGATATTAGCAGGAGGGGAAGGGAAAGTGCCATCAACATATTTATAAAGATCGTGACCCAAAAGTTGTGCCTGGATTTGAGTTTTCCAAGCAAGATAGTTAGTAGATGTGAGTTTGATGGTATTTGGAAGGTGAAGAAGAATGAAAGGTTTGGTGGGATCTTGAGCATTATTTAATTGATTGGTGGCCATAATGGTGAATGGAAACACGAAGGGGGGGAAAAAAAAATTAAAGATCAAAGTGCTCTGATACCATGTGAATGTTGGAAGCAATTGATTATTATTAATTGATAAAGAGCCTTTATATAGGCGTGTACATTTACAAGAAGGAATACTGATATATACTACAATCAAGGAAAAGATTGACTAGGTTATTAACAAACTAATAACAATAAAAGAGATAGAACAGAGGAATATACAAAACAACTCTAACGAATATAATGGTACAAATTGTTATAGTTTGACTGATAATAGCTGGCAGTATTATCCTTCTACAATGTTGATACATTAAAAAAGTGTGGGATTAATTATTCCTTTCCATTATATTAATTTGAATAATATTTTTAAATAAATAAATAAATTTAAATACCATTAATATTATAATTTATTATAAATAAAATATTACGATATATATAGATTTAGTCTGTAAGATCGGTTTTTTTATAACTGAGTTATTTTTATGTTATTAGCAATAATATATATATGCATTATAAATAAAATTTATGAGAATGGTGTACATAAATGACATAGCGAACAAAAATAAATAACATAGTGATATATAGAAATATTTATTTTAATTAATAAAAAATACAATAAAATTTAATATTTTCTAATTAATAAATAGAGTAATTTGCGGCAAAACCCCATCAACTATAAATTTACTTGCAAAAAACCATCAAACCTCATATTTTGGTGAGAAAACTCTCCAAAGTACTGTTTCGTTTACATTTTTAAGGTGCTGTATGTCCAGCCTCGTTAAATCCTAATTTTGCCAACGTGACAATGACAGGTCACTAAAAAATTATCTTACGTGGCCATATTTTACAAAATAAAAATAAAAATAAAAAATAAAAAAATTTAAGAGTAATTTGCGGCAAAACTCCCCCAACTATCAATTTACTTGCAAAAAACCATCAAACTTTAAAGTTTTTTGGATGATTTTTTGCAAGTAAATTAATAGTTGGGGGGTTTTGCCGCAAATTACTCTTAAAGTTTATATTTTTATTTTGTAAAATATGGCCACATAGGATAATTTTTTAGTGATCTGTCATTGCCACGTGGGCAAAATTAGGACTTAACGAGATGGACAGACGACACCTTAAAAATGTAAACGGAACAGTACTTTAGAGGGTTTTCCCACCAAAATATGAGGTTGGATGGTTTTTTGCAAGTAATTGATAGTTGAGGGGTTTTTGCCGTAAATTACTCTAATAAATATATTTCTTTGATGAATAATTATTTATTTTTATGTATAATTAACATTCTATAGATACAATAAAAAAATATTTTTATTGTAATTTTTTAAAATAATATATAAGATTTCTGTACTCAAGCAAACAATATAATTCAATTAACGGGAATATGATTAGATATTACCCTACACAACCAAACACACTTTACACATTTCTTTATAATCATATTCTCCTTCATAATACCCTATAATTAAATTATTTTGAACACCTCATACTAAACGCCCGTAAACATATTAATTAAAATATTGTTTATTTCAATTCTGCAAGTTAAGGTGGCGTTTGGTAACACTTTTTTAATCAGTTTTTTGTTTTTAAAAGTAGAAAAGTGAAAATATTTTTTCAAAAACATGTTCTATAAAACTGTTTTTACTTTTTAATTTTATAATTATAAATCAAAATTTTAAAAACAAAAAAAATCACTTTCAATATTTTTTTAAACAGTTTTTTTTCTTAATCAATCTTTTGGATTACGACCAGACCCGGACCCAAATCCCCTCCCTACGGCCCTGGCGCTAAACCTGACTTTTGACTTGAACCCGAATTCGACTCCGGACCTAGACCCGACTTAAATAAAATCAAAAAATAAAAATAAAAATAAACTTTACAAAACACACTTTTGTTTTCTGTTTTTAAAATTGAAAAATAAAAGTGGTTACAGAACGCATTTTTGTTTTTCAAAAAAATTTTTTTAAAAACAAAAATTTTACTTTCATTTTGTGATTAAAAAATTAAAAAACAAAAATATTAACAAACGACACCTAAATTCATAAATCTGATTGATAGTAATTCAATTCTATTCTGATGAAGTCTAAGTAAACATACCATTAACATCAGTATAAATTATTGTTTGGGAACAAAAATCCTAAACAACTAAAAAGAAAGAATACAAATAAACGATTAATGGTCACTATCAGTCAAGCAAGTTGCCAAGTCGGTTACTTGTTCAATTTTTATTTTATTTATTTATTTTAATAATAATAATAATAATAATAAAAAGAAATAAAATCTGTAGATTTCTGGGAGTTTTGGACTGGAAAGGAAAGGAAACGAAGCTCTGGAATTTGAAACCCTTTCTTCGGTTGGTTTTCCAAAGCAGAATTCAAGCTGAAATCCAACTAACCATGGGCTCCATTCCACTTGCTGATTCTCTATCCATGGCCATGGCTACCGCTCACCTCACCACCAAACCTTCTTCTTCTTCTCCTTTCACTTCCCGTCTCCCATATCCCTTTCTATCTCCTCTCGCTCCCCGGCTTCTTCCCTCCCTATCCAACGCCACGTCTTCCGATTTCCTCTTACGATTCCGTAGGTCCTCCCTCGTCGCTGCTAACAGCACCTTGACAGCCAATTCTGTACCGGTACATCATTCTAACCCACTTTCCTCTTTGATGTTTTTGTTAATTTTTTCGCATAATTTTACTTTTCTGTAAAGGAGTTTTCTTCCAAGGTTGAAGTTAGAAGACTGTTTAAATGTGTATGTTGGTAAATTTATTTTGATGGGTTAGTGTAGTTTTGTCGAAATGAGTTGGTGTAGCGTAAGTAGTCTAGGAACTTGGGAATGTGTTAGTTTTGGAGTCTTTTCAATGTAGAGTAAGGGTATCTCAAATCAAACGGTCATGTTTGTGGTTTGCTCCTCTCAGATTCGAGCCCCTCTCCTAATCACTTACATAAATTTTTCTTTTTAGCCTCCAAAAATTGTTGGATACTGTAGGATTAGCCATTACGGGGTGCCTATATTTTTTTAAAGAGAAGGAAAAGAATTAAGAGAGAGTTGTTATTTAGATGGTTGCTTTAATTTGTGACTGCAAATCAAACCAAAGCTTCAATTTTGGTGATAATATAGTAATAGTGTACCATAGGTTGTATTGGTATGGGGTAAGGGAGGGAGATATGAAGGAAAGAGGAGAGAAAGAGAATGGCTGAACTTAAGTAGATACACAATCTCAAATTTTATCGTTAAATAGTATTATTTATGAAATTATTTTTTGTCTGGACTCTCGAATTGCAGTAGATTGATCAGTGTTACACCAGGATACTGTTTGCAAAAATGAATGAAATACAACAAAAGAGGCAAGCTTGCAATTATTTCCAAAGTTCAAGTAGAATTTTTCACAAAAAAAATAAAATAAAATAAGTGTCATAGTTCATGGAAAACAAAATCTTATTTATTCTATAATGTTTTTTTCTTTATGGCCTCCAAATATTGTGTTGGATGGATATTGGGAGGTGCCTCGTCGAAAAAAGGACAATAATTAAGAGAGGTGTTATTTAGATGGGTTCTTTAACTTGTCACTGTAAACCAAAGATTCAATTTTGGTGATAATATAGTATATATACCTTAGGTTTGTATTAAGGGAGGGAGATATGAAGGAAAGGGAGGAGAGAAGGAGAATGGAGACTGTACTTTTCTATTAATTGTGTTTGGTACTGAGTGAGAAGGTTTTATTTGTACAACGAACTCTAAACACACTTGGAAGAATGGAAAATTTGCTTAAAATGAAAATTTGTGATACACTGCCTAATTTTCTCACTAAACCTTGTTTGCTAAGCAACAATGGTACTTCAAAATATATTTATGAATCCTCACTTTCCTTTCACCCACCTATGAAGCACACGTGATCAGCTTTAACTTTGAAATAGTATATTTCATTGAGTTGTGGTTTGCCCCTTACCTTTTTTGGCATTCAATTCCATTTTCTTAACTTATAAGTTTACATATATTTTTTTTGCTGAGTAAAATTTACATATGTTGTTCAGGCAAAAAGTGGAGTCTATACTGTTGGTGATTTTATGACAACAAAAGATGATTTGCATGTGGTGAAGCCTACAACCACTGTTGATGAAGGTATTTTTCATACTTTGTCTGATCATTTTACTCTACTTGCAAATTTTCTTTTCCTTTTATTTTTTCTTAAATCTTTTCTTACATATTTACTTGTGGTGTTGTTGCTACAGCATTAGAAACTCTTGTGGAGAACAGAATCACTGGTTTTCCTGTGATTGATGAGGATTGGACGTTGGTAATTTACCTTTCTCTACGAGGTCATTTATCTTAGTAAATATATATTAGTGAATCCAAAGATGTGTGCTCATGTATCATTTAATTGGCTCAACTCTCTTTAGATTCTAGTTCCAGACTGTCAAATGATTTTAATTTACAATATTGGAAAGCATACATTTAATTCAGAATTTGATCAATCAAATGAGTCTATTCTAAATTTTGAAGAATGGGATACTTATGCTGGCCCTAAGTCAGGTTATGCATAAGTGCTGAAGTTTGAAATAACCTTGAAGTTGATACTTATAGGCTAAATACATGTTTGTGAAATTTTGATTGGTATCTTCTTTGATATAGGACTAAATGGTGCATGCAATTTTTACAATCTTCAAGTATTATTTTTGAAGTTTCCAAATTTGTGTGTCAACTATTCAAAGTTCTGCATCACAGTTCCGAATTACATATGTTTGTTATTCATTTGGGTGTGCCCTATTTTTTAATAAAATGCTTATTGAATTGACTGGTGTTTGAAATAATTTTGAAGGCTCTTTGTTGGTGCAGGTTGGTCTTGTTTCTGATTACGACTTGCTAGCACTGGACTCTATCTTCGGTAATTGATTACAAAACTATTGTTTGCTATATAATTGGGCCTTGTATTGGAAATTTGCTTATGGGTATTTAGTATTAGGCAACTTAAAACACTACGAGGCTGGAAAGTTTGTGTATGCTTTAAGTCATCCCTTACATAATTCACAATGTCCTAATTTTCAAAATAGGTGGTGGACGACAGGACACGGGTATGTTCCCTGAAGTAGACAGCACTTGGAAAGTAAGTGAAATGTTTTTTTTTTCTTTCTTAAGGTTTAATAATTTAATACAGCTGATTGTCAAAATTATTTTCAACTTTTTAATGAGGAGTTTCGTTTAAATTTCTATTTGAAGGGTATTTGAGAAAGTTATATTTAGAGTTCATATAGATTTTAGTTGTTCTCCACTATCTTTACTGTGCTTTTATGGTAAATATCATTTTGAGTGGGCATCAAATTTAACTTAGTCTCACAAAGTGCTCCTGCTGTAATTTTTACCGCAGACTTTTAACGAGGTGCAGAACTTGCTCAGTAAAACTAATGGCAAGGTGGTTGGCGACGTGATGACCCCAGCTCCTGTTGTTGTTCGCGAGACCACTAACCTTGAGGATGCTGCTAGGTTTTATTTTCATGCTATCTCTATCTCTTCTAACTTCAATTCACCCATTAGATAAAAACTAAACATCAATTTTTCCATATTACATCAAATGCCAGATTACTACTCGAAACGAAATACCGTCGACTTCCAGTTGTAGATGCTGATGGAAAACTGGTAATAGATGCAATCCTTTTTTATTCTTTCAATGTTCAATCTTCCCACCATGTTTTCAATTTTCGACTGGTCTTCTAACAATCGACTTGTTTATTCTGCTAAGGTTGGGATTATTACAAGAGGGAACGTAGTAAGAGCTGCTCTTCAAATGAAACGTGCCATTGAAAAAGAATAGTAGGGACATGGAGAGATTGTTAGTAGAGATTCCAAGTAAGAAGCTCTTCAAAGTGCTTTATTCTAGAAGAGGTTGGCTGCTTTATGATATGTACAATTTTGGTCTATGTCTGTATAAAAACGTCAGCAACATTTTTCTCAACATTAATGATACAACTGTTGAATTCCAAGTTAAATGGACCCATGCTTGTCAACCCCCACCACTCCTTGGAGGTGAAAGAAAGAAAGAAATAAGAGGAATAAAAAACTATGAATTATGTGTCATATTATTGTTATAATTATTATTATTAGACTTAGCTACATTGTAATATCATGCTACTATATATACTTTTATAATATCTCAATTGCTCAGAAAAATTGAATTCAGTGATTTAGTTATGATAGTCAACAGTGTTAAGTAGAGGAAGAATTGCATTGCATGTGGTGTGTAGTTATTAGTTAACACTGTATCTGCATATATATATATATATTTATAAAGCGGTTTTAGTACTGTGAGTGGTTGAACAGAAGGAACAGGAGTTGCTCAACCAAGATCCAAGTACTGGTTTGTTGAGCTATAAAGTTGACAAAAATGGCTGAGGGTAGAAAGTTGACAATGTGAAATTGATAAGCAAATGTTTTTTATTAAACTATATGTTGATATAGTTTATATGAATGAAATGATTGTCTAATTGAAAGAAAATATATATTAGTCATTTAACTCGAGGTTAGCACTTAACAAGGGTAAAGACCTTACAAAAGAAAAACAAGGGTAAAGTAAAACGGTTGAGATAAGAAACATATTCCTTTTCCTAGAACATCTACATCATTGAGATTTGGGAAGCTGTTTGTCAATGTAAATAAGTTTTTTTATATATAAATATATCTTGTAACATAGAAAATAACATGAAATGTTCCGGTAATTGAGGACCAAATACTTGTCCTATACTGGAAAGTTAGCATGGGATTGGGAGTTGTTAGCCAAAACATGGATTACAGCTCAAATCAAAAACTCTGTTTTTTCTAGGCCATTTTAAACAAAGAAACTAGTTAGTATAGTATAGCTAGCTCCTCCTGATATTATCATTGTCTTTGTAGTGGGGAGTAACTAAAGACTTTGAAGGGCTTTGTTATTTTGACCACCTTTGCTAAAAAAAAAAATAATTTTGAACCCCAATCCCCATGGGAGACAAAAACCAATCAAGTGGTAACAATCATCATGATGATGGGTGCACCACCTGCAATCTTTCTTTTTTCTTAGCTCATTTGCCCCCACCACAACAACAAGCCCCAAATTCACAATCACCTACAGTATAAGAACCAGAAAATACCTAACTCTCAAAAATCTTATCCTCTTTATATTTATAATACTTATATTATAGCATAGCTTTAGTGGTTAGTCTGGTTCTTTGTACCAAAATGCCATATTGTAGGCCCTTATTAATTTTCTCCTTCTTCTTCTTCTTCTGTTATCACTGTCCTTTATTCAAATTTAAAGGTGTTTATTGGCTCCTAAAAATTAACCCTGTTTTATTGGGTTTCTTAAAGAACAAAAGACTCAAAAACACAGATAGTTATAAAGACTAAACCTGATTAAACCAAAAATTAACAACAACTAAAATAAGAAAGGTGGAAAATATACTTGATTCTGCTAAAGCTAATTTACATTTTTTTTTTTGCTTAATCACTTTTTACAAAGGCCAAAATTTCTTGGTCGACATACAAATTACAAGACTAAAAAATTCAACCAAAAAAAGAAAAACTAAAGAGGAAAGTAAAGAAAAAGATAGCAGAGTGGGAGTGGAAGTGGGAAAAACTACAACTTCAATTAATGAAAGTGGAGAAGGCGTCATCATTTCTTCAGCCGTCAAAAAAACATAACCTCATTCGGCGCACGTTAGCAAAACCAAAAAAAAAGGCTGCTCTTTTTTTTTTTTAAAATTCTTTTTTCTTTTTCCCTAATCCGAGTTCCTATCCCACTCCAACTCACCGTCCGAGTTCTCCGGTTCGGGCGTTTTATTCAAGTCGGGTCGGTTCAATAACCCGGTTCCAGGTTTTATCTCCTCCTCGACGGCGCCTTCCCCTGAATCCGACTGGCTATGGTTGTGATTGTGGTGAAGATGGTGAATATGATTATGATGATGATGATGGCGTAAAGCGGCTTGGTGCGCGTCCACTCTGGCGCCGACCTCAGTCGCCATCTTTCTAATTGAAGCCGCCGACATGTCGGCGGCGGCCACGCAGCCGCATCCACCGCTTTCTTGAGCTAGCTCAGGAAAATTAAGCCGAGCCGATGGTCCTCTTAGGTAAAAAACAGCCGTATCGTAAGCTCGAGCCGCCGCCACAGCGGTTGAGTAAGAACCTAACCAAATCCTCGAACGTTTGTTGGGTTCTCTAATCTCAGCGACCCACTTCCCCCACTTTCTCATCCTTATACCCTTGTACTGCCTCTCTCCTACTCCTCCTCCTCCGCCGCCACCACCACCTCCGCCGCCTCCGGCTGCAGTTCTTTTCCGTGTGGTTTCTCTCGGCGGCGGTCCAGCTGTCTCCATCTCCGGCTCCACCTCAAGATTCTTCCTTTAATACTTTGTTGTCTCGTTTCTCTTGGTTAATATTTCTTGATTCTGAGACCGACCCAGTTCGAATTTGGGTCTAAGAAATAGTGGGCAGTGGTTGAATCTTCATAAGCAAGTAAAAAATCTAAACCAGTAGAGGCAGAGCCAGGTTAGGGAAGAGAAGAATAAAAAGTTTGGTTTTTTAAAAACCAAACAAAACTGAAAAGAAGAAGAAGAAGAGGAGACCTCTCATGCTACTTGGCCACTATGTTTGTCATCTGGGTTAGCCTCCACGTTGATTATTTCTTCCGACCCAATTTTATTTAAAAATGAAATAAAATAAATAATAATAATATTAATCAGAAAATCCAAATTCACCGACACAATCTCACAAATATGTAATTTATAAATATGTGGAAAAAAATAAATATTTGGATTTCCTAATTAGTAATAGGTATTGAGGACTTCGTCCGAGAAACACAGGTTGTAAAAACTTATTAGATATATATATATTATGAGGTCTCTGTTTTGCCCAAGTGAAAAAGGAATTCGATTTATTTATTTATTTATTAAAACAAATAATATTAATTTTTTTTTTGATTATTATTAATTACCGAGTGGTGGTGGTAGGGTTATGGGTGGTGTCTTATGTGGGCAGGTGAGGTGGAATTCAAAGGTTGAGAAAAAAGAAATGTCAATTTTCACGGTAAGCAATTAATTTTTTATTTTTATTTTTTAAAAATTATTTAGATTAATTATTTAAAATTTTTATTTCTGAAATAATTTTTGTTCTAATTTGTTAGAGAGAGGTGGCAAAGGGTAGGTCGGTGGTCGGTGGATAGATACCGTTAGAAATTGACTTTCCCTCTACGCAATAACGATTTGAGTGGATGGGCATTTTTGTCCTTTTAATACAATGTTATTTTTGGGATCAATTAGGGGTAATATGGTCAATTCGTATTCTAATTGGCCTAATTAATATTGAAAATGAAATCTTATTATTAATATTTCAGGGGGCGGCTTAATATATTTATAATGTCAACATCATTGTTGCTTGTTAGCATCTATTTATAAATAAATTATTAATTATTAATTCTTAATTATTGTTCTATACAAAAAAAAAAAAAAATACAAATAAAAATAAAACTAAAAATAAATTCTTAATTATTGTATTTCTTGACATTTTTTTTTAACTTTTCAGATTTACCAGGTTGAAAAGTGATTGGTTCTGTTGAAGGTGGAATAAAAATTTTTTACTGTAAAAAGTCTTAGGGCAGACGTGAATTAATAGTATGATTTTGGGAATTGCATATTTAAAAATATCTCTTTTTCTTTCTTTGGGTAATTAAAAAGTGAAATCAACATATATCAATATTGGAAGATGAGATTTAAACTTGAACAATTTAAAGGGATAATTTTCTTACGAAAATAAGTGTTTTATAGATAGGTTATCAGGGTTTAGGGCAAATATTATATTTAATAAAAGTTATTGATTTAACTTTTTGTTTTATTAAATGACAATTTAGACTTTGAATTTAACTTTTGTTATTTGTTTTATTATAACCAACATGAAACCACGAATATATATAAAATATAATTAATTTGATCCTAATACTTTCAGATTATTATTATTTTTTAATTAGATAAAAATTAAACTCGATATTTATTTTATATTATTTTAAAAAATACAAGATTTGAATTGTTATTTAACAAAACAGAAAGTCTAATCATTATCTTTTATAAAACACGACGTCCAAAATTGTATTTACCTCTTAGTCCATTGTCCTTTTTTCAATTAAAACTATACAAATACAATATTTTATATCTACTTATGGGAATGACAAAATCACAACAAAGATTATGAAGAAGAGTACTACGAGACAAATCCTGAAGTAGTACAACTCCAGCAAGAAATGGAAGACACCCAAAGGAGATTAGCTGAAGAAGAGGAGGTCTGACGTCAAATGTAGGAGGCTCTTGCATGCTTGTAAGCTCACACTAATCTCCCCGATGAAAATCCCTCAGCTGAGAAGATCAACAACCCTGCAGCTGGACCGTCTATTCTAGTGAACGATAAAGGAAAAGGTGTCATGGGTGATCACTAGGGGTGTTCGCGGTGCGGGTGGTGCAGTTTTTGACCATTTTTTTCAAACCAATCCGCACATGCGGTTTTTCCAATTTCTCAAACCGCACCCACACCGCGAAACTAAAAAACCGCAAAAACTCCATCGTAAAAAATGGTGCGGTGCGGTGCGATTTTGCAGTTTTTGCGGTTTAGACTATCACCAACAATTAAACTATCACAAATACAACTAAACTTGAGCAACACATGTAAAAAAAACCATAAGACTTAACTTAAATATATATATAAAAAATTAAGTTTCAATAATATAATAATTAGTATAATTTGGGTTGAACATTCACATATTGGACCTAAATAAATATAAAAATTTGTATTTTTATAATGTGCGGTGCGGTGCGGTTTGAACCGCATATAAACAATTCAAAACCGCAAACCACACCACACCGCACGGTTTAGGAAAAATTCAAACCGCGACCTCACCGCAAAGAATTTCAAACCGCATTTTTTTGTGGTGCGGTGTGGTGCGAGCGGTTTGATGAACACCCCTAGTGATCACCAACAAAAACCCACGAACAATGTTCCACAAAACATGCGAACCACAATTGACCAACCCATGCAGAAAGACAGGGACGCTCATGTCCCAAGGCTGGGTCAACCGATCAATTCGTGGAGCAGAGTCGTGCAGGATAATGGTCTAGGCACTCAGGTGCACGGTCCCAATGTTCGGGGATCGAAAAACCACCCCGGTGATTCTATTAACCAACATGTTCAGGTAGAGGACCTAGACCTTGAAGATAACATGTCTACAGTGGAACTCAAGGCCCACTTAATTGTGAAAAGAGCAAGGGCGAAGGGTGAAAAAGCCATACCTCGCAGATACGATATGTGAAATAGCATTAATGATAGAATCCGAGGACATGAACATTTGAACGATCATACAAGATGGCTGGAAGATTAGATAGCTTGGACTGGAAGAAAAGTGGATCCGCGTCTGATTCAAAAGATGAAGATCTGAAACCATATGTGAAGGGAATTATCGAGGTGCAACTACCAAAAAACTTCCAGATGTCACAAATAGAATTGTCTGAAGGTAAGAAGGGCACAGAGACCATCTATTAAAATACAATAGACTGATGTAAGTGGCGTAGGTCGGTAAAGATACAAAGTTTCTATGCTTCTCTTTGACATTATCCAAGTCTATCGAGGATTGGTAGAAATGATTACCATTAAATTCCATCTAGAGCTTAAATGACCTATAATTCGTGTTCTAGAAACAATTTATCGCTACAAAAGACTTTGTTATGAGGTCAGTTTGTTGATTGACATCAAACAGTAACCTAGAGAAAGTCTCAAGGCATACATCCATTGAATGATGGAAGCGGTAGCTAAAACTAAAGTAAATAACAATATGAAGTTGGTGGCTCTATAATCAAGAATTACAGCAGGGTCCTTATTTTGGAATGAAATGCAAACGAAGAGGGCTGACACATTGTCAATTTTCTTGATAAGAGCCCAAGGATTCATTAGCTTGGAGGAAACATATACTAGAGTCTTTGGAGTGGCTCTGACACCATCACTCAATGCTGACAATTCCGTGACTGCACCACACTTGCTAGCTCTATCTATTTTCCCTCCCGAAACCCAATACACAATGACATCTATTTATAAACCTACTGCCTTGGGGTATGCGCCTCCAACAACAAGTTTCTTTAGTTTTAGAGCAACACATACTAGATATAGTGGTGCTCCCGAATAGGCACAAAGAAACCAACATGCAAAAGTTTTGGAGGCAGGAGTGAGCCGGTCACAGAATAAGAGAAACTGGAAGAGCCAGAGTTAGAGTGAGGCTCCAAAGAAATAAAGGAAGGGATATGAACCCCAGTATACTGAGTATACCAACTTAGTTGACATGCGAGAAAATGTATACAGGGGTACATGCAACTCAGTCCACTACCGAAAGCCCCCACAGATGTAAAAGGGGGTTAAACATAAGAAAGATCCTAGTAAGAGATACGAATATCATAGTGATGTTGGGAATACCACTAACGAATGTGACCACCTGAATGATGAAATGGAGAACCTCATAAAAAACAAATGCCTCCACAAGTGGGTAAGAATTCTTATCATTTATATAGGACCAATGGTAGGTCAAGGATAATTGGTAATTCCCAGATAACAAGGAGTGGTTTATCCATAAGCTCCGAGAATCTAAGCTTCTCAAGGGCTCCCAAATGTCCAAGCTCCTGGAAACATCCAAGCTTTCGTACTAGGAAACCGTTATCCACCGGGTAGGTGTTCATAAAAATTGAAAAACTGAAACTGACCATCAAATCGATCAGACTGTAACCGAATTTTTGGTTCCACGTCATCAACAAATTTGGCAGTCAGTTTCAGTTATGGTTTTTTTTGATATGGCGGTCAGTTTCAGGTTTCGAAATAAAAAAATGGTTAAACCAAAAAATATCAAAACCGCTAAAAATCGCCATAGACTGCCAAAAACCACCTATAATCGCCAAAAAACCATCCAAAATCACCAAACTGAAAAACCACTAAAAACTGCCAAAAGTCGTACGGTTGGTTGTAAACGGTTATAATTTCTAAACGGTTGGTAGTTCTTGTAAAATAAAAATCGTAATTGACCGGTTGGTTATAAATTTATAAAAACCGACCATAACTGACCGATTTTCACCCCTACCACCGGGGACAGCTCTACCACCTGTAGATAGTCATGTGGCCACGATATCTGGAGGTCCACATATTGTCGGTGGTACAAGAAATGCTCAAAAAAGATATCTCAATGAGCTTGGCTAGGAAGGGGAAGTTTGTGCCTTAGTACAAACACCAACTCAAAGGCCATGGATGATGGGTCTGCCTATTTCATTCGTAGAGGAAGACATGAGGCACATGTACTTTCCCCATAATGATTCTTTGGTGATCGAGGCTTAAATCACCAACAAAAGAGTATTCAAAATGCTAGTGTACAATGGAAGTTTGGTCAACATCCTATTCAAGGTCACGTTTCAAGCGTTTGGATTAACTGAAGGAAACTTATCACCTTTCCAGATCCAACTTCAGGGCTTTAATGGAGACTCACTACTTCAAATGGAGAAGATCCAACTCCCGATTACACTGAAAATAAGGATAAATGGAAGCAATACTTCTACGACCTTCAAGTACTACACATTTTTTTATGCTGGATTGTCCACCCACCTGCAATGCCATTCTGGGATGACCTGTCCTAGTTGAATTTGGAGCAGTAAACTCTATCCAACACGTATGGATGAAGTTTTCATGTGATAATAAAAGTATTGGGATAGTGAAAGGTGATCGAAAAAGTGTGTGAAAGTGTTATAACACCTCGTCCATTTCAATTTTTATGGTTAGAGAAGAAATTGAAGAACTAATGTTTGAGGCACCTTCCTAGCTATAACAGGGGTGGCCTAGAAAGAAGACGAGCTAGACCCCCGAATGGGGGTAGAAAGAATGATAGAGCCAATAGAAGACATGGAATAAGTGAGAATCAGTGAGATATATGCCAATAAGGTTATAAAAGTAGGTTGAGCCCTGCCTCCAGCCATAAAAGAAGAAATAGTGTCCACAATCAATGGCAACCAAGATATCTTGGCATGGAATCATGTTGATATGACAGGGATTAATTCCCAATGGTATTTTCCATGCCCTGAACATTGACCAAAATGTCACCTTAGTCAAGCAGATGTGGAGGCCACTTGATTCGGTACGCTTAAAAGTCGTCAAAGTGAAAGTCAAAAAGTTAACAGCCATAGATTTCCTCAAGGAAGCACTTTACCTAGTACGGGTGGCTAATCCAATACTTGTCCCTAAGCCAAATGAGACTTGGAGGATGTGCATAGACTTCACTGACTTGAACAAAGCATGCCCAAAAGATTGTTTCCTACTTCCGCACATAGACTAGATGGTAGACGATGCATCTGAATATAAACTACTCAATTTTATGGATGCGTACTCAGGCTACAATCAAAATTAAATACACGTGGCAGATCAAGAGCACACTAATTTCCAAACGGACAAAGGTGTGTACTGCTACTTGGTCATGCCTTTTGGGCTGAAGAATGCCAGAGCCAACTACCAACGACTAGCTAATAAGATGTTCAAGGATGTGTTGAGAAAGAACATGGAAGTATATGTGGATGACATGTTAGTCAAGTCCAAGACAGCTGGGGAGCACAACAATGATCAAGAAGAAGCATTTTCTATCATTTGGAAGTATGGTATGAAGCTGAACTTAAAGAAGTGCACCTTTGGAGTCTCCTTAGGGAAATTCATGGGTTTCATCGTTAGCTTCTGAGGAATCAAAGCCAATCCGGAGAAGATTCAGGATTTTATAAACATGCCTTCCCCAAGAAATCATAAAGACGTGCAGAGTTTAATTGGAAGGATTGCTACTCTTGGCAGGTTTGTGTCCAAATCAACAGACAAATACAATTTATTTTTTAACGCCTTACGCGGAAGCAAGCAATTTGAATGCACAACTGAATGTGAGCAGGCCTTCCAGACGTTGAAGGAACATTTGATCAGAGTTCCAGTGTTGTCCAACCCAATTAAGGGAGAACTGTTACTTGTATATGGAAGTGTCTGTTCAAGCCATCAGCGTCGCACTAGTGCGAGAAGAAGGAAGGGTACAACTTTTAGTCTATTATGTAAGCAAGAGATTGCTGGGCACGGAGTCCAGGTATCCGATGATAGAGAAGTTTTTCTATTTCTTATTGATAGCTTCAAGGAAGTTAAGACTGTACTTTCAGGCCCACGCCATCAAACTATCAAAGTACTCACGAACCACCCCCTCTGGTGGGTCTTGCAAAAGCCAGAATCCTCATAGAGATTGCTGAAGTGGGAAATGGAGCTCAATCAATTTGATATACAATATCAGCCAAGAATATCCATTAAGGGACAAGCCTTAAAAGATTTTATTGTGGAATGCACCAGGATAAACAATGATCCGGAAGAACCAACTTTAGACTAAGAAGTCTGGAAGATTTATGTTGACGGAGCCTTGAATGAGAAAGGTAGGGATAATGCCCATTTCCTCACAAGGGCTCTAGCTACAAAATGCCCTCTGATTTGAGTTTGCTGCCTCTAACAACAAGGCAGAGAATGAAGCAGTGATTATCAACTTACACTTAGCCAAGGAAGTCGGAGCCAAAAAATATCGAAGTTTACAACAACTTCCAGCTGGTGGTAAACAAAATATATGGAGAATATCAAACAAAAGGAGAAAAAATAGTTGCTTATGTAATGCCCTAACCTCTAAGGATGTCACGTGTGTGCTTTTATAAATTAAAAGGGTTACATCGATATAAATATTTTTTCGGGGATCCCCTGTTACAAAAGTTTTACAAAAGGTTTTGTTCAAATTTTATATCAAAATAATATATAGTCAAAGTGCCAAAAACATATTCTAACAACTCGCACTGCAAGTTGGATAAGTTGATATGTACATTTACTAGAGAAGACTGCTGACTCATGGCTAACCTAATTTACCCTTGCCTTTACCTGCACCATAAAGCACCCATGAGTCATAAAGACTTAGCAAGAAAAGTAAAAGATAATCATAAATAAGCAGTACAAATAATCACATATATAACAATCCAATTCTACACAGGTATTTGTTTAATAATACAAGTTATATTTGTTACTTCATAAAATAACCCTTTTCATTGTTGTCTAATGAGGCAACCCTGATAAGCTTAACCAGGCATTCAGTGTCACTATCATTACCTAATAAGGTAACCAATAAGTAAGAAACCTAACAACGATTTCAATTGAGAGTAATGACTCTTTCTTGTAAAACAGTAATTACTATGTCTTATAATTGACAATAATTGAATCACAAACGATAATAATTGTATCTTATCTCGACATTCTAAGCGGTACAAATGTATTTTTCTTATCTCAAATCCTTATTCAGGTGTACTGACCAACCTGAGTGGAGAATAGACGATGATCTCGGACCCTACGTCACAATAATAGTAAATTAATTAACAACTTGATCTAATCTGTTCTAGGTCTTAAATTTAAAAGCAGAAATTTCCCTATTGATAAATAGCGTGGTAATATTCTAAATATCGAGAAAACACAAAAATTGAGATTCCCGAGCTTCACCAAAAATGGTAGACTGTATGGAAAAACGGCAAGCCATTTTTCTGCCATGTAAAACAGTTTACCGTTTTACTGGAAATAGTCTACTTTTTCCGTCAACTTGTAAAGTGGATGAAAGAGGTAAAAAGAGAGGGCTAGTGTGTAGAATTATAGGTGTGGTTGGTCTCGGTGGCAAAACAAGGTAGCTGTAGGGATAACCTATGGGCTGGTCTCTCGAGCCTTCTTTTTTTCGGTATGCCGCTCCGCGAGCAAGGTGCAAGAAAGGAAGAAATTTGAAGATGGACAGACAACAAGCACTAATTTCCTTTTATGATTCTTTTTCCGCTTTAGCACAGTTTATGTGGAATCATAGGGAAGAAACCCCTGAAATTCATGCCCTGTGTCAGCGTGCTGTAGATTCTGGTAAGAACTGCCTCTATGCACAAGTTTCCGAACTTCTATGTCGTTTTTCCCAGCAAACAACAACTCAATTTTTATGCTTCTCAAAACCACTATAAGCCTAACCAAATGATACTAAACTTCACAGAACAGTCCAATATCATAGTTACATCAAATATTACAACTCAAATAACTTAATAACATCACCAATAAAAAATCTACCGTTAGAGTTCACCTCAAGCTTGAAGCTCTTAACCAAATCAACAATAAAACACTTTAAATAACTCTATACTAACTCAAATTTAAGATTTAATATATAATCTAACCTATAACAATTTGTACAGAAGCAAGAACACCTAAAACACCTAAATTCCAAACTTTAACTCAAACAATACGAAGAGAAATTAGGGGTAAGGGTTACATTGATCTTCCCTTTGCAATTTCACCTTAACTTACCTAAAATCCTTGAAAAAATTGATGGAAATGGCTCTGACTTTTTTTGAGTTATGGTTGGGTTCCTTGGTTCCTTTCTTAACCGAGCAAAAGAGGGAGAGAGAGCAAATGATAACTTTGATTTACTTAAGTCTATCTAATTAAAATAAGATTTAGAATAACCTATTAATTTACACCAGCCCCTATTTCATTAATAAAACAAAAGAATTAACTTAAAAGAAAAATTAAGTGAAAAGACCATTTTGCCCTTAACTTAACACTTACGTAATCTTTAACCTACGGATAATTTTGTTCATAACCAATTATCCCAAAATACCCCAATAAAACTAAACCCAACCAAACTTATCAAGATCACCAATACCACAAACTAATATTGTTATGACATTTCTGGCCACCAATCAGGTCTCCACAGTTGTCGGACCTAAAAATATTTTATTTCACTAATAGCATATATTATATCTACATATTCCAATAAAATCTTTATAATTTATAAATTATTCTTATTCATCAGTAGTAAGATCATAATCCTACCCATTATACCCATAACACTTATTATTTCATATTTTATAAAATCTTTCCTAATTATTAAAATTAGATTTATAGTTTATTACAACTATTCTTTCCTTATAGAAATTTCATCCTTAAAATTTACCTGAACAACTTGGGATGCTGCTCCAACATCTGTGACTCTATGTAACACCCTAACTAGCATAGGCGTGTTAACGTGATTTAAACATACTGTGCAGCTCGTTCCTAATCAACGATGTTAATGAAAATCGTGATTAATTAAAATTTTGCTATTTAATTAAAACTTATAATATTACATACAAAATATTTTGGGATCTCGATTACAAAATACTTTACAAAAATTTGCTAGTCATTTACAAAATATTTGTCGCCCAGCGACTAACAACAAAAGCTCTGATGTCTCGAGGATCGTACACTCGAGGCCTAACTGCCCCGACATGTACAATCTGCATCTGCTCTGTAACATCCCCGCTTCAAGCCTCCATTGGGCCCTTCCACCCACGGAATGAATGACTCTTATACACGAGTACGCCACTCTGGCTGCTTCCTGGATTGATGACTGACCCTACAGACCACCACGAGTGTTTCCAGCATGCTTTGTCCTCACTCGCACGCTTCCTGGGAAAACTTCCCAGGAGGTCACCCATCCTTAAATTGCTTCAGGCCAAGCACGCTTAACTATGGAGTTCTTTCGAGATGGGCTACCAAAAAACAAGATGCACCTTGTTGACATAAGTAGTACCAATCAATTCATTTAAGCCCTCTTCAACTGTGTAGTCTCATACCTACACAGTCTCAGAATCATCCCACTTGACCTTCCCCAGGCGATGTGGGATTGCACAGCTTACCCGGTATTTCCCCTTACGGATCACGGGACTACTGACTGTCACAATCACCCCCCCTTACGGGGTCCGACGCCCTCGTCGACCACACTTCCGGCTGGGTCAAGGCTCTGATACCATTTGTAACGTCCCCGCTTCAAGCCTCCATTGGGCCCTTCCACCCACGGAATGAATGGCTCTTATACACGAGTACGCCACTCTGGCTGCTTCCTGGATTGATGACTGACCCTACAGACCACCACGAGTGTTTCCAGCATGCTTTGTCCTCACTCGCACGCTTCCTGGGAAAACTTCCCAGGAGGTCACCCATCCTTAAATTGCTCTAGGCCAAGCACGCTTAACGATGGAGTTCTTTCGAGATGGGCTACCGAAAAACAAGATGCACCTTGTTGATATAGCTAGTACCAATCAATCCATTTAAGCCCTCTTCAACTGTGTAGTCCCATACCTACATAATTTCAGAATCATCTCACTTGACCTTCCCCAGGCGGTGTGGGATTGCACAGCTTACCCGGTATTTCCCCTTACGGATCACGGGACTACTGACTGTCACAATCACCCCCCCCCCTTACGGGGTCCGACGTCCTCGTCGACCACACTTCCGGCTGGGTCAAGGCTCTGATACCAACTGTAACGTCCCCGCTTCAAGCCTCCATTGGGCCCTTCCACCCACGGAATGAATGGCTCTTATACACGAGTACGCCACTCTGGCTGCTTCCTGGATTGATGACTGACCCTACAGACCGCCACGAGTATTTCCAGCATGCTTTGTCCTCACTCGCACGCTTCCTGGGAAAACTTCCCAGGAGGTCACCCATCCTTAAATTGCTCCAGGCCAAGCACGCTTAACTGTGGAGTTCTTTCGAGATGGGCTACCGAAAAACAAGATGCACCTTGTTGACATAGGTAGTACCAATCAATTCATTTAAGCCCTCTTCAACTGTGTAGTCTCATACCTACACAGTCTCAGAATCATCCCACTTGACCTTCCCCAGGCGATGTGGGATTGCACAGCTTACCCGGTATTTCCCCTTACGGATCACGGGACTACTGACTGTCACATGCTCTTCCTCACGGTTCCTCGGCCTTAGTCTTGCCCTTACCTACACATAAACATAGCACTGTGAGTCGACAGACTCAGTAAAAAAAGCATAAATCATATAACATACATAAATTCTGGGTTATGATCAGACGCCCATACCCCTGACCACAACCCTAATCCCCGTGTCCCACACGGTACTGAGTCTCGAACGTTCGTACGGCGGTACTTTTGGCATAGTAACAGCCTATACTCGGTACGCTAGTCATACTCTAGCCGTACCGATGTGATACTGTATCAGCCTATACTCGGTACGCTAGTCATACTCTAGCCGTACCGATGTGATACTGTCAAATAGTACGGTGCTATCGACCATAATATTAGCCTATACTCGGTACGCTAGTCATACTCTAGTCGTACCGATGTGATACTGTCAGATAGCACGAAAGCCAATATACATATCTAATGTAATTTAACAGGCTTACTAACATGCACGCTAAACATGTAAATACATATGCATACTATTATACTAATCTTACCTCGATTTCGAATTCAGGTGTGTCGGTCAACCTGAGTGGAACAATCTGCTCGGTGAATTACAGGCTCCTAAATTACATCAATCACAATACTGATAAGCGATACGCTAAATCACTTCCCGGGGACTTAAACTTGAAACTAAAAGTTTCCCTATCGATGAATAACATGACAATACCCTAAACAACACAAAATGAGAAAAACCAGGGTTCCCAAATCTGCCCCAACTGGTAGATCGGTTCCCCAACCGAAATTCCAGTTCTGGGAGGAAATCCTGGAAGCCAACTGGAATTCCGGTTCCTATAGGCCTCTCTGAACCGGAATTTCGGTTCGGTGCAGGAATCACTAAAAATTTCATAACTCGACCAAATCAATCCCAAACCAATTCAAACTTTCCAGACCTGCTCTATACACCCTAGAGAACATTTTCAAAGCAACAAAACATCCACCCAAACACAGAATCAAAATCCACCATTAGAGCTCCAAGTTTGAGTTCAAAACTCAAACTTGGTTAAATCTAACTAACATGAAACAAAACCTGTTCTAATCCATTCATCTGAACATAATTAAGCTTTAGGAAACAACAATAAACACATACAGTAGCTACATCAAGCAAAACCTCAAAGCATGCAACTTTTACTTACTTACAATTCAAGAAACTCAAAGAGACAAAGTTAAAAGCTAACCTAGAACTTAAGCACTCCAAATCCTTGAAGAATCTTGCAGGAAATGCAGAAAAAACCGCCAAACCCTAGCTGTTCTAAGGGTGGCCGAAAGAGAGAGAGAATGCAATTCTCTTGAATTTTCTAAGTTTAACTTTTTGAACAAATGAGCAAAATAACATATTACTGTACTTAACTTATTTCAGCTAACATAAATTAAAATAAATCAAATAATCACATAACACTAAGTCCACTAAAGGACAAAAACTTATGGGGCAAAATGACCATTTTGCCCCTTCCACACTAAAAGGATTAAAAGACAGTTAAGGGTATTTTTGGAAAATTCTAAATTCCTGACTAAACTCAAAATTCCCAATGTTTAATTATGCCGCCCCGCTATACTAAAATACCAAGATGTGATTCTACTGAGCCATACACCGCATTCCAATGTTGCTGGGCACAGAACATGCAAAAATATGAAATTTCTATATATGACATACAAAATACATTCTGAATTCAAATAAATCATCATAAATAATTATTTAAATATCAATAAATAATTTTCATAATTAAACCCTAATTATCTACTAATTTCCAAATTTAAATTAAGCGGTCTTTACACGCTTACTCCCAAGTTGCCTCTTCAACCTTGTTGTTCCTTCACAACACTTAAACTAGCAAAATTGTCTTGTTCTGCAACACTTTCTACTTCCTATCCAATACTTAGACAAGTTGTTATTCATGGGATAAATCTGTCTAGAGCCCAATATCATCATAACTTAGAATATGTATTGGGTCTGACTGATACGTACTTACTCAATAGGGAGATATGAAACACATTATGCACTCTAGACAAGGCAGGAGGTAAAGCTAGTCGATAGGCTACTTGACCTACTCTTTCTAAGATCTCAAAGGGACCGATGAACCTAGGTCTTAGCGTCCATTTCTTTCTAAATCTCTAAAATTCTTTCAAAGGTGATACTTGGAGAAACACAAAGTCCCCAACTTGGAACTCAATATCCATACGCTTCAGATTAGCATAGCTTTTTTGTCTACTCTAAGCGATGAGCATACGAGCTTGAGTCTTCTCAATAGCCTCACTAGTTCTCTGGACCGCCTCAGGTCCAAAATATCTTCTTTCATCGACTTCATCCTAATGAATAGGTGACCGAAACTTTCTTCCATACAACATCTCGTAGGGTGCCATGTCGATAGCATTCTGATAACTATTATTATACAAAAACTCTATCAAAGGTAGAAACTTATTCTAGGAACCTTCAAAATCTATCACACATGCTCGCAGCATGTCTTCCAGTATTTGAATAGTCCTCTCAGACTGACCATCTGTCTGAGGATGAAACACTATACTAAATTTCAATTTGGTTCCCATGTTCCTCTATAGACTCTCCCAGAACTTAGAAGTGAACTTGTGATCACAATCTAAAACGATCGATTTTGGAGCACCATGAAGTTGAACTACTTCCTTAATGTACAAATTACCATATTGATCTATAGTATATGATGTTCGCACTGGTAGAAAGTGCGCTGACAGAGAAAAACTATCCGTTATTACCCAGATAGAGTCATACATTCCTGTAGTCTTCAGTAAACCCACCACAAAATCTATGGTTATATCCTCCTGTTTCCATCTAGGAACCTTCAAAGGCTGAAGTAATCCTGCTAGCCTATGATGTTCTGCTTTTACTTGCTGGTAAGTTAGACACTTTGATGCATACTCAACTGCATCACTTTTCATTCTTGTCCACTAGTACATCACTTAAACACCGTGATACATCTTCGATGTTTCCAGTTGTAGTGCGTACGGGGTGGTATGAAACTCATCAAGTATTTCTTGTTTAATTTGGTCATCTATTGGAACACAAACCCTATCTTTATAACTTAGCATTCCACTTGGTGACACTGAAAAATCCTTTTGTTGTACCAGCCTCAGACTTCCCCCTATATTTAATCATCTCTGGATTATTCTACTGGGTAATCTTAATCCTCTCCAACAAATCTAATTGTAACGTAATATTGGCTAAATTTCTAACCACAAACTCAATTCCTGATTTGGTCATGTCTTTAGCTAACTTTGGAGAGATTTGTTTCAATTTATACACTTGACTTGGACCTCTTCGACTCAGTGCATCTGCCACTACATTTTCCTTCCCAGTGTGGTAAAGGATTTTGTCTACTCTGCATTTGTATTTTAGGATTTCTATCTCTGTATCCTTTTCTTCTACTATATTATTTTTGGATCCTCTTTCTTCTTATTATTATTTTTCTTCTTCTATATTGTGTTTGTGGGTTGCCTTTTGTTCTTTTTTTCTTCTTCTTCTTCTCTTTTCAGCAGTAATAGGAGCTTCTTGCTTTGTTCAGTGGTCATCGTCGGCAGCTCCTTTCTTTTGGGTTGTGTGTTGCTTAAGTGTGTGATTATCAATAGCATTTTGAGGTGAGTGTCTTATTATCTTTTTATATTCCCATTTATTTATCTATTATTTACTTATTGTTGATTTTGTTTGGTTGATATTGTGTTGATGGTGGTACATTTTTTTTTTGATGAATCAGTTGAGAAGTTCATTACTAAACTTGATTTTGTACAACTTGTATGCTCCTTCAAATAGGAAGGCCGAATTATCTATACACAGCAAAAATAAAATACACAACTATGCTAAATTTTCAAACCATTCTCTATCACTACTTTTAATATTCATTGGCATTACACAAGATATTCGATTTTTCACAAGCCATATTGTTTGATACTGTAAATGTTGAAATTTAACTTCATTTGAGTTATAAATTTTATCATTTTGGCTGAACCATAGATGGTATACTAATACTGCCACTGCCGAAGCAAAAACTGTGTGTGTGTGCATTGTCTTTAAGGGTTTGTGGCTTTGTGGATTTTGTATTTGCTTGGGGTATTCTTTGAATATTAGAGTGTAATGTTTTACCTACCTCCATTTTTGTTTATTTTTATCTATGATTTCTCTCCCTCTTTTGATTATTTTTGTTATTCTTTTATAGTTTTGATTGTGTTTTTGTCTCCTTAATTTTCTTTGATTCTTATTTTCTATTTCAATTTGTGGTTTGATTTTTTTTTTTCTAGTGGTTTCGTTTAATGTGATTATTTCTGGCATAAATGAAATAGCCATGAAGTATATGTACTGTTTGTTGTGAAGTTATTAGGTTATTATGCAATCATATAAAATTTATATGTTCGAAAATAATTTTTATAGTTGGTATTATTTTTAGATTATAGATTTTGCATTGTGATTTTTTTAATGAAACTTATTAAAATGCTTAAAGGAACTCTCATTTTTGAGCAAGCATAAATGCCTAAACAGAGTATGCCGTTAGAAATAAGAGTATTAGGTATTCATATAAATTTATATGTTGGAATTAACTGGTTTTTATAGTTGGTATAGTTTTTAGATTATGTTTTTCTCTTCATTATTTTGATGATGAAACTGTTTTTAGTTTCTGATTCTCTTTGTTATCTTTACCCCATTTTGTATGCTTAAATCAATTTTAATTTTTGAGAAAGCAAATAAAAGATTGAATGCCAAAATAAAGAATGACGTTAGAAGTTTGGTTCTTAGGTACTGATATAAATTTATATGTTTGATGCTAGTTTTTAAAGTTGGTATCGTTTTTAAATTATAATTTTTTGCATTGTATTTTTTTCATTATGTTGTTGATAAAATTAGTTTTTATTTCAGATTCTTTTAATGAAATAATTAGTTTATTTTAATGTTAATGAAATTAGTTTTTAAAGTTGGCATCGTTTTTAGATTATAATTTTTTACATTGTTTTTTTTTTTTTCATTATGTTATTGATGAAATTAATTTTTGTTATGCTTTTAATAAAAAAAATTAGTTTATTTTAATGTTGATAAAACTGGTTTTTAAAGTTGGTATGATTTTTAGATTATATTTTTTTGCATTTTATTTTTTTCATTATGCTGATGAAACTAATTTTTTTCTATATCTTATAATGTAATATTTAGTTTCTTTTAATGTTGAGGAAACTGGTTTTTAAAGTTGGTATTGTTTTTAGATTATAATTTTTTGCATTGTATTTTTTTTATTATGTTATTGATGAAACTGATTTTATTTTTCTGTTCAATTTTTATTATTTAAGAGTCTAGAAATTGATTTTTATTTTTTTAACTTGATTAACCATGTTTGCTGTCATGGTTGTTATATTATTTGAGTTTCATTTTTGATTTTGAAGTTATTTTTTAACAGATGGAAACAATCTCCAATTCTAATCAGCTAGAGCTTGGCAAGAAACCCAACTAAAAGATTTATGTAGTGTAATATCATTTCTATTAATATGAGATAGCAACAAACAACCCAAACAAAAAAAATCCTAAAATAATTATAAAAAATTAAATGTGGTCATTACAAACAGATTAATAATATGAAATAAACAAAGTTAACTTTGTTAGAGTGAGCACAGAGTTTAATTTCTCAGCTTTCTTGATACATAATTATCAAAGTTTGTCATAATAGAATGTGTATAATGAGATATCTCAGTTGTGAGTTTTTATTTCTTTAAGACTGCACTATAATTTTTTTTTACTTTTAGTCACAACAAAACTTGTGACTAAAAGTGTGACTAAAAGTGAAAAAGTTGTGACTAATTATAAATTATTATTATGTTGTGACTAAAAGGTCTGTGGCTAAAGATATTAGTCACAAAAATTACAATTTGTTGTGACTAAATGTGTTTTTAGTCACAATACTTATTGTGACTAAAATTAAATTATTAACAACTTGTATATAAATACTATGTTTTAGTTACAACTAATTTGTTGTGATTAAAAGTCACATTTAATCACAAAAAATTTATGTTGTGACTACAAAGTTGTCACTAAAGCTTGGGAGCTAATGATAATAGAAAGAGTAAAAGTTGTAGTACATATAAAAAAAACTATCTTTATGAGAATTTAGAGCATATCAAAATTAGACAAGTAACAGTAAAGATCAATTGATATAGATTAAGAAATTAGAATTAAATTAAATATTATTACCAAGTGTAGATTAGAAAGGGAGATGGAGAGAGATAGAGACAGAGATCGCAGGACAGAGAAGCAAATTATCGCATGAGAAAGAAAGTTGTTTGAAAAATTAATTCTGCTTTTTTTTTTTTGATGAATTTTATGGTATTTTTTTTATTTATATACTCATATATATAGTTTGTTTGGTTAAGAAATGATATATTTAATGACATTAAATTTAATTCTATATTTATGTAAATTTTTTATTTTTTTTCCCAAACAAGTCTTATTTTTATCTATCATGTTGAACTTTTCCATTATAACAAGAAAAATAAAAAGACATTAGTATCTTTTTTTCATTGTTTTTTAGTAAATTACTTTCGTATTTTGTTTAAACTTTTTAATTAGTTTTTTTTTTAATAAGTTAATACATCTAATTAAAATATACCATGAAAACTATGATTATTGGAAAACGGGTTAAAGGTATGAGAAGCTTTAAGCTTTGTAACAGAGAAAACAGAGTAAAGATGGAAAAAATAATCGGTTGTATTATGGTGGAGCTGAATTACAAGCCTTTATATAGGCAAAGGTACAATTAGACATGTGCTACAAATGAACAACTTGGCAAGATAATTAACAGAAAAAATAACTGATTCCAAATCAGTTAGAATAACTAATTAACAACCTCTAATAGCCCCCCTCAAGATAGAGTGTAGATATTAATTACACCTATCTTGGAAACTATGGTAGAAAAAGGAGTAGGGAGTAAAGGTTTGGTAAAAATATCCGCCAAGTTTTGTTGAGAAGAGACATGGAGAAGATGAATGGAGCCTTGCTGAATTTTCTCTCGGATGAAGTGGCAGTCGATTTCAACATGTTTGGTTTGGTGCGCTCATGATACACGGGATTTTCACTGATGTGAATTGCAGCCACGTTGTCGCAATAAAGATTAGCTGGTTGTTTGTGGGAGACGCCAAAGTCATTGAGAAGGGCAAGGAGCCATGTCAATTCTGAAGTAGCATTAGCCATTGCACGATATTCAGTTTCAGTCGACGAGCGAGAAACCACTTGTTGTTTTTTTGATTTCCAGGAGACAAGTTACTTCCCAAGGAAAATGCAGCAACCTGAAATGGAGCGACGAGTATCTTGACAGCTGCCCCAAACTACATCAGCAAAGAACGAGACTTGGACATTGTCTCGGGATAGACTGGTTTCAGTATATGCTTGCAGATGTGGTGCTGTATCGGAAGGGAAAAAGAGCCCCTGTCCAGGTGTTTGCTTTAAGTATTGTAAAATTCTATTAGTGGCCTGCATATGGGGAAGCCGAGGACAAGAGAGGAATTGGCTGAGATGATTAACAACATAAGTAATGTCCGGTCTAGTAATGGTAAGATAGATGAGTTTGCCTATCAAACTTCTATAAACGGATGGGTCAGGGAGAATTTGCCCTTTGTCTTTGCTAAATTTAAGGTTGAGTTCCATGGGTGTAGAGGCCGGTTTGGCGCCTAGGTATCCTATATCTTTGAGAAGTTGAAGAGTAAATGGCCTTTGGGAAATGGAGATACCTTTGGAAGTTCTACCAACTTCAAGGCCAAGAAAAAATTGAAGCTTGCCTAAGTCTTTGAGTTTGAACTTGGCATCAAGTTTTTGAGTAAACTGTGAGATTGCAACATTTTTGTTGCTTGCTATGATCATATCATCGACATAGATGAGAATGACAATGAATATAGATTTTGTTTTCTTGATGAACAATGAATTATCGGATAGAGATTGGGTAAAGCCATCCTAGATCAATGTGGAGCTTAATTTGGCATACCATTGTCGGGATGCTTGTTTGAGGCCATAGATGCTCTTATTGAGTTTGCAAACTGTATTGGGAGGAGCATTATAACCAGGAGGAATTTTCATATAGACCTCCTCATGGAGATCCCCATGAAGAAAGGCGTTATTGACATCTACTTGATGAATAACCCAATTATTAATGGGAGCAAGTGCCAAAAAAACTTTGAGGGTATTGAATTTTGCAATAGGTGCATAGGTTTGCGAAAAATCAATACCTGGTTTTTGGCTATAGCCTTTAGCAACAAGGCGAGCCTTGAATCTTACAACTTCACCTTCTTGGTTATATTTAACCTTGTACACCCATTTGCAACCAGTCCAGGAGGCAACTTGGTAATGATCCAAGTTTTATTTTTTTCTAAAGCTTGGGTTTCATTATCCATTGCTTCAAGCCAATGTTTGAATTGGGAAGCCTCAGCATAGTTTTGAGGCTCAGTCTGTGTATAAGCTGCAAGGACAGCAGCTCTAAAAGAGGGATGAAGTTTGATGTAGGATAAGAAAGGCTCAATAGGATGATTAGTAGAAGCCACATGACATACATAATTTTTCAAGTGAGCAGGTTTGACAACTTGTCGACCTGTTTTTGTTGTGCGAATATCAGCTGAGGAGCTGGTTTTGTTTGTGTCAGGTGCACAGTCTGGTGCAATATCTGGTGCACAATCTGGTGTATAATTGAGTACACTATCTGATGCACGATCAGGTGCACAAGCTGGTGCACGATCTGATGCACAATCAGGTGCACAGGTTGGTGCATTGTCTGGTTCATAAACTGGTGCAAGAGGCTGCTGGCCAGGCACTGAGTTAACTGCTGGTTTTTTTGAGACAGGTGCAGAAACAACCGATTGGAAATTATTTCTGGGGTGGGTGCAACATATTTCTTGATATGAGATGATGATATCTTGGAAGTTGCTGGTACTGTTGCTGGTGCAACAGGCTGTTGGTATGGGAGAACCAATGGAGAAAGACAATTGTTAATCTCATCTAAGGAAGTGGTAGAGAGATAGGGAAAAATATTCTCATGGAATATAACGTCCCTAGAAGTGTATATTTGTTGAGATTCAATGTCAAGTAGGAGATAGGCTTTCATTCCTTGTGGATAGGCAATAAAGACAGAGGCACGACTTCTTGGAGAAAACTTGTGCCTTTTAGAAGGTAAAGTGGAACCATATGCTAAACACCCAAAGGATCAGAGATGATCATAAGTAGGGGGTTTGTTATAGAGAAGTTCAAAAGATGTATTGGTCTTAAGTAGAATAGAAGGTGCTCGATTTATTAGGTAAGTTGCTGTAGCAATGAGGTGAGGCCAATAAACCACTGGGAGGTGGGATTGAAATCCTAAAGCACGAGCAACATTGAGAATGTGCTAGTGTTTTCTCTCCACAACCGAGTTTTGTTGTGGTCTCTTAGCACAGGAGTGATAGTGTGTCACTCCTTTGGATGCATAAAAGGAAGAGAGATTCAACTCCTTAGCATTATCTGACCTTACAGCCTTGATGGCATGAGAAAATTGTGTATTAACCATCTGAAAATAATTAGGAATGACTTTTTGAACTTCAGATTTGGTTTTTAACATATATGTCCATGTATATCGGGATTTATCATCAACAATAGTCAAGAAGTATCGATACCCTTCAGTACTTATTATTGGGAAAGGTCCCCATATATCCATATGGATTAAGTCAAAAATATGAGATGCAAAGTTGTTATGAAAAACAAAAGGCAATCGTTTTTGCTTTGCAACATTGCATACATGACAGTGAGTATGAGGATTGTGAACAATAAAAGAGCCAATCTTTTTATTGAAAATGTTTGAAACATACAAAGATGGGTGACCAAGGTGAGTATGCCATTGATCTACATTTGATTTATTGAAAGCTAAACCAGAAAAACCAGCAACTGTTATAGGAGATTCTTGGTGTAGGAGATACAACTTTCCTTGACGTTTAGCTGTCCCAATCACCACACTCCGAGAAAGATCCTGTATAACACAATCTTTGGTGTTAAAAAAATATAGTAAGGGAATTGATCAACCAAAGCAGTGATGGAGAGGAGATTGATTCGAAAATCTGGTATGTAGAGTACATTGTGAAGAGTGAGATTATGATTAATGCACACAGTACCAATTTTGGAGACAAAAATTTTGTGACCATTAGGTAATATAACATATTTAGGAAAAGTTGAGTCTTTGAAGGAAGTAAAACAAGAAAAATTAGAACACATGTGGTGTGTAGCACCACTATGAAGAACCCATTGAAAAGAATTAGAAGAGAGATTACCAGCCTGGTTTGAAGCTGCAGCAGGTTCAGCACGGGTGGATTGACTAAGTTGTTGGCTTAGTAGAGAAATTAGGTGCTGGCACTGGGAAGTGAGATCTGGAACAGTAGGTGCAGTAGCAGTATTCTCAGTTTGTTTTGGGTTGCTGGTGGAAGCTTGATTCACTTGAGCTTTACCCTTATCAGTTCTTTTCTTGTCCCCATAACCAGGTGGAAATCCATGGATAAAGAAGCACTTGTCAACTAAGTGACCGGGCTTACCACCATGAGAACAAGAGGGTCTCGGTTTTTTATTTCTTGAGGGATCGGTAGATGGTGGTCGAACCGATGAAGCAAGAGGAGGGTTTTCAGATGAACCAAGTGTGCGTTGGCGTTCTTCTTGAACAATCATGGCAAAGATTCGCGAGAGGTTCGGTATAGGTTCATTGAGTAAAATTTGGGCACGAACAGAGGAGTATTATTCGTTAAGCCCAGTAAGAAATTGAAGGACTTGATTTTAATTATAAAAATCAAGAAAAACCTTCAAGGCACCACAGGTACAGGTTGTATTCGGTGGAAATTCTTTCAGCTCATCCCATAGGGATTTTAGTTTGGTAAAGTATGTAGTGACGGAATTGTCACCTTGTTGCAACCGAGTGAGTTGTGTTTGAAGTTGGAAGATTCGAGGAGCATTGCCCTCATTGAATCTTTCAGCTAAGTCTTGCCACATATCAGTAGCTAGGTCAAAGTACATGATACTTTGAGAGATTTCAGCAGAGACGAAATTGACGAGCCAGGACATAACCATATTGTTACAACGAAGCCAAGAAGGGAGAAGAGAGTTACCAGATTCAGAGCCATCTATGAATGCGATCTTGTTCTTCGCAGCCAAAGCCATGGTGATTCCCCTTTTCTAAGACTGATAATTGATCCCCGTGAGTACTGTCGAAACCAAAACCAGACCAGGATGATCACCTGAACTGAGGAAGAAAGGGCTAGATGTTAGACTTTTATTTGGGCTTACAATAAATTTTATTGGTTTTATTAAAACTTGGGTTGATTGGATAGTTCTTTGCTGTGTTAGCCCATGTTGTTGGTGATCAATTGTTAATGGGCTTAGCATCTGTATGTAAAGTCTAGGTGAAGCAGAAGTGTGGGCTTTTCTAGTTGACTGAAGCCTTTGATGAGCAGGGCCAGCCCAACTAGGGTTTTGTAGCTAAGTCCCCTCCCTAACTCTATAAATACATATTGTCTCATCACAATTGTATACCTTTTGATAATCAGATAAAATAAACTGCTTCTGATTTAGAGATCTAGGGAGGAAGACTTAATTGATAGTATTGCACTATCAAATTGGGGTAACTGCTGTGGATCAAACTGAGATAATTGCTATGGATCAATCAGGTACACATACATAATTATTATATCTTATTATTGTGTTCTATGTTATATACAAATAGATCTTGGGTATATTATTAATTTTTCTAACATGTGGTATCAGATTGCCTATTGTATATGATTTAGAACCTATAATTAGTATAATTATTTTGTATATGTTAATTATCCACAATTACATATTAATTTCGTTATTATTTTATGTTGAATTTTTTTGTTTTTAAATCTTAAAACTTTAGGGGTTTTGTTTATCATTAAATTCTCGTTCTATTGATATATTATATGCATGGAATCATTTTGTATATTAAGAGAATTTTAAATTTAAAGTTTTAGGGTTTATATAATTATATTATGAAATTATAATTTGTGTGTTTTGATTTTATTGTCTTTTAATCTAAAATTGATTATAGATAACTCATTATCAATTGTTTAAGAATGTTCCTACATAATTAATTTCGGATTTAAACTAAGATTGGCATTACAATTTTTTTCTTTTGTGTTCTTCAATTTTCGGATTGATTTTAGCAAAAGATTTACACATTTAATCTTTAATACTCAAAATTAGTAGCGTAGATCCATTAGAAATTCCATCCCGACCGAAACCCATGCAAAATCTGGTGTTTTCGTCGAGTTTTTGGCCGGAAAACACAAGCAGACCCGACTGGACGAACCGGGTCGCGTGACCCGTATGCAGACCCGCTGGAGGTTGAAGGTGACTCCCAGCCGCGAAGCCCACTCGCGCAGGCGGCGCGTGGGGGCGCGTGGGGCCACCTGGGATATCGTTTTTCGACGTTCTTTTTTGCAGCGTGCTTAAAATTCAATTTCTGATTTTTCTATGATTTTTAATTAATTTTTCGACTTCGTTTAATAATTATTATTATTTTAATGATAATTATGTAGTTAAAAAATTATTAAAAATATTTTTTGATAATTTTTCGAAATCTGTCGATCATAGAAATTTTTTTGAGTTTCTTCTCGTTCCATATGACATAGTCACTCTCTTATTTAATTTATTTTGACTATGTAGTCTCCACCAATTTTCTTATATTCACATCTTTTGATTATTTGTTGTTCTAAAGTTATAAAACTTGGTTGTTTGATACAAAAAAAATAATGTGTTATGGTGGACACTTTATTTTTTGATTATCAATATAATAAAAGCAATTATATATCTCTTTTGGAAATTTGGTTGAAAATTATTAATCTTCAAAGATTGTTTTATCACCAAATTTCACATGTTGAAGAAAATATTATATCTTTTGGTTGACTATATGTGTAATTACTTGCCCAAAGGTAGTATTTACATATATTAGTTCACATTCCATGAAGTGAGTTAATATTAAATATATATATATTTTAATTATTTGCCCAAAAATAATAATTTAAATATATAAATTTATTATTATTTTTTGCTTGAATTAATACATATTTTTAAGAAATTTATTTGCCCAAAGGTAATAAAATTCTTAAATGATATGTATTTTTTTTTCTTTGTTGTTAACTTCATGAAGGTAGATCATGTGTGTGTTATATTCTCACCCCAAAGGGGAGTTTATAATGACCAGTTGATTCTACAATATTTTCTAATACATTGCTCATATTGCTTATTCAAGTTTTAACTTTTTGAATTTTTTCAGTCTCCTTTTTTGTGAACAACAATAATGCTTCCATCCATATTTTGAATGCTTCCAACTACAAGACATGGAAACGAGATGTGGAATTTACTTTAGGCATAATGGATTTGGACTTGTGCCTACGAGAAGAAAAACCTGCTGATCTTACTGACTCTAGTACAGCTACCCAGAGAACTCATCATGCACAATGGGAAAAGTCAAGTCGACTTAGTCTTCTTACTATGAAAAGATCCATTCCTGAACATCTATTGAGTGGTTTGCCAGAAACTACAAATGCCAAAGAGTTTTTCAATGCTGTAGAAAAACTATATGACAGTCATGTTGAAGGCATTTGGACATCTTATGGATGAAATGACAACTATTAAGTATGATGAATTAAAAGGCGTGCGAAGTTACATTGAAGAATTGGTGAATGTTCGGTCGAGTTGAAGATCATAATATTCCTCTCTTCTGACTCTTTTTTTTTTTTTTTTTTTTTTTTTTTTTTTTTTTTTTTTTTTTTTTTTTTTTTTTTTTTTTTTTTTTTTTTCATTATTCATCGAGCTCTTCTTTCGCGCGCGCGCGCGCGCGCGCGCGCGCGCGCGCGCGCGCGCGCGCGCGCGCGCGCGCGCGCGCGCGCGCGCGCGCGCGCGCGCGCGCGCGCGCGCGCATGCACTTCACCTCTTTTCCCCATTATGTCAGGCAAACTACGAAAAACACTTTACAATAAAACATGGACTATCAGCCTAATTTCTCAGTGTGTAAATGAAAAGCTTTTTTGCCATTTAAAAGGGAAAAGAATGGTGCTAACTATGTTTCTCACACTGAAGCCCATGAAAGGAAAAGGAAAGTTCAAGAATAAGAATGATGAAAACGGTACTACTAAAAGAAACGGAGATGGTAATGGTAAGGAGCATAAGAATAAACGGAAAATTATGATGGAAAGTCCAAATACTCTAATGAAGTGTTACTTTGTGAAAAATTCTGCCAAGAAGGGCATCGAACGGTATCACAAATTTAAGACTTAGTTAGAAAAGAAGAAGCAAGCCGCAATCGAATTAATCCATTAGCATGTGTTTGTTTTGAATCTAATCGTTGATGTTCCTATTGATTCTTGGTGGTTGAACGGTGGTGCTACATTCATGCCATTTCTGCTTCTTACGAGGCTAAGGGATCGGGAAGCCAAGTGAGGGAGTCAATGACTTAAAAAAATTATGGGCAATGATGTTGGAGTTGACGTTATCTATGTTGGAACATTTATTCTTCGTTACAGGTCTCGTGTTAAGATTATTTTGAACAATACTTTTATGTTCCTACTTTTAAAGAAAATTTAGTTTCGCTTCGCTTTTGGTTAAACAAGGATATTCTTTTCATTTTGCGAATGATAATGTTGACATTATGCTTGACTCTCGAATTATTGAAATTGCTTTTATTCGATGGTCTTTTTTTTTACAAAGTTGTCATTGGCTCCTTTAGATTCTCTTTTTTTTTTTTTTTTTTTTTTTTTTTTTTTTTTTTTTTTTTAATGTTGTAGATCATGGGTAAAGACCTCGTATTAAGGAAACATCCTTATTGTTATGGCAAAAGATTAGGTCATATTTCAGTGAAAGGTTGATCGTTTAATTGAAGTGATAAGAAATAAAAAAACATATATACATTCTTAGGATTACTTTTAGGATACTTGTGTTGATTGTACACTTTTTTTTTTTTTTTTTTTTTTGGTGGAAAATTGACTAAGCAAAGAGAGCGCAAGCGCGGTCAATCTTTAATGCAAATTATCCACACGGACATCAGTGGTCCTTATTCCACCACGTTGTGCAGAAATAAGTATTTTATCACTTTTATCGATGATTTTTCTTGTTATGGATTCACTGTTAATTAAATTTTTTTTTTTTTTTTTTTTTTTTTTTTTTTTTTTTAAAAAAAGAAAATCGCGCCTAAATAAGCTAAAAATTTTGAAATGAGGTTGAGAAACAATTAGGAAGAGTCATCAAAGTTGTTTGCATTCGATCGTGGAGGAGGGCATGTTATGGTCGTTATACGAATGCTGGACCTTGTGGGGCTTTAGGAAGTACTTACAAGAAAATGGTATGGTTATATTGCTTTCAAATACACTATGCAGTTCACACAGAGAGCAAAATGGCGTTAGCATGAAAATGCTTTTCTGTGGATATAGTTTAGAAGTATGATGAGTGATAAAGACAAATCTTAAAGTTTTATGGGGTGAAGCACTTATGGCTATAGCTTATATTTTTTAAATCGTGTTCAGAGTAAATCTTGTTCCCAAGCCCTTTTGAGTTGTGGGTAGTAGACTTAGGCATTACCGAATCTCATCTTCGTGTATGGGGTTGTATGCCGTGATAGTTATGATCTTTAATTTGAAAAGTTTTAGATGAGAACAAATCGTTGTTATTTCATTGTTAGTTATCAATGCACTCAAAGAGCTATCACTTTTGCGCATCTTTACTCGTGGTACGCGAATTGTTGAATCTCGGTACTAAATTTAAAAAATTTGATGTTGCTGAAAAAATTCCTTGACATCTCTTGAAATGGGGGAGTCATGTTAAAGGGAAGATTTGTTCTTTAAGTCATTTTCAAGATGATAATAATGTGTCTCCATCTATGTTGTAGGGTTGGTAATGCTCCCATTGTTGATGAATACATTGCTCCGTGTGAGATGATGAGGTCTCTTATTATTGATGAGGAGCTATTAATGAGTGAAGCTCTATTGTTAATGGAATCATTGAAAGAGAGAGAGAGAGAGAGAGAGAGAGAGAGAGAGAGAGAGAGAGAGAGAGAGAGAGAGAGAGAGAGAGAGAGAGAGAGAGAGAGAGAGAGAGAGAGAGAGAGAGAGAGAGAGAGAGAGAGAGAGAGAGAGAGAGAGAGAGAGAGAGAGAGAGAGAGAGAGAGAGAGAGAGAGAGAGAGAGAGAGAGAGAGAGAGAGAGAGAGAGAGAGAGAGAGAGAGAGAGAGAGAGAGAGAGAGAGAGAGAGAGAGAGAGAGAGAGAGAGAGAGAGAGAGAGAGATTCCGGTTGTGGAAGGATGTTATTCAAAACGATGATCCATGAAGGGGGGGAGGTTATTCCGGAAATTACCTGCAAGAAGATCTCGGAGACAAAGAAGTCAACAAAGTGTCATGATAATTTTGTTTATCTTGGAGAAGGAGAATATGATATTGATCATTTGTGGATCCTGTCCTTTAGTGAAGCACTTAATAGTCCACACCACTACGATCTTGAAAATGGTTGCAGAGTTACGGATGATGAGATCGACTCCATGAAGGAAAATGGTGTATGGGAGCTAGTTTTATTACCTGGTGGTTTTAAACCAATAGGTTGTAAGTGGATTTTAAAGGCTAAAAGGAATAAAAAGGGACAGATTGAAAGGTTTAAAGCGCGTTTAGTGGCTAAAGGCTTTACTCAAAGAGAAGGTATTGATTACACTGAAACTTTCTCACCTGTTTCCACTAAAGATTCATTCACAATTATTATGGCCTTAGTTGGGCATTTTGATTTAGAGTTGCATCAAATGGATGTTCAAACTGCTTTTCTAAATGGAGAATTGAATGAGGAAGTCTATATGTCTCAACCTGAAGGCTACAAGGAGAAAGGAAAAGAACACTTAGTTTGCAAGTTGAAACGATCCATTTATGGTCTCAAACAGGCATCTCGCCAGTGGTACTTGAAGTTTGACAAGGTTGTGACATTGTTTGGTTTTGTAGAGAACAAGTTTAATCAGTGTATTTATATGAAGATCAGTGGGAGTCGTTATATTTTTCTTGTTCTTTATGTAGATGACATTTTACTTGCCAGCAGTGATTTGTCACTACTAAATGAGACCAAAAATTTTCTGTCTTCCAATTTTGATATGAAAGATCTTGGAGAGGCATCCTATGTTTTGGGGATTGAGATCCATCGTGACAGGAATCGAAAAGTTCTTGGCTTATCTCAAGAAGCTTACATTAATCGTGTGCTCAAAAGGTTCAACATGGATTTGTGTAAAGCCGGTTCTGTTCCTATTCTGAAAGGGGACAAGTTCACTAAGCAGCAATGTCCTAAGAACGAATTGGAAAGAGGAGCAATGAAGAACATCCCTTATGCAAGTGTAGTAGGGAGTTTGATGTATGCTCAGGTTTGCACTCGACCTGACATAGCTTTCGTAGTAAATCTTCTTGGGAGATATTTATCTGATCCTGGCCATGATCATTGGGTTGCAGCCAAGAAAGTTTTTAGATATTTGCAAAGAACAAAGAGTTTTATGCTTGTGTATAAGCATGTTGACAATCTTCGAGTTGTTGGTTATTCAGATTCAGATTTTGGTGGTTGTGTAGATGATTTAAAGTCAACTTCTGGCTATATTTTCACCTTGGCAGGTGCTGCTATGTCTTGGAAGAGTGTTAAACAGACTTTGATCACATCATCTACTATGTATGCTGAGTTTGTTGCATGTTATGGGGCATCTTTGCATGCTTTGTGGCTGAAGAATTTTGTTTCGGAGATACGAGTGGTTGATTCTATTCCCACACCTATGCTAATCTATTGTGATAATAATGCTGCAGTTTTCTTTTCAAAGAATAACAAGATTAGTAGTGCTTCTAAACATATGGAAATAAAAGTATCTCACTGTCAGAGACTTGGTCAAGAAAGGAGACATTGTCATTGAAAATTGCAAGACCGAGTCGATGTTAGCTGATCCTCTAACCAAAGGGTTAAGTGTCGTGTTGTTTAATAAACATGTTGTTAATATGGGCATTTTAGAATCTTTTGATCTTTTGGGTTAGTGGGAGTTTCGTTTTCTGTTTATTTTTAGAAATTATTATTTATAATTTTCTGAATAAAGTTATGAACTACATTTTATGTTTTAATATTTTTTATTATTGAATGGATATGTTTTCAATTATGTTTTGTTATATTCTCGAGAATGATTGAATTGAAAGCATGTGGTTCATATTGTTGTGATCATTGTCTTTTAAATTTATTTGCTTATTGACAATGATATGTTGTTGGCTTAATGTTTTAAGCAAGTTTAGTGACACTTACTTATTTATTAAGTAGTGTATGTTTAATTTCACTGGCTTATTTATTAAGCATCATGGTATCAGTGAAATTGAGGACTGATAAGGATATTATGTTATTTTAAATTGATCACATATTGAACATAATTCCTTACCACACTACTAGACTTATTGACCATGTCGATTTAATACTTTGGTATTTGTGATTATGAATGTCTTTTGTTGAGTTAAAAACAATATGACTGTCATAGTTCATTATCAAAGGTTAAATTGGACCGGTATGTTGAGATGCTATCAGAGAACTATCATTTTTTAAAGTGGCCACAAATGTTTTCCTGTTGTTCAACGCATGAGTCGTTTTCAAACAAAATTATTTTGATATATAATATATATGTATTAAAATCAATGTAGCCCAAGTGGGAGAATGTTAGACTTTTATTTGGGCTTACATTAAATGTTATTGGTTTTATTAAAACTTGGGTTGATTGGATAGTTCTTTGCTGTGTTAGCCCATGTTGTTGGTGATCAATTGTTAATGGGCTTAGCATCTGTGTGTAAAGTCTAGGTGAAGCAGAAGTGTGGGCTTTTCTAGTTGACTGAAGCCTTTGATGAGCAGGGCCAGCCCAACTAGGGTTTGTGTTATAGTGAGATTTCTCTCACCTAGAAACTCGAGACAAGACTCCTATTTAGAGGACACGTATTTTAAGATTTCCAATGGAAGCTGAAATGTCCATGAGAGACTCCTCGAAGTTTGAACCTCGCCAAGATAAAGCCAGCGAGTACGGCCAAAGTCGGATCGCATAACTGTAGCTCGCATTATGCAGGATGGGAGGATGGATCCAACTCGCATGTGTCGGGACATATGCGAGTATCCTCTCTATACTTCTGTGAAAGCGTAGAGGCCAACTCTCTATGATGCGATTTGGTCCCAACGACCCAATAGCCTTGATAAACCGATATAGACTCGTATGTCTAGGTTCTATTAGCTCAACATGCGATGTCTACAAGAGGCGATTACCTAAGGACGCAGACATTTCAAACGTAATGATAACTCTGCGAGCTTAACAACGGAACATGAACAGTCAACTCGCAGATGCGGAAGACGCATACGTTGATGGACTTAGTTACTGTCATTTATTTATTAATGCTAACATTGCTTGGGTTTAATTATTGCAATTCAATATGTAAATAATGGATTAACAATGAATGTGATCCTTGTGTAACCGATTGGACACCTGCTTTGTATATAAAGGGGTGATCCACCACGAAATGGCACCGACGAATCCTTTGCTACAGTGGACTAAGCAGATCACAATCTGACTGAACCACTATAATTCTTTGTCTTACTGATATTTTCCAGTTTTGTTGATTGTTCTCACATTTCGAGTTGAGTACTCGCCGTTCTAGGTCGAATACTCGCACTTGTCGTTTCTCTGAAAACTCTCTTTTGTATTAATCAAATAATATATTTTGGTGTTGCGAAATTCACTCAACAACATTTGGCGCCGTCTGTGGGAAATTCGACTAAAGATTTCATTCATTTCAAAGAACACTAATCATCATGGCTGGAAATCACGTTAACGGAGCTAACAACGGGTCCATTAACATTGGAATGATGAATGTACCGCTGTCTGGCGCTGGAGTGCCACCTGTGGACGTCATTAACGGCGGAATAGGGAGAGGCAATATCAGACCTCTCAACCTATTCCCAGAAACGACTGGCCCTCAAGTTGGGGACACATCCACACCACCGGCAACCATGCATTTTCCCCCTGTCACTCTGGCAGTGGTATCCGAGGGAATGATCCAGCTCACCACTGATCAATATGCGGCAATTCAGGATCAACTGCGGGCACTACAGGCCGAAGTAGATGGACAGAGCCGAGCTCGACGCCCTCCTCGAGTTCCCGCTATTCGCACCGATAACCCTCAAGTAACAACTTATAGACGTCATACTAACCGTGTACGCAGGGAACGAAGAACTAACCCTGAAGGTCTGGACCTGAACCATCCAATGTCAAGGGATCAATCCGCAAGGTTTCCAAACTAGAGCGCACAAATCGATGAAGATCCTAAGCGCCGTAATCCTCGCAGCCGACCATCGAGAGACAACGACGCAGAATCAGCCTCTTTGTCGTTGCATGGTCGCACTCTGAGCAGGTATACAAGGTCCGGCTCTGTACAGACACGACAGGGAGGACGTTATCAGGTACACCGAGGTGATCTACGTGATCATCTCAACGCAGTTTTTAGGGCACGCTCTCGCGGCCCACATAATACCGAGACACTCCGTGATCCCCATGCGGGCGATTAGGGTGCCAACACTGATAATAACCCGCCTACCGCGCCGATCGCGACCACTGGGATTAATGTCCCAGCGAATCTTGCCGCAGTAGTTGCGAGCCCTGCAGTTGCAGCGACTCCGACTCCTACGACAGGAGGAATTGATCAAAGCATGCTCCTGCAGGCTTTGAAAATGCTCGAGCAGCAACGTAAGCCTATATATAAGTTGCATGGCACCTCGCCTTTTACTACAGAGGTGCGACAAGCTCAACTTCCAAAAGGGTTTCGTCTATCTGAGTCCCTCAAATATAAAGGTACTTCTAACCCGATAGACTATCTTGAAAAATTTAATACTATAATGGAAGTGGACCAGGTACCGCAGCTCGCAAAGTACCGCATTCTTGCGGCAACACTTGAGGAAAATGCCCATGATTGGTTCACCCAATTACCCGAGGCATCGATATCGACGTGGGAAACCTTCGTCGACCTATTCCTCACACATTTCCAGGCCACAATGACGTATAGGCCACCTTATACGACTTTGGCCAACATCAAACAAGAACCTGGTGAGTCTTTACAAGACTATTTCAAACGTTTTAACGCAGAAGTAACAAAGGTCGAGAAGGCCCCCGAGTCTTCGCTTGTTTGCATGTTGATAACAGGTATTTTGCCGAGGACCGACTTTTGGAAGGAACTACAAGCTCGAAGGCCCGAGTCCTTAGTAGAGTTCTTCGCCATGGCCGAACCTCACAAAAGAATTGAGAATTCTCTAGCGGAGTTAGAGAAGGGAAAGGACAAGCGCCGGTCACCCATACCGCGGTCACGATCTCGCAGTCCACGAGGGAAGAACTCCAGGGGCCGAAGCCCAAGAAGACGCAGCCCGCGAAGACAGCGAAGTCCGAAGCTGGCCAAGTCTCCTCCAAAGAAGGAGTCCTCGCCAAAAAGGAAGGGTGGACCTCGCTTCGTCAATTATACTGAACTCGCAGTCCCTCGAGACCATATCTACGCGATTGAAGAAAGAAATGGAGTCTTCAAGAAGCCGCCCCCCATCAGGGGAAATCGCGACCGGAGGGACCCTAAAAAATTCTGTAAGTACCACAAAGACATTGGTCACACTACTTTAGAATGTTGGGTCTTGCAGGATGAAATAGAGGAGCTAATCCGGAGAGGGAAATTCGACAAGTACAAAAAGAGCGAGGAAAGTCGTCCCCAAGCGGATGACAAAGGAGAAAACCAGAATGCGAGTGGCTCCAGAACACCTCGCAATATCCTGACTATAATTGGAGGACCTCACATCGCAGGCGACTCTCGCAAATCACAAGAACGATATGCCAGAGAAGCCAAGGAGAAGCCGCTTACCAATGTGAATAATCTTGGTGAGCGGCCCGAGAAGCTCTTTAAGAAAGAATGCGACGACATCACCTTTATGGAGAGTGATGCGAGATGGGTCCATCACCCACATTCTGATGCACTGGTGATAGTCGCCAATATTGGTGGGGACAATGTCCATCGCATATTGGTTGACAATGGGAGTTCAGTGAATCTGCTGAATTTCCAAGCCTTCAAACAAATGGGGTTGCAGGAGAAGGATTTGCGACCTATGACGTCGAGCATTTATGGCTTTTCGGGAGATGTCATAGCGATTAAAGGAATGATCAAACTCCCGATCACTTTGGGAACTGCCCCAGTGACTGCCAAGTCAATGGCAGATTTCGCAGTAATCGACCAGTATTCAGCATATAACGCCGTAATTGGTCGACCAATCCTGAAGGAGATGAAGATCATAACTTCGATCTATCATTTGACAATGAAGTTCCCTACTCCCGCTGGAGTAGGTTCGGTGCGAGGAGTCCAATCCGACTCACGAGAATGTTATAACGCAGCCGTTAAACTCGCAGAAAAAAGGACGGTAAATGTTATCTACCTTTTGGAAGCACCACCTCCTCGCCAGGAGATCCTCATAATCGAGGAAGTACCGCACATAGACGAACCAGACTTGGATCCAAGGATCCTCAATCACACCGCCGCAGCCCAAGCCGCGGAAGACATAATCGAGGTACCTATAGATCCTGTAGATAATAACAAGGTTTTAAAAATTGGTTCTAAATTAAATTTACAGCTCCGAGAACAATTAACGACCTTTTTAAAGTAAAATCTTGATGTCTTTGCCTGGAAACATTCAGATATGGTCGGGATATCTCCGCAAGTCATGTGTCATCGCTTGAACATTGACCCCGAAGTGCGAGGTGTCCGACAAAAGCGTCGCAAAATGGACCCTGCGAGGTACCAAGCGCTAAAAGAAGAAGTCGACCGCCTCCTTGCCTGCGGCTTTATATGTGAGTCGTTTTACCCCAACTGGTTAGCAAACCCCGTACTTGTGCCAAAGCCTAATGGCTCATGGCGCACATGTGTTGACTTTACAGATCTAAACAAAGCTTGTCCCAAAGACAGCTTTCCTCTTCCTAGCATTGACCAGCTTGTCGATGCCACTGCAGGTCACGAACTCTTGAGTTTCATGGATGCATACTCGGGATATAATCAAATCCCGATGTATGAACCAGACCAGGAGCATACCTCGTTCATTACTGATCGAGGATTATACTGTTACAAAGTAATGCCTTTTGGTTTAGTAAACGCAGGTGCGACTTATCAAAGGCTAGTGAATATGATGTTCGCAGATCTCATTGGAAAGACCATGGAGGTATATGTTGACGATATGCTCGTAAAATCACAACATGCGAAGGATCATATTGCCCACTTACAGGCCATGTTCGATATACTGCGACGATATAAGATGCGTCTAAATCCACTGAAATGCGTCTTTGGAGTTGGCTCTGGGAAATTCCTTGGTTTCATGGTTAATCAGCGAGGAATAGAAGCCAATCCTGCGAAGATCAGGGCATTGGTGGAAATGCCATCACCAACCAAGCCTAAGGAGGTTCAGAGCCTCACAGGTAAAGTCGCAGCTTTAAACCGCTTTATATCCAGATATTCTTATAAGTGCAAGGAGTTTTTTCAGATTTTGAAAGGCAACAACAGGTTCCATTGGAATGAAAAATGCGAGCAGGCCTTTCAAGATTTAAAAACGCACTTGGGGCAGCCTCCGATCTTGTCAAAGCCATTGACTGGAGAAGTCTTGTCCATCTATTTGGCAGTCTCAGAATATGCGATTAGTTCGGTACTAATACGCGAGGACCAAGGACGCCAATACCCAGTGTATTACGTCAGTAAACGATTACTGGATGCCGAGACACGTTATCCCCAAATGGAGAAATTGGCTTTCGCCTTGATAATATCCTCAAGAAAATTGCGACCCTACTTCCAGGCTCACAGCATTGAAGTTTTGACGAACTTCCCCTTAAGACAAGTTCTAGCGAAACCAGAAGCATCGGGGAGATTGTTAAAGTGGGCGATGGAGTTGAGTCAGTTTGACATCAAGTATAAACCGAGAACTGCGATCAAGGGGCAAGCCTTGGCAGATTTTATACTTGAATTCCCCAGCACCGAGGTGGCAATCGTAGAGGACAGAAGTGACATTGCTATAGCAGGCAGAGAGACATGGACATTGTACGTCGATGGAGCCTCAAATAGCGAAGGTTCTGGTAGTGGGATCTTGTTAATCAGTCCCAATAATTTCAAGGTACACGCTGCTTTACGTTTTGAGTTTTCTGCATCTAACAATGAAGCCGAGTATGAGGCTTTAATCGCAGGATTGAAACTTGCCCTCGAGATGAAAGTCGAGTATCTTCAGGCTTTTAGCGACTCCCAAATCGTGGTATGCCAGGTTAATGGAGAATACCTAGCAAGAGGCGGGAGATTGGTTAAATACTTAGCCATTGTTCGCGAAATAATGCAGAAGTTCAAAAATGTAGTCGTGTCTCGAGTACCGCGTGCTCAAAATGCCCACGCAGACGCATTGGCCCGTTTAACCTCAACTAGAGAAGCCAAATTGCTCGATGTGATTCCGGTAGACGTATTGGCTCACCCAACCATAAATCAAGAAGTAATCATGGAGATAGATGTCGTTCAGGAGATTACCTGGATGACTCCTATCATCGCATATCTGGAAAAGGGGCTCTTACCCGATGATAAAGTAGAGGCAAGAAAATTGCGACAGCGAGCCGCCCGTTATGTAATATATGACCAAAGGTTGTATCGCAGAAGTTTTAGTCAACCGCTTCTCAAATGTATCAGTGGAGAGGATTGTGGTTACATACTTCGTGAAGTACACGAGGGAATTTGTGGCAATCATACCGGAGGTAATTCCCTTGCGTTAAAAATTATGCGGCAAGGGTATTACTGGCCAACATTGCGACAAGATGCTCTCGCGTTTGCAAAGAAGTGTGACAGGTGTCAGCGAATAGCCACTTATACCCACCAGCCTCCGAGTAACCTCCATTCTATCACAAGTCCATGGCCCTTCGCAATATGGGGAATTGATCTAATCGGCGAGTTACCCAAAGGAAAAGGCAGAGTCAAATATGCGGTAGTCGCAGTTGATTACTTCACGAAGTGGGCCGAGGCCAAAGCACTCGCAACTATCACAACAACGAAATTGCGCGAGTTTGTCGTTTTGGCATTCTGCATAAACTCATTTCAGATAATGGAAAACAGTTTGACTGCAAAGAGATGCGACAGCTATGCGACGATTTGGGAATTAAAAAGGCTTTTTCCGCAGTTGCTTACCCGCAGAGTAATGGACAAACTGAAGCCATTAATAAAATAATCAAACACACCATAAAAGGGAAACTAGAAGATCGCAAAGGAGCTTGGCCAGACGAGTTACCGCAAGTCCTATGGTCTTATAATATGACTCCTCGATCTACAACTGGCGAAACACCCTTCTCACTTTCTTATGGGTGCGAGGCCATGTTGCCAGTTGAGGTTGGGGCAGGTTCCCTACGCAGAGATATTTTCAACATCTCGCAGAACAACGAGAAACAGCTATTCTGCCTTGATATTTTGGAGGAAAAACGTGACCAAGCGCGCTATAAAAATGCAGCTTACCAACAGCGAACTGCAAGATACTTTAACTCCAAAGTGAAAGTAAAAGTCTTGCGAGCAGGAGACTTGGTCCTTAGAAGAATAATGCCAAATACCAAAAACCCGTCGCATGGGGTCTTTGGGGATAATTGGGAAGGACCATACCTCATCGCAGAAAAAATTGGTGATGCCACGTATCGACTCGCAACACTCGATGGAACTGCGATTCCACGAGCATGGAATGGCGAGAGTTCGAAATTTTATTATCAATAGTACTCGCATTATTCGACTATGTTCACTCTTGTACTTATACTTAGATATTTTTCATGCAAAGGAAAAAATCCTAAGTATAGGGGGGTATATATGCCCGAATGTACTATTGATTATATGAATGAAATTGATTTTTAAATTTTCAAAATTTTATCAGCCTTGTAAATATTTCTACTTATTGCACCAAGCTGTAATTAAAGTCGCAAATATATATATAAAATGCGAGTACCCATGTACTGCGAAAATGTTAAAGGATAGTTATCCCCGCGAGGATATAAATTTGTCCAAAATAAAAAGAAATTTGTCTAAGTACAAAAGCGCGAGTACCCTTGTACCGCATATGTAAAAAAAAAAAGAGAAGTAAAATTAAAAAACATAATATAGAGGATAATTAAATATCTGGAGCAGTCTCATCCGCGACTTTGCTGATGACCTCGTTCTCGACTTCTTCAACTTCTGCACCCTCGACCTCATCAGGAAGGTTCCCTCCACCACCTTGGGTCTGAGTAGGCGACATGGCACGAAAAGCCTCGGCCATCTCAGCGGCTTCTGCTCCGAGGAGAGAGAAGTCGAAGTCTGGAACTTTGGAAAGAGTGGTATAAACATAATCAGACACTGCCTGATCATACTGCTTCTTCCCATTCTCTCTCTCAGTCTCCAAATCGCGGGTCATCTCCTCGATCGTCGCCTGCGATTTCTTGACCTCAAGCTCCGCCTGCTCCTTAGCCTTGCTGAGTTCTTCGAGCTCCTTCTCCTTCCTAGCCACTTCTTGCTTCAGCCTTTTTATGTTCTCCTGAAACTGGGCATTTTGCCTCTTCAGTGAGTCGGCTTCCTTCGAAGGAGTAGCAGCAGCTTTTATGAACAGGGTCATCGACTGCGCGGCCAACTCAGCAGAGCGCGTAACAAGCTCCTCATAAGGGATCTCGGCCAGGAACTTCTCTTGCATGGCTAGGAAGTCGCGAGCTCGAACAGGTGGATCGATTACGACTTTCTTCCCCTTGTCCTGTACGGTCTTGACCAGCTTCTTGGAAGAGTCTGTGGCAAGGGTAGCCATCGCATCGCTCTTCCTCTTTTGGGCGACAACGGGCGAGGTCGTCGTTGCTCCACCCTTCGGCTTGATCTTCAGGACAGGTGCGGACTTCAAAAAAGTCATATCTGCGAAAATAAATGAAAGATAAGTATAAGTCAAACTCTACCTATTAGCTTATAACAAGAGATAAATTACTTGAGATTGGTCTAGAAGTTTGCTTGGAGAGGCGTTTGTCTATTCGCTCTTGTTGCCTCTCGGATGGTTCTTTGTATACTGGCTCCCTTTGAAGACTTGCGTTCTCAGGAATCAGCTGGTGTTCTCGCAACTTTGCAGTTGTACACAGTAATCGCCAGTCGCGATCTTGTACTGGAAGGCTCCCGAGGATTTCAGCTGTCTCTCTGCGAGTCGCGTCCAGTGCCGGTCGAACTGGTCTATCTGCGAGAGCAATAAAGAGCGAGTAAGCAAAAGATCTCAAAAGTAATTCAGAAAATGTCTAAGTTAAAAAATACGCGACATACTAGGTCTGCGATTAAAGTCAGTTCTAATCCCAGGGACTTTGAAGACATAAAACCACTTCGATTTCCAATCCCCCATGTTCGATACCATTCCTTCTACTCCATTGATCTCAGAAGTCGCCCATTTGCTAAAACAGTAGAAGCCATTATGAAGACCTACGCTTTTTATGTCGTAGAAATAGCTGAACTCTTCTACTGAGGGGGCCCTATGAACATATTCCATGTACATCGCATAGAAGGCTAGGGCAGTGCGATAGCTGTTTGGAGTTAGATGAAAAGGTGATACATCATATCGCCTGAGAATAGCTGCGATGAAGGGATGGAAGGGGACCGATACCCCACACCGGAGAATGGGTATTGAGACTACCACATCCTCTGTAGGAATAATCGCAGGGTTAGTAAAAGGAAGATGCGCCCTCTGGGACGGTTTAGGTCGCTGAAACGCGAGTCGCAGCAAATTTAACCTCACAAAGGTAGTGAAATCTGATTTGGAAACCCTCGAAATCAGATCCTCACACGCGAAGGGCTCATTCAGCTGGGTATCGTCAACCAAATCTGTCCCACTCCCTTCCGCCTCCTCTTCGTCCTCACCTGACTCGCGAACTGAGGTCGTCCATTCATCGTCCATCTCCTCGACCTCGATGTCAGGAGCATGCCTCGAGTGGATAAGGTAGTCGCGGGCCGACACCGTGGACTCGCTGTCTCGAATGTCGATGGTCCCAGGTTCTGCGAGTTCCTGCACCATCTTTTCGATGTCCACAGAAGACATCGGGCCTAGCTCTATTGGAGCGGCCTCCTCTTCGGAAAGCGAGGTTGGGAGAAAGCTGTCCTCCTCCTGGTCAACTTCACCGTCGAATGCACGGCCTCCGGAGCCGAGCTGTTGGCTATCCGACAAGTCGCTCATCTGAAAGATAGAAGATCTTTTCAGCGTGATGGATGTGTGAAAAGCAAAGTAAGTGATCTCACCCGCATTAAACTCTAAAGTCGCACTCGATAGAATGGTCAGCATCCTTGCGAATACTGACCGCCCCATCAATATGCGAGTAGAAATAATACTTTCTTGGGCGAGTAATTCACGCATCCTGGGCCAAGCGATATACCTCCAGAAACGGCTGGGAGAATCCCAGTGACTCAAGGGGCATGCATTTTCGAGCATAACCCTGAAGTCACTGGGATACTCCCACCGTTCTGAGACTACCTATCAGCCAAAGAGTACGATCGTTTGAGTATCATCGCATATTGCAAATGGCTGGGTGTACCTCAGTATCTCAAGGGGCATATAATCGCATATATGACCATTAGAATACTGAGATACACCCACCATTTGAAACAGCGATTGATACCTTCGCAACTCAACCCACGACGCATAAAAAAAATCCTAAAAGGTCTAGCTATCAATCAAAAGAAAGTAAATACGCGAATATTCGAATTTGTTCATCTGAATACCCGCGAGTATTCGAGTTGTTCATCTGAGTATCCGCGAGTATTCAAGACGTGAAACAGTGCCTATTAAAGTATATCGTGTGCGGTTATGTCAGGTTACAGGTCATATTCTATGAATTTACCCAGGTTTTTTTTTTTTTACCTAAAAACATATAGCCTCATAAACATACATACCCCTTACAAGCATACATTCCTAAAAAGCCTCAAAATACCAAAACCCAGAAGAAAAGCATTTTTTCTCCAAACAGAAAACGAAAATACAATGACTTGAAACTAACCTTTAGTTTTGGTTCCTGCGATTGCTCTCGATCACTTCTGAGATTGAAGATATTTTAGAAAGAGCAGTAGAAATCTGGGTAAGGTACGAAAGTGGGTTTGAAATCTCTGTAAAGGAGGGAAGGAGGAAGTTAAGAACAAGAGGGAAAAATGGAAGATTTGATTCGTATCAAAGGGTTTAAATACCCATATCCCTTATTGATTGGGATTACGACACGTGGCAACCAGAATGCCTAAGGTCGCCCAATCTAACGGCCAACGATGGCCACGCCTACACGAAAACCGAGGAGTTTTGTGACGTGGCACCATAAATGCAATAAAAAGTAATAATTACAGCCGTCATTTTTCGAAACCCTCGACGGGACAACCAAAAAGTCACCTCCTCGTGACAACCTTTCACCTGTCTCTCGAGTAATAGTTTCCCTCTGTGACCGCACCTGTCACATCGCGAAACTAGGGGCATGTGTTATAGTGAGATTTCTCTCACCTAGAAACTCGAGACAAGACTCCTATTTAGAGGACACGTATTTTCAGATTTCCAATGGAAGCTGAAATGTCCATGAGAGACTCCTCGAAGTTTGAACCTCGCCAGGATAAAGCCAGCGAGTACGGCCAAAGTCGGATCGCATAACTGTAGCTCGCATTATGCAGGATGGGAGGATGGATCCAACTCGCATGTGTCGGGACATATGCGAGTATCCTCTCTATACTTCTGCGAAAGCGTAGAGGTCAACTCTCTATGATGCGATTTGGTCCCAACGACCCAATAGCCTTGATAAACCGGTATAGACTCGTATGTCTAGGTTCTATCAGCTCAACATGCGATGTCTACAAGAGGCGATTACCTAAGGACGCAGACATTTCAAATGTAATGATAACTCTGAGAGCTCAACAACGGAACATGAACAGTCAACTCGCAGATGCGGAAGACGCATACGTTGATGGACTTAGTAACTGTCATTCATTTATTAATGCTAACGTTGCTTGAGTTTAATTATTGCAATTCAATATGTAAATAATGGATTAACAATGAATGTGATCCTCGTGTAACCGATTGGACACCTGCTTTGTATATAAAGGGGTGATCCACCACGAAATGGCACCGACGAATCCTTTGCTACAGTGGACTAAGCAGATCACAATCTGACTGAACCACTATAATTCTTTGTCTTACTGATATTTTCCAGTTTTGTTGATTGTTCTCACATTCCCAGTCGAGTACTCGCCGTTCTAGGTCGAATACTCGCACTTGTCGTTTCTCTGAAAACTCTCTTTTGTATTAATCAAATCATATATTTTGGTGTTGCGAAATTCACTCGACAACAGTTTTGTAGCTAAGTCCCCTCCCTAACTCTATAAATATATATTGTCTCATCACAATTGTATACCTTTTGATAATCAGATAAAATAAATTGCTTCTGATTTAGAGATCTAGGGAGGAAGACTTAGTTGATAGTATTGCACTATCAAATTGGAGTAACTGCTGTGGATCAAACTGAGATAATTGCTATGGATCAATCAGGTACACATACCTAATTATTATATCTTATTATTGTGTTCTATGTTATATACAAATAGATCTTGAGTATATTATTAATTTTTCTAGCACTAGAATCTTCATGAGCATGGCGATCTTGAAGAGAAGTGGATCGTCTGTTGAAAATCGGATTGTCTTCGGTTCTTGGAGACTGATCTTCGTGAACAGCAGTATGATTTTGAGGTCGAGTCCTGGTTGTAGTTCGTCGAGAAGTCGCCATTGGATCTGCTGTGGGGGCGGAAGTAACCTCAGCAGGAGGGTCTGAGGAGTTGTTCTCAGGTGGAGGATGAAGGAGTCCATCCTGAGATCTTGTGGAAGGCCTTGCCATTGAAATGGGCAGGGTAACTTCTGATACCATATGAGAAGCTTTAAGCTTTGTAATAGAGAAAACAGAGTAAAGATGGAAAAAAATAATCTGTTGTATTATGGTTGAGCTGAATTACAAGCCTTTATATAGGCAAAGATACAATTAGACATGTGCTACAAATGAACAACTTGGCAAGATAATTAACAGAAAAAATAACTCTGATTCAAAATCAATTAGAATAACTAATTAACAACCTCTAATAAAAGATGGGATGGGCACTCAACTCTAAACTACTAAACTGTATAACATAAAATGCACATAATTTCTTATTTCTATTTGTACTTATCCCTAAAAGAATAATCACAAACAATAATGGGTGTATAACATTCCGACGCATAGATAAAGGAGAGAAAAAACATAGATAAGATAAAATTTGGGTCGTTGATTAGATAGATAGGTATATATATGGTTGTCATAAATATATTATTATATATATCATCTCATATATTATTGAAGGACTTTAATTAAATGTCTTTAACTTTAATTAAGGGGTTTCTTTGCAAAACCAAATAAACCCGACAGAGAAACCCATAAGCATTGATTAAAAAAAGTAAAATAATAATTTATATTAGAGAAATGTTAAAAAATATCAGTGTCTAGCACTTTTTTATGGGTTAATATCGCTATTGGTCCAATTAATTATCGAATCTTATATAATTTAATATAATAATTTTTATGAAGTATCGCTAACCAATCATAACGCGACATGTGTAAAAAGTACTAGACAACTAGTGGTGTCTTATATTAATAAAGATGAAGGTACTTGACCATCTCTAGTTCTCTAATCCCTTTCTCATGTGGTTCGAATATATTGCACGTCTATAGACAACCCTACACAATTATAAACAGACAATAACTGTATGATTGAGCCTTTTTTTTTTTCTTTATATCCGGCCAATAATAATACTAATAATAATATATAGGAACCGACTTTGTAATTCTCTATATATTATATATTATTTTTATATATATATATATAATACTGATTGTGGATTGTGTTCTAAATTTTCTTTTCAATAGTTGGAATTGATGAATAAATATTAATTAACGTAAACTAATTATTAATAATTAATATATATATACGTACATGAAAGCTAGTCCACATGTATATATATAATGACATAATAAGTTTGGGGTTTGGTGAAGTATTATTGTTAGTACTTATTTAATTGGTTTCTTCTTCTATCAATTAACTTTAATATAGAGAGCCCCTTTTTTTCTAAATCGAAGACTAAAACATACAAAACTTTATTAAATATTATTAGGTTCAATCCTATATAAATGTATTTGTTCAAAAAAGAAAAAAAAATCCTACATAAATGTATATATGCATATGGAAGGCAATTATAATATGCATGTATCAAAAATTGTCAAAGTAGGAAAAATCCCATTTCAAAGAAAGGAAATGGGGTTATAAATGGAGAAGATTTTTCTGGTCTTGGTCACTTGTTGTTGGTAGTTGAAACATTAAAATATAAATAAATAACTAAATAAAAAGGAGGTTATTTTCATGCCATCTTTCTATGGTTTGTGCATGCATATATAATTTTAAAAAAATAGTATAATTATATTTCGAAATAATTGTATAATATTAGGTAGTGTAATTACTAATTTATTAGAGTAGTAATTATATTCTATTTTAAAATACAAGATGTTGGATATGGGGTGATAATATCACTAATGTTTTGTTGGCAAAATCATTAGTAATTATACAATTTATTGATTAAACTCAATTCTCATGGGGATATGAGAATTGAAAAGGGTCATTACTTTATTTTACTTATGCAATTACAATATATAATTACGTAGTTAAACAAACTTATAAAAATGCGTAATATTATCTTCAATTATATTTAATTTCAATTTTTTATTGACTTATTCGAAATGCATCCTATATTTGGTGTTGTTTGAGGTGTAAGAAAATAAGAATCATAATGATGATGGTAATGAAATTTAATAAGGTTTATACTATTTTAGATTTTATATTTTGTCGAATTACCAATTCAAACTCTATATTTTTTTATTATTCTATTTTGGACCCTATATTATTAAAATTAATTAAAAATATTTTTTTTCAACTTTAAAAGATTTAAATTAATTGGAAAAAATTACTCTAGAAAGAAATGAATTGAAAAAATATATATAATGAAAAAAAGACGTAAGAATTAAGAAATTAAAAAAAAAAAAAAAAAAAAAGAGAAATTCATATATATTTTTAATTATTATATTTTAGTAAGTTAATTTAAAAAACTTGATTAAGGCTCTTTTTAGATAAAACAAAAATATCCATTAATAGGTAAATCAAATAAATTCTATTATATGAAGATTTAAAAGAGCAAAATTATGAAAATTAAGTATACCAAGCCGTTTACAATAATATGGAAGAAAACTCTAACAACAATCTCAATTAAGAATTAAATAAGCCACCAGTGGTCAAGCATCAAAGAAATGTAAAGTATACTATATAAGAATATTTCTATATTGGGAAATATTTTTTTTTAAGGAAATAAATTTCTATTTAAGGAAATAAAATAAAAAATTAATTTTATGATAAATGAATATTTTATATTTATTGAATCCGGACAAAATCAATTACGTAATATTCTATATATGGTCAAATTTAAATATTCATTACCTGATTTGATTTCCTGAATTAATTGTCAAAATATTTTGACAATTAATGTGGCGCAGATACTGATGGAGTATTTCACCTATAAATATAGGGTCTCGGTCCTCGAGCTCCTCACTCATTCTGTTAATAACAGCAAAATTCTATCTAAAGAGAGTTGAGAGAGCGAGGAAGCCCGATTACCCACATCAATCGGGTTCTTTTGCAAATCAAAGCTTATCAATTAGTAGAGTATCAAAGATTACAAAAGCAATTGACTTAAACAAATTTAGACTCATCTAGTGATTTGCCGCAACCCTTTGTAATCCACCTTGCTAATCTGATCTCTAAAACACACCAAGTAGTGAACTCCCTTCAGTTATTGATCTGTGCTTACTTCCTCCCGAAGTAAGGCTTAAACAAATATTCTATCGAAGATATATGCTCACTTTCTCCCGAAAAGAGACTTGGAAAAGTCTTCTCTCGAAGACCCACGCTTGTTCAAAGCTTCTCTCCAACCTATCCTATAAATAGTATGAGATCATAATAAGAAAACTAAAACCTAGTTACACACTCTTTTCACAAAGAAAGATATGAAAATATGAGACTAGAAGAGATAAAATCGTTTAGCTGCTCTCTAGGTCCTATTTATAGAACATAGAAACCCTAGAGACAGCCACAAAAATAATTTTCCAATTGTACAAAACTTTCTTAAAAAAATTCCTGATTTGCAGCATTAGAATCGGGTTTCGCAGTAGCAGATCAGGACCAGAAAGGAAACTTTCTAAATTGAACTAAGATCACTAATTTGGACTTCAAACCTGCCAAATAAAGATAATTTAATTTGTTCTAATAAAGGCAAAATCAAAATCATCCATTAGAAAAAGGGAAAGTCAAGTTTCCCAAAATTAGACAACTTTCCATAAGAGAATTTCTTCTCTTACAAGAAGTTTCCAAACAAAGAAAAGTCTAGCTGAAAAATGATTCTTTCCTAAGATAGAAAAGAGCAATAAAATGCACAAAATCAATGTAATAAAAATAATTTAAATGCTCAATAAAATTCACATTAATTAAAAAATATTTTGACAACTAAATTGCCAAAAAAGGACCTAACAAAAATGACGTCACTCATAAAGATATGCAAGTTCAATCTGACAATAAAAAATGTGTTACTAATAAGAATTCTTTTACATTATAGCACCAAAGATTATGGAACATATCTCCATAAATAGAATAAATATTAGTAAATGGTGGGGATATTCATTACACTTGATTTTACTAACTTTATTTAGAACTTGTGTGAATTTCATTAAGAAAATATATTTCAACAAGTCAAAATCGGTGCACATTAGAATTCTATCATATTAGAAATCATACAAGTCAATTAATTTTGAAGACATGGACTCAAATTTTTCATCTCATTTTTAACGATTACTCACATAAATTATATTTCTACAAAAGTATAGATTTATATGTTTCAAAGACATTTAAATCTTAAGTAGAGAAAGAGTGTATTTTGCATATTAAGATAGTGAGATCAAATATAAAATGGAGAATGCTACATTAAAATTCGTGAGTATGGATAAACTCCCAGCTCATTTGCAAAGTTTCTTTAAAAGTATGGGTTCGTTGCCCAATACATATGCCTGGTACACCCAAATTATAGTGTGTGACAGATTTAAGAAACTAAGTATTTTTTAGACATGGGGTGGAGCCTACATAGCAAACTCAAAACTCTCCTAAATCTTTGTCGATTGATACTCTTCAATGGGAGTGTACATATCGAATCGTGTTCTAACCAAAGTTGTTTCTCAAACATATTTTGAGTTGTGATAAGGTTGAAAACTGACTTGATGACATGTACACATTTTATAAATACCCGTATATAGTTAGAGTACAATTGTCAAAGAAAAGTTCTGGGCCCAAAACTATAAATGAGCATTTCATCTGAAAAGCTATAAGGTTTAAGGGTTACATATTTTATTATCCATCTCACAACATAGAGCTGTGGAATTAAGAATTGACTTGATCAATGAGCGTGATCAATCTAGGAACCTAGTTTCTGAGAAAGATCATTCATATTTTCTCAAACTTCCACCTCAAGTATTAGATTAATTATGATTCACAACAACCTTAAGGTTAATGGTTATTGATAATTCATAACTAATCATTAATAATCCACAAGTCATTCATAAAATTCTACTAAGTTATGTTATTTAGTAATTGCTTATAATTACAATTTCTAAAACAACATGCATATTGAACTATTTACTCTTTTAAGAGTTGTTGGTCCATCCTTAAGATGACTTATTAGAACAATAAGATTAATGTTTTCTAGTGATTACATTTTGTACAATAAGAGTTCAACTACAATATTAATTTGAAACACAAATTAAACTATCGAATGCACAGAATTTAAATTGTGGTACAATATGCCATGAATGAATAAATGAATATCCTAAAGAGCAATGAAGTATATCTTTATTAAAGTTGCCTAATGGGGTGAGAACATTCATTAAGCATAAGTTTTTTCACCAATAAATACTCATTAGACAACATGAAGAAATATAAAGATATAAAACCAAATTCATTGCTAAGAAGTTCATTTTGAAATAAGAATTAATAACAAATGAGATTTACATTCTCAGTTGTTTTTATAAAAGATTCTATTATAGACCTTGGTATTTGTTGCTCGTTTAAATTCATTAATCAATTCCAAACAGTGAACTAGAGGAGAAGGTATACAGACTATCATAAAGATTTTCCTCTAATAGTGGTGAACATATGCAAGTTTTAAAAGTCTATAGATTAAAATAAACATCTTACAAATTGGTATTTTCATTATATCATCTTTTCCTTTAGGTTTGAAAAGAGAATTATGGAAATAATTATATACCAGAAGGTTAGTGGGAGTAATATTTATTTTATACATAGACAATATGTTACTTGCAAATGATGATAAAAGTTTTCTATATAAGGTGAAATAATTCATATCTCAAATTATTATTTTGAGATAAAGAATATAAATAACATATCTAATTTTAATTAATTATAGAGTAGCCACAGCATCTCTGATTAAATAAAATTATGTATTATTATTCATCTCATGTTACTTTTATTTTTAAGTAAATTCAACTCGAACCAGCATCTAAAAAATGATCTGGAGTGATAATAAATTAAGAACATTTATTTGCTTCTAATTTTTAAAGCCTAATGTATGCCTAAGAGTCTGAATAAGACTTTGCATTGCATATATTTCAGGATCGCTAAGTAGTATCAGAATAACTAAAGTTAAGACCAATTTATTCTTCATACAAAGTGATAAGGTGTCTTTAAGATACTAAAAATTATATCATACATATTTCGTTAAAATAAATTGACCATCTCGAAACATAGTTAACCAATTAGATTCTAACGTACTTCACTAATTATATTGATTCACGTAAATCAATATTTTATTACGTCCTTAAGATTGCCAGTAAGTTGTATTGTGGAGAATCTTTATTGTTATTTCCACTATAAAAGTCAGATTCATTTATTGTTTTGAGGATACATCTCGTATGATGTATTATAGAGTGTCATAGTAGGCCTAGAGTTTAGAATTATAGTTTCATTAGGCCATTAAGAAAATTTTATGAAAAATTCAGTAACAATATTTATGGCTAATAACTATAAGAGTACTGGTCGAAGCTAGCATATCGACATTAAGTATTTAGTCTTCAAAATGTGTAATAAGTGGTCATTAATCACGCAAACTGAATTGAGTAATCGCATATCCTTGACTAAAGGCATGTCGCAACACAAATTCAAGGATCATAAAGTAAATATGGGATTCAGTTAACCCATATGCAGTTTTTTATTTGTACAACCAAAAATTATTTAATGAAACTCTAATTTCGATATTTTCTCATATTTATGTGCACCTTAATTTCGTCTGAGAAAATTATCGTAAGAGGACCAGAATAAACATAAGGCTTAGGGTTTATTCGGTTAAGTAGATTGCCACGTAAAGACACTGTTATATAGTAAATGTATTGTAATACATGTAAGATAATACTCGACTCACAATGAGGACATGTCGCTATGATTCGTATGTTTATTATATAATGAGGAACGTTGGATTTGAATGTTTTAGTCTAAATACTGACCAAGTGGGAGAATATAAGAATATTTTTATATTGGGAAATATATTTTTATTGAAGGAAATAAATTTCTATTTAAGGAAATAAAATAAAAATTAATTTTGTGATAAATGAATATTTTATATTTATTGAATCTGGACAGATTTAATAAATATTATATATATGGTCAGATTTAAATATTCATTACCTGATTTGATTTCCTGAATTAATTGTCAAAATATTCTGACAATTAATGTGGCGCAGATACTGATGGAGTATCTTACCTATAAAGATAGGGTCACAGTGTTGGGTTTTATGCCCTAAATAAAACTCATTTCAATATAATCAGATTTACTTATTAATAAAGATCAGAAATAACATTTAATGTTGCATGGCTCACATGATTTATTTCATGATTATATATACATAATGTATGAATTCTATTTAAGTCCAGAACATATGAATTTGTTAATGATTATAGAGTTGTCAACACAGTGGAATATAATCTTAATTATATGTTCGAAAGCTTATTCCCTGATTTGTCAGTTCACTGGATTTAGACTGACATGATAATCAGTGATAGGTATTCTTACACATTGGATAAGTGTTGTGTCCTTTCCAGGACATTGGCAAAGTTTACCAGCATCGGATGTATGGAGTATACATCGGAAGGGGCCGATATTGAACTTTGATTAGATATATTAAAATTTACCGTAATATCTATTCAATTCAATATCACCTATTGATCCTAGATCAAATGATCTTAATCCTGATATGGTTAGGTTCGATCTCAAGAGTACTATACATGTTCTTTGATTTGTTAGTTAAGCCTACTTTTGGGTCAGGGTGATACGTACATTGTGAGAACATGATAGTATAATTGAGTGGGAGCGCTGACATAAATATGGAATCTATAACTTCTATAGGGATTTAGAAGTGAAACGATGATATCCTTCGACCTTGGCTAAACAGAGATAAATGGTGGAGATCTCATTTCACTTCGCTGAAATATCATTTATACGGAGCTAAGTGTTTTAAGGATAAAATACATTGAAGGTGTAACGGTAACTTAGTGCCTTTTCAATGTAGATCATCTATTAGAGGGTCATTGATCAAATTAGGATTATAACAATGGATAACTAATGACGTATCTATATCGTGGAACATATAGAGCGTTCTATATACTCAGAGTGCAATTCTAAGTTCTATGCGTGGATTCAACGAAGAATTAATAAGTCAGTGAATTTAAGATATAAATTCTTGATCTACTTATTGTAAGCTCGGATATATAGACCCATGGTCCCTATACTAGTTGAGACCATACTGCTTGTAAGACTCAGTTAATTGATTTTGATTAATCAATTATAATTCTAAAGTTAGACTATGTCTACTTTGTGAATTTTCACTAAGCAAGAGTGAAATTGTAAAAAAAAAGATTCTAGGTTTATTTATTAATTAAGAGACTTTGTATGTCTAATTAATAAATATATTAAATGACAATATTATTTAATAATTAATTTTAGTTGTTAAATAATTAGAATTGACATTTAAATGGTTGAATTTGAAAATTGGCGTTTTTGAGAAAATGAGATGCAGAAATGATAAAACAGCAAAATTGCATAAGTGAGGCCCATTATCCAAGGCCCATGGCCGGCCACACTTATAGGGTTTTATCATTTAATTTTTCATTATTTTAATGCCAAATAATTCTAATTTAAACCTAGGTGGTTACCTATAAATAGATAGTGATGGCTCTCATTCACACTTAACTTTGTCAGATGAAATTTGAGCCTCTTTCTATTCTCTATAGCCGAAACCTCTTCTTCTCTTTTCTTTTTCAATAATTTCGAAATCCTTGAGTGATAGAGTAGTGCCCACACACATCAAGTGGTATCTCAATCATAGTGTGTAAGACTGTGGAAAATCAACCAACAAGAAGGAGAATCAGCATCAAAGGAAGGAGAGAAAGAGATCCAGGTTCAGATATTGATAATGCTCTGCTACAGAAAGGAATCAAGGGCTAGATATCTGAATAGAAGGAGTCATTATATTCCGCTGCACCCAATGTAAGGTTTCCTAAACTTTATATGTGTTTATTTCATTGTTTTAGAATTCATATTAGGATGTTAATGAAACATACTTGTTAGTAAATCTAGATCCTGGTAAAATATATCCAACACTCGGTTCTCGAGCTCCTCATTCTGTTCATAACAGCAAAATTCTATCTAAAGAGAGTTGAGAGAGCGAGGAAGCCCGATTACCCACATCAATCGGTTTCTTTTGCAGATCAAAGCTTTTGGGATTGAAGCTCAAGAATCAATAGTTGGAGGTATTTTGATCCTTAAGTTATATAATGTATATATTCGTTTATTCCGCATTTTATATACACATACATATATTTCAGTTTATACATATAAAAGTTCTAACATACTAGGCTTTCGAACTAAAAGAACATATGAATGAATCCACTTATCAATAACTATCAGTCAATTATCTTCCAATTGAAAATAAGGACATAACAACCCCATTATTCAATTAAGAATAAATAGAACTAAGCAAACGACCAACCATAGCGATAATAATCGTAGGAGACAATCGCACCATAAACTATGGGGCCAATAGAAATATAAAAAACCCTCAGATCTAAACATGGATAAGAAGAGTCATGCTACTAACACTAACTGTTTTGAGCCGATAGAGATTACCTCATTGCCTAAAAAGAAACAAGACAATCCACTGTAATTACTGAGAAAAGCCCTACTATGATAACAATATATAGTAAGGTGGTGTATGAACACCATTATTGAAATTTAAAAAGAACAAAATAAAATTAAACTTAAATAATGACATATTAAAAACACAAATGCCACCATTGAAGGTGTATTCTTTCTTACCACGTGTCAAACATTGATGTCCACGTCACTGGGATCAATTTCCTGGTCAACACTATTAACCCTGCAGAAAATGTTGAAGTAGTTAATATTCTTAATCTCCTAGTATAATTAATCAAGGTGAAACGTTCAATAATTAAATATTTTACCTAAGCAATTATTCTATGAAGCATATAATTTATTTAACTTAGATAAAACATTAAATTCTATGGAGATAAATTAACTTAGGTAACAAATCAATAAAGCATATAATTTATTTAAAGTAGGCTCTATTTCTCATCACAATTCAAAATACTTTTGACATTATTAAAAATTATAATTCATCACAAATACTTAGAACTAGGGTCGAACCTGAGGGTGGGGAGAGCTAGGCGTGCACCTCGGGCCCCCGTACGCTCACGGCCTCAAAATTATGAAAAAATTATTATTATTATATAGTTAAAATATTAAAAAATAATATTTAGTGTAGTGGTAAAGAGTCTTACTTTATTTAAGTTAAAGGGTTAAGGGATCGATTCCCAACCTCTACTTTTCTATTTTTTTAAAAAAATATTTAATAATTATTAAACTATATGTAGGGGCCCGACAATAATTCATGTTTTAGGATTTTAAATTAACCTTTAACTAAAAAGAAATTACTCCATGATCACAACAATTATTATAATTGAAAAGTAAAGAGATTAGAGAGAGAATAAAAGAACTAGAATGAAGAATAATTAATGATGTATTCTTTCCCTTTTTCACTTTCTCAAAGTTTCTCTCTAAAAAATGCAATGAAAACCCCTTAAAAATGAAGCTTAAAAGTCCTATTTATATACCTAAAAACTCATTTAAACATAACTAAAAAATTAATTTTTCGCAACTTGTACAGATGTCATACATCCTCTGGCCGCCTCAGCGGTTCTTAAGTGTCGTCGGGGCAATGGTTGCTGGAAAAGTTGCGTCGTGCTCATATTATTATTTTGGCCATAACTCCTTCAATACAATTCGAAATTAGACGATTTAAAATGTTACGATAAAAGCACGAGATCTACAAATTTTATGTTGAGCTTCAATTCCAATTCTGCATTTAAAGTTATAAAAATTTGAAATTATGTTCAGGCAGTTAAACCGAGCTCTTCCGCCTCCACTATTTTCTACCAAAATATGCTAAAACTCCTCCAAATGACTCTAAATGCATTCACAATGTCCTAACAAGTAAAAATTATATTAATCAATTATTTAAAGAATTAATTTTAAAATATTAATATATAAATTGTATCATTTTTTAAGACAAATATGGACTTAATAATTATTACCCTCGAAACATAAATTTTACAGTAGCATGGTCCGTCCATCATATTTTGTTTAATTTTATCGTGAAACGAGTGACACAGTGAATGATAGTTGATAAATTGATGTAAAGTAAATACCTTTCACACTTTTTTACGATTAAAAAACTAAAAATATAAATATAAATTATTATAAAAAAGAATAAAAAACATTTTATTCTATGATTTTTTTTTACAATTTTTTTATATATTTTTACGGAAATCCACATAGCAACTCACATAATAACTAATGAAGCAATCTAAATCGCAACCGAAATTCACATAACAATCTACATAGAAACCACCGGAGCAACCCAAACCATAAATTTGAAGAAAAAAAATTAAAAAATAGTATGTAAAGTAATTCCCCTTTATTCTATTGTTTATTATTGTATAAAAAGTAAATGGTATTTAATTTGTATCTATTTATCAACTACCATCCACCACTTCACTTATTTCACAATAAAATTTAATAAAATGTGATGGAAAGATTCATTATTATAAAAAATATATTCTGAGGGGTGTATTATTAATAAGTTGTATATTATAAGGAACACAACTTGATAGTGTAAAAAATTAATTAGAGAATAAAAATATTAATTATTCATGAAAATTTACTACTTATAAAAAAATATTTGTATAAATAATTACATGGTCAGATAAAATAAAATAAAAAATTACCTCAAATTACACCAAAATTTAATTACACTAAAGTCTTGCACAGTGTTAACTTTCTATGAAAATTTACAACTATTACTTGGCAATATTTTTTCCCAAAACAAAAAAGAAAAAAAAAACATTAATTTATCTCATTAATTTTGTATGAAAAAAAATCACTAGCTTTCTCTCATTAAATATACACTCTCACTATTCTGATAAATATATAAATAATAAAAAATATTTTGTTTATATATATAGCAAACAAACTTTAAACTTTATATATGAAAAAAAAATTGTTTTTTAAAAAAAAAAACAAAAACAAACTTTAAAATTTTTATGTTTTTCTTTCTTATTATCATTTATATAAATGAAAGCAAACAAGCTTTAAGTATTTCATATATTTAAATATTTTAAAGTCGTAGCCGAACCTACCTTAAAGTAAGGCCGACCTAAGATTGTAATAGAGCTACAATTAATCAATAATATATTGTACACAAAAATAAGAGTATTATTCATATATCCAATCCATCGTTGGTTGAAGGGAAATTCATCAAACTAAATGCATGTTTAACATTAAATACAACTTAATTATTAGCTCATATTGAGAACTCCTCCTCCCAACAAATAATTTTGTATAATTTAATTACAACAAATAAACAAATGTTATTTTAAAGTGAAATGCTAAACAACACTAGGGTGGCGTTTGGTTGGAGGTAATGAAATGGAATGGAATGGAAATGAAATAATTTTCATTCCATTCCTTTGTTTGGTTGCATTTTAAAGTATTGGAATGGCATTCCAATGGAATGCTCTTTCCACCATTTTGGTGGAATGGCTATTCCATTTTAAAAAAGAAGGAATGACCATTCCAATATAACAAGAAAAAAAATTTAATTATTTTTTTATCAATTTTTTTTATGCATTTTAAATTTTATTCCATTCCATTCCTATTCTTATTCTCATTCCCATTCCTATTCCTATATTTTCATTCCTCCCAACCAAACGCCTAGGTGTCCAAAAATATCGTAAATTAATATGAGTCGATATCTTAAAAATAGTTAGCAATACTTTATAAAAATTATTATATTAAATTAAATAAAATTTAAAATTTAATTATATTAATAATATATATAACACTTTTTTAATATATTAGGTGCTACCTGTATCTTTTAGCATTTCTTATTATAAAATCTTACTACGTACTTATTCACAAAATATCACAACCAGAGATACTATGCATCCACCATCTTAACTTTCTTAATTAATCAGTAGTAAGATTATTAATTAATTAATTAATAAGGTCCCAAAAGAGACTCCTATCATATCATATTTAGTAACATGTAATGTTATTAACTCACTACCTAACTACACTTGCTAATCAAACTAGCTAATTAACCAAGTATAGTTATATATCTTTATATATTAAAAGTGTCTATTTAACGGCAATTCTTGGTTTAACGATTCTTTATATATTAAAAAAAGAATATTCTGTTAAATTTAAAGATGTTAATAGGTTTGATCTCCGTTAACAAATAAACTCAATAATTAAATCCAAAAAATTAAACAAACTTTTTTTAAATTAAAAAAAATCATCCCACATATCTCTCTAACAAACTTATATCCCTAATTATCAAATCCAATTATCAAATTAAATCCATTCTCCTTGCAAAATCTTTATCCCAAAAGTTCTCGATTTAAGTGTTTATTTCAAATCAAATCAAATCTTTATACCAATTCATTAAAATATTATTTACAAAGCATCATTTTGTTTGAGCCATCATTGTTGATTATGTTGATTATAAATGCAAGTTTATTATACTATTGAATACAAATTTTAATTCAATGTTAGTAGTGTATTTAACTTTCTAAAAATATATACACAGTATGTATAATAATTTGTAAAGAGAATTTGTCACTTGTATGTATTATCAATGTATCGAGGTTTTTTATAATAGTAGTGGAAAACATTGTAAGTGAGTTTTTGGCCTTAAGTTATAATGAATTAGTATTTTAAAGTTCATAATAAATATTTTTTTTAAAAAAAAAATATATATCATTTATAATTAAATTATCTATAATTTTCATGGAATCAAAATCATAATTCATTATTTAAATAAATAATTAAATATATAAAACTAAGAATACGTGCAATGCACGTAACTTTAATCTAAGTATATATATATATATATATATTTATATAGATAAGAAAGAGATGGGAAACTCCTCTTACAATAAAAAATGCTAAAGGGCACATTAGTCATATATAACTAAGTTGCGTATATCTCTTTAACTTATTAATTATTATTATTATTATTGTTATAAAATATCACTTGTGCTGTCTAAAATATCAATGCTCTAAAAATTAATACTTAGATCTATACGGCGATATATATATATCACTGTTCATGTATAATTTGGTGTCTAGTACTTTATTTTTATAGTGTTACATGATTTTAAAAACGTTACTTTCAATGGTTTTGTTTTTTGAAATAAATGAAAATGAATAATATATACCATTATTAATTAATTAATTTGTGAGTGAGGTTGTGAACTGGACGGCAGAATAAACCAATGTAAAGAGAGCCAATAATGAATGAATAGGCTTTGGAAAACTCTCCTTAAATTACAATGCCATGACGTAACATATGCATGAAAGAATGAATTAAACGACAAGTGTTCCATGACAAAATAAACCCTGGTTATTAGGGTTTACACTCTCTAGCTACAACACCCTACCTATATAGCTATGTGTGGAAATCAAGAGCAACGTTGACTTTTTCTTTTGGGTTGTAACTTTACATTTACAATGAGTCCAAAACAATGGAAATTAAATATAATTTTATTATTTTGAAAAGAAAAATTATTAAAAAATGATAAAGTTGAAACATATATATATACATATAGGTTTGCTTTTGCATGAGTCATGAGTGACTGATTTAGATTTCTGTAGCTTTGTTGTGTTTGAGATATCAAACAAAGACATATGTACATAAAAATAATAGTGTCGAGGTCACTCTCAATCTCATATTTCTTTTCTTTGCCTCTTGCTTTAATTAATATTAATGCTGCTACGAATTTGTATGGAAATGAATGCTTATCACAAATTTGAGTTTTTTCAACTTTGCTATATATGAACATATAAAAGAACGAAAAGAATATAATAATAAAGTTATACTATTTTGGATCATTTGACTTTTAAAATATATTTTTAAAAAATATTATAAAAGATATACTCTTATCTATGTTAGAAAAAAAAAATTGAGTTTAATTTTTTTTTATGGTCATTTTTATTGTAATTATTTAAGATATTTTATAAAAATTTGATAAATTCAAAAAAATTTAACACGCCAAAAACAGAATTCACATAGTCTGTTGCATGCGTGACTTTTTCATTTTAAATCCGTGTGAAATAAATTATTTAAACATTGGTTTCTATATTGTAAATGTTATCCCAAATTTTACACAATATGACGTGACACTCAGCAGAGTTACACGAATTGTACATATTCAGACCTAGACAGAACACACTTATCTATAGTTCCGTCCAAATCGAGTTAGAGCCAAATCAGTTGAGTCTGAGCCTCCAACAATTATCATCCGAGCAGATACCATATCTCACACTACTCTAATTAAATCAAGCATACTGAGCAAGTTTCATTCGTTAGACAGAAACACATAGAGAGTAAAGATTTTTAGAGATATTTTCTTTAAATATCTCCATAATTATAGTTTATTGAGAATCATTATTTTTGTGGGATTGATTTTATATAATTGAGAAAATCATAGAATTTAATATTGGGCATTTTACAATTTTGTATATATTATTTTAATTAATTACAAAATATGTGCAAAAAAAACTTATTATCATTTTCTCATACATTTTTATATATAATTAAAAACTTTTTTTTTTAATTTCTTTTATAATATATATATATGATAACAATTATTGATTATTATATATATGGTAACATTAGTTATGTTTATTTTTATGTTTAAAATTGTAATAAAAAACATACCAATAATATAAAACATTTTATATATGTGTTTATTTTTTTTCTATTAATTAAATATACTAATTTAATAAACAAAATAGTAATATTCACATAAGTTTATTATATCATTCTATGTGTGTTATGTTTATTTTTTAGTAATTTTTTAAAAAATAAATAATATATATATAAAAAAAAAATTGTTTATTTTTATCTTTTTCTTTGTTTATTGTGTCATGTTTATTTTTTCTAATTAAATAATTTTTGGAGTTCATAAAGTTATGTTTGTTTATTTATTTTTTGATGTAAGAATTATACTTTAATAGAAAATTCGTTCACTAATTCATTAGAAAATAATCAATATATAGAAATAATAGAAAAAGAATATACTTATTTTAGTATAGTATAAATTGTCTATGTCTATTTTTATGTTTACAATTATAATAAACATACTAATAATATAAAATACTTTGTATATATATGTTTATTTTGTTTTCTATTTATTAAACATACTAATTTAATAAACAAAATAATAATATTCATATATGTTTATTATATCACTCTATGTATTATGTTTATTTTTAGTAATTTTAAGTATTGATTTGTATTTATATACATTAATGTTTATAATTTTGATATCGTATTTTATTAAAAAAAAAATCTTATTAAATTATAATAATTCATACTAAAATAGATAATAAACATTTATCTTTTAATAAAAAAAATAACTTGTTTATTTTTATAAAACTGTTTAATTAATTTTACGAAATTGTTTATTTTGAGTTTTAATAAACATAGTTTATTATTTAGTGATTAAAATGTATGGTTGCATGTAATAAGTTTTCAAAATATACAAGTTTTTAAAATAATTTTTTTTTTGCACATTTTTTGTAATTATGTTGTTTTTGTTGTACATTTATGAAAAAAGCCCTTTAATATTTAAGTTTTCCTAATTCTTCTCCTACTATTTGGAGATATTGTATTTATATCTTTCCTATAAATAGTGGAACCATACCACTGTTTAAGGGGGATTTTTTCGCATTCTATAGTAGTTACTCTACAAAAATATTTGTTAACTTTCTTGAGAATATTAAGAAACACACCCGGACGGACCTTGTGATCTTGATAATTCTCTAAGTAATACAACAAAAAGGAAGAGTAAGCTATTACCATTATTTGAGGGTCGAACCTCTACAAATTTTTGGTGCTCTTATTTATTCATTTTATTATTATTTAATCAATCATTATCATCGATTTAAAGACTCGGTGTCATTTTGGCTAAAAGTGGGGTCAATATTTTGGTGCTTGCATTGAGAGCAAACAACAAAACTTTGTTTTTCCCAGTCTTCAATCATCTTTGATTCGACAGACAATGGTTTTGACAAGGAGATTCTCAACAACCGAACCACGCGATCTAATGGCAACAAATCCTAATGTCCAAATCCCACTAACTTAGGGGTTAACAACCCCAACACACGACCACCACCACAGGACAATCCTCCCATAGTTCCTGCCAATGTTAACCCTAGGGCTACGAGGATCATGACACCCTTCACTGGGGTCACGCCTGGGATCCAAGAGACTAGGAATATCAGCCAGGCGTATGCTAGGGAAATCGTGCCTAATGCTGGTCAACCCTCTGTAGAAGAACCTCAAGTTGATTTGGGGGAAAACTCTGATTTAGAGATTCTGAGGGACGCATTTAGACAAGTCCAGAATCACACCAATGTTCTCCACCACAATTAGGAAGAAACACATACTGCAGTGAATCATGTGTTTGAACAGTAGAGGTGTGAATTCTAAGAATGGATGGATAGACAAACTCAATCCATGTGTGCTCAGCAAGCAGAGATCAACCACCGATCAAGAGAGGCTACCAACTTGATCAGGAGATTCCATCAATAGACTAGGGGGCAGGTACTTGAGAACCCACCGCTCAGAAGGATCTCAATCAGGGAAAAACACCTTACATCCCCACTAGAGGACAAGAGTATAGTCTAGAGGAATGCCCGGCTAATTATGTGCAATCACTTCAACATGATAGACCTTCTGACTCCAGGCCCCAAAATCATACTATTGACAACTTGATAAATGACCAAGTCTTACCTGGTCACTACCTCAGACGGAACGATCAACCCAACTTCCGTCCCCAGCCTGAAGGGAGGAAGGATCACGCTCCTCCTCGGCCAGCTAAAGGATCTCGAGGGCAGGTAAATATATATAAGCAAGATGGATGGATCCAATTCTATAGACAGTCTCAATATACTACGAAACTAAAATTTAACCGAAAATTCAGTTTAATTTGCATGAAACTAATGTCCTGACTTCAATTTTCAAATTCATGAAAGGCGTATCTAAAAAAGTTGATCTGGAGTTCCCAAACAATCCAACTCAAGTATAATCCAAAAAAAAATTACATCAATACTATAGTAAAATATTTATCCTGGTGTATTTTCGTTGTTTTCCAAATTTCTAATGGTAAATTTGTTCATATCAAATCATAAAGAGACATGTAGATAGAGTTACGTACGTGAAATTACTATTCTAATTTTTAATGTTTCACAACAGTTGCATTACAGTTGCATAAATATTTTGCTAACAGTTATTTCGTCTGATTGAAACCTCCGTTTGATGCAACCTTCGGCCAACCACCCAGAAACTTTCGTCTGATTGAAACCTTCGTCTGACGCAACCTTCGGCCAACCACCCTGCAACCATCGTCTGATTGAAACCTTCGTCTGATGCAACCACCGCGCAACCACGCAGCAACCACCCTGCAACCATTGTCTGATTGTGTAAGTGATAGTGTAAGTGGTATTTTGGTAATTAAAATCATATAAAAGGTATAAATATTGTCTACACCTTATAGAAGTTTTTTTGTAAATAAAGTGTCAATTTATATTTCTATGTAATAATTCTTTTTTTTTTTTGGGAAATAATTAAAAAACATATGTTCCCCACATTTGAAATTCTCACATTGAATAATAATGGATCATAATGGTATTTTTTTTTAAGGAGAATTGTTAAAAGAACCCTCCTCAGTATCTTACTGTTATTAGTGTAATTAAGTATCAGATCTCATATAACTTAAGAAAATAGTTTTTAGAAAATATCGTTAACTACTCGTGAGGTGTCACCTATAAAAGGTGCTAAGCATCACTGGTATCTAATAGCAAAGATCATTCAACTGAATAACAAAGTGATTAAAATTTATTTTTAAAGTTAACAAAAATAAAAAAAAAAAAAAATAAGAAAATGATATAAAAAGAAGAATGTTACTCCAATAAAAAAAAACACTACAAAACTATGGCAAACAAAAACAAACAGTAGAAAAAATGAGTAAGGTTAAAATTGTAAATCACATTGAATAATTGGTGCCCAATGTAAATTTCTCATAGTATGACCCTTACAGGTCCGTCTTTAGTTTGTATTGGGTCTGTGGAAAAATTAAAAAACGAGACTTTTATTAAGAAATTGGAACTTCAAATAAGTTTTTTAACAGTTTTTTTATCCAAAAAAAAAATGGCAATCTTTTATTGACTAAATGTTGACAAAAAATATTTTTTAAACAAAGAAAATTCTTAAAAAAAAGAGACTAGAAGATGATCTCTGACAAAGGTTCTAATCTTCTCACCCTAAAGATAGCTCTGAACCCTTATAATAATAGAAAATTTACACAAAGTATCTAAATTCACACTTTTATCTTTTATATTTTTTTTGATTGTTTTTAATGTTTATATAGGGATATTTTTATGTTGCCGCAATACGTAAGAACTTATAAACAACAGTCTGTTTAGAATAATCTAAAAATAACGGTATGTAAAAAAGTGTTAAAATGTCAAAAAAAAAAAAAAACAATAATAATAAATAAAATAAAATAATGTTTTGTAAAAAACTTAAACTTTTTGTAGTTTTGGATATTTTTAAATAATCCCTATAATAATTAAGGATATTTTGGTTACATTTAAAATGTTGGATTAGTTGTGCCGTCCAACTATGAATATTTGAGGTGAAAGTCTAAAGTTTAGGTGGAGATATTGGGGCGTTATAATTTATCATTTTGGCCTATATGGTGAAATGTTGATTTTTCATCTCTAAAGATCAAATTAGATTAGCCATTTCAGGTAAGTGATTATTAGTAACTTGCATTTCATAAGGTCAAATACAAATAAAGGCTAGGACTTGGAATTGGGAAATATCATTTAAATGGGTAGAGTCAACTAAAAAGATAAAAGAAAAATCCATTTTAATGGTTGTGTATAGACCAATAAGTCAAAATAGACACTTCTCAATTCATCAAGATGGAAAATATTATTATGATGAGGGCCACATCTTTGGCTTAGAGTCTACATAAATTTGGTACAAAGTACCATAAGGTAACTAAAACTTGATCAACTCTTTTATGACTATTGTACGAAATAATTTAGCAGATCTTGAAGAAATATCTTGGGAGGACAACTTTGTTCTACACAGCTCTTGTCCTTGTTCACTTGATTTAATCTGACCTCTTACGCATTCCCATCCTTGATTTTGCAAACCTAGAGTTATTGTTAAGAAAAAGACCTTTAAACAGTACTTACCAAGAAGGGAACAAAGAAACAATAAGAGATAGTGAAAGAGAGAAGGATACTCTAATCGCATGCCTTCACCGGCTGGTGAAGAGTATAAAACTGTGCCTTGAAGATGATTAAGGGCCTCGGTTGAACAAGCAGTATCCTACATAGATTTAGCGGTTTAATCTTTGGTAAAATATCCGAAAAATATAATTTTGTATCAAGAAAAACTAAAACCACAAACGAAAGATCTAGTACCTCAAAGTCAACAAATGCAACTGGAGCCCCATACGTGCCTTGCATCTTCACTTTCAAGAACCCGGGGAATCTATTAGAAATGTTGAAAACAGAACAAAATAACATCAGGATCTGAGTCCAGTAAAAAGCAATGATAGAAAAGATGAAGATGGAGCTAGAGCTAGAGAAGAATGTATTAACCTTGAAAATACATGAACTAGCTCCTGTTCGGTACAAGATGGCCCCAAATTGGCCACAAAAAGAGTTGGACATGGAGGACTACTCCGTGATGAATGTGATGCAGAGGAATTATGCTGTCAGTGTAAGAGAACATATTTATTACTCTTCTAAACTAGAGATCATATCATGCACCAGGTATTCCAGTTTAAGGTTAAATTACAGTTATAAATAAATTACAAAATAACTCTACCGAATGTGGAAGACCAAGATCATTTACAGCTCTGCTGTCCAAATTCCCTTGGCTAAATGGTTTAGCAAATAAAAAATAAATAAGTAATTAGTATTTGTTCAACGACATTAAAAAAAACTCTGAAAGATCAATAATACTTTAACATCGGGGAACAGGGCACTTAGTTACACTATGCCCTTGACCTTTCAGCTTGAAGTGATAAACATATGTGCAGAATATAAAAATAGATGTAATCTCTTCTACATAGTAAAAATGTGCTTAAGTAGTGCAGACGACCTTGGTGCAGATGAATAACCAATGTTGTAAGCAGAATTACCCATTCCAGGCATGTGCATGCTGCCAACACCTGCTAGTGTCCAAGCGTGCAAAACATGTGCAATGTGAGCCTTTTAAAAGAACGTGTCCTCCATGTGACTAAGTAACAATTTCAACTCTAACCGATAAATCACTCATCAAATAATAAAGTCAAGCACATGAATTGACAGAGGGAGAGAGTTCGATGAGAGAAGCACTAGTGAAAATTTTTACTATGCGTAGAAAAAATAAGGTAAGAAAGGTGCAAGTAAAGAGATACTAGACACTCACCTAAATCAGTAGCCCCTCTTGGAAATGGAGACCCTCTAGCTCTCTTATCTGAGCCAAATCTTTCATCATCTACTTAAAAAGAACAAGCAAAGGCACACAGGTTAGATAGAAACTAGAGAAGCTTCAAAATAAATTGAAACTGAAAAAAAAAAAAAAAGGTAACAAATCCAAACAAGAAAAATACCTGCTCTTGATCGCTTTGGTCTAGAATTTGATTTGGCTAGATCAATGTAAAGAGTCGACCCCTTCTCAAGATCAAATACCATTCCCTAGAAACAGCGTTTACGAATTTCAATCAAGGGTCATTATTTTTAATATAAAATACTATTTGTAAAGTGTCTGCCAAGAAACTTAATTAGATTTAAGTATACAATCTGTATCCTATTTCATACACTATTTATCAGACAACCGTTTGACCACCCCAGATAGATAAACTAACTGAGAACGATCCTCTACAGCTGTGATTTTCCGTATTTCATATACTTATCTACTGCCTCCACAAACTTGTCAACAGTATCCACAAGAGTGAAAGTGTAAAATCCAACGTCACTTTACAGTACCAATTGTCACTAGCTAAACAAAGTAAGTCTAACAATTAATATGTGGAAAAACATGTACAACATCTATTACTAGTGCTGAACCCATTGGTCAAGCCGATAAGTTCAAAGGCATAAGGTAAGGCCCCTTCATCTTTTTAAAAATTTCTTAGGACTAACTAGCAGTAATACATTTTAGCTATATTCCCAACATGTTACCTATTATAAATTAAACACCAAGATCCCCATCCTGACTTCGAATACAAACAAAATTCCCACAATTGAGCACCCCAACATGGTATCACGCATTCTATATCACAAAGGTTTCTATCCTGAAAACAAGATGTCTTACATTAAGCGCCTGCATTGCTCCGATTGCAGAGTTCTGATCCAAAAATACAGCAAAAGCAAATGGCTGCCACATGAAGAACAGCATGTCAGAGCACTAACCAATGAAGACTGCAAATTAATGGAATGTGAAAGGTTGAAATAAATAAATTTATGAAATCATATACTTCCCCATTTTCTTTCCCAATGTGGATTAAATGGGAAGAAAAAAAAATCATTTTTCTCCTTTCTCCCCATTATGGATTAGTCAAGTGAGCATAACTTAAAAACGAACTATTTCAAAAGATGAATTGGCAAAGTGTTGATTCTACCTGAGATGTTTGGGAAGGGTTTCGAAGATGAGAAGACTCATAACCCGGAAAGTCACGGAAAAGATTGTAGATTTCGCGGGGCTTGACATCTCCCGGAAGCCCGGCAACGAAGAGGGTTCGGACCTCATCGTGGGTGGCAGCAGAAGAGAGAAGAGGCGGTGGAGCGTAGGATGAATAAGGAGATTCATGATGAGGAAAGTAGGGAGGAGGCAAGTGGTGGTGCGAAGGCGGAGGCGCCGCCGGATGAGGTGGTGGTGGGGGTTCGTAATATGGGTAGTGAGAGGATGATGGTGGTGGTGGTGGTGGGGGTTGAGGCGGAGGAGGAGGGTAGTAGGCGGCCATATCGTCCATGGGAAACGGAATTGGGGGAAGAAATAATTGGGGGAAAGAATGGAAATAGAAATAGAAATAGAATGGAATAAAATTTAAAATGCTTAAAAAAAAATTGATAAAAAAATCATTAAATTTTTTTTATTGTTATATTGGAATGACCATTCCTTTCTTTTTAAAATGGAATAGTTATTCCACCAAAATAGTGGAAAGAGCATTCCATTGAAATGTCATTCCAATACTTTAAAATGTAACTAAATAAAAGAATTGAATGAAAATTATTTTTTTTCCATTTCATTTTATTACCTCTAACCAAACGCCACTGTAATTTGTTGGAATGGTGGTTGTTCTACATGATGATGCTCTAATATGATTATGGAATGTTGTTACTACCAGGCTACCAGCTGAAGCGGGAAGCCAAGGCACTCTTACAACTATGGGCACTCTCATCTCATGTATTAAGAAATGGCCCGGCCCAGAAAAAATAATCGATTTTTTTTAGGGGAACTTACAAAAATACTGGAATTTGGGTTAATTTTTACAAAAATACTGTCACACGAAAATCTTTTCAAAAATACTGTGTTTTTATAAAACACCAGTAAAACACAAAGCAGAACAACTCAAAACAACAGTAGAACACCAGTGAAAACTTAACACAGTATACTCCAGTATGAAACTTATAAAAAAACACAGTAAAAATGTAAAAAATACCGCCTGACAGTATTTTTGTAAAAAAATAGTAAAAGTTAGTATAACATGTAAATTTCCTTTTTTTTAAAAGAAAAATACAAGAGGAAATAACACTCTATGGTATTTTAAAAATTGAGGATATTACATACTATATCTATTTTATTTTATTTGTTTTAATTTTTACTTCTATTTTTATATTCTTTAAGATATCCTAATTAGACCCCTTAAGTTAATATAATTATATGCTAGACTTAAGTAGAGAGTAAAAGTATATTAGCCAACCCACTTATAAAAATGTAAAAATTACCTAAAATATGAGAAAATTTTAAGAATTTACTTTTTTATGGCATAAATAAATAAAGCTAGGTGGTTATGAGTTTTTTTTTATTTTTTTACATTTATATGGGTTTTTTTGAGAAAAATTCCAGTTCAGTACATATAATCTTACTTTATTACATTAATCTCTTAATAATTAATTTCTTTCATTTTTAACTTATATTTTTATATTATTATTACTTATATACCGATTTCTATAATGTTATTTTATTTATAACTTAATGTGTTATAAATCATAATAAATGCAAATTCTTCAAATAAATTAATTAAAATAATAATAATGTTATAATATTTATAATTTAATATATCACTATTTAATTCTTCTTTTACATGAGTCATTTTTGTGTAAAAGGATTGTTTGTACAGTATTATTTCATAGAATAAAAGAAAAAAAACTTTAATATGAGGATATTTATTCTTCTGGAAAGAGTCATCTTTAGGTCAACATATATCTTAAAAAATACATTATGTGATTGTATATACAGTAGAACCTCTATCCAAAAATACACTTGGGACCAAGTAAATTATATTCTAATTGGGAGGTTATAACTAAATAGAGTTACACTAGAAAAAAATTAAAAAACAAAAAAAATATCAATGTAACAATAATAACAATAAATAATCATTAATACTATATCATAATAGAATTATTTTAGAATAAATATAATTTCATACATGTATTATAATTTAAAATAAAATTATTAATTTTACATAAATAAATTTACAAAATACATGTATATATTTTATTAAGATGTAATTATTCTTATATAGAGGTATACTTTGTTAATACGGGACTTAGAAAATGTATAACTAATTACAATTTAGAGGTTATTCTTATTTATAACTGGCCCAAATCGGGACTTGATTTTTTTATAACAAATTAAAGGTTATTCTTGAATAGAGTATTCTTAAATAGAGGTTCTACTGTATATACTAAAAGGTAATATTAACATATTTTATAAAAATATGGTTCATTATTATTTATTTTCATTTTTAACGTATTTTTTATATTATTTTACTAAAGTATTTTTAATTTTATATTCCCATTAGATTTAATAAAATAAAACATATAATTATAGGACACAATAAATATAAATTTTTTAGTAAAAATAAATAATAATAAACTATACTTTATAATATATGTTAATATTACTTTCTTTGGTTAGATTAAAAACTATATACCTTTTAGTATATATACAATCACATAATGTATTTATATATACACATGCAATTTAAAATATATATACCTATAAGTATATATATACAAATATACAATATTACATAATGTCTAAAATATATATACCTTTTAGTATATATAAAATCACATAATTTTTTTAAATTACAAAATATGATTATAACTATTTTCTAGTATATATATATCACACTAATTAGCATATAATAACTTGTAAAAATTATTATTATATATATAAATTGAAATAAATATATTAGTATAAATATTTGTATATAACAGGTATATTTTATATACTATATAGTATCAATGTTTAAATTAGTTGTTAGTATTTAAAGGTATATGTAATTTACACAAAGAATATATTATACTATTGACAATGTGCTTTTTATTTCATTTTTTTAGTCAGTGTAAGGTAAAATTGCACACCCTCGTAACTTTTTAATTAATATATTATTAGTTTTAAAATACATATAGAAATAAATAGAGAAATTTAAATATGGAAAGTTTTTATGAGTTACTAATTAATTAATATTCGGTATATTTGATAAAATATCTAAATATCACGTTATAATATGTTTTATAAGTTGTTTTCGTAATAAAGTTTATAATAATGTAAAGTTCTCTTTTTTTATACCATATTTTTGTAAAAAAAAAAAAAAAGTAGAAATTTTTGCCAGAAAAATCGCCGGAAAAGTCACCGGCACCGGAAAGTCACCGGAAAGTTACCGGAAAAGTCAACGTCGCTGGAAAAGTCACCGAAGTAAATGTCTCATATATAACTAAAAATATAACCGGTTATATGAATAAAAACTGTAACACCCTAACTAACATAGGCGTATTACGTGATTTTTAAACATGCTGTGCAGCTCGTTGCTAATCAACGAGGTTTATGGAAAACGTGATTAATTAAAATTTTTGCTTTTTAATTAAACTTATAAAATAATATTACAAAAGACTCGGGATCCCGATTATAAAATCATTTACAAAAGTTTACAGTTCATACAAAATAACTGTCGCCTAGCGACTGGTTACAAAAATTAGCCTTGCTGTCCCGAGGATCGTACGCTCCAGGCCTAACCGCCCCGACATGTACAATCTTCATAAGCTCGTTCACGGTCCATCAGCTTTAGCCTTGCCTTTACCTACACATAAACGTAGAACTGTGAGTCGACAGACTCAGTAAGAAAAGCATAATAATATTCATACATAAAACCGGCCATGATCGACGCCCATACCCCCGATCATAACCCTAACCGCCGTGTCCAACACGATATCGAGTCCCCTAACCGCCGTGTCCAACACGCATCGAGTTCTCGAACGTTCATAGGGACAAGACTATTGACAAGTAACACTGATCGGCCGAACCGGTCATACTCCGCCGTCGGTCATACTCCAGCCTGTACCGACGTGTTATAGTATCCGCCTGATCGGTCGAATCGGTCATACTCCGGCTGCTGGTCATACTCCAGCCTGTACCGACGGGATACGTCAATAGTACGAAACCACCAACCTAAGTGTCAGCCTGATCGATCGAACCGGTCATACTCCGGCTGCTGGTCATACTCCAGCCTGTACCGACGTGACAGGGTTGGATGGTTCGAAGCCAACATACATAACTAATGTAATCTAACAGGCTTCCTACATGCACGCTAAACATGTAATCTACATATGCATACTGTTATACTACTCTTACCTGGATTCCGAATTCAGGTGTGGCCAACCCTTGGAACTATCTGCGCGGCGGATTACAGGCTCCTAAACCATAAAATCACAACACTATAAGTGACACGCTAAATCACTTCCCGGGGACTTAAACTAGGAACTAAAAGTTTTCCTATCGATAAAAAGCATGGCAATACCCCAAAAAACATAAAATCGAGGAAAACTAGGGTTCCTGAATTTTCCCCAACCGGTAGACCGGTTGCCCAACCGGAATTCCGGTTCTGGGAAATTTCAGAACCCCATCTGAAATTCCCGATGCACAACCGGAATTCCGGTTCCTCGCAGGCAGCAAACACAAAATTTCATATCTTGCTCAAATCAACCCCAAATCAAACCAAAACTTCCAGACCTGTTCTATACATCCCCTAGAACATTTCTAAAGCATCAAATCCACCCAGATTGCACAGAATCAAAAATCACCATTAAAGCTCAAGCTTTGAGTTCTAAACTCAAACTTGAGTAAACCTAGCTAACATGCAATCAAATCAATCTAAACTTACTTAAACATGCTTAGAATAGCCTCTGAAAACAACTATAAACTTCAACAACATCACAACAACAGATTATAGACATTTCTTTCAAAAATCATATATTTTGCATAGAAAAACCATAGCTTGCTCAACCTAAGAATCATGCTTCAAAAACAACTCAAATAACCTTAAATTTAACATGCTCAAATCCTAGAGAATAACAACAAACTCACAGCAGCAACAACATCAAATAATCATGCATGCATAACACTTTTTTCATCAAAATTCCACAATTTTTAAAAGAAAAGAAGAAGGGCTAACCTAGCTTGAATTGAACCTTAAGGAGAGGTGAAATCACAAGCAAAAATTCAAGGAAAATGCCAGCTCCTTGCTGCTCCAAGATGGCCGAAAATGAAGAGGAAAAAGAGAGAGCTTTTCCAAATTTTTTTCTATTTTTTTTTCTAAGTGTTGAAAATGAAAGAAGCTTTGAAGAGTAACTTGAAATAAAAGGAATTCTTTTCAGCCAACAAACAATGAAAATAAACATTTATTTTTCAATTAATAAATTCACTAAAAGACAAAATATCATTGGGGCAAAAAGACCATTTTGCCCCTCCACACTAAAATAACATAAATAACACTAAAGGGGTATTTTTGGGAAATTCTAAATTCCCGGCCATTCCCGACATTCCCAATGTCTAATAAACCGTCCCGAACTACTAACATACTAAGTTGTGATTTCTACTGAGCCAAACACCGAGTTCCAAAATACCGGGCACCGGAATGCAAAATTATGAAAACTACTACATGACATAAAAATGCATCTCTGAATTCAATAATAACAGTATAAATAATTATTTAAATAGCTATAAATAATTTCATAATTAAACGTGATTAACTGCTAATTTCCAAATTAAACTAAGCGGTCTTTACAACTATTCCCCCCTTAAAAGGATTTCGTCCCCGAAATCTAACCTGAATAACTCTGGATATTGAGCTCTCATATCTGACTCTAGCTTCCATGTGGCTTCCTCCACCTTGCTGTTTCTCCAGAGAACTTTGACCAATGCTATGGTCTTATTCCGAAGGACTTTATCCTTTCTATCCAGGATCTGCACTGGCTGTTCCTCATAAGACATGTCTGGCTGCAGTTCTAGGCTCTCATAACTGAGTATATGAGAGGGATCTGAAACGTATTTTCTCAACATCGAGACATGGAATACGTTGTGAACTGCTGATAAAGGTGGAGGCAATGCTAACCGATATGCCACTTGGCCTATCTTCTCGAGAATCTCAAAAGGTCCTGTAAATCTAGGGCATAACTTGCCTCTTTTCCCGAAACGTTTGATCCCCTTCATCGGAGATACCCGTAAAAACACATGGTCCCCTACTTGGAACTCAACATCTCTGCGTTTCGGACCGCGTAACTCTTTCCGTCTACTCGTGAGGCAAGCATTCTAGCTTTTATCTTCTCTATTGCCTCATTGGTCCGCCGCACCGACTCGGACCTAGGTATTTCCTCTCCCCTGTCTCATCCCAGTGAATGGGAGATTTACACTTCCTACCGTATAACAGTTCATAGGGAGCCATCCCTATCGTACTCTGGTAACTGTTGTTGTAAGAAAATTCTATCAACGGTAGATACTTATTCCATGAGCCTTCAAAATCCATAACACAGGCTCGCAACATGTCCTCCAATATCTGAATTGTCCTTTCGGACTGACCATCGGTCTGAGGATGGAATGCTGTACTAAATTTCAGCTTTGTACCCATTGCTCGCTGCAAACTCTGCCAAAATTTGGAAGTGAACTTCGGATCCCTGTCCGAAACTATAGACTCCGGTACCCCGTGAAGTCTTACTATCTCTTTGACATACAACTCTGCCAACTGATCCACTGAAAATGTTGTTCTAACCGGCAGAAAATGAGAAGATTTTGTAAATCGATCCACCACTACCCAGATGGAATCAAATAAACCCGTGGTCCTAGGTAACCCGACCACAAAATCCATCGTGATATCTTCCCACTTCCATTCTGGTAGGGTTAGAGGCTGTAACAACCCTGCTGGTCTCTGATGTTCAGCCTTAATCTGCTGACAAGTGAGGCATCTCGATACGAATTCTACAAAATTCTTCTTCATACCGCTCCACCAGAAGTACGGTTTAAGATCTTGGTACATCTTAGTGGTGCCGGGATGCAGAGAATACGGGGTAGAATGAGCCTCCTCAAAGATCTCATTCCTGAGTTCCACACTATTCGGAACACAAACCCTAGCTTTATACAAAAGCACCCCACTGTCTGACACTGAAAAGTCCTTGGCTTGACCAGTCAACACCTCATCTCTGATCTTCACTAACTCTGGATCAGTCATCTGAGCGACTTTTATCCTTTCCAACAGATCAGATTGCAGCGTTAAGTTGTGAAGCTGACCTACCACAAATTCAATGCTGGATCTAACCATATCCTCTGCTAGCTGAGGTGAGATCTGAACCATACTAGCTACTTGCCCGGGACCCTTCGCTCAGGGCATCGACCACTACATTTGCCTTCCCAGGATGATAGAGGATCTCACAGTCGTAATCTTTCACTAATTCCAACCAACGCCTTTGTCTCATATTCAAATCCTTCTGAGTAAAGAAATACTTGAGACTTTTATGGTCGGTATAGATTTCACACCTTTCTCCGTAAAGGTAATGCCGCCAAATCCTCAATGCAAAAACCACTGCGGCCAACTCTAGATCATGAGTCAGGTATCGCTGTTCATAATCCTTTAACTGACGAAAGGCATAAGCGATAACCCGATTGGCTTGCATCAACACACACCCCAGACCCTGTCTGGATGCATCACAATAAACTACAAACTTTTCCTTGTCTGAAGGCAAAGCTAGCACTAGAGCGGTAATCAACCTCTGTTTCAGCTCCTGAAAACTAGCTTCGCACTTGTCTGACCAGACAAACCGCTGATTCTTCTTTGTAAGCTCGGTTAGGGGCATTGAAATTTTAGAGAACCCTTCCACGAACCTACGGTAGTACCCAGCTAAACCCAAGAAGCTTCTGATCTCTGTCACTGTCTTTGGTCTTGGCCAATCCCTGACGGATTCGATCTTCTCGGGATCTACCTTGATCCCATCTTTGCTCACGATGTGCCCTAGGAAGGACACCTGAGATAGTCAGAATTCACATTTCTTGAACTTGGCATAAAGCTTGTGTTCCCGAAGCCGTTGCAGTACCATCTGAAGATGTAATTCATGCTCCTCTTCTGATTGAGAGTACACGAGGATGTCGTCGATAAACACAATCACACAGATATCGAGGAAATCCTTGAATACTCTATTCATCAAATCCATAAACGCCGCAGGAGCATTGGTTAGTCCAAACGACATAACCAGGAATTCATAATGTCCATACCTAGTGCGGAAAGCCGTCTTTGGAATGTCCTCCTCTCGGATTCTCAACTGATGATAACCCGAACGGAGATCAATCTTAGAAAAGACCGTCTTTCCCTGAAGCTGATCGAACAAATCATCGATCCTAGGTAATGGATATTTATTCTTCACCGTCAGCTTGTTCAATTCTCTGTAGTCGATGCACATCCTCATAGATCCATCTTTCTTCTTGACGAATAAAACCGGGCTCCCTGTGGTGACACACTCGGGCCGAATAAACCCTATGTCAAGCAACCCTTGGAGCTGAATCTTTAACTCCTTAAGTTCAGCTGGAGCCATTCTATATGGGGCTTTGGAAACCGGTTCCACCCCTGGTGCCAAATCTATTATGAAGTCAATCTCCCGCTGAGGTGGTAACCCTGGAAGTTCTTCGGGAAAAACATCCAAAAATTCCCGAACCACCTTGATGTCCTCTGGCCGAATGGTATCTGGCCGAGTGGTGTCCACCACCACGGCCAGAAACCCTAAGCATCCGCCGTGTAACAATTCTCTAGCTGACATGGCCGAGATCACCGGGATCCGAGATCCCTGAACTGAACCAACAAACACAAATGGTTCTTCACTTTCCGGTTGGAAGATCACCATCTTCCTTTTGCAATCAATACTCGCCGAATATTTAGATAGGAAATCCATTCCTAAAATAATATCGAACTCTACTAAACTCATCTCTATCAAGTCAGCACTTAACTCTCTACCATCTATCCTGATCGGCATAGACCTAATCCACCTGTTGGAGATAACCAACTCTCCGCGTGTAATAGGGTTCCAAACCCCGATTCATATCTATCATACGATCTATCCAATTTACTAAAGACTCTGGCTGCCACATAAGAATGTGTAGCCCCGTAATCAAACAAAGATCGAGTAAAGCGAGTTATTAACGTAAAACCGACCCGTTACAACCGATGGGCCGACATCCGCATCGCCCGAGTGATGGCGAACACCCCGGGCCGGAGTGGGTATCACCGAGCTCTCGTGCCTCCCGAATGGAGCCGGGGACGCCCCTCTCGTTGTCCGGGCATGCCACAGTGAAAGCAGCCTTGACATTTGCACTCACCCCGATGGTGCCTTTTGTAGCTAGGGCACTCGGGATAGGAGAATCGGGTCTCAGTACCACTGGAACGACTACCTCTACTCTGGTTCCCCCGGAACCTCTTGTTCTGACTCTAGCCACCGGATGCAGTGGGTGCTCTCTTCCTCTGATCCATGGTCGAACCACTACTCCCCCTGCTAAAGCCTGATGCAGGAGGGGTAGGAGCCCCGCCACTCGCCGGAGTACTAGCTGACTCTGACATACACCCAACTGCGCCCTCAGCTCGCAGTGCCTTCTCCACCATCTCAGCATAGGTGGTGTTGTCGTTCGTGGTAATCATCAAATTGTGTTTGATCCTTGCATTTAAACCGTCTAGGTACTTCTCTTTCTTGCTGAAGTCGGTTGGCACAATTCCCGAGGCTAACCTCCCCAACCGGTCAAACTGAGTAGTATACTCGGTCACGCTCATATTCTCACGCTGGGTCAGGTGAGCAAACTCTTTCCACTTGGCGCTTCTGACCGCCTCATTGTAATACTTGGCGTTGAAGAGTTCCTGAAACCTTTCCCAGGTCATGGTGGTGACGTCGTGAATCTGAGACACCATGTCCCACCAGACCAAAGCGTCCTCCTGGAACTGGAAAGTGGCACACACCACTCTATCATTACCGCTGACACCCATGAAGTTCAGGATCTTGGTAATCACCGTCAGCCACTGTTCGGCCTTCATCACGTCTGGACCTCCCAAGAAAACCGGAGGTGCTTGCTTCCGGAACCGTTCATACAAAGGTTCCAATCTATTGGCCGACACCACTAACTCGGCCTGCGCAGCAGGGGCAGGTGCAACTGGAACTACTGGCACCGGAACTGCAGGAGCACCCTGCTGTCTCAACCTCTGAATCTCGAGGTCTTGCTCTTCTATCCGGGCTTGCATCTCAGCAAACCGAACCTCCCACTCGGGCTCCCCGATCGGCCGAGGAGCTCCGGCGCCCCGTGGCGGGTTCTCAACATCCCGACCACGAGCCCTGCCTCGGGGACCTCTTGTTGGGTTTTATGCCCTAAATAAAACTCTTTACAATCTGATTAGTTATCAATATAAGAAATTTGAAGTGATTGATGTTTGCATGAATTTTACATGCTAATGGTTTAATATGTTTATTACATTCATACACACAAAATCAGTTAAATCCAGATCATATGTTTATTCACAATTACAGTATCGTCAACACAGTGGAATGTGATTGTGATCATATGAACCAAAAGTTTTGGTCCCTATTTCATCAGTGTTATTGGATTTACACTAATGTGATAATCAGTGATGATGTGTACTTACACTTGGAGTAAGTGTTATGTTCTTTCCAGGACATTAGTAAAGTATACTAGTTTCGAATGTATGGAGTATACATTGGACTGGACCGATATTGCAACTAAGTTAAGATATTACAAACTTACCGTTATACATATCTTTCCAAGTCAATATCAGTAGTTGATCTTAAGATTAAAAGAATCTAAATCCCGATATGCTTCGGGCTCAACTCAAAGAGTGCTATTCATGTTCTTTGATTTATTAGTTAAGCCTACTTTGGGTCGTGATACGTATATTTTGGGAACATGATAGTATGATTGAGTGGGAGTGCTGAACATAAATATGGAATCTATAGCTTCTAATGGTGTATGGGTTAAGTGATGATTCCCTTCGAGCTTAGCAAATAGAAGTAAATGGATGAGCTCTTGTTTAACTGACTAATTATTAGATCACTAAACACCATTTACAGGTAGCTAAGTGTTTTAAGGGGCAAAATACATTGAGGGGTGAGAACGGTAAAGAAATCCCATCTCAATGTAAATCATCTATATAGAGGATCTTTAAATCACAATAAGATTATAACAATGGTTAAATGAGATAGTATATTGGTATCGTGAAACATACAATATGCTCTATATAAGTCTGAGAGTGCAATTCTAAGTTCTAAGAGTGGATTCAACGAAGAATTAATAAGTAGGAATTTACTTGGTAAATTTGGTTCACTTATTGGAAGCTCAGCATATAGATCCATGGTCCCCATTCTAGTTGAGAATATTCTGCTTGTAAGACTCATTAATTGATTTGTGATTGATCAATTATAATTCTAAAGTTAGACTATGTCTAATTTTATGAATTTTCACTAAGCAGGGGTGAAATTGTAAAGAAAAGAGTTTCTAGGTTTATTTATTTATTAATGGACTTTACATGTCTAATTAATAATTAAATTAAATGACAATATTATTTAATAATCTATTTTAGTTATTAAATAATTAGTTTTGGCATTTAAAAGGTTAGAATTGGAAAATTGGCGTTTTTGAGAAAATAGAGATAAAATTTGATAAAATTGCAAAATTAAGTGAGGCCCATTACAACACCATGGCCGGCCACTTAAGTTGATTTTTAAAATTAATATTTTCATTATTTTAATGCCAAATAAATCCTAACCTAAACCTAGTAGTTGCCTATAAATAGAAAGTGATGGCTTAGTCAAAACACAAGTTTTCAGATCATCTTTCTGACAGAAATTTCTCTCTTCAGAAAAACTGAGCCTTCCCCACTTTCTACACCTTGGCCGAAACCCTCTCTCTTTTCTCCTTCATCTTTTTCGTGACCCTAGTGAAAGAGTAAGTGCCCACACACAGCAAGCAGTAACTCAATCATAGATTGGAAGACTGTGAAGGATCAAACTTGAAGAAGAAGGACATTCAAGCTCGCATCTTGATTATACTCGCTACGTAAAGGAATCAAGGGTTAGAGATCTGAGTGGAAGGAGACATTTATTCCGCTGCATCAATGTAAGGTTTTCTTAACTTTATATGTGTTTAATTTATCGTTTTAGAAAGTTCATATTTAGGATGTTAATAAACATACTTGTGAGTAGATCTAAGATCCTGGTAAAATAAATTTCCTACAACTGGCCTCAGAGCCATGGTAATTGATTTACTTACATGAAATTTGGACTTTAAAACGATTGTTTGTATGTTCTTTGGATGGTATCATGTTGTATTGAGTGTTATTTGATGATTGATTGATGTTTGTGAAATTTTCGTGAAAAATAATTGTGATTTCATTTTTGGAATTATTTTTATTGGATAGTATGGAAAAAATTAAGCAAGTTAGCCTTTTACAGAATTTAATTTGGATTTTATTTGAATTAGTTATGATTTTTTGAAGATTTGGAAAAATCGGGCGTGTCGATATTTTCCCTCATGATCGCAAATCTGTCCGTACAGTTTCGAATTTTTTCGTTTTTCTTCGATTTTTCATGCTTTTTCATGTAATTAACTTCCGATTTTTTGTATGGTTTTGTATATATACTATTACTATTCCTAATTCAATTCTAATTATCATTTTGAATTAATTTAATTTTTTTAAATTTAATTCAAGATATTAGTGTAATTTGAATTTGAATAGAATTAGTATCTATCTTCTTGCTTAAAAAATCTATCTTATTTTTAAATTTGATTATATTTTTTTTAAAATTTAAGGTCAGATTTTATAAGATATTTATAATATCTTTTAAGATATTTTAAAAATATGTTATCTTTTAAGATATTTTTTTATTTATATCTTATCTTTTAAGATTTTTTTTAATTAAATCTTTTTAGATATTTTGACCTTATTTAAATTTAAAATAAGATATTTATAATCATGTAATTTTAAATAGATATAAGATATTTTGCTAACTTTTAAATTTTGTTATTTTATTTATTTAAATTAAATTTAAAAATCTGAAAAGATATTTTATTTATCTTTTCTAATTTTTTATTTAATTTTTTATTTTTAAAATAACATTTAATTTTTAAAAGTAGTTAGCAAATTTTGAAATGATATTTAGGTTGGTTGAAACCTAATTTTTCAAAATAGTAGGTTTAATTTTAAATATTTTTTTAAAATTTCGAAATTTTAAACTTTTTTTTTCGAAATTAAATATTTTTTTAACTTTATTTTCGAAATTAATTAAATATTTTTTAATTATTTATTTTTCGAAAATATTTATTTAAAATTAAATAAATCCTACTTCCAACTATCCAAATAACTCATAGAGTATGTGGTTTAAACTTGTGTGTAAGTTTTTTAAAACCTATTATTACTTGATTGCAAATAGCCATGGTTACCTTTTGCCAGATCTAATGATCTGATGGCTCACTTGGTCAAGTTAATAATTTGTAACAAAAATTTTACAATCTTCTTTCATCCGTGTATGACCTAGCAACATGATGTGATCCATCCAAAGTGTGCCCGTGTGAGCCTATATGTTTATTTTATTATATGTATGCATATAGGTTGTCGCTAAATAAAATGTCACACCATGATAGATTTTATTTAGGTCCATTTAGTTTTTGACCTATTCAATTAATAATGTTATTCATTTTAAGGTTAAATTCTCTTTGGGCCTTTGCATGGTGAGTACCATGAAAGGGGTACGACATACCGAACCCAAGACCCCTCACATGAACTACCCCAATTGTGAAGGCCCATTTGCCTGATTTGAATAACTGTACTAGGTTAATTATATTAGTTTGACCTAATAAAATTGAATTAGCAACATAATTAACTTTTAAAATATATGAAATTTATTTTCATTTTAATATTTTAAAGTTAATTTTAAGAAAAACACTTTTAGTTTAGATATTATTTCTAGACATACTATTTGTATTTTTCTTGTATTTAATTAAATATAGAATTTTAACTAACTAGATTCTTTCTGGAGCTTATTTAATTAAATATTCCTATTTAAGTTATAAATTAGTTGTATCAACTGATTTTTCTTAACTAACTTAAATTTGAATATTTGATTTAAATTTTAAATCAAGTTGAGGAATCCTAGGCATTAGTTATTAAAGATTCTTAAGATATTTTTTAAGTTAATATCTTTTTCGAATATTAACTTAAAATGGAATTTTAGATATTTTTTTGTTAATATCTTTTCAAATATTAACTTTAAAAAGATATCTTCAAATTAAGTGGTTACAACTTAATTTGTGATATTTAATTAATTCTAGATTTGAAATTATTTAAGTTTTAGATTTTTTCTATATAACTTAAATTAGATATTTTTCAAATTTTGAAAAGATACTTAGTCAAATAAGATATTTTCTAGATAGTAATTTCTAGACTACTTATTATTTCTAATATTTAAATAGGAAAATCATACTTTGTGAAATTAATTATTTAAATAATTAATTTTGGTACAATTTCATTAAGTATATTTTTCCTAGTATTAAATAGAAATTAATAATTAAGCCTTCTCTACACTTAATTATTATTTCTTGAATTTAATACATTTAATTAAGTTGAAAAATCTAAATATCTAAGTTGATTTTCATCATGATACTTAAATATTTATTGATTTTTTCATGACACTTAATTAAATAGAAAATTATTTTTAGGTTGAAATTTAATTTTTCAACTTAAATTTAAATAATTTTCAAAATATATATTTTTTTCTTTATTTTATTAATCAATTTCAAAATTTTCATTTTATTTATGCAATATTTTCGAATTTTTTATTTTTGAAAAATAGATTGGGTTGTAAATTAATTATTTATTTTAATTAATTCTTGGACCAACTACAATCAATGATTTTTTCATTTAATTGATTAATTTAAAATAAATAAATTTAAAATATGTATATATTATTAGAAATTGAATTAACCGGTCAATAGAATATCTAGATAGGTGATATTTTTGCTTGAAGTATTTCTTTTCTATTTTTATTATTTTCGAAAATTGTATTTTTATATACTTCAAATTTTTGAACCCAATAAATATATTCTCAAAGAAAATTTTTAAGTTGCTAATTATTTATTTAATTCAACTTAAATTAATTTCCTTAATATTTATATTTAAGATTATTACTAAGATGGAAATAATTAATTTTATTTCAATCACCATCTAAGTATAATTTTATAAATATTATATTAAATTCTTATTTTTGAATTTTAATTCTTAAATAGAATTTAATGAGATTTATTTATTAGAATAATAAAGAAAATACATTTTAAACAATGAGCTTTATTATTATTAAGATATTCGATCTCCATTGTGGGTTTTACACCGCGTTTGTTTTAGTGAGTAATCCTCCCTAATGGAGGAACGTTCATTAGCAATTTCGCACCGTTTAATCTTGCATGATAAGTGGTTTGTAAGTGTTTTATATGGTATAGATCACCCTAATGGTGGCGACCATATTTGACTTGCAAATTGCGAAACAATGGTAGAAGCTCATGAGATAGAATAGCCTTGACTCTCGCCTAAACGGGACAACGCTGGATTCTGATCTAGATCGAATAAAAGGTTGCTAGAATGTTTAACATTTTAGATGAGCTGACAACTCTATTCAATGGATGGTAGCTTTGACTCTCGCCAAACGGACACCGATATCGCCTTGTTGAAAACCTTGGAAATTATTTAGGATTGAATTTTTTAAGTATTTTCTCATATCATTCCTACTTGCTATGTGCTTATAATTTCTGAATTGTTTTGTGTGTTAAACCATTATTTAATTTCTATTTGTTGATTTCTATTATTTTGTAGTATCCTGTTTTGTCAAAATGAATCCCATGTTATCACCTGCTGATCGAAAACAAGCCGAATGGATCTAACTTTAATAAATGGAATGAGAACATTAATATTGCTCTCATAGAGAAAGTGCCTTGTTTGTTTTAACCGAGCCGTCACCCGAAGTCTGGGGACAATGCATCCAAAGCCGTGAAAGAAAAGTATGAGCGTTGCGTAAAGCAAATGACAAAGCTCTATACTTTATGCTTTCTAGCATGGTTGACACCCTCAAAACTCGGTTTTCTAAAACCGAGAAGGTCAAGTTATGACGAAGTTAAATGAGCTATTCTAAGAAGGCATCGCTTCAAATCACGCTTGACGCGACTAAGAAGTACATTAACGCACGGATGGAACCTCATCAAAACGTGCGTGACCATGTTCTCCTCATGTCTAGTTATTTCCAAGAAGCCCAGGATCATGTTGCTGAAATGGACAGTGCTACTCAAGTAAGTCTTATCTTGAATAGCCTGACCTGACTCCAGCATTTCTACCATATACATCAAATTATGTCATGAATAAGAAGGAAATTGACTTTCATGAATTAGTCAATGACCTTCAAACTTATGAAAATTTGATTGGAGGACCCAAGAAGAAAGGAGTAAACCTCATAATCCCGGTAATGGTAATGGGACGATAAAACCCGAAGCAAATGTTGCCTTCCGCTTCAAAGCCCAAATCGAAGAAGAAGTGGAAGAACACCAAGAAGCGAACAAAAGCCATGAAAAAGGCCGCTCCTTTCCGGTGATGCTACACTTAAAGGAAAGTGTTTCCACCGCAATGAAAAAGGTCATTGGAAACCCTGTCCTAAACTTCTTGCAAAGAAACAAGGTATTTCCATTTATAAACTTTAAGAGTTTTAGTGAATTATTATCCAATTGGATTTATGATTCGGACTAACTTTGTTTATTTGTTTTCTTCTTCTTATAAAGGCCAAGCTACTTGAACTCAATCGAGTTGAATCGTAAAGTCAGACCAAGGGTGAAATCGTCCAGATGAAGATGAAGCTCTTCAATTTTTGAATTAATTGTTTTAGTTTAAAGACAATTTGGATTTCAAATTTTAGTTAGGGATATTTATCCCTGTTTCTCTCATATTGTTGCAATAATTTTTTTTTATTAATAAAGTTTTATTTTTTTTTCGAAATTCACTATTGCAAATTATGAGATTGAGCTTCATTTATTTTATCTTCATCAATTATTACCACATTATATTTGTATGTTTGTATGTGTAAGTGTTTTTATTATTGATGCAAATTCTATAATATTTACAACTCTTCATAGAGTTATATTATATAAACACTAGAAATTATTTCTATGTTTATCAATAATTGTTAATTCTCATACAATTATTAAGAATTTGTTTAATAAAAGGATCTTATGATCCGATGTGGGTGGAGAAAAGTTAAGAAAACTATGCGTTCAACGATCTTTTATATCTAATGAACTCGGATAGTATTCAACTCCACATAAACTCTATCACACTAAGAGAATCATGATCTTTACAACCTTTGTGGGTGGATCATAATCTCTATATACTTAGGGGTGGAGGTTATCCATAGTACCCTATATGTATATTCTTAGGGGTGGAGTCTATTCCACAATTCCCTATGAAACACATATCTTGTTTAAACATAGAAGTAATATAATGAGTCAGCTATTGTCAATATAAATTCTTGATCTTGATTGTATGTTCCATTTCGTTTATACTGTTGTAAGTAAAAGCATGATACCTTTGAAAGTTCTTTGTTAAAGTTTCACACTACCTTAATTGAGTGGGAGAATTTTAAAGTTCTATACCCATCTTCGTTAGGTTGATAATTGTGATAGGTACTTAAGAACACTACTGAAAAGCAAATCTAACCATTCACATGGATAGGTATAGCTTATCAGAATTATGAGAATAAGATAAAGAACTCTAGTTCAGTCCATTCGAACGACTTGAACCAAGAATTCTTAATCCTCATAAAATTTTATGGTATCTTAATTTTGATTACTTTATCTCTGGCATGTATTTTTCACTTCAAATACTAGTCCGTTTATGTTGATGACTTAGTCTAAACTTAAAGTTTCGTACTAACACAAAAGTCACAACTAGGTAACTCTCTAAACAATCGAGGTTAAAAGTATTATTTAACCGTACATCTGCTATCGAGTGGGAGCTATCCGAGATGTAATCAACAATAGGAACATTAGAAGATATTCAAGAAGGATTTATGAAAGTGATCTATATGTCAGATATTAAGGAACTGTGTATCAGTTGTCTTTGTATCTCACCATCTAATTTCGATTTATATGAGATGGTGCTTACTTTGGGGGTGGAGGAATTATTGTATAACAATTCAAGCTCTACCAGAGAAGAACTATAACTTGGTCTATTCGAAAATACCAGAAAGTTATATCACTGAAGAAAAGTCTACACTGTATTATCTCAATTACATATTTTAAAATATGAGAGATATGTCTTCTGTTAATTTAGATGTACTTTTAAAACAGTAAAGATTTCAAGATATCTCGATAAGTAAAGCATATAGTAAAGGATGTTTCATAAGTGTATTTATGAACTAGTTTCCGTAAGTTTGGGTGGATTCAAATATACTACACTTGATCCGAAGATCAAGAGATCGTATCGACCTATTTGCACAAAGTTTGTTTTATATTAGTGCAAGTGGGAGTTTGTTGGGTTTTATGCCCTAAATAAAACTCTTTACAATCTGATTAGTTATCAATATAAGAAATTTGAAGTGATTGATGTTTGCATGAATTTTACATGCTAATGGTTTAATATGTTTATTACATTCATACACACAAAATCGCTTAAATCAGATCATATGTTTATTCACAATTACGATCGTCAACACAGTGGAATGTGATTGTGATCATATGAACCAAAAGTTTTGGTCCCTATTTCATCAGTGTTATTGGATTTACACTAATGTGATAATCAGTGATGATGTGTACTTACACTTGGAGTAAGTGTTATGTTCTTTCCAGGACATTAGTAAAGTATACTAGTTTCGAATGTATGGAGTATACATTGGACTGGACCGATATTGCAACTAAGTTAAGATATTACAAACTTACCGTTATACATATCTTTCCAAGTCAATATCAGTAGTTGATCTTAAGATTAAAAGAATCTAAATCCCGATATGCTTCGGGCTCAACTCGTGAGTGTTATTCATGTTCTTTGATTTATTAGTTAAGCCTACTTTTGGGTCGTAAAGGTGATACGTATATTTTGGGAACATGATAGTATGATCGAGTGGGAGTGCCGAACATAAATATGGAATCTATAGCTTCTAATGGTGTATAGAAGTTAAGTGATGATTCCTTCGAGCTTAGCAAAATGTAAGTAAATGGATGAGCTCTTGTTTAATCGACTAATTATTAGATCACTAAACACCATTTACAGGTAGCTAAGTGTTTTAAGGGGCAAAATACATTGAGGGGTGAGAACGGTAAAGAAATCCCATCTCGATGTAAATCATCTATATAGAGGATCTTTAAATCACAATAAGATTATAACAATGGTTAAATGAGATAGTATATTGGTATCGTGAAACATACAATATGCTCTATGTAAGTCTGAGAGTGCAATTCTAAGTTCTAAGAGTGGATTCAACGAAGAATTAATAAGTAGGAATTTACTTGGTAAATTTGGTTCACTTATTGGAAGCTCAACATATAGATCCATGGTCCCCATTCTAGTTGAGAACATTCTGCTTGTAAGACTCATTAATTGATTCGTGATTGATCAATTATAATTCTAAAGTTAGACTATGTCTAATTTTATGAATTTTCACTAAGCAGGGGTGAAATTGTAAAGAAAAGAGTTTCTAGGTTTATTTATTTATTAATGGACTTTACATGTCTAATTAATAATTAAATTAAATGACAATATTATTTAATAATCTATTTTAGTTATTAAATAATTAGTTTTGGCATTTAAAAGGTTAGAATTGGAAAATTGGCATTTTTGAGAAAATAGAGATAAAATTTGATAAAATTGCAAAATTAAGTGAGGCCCATTACAACACCATGGCCGGCCACTTAAGTTGATTTTTCAAATTAATATTTTCATTATTTTAATGCCAAATAAATCCTAACCTAAACCTAGTAGTTGCCTATAAATAGAAAGTGATGGCTCAGTTAAAACACAAGTTTTCAGATCATCTTTCTGACAGAAATTTCTCTCTTCAGAAAAACTGAGCCTTCCCCACTTTCTACACCTTGGCCGAAACCCTCTCTCTTTCTCCTTCATCTTTTTCGTGACCCTAGTGAAAGAGTAAGTGCCCACACACAAGAAGCGCAACTCAATCATAGATTGGAAGACCGTGAAGGATCAAACTTGAAGAAAGAAGGACATTCGGGCTCAGATCTTGATTATACTCTGCTACAGAAAGGAATCAAGGGTTAGAGATCTGAGTGGAAGGAGACATTTATTCCGCTGCATCAATGTAAGGTTTTCTTAACTTTATATGTGTTTAATTTATCATTTTAGAAAGTTCATATTTAGGATGTTAATAAACATACTTGTGAGTAGATCTAAGATCCTGGTAAAATAAATTTCCTACACCTCTACCTCGGCCCCTAACTGGCGGGGGAAGTTGAGCTCCCTGACCTTGATTCGACCCCACTGAGTTGCCCTGACTCCTGGTAGTCCGCCTGGCGTCCATCTAGTTAGAACCGCCTGCGAAACCAAGAGTTGGCATATCAGGTCGTATTCAAGGAGAGCTTACTAATGCCGCTTAATTTGGAAATTAAAAACGAAACATGCGCCTATTCTACTATCGGGCTACTAACATGCTTCCTATCAGGATTTTTTTTATATAAATAAATATATAAACTACTAAAGCAATAAAGGCTTACTGAACCGTGAAACGAGCTAACTACTGATGATGATTGTACATGTCGTGACGATCTTCGGAAGACAACTTGGCGGCTCTGATACCAAATTGTAATACCCTAACTAACATAGGCGTATTACGTGATTTTTAAACATGCTGTGCAGCTCGTTGCTAATCAACAAGGTTTATGGAAAACGTGATTAATTAAAATTTTTGCTTTTTAATTAAACTTATAAAATAATATTACAAAAGACTCGGGATCCCGATTATAAAATCATTTACAAAAGTTTACATTTCATACAAAATAACTGTCGCCTAGCGACTAGTTACAAAAATTAGCCTTGCTGTCCCGAGGATCGTACGCTCCAGGCCTAACCGCCCCGACATGTACAATCTTCATAAGCTCGTTCACGGTCCATCAGCTTTACCCTTGCCTTTACCTACACATAAACGTAGAACCGTGAGTCGACAGACTCAGTAAGAAAAGCATAATAATATTCATACATAAAACCCGGTCATGATCAGACGCCCATACCCCTGATCATAACCCTAACTGCCGTGTCCAACACGATACTGAGTCCCCCTAACTGCCGTGTCCAACACCTGCATCGAGTTCGAAAGTTCATAGGGACGCGTACTATTGACAAGTAACACTGATCGGCCGAACCTGGCCATACTCCGGCCATCGGTCATACTCCAGCCTCGTACCGACGTGTTACAAGCATCCGCCTGACGGCCGAACCGGCCATACTCCGCCGCCGGTCATACTCCAGCCTCGTACCGACGGATACGTCAATAGTACGGAACCACCAACCTAAGTGTCACTGATCGGTCATTAAACCGGCCATACTCCGCCGCCGGTCATACTCCACTCGTACCGACGTGACAGGTTGGATGGTTCGAAGCCAACATACATAACTAATGTAATCTAACGGGCTTCCTACATGCACGCTAAACATGTAATCTACATATGCATACCGTTATACTACTCTTACTCCGGATTCCAAATTCGTGTGTGCCGTCAACCCGACCGGAACTATTCGCGCGGCGGACATGTGCTCCTAAACCATAAAATCACAACACTATAAGTGACACGCTAAATCACTTCCCGGGGACTTAAACTAGGAACTAAAAGTTTCCCTATTGATAAAAAGCATGGCAATACTCCAAAAAAACATAAAATCGAGGAAAACTAGGGTTCCTGAATTTTCCCCAACCGGTAGACCGGTTGCCCAACCGGAATTCCGATTCTGGGAAATTTCAGAACCCCATCCGGAATTCCGGATGCACAACCGGAATTCCGGTTCCTCGCAGGCAGCAAACACAAAATTTCATATCTTGCTCAAATCAACACCAAATCAAACCAAAACTTCAAGACCTGTTCTATACATCCCCTAGAACATTTCTAAAGCATCAAATCCACCCAGATTGCACAGAATCAAAAATCACCATTAAAGCTCAAGCTTTGAGTTCTAAACTCAAACTTGAGTAAACCTAGCTAACATGCAATCAAATCAATCTAAACTTACTTAAACATGCTTAGAATAGCCTCTGAAAACAACTATAAACTTCAACAACATCACAGCAACATATTATAGACATTTCTTTCAAAAATCATATATTTTGCATAGAAAAACCATAGCTTGCTCAACCTAAGAATCATGCTTCAAAAACAACTCAAATAACCTTAAATTTAACATGCTCAAATCCCAGAGAATAACAACAAACTCACAGCAGCAACAATATCAAATAATCATGCATGCATAACACTTTTTTCATCAAAATTCCACAATTTTTAAAAGAAAAGAAGAAGGGCTAACCTAGCTTGAATTGAACCTTAAGGAGAGGTGAAATCACAAGCAAAAATTCAAGGAAAAGGCCAGCTCCTTGCTGCTCCAAGATGGCCGAAAATGAAGAGGAAAAAGAGAGAGCTTTTCCAAATTTTTTTCTATTTTTTTTCTAAGTGTTGAAAATGAAAGAAGCTTTGAAGAGTAACTTGAAATAAAAGGAATTCTTTTCAGCCAACAAACAATTAAAATAAACATTTATTTTTCAATTAATAAATTCACTAAAAGACAAAATATCATTGGGGCAAAAAGACCATTTTGCCCCTCCACACTAAAATAACATAAATAACACTAAAGGGGTATTTTTGGGAAATTCTAAATTCCCGGCCATTCCCGACATTCCCAATGTCTAATAAACCGTCCCGAACTACTAACATACTAAGTTGTGATTTCTACTGAGCCAAACACCGAGTTCCAAAATACCGGGCACCGGAATGCAAAATTATGAAAACTACTACATGACATAAAAATGCATCTCTGAATTCAATAATAACAGTATAAATAATTATTTAAATAGCTATAAATAATTTCATAATTAAACGTGATTAACTGCTAATTTCCAAATTAAACTAAGCGGTGTTTACAAAAACTAATAACTCAAACCAGTTATAATTTAAATATAAACGGTTCTGTACCATAATAAATAAATATAAATAACATAAAATAACTCAAACCAGTTATAATTAAAATAGAGCTAGTTCTATAACAGTGTTATAATTAATAAAAACAAATAACACGAAAGAATTCAAACTGGTTATAACTAAAATAGAACCGATTATATAACATAATGAATACAAACAAGTAACACGCAATAACTCAAACCGATTACAATTAAAAATAAAGAACAATTCAGTTCCTAAAACACTGAAATATAAATTAAAGACAAAACTAGTTTCATAATAAAATACTTCATAACACATAATACCTCATAAAACCGATTATAATTTTTTTAAAAAAAAAAGTGGGGATCAAATATCTCGGATATAATAAAAATAGAACCGGTTCTATAACATAATGAATAAAAATAAATAACACAAAATAACTCAAACCGGTTATAATTAATATAACTAGTTCTGTAACATAATGAATAAAAATAAATAACACAAAATAATTTAAACCAATTAAAATTAAAATAGAACCGGTTCTGTAACAGTGTTATAATGAATAAAAATCAATAACACGAAATAACTCAAAACAGATTATAACTAAAATAGAACCAGTTATATAACATAATGAATACAAACAAGTAATACACTATAATTTAAACCGATTACAATTAAAAATAAAGAGGAAATCAGTTCCTAAAACACTAAAACATAAATTAAAAATAAAACTAGTTCTACATCGTAACACATAATACCTCATAAAACTGATTATAATTTCTTTTAAAAGGTGAGGATCAATTTGAAAAAATACTGAAGCATAAATATGAAAAGAATAAGCTCCGTAACAAAATAAATAACATACAATACCTAAAAATATAACATAAAAAAAATTGGTTATATTTTAATTATAACCGGTTTGAGTTATTGTGTGTTATTTATTTTTATTCATTATGTTATAGAACCGGTTCTATTTTTATTATATCCTAGACATTTGATCCCCACTTTTTTTTAAAAAAATTATAACCGGTTTTATGAGGTATTATGTGTTATGAAGTATTTTATTGTGAAACTAGTTTTATCTTTAATTTATATTTTAGTGTTTTAAGAACTGATTTCTTCTTTATTTTTAATTGTAATCAGTTTGAGTTATTGCGTGTTACTTGTTTGTATTTATTATGTTATATAATCCGTTCTATTTTAGTTATAACCAGTTTGAGTTCTTTCGTGTTATTTGTTTTTATTCATTATAACACTCTTATAGAACCGTTCTATTTTAATTATAACTAGTTTGAGTTATTTTATGTTATTTATATTTATTTATTATGTTACAGAACCGGTTATATTTCAATTATAACCGGTTTGAGTTATTAGTTTTTATTCATATAACCAGTTATATTTTTAGTTATTGTGTGTTATTATTTGTGTTATTTATTGGGAAATTTGAAAAACTATACTTTAAAAACCCTAATATTTTATTCTTAAACCAATACATTTCAAACTAAAAAAATATATGACACTTTTATCAAAAACCCAAAAATAACCCTCACATAACTCAATCCTATTTTTTCCCAACCCGCACATGCATCGGACCCCCCATCGGACCCGTCGAACCCCCCATCGGACCCGTCGGACCTCCGCATCGGACCCGTCAGACCCCCAGGTTGCAAGCATCAGACCCCTCCCCCCCCCCCCATCGGGTCCCCATCGGCCCCGTCAGACCCCCATCGGACCCCCCATCGGTCCCCATCGGACCCATCGGGCCCAACCCAATTTTTTTCCCAACTCGCTAGTCGGTTCGGTCGAGATGGTGCGACTGTGGGTCTCCGGTGGTGTTCGGCCGATTTTCGTGGTTCGCCGTGCGTGGTGGATCAGCGTGCGTGGTTCGGTCGAGATGGGTGAAGATGGATGGGCGTGGGTGGTGATCGGTGTGCGTGGGTGGTTCGAGGAGGAAGAGAGGGATCGGCGTGGAAGAGAGGGATCGCGTGGTTGATGAACGCCGTGCGTGAGTGGTTCCACGAGGAAGAGATTTGGGTGGGTGGGTGGTGATTCGGCCGGTATGGTATGTGTTAGTTTTGAGTTTGATTTGAGAGAGAAAGGAGGAAGAGAGAGAGATGGTTGAGAATAATGAGAGGGGTATTTTAGGGTTTAGGAAAAAATAATCCTATTTTTTCAATAGTTATAAGTATATGTTTAGAAAATTAATTTGGGTATAAAATATGGATAGAAATTCAAATTTCCCTATTTATTTTGTTATGGAGTTGGTTCTTTTCATATTTATGCCTTAGTATTTTTTCAAATTGATCCTCACCTTTTAAAAAACATTATAATCAGTTTTATGAGGTATTATGTGTTAAGAGTTTTTTTTATTGTAGAACTGGTTTTGTTTTAAATTTATGTTTCAGTGTTTTAGGAACTAATTTATCCTTTATTTTTTTAATTGTAATTGGTTTAAATTATTGTGTGTTACTTGTTTATATTCATTATGTTATATAACCGGTTCTATTTTAGTTATAATCGGTTTTGAGTTATTTCGTATTATTGATTTTTATTCATTATAACACTGTTATAGAACTAATTCTATTTTAATTATAATTGGTTTAAGTTATTTTGTGTTACTTGTTTTTATTCATTATGTTACAGAACAAGTTATATTTTAATTATAATCGGTTTGAGTTATTTTGTGTTATTTATTTTTATTAATTTCTTATAGAACCGGTTCTATTTTTATTATATTCGAGACATTTGATCCCCATTTTTTTTTTTTAAAAAAATTATAACCGTTTTTATGAGGTATTATGTGTTATGAAGTATTTTATTATGAAACTAGTTTTGTCTTTAATTTATGTTTCATTATTTTAGGAATTGATTTCTTCTTTGTTTTTAATTGTAATCGGTTTAAGTTATTGCGTATTACTTGTTTGTATTCATTATGTTATATAACCAGTTCTATTTTAGTCATAACAAGTTTGAGTTCTTTCGTGTTATTTGTTTTTATTCATTATAACATTGTTATAGAACCGTTCTATTTTAATTATAACTGGTTTGAGTTATTTTATGTTATTTATAAACCAAAACTTTGGCCCTGTCTCGAGGCATCACAATAAACCAAAACTTTTCCTTATCAGAAGGAAGAGTTAGCACTGGAGCAGTAATCAAGCGCTGCTTTAACTCCAAAAAACTTTTCTCACACCGATCAGTCCAAACAAACTTCAGGTTCTTTCAAGTCAGCTCCGTTAAGGGTATAGCAATCTTTGAAAAACCCTCAACGAATCGACGATAATACCCAGCTAAGCCCAGAAAGCTTCTAACTTCAGTAGCTGACTCTGCTGTCGGCCAATCCCAAACAGCTTCAATTCTGGCCGGATCTGCCATGATCCCATCTTTATCCACTATGTGCCCCAAGAAGAAGAGACGAGATAACTAGAATTCACACTTTTGAATTTAGCATACAACTTATGGTCCCGTAATCGTTGCAAAATCGATTTGAGATGAAACTCATGTTCTTTATCTGATTCAAATTACACCAAAATGCCATCGATAAACACGATCACACATCTATTCAGGTAATCCTGAAACGTCCGATTCATATAATCCATATCAAATATACTACATAGCTTTGGCCCATTATTCACCCTGATGGTGATTCTTGCATTTCGGACATTCAAGATATGACTTGAAAGAGGATCCGTAACCTTGACGGCCACCTCAATTTCCCTGATGCTTTCTATTACCCTCTGATACTCCGAAAGCCTCAGCCTTGCGTTTGTGATCAGGGTTGCCACGGTCGGTCCCCTTACTGATGTTACCACTAGCAGGAGGATTCGATGTCGTGACGACATCCTTTGCAGTCTGCTCTTTTACTACATATTGCTCAGCCTCCTCAGCAATTAAGGCTAGCCCTATCACTTTCTTCTACAAAGTGTCATGTGAAGTGGCAACCTTCAAGTCCCGACTGATTGTGGCATTCAATCCTCTCTTCATCCACTGCTCGACCTTTAATATGTCACTACCTCCTAGAAAAGTGGGAGATTGCAGCTTCACGAACTGCTCAAACACCAAGTCTCGATGCGGCATAACAAACCCCTGGTTACCCACCACTGGCACGGGTGCTGGTGGTAACACTTGATCAATAAGCGCAGCCGGTTGCCTTAATCGTCGCAACTCTTCTTCTTGACGAAGTATGAAACTTCACATTTCTTGAAACATCTGCTGCCAATCAGTAGAAGGATTAACATTGCCAACCCCCGCAATATTCCCCAGATTCTGCGGAGGTGGAGGCAGTGTCAATGGATTGGTTTGGTCTACACCAGGCTCTACTAACTTGCCCTGTGGTCTGGATGATTAAAGAGGGTCCATTACTAGTACCCATGTAATCAACAACCCCAGCGAGTTAAGCACCAATACCACACTTATGCACTTATTGCTCTACACCCTAACTCATCCATTTACCCCATATTAATTTTCATTTCATTTACAGCATGGCATTAAATAACATATAAATACTCTAGATGTTTGCATACTGCCTAAAATGGAAAGCGGTAAACAGATGATCACACAAACAGTCAAGTATTTACTCTCAATACTTACTGCACCATGAGTCGAGCTTGTCTCTGACGATGAATGTACATGTTCGGCCAGTCTACAGGAAGTTTAAAAACCTTGGCGCATTGATACCAAATTGTAACGCCCTAAATAATTAGGCACGCTACCCAAGATACTTATAAAGCCCTAATCCCGTAAACAGGATTATTAATAAAATAAGCACAGAATTTAAACTTTAATTATAAACGGAATTAAAATAAAACTTGTAATAATTTAAACTTTACAATCTAAAATTTACAGAAGTTGGGATCCCAAAAACATTTACAAAATATTATTACAAGTCCTTTTCTTTCAACCGGCCTTAGGGGCAAAACAGAGTTTCAAAACTACAACACTGGTAGACCCCAACCCGCTTGGTCTAATATGGCTCGGACATGTACATTCTTCGTCCAGCTCTTGCACTCATGGCTGATCAGCAATAGTCTTACCCTTTCCTGCACAGTAGAGCACCCATGAGCCAAGCCCACCAAGACAGTATAAAACATATCAATAATATGCTCATCATATAATATAAACAAAAATGCCATTCAAATCAGTCTATGTGACATAGACTTGCATGTTGCGCTCACATGCCTAATTATGTCTACATGGCGTAAACCTACGTGTTGCTCTCACACGTCTATTTATGTCTACGTGGCGTAGACCTACGTGTTGCTCTCACACGCCTATTTACAATAAGGCCTTAGAATGGTTCATCTCGGTTATGGTTACCGAGTCCAACCTAATTATGCCTTAAACGCATAACCTTTAATCTCAATATATATATATCACATAATTAATGGTGCCACTGCACTGTTTGTCCATTTTCTATAAACATGCGTGTTACTCTCTCACGCCTATATATGTCTATGTGGCATAGACCTACGTGTTGCTCTCACACATCTATATATGTCTATATGGCATAGATCTACGTGTTACGCTCACACGTCTATTTACAATAAGGCCTTAGTAAGGTTTATCTCAGTTATAATTACCGAGTCTAACCTGGTTATGCCTTGCTCGCATAACCCTATTCATATATATTTACGTAATCCATACATTACGTTCTTTTAGTGGTTTATCCTAGTAATATACTAGGTCTAACCAAGTTATGTCTTATACACATAACTCTTGACATATATGTATGCATTCAATAGATATCAAAGCATATAGAATCTTAGGGTAATAACCCTAACTTGTATACTAAATACTCATTCCTACAACATATTACGGTATGCCCGAAATAACATTTATTGAGGGTAATAACCCTAACTTATGCCTTCATTCAATTAACAACATAACCATACATTATTGCTTCCTTACTTTTATAATATTCTAGGGTAATAATCCTAGACCCCATTAAAATTAACTCAAGGTACTAGTTTACCGAGTCTAACTTAATCATGTCTTAGACGCATAATTCTTTATTACAAAATATTTAGCATGGCATAACATTTACACATTAAGAATTACTAGGGTAATAACCCTAGGCCATTAAACCGCTCACTTTAAGGTAATAACTCTAATCTCGGTTTCTAATTTATCACCAATATAATATTCAATATAAGCACTGCCGTGCATATCTCTACGTGCAAATACTGTCTTACCTATTGTCCTGCAAAAGAAGAGATTCCAAATCCCCGGGTGCTCCTGACCAGGTGCCAGTAATTCTAGTCACAATACTGGGATTTACACAAAAAGGGTTAACCCCCAATTATACATTCATAAAATATAATCATGGCATTTAAAATACAGAGAATCACATAGAACTCGGAACGAGCTTTCCAACGATATAAAGAACTCCCAAAACGGAGTCCCGAATCAAAAGTTATGACCAAAACAAAATTCAGTATTTTCCCCAATACAGCCAACCGGAATTCCGGTTGGAACAGCCCTGAACCAACCGGAATTCCGGTTGTCTGGGCAGCAACAACACGAAAAATCATAACTTTTAAACCTCCAAAACCTACTCAAATCTTCCCCAATCACTACCAAACTTTCCAGAGCATCAACATATGACATATTAAACATATTCTACAGCTCAAACACAATAATTTCACCAAGAATCAAAAAGTGCCATTGTTGAGCAAGCTTTGAGTTCTTGAACTCAAACTTGCTCATCCACACAATTAAACAATAACAATAGCTCAATCAGGTCTAAATCTTCAACAAAACAAGCATTCTATAATCTGATTAACAATAATCCAAACAAGCTCAACACTTGAGCAAAATTCAACTCAACCACATAATCAAGAGCTTGAATATCACAACAAGCTTTACTCATCCAAACAACAATAAATAGGGGTAAAAAGATCACACTTTCTACCTCTGAAAATAACCGTAAAAACTCACTAATAAATAAAGATGCATAGCCCACAATTAAACAAGTTCAATCAACAAAATAATCATTTATAAACTCCAGTCCACTTCACATGCATCCAAGAACACTCAATACCCAAAGACATGCTTTTCTAATCATCAATTTCAGCAACAAAACTCAGAATTAAATTCAAGAGTAGCAAAGTTTGAAGCTTACCATCACCCACAAGCTTCCATCACCAACAATTACTCCAATCCAAGCACGATTTCAAGATTAAAGTAAAAATTGAAAATGATGAACTAAGAAGAGCAAAAGGGAGGGTTAAACTAGGGCTAAACAAACCAGAAAATGAATTTCTCATTTTGTCAAAATTCCCTTTTTGATGATAATTAACTAATGGGTCAAAAGACCAAAATGCCCCTAGGGCCTAAACATGACATACATAAATCAAGGGCAAAAATGTCATTTTCATCACATACATACTCAAATAAATTTCAAGTTATTCACTCAACCATTAAATGCCAATATAAAATCCCGAAAATATATTTCGGTCCCGAACCCGGTTCGACCCGAAATACCCGGTTGTGACTATACCGCGCCAACCTATCAGAACACACCTGAAAAAGACAATGCATGCATACTATATAATAATATAGTTCCATAAGCACATAATTAAGTTAATTTCATTATTTTACCCTTCCTGAGTCATAATTACTAAAATGCCCCTGACTCACCAACAGGGTCTTATCATATAATTAATCAAATAAATTCTCATATATTGAACTATATAATAATATAATTCCTTAATTATTCATAATCATCTAATTAGGGTTTTGCTAATCCATTTCTTAAACCCAGGGTATTACAGTTTTTGTGTGTTATTTATTTTTATTCATTATGTTATAGAACCGGTTCTATTTTTATTATATCTGAGATATTTGATCCCCACATTTTTTTTAAAAAAAAAATTATAACCGGTTTTATGAGGTATTATGTATTATGAACTATTTTATTGCGGAAGTAGTTTTGTTTTTAATTTATATTTCAGTGTTTTAGGAACTAATTTCTTCTTTATTTTTAATTGTAATCGGTTTGAGTTATTGCGCGTTACTTGTTTGTATTCATTATGTTATATAACCGGTTATATTTTAATTATAACTGCTTTGATTTATTTTATGTTATTTGTATTTATTTATTATATTACATAACCGATTATATTTCAATTATAACCGGTTTGAGTTATTAATTTTTATTCATATAACCGGTTATATTTTTAGTTATATCTGAGACATTTACTTTGGTGACTTTTCCAGCGACGTTGACTTTTCTGTTGACTTTTCTGGCGACATTGACTTTTCTGTTGACTTTCCGACGACTTTTTCGGTGACCGTGATTTTTCCGGCGACTTTTCCGGTGACCGTGATTTTTCCGTTGACTTTTCAATGACTTTTTCGGTGACCGTGATTTTTCCGGCAAAACTTATTGTTGTTTTACAAATATGAGATTTCTACTTTTTTTTTACAAAAATACGTCATAAAAAAAACCCATATAAATGTCAAAAAATTAAAAAACACATAATCCTATAATGTTATTTATTTATGCCATAAAAAAGTAAACCATACCCTCAATTCCCATATTTATGAAAATTCCTCTATAAAAATGGGTATATTTTAATAAAATAGAATATAAAGCTATTTTTAATTAATGGATATAAAAAAGAGGTATTTTTAAATTTATCGTTTAAAATTTTGTTTGAAAAATATGGTACAATTTAGTTTGCCCATTTTTATGGGCTTTAACTTTTTTTTAGAGATAATTACATAAGGTAATATTTTTTTTTTGTAAAAAAAGTACATTTTTACGTTTAATTTTTTTTTATATATATTTTTACGGTTTTCCATAGAAACAACACGAAAACAATAATAAAACTACATTAAAGTAACATCAAAATAACAACAAAAAAAAAAACATACAGATAATAAAAAATTAACAACAAATTAACAATAGTACAACATAAAAAGACCGTATTTTCTGTAAATAAAATAAAAAAATCGTAAAAATATTTAAAATTCTGTGAAACCGTAATTTTGTAATTTTTTTGTTATTTTTGTGAAATAATCCCTTTTATATTTTTTATGGTTTTTTTTTTTTGAATGAAAGCAATCTTTATTAGACAGAAACATCCGCTAATACAATGGACTGAAGAGCAAGGGGAACATCGCTCTTAGTAAAAAGACGACCTGACCAATAACAAGCACCACGTGCCATACAGTGCGCGGCTTTGTTAGCAGACCGTTTAACATGACCAATAAAAACATTACTTAAAGAAGATAAAATAAATTGACAATCCTGAACAAATAAACCAAAAACAGAAGGCATAGAGACTGAACTAAGAATAGCTTGAACAACTAAAATGCAATCCGTCTCTAAAATGACATTTGACTTGTTATTCATCTTTATCCAACTAAGTGCCTCCTTGACGCTTAGAATTTCTGCAATTTTGGGTCGGCAACTAACATAAAAAATAGTTGAAAACACCTCAATTATTCAACCATCACAACCGCGTGCTACAAAACCAGTAGCGATCTCATTTGTGTCTTCAAAAACCGCCCCATCCACATTAATTTTTATATGTTCAGCAGCTGGTTTGGACCAGTGTTCTCTCGTGTAAATACGATTAGACGGCAGGGAACCCGAGTCCCGCCGCTTAGCCTGAGCACACAACCATTGTCGAAGAGTGGTATGAGCCAACCAAACAACATCAGCAGCACTACAACTTTGACCATTCCAAAGCATATCATTCCGAGCCTTCCAAATTGCCCAACCAACCCCATATTTCCTACTGTCAACACTTCCATAAACCAGTTAAAGAAATTGGTTGCTGCAGAGTGGCCAACACCTAACGCAGAGCGGAGCCAACAAGAATGAGCAAATGAGCATTGAACCAAAACATGGAAAATTGACTCTTCCCCATAGCTGCACAACACACAATGTAAATCCACAGGAACATGTTTACTATGAAGTTGAGTACGTGTAGGCAAACAACCCGAAAGAGCTTTCCAAACAAAATGTAAAACCTTGGGAGGGGCTTTAATCTTCCACAACATCTTCCAAACATCATCCTCCATGGATGAGTTCCAACTACCATTGACCGACTGTAAGTGATTATAGGAGCTTTTGACAGTAAAAAAACCAGTTGGATCCTTATTCCAAAACCAACTATCACTCACAAGATTAACACTCAAAGGCACTTGTTTGATGACTTCAACATCACGGGAATCAAAAAAGTCCTCAATAAGCTCTAAGTCTCATTGTCTACTATCTGGCTTCATGAGTTGAGACACTTTGCAATTGGTCAAGGCCTGATGATTAGATATTACACAAGGATTAGCCTCAGACAAAAGCCAAGGTGTGTTAAGCACCTCAGTGTATGAACCAGATCCTATTCTTCTACGGGCCCCATCTCTGAGTAGCTTTTGTGACTCAAAGACACTGCGCCATATGAAGCTCGGATTGCCAACCAACTCAGCCTCCAAGAATGAACAGTTAGGAAAATATCGAGCCTTATATATTTGATCCACAAGGGAATCCTGGTACAAAAGTAACCGCTAACCTTGCTTACCCAACAAAGATAGATTATACTCACGCAAACTCTGAAAACCCATCCCACCAGAGTTCTTAGTCTTGCATAGTTTCCTCCAACTAAACCAGCTCACACCTTTCCTACTACTCGAACTCCACCAATACTTAGACATAAGGCTCTCCAAATGTGAACAAGTTTTCAAAGGCAATAAGAACACAGACATAACAAAACTTGGCAAAGCTTGTGCTACAGTTTTTAATAGGACTTCACGCCCAACAGTAGACAAGAAACGACCCTCCCAGCTTTGAATGCGCTTCTGCATCTTATCTTTCAAAAACCCCAAAATGGCATCTTTATTTCTTCCCATGACACAAGGGAGGCCAAGATAAGTACTCTGTTCATCTGCAAGTCTCATTCTAAGGATCCCACACAATCGGTCCCGAGTAGCATTAGGCACATTAGTACTGAAGAAGACAGATAACTCACTGAAATTAACTTGTTGACCAGAAGCGATCTCAAATAGCTGAAACAGATGTAATATATTCGAAGCCTCTCTATCATTTGCACGACAATAGACATAACTATCATCCGCAAAAAGATATGAGATATAACCGGAGCACCATTAGCAACCTTGCAACTTTTAAGCCTACCATCCCGCTCAAACTTCCATATCAAAGGTGAGAATCCTCAGCACAAATAAGAAATAAATAAGGTGATATAGGATCACCTTGTCTAATACCCCTCTCAGGAACAATTAGACCGAGCTCATGTCCGCCATGAATTATTTTATACCTCACAGAGCTAACCATAGCAATAACAAGATCAATGAAACGCAAGTCAAATCCCATCTTACTCATCATAGCTCGAAGAAAGCCCCACTCCACACGATCATAAGCTTTACTAAGATCTAGTTTGAGCGCCATATATCCTTCTTTGCCTTTACGCTTTCTTTTGAGATAGTGCATAACCTCAAACGCTATCATAATATTATCAGTAATAAGGCGACCCGGGATGAAAGCAGATTGGTTTGAAGATATGATCTGAGGCAACACTTCTTTTAAACGACTCGCAAGCACCTTAGACAATATCTTATACAAGACGTTGCACAAGGATATAGGCCGAAGGTCACCCATCGAAGTAGGTTGTTTCTTCTTCGGAATCAAAATAATATTCGTATCATTCAGTCCATCAGGAATACTACCATTCGCAAAGAATTGACAAACCTGGTTCACAACATCGCTCTTAACTATTTCCTAGTATTTTTGGAAAAAGCCGGGGGTCATACCATCGGGACTAGGAGATTTATCAGGATGCTTATTAAACAGAGCACTTCTAACTTCTTCTTCCAAAACCGACCTAAGTAAAGACATATTCTGATCCATGGTTGTAATGACCGCTCTAGTATATGGATTAGTAAAGGCAATTAGCACTAATTTTTATTATTTTACTATTATTGTGAATTAATTTATTTGTGGACCCCAATATTTAGAAATAAATATTAGAGTTATAATTTCTCAATTCCGGAGATTTTATTAAACTCTAGGGGTATTATCTAGCTTATATGTGTAATATGTTATTTTTGTAATTTTTGCTTGGCGACAACGGAAAATGCGATGGATGGCTAGATTGATCACATGGGTAAGTTTAGAACCTTATTTCATAGGGGAAAATATTTTAGAGAAAATAAATTATCGGGATTGAGCGGGGTTATGGAAATTGACCATTTTACCCCTAGTTTTAGAAATACCCTAAGTTTGAGTCAAAGGGCAATTTGGACATTTTATTTAAGTTATGGATAGGTGGCTTTGTGGTTAGTTGACACCTAGCAAACTTTATTCAGCAAGGAAAAAGGATTTTCCCAACCTTAATTCATTTTGAGAAAATAGGAAAACTTAGAAATTCATCTCACCATTTTCTCTCTCTCTCTTGCTTTCGGCTGGGGTTAATCAAAGGCAAAATCAGAGTTTTGCTTTCATTTCTTTGGGATTTTCAGCAAGGTTTCAAGGGGGAAACTCAATCTAAGGTAAGCCCTAATGGTTCCTTCTCTCTTTTTTCAAGTTTTGAAGTAGTTAAAATAGTGAAATGGTGTTATAGGAGCTGTTAGAGTTTGATGATGGTTTGGTTCGAATTCTAGGGTTAGGTTGAGTAGAATTTAGGCCATAACAAATTTGGTTTTGATTGGTGTTAATGATTTTATGCAATTTTAAGTTTTGAATGCAAAGCTTTGTTCATTAATGGCAAATTAATTTTGGATGGTTTGTTCTGCGAAATACTGGCTGGGTTTTATTGTTTATGCATTGAATAGGAGCTCTGGAAGGTTTCATGGAAATTGGTGAAGGATTGAGCAACAAATGAAGAGTTTGGGGAATACTGGTGCAAACCGGCTAGCCGGTTTGCAGTGCCACAAAAACCGGCTAGCCGGTTTTGGCAGGGTTCCCCGGGCCTTTCATTTTCTCAATTTTTGCCATTTCGATGCCTCGGTTGGGTGTTTCCCCATTTCCAGAGTTAGAATAACCCATTAAGAGCATAGCAGAACCTAGGGTTTTGGTTTTGGATTTCCCGGGATTAGGGTTTTGAATCATGTAACTTACCCGGTTTCACAATGTGATTAGGGCATCCATCTAGCACGAGATTTCCGTTCAGGTCGGCCAGCACGTTTGAATTCGGAAAACAGGTAAGAACTGAATATAACGTGTGATATAAATATCTGGGTGTATGTATATGTATGATATATATATGCATGCTGTGTGTATCCTTGTATGTGTTTGGGTGATATCATAGCGACACAACCATTGTGTCGGTTCAAAGAAGACAGCATCGTATCGGTTAAGAGTGTTATTCACCCTGGAAAGTATGTTTTGGTACTATCATAGCGACACAACCATTGTGTCGGTTCAGCAGTACAGGCATCGTACTGGTTAAGAGTGATATCATGGCCAATCATACTTTTGGATGTTATTGATGCTATCATAGCGGCACGAACATAGTGCCGGTCCTACAGCACGATTATAGTGCTAGTAGGAGTGATATCATGGTCAGTAGCACAAGTAGTTAGAACGTTCTTGCTCATCTGTTAAGCCCTGTAGATCGGTGTATGGGCGCCTATTTACAGGTCGGAATTTATGTGATATGTTATATGCATTTCTTACTGAGTCTATCGACTCACAGTTCTACTTCCATGTGTAGGTAAAGGAAAGGCGAAGGCTGAACAGGGGTGAACCTGAGCTCAGATGGGATTGTACATGTCAAGCAGCGCGACCTGGAGTGTTCGGTCTCGGGACATCTGGGAGTTGTATTTTGAAAGTCGCTGTGCGACCTGTAAATCTGTATATTTTGGAATGTATGCTTGAAAAGTAAATTTTATAAAGTTTAAAAAAAAACGGGATCCCGGCACTTGTAAATATTTTATTAAATTACAAAGTTTAGTATTTAATGCAAAAGTTTTAATTTGACACGTTTTTCGAGAAATTTCTTTGATTAGCAAAGATTGCACAATTATTGAAAAAGCACTGTAGCGTGCCTTAGCATTAGGGCGTTACAATTTTGGTATCAGAGCCAGGTTTGTCTACCGAAGCTTGCTATGACATGTACAATCTTCATCAGAGAGAGCTCGGTTCACGGTTCAGTAAGCCCGTACTTGTTTAGTATTTTCTTTTAAAAATTACGAATATGAAAGCATGTTAGGATGCATATTAGATTATAACTGTTTATGTTAAGTGCATTGCCTTAAAATCCATAAGTGCGGTAGTAAGTATGTAAATAGGCCGTTGCCTGACCAAGGTGACTTACTAACTGACAGGTTAGTCTTATAGAATGGACACCTGGTGCATTATGGAGAGTCAAAATAAAGTGGCCAGGGCTAGTAACGGTTGGAGAGAATGGAGTTCAAGTTATCCCCGTAACCAAGGTGAAATCCCTTGGAGGGCTTCCGACGGGAGTGATGGTTATCCGTCACAGGCTCCGTTGGATTTGGAGCAAAGGTTTGCAAAGATGGAAGCTGTGATTCAACGACATGAAGAAGAGATTCAGAGGTTGAAACAGCAGAGGTCTCCTGTAGTATCTTTACCACATATGCCAATCATTTTTGATTCGGTATTACCAGCAAAGCATGGAATAGCTGGTAATCAAGTGGAACCATTACATGGAAAGATTTGGATCCAAGAACCTTCAGACTTTCAGGGAGGTTCAAATATGAAGAATGCTTCTTGGGCTGAAAGCCCTGAGGAAATTATTATGAGACCTCACGAGATTATGGTAGAGGGTCAGAATATTACCTGCCTGAATCCAGATTATGGTGAAAGTGGCAGGAGCTCCATGATTGAGCAAAAGAGGAAACCTACGTCATCAGTGGTGGGTTTAAGACAGAACAAGCGGTTCCGAAGGTTTCAAGGCAAGGGAGGACGCCAGGGTTATTCTTACCCTGAATGCCCACGTTGCATGAAACACCATCCCGGAGAATGCAACCGAAAGGTATGTTTTCAATGTGGCAAGGTTGGGCATTTTAAGAAAGATTGCCCACAGGTGGAGAAAGAAGAACAAGAGCAGAAAGCGGTATTTGTTCCTACTCCAGTGTATGCTAATGCTCAAGCTGATGATGCAGCAAGCCCTTCTGTAGTGGCAGGTTAGCTCCCTGTAAACGACTTCTTTTATATCGTATTGTTTGATTCGGGAGTTGCACGTTCATAAGTAGCTATGAGAATAATTCATTTTTGGGTAGGCCTTGGGATATTTTAGAAAGAGGGTTCGGAACCCTAATGCCTAGCGGGGAATTGGTTAGGGAAATTTGAATTTCCATGCTTAAATAACCCATATATTATTCCCCTAAACTAAAACTATATATAATTAATTTTATATGACACTTTTTGTATTTTTCCCATAATACCCTCCCCACCTACATCTACCCACTCCAACCTTTTTCTCATCAATTCAACAAACATTCCACCCGAAAGCTTCCACAACCACCAAAAAAATTTTCTTCTCTTCACTCATCACTAAAAGCTACAACCTTCCACACTACAAGCTACCACACTAATCCACCACATTAGAAGCAAGAACACATACAAGCTCCATCAATGGGTAAGTAATTAATTTTTTTTTTTTTCTAAATCTTGTTTGTTGTTGTCATTTTTAATTAAGAATGTTGTGTTTGATGATTGATCTGTGGATTGTTGCTGTTATTTTGTTATTTTTTCTGTTATAATTTTTGCTACATGTGAAAACTGGGATTTTGCTGTTTTTCTGCATTTTTTTTCGTCGGGCCCGATGGGGCCCGATGCTGGCCCGAAGGATGGCCCGACGTGGAAGAAAATGTGTTGGCAGGGGCGAAGACCCGATGGGTCCGATGGTACACCACTGGGTCCGATGGTCGGACCCTCCTCGGGTCCGATGTGTTTTTCTTTTTTTTTTTTATTTTTGGAACAAGGGTCCGATGGTCCCCATAGGGGTCCGATGGTCGGACCATCGGACCCATCGGCCCGGCCCAAATATTTTTTTTTAAATTTTTTTTTTTTAATACAAGGTCCGATCCATCCTTGTGGGGTCCGATGGTCGGACCAATCGGACCAATCGGACCCTACGGGATTTTTTTTTAATTTTTGTAATCTATTATTATTTTTTATTTATTATTATTAATTTATTTTATATTGATTTATTATTTGTGTTATTAGTTATTATTTTATTAATCATTATTAGTTATTAATTATTATTTTAGTTAATGTTTGAAGAATTATTTTTTTTTTAGTTATTTTATTAACTATAAATTATGAATTATTATTAATTATTGTTTATTTTTTTAATCTATTATTATTTTTTATTTATTATTATTAATTATTATTTTTTTAACATATTACGAATTATTATTAATTATTGTTTATTTTTGTAATCTATTATTATTGTTTATTTATTATTATTAATTTATTTTATATTGATTTATTATTTGTGTTATTAGTTATTTTTTTATTAATCATTATTAGTTATTAATTATTATTTTAGTTAATAATTTAAGAATTATTTTTTTTTTAGTTATTTTATTAACTATAAATTATGAATTATTATTAATTATTGTTTATTTTTTATGGTTTGAGTAATAATTATTAATTATATTTTATTATCAATTAATAATTATTTTTTAATTATTAAATTTTTTTATTATGAATTATTAATTATTGTTTTATTATGAATTATGAATTATTATTTTATTATCAATTAAGTATTATTGTTTTGTTATTAATGATTAATTAAGATTTTTTTCGGTGAGATTTTTGTTGTAAATTATAACTGTGTTTTTTTAAATGTTTGTGACAGATTCAACTGTTAATGCGTATGTTATGTATAATGGTGTTTGGGAGCTTGATGGTAGAGATTGGATTTATAAAGGGAGTGCCGCTTTGACAATTGACATTGATCCGAACCTAAGTTACTCAGGTTTGGTTGATGTTTTGTACGAAGAACTGGATGTTGACAAAGCGGAGTATGACTTGAAATTGGAAGTAAATTACAAGTACAGGAAAGGCTATGAGTATCCTCCTGAAGTTATTCGAAATGATAAGCGTGCAAGGTACTTTTTATCTACACTTGCGAAGAAGCCAGATGAATTTATTCCTTTGTTTGTGACTTTGTTAAAGAAGAATGTTTGCGTCGATCCTAGTCCCACACCAAGTTTTGTTAAGGATAATCGTAGCGAGGTTGGGAGTTTTGTTGGTGCAGAAACAAATCCAGAGGTGTTGGTTGCAGATGTATTACCTGAATTAAACAATATGATGCCGAGTGCTGATATTGTAGCACAAATGCCGTTCATCGATGGTTTTTTTAATGGTCCAGACCCTGAATGTTATGTTGAGGGCAATGATGGCGTAAGAGACGACCAAGGTGCAGAGGCCCCTGCTGCTGTACCTTTGAACTTGACTCCACTATCGTACCAAATACCACCGAGGCCACCGACACGGAAAAGAATGCCCCGTAGAGAAAATTGTCAAACACCTGGTACTAGTAGTAGTCGTCCAGGCGAAACCAGTCATGCTAGAGGAACTACTGACAGTACAGGTCCTAATAATGGTAGAGAGACCAATGATATTAGTGGTCCTACTGATGCTCGAGGTACCAATGTGACTGGATGGAGCGATCCATTTTCTTCTTCGACAAGTTACGGTAAATTCAAGGAGAAAATGTATACAAGAGAAGACATCGAGGATCATAGTCATTATATATCTACGGGTGGCACACCAGGCGGGGAGTTACATGTGGGAAAGTTTTTTAGAGACAAAAAGCATTTAAAGATGGTTGTTGGCCTGTATGCAACGAAGAAAGGGTTTGACTACTACGTTAGGAAGTCCGGTACTGATATTTGGTACGTCACATGTAAGGATACAGATTGTGGGTGGAGATTAAGAGCGAAGAAGAACGTACTTTCTAACATGTTTGAGGTGAGTACATTTCATAATGTACATACATGTTCCCTTGATCTTCGAGGAAAAGATAGCCGTCAAGCATCACCTGTAATAGTTGCCCATCTAATTAAGGATAAGTTCACAACTGACGGCTCGGATCAGTTGCCCTCTGATATAAGAAAAAGTATGCACAAGGATTACGGGATCCAAATGAGTTACGAAAAGGCATGGAGGTGCAGAGAGAAGGCAATACACCTGACTCGGGGTACACCTGAAGATTCGTACTCTTTATTACCTAGTTACTTGCACATGCTACAGTTGCGGAATCCGGTACCATCACGGATTTTGTGGTAGAAGATGGTCGCTTCAAGTATTGTTTCTTCTCTCTGGGTCCTTCTATTCGGGGTTTTAAGTTTTGTCGACCTGTTATATGCGTTGATGGGTCTTTCTTGAAGACTAGGTATGGTGGGCAAATGTTGTGTGCAGTGGCTTTGGATGCAGGGAGTCATATCTTTCCGATAGCTTTTGCTATAGTTGACAGTGAAAACCACAATTCCTGGACCTATTTTATGAGAAAATTGAAAGAAACGATTGGTGATGTTGAGAACTTAGCTTTTGTTTCGGATAGGCATCAAAGTATTGTTCGTGCTTTGGATATCGTGTTCCCTGATGCACACCACGGTGCATGCTACCACCACATTATTATGAACGTCAACCACAAGTTCAAGACTGACGTCTTCACGAATCACATTTACACGTGTGCGTACACGTATTCAAGATCAGAGTTTCACAGAGAATTTGAGAACATTCGGGCCATGAATCCAGCGGTTGCAAAATATCTTGAGGAAATCGGATTTGAAAAATGGGTCCGGTCGTACTTTCCAGGGGTACGTTACAATGTAATGACGAGCAACTGGGCTGAGAGCTTCAACAACACAACTAAGGATGCAAGAGGCTTCCCGATCACTGCTGCTGTAGCATTCCTGAGGTCCAAAGTCCAGAAGTGGTTTGCTTCACGAAAAGAAAAAGCTGACAAGTGGACGAAACCCCTAGCACCAGAAATGGAGGAGGACTTGGCATTGCATTTTGAAAAAGGTCGGTTTTTGAACGTTGACTCATGCGGGCCTTACACGTTGCAGGTTCACCCTGGAAGAACAGTTCTCACCAGTGGCGTAGTGGACTTCCAGGAAAAGAGTTGCACTTGCGGCTTGTTCCAGTGCATGAAGTTTCCTTGTCCTCATGCATGTGCTGCATCTCAGGAGCGAAGTATTAGCGTGTACACACTATGCTCGCCATATTACACAACAGAATATTGGAGGAGAACATACGAAGGAACAATTATGCCAGTTGGTGACGAGGATGATTGGGAATTACCTGATGACATAAAGAACATGACAGTTGGAGTGCCTGTTGAGAAGCAACCAGTAGGGCGACCCAAGAAGCAAAAGGTTGGAAGAATTAAGAACAACCGAACTGCTTGTAATGGTGAAAGGATTATCAAATCACGAAAATGTAGCAAGTGCGGTGCCACGGGACACAACAGAAGCACTTGCACCTACCGAGGTTTAACATAAATTTTTAGTTTATTTGTATCGTGATGGGTTGGACTATTATGTATTGTTATTGAATTAATGTTGGACTATTTTAAACATTAGAATTTGTGATATTTTATGTTTACATAATTATTATAATTTGTTGCACGAAAGAAAGGCGTAAAATTTGTATGAACTCTTGAAAAAACATAAACATACCAATAAAAAAAAACCATTTACATTGTTATCTTAATAAATACCAAATAAAAAAAACATTTGTTCATGCTAAATTCTGGTAAAACAAATCTACACACCACCGCTCTCTAAATTTCTTCATATTCTCATCGTGCACATTATCAAACGTAGTCTCCAGCATACTATGCTCGATGTGCTCTATCACGTACATCCCGCAGTTACCGCTGTATGAGACAATAAAAAGTAAATGAATAAAAGTGTGCAAATTAAATTCAAGTTAAATAACAAAAAAATCAATTGTAGTAAAGTTACCTTGTCTTTGTCTGTGGAACAACGGCCCGATCCATGACTTTTGAAGTGAAATTTCTGACCTGGCTCTCTGAGGCGGTAAGTTGAGGCAAGAGGATCATGTCATGACTCTCGAATAGGCCAGCCTGCAGCAGCAAATTTGGTAGTAATTTTTCCCACATTTCCAGGTGACGGTTCAATTCGTTCGTGGAAATCGATCCGAGGCTGGAGTCAAATATGTTCAACAACCAATGATCCAGATCTATCTCTAATGCCACCCAATGCTTTGCTCCATCGAAGTAGAGGGCCATATATATTCTCTCCTTGTTCTTCCAACTGGCCAAGAATTGACTTTCATCCCCTCGGATCAAATCTAATATGCCCTCGTCCCACTGATAGTTAGCCTGGTCATCACCCGCAGCTTCCCACCGAGCAATAACTCCTGCTGGGAAAATACACGGCATTATGACACATCTATTCGGGTAGGACTCGGGATAAAAGTGTTGCCGCCTCCTCATCAAATGGAATGCCGCATCCAAATGCTAAAACATGAAAATTAAATATGTCAGAGTTAAATAAAAAAGAGTTAGATAAAGTCTTTAAAAGCAAAAGCAGTAAAAAAGTCTTAAAAACTTACATCGTTCCCAAGCCAAAATTTCGGAGTATGCAGTTCGAGGAACCAAGACGAATGGTATCGACCGGTGAAGCACTCTCTCGGGTAATTGTTCCCAATCTGGCCGAGTACCCAATTGTGAAAAGTCTTGAGCAGCTTCCGATCAACCACTCTAAGTGGGTCCGCATTCACGAGTGTCGAAGTAGCCCTAGCCTTCTTCTTCATTTCAGTGTACTCAGCGAACCACCTAGGCCGCCTTCTCTTCCTCCGGTTCTCCATGACTTCTGGAGCTGTCTCTAACACCTGCACCTCAGAATCCTGAGTATCCCCGATGCTGGTGATATTCGTCTTCTCAGGTGTACAGAACATGTCATCATCATCCGGTTGGTAATCATTTGGGAGAATGAAGTCATCTTCCGGTGTCCGAGCCTCCTCTTCCGGTTGTGGCTGTGGCTGTGGCTGTGGCTGTGAATCTGCTGCCGGCCTTCCAGGATCTTGCAGGAGCGTCATTATGGTCTTCAACTGATCCATAATCGCTGTTTGTCCTCTTAGCAGAGCGGCCTGCCCCCTCTCCACAGTCTCCAACCTTGCCAAAATGGCAGGGTATACTGGATCGCGAGCCTCCGAGGTGCTGGGAATGGAAGCTGACGGGGGAACAGGAGGACCCTGTGACGCTGCAAGTGGGTCAACACCAGACCCATCAGGAACTGAAGCTGCAGATGGGTCAACACCAGACCCATCAGGAACTGAAGCTGGAGATGGGTCAACACCAGACCCATCTGGAACTGCGGGCGGTGCACGTGGAGGAGACGGTGGAGGTGGTGTAGAGTCTTTAAATATTCGGGCTGCCTCCGCTCGCTCTTCCAATGTGGAGGCAAGCTTTTCGGCCTGGCTTCGCAAAGCATCCTGTGTTGGTTGCCCATCCTCACCCAACACAAGTTCCTCCAAGTCAACAAATAACGGAGGGTGACCCCTGGTTATGTAACTCACAAACTCAATCTCGTTCGGCCGAGGACATAACACGGAGTACACTGTCAACTGAAAAATATAACAAATATATTAATATAATATATGGAAATTAACATGAATTCAAAATAAAGCGTAACAAACTTACATTTTTCGCAAATAATCTGGTGACTTCATCCTTCCCGAGTGTAGTTTTCGGCTTACTTTCCCAGTTGACCATTCTCGGAAAGCCATGCGACCTCCTCACTGCATACTCGTTGCCCAGCTGTAATATGGCCTCGTATGCCCAATACTGCAACGCTGCAGCATAACCGTAGGCTGAGTATTTTGCCTCCTTCTGAGTGACTCCCTTCTCAATCTTTTTCAACATCTTATTCTTCACATCCAAGTAATCCTTGTTACAACTTTCCATCAGCTTGGTGTAAGAAATCTTTCCCCAGGGATACTCGTAGAAGAATGGAAGGTTATCAACCATTCTTATCACAAAGGGAGGAACGGCAGTCTTCTCCTCCTTACCAGTGAGGACGCCCATAACAAACAAGGCCATCCCCAACTTGTAAACATCATCAGCTTCTGTGCAGCTCTCAAAAACTCTGCGCAGTTGGCCGAAGGTGATGGAAGCACTACCGTTGAAATATTCCTGAATCAACCGGTCAGAGCTTCCATTTTGTTTGATGTCTTCCTCAGTAGGGCCGGGCAATAAGTTTAACCCGGTGACCAAGCCGAACTCCACCCTCCCAAATCTACATCTCTTCCTTCCAACATAGAAATGGACCTCGTCCGGCTTGTCAGATTTTATTTTGTGAAGCATCAACTGATGAAAAAATGCTCCAGAAAATTGTATGGGCGCTCTCTCGAAAAACTGCTTGAAAGGGGATTCCCTCACTCGTCCAATAGGTTAAATTCTTCAAATTTATCCTTAATCTTCGGGTAGTAGTAACTACCCCCGCGCCATGTGACACGGCCAGTGTAATGGTCCGACACTGGAATTATAAGATGTGCACTTCCCTGAAAAAAAAAACCAACAACGATAATTAATAATTAATAATACAAAAATACAATTGGTAATATACTTACATAATTAATAACCAACAACGATAAATAATTAATAATAAAACATAACCAATAATGAATAAAACAATAAAAAATAAAACAATAATTCATAATTAATAATTAAACAATAATCAATAAAACAATAAAAATTAAAAAAAATAATCAATAATTTATACTAGAAAAATAATACATAAGTAATAAAATAATAAAAGATAAAACAATAATTAATAATTAATAAAACAATATGTAATTATTACAAAAACAATAAAAAATAAAACAATCATTAAAAATTAATAAAACAATAAAAATTAATACAATAATTAATCATTAATAATAAAACAATAATCAATAAATAATAAAATTAATAAGACAATAAAAATTAATACAAAAGTTAATAATTAATAATAAAACAATAATTAATAAATAATACAAATTTATAAGACAATAAAAATTAATACAAAAGTTAATAATTAATAATAAAACAATAATTAATAAATAATACAAATTCATAATTAATAATTAATAATTAGTAAAATATTAATAAATAATAACACAATACAAATTAAATCAATATTTAATAATTAATAATAAAATGATAATTAATAATTAATAAAAATTAATAATTAATAACTAATAATTAGTAAAAAATAATAAATAATAACACAATACAAATTACTACAATAATTAATACTAAAACATTAATTAATAATTAATAAAAATACAATAATTAATAAAACAATAAAAAATAATACAAAAATTAATAATTAATAATAAAACAATAATTAATAAATAATACTAAAACAATAATTACTAATTAATACTAAAACAATAATTAATAAAACAATAAAAATTAAAACAATAATTAATAATTAATAATAAATTAAAAATTATTAAAAATTATTACTTACCAATAATTAATTAAAAAATACTTATTAAGTCATTAAAAATAAATTAATACCTAAAACAATCACTAAATAATATAATAATAAATTAATACCTAAAACAATTACTAAATCATTAATATTAAAAAAAAAAAAATTAATATCGGGTCCGATTGGGTACCCATCGGACCCATCGGTCCAATCGGACCCATCGGTCCAAGCTCCCCTGCCCATACAGCATAACAGTCCGACCCAACATCGGACCCATACACGAACACCCCAATCGGACCCGACCCACACCCCAATCGGACCATCGGACCCACATCCCAATCGGGCCATCGGACCCACCCCAATCGGGCCATCGGACCCACCCCAATCGGACCATCGGACCGATGTCACACCATCGGGCCGGTCTTCTTCCCCAGATCCGAAGCCCATTTTTCAGTCCGAACCCCATCTACACAGTCGGAATCCGAATCCCATTTTCACAAAAAAACCTAAATCTAACCAATAATATCTCACAAACAATCTCAAACATAAGTAATCTTTAAATCCTTTCTAAAAAAACAAAAAAAAAACATACCTTTGACATTATGTTGGCAGTTCCTCGAATGGTGTCACGGGTCCGGCGAGCAGCGAAGAGAGAGGAAGAGAGAGGGTCCGACTGTGTGGGTTTGGTGTGGGAAGTGTGGGTTTGGTGTGGGAAGTGTGGGTTTGGTGTTGGAATGGGAAAGGGATCGGCTGTGGGGAAGAGAGACGAAGAGAGAGGAAGAGAGCTGATTACAAATGAGAGGGGTAGTTTAGGAAAATTTATAAAATGGTCATATATTACCAATTTTTATAACTTTGCATTTAGGAGACAAATTATTAGGTTATTTAAGCATGGAAATTCAAATTTCCCATTGGTTATCTCTAATAGGCGCATTAGGTCTATGCCGATTAGGATCGAAGATAGGGAATTGAGTACTGATCTCATAGAATTGAAACTAACTGAGTTTGATATTATACTGGGAATGGATTTCTTATCCAAGTATTCGGCCAGTATAGATTGTAGGCGTAAAATGGTGACTTTTCAGCCGGAAGGTGAAGATCCATTTGTTTATGTTGGATCGGTTCAGGGGTCTCGGATCCCGGTTATTTCTGTGCTGAGAGCTAGGGATTTACTATGCAATGGTTGTGTAGGATTTCTAGCGGTGGTATTTGACTCCAGCAGACCTGAAACATTTGGGCCTGAGGTAGTCCGGGTAGTGAGAGATTTTCTTGATGTGTTTCCCGAGGAGTTGCCGGGATTGCCGCCACAGCGAGAGATTGATTTTGTAATTGATTTGGTACCTGGAGTCGAACCTGTTTCTAAAGCTCCATATAGGATGGCTCCAGCAGAACTCAAGGAGCTTAAATTACAACTTCAGGGGATGCTTGATATTGGGTTTATTCGACCCAGTGTGTCGCCCTGGGGAGCTCCGGTTCTTTTTTGTGAAAAAGAAAGATGATTCCCTCAGAATGTGTATTGATTATCGGGAACTAAACAAGCTGACGATTAAGAACAAGTACTCATTGCCTAGAATCGATGATCTGTTCGATCAGCTTCAGGGAAAGACCGTGTTTTCGAAGATTGATTTACGGTCTGGTTATCACCAACTCAGAATTCGGGAGGAGGATATACCGAAGACTGCTTTTAGAACCAGATATGGGCACTATGAGTTTTTGGTAATGTCATTCGGATTGACTAATGCTCCTGCGGCCTTTATGGATCTCATGAATAGGGTGTTCAAGGATTTCCTCGATAACTGCGTTATAGTGTTTATCGATGACATCCTTGTATACTCTCAGTCAGAAGAGGAGCACGAGCACCATCTTCGAGTGGTGTTACAGCGACTTAGGGATCACAAGCTGTATGCCAAGTTCAAAAAGTGTGAATTCTGGTTGTCCGAGGTGTCCTTTCTAGGTCATATTGTTGGGAAGAATGGAATTATGGTCGATCCAAACAAGGTAGAATCAGTGAAGAATTGGCCGAGGCCCAAGTCTGTGACAGAAGTTCGAAGTTTTCTCGGGTTAGCAGGGTATTATCGACGTTTCGTCGAAGGATTTTCTAAACTTTCTATGCCCCTAACCGAATTGACCAAGAAAAATCAGAGATTTGTGTGGTCAGATAAGTGTGAATCAAGCTTTCAGGAATTGAAGCAGCGTTTGATAACAGCTCCGGTGTTAGCTTTGCCATCAGATCAAGAGAAATTTGTTGTTTATTGTGATGCATCCAGACAGGGTCTGGGATGTGTTCTGATGCAAGCTGACAGAGTCATAGCTTATGCCTCTCGTCAACTGAAGGATTATGAGCAGCGTTATCCAACTCTTGATTTAGAGCTCGCTGCTGTGGTTTTTGCTTTGAAGATATGGCGACATTATCTTTACGGTGAAAAGTGTGAGAATTATATTGATCATAAAAGTCTCAAATACTTTTTTCACCCAAAAAGATTTGAGTATGAGGCATAGAATGGAGCTGGTTAAGGACAACGATTGTGAAATCTTGTATCACCCTGGGAAAGCCAAGGTTGTAGCCGATGCTCTAAGCAGAAAAGGTTCTGGGCAAATATGTACCCCAGTTATGATAGCCCCTCAACTAGCCTCGGAAATGGTTAGTGCAGGAATTGAATTCGTGGTCGGGAAATTACATAATTTAACCCTCCAATCTGATCTGTTGGAGAGAGTCAGAAGGACACAACTAGAAGATCCCGAGCTGGTTAAAGTTCGAGATGAAGTAGTGGCTGGTCGGCCTAGAGGTTTTTCAGTCTCGAGCAGTGGAATGTTGTTATATAAAGCTCGAGTTTGTGTTCCTAGTGTGGATGAGCTTAAGAAGGAGATACTTGATGAAGCTCACACCACGCCTTATTCGTTGCATCCGGGAACCACCAAAATGTATCAGGATTTGAAACCCTACTTCTGATGGTATGGGATGAAAAGAGATGTGGTGGACTATGTGTCCAAGTGTTTAACCTGCCAGCAGATTAAGGCTGAAAATCAGAGGCCGGCAGGATTATTGCAACCTTTAGTCCTTCCAAAATGGAAGTGGGAGGACATTGCAATGAACTTTGTAACTGGTTTGCCTAGAACTACGGGGATGTATGATTCAGTATGGGTCATCGTGGACAGATTCACAAAGTCAGCTCACTTTCTACCAGTGAAAGTTACATATTCAGTGGATCTGTACACTGATTATATGTGAAGGAGATAGTTTGTCTCCATGGAGCCCCTAAATCTATTGTGTCAGATAGGGATCCAAAGTTTACATCGAAGTTTTGGGTGAGTCCTCAAAAGGCTATGGATACCAAGTTAAAGTTTAGCACAGCCTTTCACCCTCAGACTGATGGCCAGTCAGAAAGAACTATCCAGATTTTAGAAGACCTACTGCGAGCCTGTGTCATGGACTTTGAGGGTTCATGGAGTAAGTACTTGCCTTTAATTGAATTCTCCTACAACAACAGCTACCAAAAAAAAATAATAGGGATGGCTCCCTGTGGGATGTTATATGGTAGAAAATGTCGTTCTCCTATTCATTGGGACGAGACAGGAGAAAGGAAGTACCTGGGTCCAGAGTTAGTGCAGTGGACCAATGAAGCTATTGATAAGATCAAGGCTCGGATGCTTGCTTCCCAAAGCAGGCAGAAAAGTTATGCTGATCCGAAGCGTAGAGACGTTACATTTTAGGCAGGAGAACATGTTTTCCTGCGGGTTTCACCAATGAAGGGTATTAAACGCTTCGGGAAGAAGGGTAAGTTAAGCCCTAGGTTCATTGGGCCATTTCAGATACTCGAGAAGGTCGGGCAGGTAGCATATCGGCTAGCAGCGTTATTTATTGGCTGTTCATGACGTATTTCACATATCTATGTTGAGGAAATACGTATCAGACCCGACTCATGTCTTGAGTTATGAAGCCCTTGAACTGTAACCAGATTTATTCCATGAGGAGCAACCTGTACAGATTTTGGATAAAAGGAAAAAAGTTCTTCGGAACAAGATTATTGCACTGGTTAAGGTGCTCTGGAGGAACAGTAAGGTGGAAGAAGCCACCTGGGAGTTGGAGTCGGATATGAGGACTCAGCATCCAGAGCTATTCAGGTTAGATTTCGGGGACGAAATCCTATTAACGGGGGGATAATTGTAATGACCGCTCTAGTATATGGATTAGTAAAGGCAATTAGCACTAATTTTTATTATTTTACTATTATTGTGAATTAATTTATTTGTGGACCCCAATATTTAGAAATAAATATTAGAGTTATAATTTCTCAATTCCGGAGATTTTATTAAACTCTAGGGGTATTATCTAGCTTATATGTGTAATATGTTATTTTTGTAATTTTTGCTTGGCGACAACGGAAAATGCGATGGATGGCTAGATTGATCACATGGGTAAGTTTAGAACCTTATTTCATAGGGGAAAATATTTTAGAGAAAATAAATTATCGGGATTGAGCGGGGTTATGGAAATTGACCATTTTACCCCTAGTTTTAGAAATACCCTAAGTTTGAGTCAAAGGGCAATTTGGACATTTTATTTAAGTTATGGATAAGTGGCTTTGTGGTTAGTTGACACCTAGCAAACTTTATTCAGCAAGGAAAAAGGATTTTCCCAACCTTAATTCATTTTGAGAAAATAGGAAAACTTAGAAATTCATCTCACCATTTTCTCTCTCTCTCTTGCTTTCGGCTGGGGTTAATCAAAGGCAAAATCAGAGTTTTGCTTTCATTTCTTTGGGATTTTCAGCAAGGTTTCAAGGGGGAAACTCAATCTAAGGTAAGCCCTAATGGTTCCTTCTCTCTTTTTTCAAGTTTTGAAGTAGTTAAAATAGTGAAATGGTGTTATAGGAGCTGTTAGAGTTTGATGATGGTTTGGTTCGAATTCTAGGGTTAGGTTGAGTAGAATTTAGGCCATAACAGCTGGTTTTGATTGGTGTTAATGATTTTATGCAATTTTAAGTTTTGAATGCAAAGCTTTGTTCATTAATGGCAAATTAATTTTGGATGGTTTGTTCTGCGAAATACTGGCTGGGTTTTATTGTTTATGCATTGAATAGGAGCTCTGGAAGGTTTCATGGAAATTGGTGAAGGATTGAGCAACAAATGAAGAGTTTGGGGAATACTGGTGCAAACCGGCTAGCCGATTTGCAGTGCCACAAAAACCGGCTAGCCGGTTTTGGCAGGGTTCCCCGGGCCTTTCATTTTCTCAATTTTTGCCATTTCGATGCCTCGGTTGGGTGTTTCCCCATTTCCAGAGTTAGAATAACCCATTAAGAGCATAGCAGAACCTAGGGTTTTGGTTTTGGATTTCCCGGGATTAGGGTTTTGAATCATGTAACTTACCCGGTTTCACAATGTGATTAGGGCATCCATCTAGCACGAGATTTCCGTTCAGGTCGGCCAGCACGTTTGAATTCAGAAAACAGGTAAGAACTGAATATAACGTGTGATATAAATATCTGGGTGTATGTATATGTATGATATATATATGCATGCTGTGTGTATCCTTGTATGTGTTTGGGTGATATCATAGCGACACAACCATTGTGTCGGTTCAGCAGTACAGGCATCGTACTGGTTAAGAGTGTTATTCACCCTGGAAAGTATGTTTTGGTACTATCATAGCGACACAACCATTGTGTCGGTTCAGCAGTACAGGCATCGTACTGGTTAAGAGTGATATCATGGCCAATCATACTTTTGGATGTTATTGATGCTATCATAGCGGCACGAACATAGTGCCGGTCCTACAACACGATTATAGTGCTAGTAGGAGTGATATCATGGTCAGTAGCACAAGTAGTTAGAACGTTCTTGCTCATCTGTTAAGCCCTGTAGATCGGTGTATGGGCGCCTATTTACAGGTCGGAATTTATGTGATATGTTATATGCATTTCTTACTGAGTCTATCGACTCGCAGTTCTACTTCCATGTGTAGGTAAAGGAAAGGCGAAGGCTGAACAGGGGTGAACCTGAGCTCAGATGGGATTGTACATGTCAAGCAGCGCGACCTGGAGTGTTCGGTCTCGGGACATCTGGGAGTTGTATTTTGAAAGTCGCTGTGCGACCTGTAAATCTGTATATTTTGGAATGTATGCTTGAAAAGTAAATTTTATAAAGTTTAAAAAAAAACGGGATCCCGGCACTTGTAAATATTTTATTAAATTACAAAGTTTAGTATTTAATGCAAAAGTTTTAATTTGACACGTTTTTCGAGAAATTTCTTTGATTAGCAAAGATTGCACAATTATTGAAAAAGCACTGTAGCGTGCCTTAGCATTAGGGCGTTACAATGGTGATCGACGGAGTAATCTCCTCTACCACAGTTGAGTAATCGACCACATTTGAAGTAAATAAGTTAGTGAAATAATCAATCATAACATTCGGCAACTCATCCTCCCAACTAACCCAGTTACCCACATCATTCATAAGCTGAGTTATAGTATTGTGTTTCTTTCTAGAAGTAGCTTTAGCATGAAAGTACTTACTGTTACTATCACCTTCTTGAAGCCACAACTGTTTAGAGCATTGACGCCAGAACACTTCTCGTTGGTTCATAACTTCACTAAGATTCAGTTCAGCCTCCCAAAACTTCTGAATGGATATAGCATCACGCCCCTTCTTCCAATACTGAATTTCTCGCTTGCAATGGATAATTCTTTGCTTTAAAATTACCTGTATAATCTCGCCCCCACGCTTGAAGAGATTCCCCACAATATGAAATTTTCTTCATAACATGCTGACCTTCACAAAGGTCCCAACTATCTTTAATAACTTAGCAGCACAGCGGTTCACGGAGCCAGGCATTTTCAAAACGGAATCGACGAAATGGTACCGTCACAGAACTTACCGTCTGCTCAAGAAGCAGCGGATAATGATCCGAAGCAGAGACTTCCAAGTTATGTAGCTGAGCCATACGAAACCTCTAGAACCAGTTAGAACAAACAAGAACACGATCAAGACGAATTTTAATCCATGAATCAGTGCCTCTCCCACGCTCCCAAGTGTAACGATACCCGATTAACTCCATATCAACAAGATCACAGTCAGACAAAGCTTGATTAAAACCATCCACCAACATCTGTGGATATCTATTTCCTCCTCTTTTATCTGCATGGCTAGTCGTATTGTTTAAATCTCCAATGATACACCAAGGAAGAGAAGGTTCCAACTTTAACGATCTCAATAAATCCCATGTTTTATACCGAACAACTCTATTAGGTTCTCCATAAAGACCCGTTAAACGCCAAGGAGAAGAAGCTACGTCCGAGATCTGAACATCAATGTGATGAAAAGAAGAGCTAAGCAGCTGCACATCTTCATTATTACGCCAAAGCATGACCACCCCACCACTATGCCCTCTCGCATCAGCAGAATACAAACCATCAAACCCCACTGCAACCCGTAATCTTTCCAACTTGTCCTTACAACAGAGAGTTTCACACAAAAACAAAAAATTGGGTTTCTTTTAGATAATAAGATCCACCAGAAAATTGAGTTTCAGACATTCAATTCATACACCATATATATTTTAATAATTTAAATTAAATTTATATTTAAAAAAAATCATTTCAATCTTTTTCTTAAAAAAAAAATTGATAAAATTACATATATGCCCATACAGGCATTTCACGTGTGTAAAAAACTAGTAAAAAACAAAATAATTAAATTCCCTGCAATGTGTTTGGTTTGGTTGGTAGTACTAGTATTCTTAATTAATTGAGAAATGATATGCATACATATTTGCACATAAATATAGGTAGTAAGTTTTTATCAACTTATCTTTGCCTAATTGGAATTTTTGCTCTATCAAATTATATTTTTTAAATATTTTTGGTTGTTAATTTTTTTTTTTAATTATTAAAATTATAAAATTTATTTTTTTTTTATCTAATTTCATTTAATTTTACTATTTTGTGATTGTTTACATATTAAATTATGCTCCACAGATTTTAATATCTATTAAATTATGTCCATTAAATTTTGACATGTACTAAATCATGTCAAACTTTCATCTATATTAGACATTTTTTTTTACTAAAATTAGACAAAAATATTTAAATGCAACAATCGTAATAATTCAAGGAAATTTTTAATGACTTTAAAAGTTTAAGGAGTATAATTTAATACATGTTAAAGTTTGGAGTACAAAATTTGTAACTAGCCCAAATAAAATAATTGGTTGAAATTATAAAAGTGTATATCATGTGTGAATTATATAAAGAAAGACGTTCTATTAAAAAGATCATGTGCTTAAAGACTTTTGCGATAATGTCGCGTTGCGATTACGATTGGCAATGATACTCTTTAAAAGCTATTATATTAAATTATATGGTACCCGATACTTAGTTGGACCAATAGCAATATTAACACATAGAAGGGTACTAGGCACTACTAGTGCCCTTTAGCATTTCTATTATATAAATATGTATATACATGTCATTACTCTATTTAATTTACCCCACTCAATTAATAAAATACTTCATCCACAAAATTTAAAGGTAGAGATATTAGATAGTGTGGTGCTAAATTGCTTCTTCAATCGATTTGTGTAGAAAGAAGATAAACCAATAAAAATTTCCTTTCTCAATTTTCTCTCTCTCCCAATCTGTGCCAACTAATTAATTATAATCCCTCAAACATTCCTATCAAACTCTTCTCTCTCAAAACTCTCTCTGTCTCTTCTTTATCCCTCTTATTAAATGAGGACACATTTATTTCTTTAAAAACTCATGTGGCATCTACACTTCCTTATTTTTACTTTACCAATTCAACATTATCAGATTTATTATTTCAAACATTAAATTTAACAGTAAAATTTTAAAATTCTGTATGAAACAATCATTAATCTTATCAAATTTAATATAAAAAAATTTTCTTGAAAAATAATTAATATAAATAAATAAATATTACTCTTATTATAAAATAATAAATTTATTCTCTAATACATAATCAACTAAATTATTTTGAAAAAGAGTATTATATTAAAGAATTAATTTATCAAATCATTATAATATAAAGAGTTCATTATTTTCTGTATATTTTTAAAGAAAATTTATATTTTTTACGGATAAAATACCACATATTTTTTTGAAAATACCACATGTTAGTTCCATTCATTTCCATTATTATCAATCTGTTAAGAATGCTGACTGTATTTTCTAAAATGCCATATTTTATTAGTTCATCTCATTTTATATTTAAAAAACAATTTAATTACTATTCAAATACATGTTACGATAATGTGAAGATGAGATTTCCTTTTGCATTGATAAATATAACATCTTCAGCAAAATTTAGGTAAATCATATATAAAAATCGCAACCAACCCCAGTTAACCGTTAAAGGTAACAAACACAAATTCATCTTTTCAGCAATCATAAGATTATATTTTGTTTCAAGAACAATGTTCTTGTTCTTGGTTTTTTTTTTTGATAAAAAAAATAAAAATTTTTTACTTTCTAAATCTTTTTTTTTGATTTAAACGTTTATATATTACAACATGTTTCAGCTAGGACTCGAACCCAGGACCTCCAACACTCACACACCCACCTATGCCCACTTGAGCTAGCCTCAAGTGGTTTTCTTACTTTCTAAATCAAATGGCGAGAACAAAGATTATACCATCAAAACCATATTCAAACTACCAATCTAAAATCCAAAATTAAACTGCCAACAAAATTAAATATTTAAAATTTTAAATTCGATTTAAACTACATTAGATTCAAAGAAATATTATACACTAAACTAATTAGTTAAGGCAGATTCAAGAAAAAAAAAAAAAAAAACAACTCAAGAACACTCGTATGAAAATATCAGATTTGAATTCTGAAATTCATAACACAAATTAAACATTCCCAAGTCACAAACTAATCTTTAAATCTAACACAGATCTGGGTTTTTTTTTCATTAAAAAAAAAAAACTCCACCTTACTATACCCAAAAGGTTATTTTTTAATTATGTGGTAAAATATTGAGATACTATAATGGTATAGTATCTCAATATTTTACCATGGTACACGTAATGATTAAAAGACAGAGAGGAAGCAAAAAGTTTTGATACAGATATTTTTTATTCTAAACATCCATCTCCATATCCTTCTTCCATTTTTATTTATTGTTACCTTCCTTAATTTTTTTTCCTTTTTAATGCGCTTTTTAAATGAAATGACAGAGACTCTTCTAGAAAAAAAAAAGGAAATAAATTGAATAAGAAAAAAATCTTCTCCATTTTCTCATGTGTACCAACCATTTTTTTTGTGTTTCATCTCTTCATCTTTTTTATTTTTCTTATTTGAAAAAAATAGAATAAGAGTCTCTAAGCTTTGACGATTTTCATTTAACACTAACCTTGTTTTCATGGCAAATAAAAAATTATATTAATTTGTTCTAGATTTAGAAGCTTAAAAGTTGAAGTCCAAATCATTGTTGTTTCTCATTTTCTCCAATATGTAAAATCTTGTGAAAGAAGTTTCATACACATGTAGACTCTAACAAAACTATTACAAGCGTGCCTGAAGGTTCAAATACAAAAGATAATACCAGAAACTAATTACAATAAAAAAAGCGTAACAAATTACAGCTCAACAAATCCTACTACTTTATCTACTCATACGAATTATAAAATTTCCAGATTCAGGTGTAGTTTAATACTTGAGACCTTCATTCTCTTCGTGAGGAAAATTGTAGTGTGGGAAAGAAGAGAGAAAGGCTTCTCGAGCTCATTTGTAATATCACTCAAAGAAAGAAAAAGAAAGTGTGTCAGTGTGAGATCGAAAAAAAAAAACTGAGAGATGAAAACATAAATTATCAACCAAGGAATTTATGATTCGAAGTCTTGAGGGATTCTTGTAATATATATGTTGTTCATAGTGAAGATCAAACTACTCTAAGGCGAGACGTAGTCATTCCAAAATCAAATTCCTTATGTTCGATCGATTCTACTTTCTCTTTATTTTTCCTTTTAATGCTAATTTTTTACTATAAAAAACAATTACTTTTAGCGATAATTTTTAATCACAATATAAATTTTTGGGTAAATGGCAGCAAAAACCCCAAAACTTTCATTTTGGTTTCACTTAACCCCAAACACAAATTTGGGCGGTAAAACCCCTAATACTTGTATTCTGTTAGCAATTAATCCATTCCGTCCATTTTAGGTGTTAAGTGGCATGTTGGATTGGACACAGTATACACGTGGCACAATTTTATTGGTCCACGTAAAAAATTATTGAAAAAAATTAAAAAATTAAAATTAAAATTAATTTAAAATTAAAAAAAATATAAATAAAAAAATAAAATAAAAATAATAATAATAATAAATTATAAAAAAAATTATAAATTAAAAAATTATTATTATCAATTTTTTTTCTTATACAAGATTAAGTCTATTTTTAATGCTCTCTTTAATGTTATTATCTATACAACTCAGATTCATACATTTTTTTTTATTTATACACAAATTTTGATTGTTTAGCTAAATGTCATAAATTGCATTCGCTAACACATTCTTATATAAATATAATATAATTTTTATGACATATTGTAACATATCTTTTTTTTATTTTTAAAATTATATGTATATTTTTTTTAAAACATATTTATTTATTTTTTTCAATAAAAAAATTAAAATAACAAACCCACTAAAGCCGAAAAAAACAAATTAGCAACCCTCTTTTTTGTTTTTTTAAACAATTTTTTTTAGCCAGAAAAAATAATTTTTTTTTTTGTTTTTAAACAATTTTTTTTAGCCAAAAAAAATAATTTATGTATACATACTACCATACCGAATAATATGTATTTGATTTCTTAAAATATATATATATATATATATATATATATTTGACTTTAATTTTATTAGTAAAAAAACTACGGCATGGGGTAAAAATTAAGAGTCCATATATAAATATAGAACTGTATGAGAAGATTCAGAACTCATTTTCTCACTACTCTCATACTATTTATCAAATCTGTAAGCCCAACTCAAAGTAATGGAAGCCCGAAGATTTGAGTTAACACAGCCCGACCTTACACTCATTCCACTTCATTACATCCAAAAGGGACTTCTCTTCCCAAAACCATCTCAGCCCTTCACTCAATGGATCCAACGCTTGGAAACCGCTTTCTTCAAAGCACTCGATATTTTCTATCCTCTAGCGGGTCGCCTAGTCATGACCCAAAACGACGACGTTCAACTTACCAAATCTTTCTTCACAGACTGCAACGGCGCCGGCGGTGCTTTTTTTAACCACGTCACCTTTGACGGCGTCACAATGGCCGATATTCTCGGCCCGGTCAACATCCCAGACGACGTCGTTTACTCTTTCTTTCCCTTAAACTTGGTTTGTAACTATGAAGGAGTTTCGAAACCGTTGCTAGGAGCTCAAGTAACGGAGTTAGTTGACGGCGTTTTCATTGGTCTCTCAGCGAATCATTGCGTTGCGGATGGGACTATGTTTTGGCTTTTCTTCAACACGTGGTCTCAAATCTGTCGCCAAAACGGCGTCGTTTTAGACCCTCCACACCCAGTTTTCGGTCGTGACCAATTCTTTGAAGGTATCAACCCAGATCTTCTTCCACTTAGAATACCTTTTGATCCAGATCAAAATATAAACAACACTCGTAGCTCAACACCAATCTCATTAAAGCAAAGAATGCTTCGCTTTTCAAAAGAAACCATAGCCAAACTCAAAGCTAAAGCCAACGCTGAGATAGTCGATTTGTTATCCACAAAACCCAATAATAATATATCTTCTCTTCAAGCGGTGATGGCTCACCTTTGGGTATCCATAACCCGAAACCGAAATTATCTAAAACCCGAAGACGAAGTGTGCTACATTATCGTAGTGGGTCTCAGGCCAAGAATGGAACCGCCATTATCAGAAATGTATTGTGGTAATGCCGTGATGTTTGGGGCTGTGGAGACCACAGCGGGGAAGCTTCTGGGTAAGAATGGATTGGGGTGGGCGGCGTTGGAGATGAATAAGTTTGTGGCTTCGCATACCTCGGAAAAGGCCCAAAAGTACTTGAAGAATTGGGTGGAAGCCCCAGTGAAAATAAAAATAAAGAAAGAGTTAGGGTGTGAACTAAGTACTGGTAGTTCACCACGGTTCAATGTTTATGGGAATGATTTTGGTTGGGGAAGACCAGTTACTGTGAGAAGTGGTCCTGGGAACAAGTATGATGGAAAGTTGACTGTTTTTCCTGGCTCTGAACAGGGAAGCATTGACTTTGAGGCTTGTCTTCGAGCTGAGACACTTGAATCTATGTTACTAGATAAAGAGTTCATGGAGACTCTAACAGTATGATGATTATTATTATTATTATTATCTGTTTTTTAAATAGAGTTTAAAAAATATTGTATGATATATCGACTGTGCGTTTTGGTTGAACATATCATTACTTTTTTATTATCATTGAAATATTTTATTTTTGGTATGACAAAATTAAAATTGATGTATGATTTGTGAGATTTACTTATTATGAACTGTTGATGAGTTTGATGTAAAAGATAGAGCCCTAATTATTGTTGATTTTCATGCACAGTTGCCCCCAATTCCAATTATAGCTCAAGATGCATCAAAAGCAGCATTTATTATTATATGCATCAAAAGGTTCCATCCTTAGGGGTGTTTTTAAATCACTTAATTTTGGCCACGTCATATGTTATTGTGATTGCCCACTTACCTCATTTATTTACTTGAAAAATTGTTTACATTGAAATGTGCGTACGGTGTAATGCCCCGTCTCTCTCTCAATAAATACTCGATAGAAACCCAAATTTAATATTAAATCAACCTAAGGATATTATTTTTACATTAATTTTTTTTTTTCTAATTTTAACAATAACACTAAAAATTGTATTAAAAAATATGTTTTTTATTATTATATTATTTTATTAAATTATCTCACACTATAATATGTATATAAATATAAAAATTTAACCATAAACATTCCCTTATTTTAATGTTAAAATAGTGGGACACTCTAGTGTTCCATTTAAAGTAATTTTGTGTCCAAACTCTACTATTTTTGAAATTTTAGTAACCCATTGAAAAAGCGCTTAGAAAAATAATGCCTTCCCTCATTAAGTGAGATATTTTATATATATACATTAAAAAAATATTAATTTTTTTTTTTGAATAATGTTTAAATTTCATTAAACTAAATCATCCAAAACCAAGGATTCAATTACAAAAGGAAAAGAGTCCTTACTAAAAATACGGTCAGCCTCAGAAAGAAAAGATCACGCCAAAGCATGCACAACCTTATTAGCAGACCGCTTAGCAAAATTAAAAGAAACAACATCAAATTCAGCAACTAGGGTCCTACAATTATAAAGAATATGGCCATAAGGAGAAGCCATACTTTTGAGCTTTTGCAAATCATTAATGACCCTTAAACAATCTGACTCAACTACAACATGTGACCATCCATTCGCTTTACTCCAAGAAAGAGCTTCCTTGATACCAATGGCTTCAACAATATGAGGTTGTAAAGTGCCTTCTCTAGATAAAATTCTGGCCTCCAAGACCATTCCCGCAGCAGACCTTGCAATCAAACCCAGACCATACCGCCCTTGGTTAAAGAATAGTGCACCATCGACATTAACTTTGACAAAAGGGAAATCAGGTGTTGTCCAATGCTCGACGGGAAGCGCAGTCGGCCAGTTTAAACTTGCATCCGTGACATTATGTTTTTGAGCATTAAACCATTCAACATAATTTAATTTTACGTTTATCACTACCTCACTCGCATCAGGACGTTTGGAGTTCCAAACCAAATCATTACGATGAGTCCACACTGACGAACAAATCATACCAGCCTCAAGAGCCTCGACCGTGTTCCACGATGCCAATCCAGCTTCAAACCAACTCGAGAACAACATCGCATCAGGCACCACAACATTAATTGGAACCTTACTCCAGAAACTTTGAGCAAAAGAGCACCCCACCTGAACATGCAGAGTCATTTCAGGAGCAGCAAGACAAAAAGGACATGTTGCAGCAATTGGAACATGTTTTGTGGAAAGATGAAACCGAGTTGGGAGACTGTTAGTAGAAGCTCTCCACAGAAAATTGAGAACCTTTGGAGGGAGCTGTAACTGCCATAAAAGTCGCCAGAAGACAGAGTTATCTGGACTATCCCTATTGGTTTTCATTGATTGAAGCAGGGAATATGCACTCTTAACAGTGAAAACACCTGAAGTATCATGTAACCAATACCACAAATCAGTACTCACATGACTACTGAGGGGAATTTTCCACACCAAAGCTTGATCTCTAGCATTGAGCACATCAGCTAAAACTTCCCCATCCCATTCAACCAGACCAACTTTCATCGAAGAGTCAACAACCTTCCCCACCAGTCCAGGATGGACAGATTCAATGAACGGGTTCATCTCATCAGGAAGCCAAGGCTCAGACAGAATATTGATGCTAGAACCATCACCCACAAATCTCTGAACCCCAGTCCGAACCAACTCCTTAGCCTCAAACACACTTCTCCAAATATAACTTGGGTTACTCCCCAACGTCGATGTAAGAAAAGACCCTGAAGAAAAGTATCTAGCTCTAAAAATTTGCCCCATCAAGCTATTACCACAAGTCAAAAGCCTCCATCCTTGCTTAGCTAGTAGAGCTAAATTGAAGTCCCTTAAATCTCGAAATCCCATGCCACCCTTACTCTTTTGTTTCGTGAGCTTGTCCCAGTTTAGCCAGTGTATGCCTTTATTCTTGTTCGACCTCCACCAAAACTTGGTAATGGTTCTCTCAATGTCCTGACAAATCGCTACAAGAATAAGAAACACATTCATTGTATAGGTTGGAAGAGATTGAACAATTGATTTAATAAGAACTTCCTTCACCGCACGACACTACAACATTCAACAGCATTAGCGGCGGACCACTCCGCCGCTAATACCCTATCTCCTGGCCGCTAAAGGGTATTACCGGCGGACTTCGGCCGCTATTGGTCCGCCGCTAATGCTTGGCCGCTATTAATAGTATTAGCGGCCAAAAAAGGGGTCCGCCACTAATACTATTAATAGCGGCGGGACCCCGCCGCTAATGCTCTTTGTCAGTTTCGTGTTTCGAGACTGACAAAGAGCATTAGCGGCGAATGCTCCGCCGCTACTACCCAACAAAATAAAAATATTTAATAAATATTTATAAATAATTATTTATATATTAATCTTATATATAAATAATATATATAAATATTTCATAAATAAAATTCTAGTTAATATAATTATAATAATTCAATAAAATTTATTAATAATTTAAAAATGTCTCAAAAGTAAATAACTTTAACATATTAATACTAATGCAATATTGTCTCAAAATTAAACTAAATTATTAAAAAACATAAATAAATTATTCATTAACATCTTCATTAAGGTCTCTAATTATAAAATCTTGATCCGGATTATTATCGTTACGAGTCCCCGAAGCCCGTGGCGGAGAAGGCACATATGCTTGGTCTGATGATAAACCCAGTGTTAAATTACCGAGCTCAGCTTGGTTAAAAATGTGAGTTGAAAAAAATTGGTTCTCCTGCAATGAACTCCCAAATAATCCAAAATCAGCAAAATTTGAACCGACCGGAGGAGACTCTGATGGTGTTCGGTATAAGAATTGATTTCCCAATGGCGGACCAGACTGTTGTTGCTGCTGAGGAAAAGATTGGGGTTGCTGCTGCAAAAAATTTTTAAAATGCTGCTGTGACAAATTTTGGAATTGTTGTTGCGAAGACGGTTGTTGTGGCTGAGGAGGTTGTTGTTGCTGTTGTGGAGGAGCGGCATAACTCTGAGAAGATGAACCACCAGGCGACTACGACTGACTATACGTTTGAATAAAGTTCTCAAATCGTGGGTTAAATAAATGAGCACGTTGTTTAGGCGTCACATTACCCCCCCCCCCCAAGTGGCACGCATAGTTGAAAATATTTCTGCCACAGTGCTCATCATTTCAGTAGTTGGTGGGGGAGGCATCGTCGATTGACTTTGAGGGATTGACTTCCTTCCTTTGCCCTTGTGCCTTTTACCCACACCTCTTTGATAGTCAGATATTTCGCCTAGAACTGTTTCCAAAACGTCAAACTGATAACCAGTATCAGATTCAGTACCAGATGTATCGCTCTGGGATTGCCGTTCGTCTTTTCCTGTCAAGCTCCTTCAACAGTTCCTCCTATATAAATAAAAATTATTAGAATATATAATTAATATAAAATATAAATTTTAATAATAAATCATTTTATTCACTTACATAATCTTTTGCAGCAGCTTCATTAACGAAAGTGTCAGACGTCTTTTTCACATGAATCTCCTTCCATGCTTCAACTACATGCTCTCCAGGAGGACCCCCTATACGAACATAAACAATTAAGTTAGTTTATTATAAGGGAAAAACATTATTAACAATTAAAAAAATAATATATACCATTCCGTGACGTATGGAAGCCAACGATTTTGTGCCTTGTGTTGTTGGATATTTCATTAGTTGCCGATTCGATTTATTTTTACTTGAGCGATTCAAAAATGCCTCGTTAATAAACAATTCGCAAACCGGTTTCCAAGTCTCGGTATTCAAGTAGTCAGGAGGAAATTTGAGAACTGTCTCCCAATCTTCTGGTTTTTTGTAATGTTGTTTAAAATGCCTGTGTCTGAGTGTCTTTCGCTCACTATACCTCTCCGCCATCGCCAAATATAATGTCTCCATAAGTAGTTCTCGGTGGGAAATCCCATCGATATCAAAATAGTACTATGTAATAAAATAATTTAAAAATTATATTAATTTACAAATAAGGATATAAAATAATTACAACCATGAATAATTAAAAATCACTCACTCTTATTCGATTGAGCACTTGATCCTTATATTGTTGGGGTACATCAGAAAAATTTAGATGACCACCTGGCAACAACATGCTTACTTGCTGGCCAATAAATCGAACATAATTGCCTGCTTCAGTGCCAACAACTTTACCAGTTTCAAGATCCACCTCCACCGTTTAGGGCTTACCAACTTCTCTTTTTTTTTTTTCAAGGTTAGTGTTTGCTGCAAGCCCACGACCCTTTCTGACCGGAGGTGGAACTTTATTTATTTGAGAGAAAAATAATTTTATTAGTAAATTGAACATTCACCATTTATATTGAGAACAATGTTAGATCTGAAAAAATATGGAAACCTGATTCGCAGGACGAGGGTACCCTAGAAGGATCAGGAGGATCCCTACCATCACCATCTCCATCGTGGTATGTCGCTAGAGTAGCTGACATTGTACTTTACTTTGAAGATGAAAAATAAAAAAATGTAAAAATTCACAAAATTTGAAACACATAATTCAAAGTTGACACAAATATTAATACGAAAGAAATTAAAAAGTCATTTAATTGTCAAAAGTTTAAGTAACAAACATTCAGAAAATTAAAGTTACACCGACGAATCACTATCATTTCCATCATTCACCAAGTTTTCATTTTCATCCTCCACATGTTCAACTAGTAAATCATCTACTTCTTCGGCAACATAATTTTCATCAAGTTCATTATTCTCTATCTTAGAATCCACTAACTGATCGGACAATTCAACAATTACTGGAGGTTCATTCGATTGCAAAATCAACTCTCCAAGATCAACCGTCAACACAAAATTTGAAGAGTTAGAATCACTAACAACATTAACATCTGTCTCATCTTCATTGTCATTAATGTCCCAAATTTGTCGATGGCTAATATCTTCAACAACCTTCCAATCGCGACCTCTGAGTGGATCTTCAAGATAGAAAACTTGCTTGGCCTGGTTAGCAAGGATGTACGGTTCATCTTGATACCAAAATCCACGTATATTTATACTGGTTATATTATTTTCAGTGATTGTCTTCTTTCTTAATGGATTAGTGTTATACCATTTACATTCAAATAATGTCACTGTATATGCACCAGTATAAGATATAGTGATTACATCTTTAAGTGTGCCGTAGTAATTAAACTCTTCAGTTCCAGCAACAGTGACACCACTATTTTGTGTCTTCCGCTTTTGGTCTCGCTTAGACGCAATAAACCGAACACCATTCACCACACAACCTTCGTAAAAATGTTGCTAAGTAATCGGAGCCAGAAGCTAGAGCGAGTAACTCATCACCATTTTGTAAAGTTCCAAGCTTGTGCAACTCATATATCTAAATGCATAAAATATATTAATATGAGAGGAATATAAATGGTTGAATTAAAACTTTACAATTTTGTCATCATACCTTCTTATGAAACCACGGACGGAAAGTTTGCCTATGCAAAACATCGTGGTTACCATTAGGATATTCATGCCTGATCTTCTCCAAATGTTCACTGTGAAGCATGATAATGTCAAGGTACGATAGAGGGAAATAGAGAATAAAAACTAAACATTTAATAAAATAATTTTTAAAAATGTAACAAACTTACTCTAAGTAAGCTTGAATTTTAGGAGAATTTTGAAGAATGTACCACTCCTCTTTTTCACGACCGATACGATCAAGAGGCTTGATAACTCCACTAGTCAAAGGACGAGATTGAGAATTAAAAACTGAGAGATAGCGCGACACAGAAGGCGCATCTTCATTTCGATCAAGATGATTAAATCTTGTTTCACACCCTTTAAAGTACATTGAACAAAAGGTTACTGCCTCATTAGCAACATAACCTTCTGCAATTGACCCTTCAGGACGTGCCTTGTTTCCACATAATTCTTTAACTTTTTCATGTACCTTTCAAAAGGATACATCCACCTCATAAAGACCGGGCCACCCAGTATCGCTTCTTCAGGCAAATGCAATACCAAATGTATCATTATGTCAAAAAAAGCTGGAGGAAAAATCAATTCCATCTTGCACAATAACAAAATTAAATTATTTTGAGCATCCTCCATATCTTTTACATTTAGAGTTCTGGAGCATAATTGTCGAAAAAAATTACACAGCTGAGTAATAGTGGTTGCAGTGTCACGAGGTAGAAATTTACGGACACCAACCGCTAGTACTCGCTGCATAATGACATGACAATCGTGGGATTTTAACCCAATAATATTAGACTCATCTGGAGAAACTTTGCTCTTTAAATTTGAACAAAAGCCATCGGGAAACTTGATTCCTTTAACAAACTGACAAAATAGTTGTCTTTTCTCACGAGTCAAAACATAAGGAGCATGCGGTTTCATTAGCCTGCCATTCCTATCTTCATAAATCCACAACGATTCCCTAATACCCATATTTTTTAAATCATGTCGCGCATTGGTTGTGTCCTTTGATTTATCATTATCCAAGATAGTTCCTAGGAGACTGTCACACACATTCTTCTCAACATGCATGACATCAATGTTGTGTTTTAAAATATTCGTGCTCCAATACTCCAACTCGTAGAAAATACTGTTTTTCCTCCAATTAGAAGTTTCTGCAACTCTTCTACGTTTCACGCCCCCAAAATTTTCATGATGTTCGGGAATTTGAGGTTCGAGAGTATTAACTTGTGATAATATCTCTTCACAAGTAAATCGTCTTGGAGGAGGTCTTCTTTCAACTTTACCATCAAATCGAGTATCCCTTCTCATTGCATGATTACTTGGCAAGAACCTTCTATGACCAACATATGATGTCTTCCCGATCACTCGAATGGACGTCGTGTCTTCATTACAAGTAGGACAAGCTTTATAACCTTGACCACTCCACCCAGACAAGCTACTACGAGCAGGAAAATCATTCGCTGTCCACAGAAGCGCAGCACGCATGGTGAACATCGAGTTGGTCGAACTATCTCTCGTTGGTACCCCATTATTCCACAACTCCTTTAATTCATCCACCAACGTTCTTAAAAATATATCCATGTCTTTACTCGGAGATTTTGCACCAGGAATTAGGGTAGATAGCGAAAAATAATTATCTTTTATACATAACCAAGGTGGTAGATTATAATTAGCCAACACCACTGGCCACATGTTGTATGCAAGACTCATGTTGCCAAATGGATTAAATCCATCAGCAGCTAACCCCAGTCGAACATTTCTTGGGTCCATTGCAAACTCAGGATGTTTTGCATCAAAGTCTTTCCAAGCGAGACCATCGACCAGGTGTCGCAACACCCCATCATCTTTTGATTTTCCAATATGATGCCATATCATGCTCTTCGTTGTAATCCTCGAACTATATAATCTTTTCAGTCGAGGTGTCAACGGAAAGTATCGCATGACTTTACAAGGAACTTTTTTTCCTTTACCGTTCTCGGAAGTAACCCAACTACTAGTTTCGCAAACTGGACAAGCCTCCTTAGATGCATTCTCCTTATAAAATAAGCAACAATTATACAAACAGAAATGGATATAGTCATAACCCAAACCTAATTTCTTCAATCTCTTTTTTTCCTCGTAGTAAGTTGCTGGAATATTATTTTCCTTCGAAAATGCAAACTTTAACAACTTCAACAATTCTTCAAAGATGTTATTAGGGATTTTTCCTCTAACTTTTAAATGCAATAGCTTTGCTAAAAAGTTGAGAGACGAAATCCAATCACAACCAGGATACAATTCAGCTTCAATTTTCTCAAATAAGTCATCGAAATGTGGGTTTGTGGTTGGTTGTTCATCTTCTCCTTGTACATCCTCTGTTGTCGAGGGAAAGAAGTCTTCTAGAATAGGAATCATTTAATCCTCTGATTCAACATCACCAACTGCGACATGCTCGACAGCATCCTCAGGCTCCCCATGATAAATCCACTTCTCATATCCTTGCATAAATCCTCGATCAAATACGTGTGCTCTAACCCTATCTATTTTTTCAAACCTATTATTTATACATCTCACACAAGGACATCGAATTCTTCCATCACAATCCTTATGTTCTGATGCCATTGCTAAAAAGGCTTGTAGACCATTCCAAAATTCATGGCAACCACGATTTCTGATTTTGGTCCAAGACTTATCGATTGTCGCCATCTACAATTTAGGCGACAAATGAAGTATTAAAAATTTGAATGATTTGTAAAGTGTTATGAAATATAACAAAGCTATGGTATATATTTATAAGTATACCAAAGCATTGAGATATTCTTTTCAACATTAATAAAATTTTATGAATATTTTATGAATAAGACACATTTAAATAAAAATTTTATTCATTAAACTATAATTAAAACTTAAATTTAAAAAATGAACAAATTACTCTTTAATAACATTTTAATTTTTATGTTATTTATTAATTTATATTAAAAAAATTCCTAAACTTAGTTTCTAGATTTAAATAATTATTTTTTTAAACAACTTATTAAAAGTTAATAAACTTATCTATTTTCCCTATCTACAATATAAACCACAAATGTAATATTAAAAGTTTAATAATTTATAGTATTATGAAAATTTTTTTAAATTACACACATGTTATTTCAACTTTTAAGTAAAAGAATAATATTAACAATTTAATTCTAATAAACTTTAAAAAAAATTTATTCATTTAATTACCAATTATATTTAAATTAAAAAATAAATAAATTCTTCTTTATGAATTATTTATTTTAAACAAAATATATTATTTAAAAATTTATATAATTTATTAAAATTTAAATTAATTTTTTTATTTAGTTTATAAAATTAAAAGTTTATCTTTATAAAATAAATTTATATTAAATTATAATTTTTTAATTCTATTATTATTCTCAATTTTTTATTATAATAAAATTATAAAAACATAAAATTCCATTAACATGTTTTTTCTTAAAAACTTACATAAAAGTTTAGTAATTTAATTACAATTTTTATTAAAATTAAAAAAAATTCCTTTTATTTAACTTTTAATTTTTAATATTCAAATTTAATTGTTATATTATACTTTTTTAATTTTTTTCATTATTTTTATTTTTCTTTATTTAAAAAATAATAAATTACAAAACTTACCACCTAAAATTATACTAAATAATTTTTTCACTATCCTCACTTTATTATGATAATATTAGATATTTAACATACCCAATAAAATTAATTAAATCAAATAAAAATTATAATATAACAACAAAAATAACAAAAATAAATACTTTCAATTCCACAAAATAAATTAAAAAAGTAAAAAAAAAATACAACAATAAAATATGTATATAAACTTTACAAAATATATTTATTTAGTATATACAATCACCAAAACTATATATATTAAATATACACATATATAAACAAAAACAACATATATTATATATATAATATACAAACAATACATTATATTTTAAAAATATAACCAATTAATATATATATATATACACAGTGAACCTATATACCCAAATAAAATAATAAATACACAAATCAAATATATATATATACTCAAATAAAACAATAAAATATATACAGTAGAACCTCTATTCAAGAATACTCTATTCAAGAATAACCTCTAATTTGTTATAAAAAAATGAAGTCCCAATTTGGGCCAGTTATAAATAAGAATAACCTCTATATTGTAATTAGTTATACATTTTTTAAGTCCCGTATTAATAAAATATACCTCTATATAAGAATACTTAGATCTTAAATAAATATATACATATATTTTATAAATTTACTTATGTAAAATTAATAATTTTATTTCAAATTATAGTACATGTATAAATATTATATGTACTCGAAAATAATTTTAATATAATATAGTATTAAGAATTGTTTATTGGTATTTTTGTTACATTGATATTTTTTGATATTTTGATTTTTTTTTTCAAGTGTAACTCTATTTAGTTATAACCTCTCAATTAGAATATTATTTTCTTGGTCCCAAGTGTATTCTTGAATAGAGGTTCTACTGTATATATATATATATACACAGTGAATACATACCCAAATAAAATAATAAATACCCAAATAAAATATATATATACAAAGATTATATTATACACATACCCAAATCTTATATATATACACAAACTAATATATATATATACTCAAATGATATATATACTCAAATGATATATATATATATATACGCATATTATTATATATATACCCAAATGAACAATATATATACAGATCTAACATAAAAACAAAAAAAAATTCCAATCTAAATATAAATATATACACAAATTATAAATAAAAAATATACATACAACAATAAAAAATATATATACTAATCTAAAACCTAAAACTATATAATATCAAATCTAAAATAAAAAAAACAACACTTACCAAAAATGGTCGGTGGTGGTGGTCGATGGTGCGTCAACGGCGTCGGGGTGTTGTGCGTAACGGGGTGGTGGTGGGCAGCCAAGGGGGGGAGGGGTCGGGCTGATGGGGGAAAAGGGGGAAATGGGGTTTTTGAATTTTGAAAAGAAAAAAGAAAAATGGGGGAAATGTGGCTGATGGAGGTATTTATAAAGGGTTTAGCGGCGGACTATTAGCGGCGGGGGTCCGCCGCTAATAGTATTAATTTTTTTTTCTTACTATTAGCGGCGGACCCCCGCCGCTAATAGTCCGCTGCTATTATTTTTGAAATGTATGAGCGGGATTTATCCCGCCCATTTATTAGCGGCTGAGCAATTGCGGCGGGGTCCGCCGCTAATAGTATTAGCGGCGGGCATTAGCGGCGGACTGCCTGCCGCTAATAATATTTCAAAAAAAAAATTAAATTCGGCCACTATTAGCGACAGACCCCACTGTCCGCCACTAATACCCCTGTTATTAGCGGCGGAGAGGGTCCGCGGCTAAAAAGTCCGCCTCTAATGCCTTCTTTTGTTGTAGTGCGAGATAGGAATTTATTGTCCCAAGACTGGATCCGCTTCTGCACTTTGTCTTTTAAATATCCGAAAATGACATTCTTATTCCTACCAACAGTACTCGGTAGCCCTAAGTACTTATTGTGCTCAGTCGCTTCTTGAATTCTCAGAGTAGCACAGATGGTCTGTCGTATATCAGATGAAGTATTAGTGCTAAAAAAGACAGAAGACTTCCCAAAATTAACACGTTCTCCCGTTGCAGAAGCAAACATCCTAAGTAATTGAAGTACCCGATTCATCTCTCCATTAGTCGCCTTACAATACAGAAAACTGTCATCCGCAAAGAGCATATGAGAGACACTAGGTGCTCCATTAGCTACTTTACAACCATGCAACCACTTCCTCTCTTCAAATTTACGAATAAGAGCAGAAAATACTTCAACGCAAACCAAAAAAAGATATGGTGATATAGGGTCTCCCTGTCGGAGGCCTCTACTAGGCACAATAGGACCCATAGTACAGCCACTACTCATAATTTGGTACTGTACCGAGGATAAGCATCCAAAGATAAGACGAACCCATTTATCAGCAAATCCCATCCGACCAAACATAGCACACAAGAAATGCCAATCCACTCTATCATAAGCTTTACTTAAGTCCAATTTCAACGCCATAAACCCATCCTTGCCCATTTGCTTCCGCTTAAGATAATGTAGAATTTCAAAAGAGACCATAATATTATCTGTAATTAATCTCTCAGGGATAAAAGCGCTTTGATGTTTGGAGATTACCTCAGGTAACAATCCTTTCATTCTATTAGCAAGGACCTTAGTAATAACTTTGGCAATAACATTGCAAAGATAAATGGGGCGCAACTCACTCATTTGATCAGGGTTCTTCTTTTTTTGGAATTAGCACAATATTCGTATTATTCATTTCTACCAGCATCTGCTCAGTTGCAAAAAAATATTTAACTGTATGGATCACATCAATGCCAACAATGGACCAATATTTCTGAAAAAACTTCGGATTCATCCCGTCAGGACCTGGTGATTTATCCAGATGTATTTGAAAGACTGCATCTTTAACTTCTTGATCTAATATAGGCCGTAGTAAAGCCGCATTATGTTCATCTCAGACAATAGGCACAACACAGTCCAACACATCATCCCAGCTAGTAGGTTCAGCAGTAAAGAGTTCCTTATAGTACTCAACCATGACATTCTCCAGTCCACTATCCCATTGTCTCAAATTACCCTTTGAGTCTTTCAACCTAGTAATGTGATTATTTCGTTTTCTCGCAGAAGCTTTAGAGTGAAATAACTTGCTATTTTGATCTCCCGCTTGAAGCCATAACTGTTTAGATCTTTGTCTCCAAAAAACCTCCCTTTGATTAAGAACAGCAAAGAGCTCTTTTTTAGCCTCATAAAATAATCTCTTACCGTCCTCATCGCGTCGCTTCTTATATTGCTTTAACAAGCGATTGCATTGTTTAATGCGAGACGAGAACTTGCCAAACACATCCTTTCCCCAATGCTGAAGAGCAGTACCACATTCCTGTATTTTTCGAACAATATTTTGCCCCGCTATCGAAGACCAATTACGTCTAACCACATCTTCACAATCTTGATGACTAGTCCAAAAATTTTCAAACTTGAAAGATCTCGCCTGAGCAATAGTCTCCCGAAAGAGAACATCCAGTAGAAGGGGACTATGATCCGACGAAGAAATCTCAAGATTAAACAATTTAGATGAAGAGAAAAGATTTAACCAAGAATTACTTACCATAGCTCTGTCCCACCGGGCTTCTATCCAATGAGCAGTGTCTCTACTCTTCTCCCACGTAAAAGGATGGCCACACAGATCCAAATCAATCAACTCACATTGCTGAACCACCTCCTGAAAGCCATCAATAAGCCACGATGGGTAAGGCAACCCTCCGAGCTTCTCACCCTGACAAAGCACATTGTTGAAATCCCCCATTAAACACCAAGGAGCGGTAGAACGCCCATGTAAAGTCCGTAATAGATCCCAGGTGTTCTTCCTTAAACTTCTATTAGGTTCCCCATAAATTCCAGTGAACCGAAATTCCCTCTGCCCATCGAGCGTTGTAAGACTATCTATATGGTTTGTGGAAAACGGCTCCACCTTGACCTCCTCTTGATTCTTCCATAGCAAAGCTAAACCCCCACTCCTTCCTTGGGCCACAACAACAAAAAAACCCTCAAAGCCCAAACTCATACAAACCTGATCCATCTTCAATTGGTTACTTAACGTCTCACACAAAAAAACAACACTAGGCCTTTTTTGAACCACAAGTTCTTTTAGGAACTGAACATTCCGTGGCGGCCCAAGCCCACGGTAGTTCCAAGACAGTATTTTCATGATGATTGGCGAGCCCCATTGCCAAGGCCCGCCAAAGATGAGTTTTTTGAAACATCAGTAACATGCTGTATCACCTCAGCATTATCGTTACCGCCCACACTTACTTTCCTTTTTTTATTATTAAGAACAACCATGCTATTATCTGAAACATTCACGATATCCTTCCCCATACTTTTAGGGACTCCTCCTTGATTGACACGTGGACCATGAGATAAGGAAGGAGCCATAACCACACCTCCACCATTAACGTGATTCACGACATCCCCAACGACCGAAGATCCTCCCCCATTGCCTGTCGACAATTCCATCCCCTCAGGTCCGCCACCACCAACCACCACCACCCCCAAGTTCTGAGCCATCGAGAACCAATATTCTTGTGAGATCGTTGGGGAAGGGCTCTCATGAACTCACCATATGGCTTCACTACTTGCTCAATTGGCTGATGAAACAACTTATGACAAAACCTTTCCGAGTGACCAATTATACCACAAATGAAACAGGAAGTCGGGGCCCTTTCGTACTTAAAAATTGATCCAAAACCAGTTCCCATCATCCTTAGTGAGCTTCATTCTTCGGCGTCATGGTTTATCAATATTCAAAGTTACTCTGATGCAAAGAAAATCCCTCCATACTCCTATAAAATTTTTCGGATCAAACTCTATATACTTCCCCATAGTATTACCAACCTTAGCAACAACAACCTCAGACATACATCCAGGCTCCATATCATGGAGTTGGACCCATATGTCAAGGGTGTTCAACGGTAATGCCTTCGGATCCCCACTAACCTTTAGCCTCTCTATAATCAGCTGCATTCGGTCATAGGTCCAGGGACTTCCATTGATGACCCTTTGAATATCTACATCATGATAAAATTAGAAAAGAAATATATTATTATCCAATTGTTTGACAAACATACCCATACCTGGCTGCCATAATGAAGCCAAAATATTCTGCATCTTCTCAAAATCAATCACCCGATTAGACAAGAACCGTCCAACCAAACACCACCTATCATCAATTCCATCATCTCCGCCCCCTATGATCACTGCAACTTCTTCAAGATCCTCCTCCTCAATTTAAAACCGCAATATTTCTTCCTCTGTATCTCCATTGTTCCAACTACTCGAAGCCATCATTATCACCCAGTTGCAACTCGAAAACCCACAACCCCCACAAAGCCTGCCAACCACAAAATACAACCCGCCACGATCGTAGAAGACAAAGAAACCCGACAACTAAGAAATCTCCTGACTATCACAATATGACCTTAACACTTGACCATTAATAGAGAAATAAAGAAACCATGTCATACGACAAGACCTTTATTTATTTATTTATTTTTTGTAAAGCTTACGTCTGCTGAAAAAATCCTATTCAATCCCTAAGTTTGTTGATGTGCAGGGACGACCATGGAGTTATGGCCGAAATGTGCAGGGCCCACCGGAGTAGCTCTCGGACAGTCAGAAGACCAGGGACATACCGGAACCTACGACGGCGACGGTGATTGCTGAGAAGAAAGACGTGCGACGGTGACTGCTATGAAGAACGACCTGTGACGACGACTCCTGGGATCGGATGACGTGCGACGATGACTCCTGGATCAGACGACGTGCAATGGCGACTCCTTGGAGCGGACGACGTGTGACTCGGTTCCTGGGAAGGACGATCAGTACGTACGTGCTCGTACGTGCCACTCTTAACCTTTTTTGAAATTTTCCCAAGATTAACAGTAGGGTAAAAAATTAGGATTTTTAGTTTTTAAATCTATAGCTATCGGAGGTTATTTTTTTTCTGGCCAAGCACGTTGACTTTCTTTGGGTTTAAGTATGGCTTGGTCAGGATTGTATCTTGTTACTACTTAGGCTTATATTTGTGACATAATTTTGAGTGTTTTAGTATTATCTTTGTAACATAGTTTTGTTTTGTTTCGTCGTTAGTTCTTTTTTATTTTTCGATAGTTTGCCATCAAATCATTATTAGTGATTGGTAATAACAAGTTCTCTACGGCTAAAAGGGTTGTTAGTAATGCAGTTACGTACCTTACATAATAGTTGAGTGCTCAAGCTATGAGGTTGATCAATAAACCTGCTGCAACAACTTGTACTATTGTAACTTCTGAGTGATGGATGAAACAGAATGTAAGTATTCTTAAGGTTAATTGTGATGGTAAAATCTTTTTCGTCTAATTTTATTTCAATTTTTGTCAAACGATCTGAAAATTAGGCGGCTAGTTATTTGGCTCTTTTTTTAATTCAAATTTTAGTTGTGTTTTAACAGTGAAGATGTTCCGATTAAATTGTGTATGCTATTATTTTAGTTGATTTTCATTAATAAAATTTCATGATTTATTTAAAAAAGGTCAGGACATTTTTGTAAGGAACTCATCAAGTTAGACTTGCACACCTAAATTCATCTCACCATGTGGTGCGCCTTATGCAATGATTTCTGTTGTAGGATAAGGATTAAATACAATATAGCTTTAAATAATTATTAATTTTTATTCTTCATTCCTAATCAAACAAGGAAACATATAAAAAAATGAAAAGAGGCTCTATGTTTTTGCAAGGTCGATAGGGGTCTCAAGTTAGTGAGGCGCCTAGAGTAAAATTTAAAACAAGATCTTTTTTTTAATATAATTAATTTTGATATATTAATTTAATTAATTAAAAGTATATTAAATTTATAATGTATTATCATATAGTAATATTAATTTTTATATAAAAAAATTAATTATTAAATCGTACGTTAAAAATAATATCAAATATATATAAATAGCATACTTTTTTTTTTAAAAAAAAAGACCTTGCAACAAAACTTATTTTTTAGAATAATTTGTGGCATAAATACTTAAGTTTAACTCTGAATTATAAATAAATGAGATTATTTCAAAAATACACAAAAACAACAAAAAAATTACAAAAATACAGTTTCATGGAATTTTAAATATTTTTACGATTTTTTTGATTTTATTTACAGAAAATACAGTTTTTTTATGTTGCAATCTTGTTAATTTGTTGTTGATTTTTTGTTACACAGTAGAAAATAACATGTGGATAATGACTTGACATTTAAGATCAGGTATCTATAGAGTTTCAAAAATATAACTTAGTTATAATTACTGCTAAAAATTAAACTTAGATATTTATTTACAACCGAAGGTTAAACTTAAATATTTATGCAACAAATTACTTTTTTTTATATAATTAATTTTGATATTTGATTAACTAAAATCATTTCTAATAAAATGTTAATGTATTGTAATATTTTAGTATTAATATTGTAAAATATAATTTTGTGTCAAATATTATATATACTATTTATTTTTATTATTATTAGCTTTTTTTTTTTTTAAAAAAAAAGAATGGCTTACTTATTGTTTATAAGAAAAAAAAATATTGACTTCCAAAAATTTGAACCACATAACTCCACAAAATGAAATAATCTCTATGTCAATTTACTTTTAATTACTTATTAAATTTTTAATTTTTCAAAAATATTTAAAGGTGACTTTGATGAATAAACTCATCACCTCTAAGGGGAATCAATAGCTCTTTACCAATTGAGCTGTGTAAATTTTGATGTACATAGTGAAAAACTATTTTACCTATATTTAAACTATGTATTGTATATTTAAAAAAAAAACAATGTACTATATATGTATATATATCATTTTTTTTAGTCCCCAAAATAGTGGTGCTTGGGGCCTAGGCCCTAATTGTCCCACTTTTGGGCTGTCCCTGATTGATGTCACCTCCCTCAACACAGATGATCATAAGAAAAGGAAGTTGACGTTGGAATGGGTTATGGGTTTGGAGATCATTGATCCCAATCCAATCATAAAATCTAAGTTTTCGATTAGTTTTTAAAACGCTGATCTTAAGAGAGAGACTCAAGAGGATGAAGCTTTTAACTCAAAAAATAATTTAGCTTTCATCTCAAATAATATAATCAAGATTCTTTTGTGAAGTATCCGTAGACTACTATAAAGAAGAAGAAGGTGGAGAGGAGGAAATAAAGAGCAACTTATGTTTTAGGTTTTATTCATTTATTTTTTTTTTCAATTTGAGGGAAAAGAAAGGAGAAAAAATAATTAAGATGACAAATTTTAACAAGACATATACTAGATTTGAAGTAAAATTCACGATTTACGTTTTTTTTCTTTTAAGAAATGACAAATATTCAAAAGTATACATTCACTTTAAAAAATAAAAAAATAATAAAATAACATCAAAAAAATATTCAAGTATTTTTCAAGAATGTAAATTTAATTACGTGTCAAAATAATATTGGCTAGAAAAGAACTCCAAAAAGAGCCTCTACAATAAATATTATACAATATAATAAAATAATGAAGAAAAAGAAATGTCAATTTTTTTTGTAGACGGTAAATAACAAGGGGAGGAGAGAACCAAGTTACAGCTACACAAGCAAAAGGAGAGAGAACTAAACTCTCCAAATTGAGTCCTTATTAAGCCGAAGTGTATCACGAGCATTTTGATGTGCTTCACAGTTCTCAGTCCTGGGGAGGTGGCGCAAGGATGCATTATGGAGAAAGGATAGGGACTCTTGGATCAACTCAACTAGGCTTGAAAGAGCTGAGTGGTCTTTCCACTTGCTTCGAACTTTAGTGACCACTTAGAAACAGTCTGAGACAATGAGACTGGATTGGAGGTTGATTGCAGAGCACCATCTCAGGCCTTCCAGAAAGGCTTGAGCTTCTGCAAAGAAGGGTGTGGAAGCACCCCATTTTGAAACCGAAAGGCTTGCAATTGTCTGATTATCCCAGTTCTTGATTGTTGCTCCCAAACCTGTCCGAAACTTTTTGAAGTCGAGGGCTGCATCAACACTTAACCTTTAATTGCCAGGGAGGAGAACAGGATTTAAAGAAGTGCAGTTGGAAAGACTATTCTAGTATGTTTTGGTAGCTTCTAACATGTTGGCGTTTGTGTTTTAATTTTGAGCCTCTTGATAATCCTGCAACAAGCTAATAACATATTCCTCCACATCAATCATGTTGTTAGAGTAATGATTAAATAAAGCATTATTCCTTCGGTTCTAAATTTGCTAGAGAATACTAATAAACAATGTGAAGTTCTCTTTGCTAAGATGGTCAAAACCTCTCAGATAATATTCCTTGATGTCACACTTGTGGTTATTGGTATAGATATGGTGGAGTGAAAGTGCTTCTAAATGGACTTAGCCCTGGGATAATCTAGAAGTGCATGGGTGACTGTCTCAACCTTGCTCTTACAGAAGGAAAAAAGAGGTTCGCTAAGTTTTTTTTTTTTTTTGTTAAACAGGTTTAAGGCATAGGGGATGATATGGTTAAAAGCTTTTTAGGTGAAGTGCTTGATTTTTAGGGGGTTTTGATGTTCCAAACAATTTTTCACCAGTACTTCAAACAGTCAAGGTTGGAGGAGTTGAAAATTAAAAATAATAGAATTGTAAAATCTCAGCTCAAGAAAATGGAGACTGAGTAAAATCTATTTATAAACCAGGCCAAATTCCTGCGTGTACAAGGAGGAGCCTAAATGGCTCATTACAACTGTATTCATTTCTAACAGAAAAGGGAATCTTTTGTACACCTAATGATTATCTAATCATTGAAAATGCAACGGTAAAAATCTTCCTTGGGATCTTCAATATTGGCTGCCAAACAGAAAGAAGCCACCTGTTAAGGCAAAGGACCACATAAACCAGCACATGGAAAATAAGGGGAATAAGTTTCATTTGTTCACATCCCCTCTCAAATGCAGGGGTGAGTTCATCACTCCAAGTTTGTCTATCAAGAAATGAAACCTTGAGCTTGATAGTCCCTTTGTTAGACAATCAGCAACTTGATTTGATGAGTGTATGTATCTTATGTCGAGTTGCTTGCTTAACACTTTGTCACGAATGAAGTGAATGTCAACTTTGATGTGCTTAGTTCTGGCATGGAAAACAGGGTTGGAATCCAGGGCATTTTCTCCCATATTGTCACACCAAGTGATAGCCGTGGGTGTTGGAAAATTTAGTTCTTTGAGCATAGATTCAATCCAAGAAATCTTTGCTGCAACATGAGCTAAAGCACAGTATTTAGACTCTGTGCTAGACCTTGCAACGACAGGTTGCTTTTTGGATGATCATGACACCAAGGTGTTCCCAAAGTAGACACAATAGCCAGCTATTGATCTTCTATCGTCTAGCAAGCCCAATCGGCATCCGAATATCCAGTGATGTGAAGTGGCTCATCTCGGCTTATATGGAAGCCTTTATGTATTGTTCCTTTCAAGTATCTCAAGACCCGTTTAGCACCACTCCAATGGACAGTTGTAGGAGCCTTCAAGAACTGGCTGAGTTTGTTCACAGCATATGAGATATTTGGTCTAGTGTGGGACAAATATTGTAGGCCACCTATTATACTTCTATACTCAGTAAGATTAGGCAGCAACTCACCATCTGTTAGGGACATAGGTTTCCCAACTGTAGACTTCAAAGAAGGGGTTGGACAGGGCTTTATGTTAGTGAATTTTGTTCTTCAAAGAAGGTCTTCAATGTATTTAGTTTGAGTCAAGTAAAGCCCTGTTTCATCTCTGTAGACTTCTATTCCAAGGAAGTAATGTAAAGAGCCAAGATCTTTGAGTGTAAATTTCTTGTTTAATTCAACAATGAAACTCTTTAATTTTCTGTTGCTGTTTCCTGTAACTATAATATCATCGACATATATCAATGCAATGATAATATCAGTTCCATGCTTGTAGAAGAAGAGTGATGAATCTGATTTTGAATTTTTGAATTCCAACTAACCAAGGTTGATTTCAGCTTGTCGAACCAAGCTCTCGGAGCCTGTTTTAAGCCATATAATGACTTATTCAATTTGCACACATAGTTCTCTTTCCCTGGTTCCTCAAAGCCTTGAGGTTGCAACATATAAACTTCCTCCTCAAGTGTTCCATTTAGGAACACATTGCTAATATCTAATTGTTTGATTTCTCATTCTCGAGTCACGACAATAGTTAAAATTATTCTTACTGTAGAGGCCTTGATTACTGGACTAAAGGTCTCTCCAAAATCAATGCCTGGCCTTTGATGGAAGCCTTTTGCAACAAGTCGAGCCTTAAGTCTCTGAAGTGATCCATCTGAGTTTAGTTTTTCACGAAACACCCATTTGTTGCCAATCAAATTATGTCCAGCTTTTGAAGGCACAAGAATCCAAGTGTGATTTGCTTTGAGAGCATTATTTTCACACTGCATAGCCTTGTTCCATTTAGGATGTGCAAGAGCTTCTTTGACATCACAAGGAAGTGTTGTTGCTGGTTTCCATGCTGTCTGTCCCATGAAAACTCGAGGTTTAAAAATTCGTGCTTTTGCTCGAGTTATCATGTGGTGTCCAGCAGCAGCTAGTATATGAATGTCTGGTGTAACATTAGTTTCTTCAGAATGAGATTGACCAGAATTCGACTCATTGATGTCAATGGCTATTCCCCTCTCAACACCTGAAATCGAGGAACTAGAAACAACAGCAGGTGACAGATCAGTAAGAGTAGAGTTGTGAGAATTTACCTGACTGTGTGTTGGAGAGGAAGGTGGTTCTTCAGGTGTGCTCAAGGATGAGGGGATGTGGCTGGAATAGTCCCTGTAGGAAGAGTGAAAGAAGGTAGGATAGACCAGGAAGAACTTTGGATGATCACTGGTTTTTCCTGTTGATAGTTATTTAGAAAACCAAGTTTAAAAGGAAACTCAAGCTCATTAAAAACAACATTCCTAGAAATGTAGAATTTTCCAGTAGGAGTAAGGCATCTATAACCCTTATGAGACTCACTATAACCTAAATTGACACACTTCAAAGAATGGAATTGGAACTTGTATGTTTGGTATGGTCTTATTGTAACGCCCTAATCTATAGGAACGCCACGTGTGTGAATTTATAAAACTAGTTTAATACTAATATATTAATTAATTATTAAAAACTGTGAGGATAATAAAAACTTGACTAAAATAAAACACTAAAAACGGACATTATAACGACAGTAAAAAGGAGTTCCGGAAATCCCTGTTATAAAAGATTTATCCAAAAGACGATATACAACAACAATTCAAAATACAATTCAAAATACAGCAGACACAACCAGTCTAAAACAACTCCTGTCAACTCAACACGCAAGCTGGTGGGGTCAATATGTACATTGCTGGAGAAGACTGCCATCTCATGGTTGTTCTAACTTTGCCTTGCCCTTACCTGCGCCACAAAGCACCCGTGAGTCACATAGACTCAGCAAGAAAAGTAATAAAGAATGATACATTAAATAGCTAATTATACATTTTATGATCACAAAATGATTAAACTATAACATTCAACAGTAGGTAATATAATCAATCACATGCATAGAAATAGATATGCTCATATATTTGTATTGCCTAATCAAGCAAGCCCGTGTCATAATGCAATATCATATATAATATCATTGCGTCACCTAATCAGGTGAGCCCGTGCCACAACTTGACACTAATATATCGCATCGCCTAATCAGACAATCTCGTACCTACGCTCGGTACTCATCATATGCCACTGACGCCCATACCTTTGCCTGGTACGTCGACAGATATATTGCATCACCTAATCAGGTGAGCCCATATATCGTGTCCATAGTATCATTACATTATCATTGCCTAATCAGATAATCGATAATTTCAGAACATGTCATGCCATGTGGTACATTATACTTTTCTTACCTCAAGTTCCGGATCAGGTATGTTGGCCGACCTGCTTGGAGAACGATCGATAATCTCGGGCCCTATGTCATAACAATAGTAAATCAATAAGTGTTTATCCCAAAACACCACTTAACACAATCTAGAATTTTCTACCAAACTCTGTGGTATAATACACTAAAATAAAACTTATATTTTGGCTCTAAAACATACACCATATTGTAGAGCTCGTTGCAAGCTTCGAAACGGTATATAGAACGTCCAAAAAAGACACCCGAGTGAAAAGTTATGATAAAAATACGATTTCTGATCTCCTATGAATTTCAAAAAACTATGAAACACGAAAATCTCAATTTTCGCACTCACCGAAACACTACCAAAACTTATCCAAATCACTCCAAACTTCACAGGGCACATATATACCATGAATACTATCATTCTTAGGTAACAGAAGTTAAAATTGAGCCCTTAAATGGAAAACGCCATTAACGCTCGGACTAAGCTTTAAAAAGTTCCAAACTCGATTTCTAACCCAAAACTACTTCAATTTCAACAAGAAAACATCGGAACTAGTCCCATGACTACCCGAGAACAATCCTATAAGGTCAGAACCTTTATAACTATTCTAATTCACAAAATCCCTATACGAAACTAATTGTTATTAAACTTAAAACGAAATTAAACCTTACCTTAAGCTTCTCCGCTCTGAGAATTCGCTATCCTGCTACTACCGGAGCTTAGATCGCTAAGTTTTGGATTGAAAATCAAAGAAAATAAATATAAAATGAGAAAATTTAATTGAAGGGGGAGAAACGAGAGTTCGTTCTCTGTTCGTTCTCTGATAAGTTATATATATATAACTTAATATATATATATATATATATAAACGTATTCTACTTTTCTTTTTAACGTTAATATTATAATAATAATAATAATAATAATAATATATAATAATATAATATTAATAAAAAATTTATTATTAATAATTATTTTATTATTTCTTAGTTACTAAGAAATTTTTATTTTTAGGGCGCTACATTAAATTCTACATACTCCTAATTACCCCAATACCTATATTATCAACTTATCAAAATATTCCCATTAATTCTATCAATTAAGCCTGTTATGACATTTCTGGCCCCCGATCGAGTCTCCAAGGTTGTCAAACCTGAAAATATTTTTATTCCACATATAGTTCATATTACATTCACACATACTATATAAATCTCCGTAATTTAAAAATCACGCTTATTTATCCACTTATAGCAAATTTAAAATTTTATGTTGAACTAAATTAGTTGGATTATCATCCCACTCATTACCTGGTTAACTCATAATATAAATATAAACCCTAATTATTAATTATTAAGCTTATTGGGATATTACACTTATACATGGAAAACAAGCCACACCAAACATTTTAAGAAAGGCATAATCAGGTTTTATGAGGTATAGTGTTTCAAAGGCTGATTTATTTTCAAGAATGGGTGTTGGCAACCTATTGATTAAGTACACAGAAGTTTAAAAAGCTTCCCACCAATACTTTAAGGGCATTTGAGCTTGAGCTAAGAGTGTGAGGCCCATTTCAACAATGTGCCTGTGTTTTCTTTCAGCTCTACCATTTTGAGCTGAAGTGTGAGGACATGAGTGATGGAAGTCTATTCCATTTTCAACAACTGTATTTTGAAAAGCTTGGTATTCTCCTCCCCAATCTGTCCTAAGTCTTTTAATTTTCCTTTCAAATTGTGTTTCAACAAAGGCTTTCAATTGTAAGAAGGCTGCACTAGCTTTAGCTTTGGTTTTTAATGGATAAATCCAAGTGTAGCGAGTGCAATCATCTATGAAATGTATGTAGAATTTAAAGCCATTGTTTGACACAATTGGTGAGGGACCCCACAGGTCACTAAGCACAAGATCAAGAACATTGGCAGCTTTGCTATTGGAATTTTTAAAAGGAAGAGCATGTGATTTACCAAATTGACAAGCATCACAGAAATGTATCATTTCATTCTTGGAAATTTAATTTGACAAGAGTTTAAAACTTGACTCAAGACTCTTGGTGATGGGTGGCATAATCTCCTATGCCACACATCACATTTAGACACTAAGGACTCATCTATTTTTGACTGAGTGGTACTTTTTTTGTCTTAACAGCAACACCAGAAAACCTATTACAGTTGGCTTTATTTGACTCGATTTGACTTAGGCTTCGGGTAGTGTTTTTGGACTGAGGTGCTTGAAGTTGGTAGAGGCCATCCTTAGGCATCCCTTGAAAAAGAACCTTCCTTGTTTGCTTGTCCTTCACAACACAACAATCAGAATAAAATTCCATTAGCACATCATTGTCACGAGTGAGTTTTGATACACTCAACAAATTTTTAGCAATCTCAGGAACTAATAACATCTCTTTTGACAATAGTTGCTGTCCTGAATCAGTAAATAAAATGTCATTTCCAAGATGAGAGATAGCTAGTTGAGTACCATTACCCATTGTGACTTTCTCCTTACCACCATAATCATGTTTGTGTGTCATTGATGCAGAGTCTGAAGTGAAATGGTTGCTGGTTCCACTGTCAGCAAACCATGCTTCACTCTCTAGCAGTTCAGGTGTGGCAACAAAAGCAGAGGGATTGTTCTTGTGTTGTGTGTTGCTGTTTGGGTCTGAACCCATGTATTGTTCATCAAAGCGATTATAGTAAATGGCTACGGAGTAGCCATACTTGCCACAGACTTGGCAAGTAGGCTTAGAACCATTCGATCTACCACTAAATCTGCCCCTGCCACGACCTCGATTTGCTCCTCCTCTATTGGAGTTTCTGCCACCATAATGTTGGGACTGGCTGTTGGACCCTCTGCCATGTCCACTGGTCTATGGTTTTTGAGCGAAATTAGCCTGTGGTTCTGTCAGATAGTTGTTGAACTTGTTGTTGGATGACAAAGCTTGTAGCCTTTCTATTTTGCTTTCAAAACCGAGAAGCAATTCTTGTAGCTCTTGCCATGAAGTCCTAGATTTGGCTTCAATCTGTAAAATAATTGTTAAGTAATTAACATCAAGGCCAGAGAGGACATTAGTGACAAGTTGTGATTCTGGGTATGGCTCTCCTGCAAGAGCAAGAAGGTCAACCCAAATTTTCTTTTGTCTAAGATATTCGACCATTAGAGTGTTGCCTTTTCTTGTTACTTGGATCAATGTCTTGGTTTCATCCATTTTTGACTTGGAGTGTGCACCATATAGTTGTTCCAAAGCTTGCCATAAACTAGCGGCTGATGCAACTCCCATCACCTCTGTTGCCATAGTCTCTATCATGGAGCTATATAGCCAGCCAATCAGTAGCTGGTCATTTATGATCCAGTTTTCATACGCTGGGTTGATGACAAGAGAGTCTCCTGTGTCGATGCTTTCCATTACAATACCTGCATCCACAAACTCAAGAGGGCAAATGTTAGTGCCGTTAAGAAAACCATCCAACCGATGGCCTCTCACTATGGTTGAAACCATAGTTTTCCATAGGCTGTAGTTGTGTCTATTGAGTTTTAAAGAGAATGGCTGATTTAGTGTGCTGAAGTGATGTGTAACTGGGTTTGGGAGCTGAGAAGTGCTTGAGCTTGCACCCAAAATTGTTGATGCAGCAGCAGGGGTTGAAGATTGAGCAGGACATTGTTTTCTAGGTTTTGGGATTCGGTAGACATGGTGAAAACCTTGCTCTGATACCAAGCTGAAAATTAGAAATAATAGAATTGTAAAATCTCAGCTCAAGAAAATGGAGACTGAGTAAAATCTATTTATAAACCAGGCCAAAGTCCTGCGTGTACAAGGAGGAGCCTAAATGGCTCATTACAGCTGTATTCATTTCTAAAAGAAAAGGAAATCTTTTGTACACCTAATGATTATCTAATCATTGTAAATGCAACGGTAAAAATCTTCCCTAAGATCTTCAATATTGGCTGCCAAATAGAAAGAAGCCACTTGTCAAGACAAAGGACCACATAAACCACCACATGGAAAATAAGGGAAATAAGGTTCATTTCTTCACAGGAGGTAGAGGGCAATGATGGATTAGATGTGGAGTTAGTTAGCCGGGTGATAGGCTGAATTATCAGTTAAAATGTCATAATGGTGATACCCCCAAATGAGGCTATCCTCCAAGGAAGAGTTAATGAGAATCTAAAAATTAGTATTGGCTTGATATTCAGGCAAGTAGTGCAGGAGTGTTTCAGTATTCTAATTGTTATCAGTACCAATAAAAAAGGAAACATGATGATTAGAGGAATTAAGATTATACAAGAAGGTAAGACAATGCAAACCTGAAACTCAATTAAAAGCAAGTAAAAGGATAAATCTCGTCAGCAAGGAGGATTTGGGTAAAATTGTAGTGCTTTGTTGGGCTATTTGGTCAGCAAGAAATGATTTAATATGGCAGCAGCGTGTTCGTACTGTTCGGGATGTGGTCGTGTTCGCCAACTCGAGTCTTAATCAATTTCTCAAAGCTCAAGGTAGGGAGAATATCCCTTCGCTGTCTCCACTTAAAGCAGGCGACGACTCGGAGCATTGGATTAAACCGGTTTCAGGCATTAAGCTCAATGTTGACGCAGCCACTTTCGATCGAGATTCTAAGCATGGATATGGGTGTGTGGTGAGGAACTCGCAAAGGGATCTGATCTCTGTCTTTGCTGGCTGCTACATTGGCAAAGTCCCAGCCGAGTTAGCTGAAATTATGGGGATAAAGGAGGCTTTAAGTTGGCTAAAGTGCAACAACTACACTCAGGCAGTCATTGAATCAGACAGTTTGGTTTGTGTAGAGGCAATTCGGAGTGCTGAAATAATTGCTTCTGGTTTCGGTTTTATTGTTGATGAGTGCAAAAATATGTTAAAAAGTTTGTCTAATGTTGCTTTATTTTTTGTTAAGCGTTCTGCGAATTGTACCGCGCATTTTGTTGCCCGACACTCTATTTCTCTTGCTGAACGTATGTTTCCTATTAACAGTGTTCCTATGGACTTCATGTCTATTTTAATGAGCGATTGCTCGAGTTAATAAAGAACACTTCTATTCAAAAAAAAAAAAAAAAAGATAAATCTGGTTGTTTCCCACTTTCCAAACTATGTCTTTTCTTCAATGAATTTATTCTCCATAAGAAGCTCCTCCAAAATAAATGTCGTTGTTACGGAGCGTATATGTCAATTGCGTCAAAATAGATTAGAGATAGATATGTTGGAGCAATTTAGCACACTAAATTGAGATTTGAGTGGTACGTTGGACATGTTCTAAATAAAGCATGACCTACTCATTCCAAAACACAACAAGTTAATATTTTCTTGTGACATAAATTTACAGCAGTAGGGTACTAGGTAATGTGCATTATTAATTAAACTCTATGCAAATGTAAGCTACTAAGGCTAGCTTAGTGGTGAGGGAGGGATGGGAAAAAAGGAGAGGTCATAGATTCGAACCTATGACCTTCAAGCTATTAAGCTATTAAATGATTGTAAAATACTATTACGCTACGCTAAAAAAAATTATGTAAAATTAATGTATATTTTTTATATTTTATACTTTAAAAATATTACAAAATTACATATATACCCATACATATAGATACACGCATTGCTAGTAGCAACAAAATAATTAAATTTGGTGGAATGTGTTTGGTTTGGTTTGGGTGATATTTGATGAAATACAACCACAAAAATCAAAGGTAGTACCTTTTAAAAAAAAAAATCAAATGTAGAGATTTAGATATTGCATGTGGTGCTAAATGGCTTCTTCAATCGATTTGTGTAGAAGATAAACCAATAAAAATAAAAATATTTTTCTCCTTTTTCTCTATCATACCTACCAACCCTCTTACATATAAACCCATACATATAGATACACGCATTGCTAGTAGCAACAAAATAATTAAATTTGGTGGAATGTGTTTGGTTTGGTTTGGGTGATATTTGATGAAATACAACCACAAAAATCAAAGGTAGTCCCTTTTAAAAAAAAATCAAATGTAGAGATTTAGATATTGCATGTGGTGCTAAATGGCTTCTTCAATCGATTTGTGTAGAAGATAAACCAATAAAAATAAAAATATTTTTCTCCTTTTTCTCTATCATACCTACCAACCCTCTGTCAACTATTTTTTTTTTTTTTGAGTGTAGCGTAATTGTATTTTACAATCAGTTAATAGCTTAATAGTTTCAAAATCCTAAGTTCGAACTCATGACCTCTCTCTTTTTCCGATCCCTCCCTCACCACTAAGCTAACTTTAGTGGTCAACTTGTTAATTATTGGCACTTTATTTTATTTGAGGAAAGTTAGGCCATCTGCAATATATTTCTAAAATATTTAATTTGTGAAAATTTGACACTAAAACTTATTTTTTATTTATTAGTTACTATTTCTTCTTATATAATATTAAAGCTTTCAAATATATATTTTTACTATTTTTAATAATATAATAATACAAAAATATTATATTTGATTAAAAATTTATTTTTGTGTAACTTTTAGTATTGATGGTTGAAGTGAAAAAATAATAAAGTAAATACTATTTTAGATTTTGTATTTTGCAAATATTATTAATTGACTTTTTTGTTTTATTAAATAACAAAATAGACCCTATATTTTTTAAAACAGTAAAAATAAAACTTTGAGCTCAATTTTCAACAATTTTATTTTTTAATATATTTAAGACAATTTCTAACACGAACATATATAATAAATATAATCAGTTTTGTCATAACATCTCTAAATCGGATTATTATTTAGTATTATTTTGACAAAAAATCAGTTCAGTGTCTGATTTGTACAATTTTTAGAAAATATAGAGTACATTTCATCATTTAACAAAACAAATGGTCCAATTGATAATTTTTGTAAATCACAAGATCCAAAATAGTATTTACCCAAAATAATATAATGTTAAAATTACATCGTTTTTGTGTTTTTTTTTTTTTGAAAATACGAGTGATTATATAAAAAGAGAAAATTAGACCTCATGGTCATTACATAGGAGATCTGCAAGAATGGCGGACGGATCCACAATACTTGTTAAGCTCTGGGCGAACGCCCATTTAGTCACATTATGGGCCGCAAAGTTACACAAACGAGGAATAAACGAAAAATTACAAGATAAAAAATTTTACATCGTTTTTGTGTTAAACTAATATAATTATAATATTTATGGTTGGAGTTGCTCTTAATAAAAAAAAAGCATTGTTTGTAAGATTGTTTCCAATATTTTAAAATTATTATAAATTTTCTTAAAAATTATTATATGGATTTATGGTAAAAGAATTGCTCACTTTTATGTGGATATTTAATTATTCATAATAATAATAATAATAATAAAGTTAGAGCTTATAATCCCTCAAACGTCCTCTCCATTTCCTTCTTCCATATTTATTTATTGTTACATTCCTCTATCTTTTTCTTTTTGATTTTGATGTTTTTCTAAATGAAATGAATTAAATTGCAAAAGAAAAATGTAAACCAACCTCCTTTTTTTTTTTTTTGTTTCATCTCTCCTTCATCTTTCTTATTTTTTATTTTTATTTTTTTGAAAAAATAGAGTATGAATGTTTAAGCTTTGACGATGTTCATTTGACACTATAACCTTATTTTCATGGCAAATAAAAAATTATATTCATTTCTTTTAGATTTAGAACCTTAAAATTTGAAATTTAAATCATTGTTTCTCTTTTGAGTAGATTGCGACATAAATATTTAAGTTTAACTCTCAGTTGCAAATAAATATTTAATTTTAATTTTTAGTGGTAATAATACCTAGATTATAATTCTAAAACTTTTGTACGTATCTAGCTGTTAAGTGTAGGGGTGGGCATCCAATCCAATCCAATATTTTTTTTCTCATCCGATCCAATCCAATTAGACCTCAAAATCCAATCCAATCCAATCCAATTACTAATTGGATTAGATCGGTTTTTTAATTGGATATCCAATTACACACCTAAATTTTAATATTAGCTTAAAAATATAAAGAAAAATACGTAAAAAACTAAGTATCACTTTTTATTTAAGTTTTTTTTTTTGTAAATACTTTTTATTTAAGTTTAATACTTCATAAACATACTATTCTTACAAGTGTATTATAGCTAAAAGTTTTAAATATATTGCGGAATGAAGAAAAATGAATTGAGCTTTGTTGATTGATTGAATTAATTACAAAGAAAGGAAGCAAGTATATATAGCCTAGAGAGAACCGACTTACAGGTCTTAACAAAACTATCTAACTTAACAGTATTAACTAACTTACCTAAACAATAGCAACTAACTTTCCTATCTGTTAGTAACAGATTACAAACAATGAAATGAGTAAAAGAGGTAACTGAACATACAGTAACATCCTTCAGTAAAACACTTGCAGTAGGATACAAAACGAGTAACTTAGACTAACACTTAGTCTTTAATATCCCCCCCTCAAGATGGACTGTATAGATTATATACAGACATCTTGTTGATGTGTGTTGCGAGGGTTGTGGAAGGCAGTGGTTTGGTGAAAGCATCAGCCAATTGCAAGTTGCTGGAGACAGGAATTAGACGGATAGTTGCATTGTTGATTTTGTCACGAATGAAGTGACAATCTAGCTCGATGTGTTTGGTGCGTTCGTGGAAAGTGGGGTTGTTGGCGATATGTATAGCAGAGTGGTTGTCACAGTAAATAAAGGCAGGAGTATCTTGTTGAATTTGGAAATCTTGTAGTAAGTATTGGAGCCATGTAAGTTCACTTGTCGTGGCAGCGAGAGCTCTATATTCTGCTTCAGCAGAGCTTTTAGAAATAGTCGGTTGCTTCTTAGTTTTCCAAGAGATTAAGCAATCTCCTATGAACACACAAAATCCAGTAGTGGATCTTCGGGTAATTGGACAAGATGCCCAATCCGAATCTGAAAATCCTCTTAAATGAAGGGAGGAATTTCTGGGGTATAGCAGCCCTTGTCCAGGACTCCCTTTAAGGTACCTAAGGAGATGAGAAACGGCTTGCATATGAGGAGTTCTAGGATTGGCCATGAATTGACTCAATGTGTTGACGGCATAGGTAATGTCGGGTCTTGAGAGTGTGAGGTAGAGTAATTTTCCAATTAATTGCCTATAGGTTGAAGGGTTTGTCAAAGGTTCTCCTTGTTGGTCATCAAGTCGAGTTCTTGGATCCATGGGGGCCTTGGCAGGTTTGCAACCAATGTATCCATTGTCTTCAAGGAGTTGCAAAGTATACTGCCGTTGAGAGATGAAAAGACCATGAGAAGCACGGGCAATTTCGAAGCCAAGGAAATACTTCAGCTGACCGAGAGCCTTGAGTTTAAACTGCTGGTGTAAAGTGTTTTGAAGTTGATGTAAGGCTTCAATGTTGGGGCCTGTGATGACAATGTCATCCACATAAACAAGTAGAGCAATGAATTTGTCATCTTTGCCTCTTGTGAAGAGAGTATAGTCAGCCTTTGATTGTGTGAAACCTTCTTGTAAAAGAGCTGATGTGAGTTTCTTGTACCATTGTCTAGACGATTGTCGTAATCCATAGATGGATTTGTGAAGTTTACAAACGAGATTAGTACCTGTAGGGACATCATTAGACACGGTTAGACCAGGTGGTAAGGCCATATAAACCTCTTCATTGAGGTCTCCATTCAAAAACGCATTGTTTATGTCAATTTGTAAAGTATGCCATTGTTTAATAGTGGATATAGCAAGGAGGAGTTTAAAGGTGACCATTTTGGCCACAGGTGAAAAAGTATCAAAGAAATCAAGGCCTTCTTGTTGCGTATACCCTTGAGCAACAAGTCTAGCCTTGAATCTTTCAACGGAACCATCACTATTGAGTTTAATCTTGTAAACCCAACGACAACCAATAACTCTTCTATTTGGTGGGAGAGGAACAACACTCCAAGTCTTGTTGTTTCTGAGGGCAGTGAGCTCAGCATCCATAGCATCGAGCCATTGTTTAAAATGAATTGCTTGTTTATATGTTTGTGGCTCCTTTAAAGATGTGACTGCAAGTATGAAAGCTTTATATGATTCGGTTAGTCTAGCATAAGAAAGGTATTTATTTAAAGCATGAGGAGTAGATGATTTATCCTGTATTGCAGAATGACATTCAAAGTCTCTAAGGTAGGAAGGAGGTCGAGTGGTTCTTGTGCTTCTGCGAGGGATATCCACTGCTGTATCATTGCGATTGTTACAGGCATTTCTTTGTGTTTCTGCAGTGTCTGCTGGTGTACTATCTGCACCAGTAGGCGTATTATTTTCCTTTTCTGCAGATGAACTAGACTCAGGTATATCAATAGCAATGTGTTGGTAATCCTCAACAATAGTTTTTGAAACATTATTAGAGGGGACAACCGTGGTAGTGAAAGGATCAACATTAGTTTCATCAATATTTAATTTAAGAAAAGGAAATATGTGCTCATGAAATACAACATTTCTTGAGATAAAAACTTGGTGATTATTAATGTCATAAAGTCTATAACCTTTCACTCCTTGAGGATATCCAAGGAAGACACAAGTTCTTGCTCTAGGATCAAATTTGGTCCTATGAGCAGTGAGTGTAGAGGCAAAAACCAGACAACCGAATACTTTTAAATGTTGATAGTCAGGTTGTCTTTTGAATAATAATTCATAGGGAGTTCTGTTTTGTAAATTTGGAGATGGAGTGCGATTGATCAAAAAGGCAGCTGTCAAGATGCATTCTCCCCAGAATTTTATGGGCATATGAGCCTGAAAATATAAGGCTCGGGCAACATTGAGTAGGTGTTGGTGTTTCCTTTCAGCAATGGCATTCTGTTCAGGAGTCTCAACACAAGTAAAATCATGTAAAATTCCACTTTTTAAGAAAAGATCTTTAAAACTTAGCTCGGGAGCATTGTCAGATCTAAAGGTTTTAATCATGCAACCAAATTGAGTTTGAACATAAGCTAAGAATTGAGGAATAACATTTAAAGCATCAGACTTATGTTTCAAAAGATAAATCCAAGTAAATCGAGAGTGGTCATCCACAAGAGTGAGAAAGAATCTAAAATTGGAATGAGAAGGTACATGATAAGGACCCCAAATATCACAATGCACAAGATCAAAAATTTTGCAAGCAAATTTACCACTATTTTGAAATGGGAGTTTCTTTTGCTTAGCTTTTGGACAAATGTAACATGGTGAATCTTTATGCAACAAAGAAGTATTACATTTGAGATTATTTTCTAACAATTTCAAGTATTTATTGGATAGATGTCCCAGCCTAGCATGCCAAGTTTCAGCCGTTACATTGAAAATAGGATAACTAGCAGCTTTTTGGTCCAGAATGTATAAACCATCTGCACAATTACCTCTGCCAATCCTCTTCTTGTTGGCAAGGTCCTGCAATATGAACTCATTAATGGTGAATTTAACCTTCACATGATTATCATTTATCAAGCAACTTACAGATATTATATTGTACTTGAAATCTGGCACAAAGAGAACATTTTGCAATGTAATCTTATACGTGAATGACAACAGATCCACTTTGATGGACAAAAATAAAATTCCCATTAGGGAGAAGTAATCTTGTAGGTGTGACATTGTATACACATTGGAACAATTTTATATTAGAGCAAACATGTCTTGTTGCCCCCGAGTCTAAGATCCATGAATCATTAATTTGAAAATCAATTATGTTAGACATCACAATACCTTGGTTACCTGTACCATTGTTAGTTTCAGGATTGGGAATATTAGCTTGCTTTGTCCGGCCAACAAATTGAGGAGTTGTTGATATTGCACCAGCTTAATTGAGGCGCAAGGTCTCGGTTTTCCACCGGTTTGCCGTTGATTTCTTGGTTGGTCCGCAATTGATTAGCGACGGCGTCTTTTGGTTTGTTCTTGTTGTATCCAGGGGGATACCCGTGGATCTTGTAACACCTCTCAATGGTGTGGCCGAGGATGTTGCAATGAGTGCAAAACGGCCTATTTTTCTTGGGTGGATGAGATTTATTTCCTTGAGGATCGGATCTGTTTGAGTTGGATTTATCTCCTTGAAAGGCAAAAGCAATTCCAGGATTAGGTTCAGAATGTGTGCTAAGATTTCCCTTCTGGTTTTCCTCTTGAGTAACAAGGTGAAAGACCCTATTGATTTCTGGAAGGGGATCCATAATCAATATACTTCCACGAACTTGGGAGAAGGAATCAGAAAGTCCCATGAGAAAAGCCATTATGTGTTCCATGTGATGGTGTTCTTGAAGTTTCTTGACACCACCACAAGTACATCCATTGCAAACACATGCTGGTCTATAGTTGGACAATTGTTCCCAAATGGTCTTCAATTTAGTATAGTACATACTCACAGTTTGATTTTCTTGTTTCAAGTTCATCAAACTTTTTCTTAAATTGTATATGTGAGGACCATTTCTTTGATGAAATCGGACCTTAAGATCAGACCATATAGCAGCAGCGGATTCATCATATAAAATGCTAGATGAAATTTCTTTAGACACAGAATTTAATATCCAAGAAATTACAATGTTATTATTCCTAAACCAAGCATTGTACATAACAGTTTCAGAAGGAGAGGGTTTAGGGATGGTACCGTCCAAGAAGCCAAGTTTATTTTTGACTGAAATAGCCAAGATCATGGCTCTACTCCAAGACATGTAATTGTCTTGACCAGTAAGAAGTTGAGACACCAGCACATTACCAGGATTGTCACCATGGTGCAAATAGTACGGATGTGAAGGATCTTCAAGGTGGCTTCTCTGTTGAATCACTTGTTGATTCAGGTGAGCTTGAAAAGTCGAATTGGAGGCATCTCCAACCATGGCAGGTATTCCATCATTGTCGATACCCTGATTTGAGCTTTGATCATCAGTTGCCATTCAAGATTCGCAGAAACTTCAGCAGTAATAACTTTCGAACAGAAACTGAGAAGATAGAAGAAAGAACAGAACAGAACAGAGTTCTTGATGTAGCGTCGCCGGAGAAGAAGCACGGCGAGAGATTGGATCAAGGGAAAGCATTCCTTTCCCGCTCTGATACCATATTGCGGAATGAAGAAAAATGAATTGAGCTTTGTTGATTGATTGAATTAATTACAAAGAAAGGAAGCAAGTATATATAGCCTAGAGAGAACCGACTTACAGGTCTTAACAAAACTATCTAACTTAACAGTATTAACTAACTTACCTAAACAATAGCAACTAACTTTCCTATCTGTTAGTAACAGATTACAAACAATGAAATGAGTAAAAGAGGTAACTGAACATACAGTAACATCCTTCAGTAAAACACTTGCAGTAGGATACAAAACGAGTAACTTAGACTAACACTTAGTCTTTAATAAAATAATTAAAACAATAATATTTTTAAGTAATAAAATAGAACAAAACATCATGAAAATAAATACACTAAACAATTAAGTGTTACAAATTCAACATACAAAAAAAATCTAATAAAAATATAATAAATATTTATTATATTTTTCAATATTTTTTATTATATAAATAATTTTTTAATATATATATATATAAATGTAATTGGATTGGTTTTTAATTGGATTTTGAGATTGACATCCAATAACCGATTCAATCTAATTAGAATCCAACTTTTAGCATCCAATCCAATCTAATTGTAATTGGATATCCAACTTTTTGTAATTGGATTGGATTCGATCGATTCAGTTTAATTGGATTGCATTGGATGATGCCCACCCCTAGTTAAGTATAAAGTAAATTGCTACATGACACTTGCTGATTGGTCCAAGTCATTAAATTTTTATTTTTTTTAAAAAAAATAGTTTAAATATACCAATAAAAAAATGACACGTGGATAATGATTTAATATTTAACGGTTAGAACCTACAGAGTTCCAGAAATATAACTTAGGTATTATTACCGTCAAAAATTAAACTTAAGTATTTATTTACAACTGAGAGTTAAACTTAAGTATTTATACCATAAATTACTCTTTTCTTTTTCTATCCAATTCGAGAATTTTAGAGTGAATATCAAGCCAAATAGCAGATTCAAACAAAAGCTATAACTATAATAAAAAATGAAATATACTACAAAAATTTATAATAAAGTTAAGGTGGCGTTTGATAACACTTTTTTAATCAGTTTTCTATTTTTAAAAGTGAAAAAGTGAAAATATTTTTCAAAAACATGTTCTATAAAACTGTTTTTACTTTTCAATTTTATGATTAGAAATCAAAATTTTAAAAATAAAAAAAAAATCACTTTCAAAATTTTTTTAAACAGTTCTTTTTCTTAATCAATCCTTTGGATTACAACCAGACCCGGACCCAAATCCCCTCCTCACGGCCTTGGCGCTGAACCCGGCTTCTGACCCGAACCCGAATCCAACCCCAGATCTTGACCCGACTTAAATCAAATCAAAAAATAAAAATGAAAATAAACTTTACATAACACACTTTTATTTTCTGTTTTTAAAATTGAAAAATAAAAGTGGTTACAGAACGCATTTTTATTTTTTAAAAATAAAAATTTTACTTTCATTTTGTAATTAAAAAATTAAAAAACAAAAGTGTTACCAAACGACACCTAAAGAAACCAGTTTCACAATAGTGAATTAAATTTTTATAGATTAAACAATCGACAAAACTTCCAATAACATACTGTTAGGGTTATAAAACACTTAAAGAAATATATAAATCATAGATCTAAACATATTCCTAAAGTGCTTTAATATAGAAAACCCTAAATCATATAAATCTATAAAGCCTTTGCTAAATTAAAGAAGAAGATGATGATAAAAGATCAGCGGAAGCACTAACCTGAAGCCATTGTTGGAGATTGCAGAGAAGGTTTTGATCTTCCAAGAATACACTATTTTCTTAGGTATTTTCTCTGATGGGGAAGGAGAGAATACAGAACCCTTAGTGTTTCTTGGGGACCACTACCTATTTATAGACTCATCTTAGAATGAGTTTTGGGTATTTATAATTTGGCCCCTCAACAAATTATAAATTAACTTATGGTATCTACACATTATTTCCATGACAATTTAATACCCTTTTGATACCCATAACATAATTGGTCACTTAATTTTGTATCACACCTTATAATAGCATATACATTATACATATGTGCCCACATAGGATTTTTAATCCAACAATCTCCCACTTGGGCAACATATGTTACCTGATAAATGTATAACCTTATGAGCTCAAAATTTGCTATTATGTAAAGGTATTCACAACAATCTCGTCCATCAACTATACCCATATAGGATCAAAGCGATTTTCGTCATATCAATCATGACTAAACCCATCAATGGTCACATATACAAATATAGCCAAATGACATAGATCAATCATGGATGTGTAGCATGGAAATTACATGCAATGTGAACCGAACATGCCTATTTCCAACTGGTCCTCCTTAAACCAAAGTGAGGTCAAACTTAAACATAATAAAACAGAGTGAATAAACTGAAAGCTTTATTTCTGATCAGAAAATAGCCAAATACATAAATGTCTTAAACAAACATAAAGCAAAGAGAATACAAACTCCCACCAAATCATGATATCCTCAAGTAATACTACACCCATATGAGCAGTGTGCTCATGAAAGACCTTGGGTGGTAATCCTTTTGTGAGCGGATCCGCTATCATGGAGTTTGTCCCAATATGCTCTATGGAAATCTGTCCACTCTGCACTCTTTCTTTCACAACTAGGAACTTTATGTCAATATGCTTTGACTTAGATGAGCTCCTATTGTTGTTGGAATACAGCACTGCTGATTTATTGTCACAAAATATCTTAAGTGGTCTTTCAACATTCTCTAAAATACGCAGCCTAGTGACAAAGTTTCTCAGCCATATTCCCTGATTTGATGCCTCATAACACGCTACGAATTCAGCTGCCATAGTGGAAGAAGCTACAAGTGTCTGTTTGACACTTCTCCAGGATATAGCTCCTCCAGCTAGCAAGAAAATGTAGCCTGATGTAGACCTTCTGCTATCTTGGCATCCAGCGAAATCAGAATCAGAATACCCTACAACCTCCAAATGATCTGATTTCCTGTATGTGAGCATGTAATCTTTTGTTCTCTGAAGATACCTCATAACCCTCTTGGCTGCTATCCAATGGTCCATACCAGGGTTGCTTAAATATCTGCCTAACATCCCAACAATGTACGCAATATTTGGACGCGTACATACCTGAAGATACATTAGACTCCCTACAACTGATGCATAGGGAATCTTTTTCATTTCCTGAATTTCAAGGCTGTTTTTAGGGCATTGTCTAAAACTGAATTTGTCTCCTTTAGCAACAGGGGCATCACCTGGTCTACAATCTTGCATGCCAAACCTTTTGAGTACTTTATCGATATAGCCCTTTTGTGATAATCCAAGAATACCCCGAGAACGATCTCGACGTATTTGAATTCCTAATACAAAAGAGGCGTCACCAAGATCTTTCATCTCAAATTTCTTAGATAAAAATCTCTTGGTTTCGTGCAATAAGCCTATATCATTAGTAGCAAGCAATATGTCATCGACATATAGAACCAGAAATATGTATTTACTCCCACTGAACTTGTGATATACACAATCATCAATAATATTCATCTCAAAACCAAATGAGATAATTACTTGGTGAAACTTGTGATACCACTGACGAGAAGCTTGCTTGAGTCCATAGATGGATTTCTTTAATTTGCAAACCATATTCTTTGGGTCACCAACCACAAAGTTTTCTGGTTGCTCCATATAAATTTTCTCATCAATGTCACCATTGAGAAACGCTGTTTTAACATCCATCTGATGTAACTCAAGGTCAAAATGAGCAACAAGTGCCAATATTATCCTAAAAGAGTCTTTCGATGAAACCGGAGAGAAAGTCTCTGTATAATCAATGCCTTGTTTTTTAGTATAGCCTTTTGCTACAAGACGTGCCTTAAATCTCACCACATTACCATATTCATCCTTCTTGGTTTTAAGTATCCACTTACAACCAATTGGTTTTACACCTTCCGGTAATGGGACAACTTCCCAAACTTTATTGTCTTGCATAGACTTATTCTCTTCATCCATGGCATCAATCCACTTTTGAGAGTTAGAACTTTTCATGGCCTGATGCAAGTTGATTGGATCATCTTCCATCATTCCAATTTCATCCTCATGTTCTTGAAGAAATACAAAATAGTCATCTGAAATAGCATTTCTTCTCTCTCTTGTGGACCTCCTTAATGGCTCTTGTTCTTGAGGGTGTTGAATTTGTTCTTCTGGAACAATAGCCTCATTTTGATTTGGGAGTTGTTCAACATTATCTTGTTGAGGTTCCGGATTCATTTCTTGATCAATGACAGGTGTGGAAGCCTGAACATTGTCTAAAATGATAGTAGGAACTGAGTTTGAATTCAATTCCTCCTCAAAAACAATGTCTCTAACCTTATTTCTCTCCCCAAATTAAACATCCTCAAAAAATGTTGCAGTTCCCGTCTCAAAAATATTTCTGACAGTGGGATCATAAAACTTATAGCCCCTAGATCGCTTAGAATGACCAATAAAGTAGCTGCTAACTGTTTTGGAGTCCAATTTATTTTCATGTGGCCTATAAGGCCTTGCCTCAGCTGGACATCCCCAAATGTGAAAATGCTTTAGACTAGGCTTTCGACCTGTCCAAAGCTCATAAGGTGTTTTTGCAACTGCTTTACTTGGTACTCTATTCAGAATGTAAGCTGCTGTCTTTAATGCTTCTCCCCAAAGGGACTCAGGTAAGGTAGAATGAGCGATCATGCTCCTTACCATATCCTTAAGAGTCCTATTTCGTCTCTCAGCAACACCATTCATGCTAGGTGATCCTGGCATGGTGTACTGTGGGACAATACCACATTCCTCTAGGAATTTAGCAAATGGTCCTGGACGTTGTTCACCTGAGCCATCATATCTACCGTAGTACTCACCACCACGATCAGATTTGACGTTCTTAATCCTTTTGTTGAGTTGATTCTCAACTTCAGCTTTGTAAGCTTTGAACACGTCCACAAACTGAGATTTTTCATGAATGAGATATAGGTACACATAACGTGAGTAATCGTCTATGAATGATATAAAATATTGTTGACCATTCCAAGATGCCGTAGGGAATGGCGCACAAATATCTGTGTGAATCAATTCTAAGACTTCTGAAGCTCTATTGGCACCTAATCTCTTAGTTTTGGTCTGTTTTCCCTTGATACAATCTACACAGACATTGAAATCTGTGAAGTCAAGAGACTCTAAAATGTCAAGACACAAGACGCTCAATTCTACCTCTTGAGATATGACCTAAGCGTTTATGCCATAATGACGCTGAATTTTCTTTATTTAATTTGCGTTTAGTACCTCGTGATTCCACATGCAAGGTTTCATTATAGGATGCAATTGTTTCTAACAAATAAAGATTGTCATAAGTATTCAAATAACCAGTTCCAATAATATTTGAATTTAAAGACAAAGTAAACTGATTGTTTCCAAATGAACAACAATATCCAAATTTGTCCAACAAAGAAACAGAAACTAAATTCCGCCTAAAAGACGGCACAACAAAAGTGTCTTTCAAATCCAAATAAGAACCAGTTCCTAATAACAATCTGAAATGCCCAATTGCTTCCACTTCCACCGATTGACCATCGCCCACAAAGATGTATCTTTCACCATCACTTGGCTTTCGGTAGCTCAGGCAACCCTGCATAGAAACACTTATGTGAGTAGTAGCACCAGAATCTATCCACCAAGTGTTTCTAGGTACTGAAACTAAATTAACCTCAGAACAGACCAAAGCAAGATTAATACCTTTCTTTACACGCCATGCGTGATATTTGGCACAATCTTTCTTCACATGTCCAGGTTGGTCACAAAAGAAACAACCCTTAGAATCTTGTTGTTGTTTCATTTGAACTGGACCCTTAGCAGCTTCATTCTAAAATTTTCTTTTCTTGCCCTTATCCTTAGGGGTAGTTGCCAAATGAGCACTTTCGGTTTTGTCCTTTTTCAACCTTTCTTCCTCTTGCACACAATGAGAAATGAGCTCGTTGAGAGTCCATTTCTCCTTTTGACAGTTATAACTAATTTTAAATTGGTTAAACTGTGGAGGAAGCGTTAACAAAACCATGAGTACAAGTACATCATCCGAAAGCTCAATCTTAAGTGTCCTTAATCTTGAGACAATATGATGCATTTCCATAATGTACTCCCTTACATTTCCTTAACCCTTATACTTCATGTTCATTAAAGAACCAAGAAGTGTTGTCATTTCAACCTTATCGTTTTTAGCAAAACGTTCCTCAATTTGTTCAAGGAAATTCTTAGCCATACTAAACCCCTTCGGATTCTGTGCCCCAAAAGGCTTCTGGAATGCCGTGTTTCATAATCATTAGACTCATGCGATTTGAACGATCCCACTTCTCAAATTCCCTTTTATCATCATGGGAACTTTCCTTAGTGAGAGGTGTAGGTTGTTCATTCCTTAGTGCATGGTCTAAATCCATACATCCCAGAACTATAAGTAGGTTCCTTTTCCAATCCTTGAAATTGGTCCCATTAAGCATAGGAATAGAATTAATATTAGCAGATATTGAGGCAGCAGAAGATGAACTAGCTGAATATAGAACAAATAGAACAAGCTCACATTAATATGCATAATTTAACAATAAATTCAAAAATTGGTTAATCCCATCTCAAGATACCAAACACACATTAATATCAAGTCTTTGGACAGTAATATTAACTGTAAGCGGTACTCTTGGTGTAGCAATCAAATATTGACAATAAAACTGCGTCAAACAATAGGTCAATCTTTGGACTAACGTATTGCTCACACAAAATACCTTATAATTGTCACACATTTATCGCCACATGTATATTTGAAATCTAGCAAAATATTCACTTACCTTTGGGCTAGTCAATATAAGCATTAATTACAAACATACAACCATCCTAATATTTAAATAAATTAATCTACACAAAAGAGGTCACTTTGGCGACTTATTGTTTGAATTAATTTACTTAAAATATCAGTCATAAACCAACACCAAAATTTGAATTAAATTGTTTAAACCAAAAATATATATACTAAATTATACATTAATATATATATATATTACTGTGTACTGAAATAAAACTTATAATCAATAAAGAATGAAAAATTGGACTTTTCAAACGCTTAAACAAACAACGAATCAATTCAATTTGTTATATATATTCAACGAAAATCTGGAACATCGAATGACGTCTTCCGAAATCAAAGAAAAACAATCAATCCCTCTAAAGATTTACAGAACAAATTAAATACATATATATGTATTACCACATACTGAAGCCACAAAATTATATCGGCAAAATTGTTCAAAAAAATAAATAAAAAACCCTAATTTTTAAAATTCCCAAATTTCATAAAACAAATCATCAGATCTTCAATTGATTCAACAAAGGTGGCTCTGATACCACTTGTTAGGGTTATAAAACACTTAAAGAAATATATAAATCATAGATCTAAACATATTCCTAAAGTGCTTTAATATAGAAAACCCTAAATCATATAAATCTATAAAGCCTTTGCTAAATTAAAGAAGAAGATGATGATAAAAGATCAGCGGAAGCACTAACCTGAAGCCATTGTTGGAGATTGCAGAGAAGGTTTTGATCTTCCAAGAATACACTATTTTCTTAGGTATTTTCTCTGATGGGGAAGGAGAGAATACAGAACCCTTAGTGTTTCTTGGGGACCACTACCTATTTATAGACTCATCTTAGAATGAGTTTTGGGTATTTATAATTTGGCCCCTCAACAAATTATAAATTAACTTATGGTATCTACACATTATTTCCATGACAATTTAATACCCTTTTGATACCCATAACATAATTGGTCACTTAATTTTGTATCACACCTTATAATAGCATATACATTATACATATGTGCTGTTAGGTTTTATGCCCTAAATAAAACTCCATTTCAATGTAATCTATTTTATTCAACATCAATAAAGAAACAGAAGTATTTTTCATTCATTTGTGTATGTTTTGGTTCACTTTATCAATTGCTTGTCTAACTGATTTATAAATTCATCTTAAACCCTTTTCACATACTTGATCATGTTTATTGTGCTGTCATCACATTGGAAAGTAAACATGACTATGTGAATAAAGTTTCCTAGATTTATCAGACACGGGGTTTTGTTTGATATGATAATCTACAACAAGAGTTTACTTGTATTTGGAGAAATACTATGTTCTTTCCAGAACATTGGTTAAAGTAAAGCTCAGGTTGGATGCATGGAGTATGCATCGGAAGGGACCGATATTGAACTTTGAATTAGATTTAATTAAAGTTACCGTAAAATCTATTCAAGTCAATATCGCCAAGTTGATCCTAGATCAAATGATCTTAATCCTGTTATGATTAGGCTCAATCTTGAAAGGCTATTCGTGTTCTTTGATTTGTTAGTTAAGCCTACTTTTAGGTCAGGGTGATACGTACATTTTGGGAACACGGTAGTGCAATTGAGTGGGAGCGCTAGCATAAACATGGAATCTATAGCTTCTATCTGGCAAATAGTAAGCAAAGGATGATTTCCTTCGAGCTTGGCCAAACGAAAATAAATGGTGGAGATCTCATTTCACATAAAATTTGAAATATCATTTATACGGGGTCAAGTGTTTTAAGGATAAAATACATGGTAGGGTGTTACGGTAATTTAATCCCTTTACTATGTAGATCATTCATATAGAGGATCATTGATCAAATTAGGATTATAACAATGGATAACTAATGATGTGTCTATATGGTGGAACATATAGAGCATTCTATATACTGAGAGTGCAATTCTAAGTTACATGCGTGGATTCAACGAAGAATTAATAAGTTAGTGAATTTTAGTGCTAAATTCTTGATCTACTTATTGGAAGCTCAGTTATATAGACCCATGGTCCCCCCACTAGTTGAGATAATATTGCTTGTAAGACTCATGTAATTGGTTTTGATTAATCAATTATAATTCACAAATTAGACTATGTCATTTGTGAAATTTTCACTAAGTAAGGGCGAAATTGTAAAGAAAGAGTTAACGGGGCATATTTGTTAATTGTGATACTTTGTATGGTGCAATTAATAAATATGATAAATGACAATATTATTTAATAATTATTTATAGTTATTAAATAGTTAGAATTGGCATTTAAATGATTGAATTAGGAAATTGGCATTTTTGAGAAAATCAGATACAAAAGTGGTAAAATTGCAAAATTGCAAAAATCGAGGCCAGTCCACCTAGCCTAGGGCCGGCCACTTATGTTATCTTTTTAAATGATTTTTTCATTATTTTAATGCCATATAATTCAAATCAAACCACAGAAGAATCTTATAAATAGATAGTGAAGGCTTCGGGAAAATTACACTTTCGAATCGAGAAAAACACGAGCCTCACTCTCTTCTCTGGCCGCCACTCTCTCTCTCTTTTCTTCCTCAAAATTTCGAACCTCTCTTAGTGATTAGAGTAGTGCCCACACACATCAAGCAATACCTCAATCATAGTGAGGAAGATTGTGAAGAAAGATCAACGACGAAGGAGATTCGGCATCAAGAATTCGAGAGAAGAAGATCCGGGTTCGGATCTTGATAATGCTACTGAGAAGGAATCAAGGGTTAGAGATCTGAACGGAAGGAGTCATTATAATTCCGCTGCACCGATGTAAGGTTTCTTAAACTTTATATGTGTTTAATTTATCGTTTTAGAAAGTTCATATTTAGGATGTTAATAAACATACTTGTGAGTAGATCTAAGATCGGTAAAATAATATCCAACAATGGCCTCAGCCAGGGTAATTGATTTACTTACATGAAATTTGGACTTTAAAACGATTGTTTGTATGTTCTTTGGATGGTATCATGTTGTATTGAGTGTTATTTGATGAATGATTGATGTTTGTTAAATTTTCGTGATAAATAATTGTGATTTCGATTCTGTAATTATTTTTATTGGATAGTATGAAAAAAATTAAGCAAGTTAGCCTTTTACAGAACTCAATTTGGATTTTATTTGAATTAGTTATGATTTTTTGAAGATTTAATGAAAATCGGAAATTTTGTCTTGATATTTTAACGCGATCATGAGAACTGTCCAATACAGTTTCGGTTTTCCACTTTTTCTTCAATTTTTCATACCTTTTCATGGAATTAATTTCCCGAATTTTTGTATGGTTTTGTATATCTTAATACATTACAATTGATTAATTATCATTTTGAATTAATTTTATTTTTTAAATTAATTCAAGATATTAGTGTAATTTGAATTCGAATAGAATTAGTATTTATCTTTTGCTTAAAAACCTATCTTATTTTTAAATTTGATTATATTTTTTTTAAATTTAAGGTCAGATTTTATAAATATTTTAAAAGATATTTTGACCTTATTTAAAATAAGATATTTATAATCATGTAATTTTAAATAGATATAAGATAAAAAGTAGGTTTAATTTTTTTTAAATTTTTTTAAATTTTCGAAATTTATTTTTTAATTAGAAATTATTTTTTTGAATATTAAATTTCTATTTAATTATTTATTTATTCGAAATTTATTTTAAAAAAAAAAAAAAAAAAAAAAAAATAAATCCTACTTCCAACTATCAGAAGCTAACTTGTTGCGGGAGTATGTGTTTTAACTTATGTGTAAGTTTTCAAAACCTATTATTACTTGATTGCAAATAGCCATGGTTACCTTTTGCCGGATCTAATGATCGATGGCTCCACTTGGTCGAAGATAATAATTTGTAACGGTATAATTCCTGATCTTCTTTCATCTGTGTATGACCTAGCAACATGATAGGACCCATCCAAAGTGTGCACGTGTGAGCCTATGTGTTTAATTTTATTATAGATGCATATAGGTTAATGTTGCTAAAATAAATTATCATAATTATTGATAGGATTTATTTAGGCCCATTTAGCTTTTGGGCCTATTCAATTAATAACTTGATTGTTCTTATTAAGGTTAAATTCCTCTCTTTTGGGCCTTGTGTGAGAGTTGGGAGCCATAGAAGTGGGTACGACATGCTTTGAACCCGGCACCCCCTCACACAAACTACCCCGATTGTGAAGGCCCATTTGCACGATTTGAATAGTAATACTAGGGTTAATTACACTAGTTTAACCTAATTAAAATTGAATTAGCAACATAATTAATTTCATTTATTTTGAAATTAATTTAGAAAATCATAGTTTAAAGAATTTAATATTCTAAGCTAAACTATATGTATTTTCTTGTATTTAATTAAATATAGAATTATAACCATACAGATTAACTTTACGGAACTTATTTTAAATTTTTCATTAAATATTCCTATTTAAGTTGATATTTAGTTATACATAACTAACCAACTTAAATACGAATATCTTTTGAATTCAAAATTTTAAATTAAGTTGAGAATTTTAGGAATTGGTTATTAAGATTCTTTAGATATTTTTTTAAGTTGATATTTTTCAAATATTAACTTAAAATGGAATATCTTAGATATTTTTAGGTTAATATCTTTTTTGAATATTTAACTTAAAATATCTACAAAATTAAGTGGTTACAACTTAATTTTGAATTTAATTAAATACGATTTGAAAGATATTTAAGTTGATTTTTTAGATTCTTTCTAAAACAACTTAAACAAGATATTTTCAAATTTGTTCCATTTAAAATTCAAATTTTTGAATTTAATTAATAATTGAAAATTAATTAAAGTTGATTTTTTATTTAAATCAATTTTGATTTTTAATTTTTCATTATTATATTATGGAACTTATTCGATATTTATTTGAATTTATTTTTCAAATTTAAATAATAATTGAAAATTAATTAAAGTTGATTTTAATTAAACCAACTTTAATTTGTAATTTTTCATTATTATAATATCGAATATTATGATTATACAAAATACATATATATATTTTTTTAAATAATGAGCTTTTAATCAAGAGACATTCGATCTCCATTGTGGGTTTTACACGTGTTTGTTTTAGTGAGTAATCCTCCCTAATGGAGGAACGTTCATTAGCAATTTCGCACTTGATTTAACCTCGCATGATAAGTAGTTTGTAAGTGTTTTGTATGGTATAGATCACCACAATGGTGGCGACCATACTTGACTTGCAAGTTATGAAACAATGGTGGAAGCTCATAAGATAGAATTGCCTTGACTCTCGCTAAACGGGACAACGGCGAATTCAAATCTTGATCGAATAAAAGGTTGCTAGAATGTTAATCATTTTAGATGAGGCGACAACTACATTCAATGAATGATGCTTTGACTCTCGCCTAAAACGGGACAACTTGTGTCGGTTTGTTGAAATACCTTGGAAAATAAACTATGTTATATTTAGTATTTCTATAACATATGTAATTACTTGCTATTTTCTAAATTGTGTATGAATTTATGAGCCAAAACCTTACTTGTTTTATTGATGTGTTGTAGTGTCATTATGAATAACCCACACCCAGATCCTCTCTTAGTTACTATCTTAGCAAAAGAACTCTATAGTGTGAAAATGCATCACGGTAGTTGCATTAACTCGCACTTTTGTTGATGATGAATACGAAATTCCAAAAGGCAAATCTGCGGGAATTGATTTATCAAGAGAACAATGGGTCCAACTTATCCTTAATAGTCTTCCTCGGAGTATAATGAATTTGTTATCTCTTATATGATCAACAATTCTAACTCCTCAGACATGGACAAGCTCGAAACGGAGATTACGAGCCCATGAACGGAACTTGATTGCAATGGGTCCCCACAGGTTTGCAATCAACAATCAAGGAAAGGACTAGGTATGAAGGATCTATGCAAAGCCTTCTTCAAGTACAATTATCGGACATAATCTTCTATGTTCGAATTGTAATGGAAAGGGTCATCATGAAGAACGATGTCCCGGGCTTAAACAATTCAAACGAAGGTAATGCTTTTGTCTTTGAATCATGTGTTTTAGAGAACGACAAATCCATACGGATTGTTGATTAAGTCTACTTAACCATGTATGTTCTTCACTGCCGGTTGCTTGAAACACAGGGAAAATCTACTTCAGAGGTTACTGACTTAAAGTTGGCAATGGCGAATTAGTATCGGTCAGAAGTGAGGAAAAGCCCGCATCAAGTTTCAACAAAGATTTTTAATTTTAGAAAATGTTTTATTTATTCCAAACTTTAGTAGAAACTTGATTAGTGTCTCATGTTTGCAAACACAATCTTATATATTGAATTTTTCGAGTACAAATTGCTCGATTTCTCGTAATGGATTTCAAATATGTGTTGCTATAATGGAACAAGGGCTTTATGTTTTAAGGCCGAGTACTCGAATCTCACTAAATATTGAACTTTTCGGTGTAGCTAGACACTAGAAACCTAAAAAGAAAAGAGATTGATAATGATGATCAAACTTATATATGGCATTTACGTTTAGGTCATATAGGCTTTGATAGACTCGATAGGCTCACCAAAGACGGTCCATTAAAAAATGTCGTCCTAGGTGAGCTGCCGGTATGCGAGTCCTGCACCTAGAAGGAAAAATGACTAAACGTTCTTTCTCTGCAAAGGGAGAGCGTGCCAAAATCCCTGCAGGGTTAGTGCATTCCGATGTACGCGGACCTTTGAATGTCAAAGCCGAGGTGGTTATGAGTATTTTGTCACTTTCATTGACGATTTCTCTAGATATAGTTTTCTTTACCTAATGCGAAAAGTACGAAACGTTTGAAAAGTTTCAAGAATTTCATGCTTTGGCCCAAAACCAATTAGGTAAATCATTAAAGATCTTGCGACTGATAGGGGTGGAGAATATATGGATATGCGAGTTCAAAGATCATTTAATTGAACTTGGAATTGAATCCCGATACACGCACTTGAAGCTCCACAACAAAATGGAGTTGCGAGAAGAAGAAATCGCACTCTTTTTGGAAATGGTTAGGTCTATCTTTGAGTTATTCAACTCTGTCTACGTCCTTACGAGGATATCTTATACGGATGGCAAATGACATTTTAAATGTTGTTCCATCTAAAGCGGTCCACTAAGACACCGTCGAACTTTGGAATGGTCGAACACCTAGTTTGCGCCATTACGAATTTGGGGAGTGCCACAGCTCATGTCTTAAGAAAGAAAAGAAGGCAAACTTGAATCACGTAGAAGTATGCATGTTTGTTGGAAATTCTAAAAGAGACTAGGGGTGGACTATTTTATAGTCACGAAGGATAATAAAGTGTTTGTTTCTACAAATGCTTACTTTCCTTGAAGAGAACTATATTAAAGACTACAATAGAAAAGTAAAGTTGTTCTAGAGGAATTGCTATCGGATATAAGTCCTTCCAATGTTCCGTCCTCTTCCACTCGTGAAGAAGACGATCCCACTCCCTCGGTTGAACAAGGCGAAATCCTACTTCAAAGTTTGTTCAGAAGACAACCATACCTCGTCGTAGTGGGAGAGTTTCAACAAAACCTGCTCGTTATGGCTTGGATGGTGAAATCAATATGGTCGTAGGTGACGGTATTGATGACGATCCATTAACCTATAAACGAGGCAATGGCTAGTCGCAACGGAAACGATGGTCGGGCGGAATGGATTCGAAATGGATTCCATGAAAAAGAACAAAGTACAGGGAATATGTAGACGCACTGACGACTATCATCGATAGGATGCAAGTGGAGTTTACAAGAAGAAAAGAGGAGAGCTGGAGGCGAAGTCGAAACTTTCAAAGCTAGACTTGTAGCCAAGGGTTATACCCAAAGAGAAGGCGTGGACTATGAGGAAACTTTTAGTCCTGTTGCCATGCTAAATCCATCAGAATTCTTCTCTCTCCATGTTCTTTTGCTTTCGATTATGAAATGCGGCAAATGGATGTCAAGGCTTGCCTTCCTTAATGGGGTACTTGAAGAAACCATCTATATGGAGCAACGAGAAGGTTATGTTCTTCACTGGGCAAGAAAAGAAAGTTTGCAAGTTAAGCAGGTCTATCTATGGACTCGAAGCAAGCTTCTCGCTCATGGAACAGAAGGTTTGATGAAATCATCAAAACCTACGGCTTTCTTCAGAATGAAGATGAACCTTGTGTTTACCAACTCAAGGAAGACCAAATAGTAGTATTCCTGGTCCTTTATGTTGATGACATTTTGATCATTGGAAACAATGTCAAGAAAATGACTCACGTTAAGGAATGGCTCGACACTTTCGATTCGATATGAAAGATTTGGGTGAAGCGACCTATGTTCTTGGTATTCGATTATAAGCTTAGGAAGAACAGATCTCTTGCTCTCTCTCAAACGACCTACATAGACAAAGTCTTAGAGAGATTCTCCATGAGCAACACCAATGGGGCAAACATGCCTTAGATATGGTATTCGTCTATCTAAGGAACGATCCGCAGGCGCGATCCTCGAGATAGAGGACATGGCGAAAATTCCCTATGCCTCTGCGAGTTGGAAGTCTAATGTATGCAATGTTATGCACTAGACACTGACATACGTTATCTTTGTTGGAATCGTGAGCGGGTATCGATCTAATCCGGGACAAAGAACATTGGAATGCGATTAAGTATAATACTGAAATACTTAAAGAGTACAAGGAATCTTGTGTTAGTCTACAAGGGTGGTGCTTTAAATCCCATAGGCTACCTTTGATTCGGATTTCCGAGCAAGTCTTGAAGACGGGAAATCAACATACGGGATGGTGTTTACTCTTGGGGGTGGAGCGAGTGGTTTGGAGAAGTGCTAAACAAACGCAATATCGGACTCAAGCTATGGAAAATTTGAATACATAGCGGCGGCGAAGGCTGAAAGAACTTGTACGGCTAAGAAAGTTCTTCACCGGCATAGGAGTTGTTCTGGAATGGAAAAGCCTGCGGTACTACTACGTGATAACAATGGAGCAATAGCAAACGAGTAAAGAACCTCGAAGCCACGAGAAGCAAACACATTGAAAGGAAGTATCACATTATCGGAGAATACGTGGCAAGAGGGGACGTACTAGTTGAGAAAGTTGACACGAGAGGACAACTAGGCGATCCATTTACCAAAGTCTTGGCGTGACGACCTTTGAAAAGCACGTCGAGAATTTAGGATTAATTGATATGTACTAATTAGTTTTATATTAGTGCAAGTGGGAGTTTGTTAGGTTTTATGCCTTTAAATAAAACTCCATTTCAATGTAATCTATTTTATTCAACATCAATAAAGAAACGAAGTATTTTTCATTCATTTGTGTATGTTTTGGTTCACTTTATCAATTGCTTGTCTAATTGATTTATAAATTCATCTTAAACCCTTTTCACATACTTGATCATGTTTATTGTCTTGTCATCACATTGGAAAGTAAACATGACTATGTGAATAAAGTTTCCTAGATTTATCGGACACGGGGTTTTTGCGATATGATAATCTACAAGGAAGTTTACTTGTATTTGGAGAAATACTATGTTCTTTCCGAACATTGGTTAAAGTAAAGCTCGGGTTGGATGCATGGAGTATGCATCGGAAGGGACGATAGATATTGAACTTTGAATTAGATTTAATTAAAGTTACCGTAAAATCTATTCAAGTCAATATCGCGAGTTGATCCTAGAATCAAATGATCTTAATCTGTTATGATTAGGCTCAATCTTGAAAGGCTATTCGTGTTCTTTGATTTGTTAGTTAAGCCTACTTTTAGGTCGGGGTGATACGTACATTTTGGGAACACGGTAGTGCAATTGAGTGGGAGCGCTAGCATAAACATGGAATCTATGGCTTATATCTGGCAAATAGTAAGCAAAGGATGATTTCCTTCGAGCTTGGCCAAACGAAAATAAATGGTGGAGATCTCATTTCACATAAGCTGAAATATCATTTATACGGGGTCAAGTGTTTTAAGGATAAAATACATGGTAGGGTGTTACGGTAATTTAATCCACTTTACTATGTAGATCATTCATATAGAGGATCATTGATCAAATTAGGATTATAACGATGGATAACTAATGATGTGTCTATATGGTGGAACATATAGAGCATTCTATATGCGAGAGTGCAATTCTAAGTTACATGCGTGGATTCAACGAAGAATTAATAAGTTAGTGAATTTTAGTGCTAAATTCTTGATCTACTTATTGGAAGCTCGATTATATAGAACCATGGTCCCCCCACTAGTTGAGATAATATTGCTTGTAAGACTCATGTAATTGGTTTTGATTAATCAATTATAATTCACAAATTAGACTATGTCTATTTGTGAAATTTTCACTAAGTAAGGGCGAAATTGTAAAGAAAGAGTTAACAGGGGCATATTTGTTAATTGTGATACTTTGTATGGTGCAATTAATAAATATGATAAATGACAATATTATTTAATAATTATTTATAGTTATTAAATAGTTAGAATTGGCATTTAAATGATTGAATTAGGAAATTGGCATTTTTGAGAAAATCAGATACAAAAGTGGTAAAATTGCAAAATTGCAAAAAATCAAGGCCAGGTCCACCTAGCCTAGGGGCTAGGCCACTTATGTTATCTTTTTTAAATGATTTTTTCATTATTTTAATGCCATATAATTCAAATCGAAACCTAGAAGGAATCTTATAAATAGATAGTGAAGGCTTCGGGAAAATTACACTTTACGAATCGAGAAACACGAGCCTCCACTCTCTTCTCTAGCCGCCACTCTCTCTCTCTTTTCTTCCTCAAAATTTCGAACCTCTCTTAGTGATTAGAGTAGTGCCCACACACATCAAGCAATACCTCAATCATAGTGAGGAAGATTGTGAAGAAAGATCAACAGCAAAGGAGATTCAGCATCAAGAATTCAGAGAAGAAGATCCAGGTTCAGATCTTGATAATACTCGCTTACGAGAAAGGAATCAAAGGGTTAGAGATCTGAACGGAAGGAGTCATTATAATTCCGCTGCACCCAATGTAAGGTTTCTTAAACTTTATATGTGTTTAATTTATCGTTTTAGAAAGTTCATATTTAGGATGTTAATAAACATACTTGTGAGTAGATCTAAGATCCTGGTAAAATAATATCCAACATGTGCCCACATAGGATTTTTAATCCAACACATACAACGTCAAAAAACAAGGAAACAATTTCATTTTATACTAAACATTATCAAAGGGGTTTTCTTTGCAACAAACTTTAAAACGATTTACTTTTTATCTTTACTTACAAAATTAACAATATGCTCAGCATCATTGTCTTTGGATTCACACACCTTTTCCTATCAATTAAAAATAATAATTCAATTAACATCCAATAAAGTCAATAATTATCAAACATAGTAGCAATATTCATATTAAGAAAAAAAAAATATCTTAATTTTTTTTTTATTTTTATTTTATAACTGTTACCTCCAAGGGAGCAACAAAAAACAAAACAAACCACAAAACAAACAAGAAACTAGAAATAGAGAACAACATAATCAAAATTAAGAGTCTAACAAACTTAAGTAAGCTAAGCTAAAAAGTAAGGAAACTGCCGCATCAACTTTCTGTCTCACGAAGAAGCAGGGAGCTGTCAAAATTGGCCAATTCAATCATCCCAAACCTGTGAGATCGAATCGCCCAGCGAGCCACATTGTGGGCTGCACAGTTGAGCTTTCGAGGGATCCAACTAGCCTCCCAAAGCTCAAGTCGACTGACGATGCCGTGAAATATCTGCACCAGGGGCTGGATGTTGTGCTTAAGGTCCTCTATCTTTGTATGATCTGTTGTAATTGCCTCCACCGCACCTACTGAGTCGCACTGGAAGATGACATTTTTGAGATTTAGAGAAATAGCCATTTCCGCGCCCCAGCAAAAGGATACAATTTCTCCGGCCAGCGGATCATTGTAATGGAAACGTTTGGTGGATCATTGTAATTGAAGTCGGTATCGGATGGTCTATTTACCTCCTTGTGGAACCAGTTGATCCACTCATCCCATCTCGTAGCTATAACTATAAAGGTTCGGATTTGCCAACTACACCCAAACCATACAGCTCTGGCGAAATCACATTCCCAGAAGATATGAAATGTGCATTCCACTTACAAAGAACAGAATGGGCACGTTGGATCATTTAATTGGAGAAAATTCATGAGTTTCCCTCTTGTCAGTAGGCAGTCAGCTAGGATCCTCCACCAAAGCATTTTGAGGCGATTATGCATTTTAGCTCCCCAAATGCGTCTCCACTTCACATTATCATTCACATCATCTTTAGACTTATAATTGTTCTGTATGTCGATCTAATGGTGAACTTCCCATTATGTTCTGGAATCCAAAGCTAGGAATCATTCGTCGGATGATTAGGAAGTGCAATGTTCAGAATGCGTTTTGCATCCTCTGGATGGAACCATCTTCTCACCCGAGCCTCATTCCACATACCATTATCAATGAACTTACTTACCAAGCTTATTCCTTCCGTGGCATCAAGTCTTGGTTGCGGTTGTAATATGGGTCCTGAAACCCACGGATGGAACCAAATAGAAGTGGACTCACCATTTCCTATTTTGCGGCATAGGCCTCTATGCATATACTGTCTCGTGAGGAGCATAGCCTTCCACATTCGAATTTTATTTGAAAAATAGATTAAAGTTGAAAATTATTTATTTAATTTTGGATCAACTTAAATCAGTGACTTTTTCATTTGATGGTTAATTAAAATAAATGAACTAAAATATATAATAATTAGAAATTGAATTAATTAGTCTATGAAAAGTCTAGATAGATATTATCTGTTTTGCTTGAAGTATTTTTCTAGTGATATTTAATTAAATAGAAAATTAATATTTAAGTTGATTTTTAATCATGATACTTAAATATTTGAAATTTTTCTTAGATATTTAATTAAATAGGGAAATTATATTTTTTGTTGAAAATTAATTTTTATTAATTTTGGGCCAACATAAAATTAGAGTAATTTTCCAGGATTTATTTTTATTTTATTTTAAAGCATTTTCGAAAAATGCAATATATATTTATAGAAAATTAAATTTGAGTTGTAAATTAATTTAAATTAATTTTGAAACAACTTAAATTGAATAATTTTCTAAATATTTATGGAAATTATTACTAAGATGGAAATAATTCACGTTATTTTCATATCCATCTAAGTATAATTTATAAATATTACATTAAAATTTATATTTGGAATTTTTCATTCTAAATTGGAAATTTTAATTAAATAAATATATATTTAAAATAAATGGATTAAAATAAATATTAGAAGAAAATACAACCCTTCATTAAATAATGAGCTTTATTATTATAAGGATATTCGATCTCCATTGCTGGTTTTACATAGCTATTGTTTTAGTGAGTAATCCTCCCTAATGGAGGAACGTTCATTAGCAAGTTAGCACCGTTTAATCTCGAAAGATAAGTAATCTTGTAAGTTTTTTATATAGTTTGACCACCCTAATGGTGGCGACTGTATAAGACTTGCAAGAATATGAAACAATGGTGGAAGCTCATAAGATAGAATAGCCTTGACTCTCGCCTAAACGGGACAACGCGGATTCACATCTTGATCGAATAAAAGGTTGCTAGAATGTTTGACATTTTAGATGAGCTGACAACTCTATTCAATGAATGATAGCTTTGACTCTCGCCTAAACGGGACACTGATATCAGTTTGTTGAAAACCTTGGAAATTATTTAGGATTGTATGTTTTAGTATTTTCACTTGTCATTCCTACTTGCTATGTGCTTCATAATTTCTGAATTGTGTATGAATTTATACTGAACCATGTTATTTTCTGTTATTAAATCGTAGTTTAATTTCGAATCTTCATTGTTGGTCTAACTTGATTTGTTTTTCTAATGAGATAAATCCCTAATGGATTTTAACCATTAGACTAACATAATAGTGTTAGATCTCGAAAGATAAATATTGTATATGCAACATCTAGCTGTTCATCAATTGATGACACCTTAGACTAGTGTTTTACAATATGAAACAAGAAGATTATATAAATAAGATTACTTTGACTCTCGCTAATCGGAGCATCGTTGGATTCTTATTTAAAACAAAATTATCCTAATTCCTCTTAGCTTATTCATTTCGAATTAGCTTAAAGACATATCGTTGGATGAATGGTCTATAAATCATATAAAGTCTTAATTTCTCTTTAGAAATTAGATGACGCATATTATTATATTCCCGGAATTCTATCCCAAAATGATATAAATCCTCAATCTTAGATATCTCCTACTTGTATAGGCAAATCATAGAGTTAGATTAGTAGTGGTGGTCCAAGAGAGAATTACTAATTATACAGTTACACTTTCACAAGTGATTAATAACCATTTTCTTTCAATGGATTCAAACTGTATGAGTTTAGTATTCTGTGACCAAAATCCACTTGCACTATTCTAAGAACTCTTTGATATAACTAAAGTAAGTCATCAAAAGATTCAACCACATATTTTATAAATCTATGGCATTTGTATCTTGTTCATAGTGGTTTTGACAAGATCATTCTCTGCAAAGAGTTAATATGCCTATATCCACTGAAAGTGATTTCATCTCATTCGCAGATGGATGTATATTCAGGGGTGGATATGAGTTTTCGTTGTATTCTTAAAACGATCACTCTAGATTTTACCTTATGCAAAAGAAATTTGAAATGTTTGAAAAATTTCATGAATTTCTAGCAATGGTGAAGGTAAGTGGTTAAAGATCTTGCGAACTGATAGGGGTGGAGAAAAAGGTAGTAGATATGCAGTTCAAAGATCATTAATTTGATTTTTGAATTATATCCAAACTTACCTCCCCAGAAATTCGAGTTGCATATTGATGATTAGTTACTAGTTGTTGCCTAAATCTTTATATGGTAATAACATTTCAGAATGATGTAATGGTTGTATACTTAATGTAAATCATTACTAGATTCATAGATGACCTAATCGAAATCTTAAGAAAAGCTAGAACTGCTAACCCTGGTTTGCATGTTTGTTAGCTATTCTAAGTGATTAGGGGTGGAGCATCCCATAGTCATTAGATAAGAAAGTGTTTGTTTAAACAAATACTACTTTTCTAAGAAAATGACTAAGTCTCAAAATAAAGTAGCAAATAAAGGAGATATTTTTTTTTCTTGATTCCAAAAGTGTTCTATCATCTTATTTTACAAGATGATCCCACTGCCTCTGTTGTCTTAACACAACTGAAGAGGTCTATACCATTTAGATTTCTTTGACATAGTTCACGGTACCTTGTTGTAGTGGGAGAGTTTCTAGGAACTCACCTTGTTATAACTTGGAAGACACTAGTGATTAAAATCCATTGTGAGTTTAAACAAGTAATGGATTGTCAAGATAAGAAACTAAGAAGAAAGCCAAGAGAACTATAGTTTGATCCATTCACATGGAGTAACCTAAAGTTTTCTGTTACAAGGACATGAAAGGAAATTTTCGTTCATAAGTCTATTCAATGGACTTAACAAAACTTCATGTTCCTAGTATTGTAGGTTTGAGTTTATCTAAACCTATGGCTTGTGGTATACCTGGTAATTACTTACTCTAATGCAAGCAACTTACTTTAGTAAGATGCTGGAGCATTTTCTTTCCAATGGCAATCTATAGAAGCTTCACAACTTCTAAGCATAGATTTTATTTATCTAAGGAAAAGTTTCAACTATTCCAGAGAAGATAAAGCCATGAAAGAATTTCTTAAATCAACAGTGAGAGGTCTCAGATATGCTTTAGTATGCCTTAGACCAGACATCTGCTGTTGAGTGGGAGTAATGAGTAAGTGTCAGAATAATCCAGGAGAAGAACATTGGAAGACAATCAAGTAAATCTTAAGATTAAGAAGAGGAACTATATGTTAGTCAATAAGGGTGTTTGTTTAAAACTCTTAGACTACACCACATCAGATTTCAAGACTTGCCTTTGTGCTAGAAAGTCTGCTGATGAGATGGTGATTACTTTGGGGGTGGAGTAGTGATTTTGGAGAAGTGTAAAAACCTATCTGAAATCTCTTGGTCTACCAGAAAGAGACTGAATGTTAAAAGTTGCAGGAAAGATACTTTTTCAGTCTAAGGAAAGTTCTATACATTTGTGGCAGTGTTCCAACTTGCCTTAACTACTAGGGTTACTTCCTGTATAACAAAAGAGTAGTTGCCCAAAAGTATAGAATCCAGTATCCCAAAAGAGTAGACATATAGAGAGGAATTTCACATTATCAAGGATTTTGTGATTAAGGAAGAGTAATAGTGGGGAAGAGGTTGTGTTTAATTCAACCTATCAGATCCTATTACGAGGAGTTTACTACTATTACACTTGATTGGTATATCAAGGTGTTAATGATTATTTGAAATGCACTTTTTGTTTTATATTAGTGCAAGTGGGAGTTTGTTGGGTTTTATGCCCTAAATAAAACTCATTTCATATAATCAGATTTACTTATTAATAAAGATCAGAAATAACATTTTATGTTGCATGGCTCACATGATTTATTTCATGATTATATGTGTATATAATGTATGAATTCTTTTTAAGTCCAGAACATATGAGTTGGTTAAAGATTATAGTGTTGTCAGCACAGTGGAATATAATCTTTATTATATGTTCAAAAGTTGATTCCCTGATTTGTCAGAACACTGGATTTAGACTGACATGGTATAATCAGCGATAGGTATTCTTACACCTTGGAAAAGTGTTATGTCCTTTCCAGGACATTGGCAAAGTTTACTAGTATCGGATGCATGGAGTATGCATTGGAATGGACCGATATTGAACTTTGAATTAGATTTTGAAACTTACCGTAAACATCTATTCAATTCAATATCATAAGTTGATCCTAGATCACATGATCGAAATCCTCATATGGTTAGGCTCAATTTCAAGAGTATTATTCGTGTTCTTTGATTTGTTAGTTAAGCCTAGTTTTGTATCAGGGTGATACGTACATTTTGGGAACACGGTAATGCAATTGAATGGGGGAGCGCTAACATAAATATGGAATCTATAGCTTCTATTTGGCAAATAGAAGTAAAGGATGATTTCCTTCGAGCTTAAGCAAACGAAGATAAATGGTGGAGATCTCATTTCACTTAAGTGAAATATCATTTATACAGGGTTAAGTGTTTTAAGGATAAAATACATTGTAGGGTGTTACGGTAATTTAATCCTGTACAGTGTAAATCATCTATATAGAGGATCATTGATCACATTAGGGTTATAACAATGGATAACTAATGACGTGTCTATATCGTGGAACATATAGAGCGTTTCTATATGACTGAGAGTGCAATTCCAAGTTCTAAGTGTGGATTTAATGAGGAATTAATAAGTTAGGGAATTTACTTGGTAAATTCGGTTCGACTTATTGGAAGCTCGGTTATATAGACCCATGGTCCCCATACTAGTTGAGGCCATACTGCTTGTAAGACTCAGTTAATTGATTTTAATTAATCAATTATAATTCTAAAAGTTAGACTATGTCTACTTTATGAATTCTCACAGTTTAAGGATGAAATCGTAAATAAAAGGGTTTCTAGGTTTAATTATTAATTAAGAGACTTTGTATGTCTGATTAATAATTATTTTAAATGACAATATTATTTAATAATCTATTTTAGTTATTAAATAATTAGTTTTGGCATTTAAATGATTAAAATTGGAAAAATGGCATTTTTGGAGAAATTGAAATAAAATTGAGGAAACTGCAAAATCCAAGTGAGGCCCATTTCCCTCTATGGCCGAGCACTCCCTTGGTGTTTCCCAATTATTATTTTCATTTTTAATTGCCATGTAATTGCTAATCAAAGCCTAGCTATAATAGGAAAGTGGTGGATCACACTAAATAAGGCAGTTAATCAATTACACAGTAAAAGAGGAAACTGTTTATTTGGAAAGTTGTGCTCTCCCTTTTCCCTATATAAAGCAACCTTGTTCTCTTCTCTTCCATGGATAAAAAGCCACGAAATTAAGAGAGAAAAGTAGAGAGAAATTTCGAAATCCTTGTGAGATGAGTAGTGCCCACACACATCAAGTGGTATCTCAATCATGGTATGGAAGACTATGGAATTTCTGTATCAAAGAAGGAGAAAAGAAGATCCAGGTTCAGATCTTGGTGATGCTCTGCTACAGAAAGGAATCAAGGGCTAGAGATCTGAACGGAAGGAGTCATATTATTCCGCTGCACCCACTGTAAGGTTTTCTAACTTTATATGTGTTTATTTTCATTGTTTTAGAATTCATATTAGGTTGTTAATCTAACATACTTGTTAGTAAATCTAGATCCTGGTAAAATAATATCCAACAAGACGGTCCATTGAAAAATGTCGTCTTAGGAGAACTGCCAGTCTACGAGTCTTGCCTAGAAGGAAAAATGACCAAACATTCTTTCTCTGCAAAGGGAGAACGTGCCAAAGAACCCCTAGGGTTAGTACATTCAGATGTTTGCGGACCGCTGAATGTAAAAGCCAGAGGAGGTTATGAGTATTTCGTCACTTTCATTGACGATTTCTCTAGATATAGTTTTCTTTACCTAATGCAAAAGAAATCTGAAACGTTTGAAAAGTTTCAGGAATTTCATGCTTTGGCTCAAAACAAATTAGGTAAAACATTAAAGATCTTGCGAACTGATAGGGGTGGAGAATATATGGATATGCAGTTCAAAGATCATTTAATTGAACTTGGAATTGAATCCCAATATACTGCCCCAAGCACTCCACAACAGAATGGAGTTGTAGAAAGAAGAAATCGCACTCTCTTAGAAATGGTTAGGTCTATGCTGAGTTATTCAACTCTGTCTACGTCCTTCTGGGGATATGCTATCCAAATGGCAAACGACATTTTAAATGTTGTTCCATCTAAAGCAGTCCCTAAGACACCCGTCGAACTATGGAATGGTCGCACACCTAGTTTGCGCCATTATAGGATTTGGGGGTGCCCTGCTCACGTCTTAAGAAAGAAAGAAGTCAAACTGGAATCGCGAACTGAAGTTTGCATGTTTGTCGGAAATTCTAAAGAGACTAGGGGTGGACTATTCTATAGTCACAAGGATAACAAAGTGTTTGTTTCTACAAATGCTACTTTCCTTGAAGATAACTATATGAAAGATAACAAACCGAAAAGTGAAATTGTATTAGAGGAAATGCTCACAGATACTGTTCCTTCAAATGTACCATCTTCTTCTACTCAAGAAGAGGAACATCCCACTCCCTCAGTTGTAGCAACTGAGAAAACTACTACTAAAGCTCCTGTTCAGAAGGTCACCGCTCCTCGTCGTAGTGGGAGGGTTTCTACGAAACCATCTCGTTATGGCTTGGATGGTGAAATCAATATGGTCGTTGGTGACGGTATTGATGACGACCCATTGACCTATAAACAGGCAATGGCAAGTCCGCAACGGAAGCGATGGTCAGCCGGTATGGATTCAGAAATGGATTCCATGAAAAAGAACAAAGTCTGGGAATATGTAGAACCACCTGATGATTTTCGTCCAATTGGATGTAAATGGGTCTACAAGAAGAAAAGAGGTGCTGGAGGCGAAGTCGAAACTTTCAAAGCTAGACTAGTCGCCAAGGGTTATACCCAAAGAGAAGGTGTGGACTATGAGGAAACTTTTAGTCCGGTTGCCATGCTCAAATCCATCCGAATTCTTCTCTCCATAGCTGCCACTTTAGATTATGAAATTTGGCAAATGGATGTTAAGACAGCCTTTCTTAATGGGCTTCTTGAAGAAACCATCTATATGGAGCAACCAGAAGGTTATGTTCTTCCTGGGCAGGAGAATAAAGTTTACAAATTAAATAGGTCCATATATGGGCTTAAGCAAGCTTCTCGCTCATGGAATAAAAGGTTTGATGAGATCATCAAGACCTACGACTTTCATCAGAATGAAGATGAACCTTGTGTTTACCAACTCAAGGAAAACCAAGTAGTAGTATTCCTGGTCCTTTATGTTGATGACATTTTGATCATTGGAAACAATATCAAGAAAATGACTCACATCAAGGAATGGCTTGACACTCAATTCGATATGAAAGACTTGGGTGAGGCAGCCTATGTTCTTGGTATTCAGATTGTCGGAAACCGAAAGAACAGATCCCTTGCTCTCTCTCAAACAACTTACATTGACAAAATTCTAGAGAGATTTTCCATGACCAATACCAAAGGGGAAAACATGCCCTCTAGACATGGTATCCGTCTATCTAAGGAACAGTGTCCTACTGATCCTCAAGAGATAGAAGACATGGCAAAAATTCCTTATGCTTCTGCAGTTGGAAGTCTAATGTATGCTATGCTATGCACTTGACCTGACATCTGCTATGCAGTTGGAATCGTGAGCAGGTATCAGTCAAATCCAGGACGGGTACATTGGAATGCTGTTAAGTATATTTTGAAATACTTAAAGAGTACAAGAGATTATGTATTAGTCTACAAGGGTGGTGCTTTAAATCCCTTAGGCTATACAGACTCAGATTTCCAGGGATGTCTTGAAGACAGGAAATCTACATCTGGGATGGTGTTTACTCTTGGGGGTGGAGCAGTGGTTTGGAGAAGTGCTAAACAAACTGCGATTTCGGATTCTACCATGGAGGCAGAATACATAGCTGCGGCTGAAGCAGCGAAAGAGGTTGTCTGGCTTAGGAAGTTCTTCACCAGTCTTGGTGTAGTTCCTGGAATGGATAGGCCTCTAGTCCTGCTTTGTGATAACACTGGAGCTATAGCCAACAGTAAGGAACCTCGGAGCCACAAGAGAAGTAAGCATATAGAAAGAAAGTATCATATTATCAGAGAATATGTGGCAAGAGGGGATGTACTGGTGGAGAAAGTGGATACGCAGGATAACTTGGCTGGTCCATTCACCAAAGTCTTGGCAGTAACTTCATTCGAAAAGCACCGTCAGAATTTAGGATTAATTGAAATGTACTGATTTGTTTTATATTAGTGCAAGTGGGAGTTTGTTGGGTTTTATGCCCTAAATAAAACTCTGTTTCAATGTAATCCAGATTATTCAATATCAATAAAGTAACAGAAGTAATTTTTCATTCACTTGTGTATGTTTTGGTTCACTTAATCAATTGCTTGTCTGTTTGATTTATAAATTCATCCAAACCCCTTTTCACATACTTGATCATGTTTATTGTGTTGTCAACACAGTGGAAAATAAACATGACTATGTGAATAAAGTATTCCTAGATTTATCGAACATTTGGGTTTCAACGATATGACAATCTACAACAGAGTTTACTTACATTTGGAGAAATGTTATGTTCTTTCCAGAACATAGGTTAAAGTAAAGCTCAGGTTGGATGCATGGAGTATGCATTGGAATGGACCGATATTGAACTTTGAATTAGATTTTGAAACTTACCGTAAACATCTATTCAATTCAATATCATAAGTTGATCCTAGATCACATGATCAAAATCCTGATATGGTTAGGCTCAATTTCAAGAGTATTATTCGTGTTCTTTGATTTGTTAGTTAAGCCTAATCTTTAGTCTGGGCAATACATACATTTTGGGAACACGGTAGTGCGATTGAGTGGGAGCGCTAACATAAATATGGAATCTATAGCTTCTATCTGGCGAATAGTAAGCAAAGGGTGATTTCCTTCGAGCTTAACCAAACGAGATAAATGATTGAGTACTCATTTCACTTAGTTGAAATATCATTTATACAGGGTTAAGTGTTTTAAGGATAAAATACATTGTAGGGTGTTACGGTAATTTAGTCCCTTTACAGTGTAAATCATCCATATAGAGGATCATTGATCACATTAGGATTATAACAATGGATAACTAATAATGTGTCTATATGGTGGAACATATAGAGCATTCTATATACTGAGAGTGCAATTCTGAGTTCTATGTGTGGATTCAACGAAGAATTAATAAGTCAGTGAATTTAAGTGGTAAATTCTAGATCTGCTTATTGGAAGCTCGGATATATAGACCCATGGTCCCCTCACTAGTTGAGATGATATTACTTGTAAGACTCATTTAGTTGATTTTAATTAATCAATTAAAAATTCTCAAGATAGACTTGTCTATTTGAGAATTTATCACTTATTAAGGGCAAAACAGTAAATAGAGATTTTGAAGGGCTTATTTATTAATTAGGAAACTTTAATTAGTTTCATTATTAATAAAATAAATGATAATATATTATTTGATAATTAATTTTAATTATTAAATAATTAGATTTGTCATTTATGTGGTTGAACAATGGAATTGACAGTTTTTGACAAAACAGGAAACTATCAGTGTAGGAAAAGGAAAGTTGGAAAAGTGGCAAGCCTTGTTTCCACAATGCCTAGGCCGGCCACTTAGCTTCCTTTTCTATTTGATTTTTTCAATTCCAAATGTCAATCATAGCCCTTGGTGGTCTTCTATAAATAGAAGGCAAAGGCTTCAGAGTTACACACAACTGTACAACCTTTTCACAGTATTATTCTGAAAGAATTTTCTCTAAGAAAATTCTCTCTGAGCCGCCACCCTCTCTCTCTCTCTTCCTTCACTGTTTCGAAATGTATAAGTGCTAGAGTAGTGCCCACACACATCAAGTAATACCTCAATCATAGTGAGGAAGGCTTTGTAGAATTCAGAAACAACAAAGAAGGACTATCGGGCTCAGATCTTGATTATACTCAGCTACAGAAAGGAATCAAAGGTTAGAGATCTGAGTGGGAGGAGACATATATTCCGCTGCAATCACTGTAAGATTTCTGATACTCTTATGTGTTTAATTTCCTATCGTTATAGAAGTTCATATTTAGGTTGTTAAATCAACATACTTGTGAGTAGATCTGAGATCCTGGTAAAATAACTTCCAACACTCTGTACGTTTGGTTGATCTGAATAGAGGAAGGTCTGGGTATGTTGTATTGGGAGGCATCTTCCTATTCTCCCAAAATTTGGATATAGCCTGAGCTTTTCCTCTTTGCACCCCTTTTGAGAAACATATGGATGATTTCTGTAGGTTTATAGCTTGTCCCGACCACTGACAGTAAACATCAAGGCATTCCCGGAATGCCTTCACTTCTCTTATTGTTTCTTGGCCAAAGAGAATGATGTCATCCGCGAACATAAGATGGTTTACCGTCATTCCTTGCCTACCAATCTTAAATCCTTTGATCAACCCTCTCCTTACTTTTTGTTGGAGAAGTCTGGAGAGTGTTTTCGCCGCTAAGATAAAGAGGGTCAGGGATAGCGGGTCCCCTTGTCGAAGACCCCTCTCGGGAACAAACTTTCTGACAATTGCACCATTGAGAAAGAGTTTAATTTGCTTAATAGAGATGCAAGCTCTCACCCATTCAGTAAAAGGTTGAGTGAATCCAATGTGAGTTAAGACACTCAAAATGAATTTCCACTCCATCTTGTCATACGCCTTTTCCATGTCCAGTTTTATCATCATAAATCCTCTCTTTCCTTTCTTCCTGGAAAAGGATTGAGCAATTTCTCTAGCTATCATCATATTTTCGGCAATGTTTCTTCCTTTGACGAAAGATGCCTGGTTCAGGGATATGATCTTCTAGATTACACCCCTCAGCCTAGAAGCGATTATCTTGGATATAACTTTATATGCTACATTACAGAGGGCTATGGGTCGGTAGTCTTTGGTTAGTGTCGGGTTGTCCTTCTTTGGCACAAGCATAAACGAAGTGTCATTAATGTAATTGGGCAGTTCAGAGTGGGTAAAAAAGTAAGAAACCATCTCCACTAGATCATAGTTAACTATTTCCCAATGATGTCTGTAGAAACTTGGTGGTAGCCCATCAGGGCCTGGGCTTTTGGCCTTTCCCATTTCAAACATTGCAGCGTTCACTTCTGCTGCATCTGGAAGAGCATTGAGAATGAGGTTGTCTTGTTCATCGATTTGTTTGTGGAACACTTCATATAACACAGGTTTTGCATGGTGCGGTTGACCCTTGCATAACTCTATGAAACTCTCCAGGAAGCACTTAGCAATCTCATCTTCGTCTCTGATCCAGTTTCCATCTACAGAGTTTTTTACACATTGGATGTAGTTCCTCCTTCTTCTAACGATTATGGAGGCGATGAAGAATTTCGAACACTTATCGCCCTCCTGAAGCCATTGAATTCTTGATTTTTGCTTCCAATGTATTTCTTCTCTGGTCAGCACTTCATTGAGGTTGTTTTTGGCTACCTCAATTGTTTTCAAGCCATCCGGGTGGTGTTTCTCCGCATTCTCCAACGCAACAGTTGACTCTTGCACTTGAAGGCTGAGCTTCTTGAATTGTTTCTTGTTCCAATGACTCAGTTTTTGACAAGTGTTTCTAACCTTTCGATGGAAGTTTATCATGGGATTCAGGTGGAGTCTTTTGGTCCATGCTTCTTTCACCACCCAAAAACAACGCTTATCCCTTGCCCACATATTTTTGTACTTAAACTGCCGTCCCTTACAATTAACACCAACAATGGTATCAAGTAAGATTGGTCTATGATCTGATGCCATAGCAGATAGGTGGTTGATCACCGCACTCGGGAAGAGGATTCTCCAATCCGTAGAAGCCAAACCACGGTCTAGACGGGCTTTTTTAATTGATCCTGCCTAGGGGGATTTGTTGTTGCATTTGGACCAAGTGAAGGGAGGGCCATGGAATCCCAAATCCACCAGCACCGCACGACTCACCATTCAGTGGAGATCAAAGGCATAACAAGAGGAATTACCTCTATTTGAATAATTCAGACATTCAGAGTCTCGGAGGGTGCCATTCAAGTCACCCAGGATCAAGGTTGGCACTTGATTGGAAAGGACCATCTCTCCAATGGTACTCCATTGAGATTCTTTATCCCTTTCATGAGGCGGACCGTACATACCAAAGAAGTGCCAAATTTCTCCTGGGGGGTCTGAAGAGATTTCCCCTTGTATCAAGAACTTGTTAGTTGGGATTATGTTGCAAAGCACTCCTTGCATCCAGCATAAGCCAAATCCACCTGATAGACCCACTAGAGGAATGTAGTGGCTGTTTACAAACTTCAGGCGATTACAAAGACTTTGAAACTTGCTTGGAGGGACACGGGCCTCCGATATCAGTAACATCTCGGGTTGGTGTTGACGGACAAGGGTCGCCAATCGCCGAACTGTCGTGGAATTCCCGAGGCCACGATAGCTCCATGCCAATATCCTCATGGCGACTGTGGAGACTGTTGTGGGCAAGTCTCCATAGCCCCAAAGCAAAAATCCACACTCTCATGTGGTTGTTGGGATGGTTGGCCTCCAGGATTGACATCATTTAGTTCTCTTATTGTACACCTTGTGTTTGTTAAAGCCGATTTTTCAATCCCTACAAAGTGGTTATCAAGGTCAACCTTAAGATCAAACGATTTTCTTTCCCAAAGATTAGTAATTGTAGCTCCAATTCCTTTCGCTGACTTGGATGAGTTCCTCCATTTGAATGGCTTAGGAGTGGTTGACATACCCAATTGAGATTTTGGCGGTCTTTCTCTCTTTTTTGGTGTCACTCCTCCTGCATGACTTGGGTTGCTCTGTTTCTTGGGTTTTCCCCTGTGTTTGGAGGAGCTTCTAGTGTTGTTGCTTCCCAGATTAAAAGGAGTTGGATCGAGTGGTACTGTGGGACTTATATCTGAGGAGTGGCAATTGGAGTGAGTAACATCATGGAGATTGATATTATCTTTACTCACTTGTTCATCAACATCTCCTTGTGATGCAGGTTTAGATTCTGCCGTTGGGGGACTAAAAATGAAACCATCAGAGGCTTTCCTCTTGCGTGGGCCATTGAGATGTTCTTGGACTCTAAAGTCCTCAATATTTGTAATTGGGTTGAATAAGGTTGGTTCCCTTTGGAATTTGTCCACTGTGAGAGAACCCATAAGCAATTCCCTAGCTTTTGGCTGAGCCCAACATTCCTTGCTTGGCCATTGAATAATTTGGGCTTGAGAGCCTAATGGGGAGGCCTTATAGGGTGTTGAGGGGCTTCCTTGAGATTCTTTTTGACTGGAAACTGACATTTGCTCCTTGCATGCTGCAGAAACGAAAATTTGAGTAGTGGGGTCGGTCACGCTCACCTCTACCATATTGGGATTAAACATTATGTTGGCCTTTGTACACCTGTTGTCTCCCTCCGAGTTGGGAAGTTCTCTTCCACTTACTGCCTTTTCGGGCTCATGGTCCCCTTTTTGGTTAATATATAGTTCAAATTCATTCCCCCTTTGAGCTTTGTTTTTTGCCTTACTTTTTGAGTTTTCTGCAGCTGCCTCAATAAGGTCACTGATCATGGCCCTTTTGGAGTTATTGCCAAAAAAGGCAAATTCTCCAATGCCTTGGAGGTAAACAAGTGGTAGTTGGGTAATGACTTCCTCTGCCGCTGGGTCACCATTTTCATCGTCGGAGTCGGTGACAATTCTTCTTTTTGTAGGAAATTGCATTCGACACTCCCTCAATTCTGTCTCACCCCCGTGTTTGATTGCCTTTTGGGCCTTCACCTGATTGCGTAGGATGGGGTCCCTCCCCAACCTTTTTTGCAGGACCCAGTCTTGGAACCACTTGGCCAATGGAGATGTGAACGGCGACTTATCCTGGGCATCCTTCTTCAACCATGTACCAAATAGTGGATAGAAATTCCCCTGGTCGTCCTTAACCACAGTGGGTGCTTTGAAGCAAGTCCTCTGATCATGTGTGAAGAGCCCGCATTTGAAGCAAACCTTGGGAAGTTTTTCGTATTTGTATTGTATCCACAGGTCTTTCAGCTTTTGTCTTCTGAGGAAAAACCAGCAAAGATGGGTTTATTAAGGTCTATAGCGGCTCTGAACCTCAAAGTACTCAATCCAACAGCGTCTTCTATGCCATGGGGCAGTTCAAAAACAAGGGAAGCCTTCGTCGCCAGCTCTTTGAGGTTGGATAAGTTCCAGTAAAAAGGGGGTATACTTTCCACGTTGACCCACAAAGGGATTTTGTCGAAATGGACTTTCGCCGGTGTTAGCCATGCTGGCCAAGGCATGATTACCAGCAAGGCCCCACACACAAACCAGGGGCGTCTGGTTAGGACGTTCATAGCGTCGTTTCTATCAGCAAAGGTGAACTGTAATAGACCATCATCTATCTCTTTCCACTTCCATCCTCTGATGGCATTCCATGAGAGCTTTAGGGAGCCCTGAATTGCAGCTTTACCCAGCTTGTATCTGATGATTATTTTCCCAAGTAGAATCTTGCTATCTTGCTTTGGTTCATCAACCTCTCCAGGATTGAGGCTGAATGTGATGTCATCTGGGGATATCTGGATCGAGTCTTCAAACACATCGCAGATTCCTATAGGGTCCATGTTATTTGTAGATGCGTCTGATACACTGTTCGATTAAGAGCGATTGCTAACTGCAAGATGTCCGGTGCTAGCAATCCTCTATGAACTTCCAAGAAGCATACTCCAGCAGAGGTACATAATCACAAATTTTGTATATACAATCAATACAAACAATACAAACACACAACACCTAAAAAAGCAAAAAAACAAATAAAAAGTATATATACGATCAATCATAAAATTTATAAACATACAATCTTGAAATCCTTGTCTTTGCCCTACTCTTTTTTGATAAACCACCATCCATACTACTAGATTTTCTTTTTTACCAATAAGATGAACAACTTCAAAAACTATTTTCACAAGTTCAAAGTCATCATCTTTTTCTTCTTTACGAGTGGATTTCTTCATACACTTCTCATTATTATCACCCTAAAAAAATATATAAAATACTTAAAGAGTAAATCACAATTGAACATTAAAATATATTAGAGATAAATATGCATTCGAAAACCAATTTTAAAATAAAGCATTCAAACTAATTTCACGAGAAATCATTGAACAAAAAAAATAAAGTAGTTAATTAATTAACTATAAACCAGTTCCATGAGAAGCCAAAATAGTTGTTAATCGATCCTTCAATTTTTGTCTACTACACACCTAAAAACGGTTGTAACATTACTAAAATTAATAAATTCAAAGGCAGAGAATATTTATATATATGTGTATACATAAAAATAGATAAATATATTATCATGTTTTTTTTCTTCTTCTCAATACACACCATTGATAAATATTGTAACTTAAAATTCATAGTTAATGAATTTCTAAATATTAGACATAAAAAATTCAAATTGCTTAATAACACGTCAAGTCACTAATAAATGTAAAGTACATTAAAGCATATTTATTGAGTAAATTCTACTTATAACCAGTCCCTTACATACAAATATCTACATCAGCACATTTACAACATAAATAAACAAAGGACTCAATCCTAGATGGATTTGCCTCTACTGGATCAAGAACCAGATGTTAGTTACAACTGTTATTGTAACTAACTCTTAGATCTTTGATCAACCGACTCTATACAAGTATATAAACATGGAAATAAAGAAAATACAAGTAGTACACACAAAATCAGAAGAGAGAGAGAGGAGTTAAAAGGAATAAACCCTAGTTTGAGACTTCTGCTCCAAGATCCAAAGTAGAGAAAGCAGGTTCTCGTGGTGAGGAGGTAGAAGAAAGGAAGTACATGTTGAGTTTTGTACCCTAAATAAAACTCATTTCAATATAATCAGATTTACTTATTAATAAAGATCAGAAATAACATTTTATGTTGCATGGTTCACATGATTTATTTCATGATTATATGTATATAATGTATGAATTCTTTTTAAGTCCAGAACATATGAGTTTGTTAAAGATTATAGTTATTATAATGTTGTCAGCACAGTGGAATATAATCTTAATTATATGTTCAAAAGTTTATTCCTTGATTTGTCAGAACACTGGATTTAGACTGACATGGTATAATCAACGATAGGTATTCTTACACCTTGGAAAAGTGTTATGTCCTTTCCAGGACATTGGCAAAGTTTACCAGTATCGGATGTATGGAGTATACATCGGAAGGGACCGATATTGAACTTTGATTAGATATATTAAAACTTACCGTAATATCTATTCAATTCAATATCACCTGTTGATCCTAGATCAAATGACCTTAATCTTGATATGGGTAGGTTCGATCTCAAGAGTACTATACATGTTCTTTGATTTGTTATTTCAGCCTACTTTTGGGTCAGGGTGATACGTACATTTTGGGAACATGATAGTATAATTGAGTGGGAGCGCTACCATAAATATGGAATCTATAACTTCTATAGGAACTTAGAAGTGAAACGATGATATCCTTCGAGCTTGGCTAAACAGAAATAAATGGTGGAGATCTCATTTCACTTCGCTGAAATATCATTTACGGAGCCAAGTGTTTTAAGGATAAAATACATTGAAGGTGCAGCGGTAACAGTAGTGCCTTTTCAATGTAGATCATCTATTAGAGGGTCATTGATCACATTAGGATTATAACAATGGATAACTAATGACGTGTCTATATCATGGAACATATAGAGCATTCTATATGACTGAGAGTGCAATTCCAAGTTCTAAGTGTGGATTCAATGAGGAATTAATAAGTTAGGGAATTTACTTGGCAAATTCGGTTCGACTTATTGGAAGCTCGGTTATATAGACCCATGGTCCCTATACTAGTTGAGACCATACTGCTTGTAAGACTCAGTTAATTGATTTTAATTAATCAATTATAATTCTAAAGTTAGACTATGTCTACTTTATGATTTTTCACTAAGCAAGGGCGAAATTGTAAAGAAAATGGTTTCTAGGTTTAATTATTAATTAAGAGACTTTGTATGTCTAATTAATAATTATATTAAATGACCATATTATTTGATAATCTATTTTAGTTATTAAATAATTAGTTTTGGCATTTAAATGGTTAGAATTGGAAAAATTTCATTTTTGGAGAAATAGAAATAAAGTTGAGGAAACTGCAAAACCCTAGTGAGGCCCAAGTCAAACCTATGGCCGGCCACTATAGTGTGTTTTCCAATTATTATTTTCAATTTTAATTGCCAAGTAATTGCTAACCTAAACCTAGCAATAATAGGAAAGTGGTGGATCACACTAAATAAGGCAGTTAATCAATTACACAGTAAAAGAGGAAACTGTTTATTTGGAAAGTTGAGCTCTCCCTTTTCCCTATATATTGCCGCCCATCTCTTCTCTTTGAAAGGCATCAGTATCACACGAAATCAAGAGAGAAAAGAGAGAGAATTTCAAAATTCCTTGAGTGAATGAGTAGTGCCCACACACATCAAGTGGTACCTCAATCATAGTATGTAAGACTATGGAAAATCTGCATCAAAGAAGGAGAAAAGAAGATCCAAGTTCAGATCTTGGTGATGCTCTGCTACAGAAAGGAATTAAGAGCTAGAGATCTGAACGGAAGGAGTCATAATATTCCGCTGCACCCACTGTAAGTTTTTCTAACTTTATATGTGTTTATTTCATTATTTTAAAATTCGTATTAGGATATTAATCAAACATACATGATAGTAAATAGATCCTGGTAAAATAATTCCAACAGTACATGCATAACAACAGAAAACTAAGTTAGATCGAGAACAAAACAGAGAAGAACAAAATCAAAAAGTGTACAAAGAGAAAATCGAGTCTTACCTGATCGTTTTCTGTGATAGGAAGCTCCAAAATATTGTAAATCGACATTGTTGATAGTGGATATTAAGGTAGATCTCTGAGATGAGCTTGACGGAGACATAGCCCTAATTTTTAGGATGAACTTAAAATATTTTCTGGTGCTTTCTCTACCTTACTCTTGTTTTTCATTTGCTAAAACTAAATCTATGTGTGTGGGTGGGATTCTGGGTTTCGTGCTTAGAATCGAGCAAGTTCTTGAGAAGAACTTGCTCTGCTAGGGTTTCGAGTTTTCAGATCTGAGAGGCTGAGTGTGTGTTAGGGTTTCTAGACTCTTCTTTGAGAGTCTTTAAGCCAAGGGGGTCCAACGACACAAGGTTTGGTGTCGTAGGGGGTTAAACACTGCCATTTTGTCTAAAACACACTTAGACAAAGTAAAGGTCAAAATTGACCTTGATACTGATAATATTTTATTTTGTTGGTGTAGGTTAAAGTGGTAAAAATCCTACAGTGGTATCAGAGCCTGGTTTGGCTAAAGAAGATCAACAAAAACTAAAGAAGGAATTATCAGGAAGGAATCTGGCAAGGAATCTTGAAAGAAAGATTACCAATCAAGAACACACTCAAACCTGGAAGAGGATTAAAGTTCTGAATCAAAAATTGATCCTGAGAAAGAAGAAAATAGTTCTTAATCAAATTCAGATCCAGAAACAGAAGCAGAAACATCATAAAATAATAAACATACTGAGATTTCTAAAACTCTATCTGATTTCAATTTTATTAATATGAGTAACATAAAAGTTGATATTGATAAATTTAATGGTACAGGTGACTACAGAATCTGGAGAAAGAAAATTAGGTCTCTCCTAGCTCAACAAAAATTGCTAAGGGTGATAGATGAACCTATTGAATGGCTAGAAGGAACCTCAAAGATTCAGCAGGAAGAATACTTGGAAACTGCTACAGGAATCTTGATATTCAATCTGTAAGATGCAATAATCAGAATTGTAGACAAGGAAGAAACTCCATCAAAGATTTGGAGAAAGCTAGAAGAGCAGTTTCAACAGAAATCTTTGACAAACAAGATTTATCTCAAGGAAAGGATTTTTGGTTTCAAGATGAACCAATCCAAAACCTTAAATCAGAATCTTGATGAATTCTTGAGAATGTATATTGAACTTGCAAACTCAGGGGAAAATGAGGCACTTAGTGATGAGAACCAAGCCATCATCATACTTAATTCATTGCCAGAAACTTATAGATAAGTAAAAACAACAATTAAGTATGGAAGAACCTCTATCACTCTTGATGAGGTCATCTCTGGCTTAAAATCAAAGGACTTAGAGATGAAGACAGAAAGAAATGGTGGCTCTAATGGGGAACTAAATCTGAGTAGAGGAAGACCTACTCAAAGGAAGCCTTGGCATGGGAAAGGAAGGAATCAAAATCATAGCAGAGGACCAAACAAAGGGCAAAGCAACAAAGGAAGACCTAACTCTAAAGGGCCACAAGACACAGAGGGGTGTTACAATTGTGGGAAGCCTGGACACTTCAAGAAAGACTGTTATTTCTTGAAGAAAAACAGAAAGAACAAATTCAATGGGCAAATATGTGACTATAATTTAGAATCCATAAACCCTAAACATAGAACAGATCACCAAAATGCAAATTTAAGTGACTGTTATTAAGATGGGGAAGTTTATGTTGCAGGATCATCTTTTAAAGATGATTGGATACTTGACTCTGGTTGTACTTTTCATATGACTAATAATAGATCTATTTTGACTGATGTCAGGGACTCTACTAAAGGAAAAGTGATTCTAGGGAATGACCAAAGCTGTGAAATCAAGGGAGCAGGGACAATAGCATTTAAAATGCATGATGGGGTAACTAGATCACTAACGGGGGTAAGATATGTTCCTGATCTGTCTAGAAATCTTATTGTACTAAGTGTGCTTGATGATTTGAAAATAAAAAGCAAAATCAAAGATGGACAAATGAAAATATGCAAAGGATCTGTGACTACAATCAAAGTAGTTAAGAAGGAAGGCCTATACTACATGATAGGAGAACCTATAGCTAGAAGCAACAACACTGTTGGACAAAACAACATTTTGCAAAGTCCAGAAGATGCTAAAGCTATTTTGTGGCACAACAGACTTGGACACAGCAAAGGGTTACAAATTGTTAATGAACAACAATTGCTAGGAAAAGATAAAATCAGCAAGGTGGAATTTTGTGAGCATTGCATACTTGGAAAACATCATAGACTGAAGTTCAAAATAGGGATACATAAATCTAAAGGTATATTGGATTATATACAATCAGATTTATGGGGCCCTGAAAAGACACCAACTCATGGAGGTAACATTTATTTTATGTCTATAATTGATGATTTTTCTAGAAAAGTATGGATCTTTTTACTTAAGAATAAAAATGAGGCTTTTCAAAGGTTTAAACATAGGAAAATACTTGTTGAAAATCTTACTAACCAAAGGATTAAAAACCTAAGGACAGAAAATGGTCTGGAATTTTACAACAATGAGTTTGATATGTTTTGCAGAGAAACAGGAATTCAAAGACACAGAACAGTCAGATTGACACCACAACTGTAACGCCCCAATTTCCCGAGACGTCACACTAGCTAGTCCGTTTTAAACCATTTAAGATAAAGACAATAAAAGACTTCTTTAATGAAAAATAACTAAGCATGGGATCTCATTATTTTTAAAACAAAATATTTATTTATTCATAACCTTAAAATATAAAGCTTTACAAGAACTATTTGAATCATAATCTTTAATGAAATATTTTTAAACCAAAACATCGTGACAATCCCCTAACATGTAATCCACGCCTCGAGCTCGCCATCCTCACTGTTTAGTTTTGCCTTTACCTGCACACAGAATACCCGTGAGCTAACGCCCAGTAAGAAGAGCTATGTAGGACATAACCCCCCAACTAGATAACATAATCATAAGTATAACAATATCACAACATCAAATCAATTCATACCATACTTGCATACATATAACAACATGTCATATCGCATATTATTCTCACATATAATACAACATCATATCGCAGTGTAATCTTAATGCATGTTGATGTCGCCCAATTAGTTACACTGCGGTCGCGGTAGTAAATGGGTTATATGTCATATCCACAGGGAGGAAAAATACACTGAAAATGACAGTTAGTAATTTTACGAGGATAAAATAAAAACCTTGAATGTGATGAGAATATTGAGAAAATGATTTCTTTTCAAAAAATTAAACAAGTAATTAAAATAAGAAGTGTTGCCCCTGATTTTGCCCAATATACGTGGACCAACCGGACAGGGACACGTGGACGAAAAGATCTTAACATTTAAATTAATCGCTAAGTCTTGATGAAGAAAGGCGTCTTCCGGGACCTGCCTCCCGGAGAAGGCATCCGGAGTCCTCTATGCTCCCGGAGGCCTAAGTAACATCCAAGCATCTCCGCCAGGTGTCAGGCTTCCCCTGAGCACTCACCTTGCATTTAATGCCGCATGAGAGAAAACATGTTGGCACTGCTAGACGCAATAAAGTCTGACGGCACAACCCCCAATCTGCACCTACGAAACTATGATCACTTAAGTCTATTGATGGCTACACTGCGAAGAGTCACGTCAGTCAAAAGGCAATAAGGACATCCCACATAAAAGCCCTACAGCACCTAGGGATTTGACCATGCATTACCCATGGTATATTCATTCGGAATACCCAACTTTATGGATAGTTACAAAAATACATGTAGTATAATCCTGGGAATCACCCCACCAAAAACACTATAAATACCCCCTCAAAACTCATCAAATGGGGCCGAGAATTTTGGGTTGCATAAGTGCAAGAAGAGTAAATACTCACCAAGAACATTCTATGTATTTAATACACTCATAAATACACAGACTCGTGGACTAAGGCTCATTAACGCCCCAACCACGTAAAAATCCTTCTCTTAATTTCTTACAGTTCTCTAATCTTATATTATTTTATTGGTTGCCGAAAACCTCAGTCAACATTTTGGTGCTTTCATTGAGAGCTGAAGAAAGCTTCTATAAACACACTTTACATCAAACCAATGGTGGAAACTAGAAGCACTCGTCAACCTCGCCCTCTAAAAGATGCTCAAGACCCGAATGAGGAAGACGTAGTCTCAAGAGCAGCTGAGGGCTCTGAGGAAGAAGAAGGAATTCCTGATGATGATTACGAGGGAAACCTCGATGAGTACGCCTACGATGAAGGTAGTTACTCAGAGCTGGTGCTTCTAAGACAAAAGGCTGTCGATCATGAAGCTGAGATCGCAGCCCAAAAAGCACAAAACCAAAAAAATGCAAGAGGCAATGCTGGCCATGCAAAAAGCCATGGAGGCGGCTGGCATCCACGTGCATCCCAAGGCAATGACTTCTGGACTTGGCAAGGAACCAGAAGAATCCTCGCCTAGTACCCAACAGCAGAAGTCTAGGGAACCTAGCCCTATAAGGTATCCCGCTGAAGGGAACCAAAAGAAAAACCATACCTCTACCCCTGGGAGAAAGAAAAAGGTGCAGGATCCGCGAAAGATCCGCTCTGATTTCTCGAGAGGGAAAGGTCCGCAGAGGGGCAAACTCCGAAGAGGGAGTCATGGCCCTCAGGATCGAGAGGACCGAAAAAGCGTTTCCGTGCACCAGGAGCCCGGAGGTAGAGGGAGAAGAGGACAGAGATGTCCTCCCGTTGATTTGAGAAATCAAATCAATGGGAATCAAGGTGACCTCCGGGATCACCTTGACCAAAAGAAGTACAGACCCACGGTCTCCACGGGAACGTTAAATGAAGGAATCATCGCCCGAGTCTGCCAAAGACAAAAAGGCGACGATTCCGACTCAGACTGTGAGGACCGGGAGCCGTGTGCTAAGCACATCCTGGAAGCAGAGCTCCCCAAGAACTTTAAGATGCCGGGAACTCCGATCCTAGCGACCACATGTCGCGGTTTAACCGTGTCATGACGGTCATGAGAGTCGGCAATGATGCAAAATGTCTGTGCTTCCCGCTTACTCTAAGCGAGTCCGCGGAGGAATGGTTCAAGAAGCTGGAGCCAGGATCCGTGGGTTGTTGGAATAAGTTTCAGACCAACTTCCGGAGACAGTTCGTCGCCGCAAGAAAGGTCAACCTCGAGGTCAGTGCCTTGACTAACATCAAGCAGCTGCCCACAGAGACCTTGAAAAACTATGTAAAGAGGTTCCGCGAGGAAGCCTCGAAAACCAAGAAAGTTGATGACGGACAACAGCTTGCCCTTATCCAGGTAGACATCCGTACAGGGACTCCCTTCTGGAATGAACTACAACAGGAAGGAGCCGCAAACCTTCAGGACTTCCAGAAAAGAGTCCAAAAATACATCAACCTTGAAGAGGCCCAAATAGTGGCCTATGGAGGATATTATCCCACCGGGATAGCAGGGTATATGCCCGGAGCCCCACCGTCGGGTACTGTCCTGACTGCGGCTCCACCAATGAGCAGCATACAATTCTCTGCCACTCCCGGATACAGTCAGGACCAGGACTTGGCCCCCGCATCGTCCCATTTTGGAAATCCCTCGGCGATGAATGAACAAGCTCCCTCGCACTCTGCTCCAACTGCCACCCTGGCAGGTCCTTCCCAGGGCTCGAGGAGTAAACGATCCTCCAAAGGTAGCACGCGGACGGAGGAGAAACGCCAAAAGAGGGGGTACACTCCATAGTACACCCAGTATACGGAGTTGACGGACTCCCTAGAGCGTGTGTACTTTGCTACTAGGCAAAATACGCACTACCGAAGGCCGCCTCCCCTGTACAAGGATAGCTCCCGGAGGGACCCCAACAAATGATGCGAGTACCACAACGACATTGGGCACAGCACCAATGAATGCAAAAATCTCAAGGATGAGATTGAAAACCTAATCCGATTGGGGCACCTCTATGAGTGGATCAAGAATCGGGTGCCTCACCTTAATCCGGGTCAGGCGACAGGGGTTTTGCCGCAGGGAGCACCAGGGGGTGCAGCAGGAGTATTGGCTCCAGTTTCTCCTACCGGAGATGCCCAGCATATCCCCAATCTGCCACCCCGACCCAACGGGAGAGTGGCCATAATCTCAGGAGGACCCCATATTGGAGGAACCACCCGCAAAGAATTGAAGCGGTATGCGGAGGCCGTAAAACACAATGAGGTTTGGGAGGTTACACAACTCCCAGCTCAAAGGCCCTGGCTGATGGATCAACCCATCACGTTCACGGAAGAACACGCCAAAACTGTGTGTTTTCCCCACCATGATCCGTTGGTCATAGAGGCCCCCATCACCAATAAAGTGGTGGCCTGAGTCTTGATGGACAATGGAAGTTCCGTGAATCTACTTTTCAAAGAGGCATTCACTGCAATAGGCCTGACGGACCGAGACCTCTCACCCAGCGGTTCCCAACTCACAGGGTTTAACGGAACGACGCTTATCCCAATGGGAAAAGTGAGACTTCCCATCACCTTATTCCCGGACACCCCCCAAAGTACGTTCAAACATTGCACCTTCGTGGTGGTAGACTGCCCGACCGCATACAACGCGATCCTCGGCCGACCGGCTCTAGTAGATTTTGGCGCAGTCACGTCCATACGACACTTGTGCTTAAAGTTCCCTACCCAGGAAGCTGGAATAGGAACAGTGAGAGGAAATCAGGGGGAAGCAAGGCAATGTTACAACGTTGCAATCCACTTGCCCGTACTGATGGTCCGGGAAACCATTAAGCCAGAAATGGCTAAAGGAGATGAATTGGAACCCCAAGTGGGGTCTGAAAAAATTTTAGAACCAATGGAGGATGTCGAGGAGATATCAGTGTGCGACCTCGACTCCACCAAAGTACTCCGGCTGCGAAAGAGCCTAGATCCGGAGGAAAAAGAAAAAATAATAAAAACACTAAAGGGCGCCATCGACATTTTTGCATGGCGCCAAGAGGAAATGACTGGCATAAGTCCCCATGTCATCACCCACGTCCTCAACATCAAACCGGACATGCCACCAGTCCAACAAAAGCGACGCCCCCTCGATTTAGTAAAGGTCGAGGCCCTAGAGAAAGAGGTGGACAAGCTTTTGACAAACAGCATGATCCGCGACTATATTACCCGGAATGGCTAGCCAACCCGGTCCTGGTACCAAAGCCGAACGAGACTTGGCGAGTTTGTATAGATTTCATTAATCTAAACAAAGCTTGTCCGAAGGACTGCTTCCCGCTACCCAGGATCGATCAGATGGTAGATGCCACTTCCGGATTCAAACTACTATCCTTCATGGACGCCTACGCCGGGTATAACCAAATAAAGATGCACACGGCGGATCAAGAGTGCACTAGCTTCAGGACCGATAAGGGAGTATACTGCTACCTGGTCATGCCTTTCGGACTCAAGAACGCCGGTGCGACCTACCAGAGAATGGTCAACCAAATGTTCAAAGGCCTCTTGGGGCGAAACATGGAGGTGTACGTGGACGATATGCTTGTCAAGTCTAAAGCATGCAACAGCCATGCAGACGACTTAGAAGAGTGTTTTGAAGTAGTCCGGAGATATGGCATGAAGCTTAATTTCAATGAAATGCACCTTTTGGGTCAAATCAGGAAAGTTCCTGGGCTTCATCGTCAGCCAGAGGGGGATTGAGGCAAACCCAGAAAAAAATCCAAGCTCTCCTAAGCATGCCATCCCCCAGGAAGCATAAAGACGTGCAGAGCCTAACCGGAAAGGTTGCTGGCCTGAGCCGTTTTATCTCGCGGTCTACAGACAAGTGCATCCCCTTCTTCAACATATTGAAGAAGTGCCAAAAGTTCGAATGGTCGGACGAGTGCGAGGAGGCATTCAAAAAGTTTAAAGAACACATGGCCAAGCCTCCAATCCTGTTAAAACCCGTTCTCGGAGAGGACCTATTCCTATATCTGGCCGTCTCCGAGCATGCGGTCAGCGCTGCCCTAGTCCGGGAAGAAGAGAAAACTCAGCATCCCGTGTACTACGTCAGCAAGCGCATGATGGGGGCAGAGACGCGGTACCCCATGATCGAAAAACTAGTTTTTTGCCTCCTAATGGCCTCAAGAAAGTTAAGACCGTATTTCCAAGCGCACCCAATTAAGGTGCTGACCAATCACCCACTCCGGCAAGTTTTACAAAAGCTAGAAGCGTCCGGAAGGCTCCTCAAATGGGCAATGGAGTTAAGTCAATTCGACTTACACTACATCCCCCGCATCTCCATAAAAGGCCAAGCCTTGGCGGACTTCATCACCGAATGCAATGAAGCCGAGGCAACCGCGAATGCGCCCATACCATCGATCCCCACATGGAGAGTGTTTGTGGACGGAGCCTCCAATGAAAATGGATCCGGGGCGGGGGTTGCGATGATATCCCCGGCCGGTCTTCGACTCCAGGCAGCCCTACGGTTCGATTTTTCAGCTTCAAACAACGAGGCCGAATATGAGGCCTTGATAGCAGGGCTGAGATTAGCGAAGGTCGTAGGGGCCAAAAGAGTAGAAGTCTACAGCGACTCCCAGCTGGTCGTAAATCAGATATCAGGAGAGTACCAAACACGCGGCGAGCGAATGGCCGCATATGTAACAATAGTCTGGGAGCTGCTCCACGAGTTCACGGACTAAAAAGTAGAAAGAATCCCCCGGGAAAAGAACGCTCACGCGAACTTTCTGGCTAAGTTAGCTTCAGACAATGAAATTGAAGGGCTGGGGGTAGTACCAGTGGAACGCTTGGCAGAGCCAAGCATCAAAGAAAAAGAGGCCATAATAACGGTTGGGCAAGAACCCAACTGGATGGTCCCCATCATAGAATACATAACGAAAGGTGAGTTGCCCCAAGAAAGGGCACTGTCTCGAAAGATTCAGTATCAGGCTCATCGTTATGTAATGATGGATCAAATTCTCTACCGAAGAGGACTCAGCATGCCTTATTTAAGGTGTGTATCGGACCCTGAAGCTAGACAAATTATGCTAGAGGTCCACGAAGGGTTCTGTGGAGATCATACAGGAGGACCCAGTCTCTCAAAGAAAATATTGAGATAGGGATACTTCTGACCAAAAATGAAAAAAGATTGCATAAACTACGTCCAAAAATGTGATTCGTGCCAAAGGTTCGCAAACATACCGAGAGCTCCTCCAAATGAAATTACCCTGATGACTAGTCCCTGGCCCTTCGCGGTCTGGGGAATAGATCTTATTGGGTCCCTGCCAACAGGAAAGGGAGGAGTAAAGTATGCAATAGTAGCAGTAGACTACTTCACCAAATGGATGGAGGCTGAGCCTATAAAGACTATAACTGCTAAAAAAGCACTAGACTTTGTTATCAAAAACATAGTGTGTCGATATGGCTTGCCTCACAAAATAATCTCTGACAATGGAAAGCAATTTGATTGCGAAGAGTTTACTGACTTCTGCAACTAACACGGAGTAGTAAAAAGCTTCTCCGCGGTGGCAAGGCCGCAAATAAACGGACAAGCAGAAGCAGTCAATAAAATCCTAAAGGTCACCCTAAAGAAAAAGCTGCTGGCCTGCAAAAACAACTGGCCCGAAGAGTTGCCAAGAGTGTTATGGGACTACCGGACGACCCCCAGAACCACGACCGGCCACTCGCCTTTCTCAATGGCGTACGGTTGTGAAGCGATGGTCTCGGTAGAAACGTTATTCCCGTCCCACAGGAGAACGACTTACGATCCAGCAACAAATCAAGCTTTACTACAAGAAGCGCTAGATCAAGTCGAAGAGCTCCGGGACGAGTCACAAATACAGATGGGAGCTTATCAAAAGAAGGTGACCAAATATTTTAACTCCAAAGTTAAAAACAGAAAATTTGTTATGGGGGATATGGTCTTAAGAAGAGTCTTCCCAGCCACCCAAGAACCCGGAGTGGGGGTACATGGGCCAAATTGGGAAGGACCATATGAAATTGAGGATGAAATCGGTTCAGGCACTTATAAGCTAAAAAGGATGGATGGAACCATTGTGCCAAGGGCCTGGAACGTCGATCACCTCAGAAAATATTACCAATAGTCCAAAACTGTAACTTAGGCTTTGTTTAAAGAGTTTGTACCGTCTAAGTGTATGCAGCCTCTGTATTTTAAATAAAACTGAGTGCCTTAAAAACAAAGTTTCTACGCCACTCAGGGGGGTACTAGGGCATACCACACGGACAGACAAGAAACAGGCCAAAAGTAAAACATCCTGACCCAAAGGGCAGGTCCAAAAAAGAAAAAAGAGTATGTAAAAAAAAAAGCATATGTATAAACATCCTGACCCAAAGGGCAGGTCCAAAAAAGAAAGATATGTGCATAAAAAAAGATCATATATATATAAAAAATCCTAGCCCTAAGGGCAGGTCAAAAAATAGTTATAAATATATACAAAGGGCCCGGGGACAGGCCTTAACCATTGTTTCCCCTTAGAAAATAAAACAACTATGTAAATAAAGATTGTCTTAAATAAAAGAGAATTAGATGTAAATAAAAAAGAAGATAAGAAAAATCTGGGTTGTATTCAGAGCGGCCTAGTCAATTCGAGGAGGAAGGCGGGGACCAATGCGCACCTCCAGCATGGCGTCAAGCTTCTTCTTCTTCTCCCGGAATTTAGCAATCATCTCCGCGGGTTTTGGGTAGAAGTCGAGCTTGATATTCTGACCATTTGTTGACCAGGCCATATAAACGCCATCGTCAAAGCGCCTAATGCACCGGCTGCAGGAGACGGGGGAAAGGAGCTCATCTCTCTTAGCCTTCTTCAAGGCTTGGTCTTTAAGTCTTTAAGCTCCTTCAGCTCCACGGCCAGATTACCCCTGGACTCCAAGTCCGCCTGGTGCACTTCCTCTAAGGACTTCAACTTGGCGGCCATTTCGTCTAAGGCCTCCCTAGCCTTCCGGAGCTCACGCCTGGCCATGGCAACAGCCTCGCCCTCCGCCCTCAATGCCTCTCGGTGCTTGGCCTCCAGCCTATCCCTCTGAAGGACCTCCTCTCGAATCATCGCCTCCGCTTGGGCTTCCCTTTACTTAGCCTCTTCCTCGAACTTGGCCTTAGCAAGGGCCTTCTGCCGCGCAGCCTCCTCTTGGAACGTCTGCCTTTCAGCAGACAGGTCCTGCAGGGTCTTCACGACTTCGTCTATGCCCCCAAATTCGGACAAGACGTAGCCATGATTGATCAAGTTCTTGGAAAGGCGGCCGGCCTCTGCAGCAAGCTGGAAAAGAATGCGAGAGTGAGAAAAGTCCTTAAGAAAAATAATGAGAAAAAAAGTAAACTACGGAATACTTACCATAGTCAAGGAATGGCTGAGATCCTGAACTTGAAAGACGGAGTTCAAGGATGCACAAGCAGCGAACCGCTTAGGTGCACACCGGGTTAGCTGGGAGACAAACTTGTCGGTCATCTCCGCGGCTAAAGGAGCCAAGGTAGGCCCGAGGAAACGATTAAACCAGTCCGATAGGGGGTCCAGGTTTAGATCCCACTGGTTCTGGTAATTCAGATCGTTAAGGGTATTTTACATTTCATCTCGCAAAACCCTCCTCAAGGCCTCCACCTCAGCATACCCCCGGGAGTATTCGTCCATGTCGTAATTGTGCTTGGCTATCCGGAGCTCCTGCCTCGCCTCATCTCCGGGAGCCGGAGTCAACACTATGTTGGGGGGCACAGTAAATTCCTCCGCCTCAGGAGGGATCCCAGAATCATGGCTCGGGGCCGGAGTGTCCATTCTCCGCGGGCGCTTAGATGTCTCCTCAGCTACCATCTTGCCTTTGCGTTTTCGGATCAGAGCAGCCTCTTGCTCTTCTTCACTTTCTTCAACTTCCTCAGGAAGAGCCCATTGCTCTTCTTGACCTTCTTCAGCTTCCCCAGGAAGTACCTCCTCCCCATCCACTAAGTCAATAGTGTCTGGAGGGGCACTGGAAGAAGCCTTCGAAGGGGTAACCATCTGGGAAGAAGTTGGAGGAAGGGGAGCATCAGGAGTGTGACCTCCGACAAGGGTGGCCAAAATTGCCTCCATGGAATTAGCTGCTGTAACGAAAAAAAAGAGTTAAGTGTTAGAATATATGTGAAAGCAGTAAACACTTAAAAAAGCAATCAAGCTAGTCCTACCCTAACTCTCTAATTTGACCCTAGCAAAGTTCTGAATCTTAATGCTGGCTGCATCATCCCCGAGATAGCTGTCCGAGGGCCGGAACCAGCTAGAAGAAAGATAGGTTGAGGGGTCGAAGGGAACGGGCTCCGGAGGTCCAGAACCCATCCGGGACCGACCTAAATAATCTCCTAAGTTGGAGAAATAATAGTCCTTTGCATGATCCCCCCACCGGGTCGAGGGCATCCTAAACCTAAGAAGACGTTCATCGAACCCTACAGGCCTAAGGCTAGCATATTCGCTAACAGGAGGGACATAATGTATTGCTAAAGGGGACTTACCAGAGCCGGAAATACTGGCGTCAGGAGCCCCTGTATTCGGCACCTGGACCGTAGGCCTTGGCCTGGGAGCCCTCTTCTCAACCGGGCTCCCAATGCGAAGGGACCTCCCGGCAGCCGGTTGGCTTCTCCTCTCAACCGGGCTCCCCATGGGAAGGGGCCTCCCGGAAGCCCCCTGGGCCTCAGTATAAGCCTTCTCCTGAGCCTTCCGGTAGAGATAATCCTGGTACTTCTTCTCCGCGGTGGCAATGATCTCATCCCGGAAGGTCTTCTCCGCGGCCGGAACCCTCACATTTGGGCAGAGGACCTTAGAAAGGTTAGAGTCCTCCACCGACTGGTATGCCAGGATTAGCTTGGCCTTCCGGCAGTTCTCCGTCGTGACCAATCCCCCGACGTCGAGATCCGCCTTGTCATAAGTCGCGAAGATCTGGGCCCGCTGAAGAAAGATCTGAGTAGGCGCGGTCCGCTCGTACGGGGGGATCCTAACCCACTCCGTAAGGAGCTCCGGGTGCTCCACAGCTCGGAACCTGGAGGAGAAGAAAAAGTGATGGCGGTACTCCTTGACGTGTTTTTAATGGTTATAAGGGACCACGCCATCATTCGAAGGGTGGGCCCGAAAACCGTAAAAACCGTCCTTAAGTTTGTCCCCCTTCTTAGGGACAGAAACATGTTCATAAAAATACAAAATCTCCGCCGGACTGGGAGAGCCCCATCCCCGGGCAGAGTAAAAAATAAATAAGCCTGAAAGCAGGCGGTAAGCTTGAGGGATAAGTTGGTATGGCGCAAGGCCGACAAATACAAGGAAATTAATAAAATAATCTTGAAGGGGAAGCATAGCCCCGGTCATCAGATGCGTCTGGCTCCAAGCCCCAAAGCCTCCGTAATTGTGGTTAGGCGTCTCCGCATCTCGGGGCGGCCGGTGGTACGTCCCGGAAGTCGCGGGCTTGATGCCAGCCACCTCCACGATGTTCTCCAGTTGGTGAGTGCATGTCAGAGTAGAGTGAAGCTCGGCCGCTTCCCATCCCGTGGCACGGGGTCTATACCCCTCCTGGGCGACGGGACCCACCATGACTTCCTCCAAAGTGGCCAGGCGCTTTCCACCCTTCTTGGAAGATTTGGAACCGGATGCAGACATCTTGGTTCTGAAAAAGAATTAAAATTCCAGCAATTAGGTCCCATACCAAACCCTAAGTCAAAAAAGGGAATGGGGGTCCCCTAACCGCTGGAAAGAGGCCCCCTCTGGACATTTGTCAACAAGAAAGCCTTAGAAGGATTTCCTGGACAAAAGTCGGGTGCAAAAAACTCACAGATAGTGACATTGCGCATAAAAGGAAAAGGAAGAGGAGGGGCAGAAAATCGAGAAAGACAAAGTCTTCTCTATGCCCTTGAAGGCCATCACGCCAAGAGTATATGGTGTTGGAAATTATTTTACCAGGAACTTAGATCTACTCACAAGTATGTTGATTTAACAACCTAAATATGAACTTCTAAAACGATGGAAAATTAAACACATAAAAGTATCAGAAATCTTACATTGGGTGCAGCGGAATATATGTCTCCTCCCACTCAGATCTCTAACCCTTGATTCCTTTCTGTCGCAGAGTATAATCAAGATCTGAGCCCGATAGTCCTTCTTTGTTGTTTCTGAATTCTACACAGCCTTCCTCACTATGATTGAGGTATTACTTGATGTGTGTGGGCACTACTCTATCACTCATAGATTTCGAAACAGAGAAGGTAGAGAGAGAGAGAGGGTGGTAGCTCAGAGAGAGTTTTCGTGTGAGAAAATTCTGTCAGAATATTGTGTGTACAAAAACTGAAGCCTTTACCTTCTATTTATAGAAGACCACCTAGGGCTTGGTTGAATTAATTTTCATTTAAAAATTGAAAAATCAATGTGAAAAGGGAAGTATAGTGGCCGGCCTAGGCATTGTAGAAACAAGGCTTGCCACTTTTCCAACTTTCCTTTTCCTACATTGATAGTTTCCTATTTTGTCAAAAACTGCCAATTCCTTTGTTCAACCACATAAATGTCAAATCTAATTATTTAATAATTAAAATTAATTATCAAATAATATATTGTCATTTATTTATTATTAATAAAACTAATTAAAGTTTCCTAATTAATAAATATGCCCTTCAAAATCTCTATTTACTGTTTTGCCTTTAATAAGTGATAAATTCTCAAATATATACAGTCTAACTTGAGAATTATAATTGATTAATTAAAACTAATTAAATGAGTCTTACAGGTAATATTGTCTCAACTAGTGGGGGGACCATGGGTCTATATATCCGAGCTTCCAATAAGCAGATCTAGAATTTACTACTTAAATTCACTGACTTATTAATTCTTCGTTGAATCCACGCATAGAACTTAGAATTGCACTCTCAGTATATAGAATGCTCTATATATTCCACCATATAGACACATCATTAATTATCCATTGTTATAATCCTAATTTGATCAATGATCCTCTATATGGATGATTTACATTATAAAGGGACTAAATTACCGTAACACCCTACAATGTATTTTATCCTTAAAATACTTAACCCTGTATAAATGATATTTCAGCTAAGTGAAATGAGTACTCCACCATTTATCTCGTCGGTTAAGCTCGAAGGAAATCATCCTTTGCTTACTATTCTCCAGATAGAAGCTATAGATTCCATATTTATGTTAGCGCTCCCACTCAATTGCACTACCGTGTTCCCAAAATGTACGTATCACCCTGACCCAAAAGTAGGCTTAACTAACAAATCAAAGAACACGAATAACACTCTTGAGATTGAGCCTAACCATATCAGGATTTCGATCATGTGATCTAGGATCAACTTAGTGATATTGAATTGAATAGATATTACGGTAAGTTTTATAAATCTATTTCAAAGTTCAATATCGGTCCATTCCAATGCATACTCCATGCATCCAACCTGAGCTTTACTTTAACCAATGTTCTGGAAAGAACATAGCATTTCTCCAAATGCAAGTAAACTCTATTGTAGATTGTCATATCAGTAAAACCCAGTGTTCTGATAAATCTAGGAATCCTTTATTCACATAGTCATGTTTACTTTCCACTGTGTTGACAACACAATAAACATGATCAAGTATGTGAAAGGGGTTTGGATGAATTTATAAATCAATTAGACAAACAATTGATAAAGTGAACCAAAACATACACAAATGAATGAAAAATACTTCTGTTACTTTATTGATATTGAATAATCTGGATTGCATTGAAATAGAGTTTTATTTAGGGCATAAAACCCAACATATGGTCCTTTACAAAAAATGATAATAATGTGTAACGGGAGTGATCCTAACACCAGAGAAGGGAAATCTAGACGTATTACATGAAAACTCAAGGTGATACGTACCCAGAAACTTCCAGCACTAAACCCAGAAAAACAAGTAAGCAGTAAAGCATGCCATAAACACCAAACAGTAAAGTGAGGGATGCGAGAGACTTACATGAAGTGTTGGAATTGGGAGTTGCTGTTGATCAACAAAGAGATGTAGACTGACAGTAACGAGCAAAGGTTAGCAAAGAAGTCTGTAAAGTGTTTGAAGGTTTTCTGGTTTGAGGATTTCTGTCTCTTTTGGAAACTCGAAGAAACTTGGCAAAAGAAGGAAAGTAACCAAATGAAGGAAAGGTGGTGGCTTTTATAGGCCAAGGTGCATGTGGAACAGGCACAATCACCTACCAATCGAACGGTTGGGGAGGCGCACGATTCGAATTCCCAAGAATCAACGGCTAGATTGATTCATAATTAAGGCGGTGGAAACGCTTGAGTGTCCGTCTGACACACATTAATGCGCCGTATCAATTAAGGGCATGAAACGAATCGATGCCTGCAAAAAGTGAATCGCTGCATTAATGGCGATCATTAAATGCTCCCTCATGCGCTCGAAGCACGTGCCAGGAAACCGAGGAGTCAACCGGAGGCACTTGAACAAGCCTTGATTCATTTTTCAAATAAACAAGGCTTGGGGGGTAAATGTTGCCCCTGATTTTGCCCAATATACGTGGACCAACCGGACAGGGACATGTGGACCAAAAGATCTTAACATTTAAATTAATTGCTAAGTCTTGATGAAGAAAGGCGTCTTCCGGGACCTGCCTCCCGAAGAAGGCATCCGGCGTCCTCTATGCTCCCGGAGGCCTAAGTAACATCCAAGCATCTCCGCGAGGTGTCAGGCTTCCCCTGAGCAGTCACCTCGCATTTAATGCCACATGGGAGAAAATGTGTTGGGACTGCTACACGCAATAAAGTCTGACGGCACAACCCCCAATCTGCACCTACGAAACTATGATCACTTAAGTCTATTGATGGCTACACTGCGAAGAGTCACGTCAGTCAAAAGGCAATAAGGACATCCCACATAAAAGCCCTACAGCACCTAGGGATTTGACAATGCATTACCCATGGTATATTCATTGGGAATACCCAACTTTATGGATAGTTACAGAAATACATGTACTATAATCCTGGGAATCACCCCACCAAAAATACTATAAATACCCCCTCAAAACTCATTAAATGGGGTCGAGAATTTTGGGTTGCATAAGTGCAAGAAGAGTAAATACTCACCAAGAACATTCTCTGTATTTAATACACTCATAAATACACAGACTCGTGGACTAAGTCTCATTAACGCCCCAACCACGTAAAAATCCTTCTCTTAATTTCTTAAAGTTCTCTAATCTTATATTATTATATTGGCTGCCGAAAACCTCGGTCAACAAGAAGTGATCAGAAAATGATTATGGAAGACACAGCTTCGTACATGCAATTATATTTTCCTAATAAAATTGATTCTTTAACCTCAACTATAATTCTACACCATTAATTATAGTTGGAAAATGTGTATAATTAAGCTCACTAGAAAAATATGTTCTCTAATTAAATTAATACTTCTTCTAAAAATACTATCATATTATATAATTTAAATCGACAAAATACCACCGGCAGAATGCAGTAAAAATCATATAATATAATAAACACTCTAATAATTAATAGCCTAACTTACATAAGAAAAGCATGACTAAACTTATATAAAATGTATTATTAAATTTAAAGTGCAATTTAGAAGAAGAAGAATTTAATATAACAAATGTGGAAATGAAGAACAAAGAGAATCAATATATTAGAAGAATAAAAATTGCATGAATTTATACTTGAGTCTTGCCAAAGAAATTAACCTAAAAAAGACATTGTCTTTACACCAAAATTAATAAAGCAAAATAAAGAAAAAGGAAAGAAAAGACACAATTTCGGTATAATAACTCTACTAAAATCTGATTTCTTTTCATTGTATTTGACTACTATTTATAGTGCAAATTTGCTTTTCAAATATGGCATTTTCGTGTGCTATTTAGTGGAATAAATGGCATGAAAGCTAATGGAAGTGGTGCCATATGTGTCAAGTAGTGGGTCAGCTTGCGTCAGCTGAAGAGGAGTGGGGACAAGTGGACAGGTGGCGCAAAGGAAGAGTTGGACTGCTGTAGTGGGAACCGTGCGCCAGTTTTGTTGGGAGAGAGAGCTGACGAGTGGGCAGAAGTAGGGTAGCTGCTTCATTGTTGCACATGTTCAAAGAATGAGGATGTGGCTTCTTAAAACGGTTTGAACTTTGGATAAATATGATGGGCTTTATCTTAGAGTTTGAATGAGCTTGTCTCATTAGATGTATTGGAGCCCACGTCCAATTTGAAGATTCAACCCAAAGTTACACATACATATGTATATATAATTCATGGGTTAATTTCACAAATGCACAAAAATAATAAAAAAAAAAAAAAAACAACAAAAATACAGTTTTATAGAATTTTAAATATTTTTACGATTTTTTTGATTTTATTTACATAAAATACGGTCTTTTTATGTTGAGATTTTGTTCATTTGTTGTTAATTTTTTGTTATATGTATGTTATTTTTTGTTGTTATTGTAAATAAAAAATAACAAAAATACGGTTTTGCAGAATTTTAAATATTTTTACGATTTTTTTGATTTTATTTACATAAAATACGGTCTTTTTATGTTGAAATTTTGTTCATTTGTTGTTAATTTTTTGTTATTTTTTTGTTGTTATTTTGATGTTACTTTTATGTTGTTTTCGTGTTATTTTTTGGAAAACCGTAAAAATATAAAAAAAAAAACATTCTTTGAACGTAAAAATATAAATATTTTACAAAAAATTGTGTCTTATGTAATTATTCCTATGATCATTGCTTAGTTTCAGCGTGTATCTTGGCCCAATATTGATTAATAACATATTTGACTTGGACTTGGTTGGTCTTCTCACATATTTATTAGAGGAAATTACACTCTATACCTTTTTTATATTATCCTCTTTTATTTTTACCCTTTTTTTAAAGTCTACCATTTTTACCTCTTTTTTTAAACATTGTACCAATTTTGTCCCTGTCACTTCAAAATACTCTCCATGTCACTCTCTTATGTCAGGGTATTTTGGGTACAATACATATAAAAAGAGGTATGTTTCAAATAAATATAAAATTAGAGGTAAATTTGATTAATTGATTAATAAAAGAGGCATTTTTCAACTTACCCCTATTTATTATTATCATTATTTACTCCAAATCTGAGAATTAACACAAAATCAAAGTAAATTAAATATTCTCAATTAAAATAATTTCACAATTAAAACTATGAAAATATTAACTTAAATTGATTTTATATACACAATTAAAATCTTAAAATATACAAATTCAAGCCTTAATCACATGCTATACTCACACACATAACACATAGTATCTTATCGCACATTGTCCTCACATACGATAATCTACTCCCACTCATGTTGATCAGACATGAAGTGTAACTTGCCCTGCCTTGTGCTGTTCTCACACTCGGCATCTAATAGGGAAATCCCTTATCACAAGTTGTACTCACCCATGATAGGATAACCTGCAAGTAAACCCATACAAGCAGCCAAAAATATATCCTGCAGTGCTATGCTCACACCAGCAGCAGAAAACCTATCCTATAAGTGTTATTCTCACACAAACAGTCAAAAGCTTTATCACTATCACACACTAATAATATTAGCATAAAACAACAATCTACCATAGAATACAACATGTAAATACAAACCCATAATACAGTTGTATGTTTCAACATACACCCTGTGCACAGATGTCCACTCTTCTTACATCAGTTGTTAAGAACACCTTCTTGCTACTCCAATCACCTCAATGAAATTTCTTGTTGAAGACAAGATCCTCAAATCCCGCTACTTAAGACTTGTTATCTCGTCACTACTACCTCTTCACAACTCTCTATTTGATGTCTCAAGCCTACAAGCCTTGATTATAAATCCAAAACTTTAAGAATGAAGGTAGAAAAATAAGAAGAACTGTGGAAGGTTTGAGAGGAGCAACCATGAAGAAGAATGAGGCTTTGACTAATTGGTTTGGAGATGAAAAATAAAATATTTAGGATTTGATAAAAAACATGTACTGAAGATTATGAGATATCCTATTCTAATAGGTTTAGGTTAACTAAAAATAATAATATATAATAAAATCAACAAATATTATTAAATCAACAAATATCTAATTTTTAAATTTTAAAAGTAGGCCCTCTATCTTCGTAACTTTAGGCTCAGTTTTGACCTAAAAAAATTCCGAATTATGATATAACTATTTCTATAAAATTTATAGATCTTTGAATTATCTTTTCAACGCCACTGAATTCACCTTAATCGGAGCTCTAAAACTCTAGATATGATCATTTTACTAAAACATTTTTTAATCCTACAAATTTATCCAAACCTACGAATTTTTTCAAACCTACGAATTTTTTTAACATTAATTCCATTATAATGTTATTTAATGCACTCATACAATAAATTAAACCCACTAAATAATCTATAAAACTAATAGACTTTCATATTGGGCTTTAATTGATTAATTATCCTAATTCGTAAAAACACCATAATTTTACCTTGACACTTACTAAAATTTCAACTATGTTTATAAATCTATCATTACTATTCTAAGCAATTATCTCTATTCACAATTAGTAGAAATAAATAAAATACTTATTCTTACACAAATTGTATAACAAATAAAATTTAAAATATATGTATATTTTTACCGGGTATTACAACAACAAAATGGTGTAGCAGAAAGAATGAATAGAAACATTTTGAACAAAGCCAGATGTATGTTAATACAATCTGGTTTGTCACATGGTTTCTGGGGAGAGGCTGTTATGACATCTGCTTATCTTATAAACACATGCCCCTCAAGTGTTATTGAATTCAAAACACCTAAGGAAAGGTGGTCTGGTAAACCACCTAATCTCTCAAACTTAAGGGTATTTGGTTGTAGTGCATATGTGCATCAAAGTGTTGGTAAGCTTGAGCCTAGAGCTATAAAGGATGTTATTCTAGGATATCTTGAAGGAGTTAAGGGTTATAGAATCTGGTTAAGAGAAAAAGGGGGGGTTCAAAACTATTATTAGTAGGAATGTTATATTTAAAGAAAATGAATTTTCTTGTTTACTTAAAACTAACCCTGCAGGTACATTAGATACTAATCCTGCAGGTACAATACAATTTGACCCTATTTTATGGAGATTGGAGGATCAAGAAGAACCTGATATTAATCAGGTGAAAACAGCTGGAAATGAACCTGATCAAGATTAGGTGGAACACACAGATAACTCTAACAGGGAAGAACCACAGAATGAGGAGCAATAGGGAGATGAAAATGAAGTTGTTCAACCCACTAAAGCTTTAGATGATTACCAACTAACTAGAGACAAAGAGAAGAGGACACCAAAGCCTAATCCTAAGTACAGTTTCAACATCTGGAATGAAGACATAGCCTATGCTTTTATGTCAGCCATGGAATCACTAAGTTCATAGCCTCAAACATATGAAGAAGCAATGACAGGGCCTAATGCTAAGAAGTGGTTTAAAGCTATGGATGAGGAGATGGTCTCACTAAAGAAGAATAAAACCTGAATAATGGTTCTAAGGCCTAAAGGGAAAAGAGTAATAGCATGCAAGTGGGTTTACAAGCATAAAGAAGGCAGATTCAGGGAAGAACCTATAAGGTTTAAGGCTAGGTTAGTAGCCAAAGGATTTACACAGAAAAAAGGGGGTTGACTACACTGAGATATTCTCACCAGTAGCCAAGTACAAGACTATAAGGATTATGCTATCTATAGCAAATCAATTTGACATGGAAATTGATCAAATGGATGTTACTACAGCTTTTCTACATGGAGACCTAGAAGAAGAGATCTACATGGAGCAGCCTAAGGGGTTTGAAGTTAAAGGAAAGAAATAAATGGTCTGCAAACTAGTTAAGTCCTTATATGGACTTAAACAAGCTCCTAGACAATGGAATAAAAGGTTTGATGCTTTTATGATAAAGCATGAGTTTAACAGAAGTTATCATGACACCTGTTTGTACTGCAAGGGAAGCTCTATAAAAGATGTCATCTATCTACTCCTATATGTAGATGACATGCTTATTATAAGCCAAGAAAGATCTAGGGTTGATATGGTTAAAAATCTACTCAAAACAGAATTTGAAATGAAAGATCTTGGCAGTATAAGAATATTTTATTTTGGGAAATATATTTCTATTTAAGGAAATAAATAAATAATTGATTTTCTAATAAATGAATATTTTATATTCATTGAATCTGGACAAAATCAATTATGTAATATTCTATATATGGTCAGATTTCTATATTCATTACCCGATTTTATTTCTTAAATTAATTGTCAAAATATTCTGACAATTAAAGTGGCGCAGATACTGATGGAGTATCTCACCTATAAATATAGAGTCTTGGTCCCCGAGCTCCTCACTCATTCTGTTCATAACAACAAAATTCCATCTAAAGAGAGTTGAGAGAGCGAGGAAGCCCGATTACCCATGGTAGTCAATTTCCTTTGCAGATCGAAGCTTGTTGGGTTTGAAGCTCAAAGATTCAATGGCTGAAGGTATTTCGATCCTTAGTTATAGTGCATATAATAGTGTTATCACAAATTTAATAAAGATAGATAATAAACCTTTATTTTTCTAAACTAATTATTTAATTAAATCTATCATAAGGTTCATTTAATTTTATTAAATTTAAAATTTAGCCGACAGACAATTTTTGATTTAGTGTAATTTTAATCTTCAATTTATACTTTGGTGTCCAGTGAACCATATAATTTTAAATAATTAGGGAGTAGACACATCATCCTTCATTATATAAAATTATATATATTAAGTGGATTAAGATCACATAATGGACATGAATTATAATTAATTATGTTTGTTATATTTACATAATTAATATATTAAATTAAATTCTCTTAATTTATCCCACAGGAAATTATGTAGATTTAATTTAATGATTTTATCATAAAGTATAAAATTTTGAAACATTTATAAATAAATAAGTGTTTCATACCTTTCATTGAGATAGAAAAATTAAACTTTAAGTTTTTCATAAATTGTGTAAATCTATCATAATCTACATCTAAGCATGTTTATATATTGATAAAAATATGATTCATTTAAACCTCAAAACTATATATGTAATTTTATTATATCACTATTCATAAATTTTTACAATACTAGTAGAAATTTCCAAAACTTATTCTGATAACTTCATCTAAAATGTACAGTTTTTACTGTATAATTAAGAAAAATAAATCACACTTTACTATCACCAATAAATTTTAATTTATTATGTATGAATTCATTCTAATATAGTTAATGTGATTATTAACACATAGTGGATTATTTTAGATTGTTATTCTACATTCATAAATTTCTTGCAAGGTTTACAAATAAACCTAAGAAAGTCAGTAACTGTGAGCAAATCTTATCGACAGACAAGATGAGTTCTCACATTTAGAAACTTCAAGAACGAGTAATACAGTAGTGGTTTTGTTTTATAATTAGCAAAGACCTTTATGTTCTAAGCTTCTATTGAAACTTGATTTAGACACATATTTAAAGGTCTTTACTACAAAATGATGTCACTCATAAAGATATGCAAGTTCAATCTGACAATAAGAAATGTGTTGTTAATAAGAATTCTTCTACATTATAGCACCAAATATTATGGAACATATCTCCATAAATAGAATAAATGTTAGTAAATGGTTGAGATATTCATTACACTTGATTTTACTAACTTTATTTAGAACTTGTGTGAATTTCATTAAGAAAATGTATTCCAACTAGTCAAAACTGTGCACATTAGAATTCTATCATATTACAAATCATACAAGTCAATTAATTTTGAAGACATAGACTCAAATTTTGCATCTCATTTTTAACGATTAGTCACATAAATTATATTTTTACAAAAGTATAGATTTATATGTTTCAAAGACATTTAAATCTTAAGTAGAGAAATAGTGCATTTTGCATATTAAGATAGTGAGATCAATTATAAAATTGAGAATACTACATTAAAATTCGTGAGTATGGATAAACTCTCAGTCCATTTGTAAAGTTTCTTTAGAAGCATGGGTTCATTGCCCAATACATATGCATGGTACACCCAAATTATAGTGTGTGACAAATTTAAGAAACTAAGCATTTTTTGGACATGGAGTGGAGCCTACATAGCAAACTCCAAACTTTACTAAATTTTTGTCGATTGATACTCTTCAATGGGATTGTACATATTGAATCGTGTTCTAACCAAAGTTGTTTCTCAAACTTATTTTGAGTTATGACAAGGTTGGAAATTGACTTTATGACATGTACACATTTTAAAAATACATGTATATAGTTAGAGTACAATTGTCAAAGAAAAGATCTGGGCCCAAATAACATAAATGAGCATTTCATCATAAAGGATATAAGGTTTAAGGGTTACATATTTTATTATCCATCTCACAATACTAGAATTGTGGAATTAAGAATTGACCTGATCAGTGGGAGTGATCAATCTAAGAACCTAGTTTTTGAGAAATGATCATTCATATCTTCTCAATCTTCCATCTCAAGTATTAGATTAATTATATGATTCACAACAACCCTTAAGGTTAATTTTTTTTTTTTGAAAATACCCTTAAGGTTAATGGTTATTGAGAATTCACAACTAATCATTAATAATCCACAAGTCATTCATAAAATTCTAATAAATTATGTTATTTAGTAATTGCTTACAATTTCTAAAATAACATGCATATTGAACCATTTGCTTTTTTAAGAGTTTGTTGGTCCATCCTTAAGATGACTTATTAGAACAATAAGATCAATGTTTTTTAGTGATTACATTTTGTACAATAAGAGTTCAACTACAATATTAATTTGAGACACAAATTAAATTATGGAATGCAAAGAATTAAAATTGTAGTACAATATGCCATGAATGATGAAATGAATATCTTAAAAAGCAATAAAGTTTATCTTTAGTAAAGTTGCCTAATGGGATAGAGAACATTAATTAAGCATAGGTTTTTCACCAATAATATTCATTAGGCAACATGGAGAAATATAAAGATATAAAACCAAATTCATTGCTAAGAAGTTTATTTTGAAATAAGAATCAATAACAAATGAGATTTTCATTCTCACTTGTTTTTATAAAGGATTCTATTATAGAACTTGGCATTTATTGCTCGTTTCAATTCATTAATCAATTTCAAACAGTGAACTAGAGGAGAAGGTATACAGACTGCCATAATGATTTTTCTCTAATAGTGGTGAGCATATGCAAGCATAAAGTGTCTACCTATAGATTAAAACAAACATCTCACAAATTGGTATTTTCATTATATCATCTTTTCCTTTAGGTTTGAAAAGAGAATTATGGAAATAATTATATACCAGAAGGTTAGTGGGAGTAATATTTATTTTATATACAGACAATATGTTACTTACAAATGGTGATAAAAGTTTTCTATATAAGGTGAAATAATTCATATCACAAATTATTATTTTGAGATAAAGAATATAAATAATATATATAATTTTAATTAATTAGAGAGTAGCCAAAGCATCTCTGATTAAATAAAATTATGTATTATTCATCTCATGTTACTTTTATCTTTAAGTGTGATAAATTCAACTCAAACCAGCATCTGAAAAATAATCTGGAATGAGAATAAATTAAGAACATTCCCTTGCTATTATTTTTAGAAGCCTAATATATGCCTAAGAGTCTAGATAAGACTTTGCATTGCATTTGTTTCAAGATTGTTAAGTAGTATCAGAATAAATAAAGTTAAGATCACTTTATTTTTCATACAAAGTGATGAGGTGTCTTTAAGATACTAAAAATTATATTCATACATATTTTGTTAAGATGAATTGACTCTCTGGAAATATAGTTAACCAATTAGATTCTAACGTACTACACTGGTTATATTGATTTACGTAAATCAATATTTTATTACATCCTTAAGATTGTCATTAAGTTGTATTGTGGAGAATCTTGATTGTTATTTTCACTATAGAAGTTAGATTTATTTATTATTTTGAGGATACATCTCATATGATATATTATAGAGTTTCATAGTAGGCCTAGAGTTCAGAATTACAGTTTCATTAGGCCATTAAGAAAATTTTGCGATAAATTAAGCTACAATATTTATGGCTAAATAACTATAAGAGTACAGGTCGAAGCTAGCATATCGACATTAAGAATTTAGTCATAAAAATGTGTGATAAGTGGTCATTAATCACGCAAACTGAATTGGGTGATCGCATATCCTTGACTAAAGGCATGCCGCAACACAAATTCAAGGATCATAAAGTAAATATGGGATTCAGTTGACCTATATGCAGTTTTTATCTGTACAACCAAAAATTATTCAATGAAACTCTAATTTCGATATTTTCTCATATTTATGTGCACATTAATTTTGTCTGAGAAAATTATCATAAGAGGACCAGAATAAACATAAGGCTTGGGGTTTATTCGCTTAAGTACATTGTTATATAATAAATGTATCGTAATACATGGAAGATAATACTCGGCTTATAATGAGGACATATCGCTATGATTTATATATTTATTATATAATGAGGAACATTTTGGTTTGAATATTTTAGTTTAAATGCTAATCAAGTGGGAGAATATAAGAATATTTTATTTTGGGAAATATATTTCTATTTAAGGAAATAAATTTCTATTTAAGGCAACAAAAAAATAATTGATTTTCTGATAAATGAATATTTTATATTCATTGAATCTTGACAAAATCAATTACGTAATATTCTATATATGATCAGATTTCTATATTCATTACCCAATTTTATTTCCTGAATTAATTGTCAAATTAATGTGGCGCAGATACTGATGGAGTATCTCACCTATAAATATAGGGTCTCGGTCCCCAAGCTCCTCACTCATTCTGTTCATAACAACAAAATTCCATCTAAAGAGAGTTGAGAGAGCGAGGAAGCCCGATTACCCATGGTAGTCAATTTCCTTTGCAGATCAAAGCTTGTTGGGTTTGAAGCTCAAAGATTCAATGGCTGGAGGTATTGTGATCCTTAGTTATAGTGCATATATGTTTTATTAATTCCGCATTTTATACATAATCATATATGTTTCAGTTTATACATATAAATGTCTAACAGGCAGTGCTACCAACATCCTTGGGATTTCTATCTTAAGAGATAGAGACAAAGGAAAGCTGATTCTTAGACAAGAAGACTACATTGAAAAAATTCCTAAATAAGTTTTCTATGAGGGATGCTAAGGTTTTTAAGCAACCAATTACTAGTCAGTATACTCTATCTAAAGAGCAAAGTCCTAAAACAGAAAAAGAGATTGAAGCTATGAAGGATGTGCCATATTCTAATGCTATAGGGTCAGTTATATATCTTATGGTAAGTACAAGACCAGATTTAGGCTATGCTACGAGTGTACTTAGTAAATACATGGAAAATCCAGGAAAATTTCACTGGTTGGCCATGAAATGGGTGTTTAGATTCTTGCTTGGGACAACTAAAGTTGGATTAGTCTACAAGAAACAAAATGCTAGCACTATAATTGAAGGTTACAGTGATTCATACTATGTTGGGGACAGAGATAATAGGAGATCTACATCTGCCTATTTGCTTTTGATTTGAGGGAGCTATGTTAGCTGGAAAGTCAAGCTTCAACCTGTTGTGGCACTATCAACAATAGAGGCTGATTATGTTGCCACAACAGAAGCTATAAAGGAAGCTATATGGCTAAAAGGACTAATGAATAGCCAAAGCTGCATTTTTATATGCATTAAGAATCGACCCATGAGACTAAGAGTAGGACCTATCAAGCTAAGACTCTCAGAGATAAAACAAACAATACATCAGAACTGGTTATAAGAGGAATTCATGTGGAAATTGTTGAGTAAATTCCACTTATAACCAGTCCCTTACATACAAATATCCACATCAGCACAGTTACAACAAAAATAAACAAAGGACCAGGAGTTAGTTACAACTGTTATTGTAACTAACTCCTAAATCTTTGATCAACCGACTTTATACAAGTATATAAACATGGAAATAAAGAAAATACAAGTAATACACACAAAATCATAAGAGAGAGAGAGAGAGAGAGAGAGAGAGAGAGGAGTTAAAAGGAATAAACCTTAGTTTGAGACTTCTGCTCCAAGATCTAGAGTAGAGAAAGCAGGTTCTCGTGGTGAGCAGGTAGAAGAAAGGAAGTACATGCACAACAACAGATTACTGAGTTAGATCGAGAACAAAACAGAGAAGAACAAAATCAAAAAGTGTACAAAGAGAAAATTGAGTCTTACCTTATCGTTTTCTATGACAGGAAGCTCCAAAATATTGTAAATCGACATTGTTGATAGTGGATATCAAGTTAGATCTCTAAGATGAGCTTGACAGAGACGTAGCCCTAATTTTTTGGGTGAACTCTAAAATATTTTCTGGTGTTTTCTCTCCCTTACTCTTGTTTTTCATTTGCTAAAACTAAATCTGTGTGTGTGTGGGTGGGATTCTGGGTTTCATTCTTAGAATCGAAGAACTTGCTCTGCTAGGGTTTCGAGTTTTCAGATTTGAGAGACTGAGTGTGTGTTAGGGTTTCTAGACTCTTCTTTGAGAGTCTTTAAGCCAAGGGGGTCCAACGAAACAAGGTTTGGTGTCGTAGCGGGTTAAACACTGCCATTTTGTCTAAAACATACTTAGACAAAGTAAAGGTCAAAATTGACCTTGATACTGATAATATTTTGTTTGGTTGGTGTAGGGTAAAATGGTAAAAATCCTACAATATTAAAGATAAATTGTTAGACTATTTTTAGCCTAAGTTTCGGGTCACATTTTATAGTTGTTTTTCTTCTTTATTATTATTTTTGAAATAGAATTACGCTTGTTTTCTTTTGTTTCAGGTTTCGACACTTGGAATGTATAAATTGGACAAATTTCGGAAAATAGTGATCTATAAAATAGAGAAAATTTTGAAAGAGAAAAAAAGCTGAAACTTCAAGCCTAAATTCGACTATGTTTTGTCAGATTTTGGACAAAGTCAAAACATAAAAGTTTTAGATCTTTTTTTTATCTTTCCAACGCATCTTGAATCAGATCATTTGGAGTTTGTATGAGAAAGTTATGCCCATTTTACTAAAAGAGATCGAAGCAGAAAAATTGGGTCCAGTCGCCGCGGCGAGATCACCATGGCCGCGGCCATAACTCGAGAACAGAAACGAGGTTTTTAGAAGCCCCAGTCGCCGCAGCGATATACCCTGTGGCCGCGTCGAGCGTCCGTATGGTTAGGGGTATTTTCATCCGACGAACCCTAAAAATCAGATATAAATAGAAAACTGCGATTGGAAATCAGGGAGAGGGATCTGGAGACCTAAAACACGGTGAAGAGCGGCAAGAGGAGCAAATTGAAGATCCCGAGTCATTCCACCAACAGTTTCTTTCTCTATTCCTTTTTAATTTCTTTATGCTGAATACTGTTTTAGGAATGGTTATGGATTTGATTATGAACTAAATTTCCCATTTAGGAAGGATGATGAATGTTTTTTAAAGTTTTTGCCTAGTTAATGAATAATTGCCATTCCTCCATTCTTGATTGTGAAATTATCTATATTTGTGTTTAATTCCATGTGTAAGCTTGATCACCTTCTACATGTTTTATGATCTCAATTCAAAATCTGAAAAGTGAGAATTGAGAATGCTAAAATTGGATAATCGATGTTCTATGTGAAACGAGAGTATTCACATGACTTATGTGACAAGTAGATCATTGCTTAATGCTAATTTTATGTTTGTTTAATTAAGATATTAATTAGAGAACATGTGATTTAGAACCTAAAATATCTGAAAAGAGTTAGGTTAATTTATAATCTGTCATTCACTTCAAGAAAAGGATAGCAATTAGGCATTAACAATTGGGTAAACAAACAACAGGATTCTCCTCCCTATTATCTCATCTTGATCAATTTTCACTTGAGTTATTTAAGTTTCTTGAATTACTTTCATTCTTTTTGAATCATAAAAAGTATTGATTTGCCAAATAGAATCATAAGTATAATTTAGTAGTAATTAATCCAATTCCCTGTGGTTCAACCTCACTTGCGTGAGTTTAATACTTGATTGCGTGCACTTGCATATTATTTAATAATTTTCATAACATAAATATGCATTCACAAACCAATTTTAAAATAACATAGTCTCTAAATATTAAAATCACAATTGAACATTAAACATATTATACTGTGATAAAACATAAAATAAAGCATTATAATCAGCTTCATGAGAAATTATTACTAAAAATGAACAGAAAATAAAACATTAAAATCAGTGTCCATAAAAATTTAATACATAATTTCTTTCGACCTGCTCCTTGCTTAATTTGTATCTTTATTTTTCTAGCAGTATAAACTTTCTCACCAAGCATTGGATGATTAGAATCAAAGTCTATTTCAATACATGTTATGTTTATATTTTGAGCCATTGACACGTGGATATTAGTCTAAAAAATTAAGGGGAATTATAAATAAAAAGGTTAATATATCTCGGGTTGTGCTACAATCAATGAAGTATTGTCTTGCATTGTATTATATGATGGCTATCAAATAAAAGTAATAAAATTATACATACGGTGACTAGCAAAAATAATAGTATCATGAGTTAATCTCAAAACTTAACCAAGATGAACGAGGCTTGCATAAAACATTAAAGTATGAGTTAGATGGAAGGGGTGGATAATGAGTTCTTTAAAAGCTTGCAACTCATTGACCTACATACTCATGTGTATACTGAAAGACTAAGGGCCATGATCTAGAGAGAATCTACCTCATCATCTTCCATCAAATGTGAGAAAACCAATCAAGAGAAACCTGCTTTAGACCGCTTCCTAATATAGGATTTTTGTTTTTGGGACCGTCTCAATGTAAATGGGTCAGACTTTGCATTGGGACATGAACTAGACACACTACAGAGATATTTGAGGTATTAGAATCAGATTCAGAGAAAGTTCATTCCAAGTTGACAATTTATTTATCTGGGTAACTTCTAAGTATTAGATCGACAATCTGACTTTCGCATCTTCTTCGCCTTATCAAAAATGAAGAAATAGGTACTTCGGGGAAGAAACAACACTTCCTGGGTGCCAGAAGAAAGGCCCAGTGCCCAGGTTGACATGTGGGGCTGGCCCAACGTCCAAGTTGACATTTTTTCAACTTGGGCCATTTAAAATGGAGTTTTGCAAGAAAAATTCTAAGCATCTTCTTCATTTTTAGAAAATATTAAGATTCAACTATTTTTGGAGACCAAACAGAATTTCCAAAGGGCCAGAGCTGAGACCTAGTGTAAAGACCGCTTAGCTTTAATTTGGGAATTAGCAGATAATTAGGGCTTTATTATGAAAATTATTTATTAATATTGAATTAATTATTTATGATGATTTAAATGAATTCATAATGCATTTTTATGTCACATATAGAAATTTTACAATTTTGTATATTATGTGATCGGCAACATTGGAACGCGGTGTATGGCTATTAGAATCATATTTTAGTATTTTTGGTATAGCGAGATAATAGTTTAGACATTGGGAATTTCGGGTGTAGTCGGGATGTTAGAGTTTCCCAAAATACCCCTAAGTACCCTTTTATGTTGTGTTGTGGGGGAAGGGCAAAATTGACATTTTGCCATTTATGTTTTTGTCTTTAGTGGTTTTAAATTTAAGTTTATAATTTGATTTAGTTAGTATATGTTGGCTGAAAAGTAATTAAACAAAACCAATTTAGTATATTCATTTTTCAAATTAAAAAAAAAAAGGAAAGGCTCTCTCTCTCTCTCTCTCTCTCTCTCTCTCTCTCTCTCTCTCTCTCTCTCTCTCTCTCTCTCTCTCTCTCTCTCTCTCTCTCTCTCTCTCTCTCTCTCTCTCTCTTTTCTTCTTCAATTTTTGAAACCTTGAGTGAAAGAGTGAGTGCCCACACACATCAAGTGGTATCTCAATCATAGTCTAGAAGATTGGGAAGAATCCAAATTGAAGAGAAGGACATTCGGGCACAGATCTTGGTGATACTCTGCAACAGAAAGGATACAAGGGTTAGAGATCTGAGTGAAAAGAGACATTATATTCCGTTGCAACCACTGTAAGGTTTCTCATACTTTATATGTGTTTATTTCATATCGTTTTAGAAGTTCATATTTAGGATATTAAACAACATACTTGTTAGTAGATCTAAGATCCTGGTAAAATAATTTCCAACATTTTGTTATTTAGTCGTCGGGCGACAAATATTTTGTAAAAGAATAGCAAACTTTTGTAACTGTATTTTGTAAACGGGATCCTGAAATCTTATAAGTATAATATGTTATGTTTTAATTAAAAAGCAAAATTTTAATTATTCACGTTTTCCAATAACCTCGTTGATTAGCAACAAGCTGCACAGTACGTTAAAAATCACGCTAACACGCCTATGCTATTGCTAGTTACGGTGTTACAATTTGGTATCCGAGCCGCCAGGTTGTCTTTCTAAGATCGTCATGACATGTACAATCATCATCAGCAGTCAGCTCGTTTCACGGTTCAGTAAGCTTTTATTGCTTTAGTAGTTTATTTTCTATAGTATGATCTAAGAAAAGCCTGTTACGAAGCATGTTAGTAGCCTGATAGTAGAATAGGCGCATGTTTTTAATTTCCAAATAAGCGGCATTAGTAAGTTTCTCCTTGATCACAATCTGACTAGACTAGCTCTTGGTTACGCAGGCTGTTCAGATTAGTATGGATGCCAGGCAAAATACCAGGAGCCAGGGCAATTCGATTGGATCTAATGCTGGTCAAGGAGCTCAGATTCCCCTAAATGTCCATGGCTGAAGTAGAGGTCCCAGGGGCAGGGCACGTGGTCGGGATGATGTTAATCCGCCACAGGTTGCCCAAGATGCCCAAGCTGCTCAGGATGCCCAAAATTCGGAATATAGGTTTGCAGCAATGCAAGCCAGAATCGAGGAACAAGATAATGAGATTCGACAGTTACGACAGCAGGGTGCTCCTGCAATGCCTGCTCTAGAAATTCCAGTGGCACCTGCCCCTGCTGTACAGGCCGAACCAGTGGTGACAGTAAATTGGATGGAACCGTTGTATGAAAGGTTCCGCAAGCAAGCACCTCTAGTTTTTCTGGGAGGTCTGGATGTTATGAAAGCCGAGCAATGGCTAACAGTGATTACTAGAATTTTGAATTTCATGGGTGTCACCGACAATGATAGGGTGGTCTGTGCCACCTTCCAATTTCAAGAAGATGCACTGGTCTGGTGGGACATGGTGTCTATGATTCACGATGTCACGACAATGACCTGGGAAAAGTTCCAGGAACTTTTCAATGCTAAGTATTACAATGAGGCAGTTAGAAGTGCTAAGAGAAAAGAATTCACTCATTTGACTGAGAAAGAAAATATGAGTGTTACTGAATACACAACGCAGTTTGACCGTTTGGTGAGGTTGGCCTCGGGTATTGTGCCAACTGACTTCAGTAAGAAAGAGAAATACTTGGATGGGTTAAATGCAAAAATTAGACACGATTTGATGATCACTACTGACGACAAAACCACCTATGCTGAAATGGTGGACAAGGCACTGCGAGCTGATGGCGCAGTTGGATGCATGATAGAGTCTGGTGGGACTCCGGTTGTTGGCAGGACTCCTACCCCTCCTGCATCAGGTTTTAGCAGGGGAGGTAGTGGCTCAAGTCAGAACAAGAGGTTCCGAGGGAATCAGGGTCGAGGCAATCGCCAGAGTGGCACCAAAACCCGATACAATTACCCAGAGTGCCCCAGTTGTAAAAAGCACCATCTGGGGGAGTGTAAAGGGCAAGGGTGCTTTCAGTGCGGCATGCCAGGGCATTACAAGAGGGATTGTCCTCAGTTCAGAACTGAGGCACCGAAGACCGCAGCGAAACCCACTCCAGCCAGGGTGTTTGCGATAACCCAGGCTGATGCAGAAGTCAGCCCTTCAGTGGTAACAGGTCAGCTCTCGGTCAACAACTTTTATTTCTCTGTGTTGTTTGAATCTGGGGCCACTCATTCTTATGTGGCGGCCATAATTTTTAGTAAATTGGATAGACCACATGATAGTTATGAATCGGGGTTTGGAACCCTACTGCCTTGCGGAGAATTAGTTATCTCCAAAAGGTGGATTAGGTCTATGCCGATCAGAATAGAAGATAGAGAGTTGAGTGCTGATTTGATAGAGATGAATTTAGTGGATTTTGATATTATACTGGGAATGGATTTCTTGTCCAAGTACTCAGCCAATATTGACTATAAGAGGAAGATGGTAATCTTCCAACCTGAAGGAGAAGAACCGTTTGTCTTTGTCAGTTCGATTCAAGGGTCTCGGATCCCAGTAATTTCAGTGCTAACAGCTAAGGAATAATTACAAGAGGGATGTCTAGGGTTTCTGGCCGTGGTATTGGATACCATTTGGCCTGACTCTGTTCGGCCAGAAGACATCAAGGTGGTTCGGGAATTTCTTGATGTTTTTCCCGACGAACTACCGGTTTACCACCTCAGAGAGAAATTGATTTTGTTATTGACTTGGCACCTGGAGCATAACCGGTTTCCAAGGCTCCTTATAGAATGGCTCCAACAGAACTTAAAGAATTAAAAATTCAACTCCAGGGGTTGCTCGACATAGGGTTTACCCGACCCAGTGTGTCACCTTGGGGAGCTCCAGTACTGTTTGTTAAGAAGAAAGATGGATCTTTGCGGATGTGCATTGACTACCGGAAACCGAATAAGCTAACAATAAAAAAAATATCCTTTACCTAGGATCGACGATGTTTTTGATCAACTTCAAGGGAAGACTGTCTTTTCAAAGATTGATCTCTGATTGGGCTATCATCAGTTGAGAATCCGAGAGGAGGATATTATGAATTTCTGGTTATGTCTTTTGGACTGACTAATGCTCTTGCAGCTTTTATGGATTTGATGAATATAGTATTCAAGGATTTCCTCGATATTTGTGTTATTGTATTTATCGACAACAACCTTGTGTACTCTCAGTCAGAAGAGGAGCATGAGCAACATCTCTGGATGGTTCTGCAGCGACTTCGGGAACATAAGTTGTATGCCAAATTCAAGAAGTGCGAGTTTTGACTGTCTCAGGTGTCTTTTCTTAGACACATTGTTAGTCAAGATAGGATCAAAGTGGATTTAGGAAAAATAGAATTCGACAGGGATTGGCTAAGACCGAAAATAGTGACAGAAGTTAGAAGTTTCTTGGGTCTAGTTGGTTATTATTGTCAGTTTGTAGAAGGGTTCTCTAAAATTTCAACACCCTTAACCGAGCTCACAAAAAAGAATCAACGTTTTGTATAGACGGATAAGTGTGAATCAAGTTTTCAAGAGCTAAAGCAGAGGTTAATTACAACTCCAGTGTTATCTCTGCCTTCTGACAAAGAGAAGTTTGTGGTTTATTGTGATGCATCCAGACAAGGTCTGGGGTGTGTTCTGATGCAAGCCAATCAGGTTATTGCCTATGCCTCCCGTCAGTTGAAAGATTACGAACAGCGATACCCGACTCATGACCTAGAACATGCCGTAGTAGTATTTGCTTTAAAGAGTTGTCGGCATTATCTCTATGGGGAGAGAGGTGAAATTTACACTGACCATAAAAGTCTCAAATATTTCTTTACTCAGAAAGATTTGAATATGAGACAGAGGCGTTGGTTGGAGTTGGTTAAGGATTACGATTGTGAAATCCTTTACCATCCTGAGAAAGCCAATGTAGTGTCTGATGCTCTCAGCAGAAAGGGTCCCGGGCAAATAGCTAGCATGGTTCAAATCTCATCTCAGTTAGCGGAAGATATGGTCAGATCAAGCATCGAGTTTGTTGTAGGCAAACTTCATAACTCGACGCTGCAATCTGATCTGTTAGAATGTATTAAAGCTGCTCAGATACCTGATCGAGAGTTAGTAAAAGTCAGAGAAGAGGTTTCGGCTGGTCAAGCTAAAGACTTTACAGTGTCAGATAGTGGAATGTTGTTGTTTAAGACCAGAGTCTTTGTTCCTAATAGTGTGGAACTTAGAAACGAAATTCTCGAAAAGGCACATACCACTCCATATTTCTTGCATCCCGGCACCACCAAGATGTATCAAGATCTTAAACCCTACTTCTAGTAGAGCGGAATGAAGAAGAATGTGGTAGAATTCGTATCGAGATGCCTAACTTGTCAGCAGATTAAGGCTGAACATCAGAAACCAACACGATTGTTGCAGCCTTTAACCCTACTTGAGTGGAAGTGGGAAGATATCATAATGGACTTTGTGGTTGGATTACCTAGAACCACAGGTCTATTTGATTCAATTTGGGTTGTGGTAGATCGATTTACGAAGTCTTCTCGTTTTCTACCAGTTAAAACAACCTTTTTAGTGAATCAGTATGCAGATTTGTACGTTAAAAAATGGTAAGACTGCATGGTGTGCCAAAATCCATAGTTTCGGATAAAGATCCGAAGTTTACTTCGAAGTTCTGGCAAAGTTTACAACGGGCTATGGGTACCAAACTGAAGTTCAGTACAGCATTCCATCCTCAGACAGATGGACAGTCCGAAAGGACGATTCAGATACTGGAAGATATGTTACGAGCCTGTGTTATGGATTTTGAAGGCTCCTGGAGTAAGTACCCACGGTTGATAGAATTTTTGTACAATAACAGTTACCAGAGTACGATAGGGATGGCTCCCTATGAACTGTTATATGGTAGAAAGTGTAGATCTCCCATTCACTGGGATGAGACAGGAGAGAGGAAGTATCTAGGTCCGTAATCAGTGCAACGGACTAATGAAGCAATTGAGAAGATTAAAGCCAGAATGCTTGCTTCACAGAGCCGATAGAAGAGTTATGCAGATCCGATACGCACAATTGTAGAATTTTAAGTAGGGGATCATGTGTTCCTTCGGGTGTCTCTTATGAAGGGGATCAAGCGTTTCGGGAAAAGAGGCAAGTTATGCCCTAGATTTATAGGAGCTTTCGAGATTCTCGAGAAGGTTGGACAAGTGGCATACTGATTAGCTTTGCCTCCAACTCTTTCAGCAGTTCACAACGTATTTCATGTCTCTATGTTGAGAAGATACGTATCAGACCCCGCTCATGTACTTAGTTATGAGAATCTTGAGCTGCAACCAGATATGTCTTATGAGGAACAACCAGTTCAGATCCTTGACAGAAAGGATAAGGTTCTTCGAAACAAGACCATAGCTCTGGTCAAATTACTCTGGAGAAATAGCAAGGTGGAAGAAGCCACCTGGGAGTTAGAATCAGACATAAGAGCTCAATATCCAGAGTTGTTTAGGTTAGATTTCGGGGACAAAATCTTTTTAAGGGGGAGATAATTGTAAAGACCGCTTAGCTTTAATTTGAGAATTAGCAGATAATTAGGGCTTTATTATGAAAATTCTTTATTAATATTGAATTAATTATTTATGATGATTTATTTGAATTCGGAATGCATTTTTATGTCACATATAGAAATTTTATAATTTTGCATATTTTGTGCCCGACAACATTGGAACGCGGTGTATGGCTATTAGAATAACATTTTAGTATTTTTGGTATAGCGGGACAATAGTTTAGACATTGGGAATGTCGGGTGTAGTCGGGATGTTAGAGTTTCCCAAAATACCCCTAAGTACCATTTTATGTGGTATACCATTTTATGTTTTTGTCTTTAGTGGTTTTAAATTTAAGTTTATAATTTGATTTAGTTAGTATATGTTGGCTGAAAAGTAATTAAACAAAACCAACTTAGTAAATTCATTTTTCAAATTAAAGAAAAAAAGGGAAAGGATTTCTCTCTCTCTCTCTCTCTCTCTCTCTCTCTCTCTCTCTCTCTCTCTCTCTCTCTCTCTCTCTCTCTCTCTCTCTCTCTCTCTCTCTCTCTCTCTCTCTCTCTCTCTCTCTCTCTCTCTCTCTCTCTCTCTCTCTCTCTCTCTCTCTCTCTCTCTCTCTCTCGAAAATCCTAGCGCAACTAGGGTTCTTGTTTTCTTCATCAGTTTGTTGTGATTTCCAGCAACTCTTAGTGAATTCGAGCTAAGGTAAGCTCCTAGACAACTTTCCTTTGGTTTCCTTGAACTTCAAGTTATGAATTTGTGCATGTTTTGAGAAATTGAGTTCTATAGTTGCTGTATATGTTTGATTTAGGTTTCTGCAGTTAAGATATGTTAGATTATGTTGTTTATTGCATGAATTGGTAGTTATTTGAAGGTTTAGCCAAGTTTTGAGTTTTAGAACTCAAACTTGGAGCTTTAATGGTAAAATTCAATTTTGAGCTTTGATTGATGTTTTGTTGCTTGGAAATAGTTTATTGGTGTATAATATGCAGGTCTGGAAAGTTTGATTGAGTTTGGAAACGATTTGGTTAGCGTATGAATTTTTGTTTGTTTTCTGGGAAAAACCAGTTAACCGGTTTTACAATGCTTGTAAAATCGGTTACCCGGATTTTGCAGCAAGCAAAACCCGTTTTTCAGCTTTTCGTTTCGCGTCTGTTTCAGGTTTCTGGTTGGTTGATTCCCTGCTAGTTTGGGATATTGCCATATTAAGTTGCTGTAGATAGGTTTTTGGTTTAAAACCTAAGTCCCGGTTGTGATATTGCCTGTTAGATTACATTGATAGCAGTAATAGTATACATAGAGTTGTGATGATTACTGATAAATGTATGTTGGCTAAAATACTGATCGATGTTGTTGTTGGAATTACTAGATTTACTACCAAGTATGTTTTATTAACATCCTAATATGAATTCTAAAACAATGAAAATAAACACATATAAAGTTTAGAAAATCTTACAGTGGGTGCAGCGGAATATTATGACTCCTTCCGTTCAGATCTCTAGCCCTTGATTCCTTTCTGTAGCAGAGCATCACCAAGATCTGAACCTGGATCTTCTTTTCTCCTTCTTTGATGCAGAATTTCCATAGTCTTACATACTATGATTGAGGTACCACTTAATGTGTGTGGGCACTACTCATCACTCAAGGTTTCGAAATTTAGAGAGAAGAAAAGAGAGAGAGGACGTGTGGCATTTTCTCTGAAGGAAACAATGTGTGAAGTTGTGTGTGTTTCTTGAAGCCAACACTTTCTATTTATAGAATTCCCTCTAGGTTTAGGTTAGAATTGTATGGCATTAAAATAATGGAAACTACAAATGGTAATTCTTGTGCATAGTGGCCGGCCATACAATGAGTATTGGGCCTCACTTTGCAACTTTCCCATTTTGTTATTTTCCATTCCTATTTTCTCAAAAATGTCAATTTTTCCTTTTAAATGCCAATTCTAATTATTTAATAACTTAAAAAATAATTATTAAATAATATTGTCATTTAATATATTTATTAATTTAGACATATAAAGTCTCTTAATCAATAAATAAACCTAGAATCTCTTTTCTTTACAATTTCGCCCTTCCTTAGTGAAAATTCATAAAGTAGACATAGTCTAACTATTAGAATTATAATTGATTAATTAAAATCAATTAACTGAGTCTTACAAGCAGTATGGTCTCAACTAGTATGGGGACCATGGGTCTATATAACCGAGCTTCCAATAAGTCGAACCGAATTTACCAAGTAAATTCCCTAACTTATTGATTCCTCATTGATTCCACACTTAGAACTTGGAATTGCACTCTCAGTCATATAGAACGCTCTATATGTTCCATGATATAGACACGTCATTAGTTATCCATTGTTATAACCCTAATGTGATCAATGATTCTCTATATAGATGATTTACACTGTAAAGGGATTAAATTACCGTAACACCGTACAATGTATTTTATCCTTAAAACACTTAACCCTGTATAAATGATATTTCAGCTAAGTGAAATGAGATCTCCACTATTTATTTTTGTTTGGTTAAGCTCGAAGGAAATCATCCTTTACTTTCTATTTGCCAGATAGAAGTTATAGATTCCATATTTATGTTAGCGCTCCCACTCAATTGCACTACCGTGTTCCCAAAATGTACGTATCACCCTGACCCAAAAGTAGGCTTAACTAACAAATCAAAGAACACGGATAACACTCTTGAGATTGAACCTAACCATCTCAGGATTAAGATCATTTGATCTAGGATCAACAGGTGATATTGAATTGAATAGATATTACGGTAAGCTTTAATATATCTAATCAAACTTCAATATCGGTCCCTTCCGATGTATACTCCATACATTCGATACTGGTAAACTTTGCCAATGTCCTGGAAAGGACATAACACTTTTCCAAGGTGTAAGAATACATATCCCTGATTATACCATGTCAGTCTAAATCCAGTGTTCTGACAAATCAGGGAATAAACTTTTGAACATATAATTAAGATTATATTCCACTATACTGACAACACTATAATCTTTAACAAACTCATATGTTCTAGACTTAAAAAGAATTCATACATTATATACATATAATCATGAAATAAATCAGGTGAACCATGCAACATAAAATGTTATTTCTGATCTTTATTAATAAGTAAATCTGATTATATTGAAATGAGTTTTATTTAGGGCATAAAACCCAACAAACTCCCACTTGCACTAATATAAAACAAAATGTGCATTTCAAATAATCATTAACACCTTGATATACCAATCAAGTGTAATAGTAGTAAACTCCTCGTAATAGGATCTGACGGGTTGAATTAAACACAACCTCTTCTCCACCATTACTCTTCCTTAATCACAAAATCCTTGATAATGTGAAATTCCTCTCTATATGTCTACTCTCTTGGGATACTGGATTCTATACTTTTGGCAACTACTTCTTGGTTATTTAGGAAGTAACCCTAGTAGTTAAGGCAAGTTGGAACAGTGCCACAAATGTATAGAACTTTCCTTAGACTGAATAATTACCTTTCCTGCAACTTTAACATTCAGTCTCTTTCTGGTAGACCAAGAGATTTCAGATAGGTTTTTACACTTCTCCAAAATCACTACTCCACCCCCAAAGTAATCACCATCTCATCAGCAGACTTTCTAGCACACAGGCAAGTCTCGAAATCTGATGTGGTGTAGTCTAAGAGTTTCAAAACCACCCTTATTGACTAACATATAGTTCCTCTTATTAATCTTAAAATTTACTTGATTGTCTTCCATTGTTCCTCTCCTGGATTAATCTGATACCTACTCATTACTCCCACTCAACAGCAGGTGTCTGGTCTGAGGCATACAAAAGCATATCTGAGACCTCTCACTGTTGATTTAAGAAATTCTTCCATGGCTTTATCTTCTCTGGAATAGTTGAAACTTTTCCTTAGATAAATAAAATCTATGCTTAGAAGTTGTGAAGCTTCTATAGATTGCCATTGGAAAGAAAATGCTTCAGCATTTTATGCTTGCATTAGAGTAAGTAATTACCAGGTATACCACAAGCCATAGGTTTAGATAAACTCAAACCTACAATACTAGGAACAGGAACTTTTGTTAAGTCCATTGAATAGACTTATGAACGAAAATTTCCTTTCATGTCCTTGTAATAGAAAACTTTAGGTTACTCCATGTGAATGGATCAAACCATAGTTCTATTGGCTTTCTTCTTAGTTTCTTATCTTGACAATCCATTACTTGTTTAAACTCACAATGGATTTTAATCACTAGTATCTTCCAAGTCATGAGAAGGTAAAGTTCCTTGAAACTCTCCCACTACGACAAGGTACGTGAACTATGTCTAAGAAAACTAAATGGTATAGACCTCTTCAGTTGTGTTAAGACAACAGAGGCAGTGGGATCATCTTGTAAAATAAGATGATAGAACACTTTTGGAATCAAGAAAAAAATATATATCTCCTTTATTTGCTACTTTATTTTCAGACTTAGTCATTTTCTTATAAAAGTAGTATTTGTTTAAACAAACATTTTCTTATCTAATGACTATGGGATGATCCACCCCTAATCACTTAGAATAGCTAACAAACATGCAAATCAGGGTTAGCAGTTCTAGCTTTTCAATTAGGTTATCCATGAATCTAGTAATGATTTACATTAAGTATACAACCATTGCATCATTCTGAAATTTTATTACCATAAAAGGATTTAGGCAACGACTAGTAACTAATCATCAATATGCAACTCGAATTTCTGGGGAGGTAAGTTTGGATATAATTCAAAATCAAATTAATGATCTTTGAACTGCATATCTACTAACTTTTTCTCCACTCCTATCAGTTCGCAAGATCTTTAACCACTTACCATTGCTAGAAATTCATGAAATTTTTCAAACATTTCAAATTTCTTTTTGCATAAGGTAAAATCTAGAGTGATCGTTTTAAGAATACAACGAAAACTCATATCCACCCCTGAATGTACATCCATCTACGAATGAGATGATTATACTTTCAGTGGATATAGGCATATTAACTCTTTGCAGAGAATGATCTTGTCAAAACAACTATGAACAAGATACAAATGCCATAGATTTATAAAATGTGGTTGTATCTTTTGATGACTTAGGTTAGTTACATCAAAGAGTTCTTAGAATAGTTCAAGTGGATTCTGGTCACAGAATACTAAACTCATACAGTTTGAATCCATTGATAGAAAATGGTTATTAAACACTTGTGAAAGTGTAACTGTATAATTAGTAATTCTTTCTTGGACCACCACTACTAATCTAACTCTATGATTTGCCTATACAAGTAGGAGATTTCTAAGATTGAGGATTTATATCATTTATAGACCATTCATCCAATGATATGTCATTGAGCTGATTCGAAATGAATAAGTTAAGAGGAATTAGGATAATTTCGTTTTAAATAAGAATCCAACGATGCTCCGATTAGCGAGAGTCAAAGTAATCTTATTTATACAATCTTCTTGTTTCATATTGTAAAATACTAGTCTAAGGTGTCATCAATTGATGAACAGCTAGATGTTGCATATACAATATTTATCTTTCGAGATCTAACACTATTATGTTAGTCTAATGGTGAAAATCCATTAGGGAATATCTCATTAGAAAAACAAGCCAAGTTAGACCAACAATGAAGATTCGAAATTAAACTACAATTTAATAACAGAAAATAACATGGTTCAATACAAATTCATACACAATTCAGAAATTATTAAGCATATAGCAAGTAGGAATGACAAGTGAAAATACTAAAACATAAAATCCTAAATAATTTCCAAGGTTTTCAACAAACTGATATCAGTGTCCCGTTTAGGCGAGAGTCAAAGCTACCATTCATTGAATAGAGTTGTCAGCTCATCTAAAATGATCAACATTCTAGCAACCTTTTATTCGATCAAGATTGGAATCCGCGTTGTCCCGTTTAGGCGAGAGTCAAGGCTATTCTATCTTATGAGCTTCCACCATTGTTTCATATTCTTGCAAGTCTTATACAGTCGCCACTATTAGGGTGATCAAAACTATATAAAAAACTTACAAGATTACTTATCTTTCCAGATTAAACGGTGCTAACTTGCTAATGAACGTTCCTCCATTAGGGAGGATTACTCACTAAAACAATAGCTATGTAAAATCAACAATGGAGATCCAATATCCTTATAATAATAAAGCTCATTATTTAATGAAGGGTTGTATTTTCTTCTAATATTTATTTTAATCAATTTATTTTAAATATATATTTATTTAATTAAAATTTCCAATTTAGAATAAAATATTCTAAATATAAATTTTAATGTAATATTTAAAAATTATACTTAGATGGATATGAAAATAATATGAATTATTTCCATCTTAGTAATAATTTTCATAAATATTTAGAAAATTATTCAATTTAAGTTGTTTCAAAATTAATTTACATTAATTTACAACTCAAATTTAATTTTCTATAAATATATATTGCATTTCGAAAAATGAAGTGTATAGGAATACAACTTTCGAAAATGCTTTAAAATAAATAAAAATAAATCCTGGAAAAATTACTCTAATTTTATGTTGGCCCAAAATTAATTTTCAACAGAAAAATATAATTTTCCTATTTAATTAAATATCTAAGAAAAATTTTAAATATTTAAGTATCATGATTAAAAAATCAACTTAAATATTAATTTTCTATTTAATTAAATATCACTAGAAAAATACTTCAAGCAAAACAGATAATATCTATCTAGACTTTCATGGACTAATTAATTCAATTTCTAATTGTAATATATTTTAGTTCATTTATTTGAATTAATCATTAAATGAAAAAAAATCATTGATTTAAGTTGGTCCAAAATTAAATAAATAATTTTCAACTTTAATCTATTTTTCAAATAAAATTCGAAATTTCTACATTAAAGAAATGTAATTTCGAAATTTTGGGAAATGATTAATAAAATAGAAATAAAATATATTTTGAAAATTATTCAGCTTTAAGTTATTCTGAAATAAAATTCCAAACTTAAAAATAATTTTCAACTTTAATTAAATATCATGAAAATAACAAATATTTAAGTATCATGATGAAAATCAACTTAGATATTGCAATTTGCAATTTAATTAAATGTATTAAATTCAAGAAATAAATAATTAAGTATAGAGGAAACTTAATTATTAATTCTAGTTTAATACTAGGAAAATATACTAAACTTAGATTGTACCAAAATTAATTAATAAGCAATTAATTTCACAATCAATAATATTTTCCTATTTAATATTAGAAATAATAATTAGTACTAGAAATAACTATCTAGAATATTGTTAGGTTATAATTAACCTATATTTCGGGTCTTTAAAGTTAGCATTATCTCGTCTATTGGTGTCTTTTGGAGCAGTTTTACGCTTGATTTTCATTATTTCAGGTTCCCGGGGTGTTAAAGTTCGAATTCAGTCAAATGGCGAAAAACTGGGACAAACTTGGAAAAAATTGGAAAATTCGGTTCCTGAAGCATCAGTAGTCGCGACCTCGAGAGAGCCGTGTCGCGACCCTTTTTCCAGTCGCGACCACGGTCGCGACTTCGTAAGTTAGGCGAAACTCGGTTTTCGAGTTTTGCACATAGTCGCGACCAGCTTAAATGCTAGTCGCGACTAGGTACGGAAATCGCAGATTTGACCTAATTTTGATTTTTCACTCAATTGGAGGCTCACCACTCATCCCTATATAAGGAATACGACATTGAAGGTCAGAGGCAAGCAAAAACAGACCTAAGAGTGGAGGCAAAGTGGAGAGGAAGCTATCTTGAAGACCCGGAGCGATACCACCTTCTAGTTTCTTTCTTTTACCCTTTTTATTCATCTTTATGTTTGTTTTTATTTCTGAATTAATCATGGATGTTTTTAGAGTTATTATGAACTAAATTTCCCAATAAGGGAGGATGATGATTGTTGTTTAAGTTTATGCCTAGTTAATAAATAATTGTCATTCCTTCATCTTATGTGTGAATACTATCTTTATTTGTGTTTAATTTCATGTGCAAGCTTGATCACCTTTTACATGCTCTATGATCCTAATTCAAAATCTGAAAAGTGAGAATTAGGAATGCTAAAATTTGGATAGTCTAGGTTTTGATGTAAAACGAAAGTATTTACATAGCCTTAGTGACTAATAGATTATTGCTTAATGCTGATTTTGTGTTGATCTAATTAAGAAGTTAATTAGAGAACATATTATTTAGAACCTAAAAGATCTGAAAAGAGTTAGGTTAATTTATAATCTGTCTTTCACATTGAGATAAGGATAGCAATTAGGCATTGACATAGGTAGCTTATCAACAGGATTCACCTCCCTAATCTCTCATCTTGATTAATCTTCGTTTTATTTTCTCTTTAATTTCTGAGTTATTTACTTTTAAAATTGCAAACTCATTATTTTACCAAATAGAATCATAAGTATAGTTTAGTAGTACTTAATCCAATTCCCTGTGGTTCGACCTCACTTGCGTGAGATACTACTTGATACGTACACTTGCGTAATAAACAGAATTTTCGTAACAAATATATATCATTAACTAAGTGTTTTTCTAAAATTAACTTTAAAATATTACATGAAAAATAAATTTCATATATTTTAAAAGTTAATTATGTTGCTAATTCAATTTTAATTAGGTTAGACTAATATAATTAACCTAATACAATTATTTAAATAAGGCAAATGGGCATTCACAATTGGGGTAGTTCATGTGAGGGGGAGCTGGGTTCAGTATGTCATACCCACTTCTATTGGCCCCCAACTCTCACACAAGGCCCAAAAGAGAGGAATTTAACCTTAAAATAAACAATTGTTATTCATTGAAAAAGCCCAAATCTAATTGGGCCTAAATAAATTTACTTATGTCAAAATTTATTTTAGCAACCTAGTCCATTTACTTAGTAAAATCTTAAATGGGCTTCCTATATGCATCTAAGCCCAAAAGCAAACATATAGGCTCACACAGGCCAAATAATTTGGATGGGGCCTATCATGTTACTAGGTTTACACAGATGAAAGAAGTACAAAATTTACCTGTTACAAATTATTTATAAGATCTATTGACAATTGGACTATGATTAAAATCAGATCATTGGATCTGTCAACAAGTTAATCATAGCAATTTAGATCAGATAAATAATAGGTTTGTTTAAAAAAAAATTGAATAAATAATATAAAATAAACAAACATTGTCCATGTAACAGATGTGAAATAAGATATTAATATAATTAAATTATTATTCTTAAACTAACCAAATAAAGGAAACTAATTTTAAAATATCAACGTTTATTTGAATCAAATTAAATATCTAATAAGATCAATGATTTGAAAGGAACAAATCTTCAATATCACTTTCAGATCTTATAATTTAATAAAATAAACCAATTTTAAAATAGATTTGGTTAGATAATTATTATTTTAGGAATAAAATAATTAAATGAATAATAATTACCATAATTATATGTCAAAATATCTCAAATTAAGCAATATTCAAATTTCTACAAAAAATATCTATGTTATTTAAATATTTAAGATATGATTTATAAATAATTAAATATTTAACAAAATAACAAATTTTGAATTTGAAAATATTATGGTAAGTATATCTATAAAAATATCTATGTTAATTTCATATTTATTAATTATTTAATTTGTCATATAAGATAATTTTAATATAATATTTTAAATAAAAAGACAAAGTTATCTTTAAATTTAAAATATGTTAAATATCAAAATATCTAATCTTATAATTAAATAATAAATAAATATTAAAGAAGTTAACAAATTTTTAAATCTGACCATAATAGGAAATATTTAAAATTGGAAATATTCTAAAAAGGAAATATTTAAAATTGGAAAAATTCCAAATTGAAAATATTTAAAATTAGAAATATTTCAATTTAGAAATATTTAAAATTGGAAAAATGAATTTTAGGAAACAATCCCATGAAAAAATTGGATTTTTAGGGAAAAAAACCCCAAAAATTAATGAAGATTCAAGTAAACTCAGGGAGAAAACCACAAACTCAAGTCCCTAGAAACGGGACCCAGTGCCTAGATTGACAATCAGCTTAGGAAGTTGCCTTCAATTGCTCAAATGCCAAATCTGATGCGACTATTGAATCCATAATGGTCAAATATAGGGTGAAAGACCTTGTCCTCAAGTTCAGAAGCCTTGCAAGTATAAAAAATGAGATCCCAAGAGCTCGAGAGTAAGTACTCAGTGCCCAGGTTTACCAATGGCCTTTTGCGTTGGGTTCTGTTTATTTGATTTTGATACCGCTTCGACCGCCCATCTAGTTTTTTACAATAGCAAAGATCTATGAAGTCAGAGAAGTTAAATTCACAACTTTGCATTTCTCATTTCTGGATCACTCGAAAATGAAGAGTTTTGAGTCTTTCATTTTTACAAAACAGTTTTATCTCCGAGAATTAGTGACCAGCCTTACGAGAACACAAAAACTGACTAAGTGACGTCAAAATATCACTTAGGCACCTTAAAGTACATCTCTTAGATGTTTATGCACTAACCCAACGTACAGGTTCACGTCAGATGTCAACCTGGCTGCTGGGATGTCAACCTGGGCGCTGGATGTCAACTTGGGCCCTGGGTCATGAACTTCCTTCAGTAAAATAACCATAACTCACTCAATTTTGATCTAATAAATGCGATTCAATTTGCATTTGGAAGCTAATTCAATGCTATATCAAGTCATGTCTCACACTTAAATTGTAATTTTGAAGATGTCATCGTCAAAATTCACCCCAAGAGAGTTACAAAAATAAGCTTCGCGTAACTCACAATGGAACCCGCTGGGCTCCAAAAAATGACCATCACGACCAAGAGCTAGTTTTCACCATTAGATTATTAACAACAGTCAAAAATATCTTATTTGTATTTTTTTTCCTATTTTTGTAGGCCTCATTTCTTATGGGTTTGAATCTCTTACAGTGAAGTTGTTACAATTAAGAATATGGGGGTCAATTCTTTTATTTTATTTTATTATTTTTTTTAATTTTAGAAAATTATTGGTGGTGGTAGTAATGGTAGTGGGTTGGTGGTGGTATGGTGGATGATGATTGTTGACTTCGCTTTTAGCCAACGACAATGAGTCTTTTTGATAAGCGATAAACGATATGTCGTAATGAGAATATATATAAGAAAGCAATAATAAGACACAGGAATTTTATAGAGGTTTAGCCCCGACCAGTTCGGTAATAGCCTAATCCTCGTTATTTGTATTGACTTAAGAACAAGGAAGAAGTTTCCTTTTCTTATAGCTCTTACAGCAGTATCTCTGAATATATAATTCTTAGATAATAATGAGGCCTTAGCTTAACTGTGTATCGGCTTATAATTCCCCCCCCCCTTGCCCAGTGAACATTCCTCACTATTTATAGGGCTGGGAAACTTGAGGAAGAAGAGTTTCCTCTCTCGTTACAATGCGCATAAACAAAAAGATCGTGTGATCAATGCTGAATGCAAGGATCGTGGGATTGAGGCTGAATACACTGATAGTGGGATCGTGTGTATGCCACATCCACGTAAGTTGATCCCTGAGTTGTAGGGATTGAGCTGATGACTCATGATGCGTCAGGCTGAATTCGCTAAGTGTTGATCACTCTGCACGGCTCGTTGAATATTTCATTCTGGATGTGCCAGCGAGGCGTCCTGCTTGGCCTATCGTTACGAGCAGATGCTCCAAGCGGAGCTCACGTGTCACCATTCTCGTGATGCCACGTCAGAGTGCCAAATTTGGGATAACATTTGCCCCCAAGTCTGTACGGGACCTCCGAGGTTGCGTGTAGACTTATTCCGAGCTGGCTCTGCCTTTGGATGGGGACACGTATCGAGCATGACCGTTTGAGACTCGATGTGAAGCTGACTGGGTGTCCCTTCGGTTTTCAGTTAATTAATGCTCTGACAATTAATATTTTGAAAATCAAAATTTCTCTCACCACGGCTGACGGTTGCACTTGATTACTTTTGATTTCCCATATTCACTTTTGAGGCGGGAAGTTGAGGCATCTAAGGTTCCTTTGTATACAAGTACCCTTTTGCCTATAAATACTCATCGTACTGGCACATAACTCATTTTATCACCCTTCATTGTTAAGAAAACTCCAGAGCGAAAAGAGAGAGTTTTCTGGCTTCAAAGTTGTCGAAGTGCTTACAGACGATTGCTGGTTTTCTTGAACTCGGGCATTTGAATCTTTGAGTAAGTTTCTGATTCCCTTAATGCTTTTCTTTGCATGTTTACGCTTTGAATGTAACTATGCTGTAGAAAGAATGCTTTAGGACACCCTAGGGTTAGAAACCTCTGCGACTCTTCTTTTCCATGTCTTCGTGTGGGCTTTCAGCCTTAGAGCTTATTCTTGAACCGCATTGCGTCTGTCTTCCATCTTGCTTATTCTAAGCTTCATGAACTTTTTCCCCTAACTCAAGAAAACTTTCTAACTTCTTGAGTTTTGACTTTTTTTTTTAAACATAGTCATTCTTTAATCTGTTGAGTACTCTTGGTCAGCATATTTTCTTGTTTTCCGTTTGATACTCTGTCCAACACTCATCTTGTGTGTTGTCTTTTGTAGATGAACCCAGGTGAGTCTTGGCAACTCGGGCATCAGATCGACCAGGAGTTGCTTCAACTTCTGCACGAAGTTCATCCTCGTCTTCGTGCTAATCCTCCTTCTAATGAAGGAAACTTTTCTGACCTCGTACCCAGCCATAGGATGATGGCTCGTACGAAGAAAACCACGCGTCTGGCCGACGCTTCTGATCCTCAAGTGGCTCGGCTTGCCACTCTGCCCGACGCCGAACAGGATTCGACCGTCCCGATGGAGGGGGACCATGAGGGGGACGCTGAGGTCCAGGAGGTTGAGGAGCTGGACGAGGTGCGTCCAGGAAGTCCTTCCGAGGCGAAGGGAGAGGAAGAGGTTGCACCCCCTAACTTCGGGGAGTACAATGAGGTTGGGCAGCCAGTCGATGCTGACGGAGACTGTAATACCCTGGAACTAGGAAATGGATTAGCAAAACCCTAACTAGTAATTATGAATAAATGAGGAATTATATTATTATATAGTTCAATTTATGTGAATTAATATGAATTTTAACATGTTAAGACCCCGTTGGTGAGCTAGGGGCATTTTAGTAATTATGACCCGAGAAGGGTAAAATGATGAAATTAATTTAACTACGTGCTTAATGGAACTATATTATTATATAGTATGCCTATGTTATCTTTTCAGGTGTGTTCTGACAGGTTGGCGCGGTATAGTCACAACCGGGTATTTCGGGCCGAACCGGGTTCGGGCCCGAAATGCAAATTGAATTTATTTAGTTGGCATTTTATTTGTTAAGTGATAATCTGAAATTTATTTGGAATTATTTGGGTATGAAATGACAATATTGTCCTTGGAAGTGTGTATGTATGTTAAGTGGCCCTAGGGACATTTTGGTCATTTGACCTCTAATTTCTATGTGTGAAAAGTTGAATTTCGAGGAAAACAAAAAAAAAAAGAAAATTCTGGTTTCACACTCTCTTGGCCGACCCTCTCCCTGTCTAAAACCCTCTCAATTTTTCAACTTGAATTTGGTGAAAAACTAGCTTGAATTAAAGAGGTGTTGATTGAAAAATTGTGTTGAGGACTTGGGATAGTTTGTGCAAGAGATTGAGGTAGTTTTATAGTTTTTAATTTGTGATTTCTTTGCTGAAATATTATGATTGAAAAGCATGAACTTGGTGATGATGATGATGGGTTGCATGTTAAGTGGATTGGTGTTAATTTTGCTGAATTTGAGTTTGTATTGTTGTATGCTTTATTGTTGAGTTTGAGCAGAGATTTTATGATATTTCTAGGTTGGAATTTCATGTTTAAAGTGGTGTTATACTGCTGGATTTTAATAGGTTTGAGTTCATGTTCTTGAACTTGAAATCTTGATAAGTTTAAGCTTGATTTTGAGATGATTAAGCAATCTGAATTTTTAGGGTAAATTGTGGGATTTTGGATGCATGAGATATGTGCTTTTGACCCTATAATATTTGCTAGCTGCTGTAAGTGGTAAATTGAGATTTTGGTTGTGAAAAGCAAGCTTGAGTTCATGGAACTCAAGCTTGGAGCTTTAATGGCACTTTTTGATTCTTAGTGAAATTATTGTGTTTAAGTTGTGGAATATGTTTATTATGACTTATAATGATGCTCTGGAAAGTTTGTTGATGTTTGGGGAAGATTTGAGTAAGTTTTGGGGGCTTAAAGGTTGAAAATTTTCGTGTTCTCTGCCCAGACAACCGGAATTCCAGTTGGTTCAGGGCTGCTCCAACCGAAATTTCATTTGGAGTACTTCAGGAATGCTGAATTTTGTTTTAGCCATAACTTTTGACTCGGGCTCCGTTTTGGGAGTTCTTTATATCGTTGGAAAGCTCGTTTCGAGCTCTATGTGATTATCTGTATTTGAAATGCCATGAATTTACTTTATGAATGTGAAATCAGGGGTTAAACCTATTTGTGAAAATCCCGGATTGTGTGACTAGGATTACCGGCACCTGGTTAGGAGCACCCACGGATTTGGAATCTCTGCCTTTGCGGGACAACAGGTAAGACAGTAGTTAGCACGTAGAGTATGCGCGCTGGCGCTTATATTGAGATTAATATATGTGAGTAATTATAACCGGAATTAGGGTTATTACCCTAATATGAGCGGTTAATAGCCTAGGGTTAATACCCTAGTGATATAAGTTGAATAAATGCTATGCCATGCTAAGTGTATGATTATATTGAGATTTAAGGATTATGCGATCAAGGCATAATCAGGTTGGACTCGGTAATCATTACCGAGAAGAACCATTCTAAGGCCTTATTGTAAATAGACGTGTGAGAGCAACATGTAGGTTTACGCCACCTAAACATAAATAGGCATGCGAGCACAACATGCAGGTCTGTGTCATACAGACATATTTGAATGGCATTGTTGTTTGTATTATATGATGAGCATATGGTTGATATGTTTTATACTGTCTTGCTGGGCTTGGCTCACGGGTGCTCTACTGTGCAGGAAAAGGGTAAGTCTATTGCTGATCAGCCATGAGTGCAGGAGCTGGACGAAGAATGTACATGTTCGAGCCATATCAGACCAAGCGGATTAAGGGTCTACCAGTGATGAACTTTTGAAAATTCTATTTTGCCGCTTAGGTCGGCTAGAAAGAAAAGGCTTGTAATAAAGTTTGTAAATATTTTTGGGATCCCAACTGTTTAAAAGTTTAAATGTATTGCAAGTTTATTTTAATTCCGTTTATAATTAAAGTTTAATTTCCGCGCTAATCTTATTAGTAATCCCAATTAGGGGATTAGGATTTTGTAAGTATCTCGGGTAGCGTGCCTAATTATTTAGGGCGTTACAGAGACGTCCTGGTTGAGGGCGTGGACTACGTCAGTGAGAAGCTTGCTGAGGCGTTTCCTCATAGGAGGCAAGGTGCCTTGGGCGCCAGGTGGGTAAGTCCTCCGTCCAAGATTTCGGAGGCACACCTCCAAACTCTCGACCAGGACGGGTACCTGGGCGAGCTAGACTGCTATATTCCCGCCCACGACAATCGCGCCACAAATCCTGATAAGGGAATGTGCGCCTGGTCGGGGGCTCACGGCCAGCAAGGGGCGCTGATGCCCTTGCACAAGTACTTTAGGGATGTGGCGGACTTCTTTCCCAGATTACTCCAAAGGGCATTAAGTATTTGTCCGCTCTCTTTGTCCTCTATGCTTCCCAAGGATGGGATGCTCCTTCTCCCCACGAGGTCACTTGGTTCTTCCACCTGAAGTCTACCCCCAAGCAAGGCAGGTCGGGGTATTTCTACTTCTCTCGGCCAGGCTTCAAGTGGTTGAGCGGCACGGACGACAAGGCCATCAGCAAAATAGGGCGTTTTGTTGATGAGTACTTCATGGTGAAGGATCCGAGCATCACCCGGACTCGGTTTCAGCAGATTCCGACATATCACCGTCCTCCCCTCACCCTTACTCTTAGGGATAGAGCTCAAAAACTTGCCCGGTTGCCGGAGGAAGACATGAATATCATCCAGTTGACCTCCGATGATAATCTGGTGAAGTATGGGCTTTATCCTGAGGACTTTTCTCCTAAGTCCGTGGCGGGGAAGAAGAGGAAGTCTGATGCTGGCCGGCCTGAACGAGCTCATAAGGAGAATGAGCTCATTCAACTTAAGCGTGAAGCTAAGTTGAAGGGAGGTGCCAGGGCCAAGCAGTATGCTCAAGAGCCTTTGAATCCTGAAGATGAAGCCGAGGCTGAGGCTGAGCAGGTGACCCCATTGAAGAGGAAGAAGAAACTCCCGGGCACGCCCAGGCCTGTTGAACATGCAATTCGCATAAGGGAGCCCACTTTACCTATTCAGCCATCTCATCCCTTTGCCGGAAAAGGGAAGGTTGTCATGTCTGAGATAAAATTGATGTCAGGTGACGATGGACTTCTTAATCTCTGTGCAGGCGGTCATCTTGCATTTTACTTCTTTTTTGAGCTTCTTGACTTTCATGCCTTGTGTTTTCTGATGGCTATTTTATAACCACACTGTTTTAGTTCTGTGCAGACTTGCCTCGGCAGATGCTCGATTCTCTAAGGAAGAGAATGGGCGTGTTAGGCTAAAATTAGTCTAAGTTTCGGGTCATATTTTGGGTTAGTTTTCACTCTTTGTTTCTTGTTTTAGGGCTATTTTACGCTTGATTCTTTTGTTTCAGGTCCTTGGGTGTTTAAAGAGAGTATGTACAAGAATTGAGGACAAGTGGTGAAAGAATCGAGAAGAAAAACCAAAGATTGGTGCCGCTGCCTGTTCCAGTCGCGACGGGGAATTTGCCAGTCGCAACGGGAACTGGCAGAGAGATTTTCAAGAAGTCGAAGTTTAACTCCCGTCGCGACGGGGGCTTTGCCAGTCGCGACGGGGACCCAGAGACGGGATTTTTGGGCAGTTTCGTAATTTTACGAATTTTAAAGATGAGATTCGGTTTAAATAGAGGAAGCTCGTGAAAATTAGGGATTATTCAGAATTGGAGCCCTAGAAACAAAGGAGGAGGCTAGAAGAGCGGCTTGTGGCGACCCGGATCAATTGCTTCAACTAGTTCTTTCTCTTCTCTTTAATTTTTCTATGCTATTTTCTGTTTCAATGTTAATTATGGATTTGATTATGGATGTTTTGAACTAAACTCCTATTTAGGGAGAATGATGAATGTTGTTTAAGTTTTTCCTAGTTGATGAATAATTGCCATTCCTCCATCTTGATTGTGAACACTATTCATATTTGTGTTTAATTTCCATGTGCAAGATTGATCACCTTTTACATGTTTTATGATCTCAATTCGAAATCTGAGAAGTGAGAATTGAGAATGCTAAAATTGGATAGTCTAGGTTTTGATGTGAAACGAAAGTATTTACATAGCCTTTGTGACATTTAGATTATTGCTTAATGCTGATTTCATGTTAGTTTAATTAAGAGATTAATTAGAGAGCATGAGATTTAGAACCTAGAAGATCTGAAAAGAGATAGGTTAATTTATAATCTGTCATTCACTTCAAGAGAATGATAGCAATTAGACATTAACATGGGTAACTTAACAACAGGATTCGTCTCCCTATTCTCTCATCTTGATTAATATTCACTTGTTTCTTTAAGTTTCTTGAATTTCTTTCTTCCTTTTTCAATCATAAATACTTTTGATTTGCCAAATAGAATTATAAGTATAGTTTAGTAGTAATTAATCCAATTCCTTGTGGTTCGACCTCACTTGCGTGAGTATACTACTTGATTGCGTGCACTTGCGTAGTAATTAATAACTTTCGCAACAGGGCGGAAGCCTCCGGCCAAAAAGTCTAAGGGCGGTGAAGGGTCCTGGAGAAGAGACCTTGTGGAGAGGTTATTGACCTTTCCGAGGAGCTGACTGCTGCAAACCCTTCTACCCCCAAATCTACCAAGTCCAAAGAGTCTGGACCACCAACGACTGGGTCTGAGCTGGTCAGGATTGTTCCTGGGCGGGTGCAGGCACCAACTCCACCTTTGCCCGTGCTGCCAGAGGCCAAAAAGGGCAAGGAGATGCTGGCCCACTATATGAACCGGCTGGTTCCTGAGGTCAGTGAGCAACTAGCTGGTGCTGATAGTGACTCATCTCTAGATGTGTTGGTGGGCGGAGTCCTGAAGGAGCTTACCAGGGTAAGTCTTTTTTGATACTTCCCTTTTAGCTTTCTACACTTAGCTCCATATGCTGACTTTTTCCTTTGTGCAGGCGAGTTTGAAGTTGGCTTACATTACTCCCGGGCTAAATCTACTACTTCCAAGAGTGCGGCTCTATCCGACACCTTGAGGGCGGAGGCGGACTTGGCCAAAAAGGAAGCTGAGGAGGCCAGGGCGGAAACTGGAGTTGTTCGGCTGGAGTTGGGCGAAGCCAACAAGAAGCTGTTTGCTGCCGAGAAGAAGATCTCCGTGCTAACAAAGGACCTCAAAGTTGTTGATCGCTTTGAGGAGACCATCGAGATCTTATCTGCTGAAGTTAACAGTCTTCAGGATGAGAGGAGTTGTAACGCCCTAATCTATAGGGACGCCACGTGTGTGATTTTATAAACTAGTTTAATACTAATAGAATAATTAATTATTAAAAACTCTGATAATATTTAAAACTTGACTAAAATAAAACACTAAAAACAGACATTATAACGGCATAAAAAGTGTGTTCCGAGAATCCCTGTTATAAAAAGTTTTGTTAAAAAAATATATACGACAACCATTTAAACATAAAATCAAAATACACAGCAGATACAACCAGTCCAAAACAACTCCTGGCAACTCGGCACGCAGGCCAGTGAGGTCAATATGTACATTGCTGGAGAAGACTGTCACCCCATGGTTGATCTAGCTTTTCTTTGCCTTTACCTGCACCACATAGCACCCATGAGTCACAAGGACTCAGCAAGAAAAGTAATAATAACAATCATATAGCTTATTATTCGAATATTGTCATTTATACACAATAAGAATCAAACCATCACACTTTGTTCATAAGATGAAATCCAAATCACTACTGGCATCTGCCACGAATAAACATTAGTATACAGATATTTGGTAATACAAAACCATTATACCAATAATGGAATTCATATTCATTTAATCATATAAATAATATATATGTTACCTCATAAAGCAACCATCTTCATGACATCATATTGCCTAATCAGGCAAGTCGATGCTTTAATCTGATGATTTTGTATTGTATCGCCTAATCAGGCAAGCCCATGCCATAGCCTGGCACCCATATGTCGCATAACTGTATCACCTAATCAGGTGAGCTTGTGCCAAAAACCTGCACCCATATATCATATAATTGCATCACCTAATCAGGTGAGCCTGTGCCACAATCTGGCACCAATATATCGCATCGTCTAATTAGACGAGCTCGTACCTACGCCCGGTATTTATCATATCACTGACGCCCGTACTTACACCTAGTACGTCGCCAGGAAAATCGCATCACCTAATCAGGTGAGCCCGTACCTACACTCGGTACTCATCATATATCACTGATGCTGGTACTTACGCCCAGTACGTTGCCAGGAAAATTGCATCACCTAATCAGGTGAGCCCATATGTCACATGCATAATATTATCACATTATCAATGCTCAACCAATCAATCTTTTCAATATATAACAATATTAACTATATCTCAATATTAATCAATTCATAACAATACTAATTGTATTACATACAACGTACTATGCAGTACAATATACTTTTCTTACCTTTAATCCAGGTTCATACATTTCGGCCAACCCAAGTGGAGAAGTAGCCCCGATGATCTCGGCCCTATGTCACAACAACGGTAAACCAATAAGTGTTTATCCCAAAATACTGTTTAATATTCACATAAGACAATCTAGGGTTTTCTACCAAACCCCACGATATAAATACATTAAAATAAAACTTATATTTTGGCTCAAAAACATACACTATATTGTAGAGCTCGTCGCAAGCTTCGAAACGGTATATGGAATGTCCAAAACAGATACCCGAGTCAAAGTTATGACAAAAATATGATTTCTGATCTCTTAGAAATTTTTTAAAAAAAAAACTATAAAACTCGAAAATTCCAATTTTTGCACTCACCGAAACACTACCAAAACTTATCCAAATCACTCCAAACTTCACACGGCGCATATATACCATAAATACTACCATCCTTACATAACAGAAATAAAAATTGATCCCTTAAATGAAAAACGCCATTAACGTTCGGACTAAGCTTTAAAAAGTTCTAAACTCGATTTCTAACTCAAAATCACTTCAAATTCAACAAGTAAACACATAAACTAGTCCCATAGTTACCAAAGAACAATTCTACGAAGTCAGAATCTCTATAACCTTTTTAAATCATAAAGCCCCTATATAAAACCCATCGTTTTTAAACTTAAAACGAAATTAAACCATACTTTAAGCTTTCCATTTTCAAGGATTTGCTATCTTGCTACTACCGGAGCTTAGATCGCTAAGTTTTGGATTGAAAATCGAAAAAAATGGATATAGGAGGAGAAATTTTTATCGAAGGAAGGAGAACGAGGGTTTCGTTCATAGTTCGTTCGTTCTGTTCACTGATAACTTAATATATATATATACTTAAAGTTAACGATTATGTTAACTTATATATATAAATAATATTATAATAATATATTAATAATAATAATATAATAATATATTAATAATAATAATATTAATAAAAAATTTATTATTAATAATTATCTTATTATTTCTTAGCCACTAAAAAATCTCTATTTCTAGAGTATTTGGTCAACTTCGAGTACCCTAAAATACTTCGATATTTTTAAAATCAACTTATTCCAATAATCTCATCAATATTTCTAACTAAAACTGTTGTGACATTTTTGGCCTCCAATCGGGTCTCCAGGGTCGCCAAACTTGAAAATATTTTTATTTCACAAATAACTCATATTATATCCACGTATTTTAAATAAATCCCCGTAATTAACAAATTACGCTTATATATCCACTTATTGAGTCTCCAGGGTCGCCGAACCTGAAATATTTTTATTCCACATATAGCTCATATTACATTCACACATGCTATATAAATCTCCGTAATTAATAAATTACAATTATTTACTCACTTATAGCAAAATTTAAATTTTATGCTGAAATAAATTAGTAGGATCATAATCCCACTTATTACCTGATTAATTCATAATATAAATATAAACCCTAATTATTTACCATTTAACTTATTGGGATATTACAGGAGTTCTCTGCGGCAAGTTCTTCTTCGGCTGAAGGAGGAGAGGGACGCCAAGGTGGCCGACGCGGACCAGTTGAAGGAGAAGGTCAATGCCTTCGAGACAGCTGGCCTCGAGCTCTTCTTCGATTTCTGGAAGGCTAATCCCCATGCCAATTTTGACTACTTGGACGAGGCTAAAGACATGTACCTTGAGTACTGCGCGGCCCAAGTTGCTTATGGTGGGAACGGGGCGACTGCTTCAACCTCCGGTCAAGCCTCTGGCCAGGCTGTTGATGCTTTCCTGTTCGAACAACAGATCCTCCTGCTCCAGTTGGCTCAGAAGAACCGAATCAAGAGCTTGGGACTCCAACTGTTTAAACACTTCTCTTTTTATCTCCTTTTATATATATATATATATTATATGCGGCCTCAAGGCCTTTTTTAAGACATCATGATCGACAAAGCGGTCTTTAAACTTGGAATTATTTTTCATTTTTTGGACAACGGGTTGACCAGGCAGCTTTTAATCCCGGTACTACGTGCTTTTGTCATCCTTAATGAATTTCATTCTCTGTTTGTAATTACTGTGCAATTGTGATTGTTTTATTTTTACCAAATGCTTTGTACAGGTATAGGTGCCCCCAAAGTGACCGAGCAGACTTATGACTCTTGGTCACTTGTCTTTCGCAAATATATTGCTTATTTGTTCGGTGTTTTGGGTTCGACTAAACCTTGTGTACGCACTTTAGGTAAATTATAATCATGCTGATTTTTTCGACTCAATAGAATTGGAAATTTTATCTTTATTCATTTATTGATCGAAAATGTATTTGTTATCGTAGTAACTTACATCAGAGCTGGTGATTTATCTAATCTTTTAGCTTAACATGACATAAAACAAATAAGAAACTGTACTTTAAAGTGGTCTTGCCGACCTGAGTACTTTTGTTTCTGAAACCTTTGCGCGTAGTCCGCCCAAAAGGCCATTCACTTAGAAGCGAATGTTCATTTAGTACTTTAAAGTGGTCTAGCGGACCTGAGTACTTTAAAGTGGTCTAGCCGACCTGAGTACTTTTGTTTCTGAAACCTTTGCGCGTAGTCCGCCCAAAAGGCCATTCACTTAGAAGCGAATGTTCATTTAGTACTTTAAAGTGGTCTAGCGGACCTGAGTACTTTAAAGTGGTCTAGCCAACCTGAGTACTTTGAAGTGGTCTAAGTACTTTGAAGTGGTCTAGCCGACCTGAGTACTTTGAAGTGGTCTAGCGAACCTGAGTACTTTATTGGTAGTATTTCCTGAAATGTTCTCCATTCCATTACCGTGGTACTAGAATGAGTTGCATTTTTTTGTCATACTTACCCAATTTGTATGCTCCGGAGTCGAGAACTTCGACCACCTGGTATGGTCCTTCCCAGTTAGGTCCTAGTACACCTGACGTGCTATCTTTGGTGTTTAGGAATACCCTTCTTAGGACCATATCTCCCACGAAGAATTTCTGAGCTTTCACTTGTTTGTTGAAATACCGAGCTACTTTTTGTTGATGAGCTACCAACTTTAAGTTTTCAGTTGCTCGTTTTTCTTCGATTTCATCAAGTGATTCTGCAAGGAGTATGTGATTGGTACCTTGATCATACGTCAATCTTCTGTGGGAAGGTGGCTCGAGTTCGACGGGCAGCATAGCTTCATAACCGTACGCCATTGCAAATGGTGTCTGACCGGTTGCTGTTTTTTCCGTTGTACGGTATGACCATAGAACTTTGGGGAGTTCTTCTGGCCAGTTTCCTTTGGCATTTTTCAGCTTCTTTTCTAGTGTATCCTTCAAGGTTTTGTTGACTGCTTCAACTTGACCGTTTGCTTGAGGATGTGCCACTGCGGAGAAACTTTTGATGATACCATAATTCGCACAGAAATCAGTGAAAGATTGGCTGTCGAACTGCTTTTCGTTGTCCGAGACTATTTTGTACGGTAGTCCGAACCGACATATGATGTTCTTCACTATAAAGTCTTGAACCTTCTTTGATGTGATAATTGCGAGTGGTTCAGCTTCAGTCCACTTAGTAAAGTAGTCGACTGCTACCACTGCGTACTACACCCCACCTTTACCTTTAGGTAACTGTCCGATTAGGTCAATTCCCCAGATGGAAAAAGGCCACGGACTTTGCATCTTTGTCAGCTCGTTGGGCGGAGCTCTTGGTATCTTTTAAAATCTCTGGCATTTGTCGCACTTCTTGACATAGGCTCTCGAATCTTCAATCATCGTTGGCCAGAAGTAGCCTTGCGTTAGAATTTTCTTTGATAAGCTCTGTCCGGCTGCATGATTTCCACAAAATCTGTCGTGAACTTCATATAGAAGCCGTGCAGCTTCATCTGGTGTGACACATCTGAATAATGGCATCGAGAATCCTCTTCTGTACATGATGTAGGGGTGCACACGGGTCAGGTTTTTGGGTTTTTGGGGTTTCGGGTTCGGGTTTTCGGGCTTCGGGTCTTGGAAATGCACTACCGAACCCGGTGTTCGGGTGTGCGGGTGCGCCGGGTTTCGGGTCGGGTTTTTCAGGTTGGGTGTGGTCGGGTTCGGGTCATATTAGGCTAAGCCCGAATATTTAATTTATAGGCTGAAATAAAATTTAATTTTTAAAAATACCATTTTTTTTTATTTTTAACGTGGACTTTTTTTTTATAGTTAATATATCAGTATTTATATAATATAATAAATACTGTTCATACTATTCTCTATATCAGTATTTATATAATATAATAATATATAAGTAATTATTTAAGTATATAACATATATAATAATAAGTTAATAACATATATATATAATATATATGAGTATTAAGCCTTATGTTAACTGAGAAGTGAGAACGCCAGTTGCCAGTCGCCACCACTCGCTAGGGCAAACGGCAGTCAGTAGTCACCACCTCGAATCTCGCCGGTCACAGGCAGACTGTCGAACAGTCAGCCGCACGGCAGTCGCCACCAGTCGTCGGAGAAGAGAACCAGTCGCCGCCCTTAGAGAAGAAAATATTTTGGTCTGAGAATTGGTTAAGCCTTACAAGTGAGAACCAAAAAAAATGAATATGAAGTATGAAACTATGAACTGAGAATTGAGAAAGAACTGAGAGTGAGAAAAGTGAGAAGTTGTGAGTCACTGTCACACGAATTAGTATTGAAGACAATGAAGAGTCTTTTTTCTTAATCTAATTAAAAAAATGAATAATATTAAATTTAGTAATTTACAATACAACAACTTAATTAATGTATAGTAATACTTAAGCTAATATTGCGGCGTTTTAGACTTTGTAATAATGAATAGTTTTTTTTTCTGAATGTAATTACTGTATTATTAATATTAATTTTTTTTTTTTAAAAAAAAAAAAATTAAAGTTACGGGTTTCGGGTTACAACCCGACCAAATAAAAGCTGCTTATCCACACCCGAACCCGAAACCCGTTTTAGGCTTTTTCGAGTTCAACCCGACCCGACTATACGGGTTTTTCGGTGGTCGGTTTTTTGGCAGCGGGTCGGGGCGGGTGTTTGGGTTTTTCGGGTGTGCGAGTCCAAATGTGCATCCCTACTATGATGTACCGTGCTGCCTTTCTTCTCATTTTCCGAGCTTCATTTCGGTCATCTGGGAGTTCCCCAAAGTTGAGATAGGTTGTTATTGGCGTCATCCAGTTTGGAGATGTGTCGATCATTTCGATTTCTTCCGTGCCAGTGATGCTAGGCTTTTCAAGGAACTGGATAGGGACCAGGTTTGCCTTGTCACTTATATTGTTGCTCGCCAATCGGGCTAACGCATCTGCCGTTGTATTTTCTTTTCTTGGAATTTGTCTGAGGCTGTTGCTTTTGAATTATGCGAGCAGATCATGTATTTTGCTCAGATATGCTATCATTTTTTCTCCCCGAGCCTCGTATTCGCCAGATACATGATTTACCACTAGCTATGAATCACTGCAGATCTCAATGTACTCAGCCTTCATTTCCTTTGCTAGTTTAAGTCCAGCGATTAGGGCTTCGTATTCGGCCTCATTGTTAGAGGCTTTGAATCCGAATTTCACCGCTGCGTGCAGGTGTTGCCCCCAGGTGTGACAATGGCAATTCCTGCACCAGATAGTTGATTTGTTGCCGACCCATCCACATGTAGCTTCCAGGTCGGTTTGTTTTCAATATTACTTGGCTGTGGTATTGGCTCGAGATCACTTTCTGGTATGCTTTCAGTTTTGCCTGTGCATTCCACCACAAAGTCGGACAAGGCTTGGCCTTTGATAGTTGTTCGGGGTTGGAAGTTGATTTCGTACTGACCCAATTCTACTGCCCACTTGAGTAACCGTCTAGAGGCATCTGGCTTCTACAGTATTTGTCGTAGTGGTTGGTCGGTATACACCCGAACAGGATGAGCTTGAAAGTAAGGCTTCAGCTTTCTTGTTGCTAGAATGAGGCATTAGGCGAGCTTTTTGATCAACGGATATCGGCCTTCGGCCTCAACGAGTCTTTTACTGATGTAATAGACTGGATGCTGCACGCCGTCCTCTTCTCTGACCAGTACGGCGCTCACGGTATGCTCCGTTACTGCTAGGTATATCGCTAGTTCCTCACCGTCCAGAGGTTTAGAAAGGACGGGAGGTTTTGCAAGCTGTGCTTTTAGATCTTGAAAATCTCTTTCACATTCTTCTGTCCACTCGAACTTTTTGTTTCCTCGCAGGATGTTGAAGAATGGAACACATTTATCCGTTGATTTTGACACGAATCTGCTAAGTGCAGCGATTCAACCAGTTAGGCTTTACACCTCTTTGGTTTTTGTTGGCGAGTTCATATCCAGGAGGGCTTGGATTTTCTCTGGATTGGCTTCAATTCCTCGAGCATTGACGATGAAGCCTAGAAACTTTCCCGAGCTGACTCCAAAGGAGCATTTTAAGGGATTTAGTTTCATGTTGTATTTCTTGAGGACTTTAAAACATTCATCCAGGTCGTCTATGTGCCCCCCAGCCTTTCTAGATTTGACGAGCATATCATCCACGTACACTTCCATATTTCTACCGATCTGGTCTTTAAATCTTGTTGACCAATCTTTGGTATGTAGCTCTGGCGTTTTTAAGACCAAATGGCATGACTTTGTAGCAGTAGAGACCCATATCTGTCTGGAAACTTGTATGTTCTTGGTCTGGCAGATGCATTTTGATTTGATTGTAGCCCGAATAAGCATCCATGAAGCTTTATATTTTGTCCCCGGCTGTTGCATCGACGAGCTCATCGATTCTTGGAAGTGGGAAACAGTCTTTAGGACATGCTTTGTTAAGGTCTGTGAAATCAATACAGACTCGCCATTTCTTGTTTGGCTTAGGTATGAGTACGGGGTTCGCGACCCAAGCCGAGTAAAAAGCTTCAATGATGAAGTTATTGTTGCGCAGCTTTTCAACTTCATCTTTCAAGGCTACTACTCGTTCTTTATCCAGCAATCTTCATTTTTGTTGTACTAGCCGGATGTTAGGATCAATATTCAAGACGTGTGAAATAATAGAAGCATCGATTCCGACCATATCCGCATGTGACCAGGCAAAAACATCTAGGTTTGCTCTCAGAAATTTTATCAATTCTGATTTCACTTCGAGCAACAAACCCTTTCCAATTTTTAGCTTTCTGGTCGGGATAGCTGGATCGATCTCGATCTCTTCTAACTCTTCCACAGGTCCAACATTGTTGCTTGGGTCCCCAAGTCGAGGATCCACATCTTCATCCTCGCCTTGGGAAGCTTCCTACTTGGGGATGTTTTTTCCCTTGTCTGGGCTCTAGCTGGAGGATATTTCCTTCTTAGCCTTGGCCACTGCAAGGTTGTAACATTCCCGAGCAGATTGTTGATTCCCTCTAAGACACCCTACCCCATTTTGGGTTGGGAACTTCAGGCACGAGTGAAATATTGATGTAACAGCTTTTAAGTCATACAAGGCTGGTCGGCCAAGCATTACGTTAAAGGCTGAAGGAACATCCAATATTAGGAACTGGGCCATGATAGTTATGCTCGTCGGAGCTTGTCCAACTGTGAGGGGTAGCCAGATTTGTCCTAGAGGTGCAACTCCTTGACCGGAGAAACCATAGACAGGCTGGAGGCATGGAGTTAGGTCCTTGAGCTGGAGCCCCATCTTCTCGTAAGCAGCCTTGAACAAAATGTTTGAAGAAGCTCCATTATCGATCATGGTTCTAGCTACCATTTTTTTTTCTATCTGGACTTCCACGACCAGCGGGTCGTTGTGCGGGAATCTGATCTGGACAACATCTTCATCGTTGAAAGTTATGGTTGGCTCTCCTGCGCGTGGAACTTTGGGCTTCCTCTCTTCCACGGCCAAGATGACTTCTTCTTGCTCGTACTCAGCTGTTCGGGCATATCTCTCTCGAACTTTGTCCGTGTCTCCAGCGATGTGTGGGCCTCCAATAATGACTTGCAAGTGTCCATCTATCGGTGGAGGCAACAGATCCTGGTTGTTCTGACCTTGGTTGGCCTTGACATACTTCTGTAAGTGCGTGTTGTTTTTCTTGATCAGATGTTCTATTTCCCGCTTCAAGTTGTAGCATTCGTTGGTGTCGTGGTCGTAGTCTCCGTGGAACCGACAAAATTTTATCATGTCCCTTTTGTTGGTATCTTTTTTCATGGGCCCGGGCTTCTTGTACGGAATTAACGACTGAGTTGTCATATACACACTCTCTATATCTTCAATTAGGATAGTGAATGTAGTGTGTTTGGCATGATCACGGGGAGTTTGTCCGGACTTTTCGGTGAACTTTCCTCTCTTCCTGTTTCCTTGCTTGTGGTTGTTGCCTGAACGCTTGCCACTTGAATTGCTGGAATAATGGGGAAGTTGGGCAGATGTTCTAGTGGAAGGAGCCTTCGTTTTTCCCGGCTTTTGCTCACCTTCTGCTCGTTGAATGGCTTCTTCGAGCTTGATGAAGCCTTCGGCTCGGTCAAGGAATTCACTCATTGAGTCAACCGGTCCGTTTTTCCTTATATCCTTCCATAGTTCGCCAAGGACTTCAATGCCCCCCAGTATCGCGGATAACTTTCCATCCTCGGTTACCCGCGACACCTTGGTCGCTTGCGTCATGAATTTGCTGATGTATGCCCGGAATGGCTCGCCTGGTCGCTGTTTTACTTCGACCAAATCTCCCAGATGCAATGGGAGTTGATGCAAGGAAGAGAATTGTGCATGGAATTCCAAAGAGAAGGTTTTCCATGAACTAAACTTTCCACGAGCCAACTTGAAATACCATTGTTGTGCGGCTTCCGACAGAGTGGCAAGGAAGATTCTGCAGCATACGTCCCCTCGCACTCCCTGTAAATCCATTTGCATCTCAAAATACTTGAGATGGGAGAGAGGATCTTCTCTCCCAGTATACATCTTCCATGTTGGCATTTTGAACTTATGGGGTAGTGGCAGGAGATTGATCTCTGGTGAGAAGGGAGTTCCACGAGCACGGTCTAACTCAAGATCATTGTTACGCTGTCCGGCCATGCCATGAAACATATTCTTCAATTCGTCGAGCTGGGCCTATACGGCTGGGCTGACTTGATTGGCGTTTTGGTCAAGTTGGGTTACGTCAGCGTCTTTCTGAGCGGGGATTTGAGTATGGGCTCCGGGTTGCACGATCGTTGTAGTATTCTGCTCGTCTGTCCCCCTTCTTCTGTTTAGATCGTCCCTTAGGTCATGGGTCGTTCCCAGCCTATCGAACACAGAAGAGCCTGGTTACCTTAATGATTGGTTCGCTTGGTTGACAGGCGGAATGTCTCCATTATTCTGATTGGATCTGTCGGGTATGGCTCCTCTTGATGAATTCTCGGACAAGGTCTGCCTGCCTACCTCTTGGCCCACGAGTGGAACTCGTGACTGGGGATTGGACGGCTGACCGTTGGTTGTCTGGGAGGCATTCATCGTCGAGTCATCCTCCGTTTCTCCCGGGGGAATGACGCTCGGTGTTTGCTGGCCTACAATCAGGTAGGCTCTTCGTATCAGCACAGTAGCTTGCCGACTACGATCTTCGATCTCTGCATGGTGAGCCCAAAATGCCTCCATCTCTTTGTCTCTCCATTCAGCGAACATACGCCTTTGTTCATCAAACGCAAGATTTACTGCGGCACGCAGTTCCTCCTGATCATGATGCAGAGTATTGCTATGACCCTGCATGAGTTCGAGAGCAGCACGGAGATTTTGCAATTTGGTTGCGTCTCCGATGGTCGTTTGGGCGTTGATGCCTGGTGGAATAGTCATGTTATGAACGCCCTGGCTGTGTGCGGAACTGTTATTCCCAGTCTCTTGCACACCAGGCGCAGTTTCAGTAACAGGAGTTGTCCCACCATTCACCATGTTTCCCGTCTGTCCAGGATTGACAGCGGGTGGAACCCTTAAACTCCCTGGGTCCTGTAATGTCGAATCCAACGTCTGTGAGTTTGCTGGGTCAGACAGGCCTCTACGAGTTTGCACCATCGTGTCGAATGATGAAAAAGCGATCTGCGATTCTGCTCTCAATGAAAGCACCAAAATATTGACTTCGCTTTTAGCCAACGACAATGAGTCTTTTTGATAAGCGATAAACGATATGTCGTAATGAGAATATATATAAGAAAGCAATAATAAGACACAGGAATTTTATAGAGGTTCAGCCCCGAGCAGTTTGGTAATAGCCTAATCCTCGTTATTTGTATTGACGTAAGAACAAGGAAGAAGTTTCCTTTTCTTATAGCTCTTACAGCAGTATCTCTGAATATATAATTCCTAGATAATAATAAGGCCTTAGCTTAACTGCGTATCGGCTTATAATTTTCCCCCCTTGCCCAGTGAACATTCCTCACTATTTATAGGGCTGGGAAACTTGAGGACGAAGAGTTTCCTCTCTCGTTACAATGTGCATAAACAGAAAGATCGTGTGATCAATGCTGAATGCAAGGATCGTGGGATTGAGGCTGAATACACTGACAGTGGGATCGTGTGTATGCCACATCCACGTAAGTTGATCCCTGAGTTGTAGGGATTGAGCTGATGACTCATGATGCGTCAGGCTGAATTCGCTAAGTGTTGATCACTCTGCACGGCTCGCTGAATATTTTATTCCGGATGTGCCAGCGAGGCGTCCTACTCGGCCTATCGTTCCGAGCAGATGCTCCAAGCAGAGCCCACGTGTCACCATTCTCGTGATGCCACGTCAGAGTGTCAAATTTGGGATAACAATGATAATAGTGATGGTTTTGGGGTGGTTGTGGAGATAATTTTGGGGTGATTCTTTTGGGTATTTTCAGAAGAAGAAGAAGAAAATAAAAATAATAAAAAAATGAAAGAAAAGAATGAAAAAGAAAAAGAAAAGAAAAAATAAAATAAAATAAAATAATATATATTTTTTATTATTTTTATCATTTTAAATTATTAATTTTATTTTAATATTATGTGGGCCACTGCCACGTGTATTTTAGTATACTTCAATAGTCCACTGTGGCACTTAATTGAAATTTTTAGACGAATGGGTAAAAATCATAACAGAAGTAAGGTTTACGTAGTTTTACCCTTAAAAAATGAATTGATTTAGTTAACTGTTAAAAAAAATAAAGTTCGAGTGGTTTTGTCGCCAATATCCTTTATCAAAATGTAGTGTTTTGCCATTGTTGACTAAGAAATAACTGTAATATAGCACTGTGGGAAATGGAGATAGGTCAAAGGAGACGAGCAATTTTCTTTAATAAAAAAGGGAAATTGTTAGAAGTAATTTTTTTTTATGTTTTATTTATAATTTTACGGTTTAAAGTTTTTATTTATAAAAATACGTATTTTAAAATTACAAAAATATACTTTGCTTAGGAAAAATTAAGAAAATAACTAAAAAGAAATCAACCTTCACAATAACTATAAATAAACTATAAAATAATAAAAAAAAAAAAACAAATCCATAACAATTATAATTGAAGAAGTATAAATAAATTATAAAACAACTAAAAAATAGTTTATTATTTTTAATAAAAAAGTATTTTTATTACTGACTAATTAGTAATTTTTCCCCTGAACTTTTTTGGCCGTTAAAAATTCCCCCTGAACTATTGAGATTGTTAAATTTAAAGACTTTTGTCTAATTTTAGTAAAAAAATTCTAACATGGATGAAAGTTCAAGGGGCATGATTTAGTACATATCAAAGTTTGAGGGGTATGATTTGGTAGATATTAAAGTCTGGGAAGCATGGTTTAGTACATAAATAATCACTGAAACAGTAAAATTGAATGAAATTAGACAAAAGTCTTTAAATTTAACAATCTCAATAGTTTGAGGGAATTTTTAACAGTCAAAAAAGTTCAAGGACACGATTTACTACATATCAAAGTTCAGAGGGAACGATTACTAATTAGCCATAAAAATATATAAAGCATAAAATAAAAACACCTATGATGTATTTTTGTAATTTTTTCTTAAATTTTTTTATCTATTAATAACATTTGAGCCGTTAAATGTATACATCTCACATTTTATTTGAAAGTGGCAACAACTAATTCTTAGGACAGCAACAGCAGCAATGGAATTATGGGACACGTGATTTTTTTCCAACATAAATCTTTCTCTCTCTCTATCTTCTATTATTTTATTATGACAATTGACAACATTTGTTGGCTTCTTACTTCTTCTTACCCGTTAGTCTTTCTCTTTTATTCTCGATCGTATAAAAGTAATGCTATCAGAAGATTCACAACTCATTCTCTTCACTACTATAGTCTATAGTGATACTCTTTGTCAAAACTTTAGCCCAAAGTCATGGAAGCTACAACTACAAGATTTGAGTTAACACAGCCCGACCTTACACTCATTCCACTTCATTACATCCAAAAGGGACTTCTCTTCCCAAAACCATCTCAGCCCTTCACTCAATGGATCCAACGCTTGGAAACCGCTTTCTTCAAAGCACTCGATATTTTCTATCCTCTAGCGGGTCGCCTAGTCATGACCCAAAACGACGACGTTCAACTTACCAAATCTTTCTTCATAGACTGCAATGGCGCTGGCGGTGCTTTCTTTGACCACGTCACCTTTCACGACGTTACAGTTGCCGATATTCTCGATCCGCTCTACATCCCAGACGACGTCGTTTACTCTTTCTTTCCCTTGAACTTTGTTTGTAACTTCCAAGGAGTTTCAAAACCGTTGCTGGCGGCTCAAGTAACGGAGTTAGTTGACGGTGTTTTCATTGGTCTCTCAGCCAATCATTGCGTTGCGGATGGGACTATGTTTTGGCTTTTCTTCAACACGTGGTCTCAAATCTGTCGCCAAAACAGCGTCGTTTTAGACCCTCCACACCCAGTTTTCGATCGTGACCAATTCTTTGAAGGTATCAACCCATATCTTCTTCCACTTAGAATACCTTTTGATCCAGATCGAAAAACAAACAACACTCCTAGCTCAACACCAATCACATTGAAGCAAAGAATGTTTCGCTTTTCAAAAGAAACCATAGCCAAACTCAAAGCTAAAGCCAAAGCTGAGATAATCCATTTGTCACCCACAAAATCCATTAATAATATATCGTCTCTTCAAGCGGTCATGGCTCACCTTTGGGTGTCCATAACCCGGAACCGAAGTTACCTGAAATCCGAAGACGAAGTGAACTACATTGTAATGGTGGGTCTCAGGCAAAGAATGGAGCCGCCATTATCAGAAGCGTATTGTGGCAATGCGGTGATGTTTGGGAATGTGGAGACCACGGCAGGGAAGCTTTTGGGTAAGAATGGATTGGGCTGGGCAGCATTGAAAATGAATAAGATGGTCGTTTCGCATACCCCTAAAAAGGCCCAAGAGTACTTGAAGAATTGGGCCGAAAGCCCAGACGAAATAAAAATGAAGAAAGAGTTAGGGTGTGAACTGTTGACGGGTAGTTCACCACGGTTCAATGTTTATGGGAATGATTTTGGTTGGGGAAGACCAGTTACTGTGAGAAGTGGTCCAGGGAACAAGTATGATGGGAAGTTGACTGTTTTTCCTGGGTCTGAACACGGAAGCATTGACTTTGAGGTTTGTCTTCGAGCTCAGACACTTGAATCCATGTCAGTAGATAAACAGTTCATGGAGACTGTAACCATATGATTAGTATTGTTGTTTCTTTTGAGTAATGATATATGCTTTGATAAACTTATGCACTTAAATATTATACGCAGTTTTTTTAAATCTGGTTTGAAAAGTATTGTATAATATTGGGATTTGGGATTTGGGTGTATATTTTGGTTCAACATATCCTTATTGTTTTATTATTATTGAAATATGTCATTTTACCTATGGCAAAATAATGATGTATTTGTGAGGTTTGTGAGATTTATTTATTATTAATTATGATGAAATGTTGATGAGTTTGTTGCAAAATATCCATCCTTGTTTAATTATTTTCTTTTTTTTTTAATAAATAATACAATTTTATTAATATCAATTAGCTAAAATAACAGTTTACAATCAAATCGTGACATTTTCCCTATTAGAGAAACAATTAAAATTAGAATAAAAAAATTAGCTAAATAATTAGCCGTCTAATTTCTAAATTGTTTGACAAAAACATTAAAAAAAAAAACTAAAAAATAAAATTCTATTAAAAAGATTTCAACACCACAGACTTTAAGAATACTTATATTGAGTTTTATCTAATGTTCAAAAGACACAATAATAAAAACTGTTGCATCAGGTTCATTTAACCTCTTCAATCGCATAGAACTTGTTATTCCTAACTACTAACAACAATTTGATGCTAGTTATCGAATAATAAAGAAGAACCAACAATGAAACAAAACAAAACAAAACAATATCACACATACAAGACTAAAACAATCAAAATCATGTCTTAGAGACAAAACTAAAACACTAAAAATTATGTCTCATAGATAAAACTAATTGTGACAGCAAAAATTGAATCACAATAGTAAATACAACCCCGACCAAGCTGCACTTGTACTTTTAATCTATTTTGACGTTTGGTTACCTTTCTCTTTCATTTGTCCCTGAAATATTAAAAATGCAGCTGTGAAGAAGTACTTGATTTGTCTAAAAAAAAAAAAAGAAAAAAGAAGAAGTACTTGATTGGAAAATGAAAATTGAAAATATTGTGATATATTATAGCCAATATTAATTCTGGTGATGGGCCTAGTCATCAACCTAAAGCTAATGGGCCGAATGCTCTATTGTTAATTCTGATGATGGGCCTAGTGATGGACAGGGACGTGGAAAATGTCGCATAGACTACAGGAAAATTGAAAATTGTCATTTTACTATTCGTGTTTCCTTCAAAGCCAATTGTATTTGCTAACTTCACTTATCAATTTAATGAACATTTTCTAACCAAAATTAATATTATTCTTGTCTAACTCAATATTAATTTGCCAACGATCACCGAATCCCACGGATGATTCTTATAAAAGTCAGCTTTCAGCTCAAACTAACAGTATGTCAGATACTCAATTTTCTCTGCTTTTTCACATTAATATTGTTATTATTCTACAAAGTTCAAACCAACCATTAATATTCCTAACCATATCTTAAAACACATCATTTAACTCAAATATCCAAAGAGGTATATTTCTCAACAATCCAAATCTCAAAGCATTCATTAACACGTTTTCCCCAACTAAAAGTGATGAACAAAAATCTTATACCACTTCTCTGTATCTAGTTCTTTTTTTTTTTAGGAAAATAAAAATAAAATTAAAATGACAGCAGCTTCTTCACAATATGGATAAGAATGAGGTTGCCAAAAGGTACGGATATTAATTAACCATATAGGACCAGTCATATAGTGTGAACTGTGAAGTGAATTTATTTTGAGTTTTTATAGTTTAGACTTCTAAAGAAGAAAAATTGCATGATATGGTAAATGGGGAACGGTTATTGGGTCCCGCAGTAGAAATAGCTGAGGAGAAGCTTACCTACCCTACCATGTGATATCTACTTACACTTTACAAGGGTAATTCAATAGTAGACCAAAATACCCTAAATCTCCCCAAGCTTTTATAGAATTATTAAAAAGAAAAACCCCATATATGAAAGCATGATTAGAAAAGAAAAAAAGGAAAAAAAAAATCAGTTGGAGAGAGCTCCAACAGTGGGTCAAATACCCCAAATGTCCCAAAGCTTTTCCTTTATAGAAAAATATACTTAATAATTAGAAAGACGTCACTAGTGTAAACAAAGGAGAAATGCTAAAAGATATAGTGTTTAGTATTTTTTTTTATGTGTGAATATTGTTATTGGTCTAACTAAGTATCGAGTCTCATATAGTTTAATATAATAACTTTTAGGAAGTATCGCTAGTCAATCGCAATGCGACATGTTTAGTGGTGTTTGACAACACTAATGCCTAATAGCAATGCTCTAAACAAATTGCAAAGAGAAATGGTAAAAGGTAAAAAGTATGGGTATTCATTAGACCATATTTAATATTTTTAGGTCTATTCAAATCTCATTCAATTATATATTGGATGTTAGATTTTACAATCTGATCCGATCTAATTAATTTCAGTCATTCAATCAATCCAATATTTATTGGATTGGATCGGTTCTATCTGTTAAGTGTATTTCATATATATATTTATTAGTTTAATTAGATTTATCCAATATTTTAGACTAATATTTTTTATATCGGATCAGATGCACTCAATATTTTAGATCAAGTATGTATTAGATTGGATTTGATCAATCCAAACTAAGAATAAAAGAGTAAAATTTTAATAATTTTATATATACATATATATTTTACGTCTAGCAATATAAAATTTAATTACTCATCCAAAGTAAATGAAAATTTTAATTAGTTCGATTAGATATTGGATGTATTGGATTTTTTAGACACCTCATTCAAATCAAATCCGATCCAATTGGATATTAAAAAATAACATTCAATTCGATCTGATCACAATTTGATATCCAATATTTGACGATCAATTGTAATTAAATCGGTTAATTATCATTAGATTGGATCGATTAATGCACACCCTTAGTAAAAAGTATCAAGTTTCTTGATATGATAAGTAATAACAATGCTCCTCTTAGTCTCTTAAGCAAAAAAAAAAAAAAAGGCTAAAATACACTATTTTTTAAGCTAAAATAGCTAAACAGTTAAAATAAAAAATTATTTTTATTATTATTGTTCCAACTATACTCTCTACTATAGTTAGTATTTGATTATTTGAATAATATTTTATAATTTAAATTTGTCAAATATAAATTAATTTTTTAAAATGATAGAAAAGTCATAGTGCTTTTGATTAAAATACTATTAAAATAATTTAGTAGAAAATAGGGAGTTCCCTATATTTAGAGAGCTCTCTATCCATTCTCTATTATAAAGAGTCATTTTTTGTATGGTTAAAAATTATTTTTTCAAGTCTCACTCCTTATTTCAACTAAGGAGTATGTTTAGAGAACATGGTTAGCAATGCTAGTCTCTTACATGGGTAATCAAGAAACGATCTCTGCTATCCTGAGTGAGGGTGTTCCTGCTGGACGAGGCAAGGATAGCTGGTTCTGGACCTTGGAAAGTAATGGTCGGTTCTCCTGCAAATCAGCCTATTTGGCCCACACTGTGGATAGTTCGAGCCCTAGAGAGGTTGCTCCCTCTATGTGGAACAAGCTTTGGAATAGTAAAATTCCAGAGAGACTCAAGGTCCTTTGGTGGTGTATTCTGTCCAAGGCTCTCCCAGTTCGATCGGTGTTAGGTAGAAGGTTTCCTATTGAGGATGAGAGCTGCCCCCTGTGCGGAACAGACAGTGAAACTATGGAGCATTTATTTCTCTCTTGTAATGTTGCCTTCACCTACGACGGTCATCTCCTTGGGGTATCTTCCCTATCTGTGACGCTGGTATAAGAATGTGGGATTGGGTTAAGTTCTTATGGGATCTCAAAAATAAAGGAATTAATGAGCAGGAGACCTTTTTATATGCGTCGCTCATCATTGACACAATCTGGCGGACCCGGAATGAAAAGGTACATAATAATAGTCCGGTGGATATCTTTAAATGTATAGACTCTGTTCGTTTTTCTTTTGCAGATCATCATGCTTACTTGCTCCCTTGTCCAACCCGGTGCTTGACGGAATCTTGGAGTCCACCCCCACAGGATTGGTTGAAGCTCAACTGCGACGTTAGAGTGGGGATGGATAGCATGTGCGCTGCAGTGGTTGCAAGGGATCACGTCGGCAAGGTGATCTGGGTTTCTACAAAAAGACTGGATTTTTCTAATGCTCTCTGTGGGGAAGTGGCAGCTTGCTGTATGGCTATAGAGGAGGCTAAAGCTCGTGGTATTGAGTTTCTTATTGTGGAGAGTGACTCGAGGGTGGTGATCAACGTTCTTAATGGGAAGGAGTCCTGTTGGGAGCTTGATAACTATGTCTCTTTTTGTAAAAACACCTCCACCTCTTTTATTGGTTGTACTTTTCAATTTGTTCGTAGACAGTATAATTGTATGGCCCATAATGTGGCTAACTGGGCATTTTCCCATCAGAGGTTTGGCTCTGTGCCAATTTCCTCTATGCCTGATATTATATTTTGTAATGACCGCAAGGTTTGATAGTTTCTAATCTAATATAAGTACGCTTTTCTTCAAAAAAAAAAAGACACTGTAAAAAGAAAAAGACAAGAAAAAAGTTTCCTATATTTACATTATTATATTATACTAAAATAAATACTATTTTCATTCAAAAAAAAAAATAAATACTATTTAGGATTTTGCCCTTGAATTATGACCTATGTATTGTTGTGCCCTTGAATTTTTCAGCTTGTTAAAAATGAGCTTTGAACTTTTCACAATTTTGTAAATTGGTCATTCTGTCAAATTTTATCATACGTGATAAATAAAAGGGATATTGGCGGCTAAACCACCTGAACTTTACGGTTTGTAACACTTAACCACAAAAACTAAAATTTTGGCGGCTAAACTACCTAAACCCTGGTTCCGTTTTGCTCTGCACACCTCCGTCCAAAAATCACAGTTAAGTGCCACGGTGGACTGTACGCGTGTACACACTTGTACACGTGGCAAGTTTTTAGTGGTCCACGTAATATTAATTTTAAAAAATAATTATAGCCCTCACAGAACTCCCATCCCTCTCCGGCCCCCTTGTGCCCCTTGTGCGACGTCGACCCACTCCGGCGACCACCCCTGAGATTGTCGCCGTCGTCCAAGAAAACAGAAAAATATAATCTTTCTTACCAAGAAAACAAAAATAAAGGGAAAAAAAATGAAAGAAAGTTTTTAGTGAAAAAGAAGAAATGAAAAAAATGGTATTCATGGGAGAAATATGGTCACAAGTGGGCTCAGTAATGGCAAGCATAATGTTTGTTTATGCAATAATTCAACAATACTTTCCGTACAATCTTCGTCGTCATCTTGAAAAGCATACCAGCAAAATCGTGGGTTTCTTTTACCCATATATCCAAATCACTTTCCACTTTCCGTTAATACACTGGTGACCGTTTCAAACGCAATGAGGTCTACATAGCTATCCAAAACTATCTCAGTGCTAATTCATCTTCTCGAGCTAAACGATTAAGCGCTAACGATATCAAAGATAACAAATCTTTAGTTCTAAGTTTGGACCACCACGAAGAGAGAGAGAAAGCTATGGCTTCCTTCGACGCGTACGGTCTCGACGGGGACGATCTCAACTCCTCTGTCCGCCATTTCGATGACAACGGTCTCGACGGCGACGATCTCGAGGGTGGTCGGGGGTGGTCGTCGGAGTTGGTCGATGCTGCACAAGGGGCAAAGGGGGTCGGAGAGGGCTGGACTGGAGTTCTGTAGGTAAAAGAAAGAAGAAGAAAAAAAAAAAGAAAAGGAAAGGAAAAAAAAAAGTAAAAAAAAATATTTTTAATTTTTTTTTCTGACTTTTTTAATTTGTTTAATATTTATTATTATTTTTTAAAATTAATATTACATGGACTACTAGAAACTTGTACACGTGGACAGTCCACCGTGACACTTAACTGTGATTTTTGGACGGAGGTGTGCAGAGCAAAACGGAACCAGAGTTTAGGTAGTTTAGCCGCCAAAATTTTAGTTTTTGTGGTTAAGTGTTACAAACCGTAAAGTTCAGGTGATTTAGCCGCCAATATCCCTAAATAAAATGATGACATAACTCCTTAATCAGTTGCCATGTCAACATTACATGTGTAATTAATTTGAAAAATTAGTTTAATTTTTTTAATTTAATTTTACCTAATTTTTTTAATCATTAGTTTAATTTTAATTTAGGGATTTTTTTTAAAATGCCTATTTTTATTTTTTAATGTTAAATTATATACATAGTGTTGATGTAGCAATTGATTAAACAACTATATCATCCTTTTGTTTTTCACATGTACAAAACTTATAAAAAAAATTAATTTAGAATATTGTGAATAGCTCTCGAAACAATTTATAACTCTAAAAATTTGAAGAGGAGAATAATACAAAAAATGCTAAATAGGTAAAATAAAAGAATGATTAGAGAAGAAAGAAAAAGAGTTTAAAGAAATAAAAGCCCGCGTTTAAGAACTAAAAACTTGTCATCTTCTTCTCTCACCACAGTAAAAATTCGCTTTTGCTTTTGTAGCTGTACTATATCACTACCACTACCAGACCCCTTCTCTCTCTCTCTCTCTCTCTCTCTTGAACCCATAAAAAAAAAAAGCAGTGGTGGTTCTGCTTATCACGAGCTTCAGTTCAGCCACTGCTGCTTTTGATGCCATGTTGCCGTGTTTGGTGGACCACCGTAGCTTATGCAACACCTTACTTCTGTTGCTCTTCTTCTTCTTCTTTTCTGTTCTTGTTACTTCTTCCTCAGCTTGCTCCAGTGGCACTTGTCAGGTTTTACTTTGTATTTTCTCCTCTTAAACAACTCAAAGATCTAAGCTTTTCGGAATTTAAATCCGAATAAAACTTCGTTGTTTACAGGTTCTAGATGCTTGTACCGCGGCCGTGGACTGTTCCCCAGGTCTCTACTGTGGTAATTGTCCTTCTTCCGGTGCTACTCAGCCAATCTGCACCAGAGCTCAGGCAATCATTCCCACTACCATTGTAAGAGTTTGAATTTTGAAAATTAGGTTGGTGGGCTGTAATCATTTTGAGCTGAATTTCATGAAAATCATATGACTTTACTGCTTTTTGTTTTGAGATGTTGTAGATTAATGGGTTGCCGTTTAATAAGTACACATGGCTGGTGACCCATAATTCGTTCAGTAACGTGAATGCAGCTCCTGTAGCTGGTGCTCAGAGATTGACATTTTATAATCAAGAGGACACTGTGACCAACCAGTTGAATGTATGTGGTTTTTGTTCTTGTTCATTGCTTTTATTTCTTTCTTTCTTTCTAATTTTGTGATAGAATTAGATTAGAGACTCTGATGAGGTTTACCTGCCATTCCTTTCTTTAATTTTGTGCCTTGGAATCCAATTACAGTATTAGAGAATTATGCGTGTTAGTAATTGTTCTAAATAGACCCCTTTTGTCTAGTGTGTTTCTTACGTTTTTCTTTCTTTGTTTAATTGATTTCTGTTGTATTTTTTTTTTCCTTAGAATGGCGTGAGGGGACTGATGTTGGACATGTATGACTTCGAGAACGATATTTGGCTCTGCCATTCATTTAGGGGCCAATGTTTCAACTTCACTGCCTTTGTAATCTTTCTTCCCTTATTTTCATTTTTTCTTAAGTTTGTAGTTTCTTATGAAGTAGCTTCTTATAAGTGTTCTGTTGTTATCTTCTCAGCAACCTGCAATAAATGTATTGAAGGAAGTGGAAGCATTTTTAAGTGCAAACCCGTCTGAGATTGTGACAATTATAATTGAGGATTATGTGCATACCACGAAAGGGTTGACAAATTTGTTTGCTATGGCTGGGTTGGACAAGTATTGGTATCCTGTGTCCAAGATGCCGAAAAAGGGTAAAGATTGGCCCACTGTGACCGAAATGGTGCAAGAGAATCACCGACTTCTTGTTTTCACTTCTGACTCCTCAAAGGAGGCAAAAGAAGGAATAGCATACCAGTGGAAATACTTTTTGGAAAATGAGTGTAAGTTGTATATCAGAGTCTTAGTCTATGACTTTGTACTGTTTTAGAATTTTCACCAATTATGACATCAATTTTCAGCTGGAGACCCTGGGGTAAAAGGCGCATGCCCAAATAGAAAAGAGTCGAAGGCATTGGACTCGAAAAGTGCAACTCTTTTCTTGCAGAATTATTTTCCTACATACCCAGTTGAAGCTGATGCCTGCAAAGAGAATTCAGGTCCACTTGCTGCAATGGTTGGTACCTGTTATAAAGCAGCAGGCAACTTAATGCCAACCTTTTTGGCAGTAAATTTTTACATGGTAATGATATTTTGTCTCACAATATTTCTAAGAAAAAACAAGATTTAACTAAAATAGTTTCAATTATTGGTTATGCATTCTTTACTAAGGGTGAAATGATGTACTGCAGAGGAGTGATGGAGGAGGGGTCTTTGATATTATAGACAGAATGAATGGCCTGACATTGTGCGGATGTAATACTGTCACTGCTTGCCAGGTATCTCCATAAGTCCATATCACTTCTATCTACTTTTAGTTGGGTATTCATCATCCTTTTTTACCATCTTTTCATTCTTTTCTATTCCCACATTGGCAAATGGCCTAGATGCAGAACTGGTGGTCCAAATTTCTTTTATTTTTCTTTCGAGTCAGTCTCCAAATGTTTTGGAATTATAGAAACTATAATACAGTTATTTTCCATTCCTTTGCCAACAACCTTATATACGGCCTCATCATCTCGTTTAAGAGCTTCTCTGAAACTGGATTTGGAACTAAGGTCACCAGGAACTGAGTTACCATATTGGGTCCAGAAAACTGCACCCACCCAATTTATATTTTTCAAAGAAATTCAACATGTACTTTTAAACCCAAATTCTTGGCCTCTCATAAAATTACTTTGTTCCTTTCTTTCAATTTAAGAGGGTAACTCTTTTTGAATTAAACTGCATTTTACTTAAGCATATACATCTATTTTCTGAACTGTCACTGTGTGAGATTATGCAACAATATATTATTTCAATATGCCTCGGACATATCTGTTTATGATTTTCTCTTACCATCTCCATTAAAAAGTCTCTAATTCCGAGTACATGTTTCTCAGGCTGGTGCACCTTTTGGGTCCTGCAAGAATGTAGCTGTTCCTAGTAGAAGTCCACCAACAACCACCAATGCAGGAAGCTTTACTGGATCTGTTCAGTTTACAAGATCTGCTTCAACTGTCAACTCTTCGAATCGCTTGTTTCTCTTCTTAGTATCATTCCCACTGTTGGCATTTTGGTTATGACCACCACAGCCAATTAGCGTAAATCCTTGAGATGGTGGCTTACTTACAGTGTTTTACACGTAAAAATCTAGTGTCATAGCAAACGGTTCTTAGTGTTATAAATTTGATTATAGAGGTAAAGCTTACCGAGATTTTAGTTAAGAGCAGAAGTGAGGATATGTGCGGCGCATGCATATGAAGTAGATAAGTTAGTGACCAAGAAAGACCCAGAAAGCACTGGTTTGGTTTCAGGTATACAGTACACTTCATTACAGTAAAGCACTTGTTTTTATGGAAGAAAATAGAAATATTGAGATTGAGATGCTGACATTTTACCTAGTGTTATAACAACACCCAATTCTGCCATCGTTTTTTTGATCATTTTATCTGTGCTGTGCTGTTGTTTTCTTTCAGGGCACAGATAGTGTGGGTAACCAGTCAGTAGCAGTCAAGCAAATCCATGGCACATCATATGTAAAAGTACTTGTGTGTTAAATAATAGGCTTTCTTATTTGTATTCTAACATTTTTAATGGGTGTTGTTTCTCATTTCTTACCTATAACATAGGTTATGTTATCTCATGTCTGCACTTTTGTTTTTAACAATGTGGATCACTATGAAGAGTTGAACAAATGATTTATTTGAGAATTGTGTTATGTAAAACAAGAAAGACCATAAAGTTTTCATTTTGTGCTGTCCTTGGATCTCTTGTCTCAAAAAAGAAAGTAATGTATGAATCACAAGTAATTAATTACATAACAATAATAACATATGAAGCTTTGTTCATAAATTCATAAAAGAATACACAAATTGCATGTGGACTATACAAAGACAGAGCTTCAATATGCACTCTGATATAATATTTTTGTTATAAAATGTTGTTCTTAATGAAGATACACTTGCACCATACACCAAACCATTTTCAAAAACAATCACAAGAATTGGATACCTTCTTCTTCTCCTTCTTCTTTTTTCATACAACAGCTTGTTGAATAGGAGGATTTCCAACATTTAAAAGCAGTCCTCGAGATTTGATCTGAAGAGCAGGACTAATAGTAAGCAAAGCAATGAAACAGTCTACAGGAACTCTGGTGCCCCATACATTGATCACCTCTAACTTTCTACATTTATTTACAAGACCAACAAGCCCATTCTCTGTTATATGACGGCAGCTCCAAAGTACTATAGTCTGACCAAAAAGAAAGAACAGATAAAGAAAACATCGTTTATTATATATCACATTTGAGAGTTGCCCCCATCAAAATTATTAAATAAAATCCCAAGTTGTTATGTAGTTTGGATAATCTACACACCTTTAGGTGTGAACAATTATCTGCAATGACAAACAGAGACTCATCTGTGATAAATGTACCACCAATATTCAGATGCTGCAATGAATTAGCTCTTGATATCTGTTTAAAAAAACACATAAAGTCTATGGAGAAAATCATAACAAACATGTTATATAGTCATATGAATATATTATGTGATTACGAGTGATGTGATTCCCATTTAATACTTGCCCACAGCCCACATGTTATACCTATAGTTTTTCTAGGCTAAAATTTAGCTTATTTGATCTGATCTGAAATGATGTTGAGCATAAGCAATATAGTACAATCAATCTTATTGAGAATAATTAAGGTTGAGGGAGAAAGTATCTAAATTTGAAAATGAAATCATACAGAACAAGGGCTGCTAATTGCTAATGCTTAAGAAACAATTTTCCACTCTTTCTTCTAAGATTTTTTTTTTTTTTTGATCTCTCCTTTTAATAGAATAGTAACACTTAGAAATAAAATCAAATTGGCATTGCAAAATGAAAAAGGTTAATTCTTCTGAAACTAAAACTATTATTCTTACCAAATGAGCAACACCTTTATCTGTGACTCCAGTCATACCCCATAAGGATATGGAGGTTAAATTACTGACACACTTCGCCAAAGATATTTGGTAAAGTCCATTGTCAGAGATCTGACAACCCCAACGGCTTCTTGAACTGAAAAAAGAGAAATGATTAAGTTAAAAAAAAATAAGATTATTACCTAATTACAATATGAAAAGGGCTATAGAGATAAGAAGAGTACAAGTAATTTAAAGCACCAAATATGAAGAGAATTTAGATATACATACATATCAAGCTCTTTGAGGCTATAAGCATGGCGGACTAGACGAGCAGTAGAAACATCGTCCATTTTACAGCCAGCAAAGCTCAAATTGTGTCTTCCACCCAAAGACTGAGTAACCCCTTTTCTCCATTTCCGGCAAACACTGCTCACCCTGCACGTGTTAATATATGTTTTCATTTAACCAAAAATTTAACCAAACAACAAACTTTCCCACACAATTTCTCAGGAAACAAACATACCCAGAAAGGAAAATAAATAAATACATCAAAAAAAAAAAAAACAGAGCTTTAGAAGCTGATTATTATGAAGATAAGAACAAAGCAAATTACGTACTGGGCCAAATCAGTAAAAGAAGTTATGAGAACAAAGATATGAGCTAACAAATCAATTGGCAACCGATCAATCTCAGCCTCAACCGCCATTACTTCCCAAAACTCAAGCTTTTTTTTTTTCTTTTGATTGGTACAAAGGCTAGAGTTTCTTCTTATTATTTGTGGTACGTTGAAGAAAGAAAGGGTCGAAGTCGTAACATAGTAAAAAGAAAAAACTTGTTAAGTGATTACTTTATGGGATTCGAAAATATACTCATTATTATGGCAAACTATACAAAAAAATAATTGTGAAGAAAGAAGAGGATGTGGTCATGTCAAGGTCATCATTTCATAAAATGCCTTCATTTGGTAGCTCATTTTTGCTTTTTCTTTCTTTTTTTCTTAAAGAAAGATATTTGTGTGTTAACATGAGTTAGGTGTACTTTAGTTGTGGTAAGTTGGATTGAGTAGATGAGTTCATCCATGAGTTGAGTAATAATATTAATGGTTAATGGTTATATCACGTGTTAACTAATTGAATAATAATAGTTTGTAGCTTAATATAAGTGTATAACAAAGATTCCAAACTTATCAATAGTAAAATTAAGAGAAATGATAAAGGGCACTAGTGATGTCTAGCATCTTCCTATGTGTCAATATCGCTATTAGTGTAACTAAATATCGAGTCTCATATAGTTTAATATAATAGTTTTTAGCGAGTATCGCTAGCCAATCGCAACGCGACATGTCAAGAAGGTGCTAGACACCACTGGTACCTAACAGCAATGCTCTAAAATTAATTATATTCTAAATGCTTTTGCGTGGAAGATTTTAGCACTTGGTGTATTATTACTGCTAGTCTCATCTAGTGATCTGTCAGATGGAACATTTGTCCAGTTAATTCTCAAGTTAGTTATTTCAGTTAATTAATTTAGGTATTCCCTATTGTGAATATTGTCCCACATGGAATAAATAGTAAAATATTGAGTCATATATAAGAGCATGTGCTACTCGGCCACTTATCACCAATTAGTTTTAAGATGGAATCTCATGATTCTCAACATCCCCTAATATAGTTGTCTATATAAGATTTTGTGTACTACTTCTTTAGGTGGTGATCTAAAGAGGAATTTAGATAATTATTACGTTTGGAATGAGTGAAGATAGTTGTTAAAGAGAATGTGTGTGTTTGATCACATCTCTCTCAAGTGAGTTTATTTGTAAGGTGCAAGAAGCACAAGACACCATTGTTGATGAGCTCAACTCTTGTATTCTCCTATGTATTTCTCCACTATTGAAGATCGAATAAAACTTGGCTAAAGGGCAGTTCCTCTCGCCATAAAAAGAGTGATGAACCTCGTTAAACCTTATCACTATTTCATTTAGTTTATTCCAAATTTATTTCTAGTTTATGTCATTGTTTGATTCAGCTATTCTAGTTCTTCAGTTCTTGTTTTGTTTTGATTCTTGATAGGTGTTAATTCACCACAACTGGTATCAGAGCTTCACGTTTAGATCGAGAATTCAAGAATCAAGTTTTGAAGTTTCAAGAACTCATTAAGAATGGCTACTACCGGATATGAAGTAGACAAGTTTACAAGTCTTAATGACTTCAAGTTATGGAAGATTAAGATGAAAGCACTCCATGTGCATTAAGGACTTGTAAATGCGATCAGTGTGACTAGTTCTAAGGAAGAAGAAGATGTCAATAAGGTTTCTGAAGAGATCGAAGTGAAAGCACATAGTGCTATTCTTTTAAGTTTAGGAGATGAAGTCCTTAGGGAAGTTGTTGATGAAGAATCTGCCATGGGATTATGGAACAAGCTTGGATCTATTTACATGAAGAAATTTTTGGCCAATAAGCTCTACTTGAAGAAAAAAATTTACACAATGAAGATGGGTGAAACTAAAGAGCTTCGAAGGCATCTAGACAATTTCAATAAGATAATTCTGGACCTGAATAACATTGGGGTCAGAATTGAAGAAGAACAAGAAGATCAAGCAATACTTCTACTCAATTTACTCCCTAAGGTATATGAACATTTTTTTGGTACAATACTTTATGGGAAAGATACACTAACTATGTCTAAGTTAAAGCAACCTTGAATTCGAAGGAAATCCAAAAGAAAGTTCATAAAAGACCCAAATCAAGTGGTGATGGTCTATTAATTCGTGGAAGAACAGAGCAGAAAGAATTCAAGAAACCCAATAATAGGTATAAGCCAAGGTCAAAATAAAAAACTCCAACTGGGAAGAAGCGTTATTACTGCAAGAAAGATGGACACTTTCGAGATGAATGACTGGCATTGAAGGCTAAATTGAAGAGACAACATGCAAGGGAAGAACAAGAACCAAGGAGAAGCTGATATTGAAGATGTATATGAATCTACAAGAGTTATAATTACATTTAGTTTAGAATCATATGGAGAATGGATCTTGGACTCAAGCTGCTCACTTCACCAAACAAAAACTTGTTCTGCAACTACATTGAAAAATCATGTGGAAATGTGCTACTGGGAGACAAAAAGGCATGCTAGATTTAAGGAATTGACTCCATTAATTTGATGCTACATGATGGTATTACTCGAACTATCAAACGAGTTAGATATGTCCCCGATTTGAAAATAAGCCTTTTATCAAGCAAGTTAGGTATGTTTATAATTATGGCTATTTAGTCAAGATTGACAATGGTACACTCAAGATTTCAAAGGGGTCACTAATCTCAAGATTTTAAACTTTAAGGGATCCCCTTTTAAAATTTTACAAAAGTTGCCAACTCGGTACTACATCCAATATTAAATTTGTAATCTCAAAAGCAACATAAAAATATGTTCTGACAACTCAGCCCTGCTAGTCGGATAAGCTGATATGTTCATTTTTTGAGGAAGACCTCCAACTCATGACCGCTCTAATTTGTTACTTCTCTTACCTACACCACAAAGCACCCGTGAGTCACAAAAATTCAGGAAGAAAACCAATAACACAAACATTACATATCAATAAATGAGTATAATCAAATAAACACATTCAACCAAAATCACATAAACATATACTTTATTCCATAAACAGCAAATTACCTTACACAATATGAAACAAACTAATACTGTTACCTTATAAACTAACTATTTAACCTCGTTTCTTAATAAGACAACCAAATTCAATACCATTGTCTAACAAGACAACCGAATCCAATATCGATGTCTAATAAGACAACCGTTACATATGAGACCTTTCAACAGTCTTAATTGGAGTAATAACTCTTTCTCATAAATGGTAATTACTGTATCATACATATATCCATGCTTTGAGGTAAAATTGTACTTTTTCAATAATTAGTTTTGGCATTTAAATGGTTAGAATTGGAAAGTTGGCGTTTTTTAGAAAATAGAAATAAAAATTGTGAAAACTGCAAAAACCAAGTGGGGCCCATTACACACCTTGGCCGGCCACTTAAGCATGTTTTTCCAATTAATATTTTTATTATTTTAATGCCAAATAATTGCTAACCTAAACCTAGTAGTTGCCTATAAATAGAAAGTGATGGCTCAGTCAAATAACAAGTTTTCAATAAGTTTTCAACAAGCTTTCTCTCAGAAAATTACTTTTTCAGAAAACTGAGCCTTCCCTCTCTCTCTATAGCCGAACCAACCTTTCTCTCTTTTCCTCTTCTAAATTTCGAAACCCTCAGTGATAGAGTAGTGCCCACACACAGCAAGTGGTACCTCAATCATAGATTGGAAGACTGTGAAGGATCACACACAAAGAGAAGGACATTCGGGCTCAGATCTTGATAATATTCTGCGACAGAAAGGATACAAGGGTTAGAGATCTTAGTGGAAGGAGACATTATTCCGCTGCAACCAATGTAAGGTTTTCTTAACTTTATATGTGTTTATTTATCGTTTTAGAAAGTTCATATTTAGGGTGTTAAACAACATACTTGTGAGTAGATCTAAGATCCTGGTAAAATAAATTCCAACAGTTTGACCTTTTGAATTTGTTCTTGACTAGTTTTTCTTGTATCCATTAGAATTATTCTAATTTCCCTTCTGTTCTTTCTTGGGATATTTTTCTTTCATAATTAGTAAACCCTTTCCGCTACTTTCTCCTTTCTCACCACCTTTTTTCTTCTGAATTTCCTTGGAGTTAAAGACAACCTTCATTTCTGTCATGGTCAGGTTGTCCTTCCCACACAGAATTGTATCTACAAAATGTTCATACATTTTAGGAAGTGAGCTGAGCTGGCATGGTCTTCATCATCAATCTTGACACCAAGATTGTTAAGATCCAATATGATCTTATTGAAATCATTTATTTCTCAGTTCTCTAGTTTCATCCATTCGAAGAGTGTATAATCTCTTCTTGAGATACAATTTATTGGCTAAGGATCTCTTCATATCAATGGAAGATATTTTGTTCCATAGCCCGAGTGCCTTTTCTTCATTAAACACTTTCCTTAGCACTTCATCTCTAAGACTAAGAAGAATGGAACTATGTTGGCTTAAACTTCTTCTTCTTGTCTTCTACTAGGTTCATGGCTTCCTCATCTTTAGCTTCATAGATTCCTCGATGCACAAGGAATACTCACATCTTTATTCTCCATAGTCTGAAGTCATTATTGCCATTGAACTTGTCCACCTTGAATATTGAAGATTCCATCTGGTTCTTATAGTTCTTGATTGTTTGAATATGAATCTTGAAGGTTTGAATGCAAATCTTGAAACCTCTTCTTGGAATCTTGGCTCTGATACCATTTGTAGTGAATCAATCACTATAAAAAAATACTATTGTTATGAATTAACAGTGAAATAAGATCACATATGAATAATGAACACAAAATAAAATTAAAAACTTAAACCATAAAACATAAACTAGAGCAATCAACTTAGCTTGATTTGATGACAAAATTAATAGTTTTATTGAATTGGATCAATAATGTAAAGTTGGAGTACACAACTCTACTATACAAGTTGCAAAGTGAAAAATTATATAATTCTCACTCTTATTTCTTCTAATCAAATACATGGAAGTAGTTGTACACCCCCCTCCTCTCTCTCAAAGTGTTTTCTTTAATAGAGAACACATCTAATTCTCGTTTAGAATTCTTTTGAGTTGATGTCGAGCCAATGGTGTGGAGTCTTGTATTTACAAGCATTGGTTTAGAGTTCATCTGAGATGAATAGAGACTAACTAACTTAACTAACACCTTGTCATACTAGATTTAGTAATACATTATGTGGACAATGAGTTAGTGAGCCAAATCCCAACCATGTCTTTAGTTAGTTATTTATTATTATTTTTTGGGGCTTATTTATTTTTACACTTAAAAATAATTTTTTTTTATATTTTTACAAAATTCTACGTAGAAACCCCTATTGCAACTAGCGCTGCAACTTAAATTGTAACAAAAAATCGTATAAAAACCCTATTGCAACTAGCGCTGCAACCACTTTAGAAACCCAAACCGTAAATTTAAAAAAAAAAACAGTATATGAGGTAATTCTCCTTATTTTTTTTATATAAAAAATCATGTTAAATTTTAATACGATGTTTGTTTTACTGTGTATTATAATAAAATTATGTTTGAATTAAGAGTTTTAACTTGTTTTGTGTATAACTTTAAGACACTGAACAATTCATTCTTTTTACCAAGATTTTAAACAATTTATCAATTATAATATTTGAAGTAAAATGTTATTGTAATATGCAAAATAAAATATACATACAGACATGGTTAACTCAATTAGTATTGTAAATATGGATTAGACTTTTCACACGATACGAAATTGGCATAAGTACGACTAGGCACAAAAAAATATGGGTTTGGGCACGACACCACACGATGTTACGAATCGAAATGACATGATATAAAAATATATCCTTAATCACAACACGACACGAGAAGCACGAAAAACACGACACACGACAAGCTCGAAAAGCACGACACGACATATTAAAAAGCTAAATAATTTATTATTATTAAAATAAGATATGAATTTATCAATTATAAATAAGTTAAATAATAATAAAACTTAAATATAATGTTGAATATTATAATTTTATAATTAAAAATATTAAAACATACAAAATTAAGATTATATATTAATTTATTTATAGGATGTGATATAAAATTTAAGTATTTATAAATAAATATTTAAATTCTAATGTTTTTAATAATTTTTTTATATGATTATCTGTAAAATATTACTCAAAAGTTATATAAATATAACTAAAGTTTTGATATATATATATATATAATTTAGTAATTATAAAAAAAAATATGAAAAAAATAAAGTACGAATTTAAGCATGAATATAAAAACAGACTGATATGTTTAAGAAATACGGGCTGACATGGTACGAAAATACTGGGTCTACTAGCCATATCAGACTTACCTTTTAAAAATATTGACATGATGTTATATTATTTATAATAATATAATATATAGATTAAATATGTGTAATAAACTAATAATATGTAACATATGACTATATTAGTTGTCATCTTTTTGTAACATTTGGGGAGTTGTTACTATGAGTAACCTCCACCATTATCACCAACATTAAGAGTGTAAAAGATGTTACACACCTTTATTTAAAATTCTTAATGCTATAGGAGTTATGGTGTGTGTAAGAGTTACATTTGAGTCCATAACATCTATAGGGGTTATGAGTTTGAATTTCAAATGGTGATATCCTAAACACTATATAAAGAGGTCTAAGGTGCTCATTTTGGAGATGAAGTTTTCTATCAAGAAAGCACTTTGCTAGAAAACCCTAAAAGACTTGATAATTCCCAAAGCTATTTCCTAGAGAGTTCCCTTAGTGCTTAGAGATAGGGGGAAATAAGCTTTCGGACAAAGGTGTAATACCTTGTTCAAGTCATGGTGATCTCCACTAATCTACACTCAAGGTTGTGAGTGAGTGTTTATATATATTATTCTCTTGTTATATATAGTGTAACACATGTGTAATACATGTAATACATGTGTTGTAATCTTCTCTTCTAGTGTATATATATGTAATATATATATAGTGTATATATATATGTATTGTAACATATGACTATATTAGTTGTCATCTTTTTGTAACATTTGGGGAGTTGTTACTATGAGTAACCTCCACCATTATCACCAACATTAAGAGTGTAAAAGATGTTACACACCTTTATTTAAAATTCTTAATGCTATAGGAGTTATGGTGTGTGTAAGAGTTACATTTGAGTCCATAACATCTATAGGGGTTATGAGTTTGAATTTCAAATGGTGATATCCTAAACACTATATAAAGAGGTCTAAGGTGCTCATTTTGGAGATGAAGTTTTCTATCAAGAAAGCACTTTGCTAGAAAACCCTAAAAGACTTGATAATTCCCAAAGCTATTTCCTAGAGAGTTCCCTTAGTGCTTAGAGATAGGGGGAAATAAGCTTTCGGACAAAGGTGTAATACCTTGTTCAAGTCATGGTGATCTCCACTAATCTACACTCAAGGTTGTGAGTGAGTGTTTATATATATTATTCTCTTGTTATATATAGTGTAACACATGTGTAATACATGTAATACATGTGTTGTAATCTTCTCTTCTAGTGTATATATATGTAATATATATATAGTGTATATATATATGTATTGTAACATATATTTAATCAATCTCTTATTTTAGTCCTTGTATTATTTTACAATAGAGTTGTAATAAATCTTGATTTTCTTCCATTGTTATAAAATCTCTAACAATCAAAAGCTTATCCCTTTTCAATGGAAGAGGTGATAAATCAAGATTTTGAGAATACAAGGATAAGAGATTTTATGTAAAAACCATTCATGGGTGAGCATGGTGGTGTATATTATGTGATTTACTATATTTTATATAATAGTAATATATATTATATATATATGTGATCATGTGTTTATATCATATTATATATATGATGTTTGAAATTTATATCATGTTATTTTATGTATATTTGTGAGATACATAATATATAACATGTATATATATGAGTAATATATATTATATATATGTAGAGCATGTGATATAATATATATTAGTGAGATTAAATATGTAGAAATAATTATTTCTATGTATTTATATGAGACATGCATATATAATATGTATTATGAGTATATAATATATACCATGTATGTATATTAAAGTGTATATATGTTATATATGTGTATATAATATATATCATGTATATTAATGTGTATATATATGTTATATATATGTGTGAGATATATAACATATATAGTTGTGTAATTAATATATATTATATGATATATATATGTATATTATAGTATATATGTTATATATATATGAGATATATAACATATGTATTTTTAAATTTAATATTGATATTATGTGTATGTTACATATGAGATATTGATTAGTAATATACATATTATATTAATATATAAGTTACATAGCATGATAATAATGTTGGTAGTAATAAAATAGGGTTTATTATTATTGTGAGAATTATTATCATTTATTTTGAGAATAAAGAATATTTTAAATTCTTTTTCAATTTGGTGGTGAACATCTCACTTTATGAGATAATAAAAGATGGCTTTTGAGAAGTTATATCTTTTATTGGATTATAAGAGATAATCATCTCATATTATGAGATAAGAAAAGTGAACTATATGAGAGTTACACTTATGAGAATTGTCTTGTCATAGCAAGAACAAATGGATTAAAAGTGGATCCAAACTTGTGAAATAAGCCATAAATTGGAAGAGCAATTTTGGACTCAAAAGTAAATGAATCAATGTGGATTCAAAAAATAGTGAAGCAACTTTGAATCTTAAATAATCAAAGTTGTAAACAAAATTGATGAGAATTTTGTTAACTTTGGTATAATTTTGAGCTAATCTCAATGAGGAGATAACTTTAAAATTATGGTAAAAATAATCACATTATTTTATGAGTAGTAATGTGAGTTTGACATTTTAGTTTTGTTGAGAAAACTAAAAATATCAAATGGTATTTTTTAAGGTGATCTTAAAGAGTCATTTTAAGAGAAAATACACAAAAGTGATATTTTATATACACTTTATGCTAGAAATGTGGGGGTGAACCACAAAGTTAATCAAAATGTGTTTAGACATTGTTGATTAATTTATTTGATTTTGAATTCAAATTCTAAATCAAGTTGGCTATGTGCATAAGTAAAAATATTGACATATTTGGTGTCAAATTTTTAGTAAAAATAATTTCAAGAAGGAAATTAAATTTAAGAAAAATTATAGAGACAAAGTGGTCTTCTATATTTTAAAATCAAGATATTGTCTTGATAATGAAATGTGAAAGTGTGGGGGTGTATACTCTAATATGAGAAAGTTTAGACATACTTGGTGTCTAAAAATAAAATATGAGAATTTAGACATGTTTGGTGTCTAAATTGGTGTATTTTTGATATGTTTGGTATCAAAATTATTGAGAATTTGAGTTGTGTGAAAATTAATCTTTTATGATTGAATTTTCAAAGCTTAAGTATTAAGGAGAAAAGTGGTCACAAAGTGAACACTATATTTTGGCATGCATGATTCACATGGAATCAATAGTGAAAGGTTATAACAAATCGCTTAATCTCCGTACAAGATTAAAGCATGAATTTTCGAGGGATGAGACCTAAACTCCCTTAGTGTTTTGCTCATTGTTGGTAACCTATCTTAACACTAGTAAACATTTAGTCTTAAGTTCAATAGGTAATAACAAGTCAATAGAGTGAATATGGTACTCAATTGTCTCATCTATGAATGAGTACATGTGGTGAAAATTGAGGGTTAAAACCGAAAGGTTTTTTAATGGAGCTTAAGCTTAAGAAAACTCACTTAAGCTTAAGAAGTGTCTAAAGAGTGGTGAGACACTAAAACTCCACCTATATGGGCTAGAGGTGGTGCCGCCTCTTATGAGAATTGGGAGTCTTCTCTAGAGAGTCCATGAATTGGAATTTTGCACATGGCCATTAACGGTGCAAGAGCGAGACATGCGGTCTCAAGTGAGCATTAGCGAGGGTGTGTGTGTTATCACCGGTTTGTATTAAAGGAATAATGGTTCAATGCTACGGCAACCAAAATTTCATCAAACTTTGTGATAACTACACTAAGGTAAAATTCAAGTCGAAAGACATTTTACCTAATGCACCTAAGCAAGATTTCTTTAGAAGTGTGTATTTAGTCAATCAAAGTGGGGGAATGTTATATTTTGATATAATATTTTTGATTGATTAAATAAATGTTACAAATGTTACAAGTTTGTTACTAAAGATATAATATTTAATCTAGTGGGGAATTGTTATATTATTTATAATAATATAATATATAGATTAAATATGTGTAATAAACTAATAATATGTAACATATGACTATATTAGTTGTCATCTTTTTGTAACATTTGGGGAGTTGTTACTATGAGTAACCTCCACCATTATCACCAACATTAAGAGTGTAAAAGATGTTACACACCTTTATTTAAAATTCTTAATGCTATAGGAGTTATGGTGTGTGTAAGAGTTACATTTGAGTCCATAACATCTATAAGGGTTATGAGTTTGAATTTCAAATGGTGATATCCTAAACACTATATAAAGAGGTCTAAGGTGCTCATTTTGGAGATGAAGTTTTTTATCAAGAAAGCACTTTGCTAGAAAACCCTAAAAGGCTTGATAATTCCCAAAGCTATTTCCTAGAGAGTTCCCTTAGTGCTTAGAGATAGGGGAAATAAGCTTTTGGACAAAGGTGTAATACCTTGTTCAAGTCATGGTGATCTCCACTAATCTACACTCAAGGTTGTGAGTGAGTGTTTATATATATATTATTCTCTTGTTATATATAGTGTAACACATGTGTAATACATGTAATACATGTGTTGTAATCTTCTCTTCTAGTGTATATATATGTAATATATATAGTGTATATATATATGTATTGTAACATATATTTAATCAATCTCTTATTTTAGTCCTTGTATTATTTTACAATAGAGTTGTAATAAATCTTGATTTTCTTCCATTGTTATAAAATCTCTAACACATGATATAATGCGACTTATATTTTTCTTTGTTGTGTCGTATAAACACTAGGCCGGAACATAAAAACCGCTAAACCGTGGGAACCGCCTAACCCATTAGAATCCGCCCGCATGGAAACCGCCCATTAAAAAACTGCAAAAATTGGGTTGGGTTGAGTTTTAACCCGTTGATTGGCGGGCGGGTACGGGTTAGCCTAAAAGTGGCGGGTCCAACCCGTACCCGTTATTTATTATTATATATATATTTTTTAAAAAAATTTATTCCTAAGGCTGCCTAAATTAACTAAAACAAAAAAAAACCTAAAACTAATTGTCGCACTATGTGTGAAATAAATAACTACTTTATAGTTATTTAGATGGTGGCTTTAACTTGTGACTGTAAACCAAACCAAAGCTTCAATTTTGGTGATAATATAACATACCACAGGTTGTATTGGTATGGGGAAGGGAGAGAGATATTTTTTTGCTGAGTAAAATTTACATATGTTGTTTAGGCAAAAAGTGGAGTCTATACTTGTGACAATATACTTTAGAAGTTTTGATTTCTAAGCAACCCAAACCGCCCCCTAAAAAACCGCCCAACCCAAACTTTTATTGGGCAAGTATGGGTTGTGATTTTAAAAAACCGTTAAATAAAAAAATTGTCAAACCGCCCAAAAACCGTCCAACCCAACCCATGTGCAGGCCTAATAAACACGATCTATTTTTTAAAAGTACAAGTAAATAACCAGCACAACACACAATAACACAACATACAATAACATACTATAATCATAAATTTTATAAAATGCTTGGTCTATATTTAATTGCTTTGACTTTTCAAAATACCGTTGCGTACACATTTCCCTTTTAGAATTTTGACAAAATTAAGCAAGTTATCTCCTTTTAAAAAGTAGCTTCTATAACTTCTTTTTATACCCTTAAATTAAACTCAACTTTTTTGTATACAGATAAATAATATACATATAAAATTTAGGAAATTTTTGTATTAGATCCCTATTAGCTTCTTTAAATTTTTTAAATTGCAACACTAAAATTTATTTTTTTTTTATTTTACTTTCAATTTTTATTTTACACCATACCTTAATTTTTCTATTTTCTATCTCCATATTATTTAAATAATATACTTTTTAATTTATATATACTATTATATCATTAAAATATAAATAAAATATTATTTATATATTATTAGAGGTACTTTTAAAAGAATAAAATATTTTATAATATCTTTATATATTAAAAGTGCCTATCTAACGGCATTTCTTGGTTTAACAGAATATACTTAAAAAATAAAAGAATATTCTGTTAAATTTAACGATTACGTTTGATCTCCTGTTAATAAATAAACCCAATAATTAAATATTTATATATTAAAAGTGCCTATCTAACGGTATTTCTTGGTTTAACAGAATATACTTAAAAAATAATAAATAAACCCAATAATTAAACCCAAAAAATTAAACAATCTTTTAAATATTAATAATCACTTTTTAAATTAAAAAAATCATCTTACCCCATCTCTCTCTAACAAACCTATCTTAAAAGAATATTAATAATTTTTTTTATTTATCTTTTAAAAAAGAAAAATATAGATAAAATGTCTAGAAAAGATAATATAAATGTGAGACTGTATATGAGTATTTACCTTATATGTTTGTGCTTATTTTTAGTTTTATTTTTAATTTTACCACCAAGAGGAGAAGGTTGAAAAATATTAGAATATGAAAATATTATTGGTGCTTATTATAAATTTGCAAAGAATGTGAAAGTCTATAAATATATAGTTGTGTAGCTATTATTAGATATGAAATGAGATAATAGAACTTTTTCCACTTAGAAGATTAATGTACATTTTACTATTAATAACATACATTCTTATAACACAACTATGTTTTACTTACTAAATATACTGACACATATTTTATTTTTATAAAACAAATTGTTCAAATAATTATACTATTTTAATTATTAATTAAAATAAAAAACTAAAATATTAAATAAAACTAACACTACGTGGCTTGGCACGTAACAATCACCTAGTAATATTAAAATATATTTAGAGAATGAATAATACATCTCTACATACCAGAATTACTATTGCATTCTTTATTTAGTTCGTTATAATAGAACAATGGATGTAGCACTTTTTTTATCCATTCTCTTTTTTCTCTACTCTAAAATAAAGAAAACACTTATACATCATCTAATGCGAGTGCTAGATTTTCTATATATTTCGGTATGTAGAAAAAAAATTAGTCTTTTTTTTTTTTACATACATTGTATCTATTAAGACTACTTGTAAATTTTCAAAAAATTTTGAATAGTTCATAGTGCCAAAAATAAAATTTAAATAATTATTAACCACACGTATAAGAAAAATAGTCGCGTATTTAACCAAATATGTAAATTTTATTTTCAGCATTGTAAAGTATTTAAAATTTTTTAAAAATTTACAGGTACTCTTAAATAACTATAATGTACATGATTATAAAAAAAAATTAAACTAAAAAGTTTTCCTGTATGCCGAAACAGATAAAGTATACCAAAACACTCTTTAGTGGTGCACTACGCGTACCATAAAGTTTATTATAAACTTATAATTGGCTTAGAAAACAGGCATTATTACTCACTATCACAAGAAATTCATGTGGGGAAGGAAGTCTTTTCTTTTCTTTCTTTCTTTTTTTTTTGGTATGACTATGAGTGTTACATTTGAAACCATAGATGCATATAAATAATATAAGCTTTGAAAAGCTTGAGAATGCAAAACATATTTATATTTAGGGTTTTGATGATGATATGTGAGCACATACGTAGCTAGACAGGCCGAAGAGGAAGTAAAGGACCCAAGACTTTTCTTTTTAGACAAAATGGCCTCTTCCAAGTAATCATCTTTACAAAAATTGTGAGTTTCAGTCTCATCATATTTTATTTCTATGCGTTTCATCATTTTTTTTCTTAGGTTCATATGGAGAATTTTTAATTAAAACTGTTTCAAACTTACACGGAACTTGAACAAAAAATATATATATATAAAAAAATACAGAGGGACATTAATATAAATATAGCTTTTTTTTTAAACAAAAATTTACAAATTTGTTACAATATATTTTCTTTTAGGATTTTTGCCTCCTGAACTTTGACATGCACCAAACTATATCCCTGAAATTTTTTAACCGTTAATAATTTTCTTTGAACTTTTGAGATTGTTAAATTGATAGATATTTGTCAAATTTCATTCAATTTTACTAATTTTGTGATTGTCCATGTACTAAATTATGCTCTCTAAACTTTGATATCTACAGAATAATACTCCTCGAACTTTGACATGTATCAAATTAAACCCTTAAACTTTCATTTATGTTAGACTTTCCTTACTAAAATTAGCCTTAAAAATTTAAGAGGTATTATTTTATACATGTTAAAGTTCATGAACAAAAATCCTAATTAGCCATTTTTTAATAACTAAAGTTTACATCCTGTTTTTTTTTCTTTTTTTTGAGAAATTCTTATAATATTCTTTACAGTAAATTTAGAAATTTTCTTTAAAAAAACGTGAAAGAAAACTTCAACTTTTTCTTGTTTAAAGTGGAGACTCTAAGGCCCATTTTTAATGGGCTCAATCATGCTGTGGAATGAGCTTCATTTTAAGTGCGCCTAAGGTAGTGAAGATCCATTAAAGAGCCTGAGAGCCCATTACTCTAAAAGGTGAATTTACAAAAATATGGGGAAAAAAATTATTAGTTTATATTTTTACCGTCCACAAAACTTATGCTTTGTCAAAAAAAAAAAAAAAAAAGCTACAAAATATGGTAACTTTAAAGAAAAAAGTATTAAAAAAATAAGAACCCCAACAAAGTATCATAAATAAATTTAACAAGATTTTTTAAGAACAAATTTTGCCGGAACAACCATAGTCGTAAGAAAAGTTGTTGGAATTATCATCGTCATTGGAATAGTTTTCAAAAAAATTCACTAAAAAAGTTGTCGTCACAAAAAAGTTCCCGAAATTAGATGTCGAAATTGTCACTAGAGTTATAAGCTGAAATTTGACACAAAGAAATCAGTTACGTTTATAAGCTAGTTTAAAAAAAAAAAAATAAAAAAAATAAAAAAAAACCTTAAACTAATATACAAAAATCAATTGCCTAAAATAACAAAATCAAAAAAGTGAAACATAAAACTAAATCACTTAAAAAAAAAACAAAACTAATAATTAAATACAAAAAACAGTTACAGAATACACCAAATTAGAAACTTGAGATAAGAAATAAGACATGTAAACAATCAAAAGATAAATTGAAATAAAAAAATGACAGAAACCAATTGCGTGTATTAGCTAATTAAAAAATTTGAAACAAAAAAACTGGCTACGTAAAGCAATCAAATTAAAAACTAATGCATAAAAACCAGTTACATGAGAAAATTAAATCAGAAACTGGTAACCTAAAATAACTAAATGAAAATTTGGTTACCTAAAATAACTAAATCAAAAATCAACTGAGAAACAACACAAATAAAATCAAAGGCCGTCATTTTCCTCCGTCCAAGCCCGTCGGCCTTCTCTGGGCTTAGGTGGGGCTTGGTCGAGGTTGTGTTTTGATACCATAATTTCAATTTTTATTACTACGATTAGTTTTATTTCTGTGATATACTTTTGAGTATTTTAGTCTTGTCTCTGTGATATACTTTTGAGTGTTTTAGTCTTGTCAGCGTGACATGGTTTTGTTTTGTTTTGTTTCGTCGTTGGTTCTTCGATTGCTCGCCATCAAATTGCTGTTAGTAGTTGGGAATAACAAGTTCTTAGTGGCTGAATGGGTTGTTAGTAGTGCAGTTACGTATCTTACACAATAGTTGAGTGCTCAAGCTATGAGGTTCAATTAACCTACTACAATAATTTCTACTATTGTGTCTTCTGAGCGGTAGATAAAATAGAATATAGGTGTTCTTAAAATTTATTGTGATGGTGCATTCTTTTTCATCTAATTTTATTTTAGTTTTTCTTTGTTAAACGATTTGAGAATCAGGCGTTTGATTATTTGACTCGTTTTTCTAATTTTAATCCTTATCGTGTTTTCAATAAGGGAGATGTCCTAATTAGATTGCATGCTATTATTTTAGTTAACTGTTATTATTAAAACTCCATAATTTATTAAAAAAAAAATACACCTATATTATATATATATATATATAAACTAATTACTATCATACATTCATAAATATTGAGAACCTGGTTGCTAGAAAAAGAAACTAAAAACATATAGAAAAGAATCCCTTTAAAAATATACCATAAAAATTTAATAATAAAAAAAACAGCCATATTTTTGTAAGACACAACAAAATTCTCATATTATATGTAATTTCCTCTCAATTTTAACACCTTCATTTAAAGAATTTAAAGAATTGTGCAAGAAAAATATTACACAAAATAGATACATAAATTTAAAATATACTACTAATTATAATCACAGATTAATATTCATTTTAAGAGTTACAAAATTTAAAATTTAAGTGATACCCGCCCAAATAAAAAAGAAAAAAATAGTAACTCATCTAATGAGTTGCTCGGTTTGGTCCAAACTGATCACTAATGATTTTTTTTACAAAAAATTATATTTTAATTATTTGTGGTAATAAGACAAATATAATTTAAATAAACAGTTCAAATTAGCCATCATGAGATAAACATAATTTAAACTTTATATATATTTAAGAGTAATTTGAGGCATAAATACTTAAGTTTAACTCCCAGTTGTAAATAAATACCTAAGTTTAATTTTTGGCGGAAATAATACCTAAGTTATATTTTTAGAACTCTGTAGGTACCTAACCGTTAAAATATTATGTCATTATCCACGTGTCATTTTCTTATTGGTATATTTTAATTAATTTTTTTTCAAAAAATAAAAATTTAATGACTTGGACCAATTAGGAGTTGCCACGTGGCAATTTACTTAATAATTAACAGTCAGGTACCTACAAAAGTTCCAGAATTATAACTTAGGTATTATTACCGCCAAAAACTAAACTTAGGTATTTATTTACAACTGAGAGTTAAACTTAGGTATTTATGCCGCAAATTACTCTATATTTAAACATGTATATAAATTATATTATGTATAATGAAAACTATTTTTAATAAAATCTCAATCAGGTTGGTTAAGTTAGTTCAAGTTTATTGGACAAGTTAATTGTATTTTTAACTCGTTGGGCAGGTTATAATTTCGTCAGTTTTTTGACTTTGTATTTTTTATTAAATTTTTTGATTTGGTTTGAGTGATTTACAAAATTTTATGTACAATTTAATTGAGCATAGCATGACAAGCTTAAATGTATAACACTTAAATAAGAATCAACTAACCTAAAAATACATGTTAAAAAGCTCAATAATTTAACGTTAACAAAAATAATAAATATTTGTTTGTTTAGAAATATGATATGCAACTCAACATGATACGAAGATATCAATCCTACAAATTATCATATAAGAGTTTGGTACAACTAGATATGATTCTTACTTTTATATGAGTTGGGATAATAAAAAATACTAAAAAATATTAGTGGTATCTAATATATTCAAATATGTTATATTACTATTGTTACAATTAAATATTTTTAATTGAGTCTTATATAATTTAATATATTAATTTTTATAAAACATCACTAACCAAGTGCAATCCCTTATAACAATAATAGGGCACAAAATCCAAACCGTATGGAGTAGAATTTGATCCCAAACTATCAATTTGACCCAACTAATGGTAATTAGTGAATTAGCCTAATGTGTAAAGTATAAGATTAATTACAGTACTCTTTAATCTATTTTATATAGAAAAGTACAGGATGGAAAGATAATATAGCAATTAATATAATCCATAAGAACTAAAATTGTATTTGTGTATTTATAATATGAGTATTAGTTAATTTTAAGATGATGTGGAATGTATATATAAGCAATATTTGGGGTAGGTTCCATTAAAAAAATCCCAATTAAGACTCTACCACCTCACCTCCACTCCAAATATGACCTTGTTTTGTTTCTTTTAATTTTCTACATTTTGTTGTTCAGAGTTTCATCCACATGATATGATTAAGCTATAGAGAGACGCTTTCTAATTCAATGTATCTTCTGCAATTGATTTGACACACTGCATATCTATTTGTCTCTTTCTTTTTCTTTATTAATTCTTTTATTCTCTATCATCATTCAACAATATAATATATCCTTCTTTTTTTTTTTTTTTGAAGAAATATATCCTTTTTTAAATTAGGACAATTTAATTATTTATTTTTTAAATTTGAAAGTTCTATCATTTAATTTTGTTACAATTTTTTTTTTCTAGGAATTAAAGTTGAATATAATTCACCCCCTCAACTATATAGTTTAATTATTTGAAATTGGGCATATAAGTTAGAGAAATAAAATAAAATGAAAGTGCATAATAATGATAATGTTAACTTTATAGGGTGTGAAGTGGGACTTGCTGTTATCATAAAGAAGAAGTCCCTATATTTATCCTTATAGTCATTAATTCAGGAATTAATAATATTATCTTTTGACAATGTTCTTTAATAGACTGAATTTTAGTCATTTTTTAATATTTAAAACGAGAATCATAGTTTTGAAAATTTTCAAAAACAAAATCTAAATCCCTTTGAAAATTTATGGGCCTTTTTTAGAAAAATACTAAATTTTGAGGTAAGGTTTACAATTATAAGATAACTGATATATTAATTATAAGAGTATAGTTATTAAATATTTGAAAATTCTTTATCCATATAGAGAATGTGTAATCTTGTAAGGATGTACAAGAGAATTAAGATTATACGATATGAATAAAATAAGTTGGTAGTGTGTTAAAATTCTGAGAATCTTTAATATGAAACTGTTAAGTACAATTTACTATACACTATACTTCCAGTGTGTGTGATTTTGATTCGGATCACATATGTAGATGGGCATGTAGTAAAGGTACTGTGTATAATTAGATTATTCATGACAGGGCCGATATGTAATAAATATCTTTCATTAACTTGTCGTTTACCATGAAATGAGTTTATCATATCACAATAATGATCATTAGTAGATCAGCCTGAATCATGAGTATATATGAATTCATGTTTGTGTTCATTGAGTTCTTTGATTCACTCGTTAAAGTTTCTCAGAAAATATGATTCTTACAACTTATGTTTTGGGAGCTTAATAACATGAGTGGCTGGAAACATATTATACAACAGTGGAATCCAAGCCATCCTAAATGATCAAATATTAATTCCCTTATAGTGTTAATTTTGGGAGTGCTAACAATTGGATCTAAATCTATAATAAGTTATAGATTAACTGTTCACATTGAATTAATGGTATATAAGAAATCAAGAGATAATTAGAAAGGTAAAATTGTATTTTTACCAACTCTAATTATGAACTAATAATTGGTGGACAAACTACTTATATTGATTATATCAATGGACTATAAGTAAGAATTCTGTAAATATGATTCTATATTATCAAAGAGTGCAATTCCATATTTATAGTAGAGTAATAATGGAATTAATAAACCAGATTATTCTATTGATGAGATTGATAGTAATCTTGGATTTATTGAAGCTTTAAAATATAGGTCCATGGTCCCCGTGTCACCTTTATACAACACTGTATAGGAAAGATTTTATTTGATGAATGGATTTTGAGTGAGAATTAATTTTTATGGGAAATAAATTCTTAAGGGTAAAATAGTAATTTGTAAAATTATTGTTTTGATTAATTATGGTAATATGAATTGTATAATTAATAGTGTTTAACAATTTAGTTTTATTGGATAAAATTATATTAATTGGTTAAATATAATATTATTACTAAATAATATTAAAGAGATAAATATATTATTTTAGAGAAAATAATATTTATTTTAATCATTGTGAAATAAGAGATTAATGTGAATTAATTAATTATTATTTATTATTTATTGGTAGAATAAATAATAAATCTTTGTGGCAAAATTGAGAAATTAATTTTTGACCTTAGGGCACACACGTGTAAGGTGACATATAAAGGCTCATGATTAATTTGGTATAATTTTTTTATTAAGTTAGAATAGTTTAAATTAAATTGAGTTAATTATCTTTTAATTATTAACTAAATACATTATTTGATAATTGTTTAATTAAAAGGATAATTATTAAAATAAAAGATCTACTAATATTTTGATATTCGGTTATTAAATATTTATATTTGAATTCTAAATTCAAATCAAATTAAATATTTATCTTTTATTTAAATAACGAATTAAAAACTTTATTTATAACACTATACATAAGGATATATAATATCATAAATAACAACAGTTTAACAAGAAAATAGAAAGAGAAATAAACAGAGAAATTAGAAAGAGAAAATAGAATTGGTTTTTCTCAACCCTACTCTCCCTCCCCCCCCCCCCCACCCCCCTCTCTCTCCTACACACTATTCATAGTGTGTGCAAGATTAAAATCCTGATCTCATTAATGTGTCTCATGAGTTGAGTATACACTGTAATATCTAAATTTGTTCATCCTATAAGATATAATAGCCCACTCTATTCCTAAGTATTGAGGCTGACTTGTAAGATCAATGTGTGAATTCCTCAATCAAATTCTTAGATTGGATGTTCGATTGTTATACGAAAAAGAATCAAAGATATCCTGATAGGCATCAAGAGGTAATTGAATTTCTTGCAGTAGATTAGATTTAATCTATATTCATTATGTTGAGATCCTTGGCCTTGTGGTTCATATTAAATATAAATTATTTTAGTAAAATTCTGTTTCTATTTTTATGACTCTGATATGGACCATAAAAACCAACACTATACTCTAAACTTATTATTTTTTTTATTATTTTGATTTAATGTACACACATCTGGGGATCCATTGAGATATGGTATGATGATAATCAGATAATACAAAACTCTTTCGCTGCAAACCTAATTTAGTACCATAAAACTAATAATTCCAAGAATAAAAGGACCCAGAATATTTTGTATCTTCCATTTTACAAGCCTCCACACATTATTTGAAGTCATTCAAACCTCTTATCTTAGTATTATTTACTATTCCCTCCTCTAGATGGAGATTTTTTTCGAAGTCTACAAGCATTACCCATGGTTCATTAATTCCTTCAACTATCTCTCTTAACTCTTTCCACAACATAACCCTTCCTTATTCATCATTGAATCCATACACAAAGGTGACCTAGAACTTTTATTTTCCTGAAATTGTACACAACTCCAGATGAATTATTTGGCTAGAGCACCTCAAAATGTTAACTATAAACATTAGCGAATTTCAACTAACAATAGTTTGGCCTCCTACATGCCAAGCATTATTCGAAGTAAAACACCATCCTCCAAATATATTTACATACAAGGCCCCCAAATTGGACACTTTTACTCTCGTCTCGAGTAAACCAACCAGCACTGTCCTCATTTTAGAGATTAAAAGTTTAACCTCCATTTATTTCTTAAGATTGTTGATCCCTCGGGCGTTCCAACTCATAATCATACCCATTCAAAGTAGGAGGCTCTCCCCCTCCTCGTGTACTAGTAGCCTCTTCTCCACCTTTTGAACATGCTCCAATATCACCTACTGCCTGAAAAGCATTTTATGTAATAGTAGGTTGATTCACAGTGATAATTTGTTTACCACACTTTTTGACTTTCTAAAACCCATCTGAATCTATCACTGTCACTGGCACCACAATCGATTCTTCCACACTCACTTTCTTTTTCTCAACCCACACCTTCTTTTGCTTCTTCCCAATCGGATCATCCTTCTCTTTGTAGAATTCCACTATGTGCCCATAAGCCTTACAATGATTGCATACTATAGGAACCCATTCATACTTCACCTGTAATTAAATTTCTTGATGAATTTCATTGGTAAAGGAAATCACATTAGGGAAGTCTTGATGCATTTGAACTTCAATAAGAATTCTTGGGAAATTAAGTTTTTCTTTATTCTTAGTAATCTCATCAAGCATAATAGGAGTCCCTAGCTACCCCCACAATCTTGAATAAAACCTTTCTCCCCAATACTTCAGCTCTAACCCATGTGGTTGGATCCAAGTTGGAACCAAACTAACATCCTTTTGTGGAAATCTGTTTATGAATCCCAAGGCTTCATTATGACATGTTTCTTATCAAAAAACATGTATCTACCATCTAGAATTTCATCTCGAAATAAATTGAAATCGCATTATAAACACTCCTGATTTAAGAACCCCACTTTATCAATTCTTTTACCCCCTCCACATTATTCTAACAAAGCCTTGAAAAGGACCTAGAGGTGGGTTTACTCCCAAAAAAATAACAAACAAAAGCAACCTTCCAGTATCGAACCTCTTCTTCAATATCCACCATATCAATCTTAATCCCTGACTTTTTTTTTTCGAATTCAATTCATCAAGATTACCAGTATTCACAAAACATATTCTCAAATTTTTTAAACAAATTTTGAATAACAGATGCAAAGAGTAAAAGAGGTTGAGAGTGAAGAATAGGAGGAGTTTTACCCTTACCTGACTTGACTTCAGCCTCACACCGTTTCATAGCATCAAGAAAGCTAATGAAGTCACTATGGACCTGATACTCCAGTACACTTCACGTATCACAGCTCTCGGTGATAACACATAAGTTACTTGTTCAAGTTTAGAGATCTCGATTCTGTTCTAATAGCATCAACTCTTCTTGCTCTTCTTTCGATTCTTCATCAAACAAAGAAATTAAGCACATCAATTTGCAATACTTCAGCCATAGATTTTAATCATCAAATTTGAATTCAATGGGCCCTGCTTTTTCTTCCCCTGAATCTTTCGTTTACTAGCTTCCTTCCTCTGAGACAACGAGTTCTTCCTTGGTCGGCCCCCAACCTGCTATAACACTCAGTTGACGACTGAAAAAAGAGCTCTACCTGAGCTTTTCTCTCAAAGGGTTTTTAAACAATCTAATATCATCATTATTAGTATAATAAAATTTTATTAATTCAAAACACTTTAAAATCTATAATTTATAAAACACTCAATTAAGTTTTTTTTTTTCTTACAATTCTGCTGCAATTATTTTTTCTCACAGCACGACTAGCTACACTATTTTTTCTCACAACATAATTGTACTAAATTAGCCTATAATGCTCCCGAAAGGCTAACGATATATGTATGATATTTTTTACCCAATTCTCTTTTTCTTTTTTGAAGAAAGAATTTTAATTATTCTTTCATTCTTTTTTCAAAATAATTATATCCTTTAATTATATTTATGAATCAACTATAATACTTAACAAAAGAAAAATTCTTAAATATTATTAATGCATCTACTACTACTATGAAATAATTAATTATTTTTATGAAATTCTATATATTTTAATTTATTCCTTATTTTGAAAAACTACAAATCTTTAGCAAAGCAATACCATGAAGAGGAAATGTTGGATCCACCCTCCTAGTTGTAGATGTCTATGTTTCTTTTTATGCTACAATAATGGGTGAGATAATTGTTGGAGCTATTGTATTTCGCAACTTAAGGAGAATCATTGTGGAGGTTATTATTTCACAATATCGGGTGAGATAACTCTAGCTTTTGCTCATGCCGTTTATCTGGGTTTGTCCCAAAGATGGGAAAATGTTATGGGTAAGTTGAAAAATATATTTTTTTTATTTATTAATAAAAAATACTCTTATATTATATTTTATTAAAATATATCTATTTTTTTTAAGTGGATTGCTCAATATACCTTCACTCTCTACTTAAGTCAAATAAATAATTTTTATTAACCCAAGTAGTATAATGAAGTCATCATCTATAAAAGTAAATATATTTTAAAGGATATAAAAATGAAGGTAAAAATCAAACAAGTAAAGTAAAATGGGCATACAATGTAATTTCCTCGAATCTTATTCTCTTCTCTGATTAGTACTTTATATTCAGGCTTAAATTCGTACTTTAATTTTTTATATATTTTTTTTTATAATTAGTAAATTATATGTATATTTTGAACCTTCATTTATATTTATATAACTTTTGAACAATATTTACACATAATCACAAAAAAAAAAAAAAATTAGAATAATTAATAATTTTACCCCCTGAATATTCAACAATACTAATTTTGCTCGTTAAAATATACGGCTTGTTAAGAATTTTGTTGTCCTCAAAAGTGAGTGTTTTAATATTTATACTCGGAAGTGCACGAATCGTTTCGGAATATAATGTTCATGTAAGTGCAAGGTCGAACCCATGGGAGTTGACTAACATCAAAAGAAACTATTTCAAACAAAATAAGAATATTCTAACCTAATTCCAAATATTTGATGAGATTTTAGTTTTGCAAAATAAAATAAAAGACAAGTAACTAAAATACTTAAAATTAAAGATGAGTGAGTATGAAAATGATTTTCAAATAAGATGTGTAAAATAAGATTATTAAGATATTAGAATCCACAAAATGTAAGTTCAATAATATTTATAAGTATAATGATTCCCATGTTTTAGATATAGTTGAAATAAATCACACCATATTTTCCAAAATATATTTTTCATTTAAGTACAAGTTATTTTCAAAAATGTATGATTTTTCTTCACTTATAAAAGGTATAATTTCTAAGCATTAAATGTGTTACAATTAAATGAAACTACACAAAATCAAAGAAACTATGTTTAGGCAAAATATAACACTTATATTCTAAGAATTAGATGTAAACAATTTAATGAAAGACATTTAATCAAAGAGTATTATATTTTTGCATAATGAAGAACTAAGTGGAAATATGCTTTAACAATCAAAAATACATGATATTGAAGATGAAAAAGACATATTTTTGATAGAGAAATCCATGAACTTTATAGCACAAATGGGAAATCAACATACAAACATAAACACTATCTAGTTACATTTTGCTTCATCATCATCTTAATAATCTTGAAAAAAGATTAGAAGCTCATAACTAGATAAAAATTACAAAAGATAAACATACTTGACATGCTCTTCAAAATGTAAAAAATGGTAGAAAGAAAATGGTAAAAATGAAGAGTGTGAAATGGAGAAGTGTTTTGGGTTGAAGAGGTGTTTAGGGGGGTGAAGAGATGTGTTTTGAAATGGTCTTCCAACACCATATTTATAGGCAAAATTAGAGAATTAAATTAATCAAAATAAAATAAATAAAATGATTAATTTAATTAGTGTTGGGAAGAGAATGGATAAATAGAGTATGTGTAAGAGTATTGGAAAAAATAAATATTTGTTTGGATAAAAAAAATAGTGAAAAGATAGGGTAAAAATAAATTAGGAATGTTTATTTAGGTGAAATAAATTGGGAAGAGTAAATAGGTATTTATGTGTAATGTGTGGGAGAAAATGTTAGTATTTTAGTATTTTCTAAATCATTTTGGGCTGAGAGAAAAGCAAATAACAAGTCAATTTTTTCTTCTGCATGTACACTTGGCGAGGGCTGGTTGGCTGCTGCAGCTGACTGGGTGCATGCGTGGCGAGCTGAGGTTCGTTGGGCGCTGACGACTGGGGACCACGCAGGAGGAAGGCTGGCAGGCGGGTCTGGCGCACCACTTGCGCCTGTTTGGAGTGTGGCTCACACACGCATGGGAGGCCTTCGATCAGTCAACGAACGGTGCGGATGGGGTCAAAGGGCTGACCGAGAGTGGGATTTGCAAAGGGCCTCATCTGATTTTCTTTTGAGAATTACACTTTTGGCTCCATTTCTCCAATATTTCTTCAATTTAATGCCAATCTTTTTCTTCCAAATACACCTAAAAATACATAAAATTAATTAGAAAATTAAAAATAAATACCACATAAAATATTATATTAAAATAATTATAAAAACACACAAAAACATATAAAATTACAATAAAGCTAATAAATTCAAAAATAATTAAAAACTTAAGAACTAAACCGATTTTAGTTTAAAAAAATGTGAAAATAACTCTAATTCCTAGAGTTATCAAATTTCCTGAACTTTTACATTTACAGAAATTTAGCCATTCTATTAGGTTTCGTCCAATTATTCTATTTAAATATTGACGTATCTTCGTTAATTAGTAACTTTGCCTCCTAACTTTGACAACTGTCAAATCGTACCCCCTCAAAATAAAAATGAGAAATAGCCAACATTTGTTTTACTAAATCTTAAAAAATTAATTTAAATCTTTAAAAAAATATTTTGAATGATAAAGAAAATTAAAAATAAAATTAAAATTTTAAAACTAATTAAGCGATTTAAAAAATTATTTATTTTTTATGAAAGAATTCATTTAGATATAATATATATATATATATATATCAAAATTTTAGTTTTTGTAAAAATTAAATTTTACGGGAATAAGCTCGAATTTATTTTTTTTTTCCCAAAATCTAGTTTAATTTCTAACTTTCTTTCAAAATAATTTTATATTTTTATTGAATTTTTAGTTATTTTAAATTATTTATTGAATTTTCCATAGTTTTAGTTTAATTTTTTATGATACGTCTTTATAAATAAAATGAAGTTTAAAAATATTTTTTTGAAGAATAATTTAGGTTTTTTTAAGTAAACTTAATATTTTAATTAATTTAATATTTTTAATAAGTTTTTATTATTTTTTTTCAAAATTAATAGAATATTATAATTTTAAAAATTATTCTTTTTAATAAAAGTGAACAAAATTTTGTATTGGTCAAAGTTTAGGGGGTAAAAATACTAACTTTTAATGGTAAAAGAAACAAAACCTAATAGAATGGGCATAATTATGTAACTGTTATATTTTAGGGAGAATTTTTAACAAGCGTATATTTTAGGAGACAAGATCAGGTAGTGTCGAAAGTTCACGTATTTAAAAATGCTAATTATTAAAAAAATTATTAAATACTCAAATTTTTATATTACACACTATAAATAAATTAGGAGTTTTTCATTTATACTTTTATAATTGACTTTTTATTCACTTATAAAAATAGAAACAACATAACCTCAAAATGAAAAAAAAAAAAAAAACTTTTATAAAATGAAAAGCATAACCTCAAAATGAATAAAATTTTTATAAAATGAAAACAGCAAAACCTCAAAATAGAAATAACATAATCTCAAAATGGTAGCAGTTTTTATAAAAATAAAAAAAAAAATCTAAAAAAAAAATAGAAAATGCATTATATATGACAATTCCCTAATAAATTAATATATAATCTTAATTTTTCATGTTTTAATAGATTTAATTATAAAATTATAAAATTTATTATTAATTTAAGTTTTATTATTATTTTAACTTATTTATAATTGATAAATTATTATCTTATTATTATTAATAATAAATTATAAATTTTTTAATATGTCGTGTCGTGCTTTTCGAATTTGACGTCTGTCATATTTTTCGGACTAGTCTATTTGTGCTTATGTATCGTGTCTTTTGTGCTTCTCGTATCGTGTTGTGCTTAAGGATATATTTTTTCTGTCGCCGTGCTCAAACTCATATTTTTTCGTACTAGTCGTACTCGTGCCTTTTAGGCTCGTGCCGATTTTGTACTATGTCAAAAAGTTCGGTTTGTATTTACAGCATTATGTTTTTCTAATAGCAATGTAAAAAAATTATGAAATAATTTTACAAAAAAAAGTTTATGAAAATATGATGTGAATAAAAGTTTATAAGACACTATTTGAGAGTATAATTTAATACTAAAACAATCAATATATTAGTAAAATTTAATAATATTGGATAATTTGAAAAAAAAAAATAACAACTTAAAAAATTAAAAAATATAATTTGATTACATATCAAAATTTGGGACTAAAATCGAAATTAGCAAAAAAAAAAATGATTAATAAGAAAATAATAATGAATATAGAAAATAGAAACCCAACTTCCACCCGCACTCACTCAAGACGACGTTTATCTCCCACGCGCACGTCAAATAGTCAAATGGTCAAAACACAGAGAAAAGAGTTAGGTGTAGTACAGACTACAGTGTACCATCACTTTAAATATCAACCGTTGGATCACCATCATATAGTACAAAAATCAACACGTGGACCCCCACAGATTCTCGGGAACATACGATGGGGTTGAGTTGCCTAAATTTCATGGCCTAGCCAATCAAATCACCTTACTCAACTGACTAAAGCAAGCGGTTAATAACCGTAGGATTAAAATCCAACGGTGAGATCAACTAATCCAATCATGTATGGACACGTCAACATCTAGAACGTGGGACCTGTCAAATAGGGCTTTGTTGGATTGGAGTTACTTGTGGAGGTTGAAGTTGAAGTTGGACATGATCCGATGTGGGTGACGTCCGGCGATGGTGACACGGATAGTTCGGTGGTCCCTCCCGTAGGGTAGTAGTGTATAGATTTTGATACGAGATCCTTTGGACGAATAGGAAAAGGACACGTAAGGATGGGAAGTGAAAAGATATTGATAATAATATGTTTTTGGGTACATAATTTTGTGTGTGATTTCCTGGTTAAGGTGACGTTGGTTCCGATGTAATTGTGATAGGATTGATAGCGAGTGGTCTGATCCTCTGACCCACTTCATTATTACATTTTACTTTCGTTTTTTTCATCATTATTAGCACCACTTTACACATAAATACATGATTAATTACTTGTCTTAAAATTTATTAAAGTCAAAAAATTTATTATGCACTAAAAACTCTGATTTGTAAATTTTGGCTGGCTCCATCTTATATTTTTAAATTTTTATTCAAAATACCAATTTTTATTCAAAATACCGCAACTAGAGCCCAGGCTTGAAAGACCCAGACCTGAACATGAACCTAAAACTCAGGCTCGGAATCGAGACACAAACCTAGACCTAGATTTCGGGACTCGTACCCGAACCCAGGACTAGACCTGGACCCAGACCCAAGACCCAAACCCGAACCCGGACCGGACCTAGACCCGAATTCGAACCTGGACCTAAGACTCAAATCCAAACTCGGGAGCCGGACTTGGACTCGGGTTTCGGGACCCAGACCCAAACTCAGAGCTATACCCGTACTCAAACCCGGACACGAGACCCAGACTTGGACCCGGGCCCAAAGCCAAACCCGAACCTAAGACCTAAACCCGAACCCGAACCCATATCCAGACCCAGACCAAAACCCAGACCCAAGACTCGAATCGAGACCCGAAGCCGAGACTTGAGACCTGAACCCATGCTTGGGACCAGGACCTTCAGTGTTGTCGGTAGTTTCAGTAAGGGGACCGGTGGTAGCACTTCAAATTAGAAAAGAAAGGTTGAGACTTTCAAATCATCGGTAATAAATAAGACATTTTGGGGAAATAGAGATAGCTGTCAAGGTTTGTGGTAATATGTTCATATTGTACTTTGATGCCTCCTCAAGGCGAATGCCGGGCTAAGCCGTGTTTAAGTGTGGTATTGTAGGCCACTTTATCAAGGATTGTCCTTAAGTAAAGAAGGAGGAACCTAAGAAGAGCAATAACCAGAATCTAGGTCGTCTATTTACTGTAACTTAGGCTGAGGCTGAAGCAAGTCCGTCATTTGTGACAGGGTTTGGAACCTTATTACTAACTGGATATTTGGTTATTTCTAGTAGATGGATTAGGTCATTACCTTTATGGATTAATGGTTGTGAATTAGGCACTAACCTAATTGAGTTACAATTGAGTGACTTCGGTATAATTTGGGGAATAGATTTCTTGCCCAAGTACGGAGTAACAATTGTCTGTAAACGAAAAATGGTGGTGTTGAAACCTGATAGTGCCAACCTAACTATGTTTATGGGTATGGTATAAGAATCTCGTATACCTAAAATTTTAGTCTTGAAAGCTAGAGATCTAATGCAAATAGGTTGTATAGGGTTTGTAGTTACAATTGTGAATATTGGGAGACCTACAACAATTAGATCTTAAAATACAAGACTTGGGTGTGAGTTTTTGGATGTGCTTTTAGAGGACCTACCTAGATTACCTCATCATAAAGAAATTGAGTTTGCCATTGAACTAGTTTCAGGAGCAGAAATAGTATCTAAAGCATCATATTGAATGGCTCTTGCGGAGTTGAGAGAATTGAAGATTCAATGGCAAGAGTTACTCGATTTTGGATTCATTAGGCCGAGTTTTTCTAAAATTCTATTTTGTTAAATGATAAAATAGCTTATATATTCTAAAATGGTAAAAATAGAAACCTAAACTTAATTTTCGACAACTTTTTTTTTAATATAATCAACTTGAAGATAATTTCTAATACGAACAAATATAGAAAATGTAAACAGTTTTGTCAAATACCTTTAGATCGGATTATTATTAAATTTTAGTTTGAGAAAAAAATCAGTTCAGGGTTCTATTTGTACTATTTTGGAAAATATAAGGTCCATTTTGTCATTTAATAAAACAGAAGGTCCAATTAATAACTTTTACAAAATACAAGGTCCAAAATGGTATTTACCCTTAAATGTATATTATAAAAGGTTTTCTCTTTACTATTCTCTCCAAAATTGGAGTGAAAAATTTTGTTGGGACCCACTTACTTTTTTTTTCTTTCATTTTTCTCTTCTACTCATTTTTCTCTTCAACAAAATAAAGATTTGTTTTTAAAAAAATTACATTATAGACTAAAATTTTTAAAAAAATATATAAAAATACGTTGACATAGAATTTTTTTTTAAATTTTTAAATTTTTATTTACAAAAGTATCTCTTAAATAAAAATAATAAACTATTTTTTTTATAATTATATTATAGTTGTTATGAGATTGTTTTTCTAACTATTTTTTATTATTTTATAATTTATTGATATTTTGATTTATAGTTGTCATGAGATCAGTTTCTCGTTATTTTTTTAGTTGTTTAACTTTTTGATGAGACAAACGTATTTTTGTAATTTTTAAATATTTTGATTTTTTTTTTTTTTTTCACTTTTCTTTCTTCACATTTTTCTCCTCTATCTAGGGTTAGTCTGAATTACGATACAACTTTTGTGTTCCTATTTTCTTTATGTTTGATATATTTTCTTATTTGGGATTTTACAACAAAGTCAACTTGGATTATAAATTCAATTGGACAAAACATATTTTATTCTTTTATCTTATTTGATTGAAGAAAGTGATTAATAGTTACACAAAATAACATAATCACAGTTTTTAACTTAAAACTTTTTCATTTATTTAAATGCTCTTAAATTTTTTAATAGTATATAATTAAATTGTTTATTCAAATTACAATTTTATATATTATTTTTGTGTAAAATTACTAAAATATGTTGATTAATTTCTCTTTCCTCAGTATTAACTAGATTTAACAATATTTTTGTTTCAGTTGAGTCTGTATCCTATAAGATCAACTTATATTACTAATTGGACTTATTAATTATTCTCTCTAGTAATGGCAAACAACCAAGACCAAACTTTTAGCTATAAGAAAAATAAAACAAAAAATGAAATATATATATGTACAGGACAGGGATTGATAAAGGTAATATATACTTGTTGGCCAAATATATGAATTGTTGACTTATATAGTGTTTTTTTCTTTTCTTTTCTTTTAAAAAAGCACAATACACTAAAAATTGCCTATCTATGTATAATTTCACACTCAAACATCATTTTCAATTTCATCACTCAAGTAACTTTTTCTTAAGCTAATATGAAAATGAACATGGACAGAGTCACAGACAGAGGGTTCTGAAATATGATAGTGGTATTTATGTTCCTTACACAAATTTGAAAACTACTATTTAATGCTACTTTCCATAAACTTGGGTTTTTGATGGGAATTTTCTCATTGAAATATCACATCAAACTTCTCTATTATATACTCTTATTACTGAAAATCTGTCTATCTATCCATGAATATGTGTGTACTTTGTCAAAATAATTTAGGCTTTTGAAAAAGAATCTTCTTTTCCCATTTCCCATTTTCTCTAATCTAACCAACTTTTCTTTAAGATCACAACCAATATTTATTTAGTACAAGTGTGTATACCATACATCACTTCTCTTTGGCTACGCAATTTTGCCCATAATTATTTATTTTCACTTTACTTGAACCAATTTACTACCCAACTCTAATTCCTTTTCTCTTTTCTTTTGCTTCCTTACATTTTAACTTTGGCAATCTAACAACAAAAAGCTGGTACAGTGAGTATATAATTATTTATCATCATTTATAAATTTTTTAAGAATTTTGAATAGTTTATTATACCAAAAGTAAGATTTAAATATTTTATTGTACGCATGGTAAATAATTATTTAAATTTTATTTTTAATATTGTAAACTATTTAGAATTTTCTAAAAAATTTATAAATAATCTTAAACAGCAACAATATACACAATTATAAAAAAAAAAAATTGATTAAGAAACTTTTTTAGATTCCCAAATAGATAAATAAGTCTACCGAAATGACCATTTTAAAAGGATATACAACATACATTTTCTCACCCTTAAAAAAGTACACTAAAATATATTTTAAAAAAGTGAATGATACTCCATTAATATATAAGGATATGCCAAAAAAGTAAAAATTTGTTTCACAAATGATTACTTTATCTTCAAATTAGAATTGTAAGTTTTAACAAATAATGATCGGAGGCTATATATCATGTAGTCTTCGATTATTAATCTTTAGAAATATAATACTATATATATAATGAAGCTTGGGTCGAGACGGATTGTTTAGTGGTTGTACAAGCTTCGCGGAACTCGGCTATTCTGTCTTCTCATTTTGGATGTGTGATTCAAGATTGCAAAGCCATGTTGGCTAGTTTAAATAATGTCTATTTTTGTTTTGTTAAGCGGTCAGCTAATAGAGTTGCTCATGAGTTTGCTAGAGCGTCTTTATTTTATCCTGATTGTACTTTCAGTATGGAAAATATTCCAACTGAGTTGTCGCCTACTTTGGTAACTGATTTCGAAGGTTAACAAAAATTGATTTTACCTTTAAAAAAAAAAATTAATCTTTAGAAATATAATACTATATATATAATATATAATCCTTTTCTTTTGCCATGCTTATGTATTTTATAATTCTAATATGGTGTCAATATTAGAATATTTTTTTTTATATATGTTATAAAATTAATTTATTTATTTTATAGGGTTATAACAAATAAATACCATAGATTGACTATATTTGGTTACAATGATATGGTCAGATTAATTTATTAAATATTTATTACCCGATTTGATTTGTCGAATTAATCGTCAAAATATTCTGACAATTAATGTGATGCAGATACTGATAGAGTATCTCACTTATAAATATAAGGTCACAGTTCCCGAACCCTTCACTCATTCTGTGCAAACAACCAATTCTATCTAAAAAGAGGAGAGATCTTAAGCCCGATTTCCCATACCGAAGTTATCGTTCTGATTGAAGTTCAAACATCAATAGCTAGAAGTATTTCGATTCTTTCATCACATATACGGTTTTGATATATTTATAGTTTATTTCGCTTTACATATCAATCATATGTGCTTTATTTTTCATATCAAAATTAATCTAACAATTGGTATTGTTGACTGAGATTTTCGGCAACCAATTAAATAATGTATTGAGAAGAGCTGTAGAAAGTTTAATGCAGAAGATTTTTACGTGGTTGGGACATTAATGAGCCTTAGTCCACGAGTCTTTTGTATTTATGAGAGTATTTATTACAAAGAATGTCCTTGGTGAATCTCTCTCTTCTTTTCTCTCTTCGATTCCTTAACTAAAATCGATCGACCTATTTTCAGTCTGTTTGTGGGGTATTTATAGTATTTTTCTAAGAGGATCCCTAGAAATGGTCACTTGTCTTTTTGTGTTAGCTTCATAGGGGCACATATTCTTAGCATATACAAAATAGGAAATACATGACCTATACTGTAGGTATCTTAGGAGTTAGGTGGATATAATCTTTTATCCTCTCTTGACTAATGTGATTCCTCATAATGTAGCCGTCACTAGACTCATCGATTGTTGTGTAATCGCCGTAAAAAGGGGCTTACGCCATCTATCACATCTTTTATGGAGGTTCTTATACGTTTTTCCCCATGCGGCATTAAATGTGAAGTGATTGTTCAAGTAATCTCTTTACCTCCCGAAAATGCCTTGACATGACTCTAGCCTCTCGGAGAGTAAAGATGTGTCTTATGGTCTCCTCCGGGAAGCCCACTCTCTGTGGTATTCTTTTTGTCTAAGACTTAGTTATTTTTAGTACGTGGGTGTTCTTACAGATCCACGTGTCGCCCTTATCCGCGTCTACGTATTTTGAGAAAAATCAAAGGCATCAGGTATCAGAGCTTATTTCTATTTGTGCCTTGATTTACATTTTAATTTTTCGTATGCATATATATACATGGTCAGATTGGTTACGTTTTCACGTGTTATGGTGTTCTACATATTAATACTATAAAATTATAGAAATATTAGAGATTTTTTTCGATATGGAAGAAAATTTATGAAAGTTTATAAATATCATGAATATTTATCTAAAAAATATGAAAAATAAATGATAAAATTTTAAAAATACTAATAAATTTAAATAATTATAATAACTCATACAATCGAATAACAAATAGAGGTCGTACTTAAATATTATAATATCATTTTGATTACACCATTATAAAAAATAAATATGATAATATTTGATACACTCCATAAGAAAATATTAATACTAAAATAAACTTCTAAAAAGATTAGAATATTAGTTAAAATTCTCTACATTCATCAATTCAATTTACTTTCAACTTCCTTCAAAATTATTATTTAAAATATCTATGAAATTAACAGGTGTTCACAGATTGTATAAGTCTAGATTTTTAATTTTTTCAAACCAAACTAATAGTACGATTTTTTAAAAATTCAAAAACCAAACCAATCAAATTAAACCATAGTTTGTATTTCGTAGTTGTTCTATTTTTTTTTTACAGTAATTATTCATTTTTTCGGTAATTTTATTTACTTTTAATAAGTTTATAATACATAAATAACAATAAAAAATTATTATCATAACAATCAGGGGCGAAACCATAAATAAAATTTAGATGGGCATTTATCTATTTTTATAATGAAATATTTAGGGCATCTATGCTGCCTAATACAATTTATGAAGTATCATAAGTTATTGATGCAATTTAATATCGAATCTCATTTATTTTACTTTTAATATTAATTATAGAAAATAATAACTATATATAGGGCGCCACCCATATGGTACTAAGATCATGGTACTTAATCGCAATGTTTATTCTTATATTATGTGGATTTCAACATTTAATAAAAATTATAAAATGTGGTATGGAATTTTGAACTTATGAACTCCTTAAACTTTATATATAGATTTACCACTACACCAAATAATATAATTTAATGATATTTGACCAGATTAATATTTATATAAATGCCAAAAAAACAAGATTATTTAAGTTTAAGCCTCAAACAACTTAGAATCGAATGTGATTTCGCTTATGATAACAATATTAAATCAGTATTAATATTCTACTTAAAGTTAATATTTCGTCTAAAGAATATATATTAAATATATATAAATTAATTACACAAATTTATTTGGTTTGAATCGCTAACAAAATTTTTAAAACTGTGATCGAACTAAAGAATTTTAAATAACCTAGACTAACCACAACATTCACCAACAGATTCATTTGGCATGGTCTCGAATGGTTTAATTTAGATTGATTGAGGTTTGAAACAATAAATTATGAATTATATACACCCATAATGAATATTTTTCATGAATATTGATATCCATGAATATTTCATCTCTTATTTTTAACGAAAAAAGATATATTGTTTAAGAACAAATCTGTATTCAAACAAAACTCATTGTTATGAGTTTTGATGTATGTGACTAGGGCTGAGCATTTAACCCGCTGGGTTGACTAACCCGGCCAATCCAAACCGAAAATGGGCCGATCAACCCATATAATTATGAGCCGAAGTTTATTTGGTTTGAAAAAATTACAAACTGTGAACTATGGGTTGGAAACGGCCTGGGCAAATTACAACCCAATAAACCCAACCCGGGCTGGCCTTATAACATAAAATATATATATTAATATGGGCTTTAAATATTGGGCTGCTACTTTCACTCTTACCTTTACCTTAACACTAGCAAACATATACACCTAACACAATTCAGTACACACACATACAAATGAGAACGGCAACTCTCTCTCTCTCTCTCTCTCTCTCTCTCTCTCTCTCTCTCTCTCTCTCTCTCTCTCTCTCTCTCTCTCTCTCTCTCTCTCTCTCTCTCTCTCTCTCTCTCTCTCTCTCTCTCTCTCTCTCTCTAACAGTTTCCCTAACCCTAACCCTAACACAATACCGCCTCTCCTTTCTAAGTCTCTGCCCACCTTTCTTTCTCTTGTTCTTGACTCGACTGACATACACTACAACAAACCAGGTCACCGCCTCTTAATCGGGAAAACTCACACAAGGGCGTGAAGAAGGTAACTCGTCTTTCCTCATCTCTACTTTTTTTTTTGGATTTTTTTCCTGGAAAGAGACTCATTCTCAATCTCAGTCTCACTTATTTCTTTTCTAATTTTTTTTTGGGTTTGAAAATTCTAAGTTACTCCGCCACACCGGAGTTCCCTCTCTCCACGAACCCCTTTGTTTGCCGCACCACCAGGAGCAATACAAGCCACCAACATGCTCACGCACGATAGGAAAGGTATTTCATATCTTTGATTTGATTTTTCTAGTTCATAGTTTTGTCACTTTATATTTATTTTCTCTTTTTAGTCATGTTTTATATTATTTTATTTTAATTTTCTATGGTTTTAGATTTAAATCTGACACTACAAGAAAAGACATTTTTACCGGCGCAGTTCGTCAAATGCGCCGGTAAAGGTTGTCGAGATAAAGCAAAATCTGAAATCCCACTTGCATTTAGGCTTCACTTTTGCCAGCGCATTATTGCGCCGGTGTTAAAAGGTTTTACCGGCGCAATACTGAATATGCGCCAGTAAAAGTTACCAAATGAAGCGCCAACAGGCGCGAGAAGTTTGCCGCCTTTCATTTCATTTATTGTGGCGCTTGTTTACTTTTACCGGCGCACCATACCGGCGCAATGGTGCGCCGGTAAAAGTCTCAAAAAAAGAGAGGGAAACTTCTCGCGTGGATTTTCTTGGTAGGTGGGAATACTTTTACCGGCGCACCATTGCGCCGGTAAAAGTGTTAAAGGAAACGTGTGGATTTTGATGTGATAAGTAAGAATACTTTTAGCAGCGCAATTGTGCGCCGGTAAAAGTATTTATTGCGCCGGTAAAAGTATTTACTTAAACGCTCGTTTTTGGCTACTTTGGTCAGATTTTAAAAACACTTTTACCGGCGCAATTGGATGCGCCGGTAAAAGTATATATATGAATCAGGAGCACGAAGCCCCCTTCTTCTCCCCCATTTTTCATTTTTTTGCCCAGGTTTTCAGAGAAAACCTCTTAGCCCCCCTCTCTCAATCTCTCTTTGATTCTCTCTCATTCTCTATCAATCTCTCTCAATTTCTAACCCCCTCTCTCAATCCCTCTCAATCCCTCTCAATCCCTCTCTTTTTCTCTTCAAAAAAACCACACCACCACCACCATCTACGGCGGCCGAGCTACGCCAGCCACCACCGCAGACCACCAAGCCCACCTCCTCTAATTTATTTAAGGTATTTTTAATTTTTTTTAATGTTTATATGTATAGATTTGTGTATGTATGTGTGTATTAGTATATGTATGTGTATATGTATATATTTCTGTATGTATGTGTATGTATATTTATGTGGGTATAAATGTATGTATGTGTATAAATACATGTATGTATGTATATGTATGTGTATGTGGGATTATGTATATATATGTGTATATGTTTGTGTATGTGGGTGTGTATATATATGTGTGTATATGTATGTATGTATGTATGTGTGTATGTATTTATGTGTATGTGTATGTGGGTGTGGGTGTGTATATATAAGTATGCATATATATGTGTGTGTATGTATGTATATATGTATGTAAATATATATGTATATGTGTGTGTATGTGTGTGTATAAGTGTATGTGAGTGTGTGTGAGTGTATGTGTATGTGTATGTGTGTGTATATGTGTAAGTTAGTGTAGCGTAATGGATATGTGATAAATTTTTTAAATTTTTATAGGTATTAAATTTTTAATTTGGTTTTACTTTTAAATACGCTTCTCCAAATTATAATAAAGTGTTGTATATGTAGTATGTCTACACCAGGTGGCAGCAGTTCGAAAAAGAAAGGGGTCAGAGGTAAATACAAAGGCAAGAATGTTGAGGATGAGCTCTCCAAAACACAATCTGCCAAGTTACAGATTGAGCTGCACGCAGAGACTGGCACCCCGTCGGCAAAAGCGGAAAAAAAATTCAACAATATGGCGAAATGGATGACTCGGATGTCTATCCCCATTAATAAATTCAAATGGGAAGATGTCAGTAGAGCTGACATCAATGCACTCTGGGATAGACTTGAGGTATGTCTTAATAATTTTTTTAATTTCTAAATTACTATACTCTTATTAAATTGTAATTAATGTATTAATATGTAACTTTTTGCAGACCAAGTTTGTCCTCCCACGAGATAACCCTACATTCGTAGACTACGGTGAGTACGAGATGTCAAAGGGTTTTGCGTGACTGGAGGGCAGACTGCAAGAAAAAGTGGATACAAAACATTGAGGAGCTTGGACAGGAGAGGGCCAACATGTCACCTCCTGAGGGAGTAACTCAAGAGGTGTGGAGTGACTGCATCGCTTATTGGAGCACAGACAAATAAAAGGTACATTTTTTTAAAATTTCTAATTTTAGTAATGTTTAATTTATATAGTCAATAATAAATAATTAATTGTTAGAAAAATTATTAATTTCAGGCGAGAGCAGCGAAAAATAAAGAAAGTCGGGGTAAGATAAAATGTCTAGGAGGCTAAGGCTCCAAGCCTATTGTTTCACATGTTGTCGAGGGGGTAAGTTTATATTTAACTATCATTCATTTAAATTTTTCTAGTAAAATAACAATACTAATATATTTTCTCTTGAAAATAGGCTAACCCCGACACAGGAGAACTGCCAACTGCGGTGGAAACTTTTCAAAAGTTTCACCATAAAGGCAACAATTGGCGCAACGAGTACGCGCAACAAGCTTACGTAAGTTTACATTTTAATTTAATTTTTATTTATTTCTTTCAATTTATTTTCTATTAAAATTAACCATTTAACTTATTTGTTTGTTTTAGGAGCAAATGGTTGAAATGGCGGCAACTCAACCAGCGCCCACTAAAGATGAGCTCGATGAGCCTGCTGTCGATCCTACACAGTACCCCCGAGACTTACCTGTTATGACGCATAGGAATGGCAAATGGGGCGGGTCTGCCCCGCCCCGCTTCTGACCCGCCCCGCCCCGCCCCGATTACCTTAAAAAATTAATTGGGTCTGACCCGACCCGACCCAACTGGGTCGGGTTTGACCCGACTTTTTTTTTTTTTTTTTTTGCAAATTTACTTCTTCAAATTTTATTTTATAAGAGACTTTATAAGTTAAGAGAAAAATATTTTCCTAAAATTTGATAAGAAGTTTTATTGAATCAATTAAAGTATTTAATTATATTTTATAATTATTTTAAAATTTATCAAATTTAACATTAGGAGTTTTTTTAATAAAAATATCAAAAGTGTATAATTTAAATATTTTTATATATATATTATGTACATGGTATTTGTCATACTTTACTGAATATTCAATTGAAGTACGTAAAGAATCCATTTATAAAAATAAATTAACAAAATAAATGTTAATATAATACTTGATTGATAATTTGAAGGTAGTTGGAGTGATTTAATTATATATTTATATATAGAATACTAACGAGTATTATATACATAAGTTACTTAAAAAAATAATTAAAAAACATATCATTTTAAAAATATTAAACAATTACAGAATAAAATAATAAGTATTGGTTTTGTTTTTTTGTTTTTACTTTTTATGTGTTGTTAAAGTATATGTAATAATGTATCACTTGAATATTATATATACCATGTACATAATAAAAATATTTTTCGGGTCGGGAATTTCAGTTAGAACTTTCTCCACAGAATATTATGTTTTCCACATTTTGATACTTTGATTATTGATATTGGATTAGGGGATCAATATTTACTACTCTGCATTCATCCATTGGTTCCCAACCCAAACGCAAATATTAATTAATTAGCAGATTATGTACATATATATTGAATTAGGGGATCATTATTTACTTAACAGTGTGTGTATATATTTATATGTATATATTGTTCTCTTCTATCATGGCTTTATTAGAGATTAGATTCCCCACAAATGTTAATTAATCCATGGCCAAGGCTAATTAATCCATGGCCAAGGCTTCTTAAAAAATATTAATAAAAAATATTAATAAAAATATTAATGATAGAAGAGAACAATATATACATATAAATATATACACACACTGTTAAGTAAATAATGATCCCCTAATTCAATATATATGTACATAATCTACTAATTAATTAATATTTGCGTTTGGGTTGGGAACCAATGGATGAATGCAGAGTAGTAAATATTTTTTTATTTTTTTTTAAGTTATTGCATTAGCGGATCGGGTCATCCCCGACCCGAAAAAAACCTAACCGGGGCGGGGCGGGGCGGGGCAAAGACCCGAATATCGATTCGATTCTACCGGGGCGGGACTGCCCCATCGGGTCGGGGCCCCGATCTGATCCGCGAAAAAACCCCAATTTGCCATTCCTAATGACGCAAGTACTCGGGGAACGATCTCGACATCTTAGAGGCTTTGGCCATCTCCCCAGACTGAAGGGAGTTGGGGCCAAAAGAGCACCTGCCACACATCCTTCAGCCCCATCGACTGTTACAATGGAAAAGTACGAGGCTTTACAGAAAAAAGTGGAGGAAGCGGAGCAGACAACTCGACATACGAGGCAGCAGTATGAGACACAACAACTCTACCTCAGACGATTCCAAGATCAGTTTGAGTATCTTTCTCGAGCTGTGCCGGGTTTCAACTTGTCTCCCATGGATCTTCCACCATTGCCCACTCCTGGTGCTGGATCGTCGGCTGCTCCTGGTGCTAGATCGTCATCGCAGCCTCCCGAGACTCAGAGAAACAACGATGACGACATTACCCGCCTATAGAACTGTACTTTTTTTATTATCCGGTTTGAACATTTAACATTTTATTTATATACTGATTTTAGTAGAACATAATATAATGGGAAATTTGCGGCAAAAGTCCCCAAAAAGTTCACGTTGATGCTGATTAGTCCCCAAGGTCCGAAAATAGCGGCAATAGTCCTCAATGTCACACTTTTTATTTGTCCGTTGGTCTCCAAGTTAACAGATCTGTTAAACCCAATTCAAATGCCACGTGTCGAAATATTATTGGTGGGTATTATTATTTTAATTTTAAAAAATAAAAATAAATAATTTAAAAAAAAAAATTCTTTTTTTCTTTTTCTTTTTTTTTTCTTTGTCTTTCTTTTCTTCTTCGTCTTCTTCGTTTTCTTCTTAGAGACCCAACCTGATAGCCACCACGACCCCACGACCCCACGGCCAGACCTCCACCACCACGACCCCACGGCCAGACCTCCACCACGTTGACCCGATAGCCTACCCTCCTCCGCCCCGTCGAGACCCACCCTCGCTGAACACCAGTCACCGTTGCACCTGCATCTCTCTAACTGATCCACCCTCCGCCCCGTCGAGACCCACTATTGCACCGTTGACCGCCTCCTGAAACCCTAGCCTCCTCCTCTAACTGATCCGCTGTCGTTAAGACCCATGGGGATCTGCGATTGTCCCAAATATAAATATGATTCCAAAGGTTAGTTTTTTTTTTTTTGATCCATTCATCTAATTTGATTCTTTTTTATTGGTTATTGTTTTGCATTCTTGATTTTGTAGTTTTTAGGTTTGAAATTGTTGTGGGTTTGAATCTGTGAATGAGGGATTATTTTGAAATTTTTAGTAAATTTGATGTATTTCAATAGATTTGGTCGGGGGTTGTGGTTGGGGTCGTGGGGATGGGACTGGAGTGGGGTTAGGGCTGGCCGTGGGGTCGTGGGATCGAGGGTGGAGTGGGGTTAGGGCTGGCCGTGGGGTCGTGGTGGTGCTCTGGTGGCTGGTTAGGTTAGGGTTGGGTTGAAGAAGAAGAAAACGAAGAAGACGAAGAAGAAAAGAAAGAAAAAGAAAAAAAGAAAAAAAAAGAAAAAGAAAAAAAGATTTTTTTTAAAATTATTTATTTATTTTTATTTTTTTAAATTAAAATAATAATACCCACCAATAATATTTCGACACGTGGCATTTGAATTGGGTTTAACAGATCTGTTAACTTGGAGACCAACGGACAAATAAAAAGTGTGACCTTGAGGACTATTGCCGCTATTTTCGGACCTTGGGGACTAATCAGCATCAACGTGAACCTTTTGGGGACTTTTGCCGCAAATTTCCCTAATATAATTAATGTTGGTTTATCTTTTAATGTAAATTATGTTGGTTTTTTTGTTAATATAATATTATAATTATTTAAAAAAATTAATTAATTAATATTATAATTAATTAATTTTTTTAAAAAATAAAAATTAATACTTTTGCCGGTACATTATTGCGCCGGTAAAAGTGGCCAAAAACTATTGGCCCCAACCGTCAGATTGGCGCCAATAGTTTTGCCGGCGCACTATTGCGCCGGCAAAACTTTGTCAAAGCAGGTTCATAGCGGATAAGGGTATTTTTTAACACAGGCGTTTATTTTTCACCGGCGTGATTTCTCGCCGGTAAAAGGAAGTTTTACCGGCGCATTTACTCTACGCGTCGGTAAAAAGTCTTTTACCGACCAAGCTTTCCAGATAAGTTTTGCCGGCGCTGTTAGTGTACTTTTGCCGGCGCAAAAATGCGCTGGTAAAAGTGGATTTTCTTGTAGTGTGATTGTATCGGTAAGATAGTATTGTTTTATTTATTTTACTTTTTGATGATTTCATATAACAGTGTCTTTTGAAATAATTTTTTGTTTTTTTTTTCATTGTTAAATATCTTATAAATATATTAATGTATGTTATGCAAGAATATATAAAGTTAAATCTGAATATTTTAAAAATTTAGATTGTAAAAAAGAATTAATAATGTTAGAAATATATATTATGTTATATCTTATTAAAATAAGAATGTTTAATTGTTATTACAGTTTGGGAAATCATAAAGTAAGAGTTTGGATTTTAAATGTAATAATTGAAAATGAAAGATATGCCATTATTATTTTGTTTGATTGAATATTTGGAATTATTTTATAATTTAATTACTATGTTATTTATAACAATCTATCCATTTTTTAATTGTAGACAGTTTTTAGTTGTAGACAGTTAACCTAACAAAGAAGCTAATGCTACACTAAAGGAGAATTTAGGAGATGCTATTCGGTGAACTCTATCATTTTAGTTGCAATTGTTTAAAGTTTTATTCACTACATTTTTTTGGGAATCGGATGACTGTATAATAATTTTAAATTTATGTTTTTGTGACTGTAACATTTTGGATACTAAACGTTGACATGAATTTCTTTGTGTTAGGTTTTAATTTAACGATTCTTATAAGAATAAATAATGGTAACAAAAATTAAAGGACAGAATTTTGAAAGGGTTATAACCCAACCCAACCCAACCCGATGTATAGTTTGTTGGGTTGGGTTATACAAAAAATAAGTTTTGAATGGGTTAGAAATTTCCAAGCCGACGTAATTGGGTTGGCTTGTTAAAATACCTTCAACTCGGCCAACCCAACCCATGTACAGCCCTACATGTGACTAAATCAATGGAAATGTCGTTTGGAAATATTTTGTTTTCTAATTTTTTAATCACAAAATGAAAATAAAATTTTTGTTTTTAAAAATTTTGTTTTTGAAAAACAAAAATACTTTCTATACCCACTTTTTTTTTTCAATTTTAAAAACAAAAAATAAATGTGTGTTCTGTAAAATTAATTTTTATATTTATTTTTTGATTTTATTTAAGTCAGGTTTAGGTCCGAAGTCAAGTATGGGTCCGGATTAGGGGCCGGGTTAGGTGCCAGGGCTGGGATTGGGTTTGGATCTGGTCTGGGTCTAGTCGGAATCTAAAATATTGATTAAAATAATATGTTTTAAAAAATATTAAAAGTTTTTTTTTTTTCAAAATTTTGATTCTTAATTAAAAAATTGAAAACTAAAAACAATTTTATAGAAAATGATTTTGAACAATATTTTTATTTTTCTAATTTTAAAAATAAAAAAATGATTAAAAAAATATTAACAAACTCCACCCTAATGTAAACATTTTTAATTTATAGGGAAATATCCCTTTGTATTAGTTATTATTGTAGTTTTGATTTTGATTAATAAAAGAATGTCTGTTCTTTATTTATTTATTTTACATATTGGTATCCCAACTCTCAACTAATTTTTTATAGTTTTCTTATTTTATATATTTAAGCATTGGATTTTTCTTGAACCAAAATTTATAAACTAATTATTATTGAACCAAAATTTTGTAGGAGTGTATTAAAAATAATTAAAATATAGACAGAAATTTTAGTGTGTATTTACAGGTGTGTACGGATCTTATAATGAAAATAATAATCAAACAAAACAAAACTCAGAGAGGTACGGATTACGGAGAAAATGTCAGAATAAATGTTTAATTACGGAATTTTAATTTTTTTCTAAGTGGAGCCTCACGTGCGCATCACACACACACACACCGTTTCTATATTTGTTACAGTCACCGTGTCTGTCACATTATGCTCTTTACACAGCCTCAATCACCCAATAGGAATTGACTGTCAGACTATTTTATTCAGCCATCAGACTCCCTCCACCTGACCCACTCGCTCATTCTGGCGCGTGTAACGCGTACCAAAGCTTTTAAACTAAACCAGCTCTCTCTCTCTCTCTCTCTCTCTCTCTCTCTCTCTCTCTCTCAGTTTGAAGCTCTGTTACTTATTTTTTTTTGCTTAAATTCCATGGCTTTTCAAGACCAGACGCAGCAAAACCAAGAAAGCCAAAACCGAACTTAACCCCAAAAAGAAGAGCTGAGCTTAGAGAGAGAAAGAGAGAGAGAGATTGAGTGGACTCACTACTCGCACTTTCAGGGTCCCAAAACCCAGAAGAGAAAAGAGAAAAAGAGCAGAGAGAGCACAGAAAGCAGTAATGGGGGATATGTATGACAAAAGCATTTGCTCATCATCTTCGGCACCCGACGAAATTTCGCTTTTTCTACAGCAGATTTTGGTACGGTCTTCTTCTTCATCAATGAATACGCAGTTTTCGTTGACGTCTCCCGGTAATAATCTGAGCCGTATGTGTCCGTCGTCGCAGATGGTCGGAGATGGGATCTCGGCCGTTGATTCTTCCGGTGCTTATTTCGTGGGAAATAATAGTATAAATAATACGAGTGGCGGCGTGGCGGTCATAGCTCCTAATAATGTGTCGTCTTCTTCGGTGGGAGCTAGTGAGAATGAGAACGATGAGTATGATTGTGAGAGTGAGGTATTGATTTTCGTTTCCTCTGTTTGGTTGCTGAGAAAATATAAAAAAAGAAAAAGTGAATCAAACTAAAGCTATAGTCTTTGACTGGTATTTTTTTTTAAAAAAATAATTTATTTGAGCTGATTTTATTTAATTATTTTTTGGAAACGCAGGAGGGTTTGGAAGCATTGGCGGAAGATGTTCCAGCAAAAAGTGTAATGGGTCGAGGTTCCTCGAAGAGAAGCAGAGCCGCCGAAGTTCATAACTTGTCTGAAAAGGTTGTCTTTTCCCTTTGATTTCTATTCTTTTGCTATTTTTTTTTTTGGTTTGGGTGGGGTGGTTTTTAATGTAGGAAAAATGGGATTGTTTGGGCAGAGAAGGAGGAGTAGGATTAATGAGAAAATGAAAGCATTACAGAATCTAATTCCAAATTCTAACAAGGTATGTAACTATTTTGCTTATGGAAAATATGTGTGTTGTATTATATTTATACTCACTTTAAAAATTATATGAGTCAAGTATTGAGACTAAGAACAATTTGGTTATTGATGTGTATTATGTAATAGACGGACAAGGCTTCAATGCTGGATGAAGCCATTGAGTATCTCAAGCAGCTTCAACTTCAAGTACAGGTTTGTTTTAGTTATGTAGTTGTTTGTTAATGCAAAACCGGAATTGATCAATTGTTTATGATTGATGAGAGGAGTGATAGTTTATAAAACTCCACAACCCAAATATGAGTTTTGCATAAACTATAAATTTAAAGTGTTGTTTCTTTTTGTCTTTTGAGTCCCACGTTTTTGTTGGGTGTAAAAAAAAACCCTCAGGAAGCTCATAAGAGGGTATATCTATCTCAGGGATTGTGGGAAAATGTAATAATATCTGACTTCTCATGTAAAATAGATGATTTGATTGGTGTTCTGTGACTAAGAATTAGTGTTAGTGAGACCTCAGTTGTATTTTTATCGAGATGTGGTATATCATCTGTTAAGGATGATCAAAATTTAATTTTTTTTGTGGCAAAAATAGCATCTTTACTAATAGATGCATATTTTGAATGTTATCAAGGATGAGCCAAAATTCTTATAACTTCAGAGTGGTTTAGTCTATTTCTTTCAAGGGATCATGTATAATCTTAAGAACTGTTGATTCAAGAAGTACTTAGGAAAATGAGACGTGCCTTAGAAAACACTCAAAGACACATTTCACATTGTTCAGTCAGTTGCCTCTTGCTATTTCGTTTTTGGTTTCTAATCCCTAATTCTTGGGATGATCCACAATTATCGATTCACATAAGCTATAGGATGCTAGATTAAAGGGTTCTGCTTTATTTAGCTAGGTAAGGTCAGCATATATGGCTGGTTGTTCTGTGCTGCATTATAAAATTTCTTCAAAGAAAATTTGATGATATTATTACTAAATAGTTTCATATTGATTGCTTGTGTTGTGATTCTTGTTTCAGATGTTAGCAATGAGAAATGGATTGAGTTTGCATCCAGTAAGTCTACCTGCAGCACTGAATCCTGCTCATCTCTCCCATATGAGAAGTGACTTTGGTGAGGAAAATAGATCTCTACCTCTGAACATGACAGGGACATTTCCTATGAATCAAGAAACTTCAACCCCAAGTCTATATTCTATTCCAAATCAATGCACTTCCTCAAACCAGCAACTGGTACCGGACATGTTAAATATACTTAACTCAGAAGTCACAGTTGGGATGGAATCACAAGTTCAGGCTCACATAGGGGCCTCTTTTCAATTGCAAACATCTGCTCAGGTTGTTGTTAATTTACTTTTCGAACATCTTAAGTAATACATACAAGGTTTATGGTATGTTTAACTAACGAACTAACTATATAACTAACAACTCTTTATCCTTTTCTTTTGTAGGAAATATCCAGAGAAAACAGACTCCATCCCCACCAACATACAAGCCTTAATCAGTTAGAGAGAAGTCCTTCAGGTATTTGTTAACTTTTTTCATATTATCCCAAACTACGAAGAGACCTTAACTATGTTTAATCTCATTTTTCTTCTTTTTTTGTATGCTATCTTTACAAAGAGTTTGACATGGGAGCCATGGCTACAGTGACTTCATTCAATAGACAAGCATCGGTCTTGAAGGGCAATGATTCTTTAGAAACTTGTTCTCTTGAAGGAGATTGGTCAGAAGGTGGGTTACTTAAGGCTCTAGAACAAAGTCTATTACTTCCCACCCATTTGAATAGGTGAGTCTTTTGTTTTCAAGAACAAGTACCTCAATGCTCAACGCGAATATTCACTGTTTTTCTTCTATGTTTTTCGGATTATACCAGCATGAGGACAGGTAGATCTTGCTCAAATGACAACAGCATCAAGGCTGAAAGGGCAAACCTATGACTCTCTCAACTTTCCAGACTTAGTGTAGCTATATAAGATTATGACCTGCTTCTAAGCCGAACATCAGTTTAGGTATATCTTTTTTTTCTTTTTCTTTTCTTTTTTGAATGCTTGAAGCCTTGAACCTGGGAAAAAGCTTGTTACGTAGCTTGCAAAAGTATATATGACTTATTTTTTCTCTTCCATTTTCTTAATCTTAGTGACCACATTGATATTTTTACATGTTGTTGTATCTACGAGAAGCAGACTTAAATCATGTAAAAGAAAATCTATTGTATGATATTATCAACATGACATGACATGACATCCTTGATGAGCAAAATGGTGCTTGCTCATAGTTAGATTTGATCACTGAAAGCTGAACTTGGTATAACAACTGCATCACTTGTTATGTCACATCTAGTTATCCAAACCCTTGTAGAGATAGATAGCTTAATCGGTAGTCTTATCTTATCATGGAGATATATATATAAATTATATGTATATGATGATAGTATTATCATATGGGAGGGACCCCAATAAGAAGGGACCAAAAAAAGATAATTAACTAAAGATAGAATGACAAGACCATTATCCTAAATGCCCCTTTTGGCGAAAATGTGGCTCATTGAGGAAGCCATGCTGAACTAGCACGTCTCTCTCTCTCTCTCTCTCTCTCTCTCTCTCCACTACTATGTTGCCTAACCTAACCCCATATTCTACATAAAGACATCATTAATGTTGAACTTTGATCTAAAAAGAGATTGATGTGATGCGTCTGTTCGTTCGTGATGAGTAGTGTCTTAAAGATTGGATGATTAGTTGGTCTCTCAAAATTTAAATTAAATATTTGAAAACATACTAGAAGAGTAGAAGTACTACTTATTTGTTGACAAAAATAGAGATAATTTATCCAATAGATAAGAGTAATAACCCCACATAATTACTAACTGTTTCAATGTGATATTTTGTACGGCTAATTAAGATTTTTGCTCCTGAATTTTGACATGTATCAAATCATGTTCCTTAAATTTTTAAGGTCGTTAAAAATGTCTCTTGAACTATTGATATTAATAGATTTAAGGATTTTTATTTAATTTCATTCAATTTTACTATTTTAGTGATGGTTTATGTACTAAATCATGCTCTCTAGACTTTGATATCTACCAAATCATGCCTCTCGAATTTTGACATGTACTAAATTATGCCCTCTGAATTTTCATCCATGTTAGACTTTTTTAATTAAAATTGGAAAAAAAATTCTTAAATCTAACAATCTCAATAATTCAAGGGGCATTTTTAACGACCTTAAAAGTTCAGGGGGCATGATTATAGAGCTTCTCTTTCTCTTGTTCACTCTCCGACTTGACTGGATGTATGACGTCACCCTCTGATTTATTGGATCGAGCTAAATTGTGATGTTAGAGTGGGAATGTATAATATGTGCATTGCTGTTGTTGCTAAAGATAATCAGAGTAAGGTGTGTTGGATGATTACGACAAAACTTGATTTCTCTGACGCACTTTGTGGTGAGGCTGCGACCTGTTGCTTAGCTTTAGAAACGACAACCGAGAAGGGGTGCAATTTTATTATTGTAGAAAGTGATTCTAAAGTAGTTATCAATTCTCTTAATGTGGTGGACTATTGCTGGAAGATTGAGAACTACTCGAATCATTGTAAAAGCACTTCTTATTTTTTTGTGGGTTGTGTTTTCTCTAATTTATGAACCGCAACAGTAAAAGTACAACTAACATGAGAAAAAGAGAAAGGTGTCTCAAGAAAGCTAGATAATACAACTTTAATACCTGAGAATGAAAACACATGAGCCCATCTTAATCCTACTAACAAAGCAAGAACTTCGACTTGAAAAGTTGATACCTAAACCAAAAAATACGAATTAAATAAATTTAGTAATTTCATGAATGTTGAAATAAGTCATTTAAAATTATGACATATAAATACAATTTTAAGAGAATAATAATATAACTTATTATTAAAGTTCTTGTATCTTAGCATGATTAAGTGAGTGAAATAAAAATACACCTATATAAGATAAATATATAAAATTTAATTAATACACAACTTAATGATAATATTAAATTAAAATGAGAATTGTTATCTATATGTTGAAAAATATTCTAAAATATTATTTTATAAAGAAAAAATTTATCTTGATACATGTGGAGCGAATCATTTGTCACTGATACCATCAAATCATTTTTAAGATAAACCTAAAATGAACCACCATATAAATTATCAAACAAGCCACATTAGGTACATAAATATACTACCAAAAATTGTACAAAATAAGTCACAACTTACACAAAAATAAATCAATAAAAACATGATACAACATAATCTTGGGTATCATAATAAATTAAAATTGAATAATGAAAAAAACTTTTTTAATACATCAAAACTTAATAAAATTAAACAGTAATACATTAATCTAATTAAATAACAAATCAAAATACAAAGAAACAAATTGAAGACAAGACTATCCATAACCAACCGACTATATATATAAAAGTAAAAAACAAAACATACTAGTGTTTTTATTGCTATCTTTAATGTCAATTGTCTTGCTAGTATTTTATTTTATTTATGGAATTTTATTATCGTTATTACAAAAATTCAAAAATTTTATTTAACCAAAAAGAAATTAAAAGTGAATTACCGAGTAAATAATCAGTCGTTGTGGCAGTGGTGATGGTCGTTTGGACTAAAATTTTACAAGTAAACTAAATAGAGAGAAAACTTTCTCTCCCATGAGTGAGATGTTGGGTTCCCGACTGTGATATTTCGTATCTCTTTCCTATTTTTGTGTGTGTTGTTTTTGTCTTTCGATGGGTGATAACATGAGTGGTGCTAGTATGGAAAATGGAGTCTTTGACCAGGTCGGCGAAGGTAATATTGAAGAGTTACCTTTGCAGTTTATCGAAGAGGCATCTTTGGAGCTTGAAGCTGATTTTGAGATTAATATCGAGGTCGCAAAAACAGGGGTTCGTGCTAAGATATTTGGATCCCGTCCTTTAGCTAAAGGAAGAGTCAAACAGATTCTCACCGGGGTTTGGTCTTTGAAGGGTAAATGGAGAATGAAGAGCAGAGGGGTACATGGGGTTTCTTCTTTGACCTGTTGGAGGATAAGGAAGAGGTTCTCAAGCGTCGCCCTTGGATCATCGCAGGACAACTTCTGAATATTAGGGAGTGGCCTCTCGACGGTGCCTGACATTGTATTCTGATGAATAAAGCGGTGTTTTTGGTAGAAATTCATGGGCTTCCTATTCCCTATCTGACTTTTCAGAACTCTAGTGTGATAAGGGCTAAGGTGGGTGAGTTTTTAGAGACGGATGGAGTCGATAACTGGACCATAGCTAGACGGAGCTTTCTGAAGCTCAAGGTGGATATTCTGATTGATCAACGGCTCCTGGCAGGGTTCTACCTGAGTATAACTAGAGGAAGAAAGGAATAGATTCAGTTCAAATATCGGAAGCTACCGAAAATCTATTTCAATTGTGGGTATCTGGCCCATGATAGTAGTATTTGTTCCAGGGACCGTGCCTTTGCCTATCCTCCGATTGGCAATGCAGTTCCTCTATATGGTCCTTGGATTAAAGCTACTGTTCCTATACGCAGTTGTTTTGACACATAAGGCCCTCTTCTTCTCCAGGATAGGGCTGATCGGGCGGTGAATACTCAAGGAATTCCAAATATTCAGGTGAATAGTACTGTGTCTCTTGAGGCGCAAGGTACATAGACGTGTGTTGAGGCCACTACCTCGAATACTGAAGTCGTACATACGGTTGGTACAAATGAAATGGCTCAGGGCCAGAATTTCGAAATGCTCCATTGTGTGTGAGACAGTTGGTGTGCCACCTGTCATTCTTAAGTTGAGGGCCGAGGAGCATCCGATGAATCGGTTGGGTAAGAATCCTATTGACGATGGTGTTATTATTTGTATGATGGCCCATGTTGGCCCAGATGTGGCCCATGTTGGCCCAAGTTGTTGAGAGACCACATTATGAGGTTTGCAAATCTCGGACCCCACACCATCATCCTGAGCCTACTATCATTTCTGGGCATATAGAGTTGATGGAGGAGATCACAAAAAAGTTGAATGGGCCTATGCTGATTGAGGGAGTGGGTCCAACAGAAAATGGTGAGCACTGGTTTCATGCTAAGGTGTCACCTTCTTCTTTGGGTTCCAAAGCAAGAAAAAAGAAAAGTCACTGGAAGTGTTTCTCCCATCATTACTCTGGTGCCAGAACATTCTCTTTCTTCATCTGACCCAAAGGGGCTGGCCGCTTCTTTGGGCAAGTGCGAGATTGCTCCCTTCACTCTCGGGAAGGAGTCCCCTAAGAAGGATTCCTCTGGTTCCAAGAAGTTGAGAGGTAGAAAACTGACTAATAGCAAGAGTAAGTCAGTTCTCGAGAAGGCTAAAGTCGACGATGGCAACACAGAAGCAGGTAACAATTCCACTACTTCTTTTTCTGAGGGAATCTACTTTTCAAAGTTAAAGTTGATCAAAATTTTCAAATGGGCGAGGATGCGACCCTTATCAAGCCCCCCAGTCCCAATGAGAGCTCTTTCTTGGAATTGTCGCGGTCTTGCTAGACCAGCGACAATCCAAGCTCTCAAGGCTTGGGTGAAGAAGTTAAAGTTGGACTGCTTATTTTTTTATGGAAACTAAGGTTGGGGTAATTCAGATGAGTAATATTTGCAAAACTTTACACTTTGAGTACAACAATTACATTCCCTCTATTGGGCTGGCGGGGGTATGAGCTTTTTTTGGAACAAAGGTGTTGATATAGTGGTTACGGAGACTCTTAATTTTGGTTTTGTGTGTACGGTGAAAGACCATGCTGTCATGAAAATGTGGTATCTTTTGGCCATTTATGGAACACCTTATGATGATTGTAAAAGTGCTTTTTGGGATCATTTGGCGGATACTATCAATTCTCTTGATGGTCCTTGCGCTCTCATGGGAGATCTTAATGTTCTTTTGTCTAAGGAGGACAAGTTGGGTGGTCGTGTTTTTACGTATCGGAACGGCTCCACTCTTTAGAAGTTTCTTCTCTCCATTAGGGGAGTAGACTTGGGATTTAGAGGCTGCAAGTATACTTGGCATAACAAACAAAGTAATGGCCATTTAATTAAAGAGAGGTTGGATCGGGTTATTGTGGACACTAACTGGTTGGCTGATTTCCCTTCGGGGGGTGTTCGTAATTTTTCGATTACTTGCTCTGACCACGGTCCTATGTTATTTGATTCTTCTGTGATCAAGCCAAAAGGTTTTCGTCCTTTTAGATTTTTTGAGGCCTGGTTCAATGACCCATCTAGCTGGGATATCATCAAAGAGGCTTGGACTAGTTGTATCTTGACTGAGGAACCAAGAAGTTTGGGGAAAAAATTAACAGAACTCAACATGCTCTTCGTTGGTGGAGCAAAAATGTCTATGGGGAGTGTGATAATCGGATAAAGGAGTTAGAACTTGAGCTCCAAACTCTTCGATCAAAAGAAGCTCATGAGGTTGACTTGTTGGCTGAGGCCACTGTTTTACTAAAGTTGGGTGAAATTTGGAACCGAAAGGAATCTATGTGGAAACAACGTTCGAGGGAGTTGTGGCTCTCACATGGTGACAGGAATTCTTCCTTATTTGACGCCTTTACTATGGTGCGAAGGGAGAGGAATCATATTTGGAATCTTAAGAGTTCTAATGGCACTCTTTGCTCGAATGAGAGAGAAATCAGAGCCATCCTAAATGACTATTTCAAAAATTTGTTCTCCTCCAACGGTAATGTCTCTTTTAAGGGTTTGGATTCTTTGATTAATACTTCTATTTCCTCCACTGAGAATCTGTTGCTCACGGTCGTGCGTGACATGGAAGAGATTCAATCTCATGTCTTTCAAATGCATCCTCTTAAAGCGCCGGGTCTAGATGGCTTTTTGGGGTGTTTTTACCAAAAGTGCTGGAGTTTGGTTGGTGACGATGTGGTTCGATGCATTCAACAGTTTTTTACAACGGGAGTTTTGGAGCATGGGCTTAATCATTCGTTCATCTGCCTCACTCCCAAGGGTGTTAATCTAGACAGTGTTGATCGATTCCGGCCTATTGCTTTGTGCAATTTTGTGTATAAAGTTATTGCCAGAATTATTGCCTAAAGATTGAGATTGGTTCTTGATCATATCATTGCCCCCATATAATCGGTGTTCCTTCCTGGAAGATGGATTTTAGAGTCATCCATTCTCATTTAAGAGATTGTGAATGTTATTAAGAAGAAGAAGAAAGGGAAATGTGGCTTATTGGCAATTAAAATGGACATGAATAAGGCGTATGACCGTTTAGAATGGGGGTTCCTCAAGGTTGTGATGGAGCAATTCGGGTTCTGCCCACATTTTGTCAAGATGATAATGAATTGTGTTTTTACTGTCTCCTACTCTATCCTACTTAATGGAAGACCTGTGAAGAAATTTCAGCCTAGTAGAGGTATTCGTCAAGGCGATCCTATGTCTCCATAACTATTTATTCTGTGCAATGAAGTGTTTTCTCGTTTATTATTCCATGAACAAAGAAGGGGCCTGTTTCATGGTATTCGAGTGGCTCGGAATGTGCCTGAAATTTCCCATCTCATGTTCACGGATGACACCATCATATTTTCTAGAGCGAATCTCAAGGATGTGGAAACTCTGAATAGGTGTATCAAAAGGTTTGAAGATTGGTCTGCCAAGTTTGTAGTAAGCAAAAATCATGAATTTTCTTCTCTAGTAACTGTTCTACTAATCTGAGGGAGTCCATTGAAAGCAATTTGAGGATTGGGAGTATTTGTGATGCGGAGAAACATTTGGGTAATCCGTTTTTATTTGGGCGTAGCAAGAGGAATGACTTTAATTTCCTCAAAATAAAGCTCTGCGTAAGATTGGAGGGTTGGAGACTCAAATCCCTTTCTAAGGTCGGAAGAATGGTTTATATTAACTCGGTGGCCCTTGTTATGCCGACTTACTCTATGTCTACTTTCAAACTCCCCCTCTTGTCTTGTAGAGAACTTGATGTGGTGGTTAGGAGGTTTTGGTGGAATGGATCAACCGAGCCTAAGAAGTTTTGGGCTGCCATACCGTGGAATGCCTTGTGTCAACCAAAGCAGATGGGTGGCCTGGGTTATCGACATTTCGAAGATATAAATCATGCCCTCTTATCTAAACTTGCTTGGCAGCTTGCGAGTAAGGTGGATAGGCCTTGGTGTAATGTCTTCAAAGGAAAGTATTTTCCTAGAGATTCTTTCTGGAGTATTCAAGAGAAGAACACTGAGAGTTTCATTTGGAGAGGCATTTTGAGTGCCAGAAACACTATTACTGTTAGGGCTTGTACTATTATTGCATTTGGGGAAGATGTGGATGTTTGGTGGCAGCCTTGGATACCCTAACTGGATTATGAGCAATTTCACGAACTGATGGAAAGCATTAGACCCAAAGCCCCCAGTTTAAGATGTGTGTCTGACCTGATGTTTCGGAGAACAAGATGCTGAAACTTGGGTTATCTATGTTTCCTTTTTGGTGCTGAAATGGGCAAACAAATTGATGAGATTCAGATCGTTAAGAATGTTGATTGTGATACTCTCATCTGGAAAGAGTCCTTAGTTGGAAAATTCAGTGTTAAAGGTGTTGGGTTTTATGCCCTACTTATTAATAAAGATCAGAAATAACATTTTATGTTGCATGGTTCACATGATTTATTTCATGATTATATGTATATAATGTATGAATTCTTTTTTAAGTCCAGAACATATAAGTTTGTTAAAGATTATAGTGTTGTCAGCACAGTGGAATATAATCTTAATTATATGTTCAAAAGTTTATTCCCTGATTTGTTACAACACTGGATTTAGACTGACATGGTATAATCAGCGATAGGTATTCTTACACCTTGGAAAAGTGTTATGTCTTTTCCAGGACATTGGCAAAGTTTACTAGTATCGGATGTATGGAGTATACATCGGAATGGACCGATATTGAACTTTGATTAGATATATTAAAACTTACCGTAATATCTATTCAATTCAATATCACCTGTTGATCCTAGATCAAATGATCTCAATCCTGATATGGCTAGGCTCAATCTCAAGAGTGTTATTCGTGTTCTTTGATTTGTTAAGTTAAGCCTACTTTTGGGTCAGGGTGATACTAACATTTTAAGAACACGGTAGTTGTAAAGCCCGCTAGTTAATTTGGAAATTAGCAGTTGTTTATGATTAATTATGAAATTATTTATAGCTATTTAAATAATTTATTACTGTTATTCATGGAATTCAGAAATGCATGATTATGTCATCAGTAGTTTTTTATATTTCGCATTTCCGGTGTCCGGTATTTTGGAACTCGGCGTTTGGCTCAGTAGAAATCACAACTTAGTATGTTAGTAGTTTGGGGACGGGTTTTAGACATTGGGAATGTCGGGAATGGCCGGGAATTTAGAGTTTCCCAAAAATACCCCTTTAGTATGATTTATGTGATTTTATGGTGGAGGGGCAAAATGGTCTTTTTGCCCCATTAGTATTTTGTCTTATGTGAATTAAATGGATTAAATGTTTATTTTTAAATAGTTATTTTATGTGTGTTAGTGGCTGAAATAAATGAGTTACATGGCTTTATCCTTTTAATTCCTTCATTTTCTACACTTAGTCAAAATTAGAAAGAAATTTAAAAATTCACACACACCAACTCTCTCTCTTTTTCGGCCAAGCTTTGAGCAGCAAGGAGGGGGTGTTTCTCCTTTGATTTTGGCTGGTTATTCATCATCTCTTAAGTCCATTGCAAACTAGGTTGGTTCTTGTCTTTCCCTCTTTACTTTCTTGGAAAAAAATGTGTAAAAGTGATGATGCATGCATGTTTTTGTGGCTGTTAATTTGGCTGTGTTTAGTTGTTATTTTCTGAGGTTCAAAGCATGAGTAATTGATGTTAATTGAGTTGTTTGAGGCATGATTAGTTAGGTTGTTCAAGCTTTGGTTTTTCTATGTAAAATATGTGATTTTTGAGAGAAAATGTTATATTTTGTTTCTGTGAATCGCTGGATGTTCTTGTATGTTTTCAGAGGTGTTATTATGCTTAGTTAAGTAGAATTAACTAGGTTAGGTTGCATGTTAGGTGGATTTGCTCAAGCTTGAGTTTGGAACTTAAAGCTTGAGCTCCAATGGTGACTTTTGTGTATGTGCTTTCTGGGTGGTTTTGAGGCTTTGGATTTGTTCTAGGGATAGTTTAGAACAGGTCTGGAAAGTTTGGTACCAATTGGGGTTGAATTGGTCGAGTTATGGGAATTTTAGTTGGCTGCCTGCGAGGAACCGGAATTCCGGTTGTGCATCCGGAATTCCGGATGAGGGTTCGTAAATTCCTGCACTGGAATTCGGTTGGGCAACCTGCCGCGGTTGGGGAATTTTTCCGAACCCTAGTTTTCCTCGTTTTTAGGTTTTTAGGGGTATTGCCATGCTTTTTATCGATAGGGAAACTTTTAGTTTCAAGTTTTAGTCCCCGGGAAGTGATTTAGCGTGTCACTTATAGCGTTGTGATTTTTATGGTTTAGGAGCCGATGTCCGTAGCTCGGCTTCGGTTCCGGTCGGGTTGGCCAAGCACACACTTTGAAATCGGAATCCAGGTAAGATTAGTATAACAGTATGCATATGTAGATTACATGTTTAGCGAGCATGTAGGAAGCCTATTAGATTACATTAGTTGTATGTTGGCTTCGAACCATCCAACCCTGTCACGTCGGTACAGGCTGGAGTATGACCGACGGCGGAGTATGACCGGTTTGACCGATCAGTGACACTTGGTTGGTGGTTCCGTGCTATTGACGTATCCCGTCGGTACGAGTGGAGTATGACCGCGGCGGAGTATGACCGGTTCGACCGATCAGGAGGATATAGTAACACGTCGGTACAGTGGAGTATGACCGGCGGCGGAGTATGACCGGTTCGACCGATCAGGTTGTTACGTGTCAATAGTACCGTCCCTATGAACGTTCAAAACTCAGTACCATGTTGGACATGGCAGTAGTGGCTCAGTACCATGTTGGACATGGCAGTAGCGGGACTCAGTATCGTGTTGGACACGGCAGTTAGTTATGTATGATATCATTATGCTTTTCTTACTGAGTCTGTCGACTCACAGTTTACGTTCATGTGTAGGTAAAGGCAAGGCTGTAGCTGATGGACCGTGAGCGAGCTTATGAGATTGTACATGTCGGGGCGGTTAGGCCTGGAGCGTACGATCCTCGGGACAGCAAGGCTGGGATTTTTGTAACTGTCGTTAGACGACTTTATTTTGATGTAAAAGTTAAACAGTTAAAACTTTGTAAATGATTTTATAAATCGGGATCCCGAGACTTTTATAATATGGTTTATAAGTTTAACTAAAAAGCAAAATTTTAATTAATCACGTTTTTCCATAAACCTCGTTGATTAGCAACGAGCTGCACAGTACGTTTAAAAATCACGTAATACGCCTAAGATAGTTAGGGTGTTACAGTAGTGCAATTGAGTGGGAGCGCTAACATAAATATGGAATCTATAGCTTCTATTTGGCAAATAGAAAGTAAAGGATGATTTCCTTCGAACTTAACCAAACGAAGATAAATGGTGGAGATCTCATTTCACTTAGGTGAAATATCATTTATACAGGGTTAAGTGTTTTAAGGATAAAATACATTGAAGGTGTAGCGGTAACAGTAGTGCCTTTTCAATGTAGATCATCTATATAAAGGATCATTGATCACATTAGGGTTATAACAATGGATAACTAATGACGTGTCTATATCGTGGAACATATAGAGCGTTCTATATGACTGAGAGTGCAATTCCAAGTTCTAAGTGTGGATTCAATGAGGAATTAATAAGTTAGGGAATTTACTTGGTAAATTCGGTTCGACTTATTGGAAGCTCGGTTATATAGACCCATGATCCCCATACTAGTTGAGACCATACTGCTTGTAAGACTCAGTTAATTAATTTTAATTAATCAATTATAATTCTAAAAGTTAGACTATGTCTACTTTATGAATTCTCATAGTTTAAGGATGAAATCGTAAAGAAAAGGGTTTCTAGGTTTAATTATTAATTAAGAGACTTTGTATGTCTAATTAATAATTATTTTAAATGACAATATTATTTAATAATCTATTTTAGTTATTAAATAATTAGTTTTGGCATTTAAATGATTAGAATTGGAAAAGTGGCATTTTTGGAGAAATAGAAATAAAATTGAGGTAACTGCAAAATCCAAGTGAGGCCCATTTCCCTCTATGGCCGGCCACTCCCTTTGCTTGTTTCCCAATTATTATTTTCAATTTTAATTGCCATGTAATTGCTAATCAAAGCCTAGCAATAATAGGAAAGTGGTGGATCACACTAAATAAGGCAGTTAATCAATTACACAGTAAAAGAGAAAACTGTTTATTTAGAAAGTTGTGCTCTCCCTTTTCCCTATATAAAGCAACCTTCTTCTCTTCTCTTGTATGGATCATAAGCCACGAAATTAAGAGAGAAAAAGAGAAAAAAAATTCGAAATCCTTGTGAGATGAGTAGTGCCCACACACATCAAGTGGTATCTTAATCATAGTATGTAAGACTATGGAAATTCTGCATCAAAGAAGGAGAAAAAAAGATCCAGGTTCAGATCTTGGTGATGCTCTGCTACAGAAAAGAATCAAGGGCTAGAGATCTGAACGGAAGGAGTCATATTATTCCGCTGCACTCACTGTAAGGTTTTCTAACTTTATATGTGTTTATTTTCATTGTTTTAGAATTCATATTAGGTTGTTAATCCAACATAATTGTTAGTAAATCTAGATCCTGGTAAAATAATTTCCAACAAAAGGTGCATATTGGGTTGATCAGAAATCAAGATTTGGAGACAATAATCTGCTTTGGAGATGGATTTGGGATTCAAAAGTTCATCTGTGGTTGAGCATGATTTGGAGAGATTGCACCAAGACTCTTCCCACGGGTGACAAGTTCTTTTCTTCGTGGGAGAACGTTTGCCCTGTGTGTCATGCTGCCTCAGAAACTCCCATCCATCTGTTTGCAAGGTGTAGTTTTGCCTCTGCGGTCTGGTTTACCGGTCCATTGCCAGTTAGGGTCGAGTCGATTCTTGGCGATAACATAGGTAAGCTCTTATGTACTCTTTATTCTTCTCTAGATTCTATCTTGAGAGTCAATATGCTTTGTTGTGCCGGTGTGATCTTTGATTGTATATGGAAAACCAGAAATAGGATTATTCATTCCACTAGTACAAGGCCTTGTGTGGATTCTGTTAGGAAGGAAATTTTTAGCAGATACCATGAAGTGTGTGCGGATGCTGATAGTGTTTTGCAGATGAGTCCTTTCCAGGCCCTGTCTACCATTCCCCCTAGTCTCTCTACGGACAGATGTATTTTGGTGGAAACTTCTTTTCAGGAAAGGAGTTATGGGTGCGCTCTGCTTACTCTGTCCAAAGGTTCTCTGGATTGGTGGAGGTGCTCTTCCTCTAGCTTTTGTGGTTCTGCTATGGAAGCTTAAATGCAGGCGGTTTTGCTTGGTCTAAAGTGGGCGTCTATGAATCAGTGGGATAATTTGTCGATCATTTTTGATTCTAAATCCCTGGTGGAGGCTATTCGTGTGAAGAAAGCTCCGGATTGGAAGTTGACTGCAATTTTTTCTTTTATTTTACAGTTGTTATCTACTTTTACTTGTTGTTGTGTTGTTTTTGCTAAAAGAGATTGTCTTACTTTTGTCGATGGTTTAGCTAAGTTCGCTTGAATTTGTCAAGTTGGCAGGCAGAACTTCGAAAGGGAGGAATTTTCTACTGTGAATCTTGATTTCTTTTGGGTTTAATCTATGGGCTTTTTTCATAAATGTACAACAAAAACAAAATAATTACAAAAAATGTGCAAAAAAAATTATTTTAAAAATTTATACATTTTGAAAACTTATTACATGAAACGATACATTTTTAATATGTTTATTAAACCTCAAAATAAACAATTTCGTAAAATTAATTAAACAAATTTATAAAAATAAACAAGTTAAATATTTTTTTATTAAAAGATAAATGTTTATTATCTATTTTAGTATGAATTATTATAATTTAATAAGATTTTTTTTAATAAAATACAATATCAAAATTATAAACATTAATGTATATAAATATAAATCAATACTTAAAATTACTAAAAATAAACATGACACGTAGAGTGATATAATAAACATACGTGAATATTATTATTTTGTTTATTAAAGTAGTATGTTTAATAAATAGAAAATAAAATAAACATATATGTACAAAGTATTTTATATTATTAGTATGTTTATTATAATTGTAAACATAAAAATAGACATAGTCAATTTATACTTTACTAAAATAAGTATATTTTTTTTTTATTGTTTCTTTATATTGATTATTTTCTAATGAGTTAGTGAACGAGTTTTCTATTGAAGTATAATTCTTACATCAAAAAATAAATAAACAAACATAACTTTATAAATTCCAAAAATTATTTAATTAAAAAAAATAAACACGACACAATTAATAAACAAAGAAAAATATAAAGATAAACAATTTTTTATATATATTATTTATTTTCTAAAAAATTACTAAAAAATAAACATAACACACGTAGAGTGATATAATAAACTTATGTGAATATTATTATTTTGTTTATTAAATTAGTATATTTAATTAATAGAAAATAAAATAAACACATATATAAAATATTTTATATTATTAGTATGTTTATTATAATTGTAAACATAAAAATAAACATAGCCAATAAACACACATATAAAATGTTTTATATTATTAGTATATTTATTATAATTTTAAATATAAAAAAAAAATAACCAATATTACCATATATATACTAATCAATAATTATTACCATATATATTATAAAAAAAATTGAATTTTTTTTTTAATTATATATAAAAGTGTATGAGAAAATGATAATAAGTTTTTTTTTGTACATATTTTGTAATTAATTAAAATAATGTATACAAAATTGTAAAATACCAATTTCAAAAAAAAAAAATTGTAAAATGCCCTTAATCTATTTCGAATTGAGGTTCTTTCAAAAAAAAAAAAAAAAAACAAAACAAAAACAAAACAAAAGCAAAGCGTACGTTTTGGTGTATTAAATTTCATAAAAATAATATTTTATCATCTTCCGAATCTGTGTAAAACTTTACTTATTTTCAAAATCTGATTTTGGATTTGTTTTAGAGAATGATAAACCAATCAAATTAAGTGGACCCATATATAATATGATCAGTATTCAAAAATTATAAAATATATTTAAATTTTAAACCAATTAGCAAATTAACTGCTCTATTATGAGTGCTATTAAACTCAATCATCAATAATACAGCTATTAGAAAAATAACACATGATCCCATGCAAAAATTTCCAATTGGCTTATTATATCTCTATTATAAATGTTTTGGCCTCATTCTAAATATATATTATGATTTAAAGAAAGCTATCACATTGGGGATATCATTTTTCTTTATAAAATGTTTTAGCCCTCGTTTCTAATAAATTATATAATAGGATTTAAAAAGCTATCACATTATATCTACACTTTGTATTAAAAAAAAAAACAAATGTCTAGCATTACTATATATTCATAATAATAAAAAAAAAATTGAACTGACAATGTACATCTAACAACACATCCCATATGCAACCCTTACTACACTACTAATATTGACTTATTTTTTTGTTTATGTAATTTCAACCTTATTATGCTGCTTTTATTTTAGTTAGTTTTGTTGTGTTATTTGTTTTGTGGTTGGTTTCCTTTTGGATTTATTTCTCATTAAAGTAGAACCTAATGTTGTGTTGAAGAGGTTCATAGTAAAAGGATTCACATAAAATTAAGAAAAAATATATATGTATTTTAATTAGTTACGATATATATTTATAATAAAAAATAATATTAATGGTGTAATATTTAATCTAAATTTTATATTATAATAGATGTCAAGAGTTTAAACCTCACTATTCTGTCTTACAAAAAAAAATTATATTATGCCCTTCACTTTAAATTTTAGATCAGATGTATAAATTGTCAAGAAAATAAGAATGTATATTTTTTTTAGTAATTTAAGGCTAAACTATCTCATTTATTTTTATTTTTATACCCTTGGCCGAGTATTTCCTTAACAAATGCATTGTAATTTGAGCTGTATATTAATAAGGATTATATAATTACATTAAAGTATGGTGTCTAATATATTTTTATTCTTTATAATTATCGATGCATTCAAAATTTATTTTATTATTTATTGGTATTGAATCTGGCACTATATATCACGCCCATTTAATAATTTAGATAAAATCCCTTTAATTATATAATACTATTTCAGACTAGTATTATTAGTGCTGCAATAAAGTGAATACCATGTGCATCATGTTTTTTTTGTCAAAATCTAAATTTAAATTGAATTCATGAATGCAAATGCAATCATTCATAATTATTTTATATGACTTTGAACATTTTCAACTTTCAACTTTTCCTATATTTCTACCCAAATTCATTTGTTTATCATTAGTTTTCCATATAATCTTCTTGTTCTTTTCTTTAGAAAGAAAATTTGGCATATATTCTTACTTATATTACACGGGTAATGGTAAATGTAAATAAAATAAGGATTATTTCACAAAAACATAAATATAATTAAAAAAAATTATAAAAATACAGATTTCATGTAATTTTAAACATATTTACGATTTTTTTTTTTATTTACAGAAATACAATTTTTTTATTATTTTGTTAATTTTTTGTTGATTTTTTGTTATCTGTATGTTATTTTGATGTTACTTTTATGTAGTTTTTTTGTTGATATTATGTTGTTTTCGTATTATTTTTTAGAAAACCATAAAAATGTAAAAAAATATTTTGTGAATGTAAAAATATAAATATTTTATAAAAAATAGTGTCATATATAATTATTCTAATAAAATAATTACTTGCGTATAATTCAAGTCGGGTCGGGTCGGGTCGAAGTTTGCATGGTTGAATGGAGAAGTGACTCTTGAAAGTGCGTTAAGGACGGGCCACGATCGATGATTCAAAAATCAAATGCTACCAAAATTTAACAAATTCTTTTTTGTTCTTTCAAAAATATAAAAACCAAAAACAAATAAATAAAAAAGCTGCACCACAGAGTCTCTTCTGCGGTCAAAATTAAATATATATATACATACACACAATTAATGGTGGAAATAAAACATTACTAATTAAAAATATCAAATATTTATTTTTTTGAAGATTATCATAATTTTAATTCTAATATTATTGGTAGATTTGTTCGAAGTCATTTATTAAAAATTATTAATTAATTAATTAATTAATTAATTAACAGAGAATAGAAAGGAATGTTCGTAGAAAGAAAGCATCATCATCATCGGTTAAAACGGTGGAAAACTCTCTATTCGATAATTTCTTCGTCTCTTTCTCACAATCCCTTTCGTTAATTTTTATTTATTTTAATTTTGTTAAATAAATAATTTTAAATTTCTGGTGAGGCGCACGATAGCATTCGCAGAGAGTCCAGGAGAGGAGGTATAGGTAGAAATAGATGTGTGTGTATGAATAGAGGAAGATTATAGTTTGATTTGAGGAAAAAAATTCAAGTTGAAGAAAGAAAGAAAAACCCTAGGAATTGGGAGTGAGCAATGGAGGCGAACGGTCCAAATGCGAGTAAGGTACTGGATGGCCCGACCAATCCAATGGTTACGCCTCTCCTTACCGATCTTTATCAGTTCACTATGGCTTACGCTTACTGGAAAGCCGGCAAGCATAATGAGCAAGCCGTGTGAGTGTCTTTTTTTTTTTTGAATTTGAATTTCTGTTTTCTGTTTGGTTCCTGAGAAATCTCTTGGAATTTGAAATTGTGAAATGAATTCATTAGATTTTATTTTGTTATGTTCTTTCTTTGCCATGCAATATGTATGGATTGGCAATTAACTATGTCATTGAAAACATATAAAGTGGAAGAAAAAAAAAAGTACTTTTTGTAGGTACGATACCAAACTGAGAATTATATGTATTAGTTTCGACAGATATGGTAAAGGGCAGAATATATTTAAATTTATATGAAGAAAATGTATTGATATACTTTGATTGGAAAAAAAAAGGGGTAAAACATTCAAAACTACAACTGTTTTTAATGTTTTATGGATTAGTTTCGAAGTATTGACGGCATTGCTTATTATTTATCTATTTATTTACTTATGAAAAGAAATTATATATTTTCATGTGGGATTGTAGTATGGTAGCTTAAATGATTCATTTTTATGTCAGTTAATGAGGTTGTGGAGTGTGTTGAATGTCTGTCTAAGCTGCTTCATTTATTCAATTGTTTATGATATGTCACAGATTTGATTTGTATTTTCGGAAGAATCCTTTTGGTGGTGAATATACGGTCTTTGCTGGTTTAGAAGAGTGCATAAGGCTGATTGCCAATTTTAGATTTACAGAAGATGAGATAGCCTTTGTTCGCCAATCTTTACCTTCTTCATGTGAGGTAACCGATTTTTTTTGTCCGTGGTTGTTAACAGATTTCTTTTTAGTTTGTGAGACAGCAATGATGCATCCCCTTTTTAGGCCTCATGAACTTGGGCATTTTTTCTTTTTTCAATAATTATAGATGATATGGCTATGAGATTTTTGTATTATTTGTTTTATAAATCAGCAAATATTACATCATGATAGAGTTACTTTCTCATGTTTTATATGAACATAAAACTTTTAGTGTTGTTGGACCTTTGTTCGCAAGTCTGGATGCATCCAAAATTTATGGATAGCTTTTATTATCTACGACAATTTTCTCTTTTTCTTCCATTGGGAACCAGAACCTTTAGCTGATTGAAACTGTAAATATTTTCTGAGCTACATATCATCCCCTGAAAGATGTGGAGCAATAGAATTTTTAGACTAAATTGAACTATACAAAAATGTGGAACTGTAGAGATGATTAATTTTCCTTGTAGCTCCTACATTTGAGCATATTATCTCCCTTTTTTAACTTATTTCTCACCAATATTTATATTTACCGAATAGTTTACAGTTATATAATCAAAGCATTATTGATGTAGGACGGCTTTTACGATTATCTTAGGGGTATCAACTGCTCAGATGTCGAAGTGTATGCTGCCTCAGAGGGATCAGTTGTTTTCCCGAAGGTTCCACTGATGAGAGTTGAAGGGCCTGTTGCTGTGAGTGCCATGAAACTCATTGCTGTCTTCTTCTTCTAAGTGTATCAATGCTATCTTGCATTGCTTCATTTCTGGTCCTAATTCATATTTTAAGGCTAATATATTTTATCTCTTACTATTTCAGGTGGTCCAATTGCTGGAAACTCCATTTTTGAATCTTATTAATTATGCATCATTAGTTGCTACTAATGCTGCAAGGCATCGGTTTGTTGCTGGGAAATCAAAACTTCTACTTGAGTTTGGTCTTCGAAGAGCTCAGGTACTTTGCATGAGTTTGATCGTTTTCAACCTGGTCGCTATTTTTACTAAGTTTTGAAATGTTGAAGTGGGTTTATCTTCATCAATGTGATGTTATAGGGGCCTGATGGTGGAGTAGGGGCGTCAAAATACTGCTATCTTGGAGGATTTGATGCAACAAGGTAGTTTTGTATTATCATTTGGCATGCTTTAGATTTTTTTTAGTTTCTCCTCTCTTCGAATTCTTTTAGAACTTTCTAAGCATTGCATTTCTTCAATTGTCTGTCCTTTTATATATATTACCTATTTAGGATTGTTTTTCCATGCTACATTAAGATGCCTACCTTTTATTACTAGTCTACAATTATTAGTGTGGTAAATTATTGCCAACTTGCTTTAGAACATAGTAGATAAAATATGTATTGATCTTGAGAGCAGTAGTTTAATTAATCTGTTGATTCTCTCATTGGCTTTTGCCTGCTACAACCAGTCTAAATCTTTATACTGTGTTTTTACAGCAATGTTGCAGCTGGGAAGTTATTCGGAATACCACTTCGTGGAACGCATTCTCATGCTTTTGTTAGCTCATTCATGGTTTGTAGCTCTTGGAAGAAATTGTATGACATCTTTGTGTGAAGTTTATAGAGATGTTTTGCAAATTAACTTTAATTAACCAAAATATTTTTGCAAAAGATTTACAAAGGTTTTCATGGAAGTATGTTTTCAACTAAGTAATATATTTTTCTGTGACTTCATTGTCATTTTGTTTTCTCTATTGCTAAGGGAACTTTAGTTTATAATTACAAATATGATGTCTCATATGTCTTTTATGGAATGAGTTAGCAAACAGTTTCTTGTACTATAAAGAACCTTCACACTACAGAAATATGTTTTTTTTATTATGTATTACTTGCCAAGAAAATGAACTTGCTGACTGTTATGCATTGATCTACTTATTTATCAAATATGAAACCATGTAACTAGGTTCTTTGCATTCTTATTCATTTCTAATTAATAGGCTTGTCTGCATCCTTACTTGTCTTATTTCTATTTAATGTTTTGCAGAGTCCAGATGAGATTGTTGATAAATCGCTTCGCAGCAAGGATGGTTCTACTACTTGTGAGGATTTTGTTAACTTGGCGCAGACTTGGTTAAACAAAATTAAGGTGTTGCGATTATGGACTTTAGATTATCCAATTTACAATTTCTTATGTATTCAATTAACCTTTTATGCCTTTTCTTACTTTTTCGTCTTCTGACTGTATCATTAATTTTGTTGCAAATATTTCCAACGATCATATCTTAAATCAGTATTTTCCTTTTACGTGAATGAAGAGAATCCTTTTCAGGATTCTAAGCTCCTTAGTTATAAGATTATATATTTGTATGTACTTTGTTGATGCTAGCTATGACTTTTTTGCAGTGGTCAACATCATTACATGGTCTTTTTGGCGAAACCAATCAAAGTGAGCTGGCAGCTTTCATATCTTATGCACTGGCATTTCCTAATAACTTTCTAGCACTTGTAGACACATATGATGTAAGTAAATGTATAGAATTTTATCTAATCATTTTTTACGGTACTTTGAGGTCTACATGCCATGCTTTCTGTATGTTTGTTTTTTTGCTTCCTTAAAATTTGTTTTGAATCTTCTTTTGTTTTCAATATCAAGTAATTGAAATTATTTATTCTTAAATCTTGTAATTTTTCATTCCGGATATTTGACTTACAAACTTAATTCGCTATTTAATTCTCTTTCATTAAGGACTTGGTGAGCTCTATCTGAGCAACTAAATGGATGTTAATTTTTTTTATTATTATTTTATATATTGGTTAAGTTTTTCAGGTCAAGAAATAATTCCATTGCTATTTGTAATCATACTTTTATATCCACAGCTTGTATTTGTTTTTGCGGTGTTTTTAACAATAGCCTTGCATTTGTTGTACTAGGTTATGAGGAGTGGAATTCCAAACTTTTGTGCAGTTGCCTTGGGACTCAATGATCTGGGGTATGTCTCGTGTATATTGGCTTGTTTGTATATGATGAAATAATACCATAGTTCTCTCTTTTTCAATTGCCATTAGTTTTTTCCCCCTCTGTTCGGTCCCATCATTTTTGGATGTTCTTAGAAATTTACAAATTGAAAATTTGCAAAAATATAGTTTTCTCTTGCTATTCATAATAGGAAAACAATTTGTGCAAAAGTAGTGATGATGAGAGACTGACAATGATGTAAGATGTTCCACTTGAGGGATAGATATATCAATCCATATCTACAGTATCTAGAAGATTACAAGAGCTATCTATAGATTTTGACAACTACAACTGATGTGCATATATATTAGGACGAGTAATTGCACTGTGGAATACTGTTTATCTTTTATGAATTATGAGTAAGGTTAACCAATATTGAATGTTTTCATGGTAATATTTAGTCAATTTCGAAATTTCTTAAAAATGACCTAAATCCTTTTTTAGTGAATATTAAATACAGTTTTTTGGGGGCATTACAGACATTTCATTCAAAGCACAACATGCTTACCTTCTGCAAAATATAAATTTGGTTTGGCTCCATGAACATACAGTTGGCTTTTCTTTTTGCAACTTTCTTAGATTCTTTATTGTTTCCTGTTCTCATATTAGTTTTGATTTGTTCTTTCATGTTATCATTGTAAATATGCTCAACTAGTATTGATCATTTTTACTCTAATATATTTATAAGTTTTCTCAATATTGTTTTGGGTGGCTTTTATGTCCAGCTACAAAGCAGGAGGTATTAGATTGGACTCTGGTGACCTAGCATATCTTTCTTTGGAGAGCCGGAAATTCTTTTTGGCCATTGAGAAAGAATTTGAAGTGTCTGGATTTGGAAAGATGAGTATTACGGCTAGTAATGATCTCAATGAGGAAACCTTGGATGCGTTAAATAAACAGGTAATGCTTTTAGATTGTAACTAATGTACAAGAATCTTGAACCGGTTACTGATCACTATGATTACCTGTGCCATGTGTTGAATATGCATAAACATCTTTTTGGTGGATTGCCCAAATTTCTTAATTGAAAAGTTCTTTTTTTTTTGCAGGGTCATGAGGTTGATGCATTCGGAATTGGAACTAATGTGGTTACTTGCTATTCTCAAGCTGCCCTAGGTTGTGTCTTCAAGCTTGTTGAAATCAATAATCAGCCCCGCATCAAGCTATCTGAAGATGTTTCAAAGGTTTGAACACACGTTACAAGCATTTCCAGTATGACTTATAGTTTTGTAAGACTTTCTACCATTTGTTCTTATCTATTATCTTCTACTTTTCTTTCTAGGTCTCTATTCCTTGTAAAAAACGGTGCTTCAGATTATTCGGGAAAGAAGGTTATGGTTTGGTAGACATAATGACTGGAGAAAATGAACCACCTCCAAAGGTATAGTAATCTCAGCCTTTGTGGTAATATGTACTTTACGTATACATTTATGATGGTACAATTTTTGGAGTTGTGACATTCTTTTTTAATTGTCAACTTGACGTTTGATGTTATCACGTTCAGGTGGGAGAAAGAATCTTGTGCCGTCACCCTTTTAGTGAATCGAAAAGAGCATACGTGGTGCCACAGCGTGTTGAAGAGCTTCTCAAATGTTATTGGCCGGGGAATTCAGGTTTGAGTATGCATTTATGTTGTGTATTTTTATTTTATTTTAAACCAAAACTTTATTAGCACTAATTCAGAGACTCTGATCTGTATAACCAAAAAATTTGTTACTGAAGAACTGAGAAAATGTCACCAACCATGAATACACTCTTGAAAGTACATGTACGTACCAGTGTCTAAACTCATCAATTATGTTGTTTGTTGAAGGTCTCAAACGAGGAGATCTGCCACCTCTCAAGGAAATCAGGCAGCGGTGCATCAATCAACTTGAACAAATGCGTTCCGACCACATGAGGAGATTAAACCCGACACCATACAAGGTACCTAAGACACCTCTTATTTCCCCAATCTTGGTTTTATTATTTTTCATCAATTGCTCCTGTAACCGTGTTTTTCAACTCCATGCTGTGAAGGTGAGTGTGAGCGCTAAGCTCTACGACTTCATTCATTTCCTATGGCTGAACGAGGCTCCAGTTGGCGAGTTAGAGTGAAAGAGTGGCCTTGTAAACAGGGGGGCCGTGAAAGCTAACACAGTGTAACATTTGCAGCATTGCAATGTTAAATAAAAAAGGGGGAAATTGGAAATGGGGTTGGCTTTTAGATAGTAAGCATAATAAGGGCATAGTACATATATTTCCGCCAGTGTAGTTGTTGAATATTTAATTGTTTCTTCGTTAATAAAAATTCATTATTTTGAGTTTTTTCCCTGTGAAACTCAGTTATTTGTTTCATTAGTCTCGCACTGCTTATGTAACACATTTTTTTAGCATTAGAAAGTGAACACAAATAATGCTAAGTATTACAAAATCTTAGTCTTACTTTTAATGTTATTGTTGGGTTCAATCTTGACTTTGATAGGGTTCTTATTGGTATACATATCCACATACTTTTACTAAAAATATAAATGAAAAGAACATAGGAATTGTAATTATTATTACCATTACTTTGGTTTAACTTTTAAAGTTTTATAATGATTTTATATTGCAATGATCATTACATCATGCATTCATTAACATCAAGATACCATTCTGTTACATTACCATTGCATTCCATCAAACAAAATATAAATGGGAAATTTGATTTTCTATACTTACACTACTTAATATTTTATCCTTAAACTAATACATATTACCATTGAAAATATATGACTATTTTATCTAAAACCCAAAATTACCCTTCTTAAATTTCCCATACTTTTTTTTAGTGCAAAAACATAAAATAAAAATAAAAAAAAAATTGGTAGTGCGATAGTGATCCGATGGTCACCTGATGTTACTTTTGTATATACAAAAACATAACAAAAAAAAAAAAAATTGGTACCAGAATTGGTCTGATGGGATCCGATGGTGGTCTGATAGTCACCTAATGCTATTTTTTTTTTATGTATAAAAAACATAAAAAAAAATTGGTAGCAAATATGGTCCGATTGGTGGTCTGATATGGGGTCCGATTGTGTGGTTTGATGGGGGATCCGATTGTGTAAATGAAGGTGATGTAAATAGGAGATATTTTAAGAATATCATAAAAATTATCATATCCTACAAATATTAGTTATTATTAATTTAAGAATTTTTTTAAACAAATGTAAGCATAAAAAATTAAATTTCCCATTTAAAAAAAAATTAAAAAAACAATATATGAAATAATCCCCCAAGAAAATATATATTATACTTTAAAATAATAAAAAAATAAATAAAAAACCCAATTTTAGACTAAATAATTATATGAATTTATAGTCCCGCTAGGGATAAATTTGGAAGGTTGGATAAAATTATCCAATCCAACTCAAACTTAAAAGTGTCAAACATAGGTTAGGACAAATCCAGAGCTTCAAACATGCTCAATTACAGGCACATCAGTGCATAAATTTGTCTAGCATCATATTTAAAGACTGGAAAGTGAGATGATTTTTACATTATACCCTAAATTCCAGCACGAGTATCAGTACCATTGTATTTAATAATGTATCTTATATTACAGTAAGCAGTATAGAAATACTAGAGTCCCAAAGGCCCAAAAGTTGCATAACTTCATCAGTACACACTCCACTATCAAGTGTTGGAGTTTATATATATATATCAAAACCTGTCGAGACGGTTATTATTCATGGCTTGTAAATTAGTGAACGCAACAAGAAACACAAGATGCCCTCTAAGGACATTCTCTAATGGTACAATAAAATGTTCCACATTTTTATATATATACATGAAGATCAAAGAATAAAATTAGAGAAACAAAAATGAGTTGAGTGGCTCACGCTAGAAATCATACTGATACGGTTAAACTCTGTAGCTGTATCCACCCATAGGCACAGCGGTCACGAATCCTTTGAACTATTGATGCAGCCAAATTGACCACTGGACGGATTTTCACCAATTCTTTCTCCACCGGCAATCTAGCTGTAGCATCCATCTGCAACCGAAAGTTATATACATTACGTTACATTCTAAATCAGACCATGTCAAGTCGATAAAACCATTTAATGAAATTCAAATAACCTTTTCTATGCAGCGTACAGTATCCAATACATGACAGAAATATGAGAGCTGCTTGTACAGATCTGCTTCTGTGTACTGGAGAAAGTATACATTTGTAATCAAAATTAACATAAGCAATAAAAGGAAAAGAAATGAACTTCATTTGAACAAGTTTGTTGAGCAAACCTTTCTTATGAGATGCCCGTTACAGCTGGGATAGTTTGGACAAACTGTGCCTCTCTCAGAATCACCAACAAGCCGAAGGTTTAGGCTTCGTGTAGTGTATTTGCAAGTTTCATCATCGCACTGAAAAGTAAATTAAGCACTTAAGAAGAACCAAAGTATTATAATTGACCACAAAAATCAACCTGCCAGTACTGCATTTCTGGAATAGTAAATAGAAAAGGTAAATTACCGTCATTAAGCCCTTGTAATACAATGAAATGAACCTTTCTGCTTGTCTTTTGACCTATAAGATTAACAGGCCCAGTTCGCATTGTCAGTAGATTCTCTATGAGAATAGAAATCAAAATCAAAATATTAAGTTTCTGTGGAGACCATTGAAGTCCATTACTTTCATAAATGAAAATACATGATAAATACCTGGTTGGCAATCATTGCTGGGGACAGCTTTCCCGCATCCGCTTCTGCAGGGCATTTGGGGCAGTGTAATCTCTGCCAAAAGTTGCTGGTAGACTCTTCTTCTGGCTTTGTTAGATTTTCCTTCACTGACTTACAAACTGAAGTAAAGATGGTTGGACATTCAAAAGTCCCAGGGCAGCTGGGACATGACAAGTTCAATGGCTCACAGCCTCCATATCTGCAATTTACAACACAAGTATATTTTGTTTCATTCTCTTTACTATTTGAACAAGAAACTACAAATAGCTCAAGATGCAGGTTGTTCAAATCCTTTAGCATACACTTTTGTGGTTACAAAGGTAATCTTACACATTTTTTACAGGTATGGTTTGGAAGCACTGACATATATGAATATGTGTTAGGACAAGTACACAAGATAAAGGTTACCTCTCCTCATCGTCAACAGCGAACAAGAGTGAACTGGATGGATCACTGCTAACATTGTCTCTTGAGCTACTTTTGAACTACATGAAGCAATTTTTCAGTTTGTTAGACATATAAAAGAGGAAGTGGTTCTGATGTTGATTGTCAGGGAGGAAAAGGAATAATATACCTTAGAAGAGTCAAGTCCCAAACAATCAGCCAAGCGTTCTGGGCTAGTACCCTGGATTGAAGCACACAAACGTGACACCACCGGATGGATCTGCACGAGGAAACTATACCATAAGACAAAGTAGAAGATGTAGCATACAATTTATCTTTTGCACATGAAACTACAAAGCCACCTGCTGAGACAAGTAGTAATCAATATCGATCATCCATTTCCCATCTTCTCTTTTTAATTCGTCAGGGTGTCTAGCACGCTGAGCAATTCCAGTTGAGCTAACAGAACTAGTCCCCTGTCCAAAAATGGGAATGTGATGAAGGGGAAGAAAAAGCATATTAAATGATAAACATCATATTTTATAGCACCATTAGCAAGTTCAGCCTACTACATCAACAGAGAACTGAATTTGATGTATCACAAACCTGTTCACAGCAGATAATGTAAGGGATTGTATCGCCAACAGAGCAGCCACTTGAGTATCCACTTTGCTTCAATCTTTGTGCCACCTAGGAATGTTTCCCGGGATGACAGTGTAACATTAGAAAATGTGATTTGAGAGTTCGATTCATTTTAAAAATCAGTTATTTAAACTCACCAGAACATGAGGTTGGTTTTTGGCATCAGGATACGCCTCAGGTGGTTTAGTTAACGTCTTGGTGATGATATATTTCTCAAGGGCTACTTGTCCTTTCCTCATATCCTCCTGAACCTGTTCAAATGCAAATAAATCAAATGTTATCTTTAAGTTTATCAGGGACAATAATAGTCAATTGACTATTAGATAAATACGTTGTTTTTACACTAAAAGGTGGAAAGCATTCCCAACTCCCATCTAAATAAAAGACATAAACTCACCCTCATCAGAGAGTTATGAATTGCTTCAACCACATCCTCGCAAGATCTGTGGGGGCATAAGATTCGATGATGTGACAAGACAAATCCATTAGAACAAGAAAAAAAATCTTGAAAAGTAATAGATAGTACACGGCATAACCTACCCTCCTGACAAAATTTGACTTAGACAAAAATCTCCAAGTTCCTTTGAGAGCAAACTCCAGTCTCGGCGAACCATATCAAGGCCTTTACGTTCAATGACCTGCAGAAGAATAGTTACTTTGACTTTTGCTTGTTCCCCTTGTAAACACTACTGACAACAAGAGCCTGAAACTAATTTTACAGTACCTCATATGGTTTCCCATCCTTGAACAGCACTTTTACAGCTGCATACTTCTTCTTTTTGAGAAGCAGCATCCTCTTGTACAAACCATCGAGGTCAATTTCTAAACATCGATACTTCTTGTTAACCTAGTAGTGAATAAAAAAATAAGGGTTATTATACCTTGCTGTGGAATAAACATATAGAGTGGGGAAAAAAAGGCCAAAATGGTATGGAGTATTTGTAGTGCACATGGTGCCAAAAGCTAACATGGAGTAAATCATCAAATCCTTCCAATAGAAACGTTAAGTAACAATCTACAAATTTATTAGGGAAAACAAAAGTTTATACAAATGTTAAGTATCAACTACAAATTTCAAAGTTCTTCCAGCACAGGATGCTGTGTTATCATCTCTTTTACAAAAAGTAACCCTTATAGACTCAACGCAATAAAAAACTTAAATTGATTTCTAAATGGGATTACACGTAGCATAGTATTTTCTGAATAAGTTGCAAATTGAGGCCTTACCTCTTGGATGACTTTTCCTGCTATGGGTCTTGCTTTGGCTATATCATCCAGACCGCTATAAATCATAATTGAATCTGTATCACCATAAATTACCTGCCACATAGAAATGATGAATCCTTTAAAACCTAATCTTTAACTAGATCACAGTTAATTAAGAGCTTATTGACCAAATCCTGATATACAAGGAATGACCTCTAAATTCAAATTGTTCTGAACAAGATCAACGGTACTCTGTAGAATCTCTCTTCCCTGCAAAACAACCACATATCTGGGTGAATACTTGATAGAATCAGTCTAAAACATCAATTAATACATTTGTTACAGTTTCTTGTAACACGAGCTTATTTCATACCTGGAGAGTAATGAGCTCAGCCAGTGGCTTAGCATAAAACCTTGAGTTTGAAAACCCCAGACATCCATACATACTGAACACAGCGACGGTACAGTCATAAACAGAAATTAATATAAAGAAATTAAAGACATTATTGAATAACAAGCACAAATTAAAGGAAATGTAAAAATTGGATACAGAACAAAAAAAAAAAACACACCAACCTATTTGCTGTGAGCTTCAACGCTTGCTGTTGAATGTCAAATTGTTGAAACTTAATTCCAGATGCTGTCTTCATCCATGACTTGACCATTCTCCTTCTTTCAACTAGATTCTTCAGCAGCTACACAGTAAAATAAGAAAAATCATTAACAAGATATGGAGAAAGTTAATAAAAGAAAAAACACAAGGCAGATTACTCCACATTAGAAATATGTTTCACTTGTAATGCATAAGACACAACATGCTTAAGCCAATATCTTCCATTCTTAATGCCAAATCCAACTTTATGAAGAATGGATATCTTTGCAACAAAGTGATAACCAACCTATGAACCGAGCAGGTAACTGATAAGAAGTACATTTAAATTATATCCAAGAAAATTATACCTCAGGTAGTACTCCTGGTGTTCTACTAGATGGTAAACGAGAAAGTATCCCTTCTGAAGATCTTTCAACGGTTGTAAAACATATATTGTATTCCTGTGAAAACAACAAGTCAATATTCACAAAGTTAAGCATCGTAAGAGCTACAATAGCAGCATAGGCGGTGTACTAGATTGATTTACTTACCCGAATAGTGAAAACAACTAGTCAATATTCACAAAAGTGAGCATAGTAAGAGTTACAATAGCAGCATAGGTGGTGTACTAGATTGATTTACATACCTGAATAATAGAAGGGTAAAGACTATTAAAGTCAAGTAGTAAAATATACTTGTCATATAGTCCCCTTTTTGGCTCAAGAACCAATCCACCTGCATAGGAAGGTCCTTTCTTTCCTTTTCCTTGATTAGCATTGTTCTCCAAACTTGTGTCATCCGCATCCAAATCATCAGCATTTTTGTTCTCAATGCCATTGTTTAGTCTCCTCTTTACTTGTTTTGTTTCCTTTGCATTAAAAGAAAGCTTGTCGGGGACAATATACTTCTTCGCATGGAATGCATGCAGCAAAAGATATTCTACTCTTTGGGCCCTCGCGCCCTGAAAAGGCACACGTTAGAGATATAATATAACAATCAGGTGCATTATCAACCTTTCATGATAAAAGACAAAGAAACGATCATATACTCACTTGCATGGATTTCCCCCACAAATTACCACTTATATTAGTCAGCTGACGTGTGAGTGGAAGAATACTCAGATGAAACATGAGCTCCATGGACAACCACGCATCTGTCTCACCATATTCAATCTAAATACATCAAGAGAACAATATAACCCTTATTAGAAATAAACCATTTAAGCTTTATTAAGGTATTACTACCACTACATTTAGCATTGTCACATTTTTTGGGCCTTGGTTGCACGTCGGAATTAACAATCTTGAAAGTCAACACTTAATAAAAACTAAATTAGTTGACAGGAAAAACATTCATTTACATATCATATATGAGAACAGAAACATTAATCAACTAGAAATGATAATCAACGGTAAGCACTGAAATATACAAGTTCCATGAGGGATTCCATAGTTTGGAACATATGTGGAATATCTTGTGGAGAGATCTCCTTCCTGTCTTTGTTTAACTGGGTCTTGGTGAGTTCCGTCAAAGAATAGCTAACCTGTCACAATCAACTTGCATGTGAGAAACTGAAACTAAATTGACCATCACTGCATTTTAATAGCTCCTAAATAAAGTGAAAAGTACAATACCTCTTTTAATAGGTCACGGGAAGATAAATATGTATCACACAACAACCGGCCAGCAATGCAAGACATAATTCCTGGACTTGCTCCAGATCCAAAAATGGTATTCCCTTTTGAAAGTTTAGGCATCACAGATCGCTTGAGGCGGCCTATTTTGGACCACATAGTACTTGGCACTCTGCAAACCTGCAAAATTTAACATTTGAACTTCTTTAAAAGAATGGCAGCAAATCATGTCCACATATGATTGGATAAGAGGAACTTGCATTAGTGAGAAACCATGACTAGAATTTGGGCACAAAAGTAACATAACAGTACATTAGATTTTTGTCTAATAATATTCTAAATGTGCATCTGACCAGAAAAACAGCCGAATTTGCAGTGTGAGAAAATTAGATACATTGAAAAGCGCATAATAAGAATGCAGTTAAGCTTTTTTCTAAACGTGCTGAAGTTCTTTTGTTTTTATTAACATACATGGAAGGAAGCTAAACGGTATGAGGACAGTATTAACTACTTACTCATAATTAATGGCCTTTAATTATTATTTTTTCCTCTTGGGAGAGGGGGATGTTGAGGAAAGTTTTTGCCAGTTGGTTTAATGCGGCCAGTACATATAACTTGTTATTGAGGAACTTGATAATAAAAAGGATATTTACATGTTCACCTTCATTCAGTTTTATCACCACTGCAAAGGACACATCAAGTATCTACAATTTTTTATTTGATTAATCACACTGAAGTTTTCCCACCTGAGCTCTATGGAGGAGAACATCCAGATCAAACCCAGATATATTATGTCCAACAAGAATGTCACTGTCTAATTTGTGTAACTCAATCATCAAACGGTTTAACAAAGCCCTTTCACTGCAAAAGCAAGGTTAAGCAAACTTAAAAGAGAAACAATATAAATAAAATACAGAAATTGTAGTTTTTCTGTTGGCTGATTAAAAAAAAAAAACAGGATTAGACATGATGTCTGAGTAAAACTTACCTGCTTTCAAAGCATAATACATTTGATCCAGCCTTTGAGTTTCGTTCTGTGGCCTCTTTAGTGAATCCCATGGGAAATATTCCCCCATCAAGCTTACGAACAACAGTAAAATGACTTAGCATACCTGGCTTCTTCCATTCTGAAGCCAACATTGGACTGTCAATCTGAAAAGTTAAATAGCAGCATTAGACATCTAAATGGTTCTCTGAAAATTAAATTTAATTCACACAATAAAAATATAATATATGTTTGAAGTAAAGTGTCTTATTAAGATACTGAAAGAATAAAAAACCAACAGAAACTTCCATGCTGTCCATACTCCAACAATTGATATACAAATCACATTTTAAGATTTTCTGACGATAGCAATATTGTTATAAACTTTTCCAAGTTAGACTAGATTATTAACTGAAGTAACAACACCATTACTCTATCTGTTTTTTAGACATGAAAAAAAGTGGAAATCCAAGAATTTGAATATCATTGACCAAGTTTCGTTCTATATCATAACATGTCAAAAATCATAAAAAAATCCAGCTGCTGTGTGACGATGATTTATAACAAACCTTAGCCCTATTGCAGCAGATGACAGAAGCAGAGATAATTTCATTAATATTTTGCTTCTCGTTGATAATGGTTTTCAAATTTATGGCTGTCACAACAACTGGAGGAATCTCTCCAGATATCTTTGATGAATTTGAAACCCCTATATCTTTTGGAGAATCAACAATAACCTCAAATTTGCACCAGCTGACCTGTAACATATAAACAAACTGTTAACTATGAAATTGAAAATGCATGGATTAAGCCACCGACATCACTTGAATAAAAAGGCGATTCTCAGACTTCAAAATCTCACCCGTTGTGGAGCTTGGCAGGTAGAAAATTTTGCAATTGATAGCCAAGATGGCCCTTTGATCTTTCTTTTAACAAGAAAAAGCTCCAAAGCGCTGCATATTGCAATGCAAAGTCAGGTTCTATTCTTGTATTAATCAACCAGCTATTGGGCATAATATCACACTTAATGAAGTGAGGAGGAAATTTTGAGATACTCATTAAGCAATGGAAATAAAGCTGAAATATCTTCAAGTACCTGTTATGTGTTCCGAGTAACGCGCAGAAAGTTTCCCCTTTCAAATCTGATGGAAGGGGTGGATCCTGTAAAAGTGAAACCAGAGTTTCACAGCACAAGATAAGACTAGAGTCCAATAAATTTGATATTAATAAACAAGTCATATGCTGATATGCATAAGTAAATTAAGTGATAATGATATTTAAGAGTAGAGGGGGTGAGGGGTAATACAGTTAACACAAACTGACAGTTTATAATTTTAGCACATATTATTGTAGTGAAAAAAATAACTGGATCATCTGATTGTCCACTGATGTACCTTAAATGGATAGTTTATCTTGAGTACATAGCTTTCCCCTACTGGTATGTCAGATCGCTCAAAAGCATATTTCCTCTGCAACATATATACGTGAACAAAAAGCAGAAGATGTGAGGTAAACTCTGAATGGTTCTAGAAAGAGAGAGTTGCATAACAAACTTAACTGGTGGAATCTAAGAATGAAGAATTTACAAACCTTCACTGGTGCCATACTAAAATTAGATACATTTAAATCTAACAAATGTTTTGCCACATCGTTCTTTAATCCAGAAGCCACACCCTAAGAGAGGGAAACAGAAGGCATCAGTTAAGCTTAAAATAGAAAACAACTAACATAAGGGGAAAATATATTTAGATAATTTACACACTTGCAGCTTTTTACGAAAATCAGCTGGTGAAATCCGAGACTCTTCAGCATCCTTTTCAAGCTTAGTCAATTCATCCGCATTAAAAGAAGATTGGTGCGGAATAGCATAGACGCATCTCTGCAAGTTCTTGACGACTACACAGCAACTGTGATATGCTGTTCCCGCTTTGACCTATATTGCAGAAAAAAATGGCCTTTTTCTCAGGGTTAGTTTGAAGAGGCCACAGCAAATTCTCAAATTTTCAAACATATGGATAGGGGCATTCTAACAACTCACTAAATATCATCTTTAAGGGCAATTTTGGTGCTAAGATCTGAATGGGGAACATCTAGGCTTAAGATCAACCTACGAGTTGAAAATTAGCATTAACTTTGCTTTAATTTTGCATCACATCCAATATGAGAATGGGAACTACCTTAGTTTGTTGCTAAGTATCATGTCTAGCGTATGTACTTGAAAAAAAGAATTAGCCAACTACAAAAAATACGTCAATCAAGAAAGTTAAATTCGTGTCTTGACCTGATGCCTTGTGTTTGGTTTTGAAAATGGATTCTAGAAACTAGAAGGTACATGAAAGACAAAAGGCATGAACTCTGATTAAAAAAAATGGGGAGTAAATGAAGCCAAGGAAAAAAAAAACATTTGCTAGTGCCTAACCAAAATCACATCAACAAAATAATCAAAATTGTCAGTTTTACCTTCCCAAATAGATAGAGTGTTCCCATATTAGCACCATAGAATTCTTCGTGAGCATCAATAATGTAGAAAGGAATCGAGCCATCTGAATCCAAATCAAAATCTAAATTTTCTTCACTGATTGAACCATTGCCCTCCACAACTCCACCAGTATTCCCAATTTCTCCGTTCCTGACTGCCTTCCATCCTGCAGTTGCACTGAAAGCCGGGTCCCTTTCTTCTTTAGCCTTCGCATTCAAGGTAAACACCTCCTTAGCTGCAGGCTCTACCTTTGCTTCAACAACATTCACTGCTTTCTCCTCAATCCCGCCTCCCTTTTCTGCAGAGTCAGAAGACTGAAAGCATGGAGCCTGACCCAATTCTTCATCTAATTCCATAACTGAGTCTTTCTCTTTCACTTCTTCGCAAACTTCATCATAACTTAACACCGAATCATCGTTCCCAACATCGCTGCCCGGTTCAGAATCACCATTTCTATCAACACGGGAAAATTCAGGACGAGCCAATAGATCAATACCTACATTCGACACTTTCTCGCTCTTAACATTTAAATTAGCTGAAATAGAACTCTTCGAAGCAGGCAATGGAGCACAATGTACCCTCCTACGCCTCTCTCTATCAGCTTCATCCGGCGCAAACTCAGCAATAACATCATCCACAATGCTATCAGAAGACACTACTTTACCCTTATCATCCTTATTCTTCTTAAACACCGAAGAAGTAAACATAGACGAAAGCCTCTGCTTACCCATCATGGCGGCTGCGGCAGAAAGAGAAGCAGAAGAGGAAGAGGGCTTTTTCGGCCGAGGCTCCTTCTTCTCCACTTTCTTCCTCTTCGGTCTCTCCGATTCACCACCGGATTCATCCGAAGAAAGAAGACCAGCTTGAGACCAGTCTTCTTCTTCGCCCTCATCGCCATAGCCAAGACCATCATCGTCGATGATGAAGCCCCTGACTTCTTCTTTCCTCTTGGCTACTAGGGCGTCATACTCGTCTTCATCGACCATGTCGTAGATCGGATTCTCCATCTTGACCTGGTAACCTCCAGTTTCAGATTTGCGGCCACCGCTTCGCAGAGCTTTGAGGCGTTCTAGGGCTCCGGCACGAGCCATGGCCTCAGATCCTTTCCCCCGCCGCCTCCCGGCATCGACTGGTTCCTCGTCCGCCATTTCTCTCTCTCTCTCTAGATCTTAGTGCAGACTGATAATGGAGTGTCTCACTCTAACTCTATCAAGGTTTCAAGTTAGAGTGGATGTTGTGAAATGGCGGGAGCTTTTGTAGTTTTGGCGCGAACAGAATGAAGAAGATGACCCCTTTATATGTTAAGGGAATACATTGGGCTTTGTGGAAAATAAGCCCATGAATTTATAGTATGGGCTAACTCCCGGCCCATTTCTTTCTTATTGAAACTTGAGGGAGCTTGGTTAACCAACGATACCGACAAAATATTTTGATGATTAGATAATGGGAACTTACCAAAAAAAAAAAATATATTGAAATTTGTTAATTTTTACAAAAATATTATCACACGATTTTTTTTTTTAAAAAAAATACTGTATTTTTAAAAAAATTGAAAATTTCAATATATAGTATATATAATCCTTAGATAATGCTCTTTTCTTAAATAGACAAGAGATTGTGAAAAAATGACAAAAAAAAAATATATATCCTACGGTATTGTGTAATTTTAGTTGTGTAAATTTTCCAACTTTGATAATTTTTTGCAAAATAGTATGTGTCTAAAAATTCCTGAATATTTTCGACAAACAAAAATTAGTATTTATTATAAAATGAGAAAATTATATTTAACACCCATTTTACTTTATTAATTTTTATTTTTATTTTTATTTCTATATTTGTTAAGATATACTCACTTTTATAGATAATATCCTTATTATACCCTTAGTTTAATGTAAATTATATGCTAGACTTAAGTGGAGGATGAAGGTATATTGGACAACTTTTTGTGATATACTTTAATAAAATATAATAGGAAGATATTTTTAATTAATGAATAAAAAAAAAAATATTCCTCAACTTATCCCAAAATACATATCTACAATTTGTTCAACATTTTTACAGATTTAATTTTTTTTATACAAAAATATAGACGGTTATTTGTTTACATTATTTTCACAACATTATACTATGTTATTTGCACATATATTTGCAATATGTTGTTTACACGTTATTTTCATGTTTCATCTCAAAAAAAAAAAAAACATTATTTTCATGTTGCTTGGCTCTATAAAAATGTAATTAGAAACAAAGATCTCTAAAAAATTAAATCAGTCTATTTTATGTATATATATATACATATATATATTTTAAAAAAAAAATACTACTCTGTACTTTGTTTAAAAAAAACATGGTATGTCTTCTTAGACATCTTATTTAGTGACCCTTAGCTGCAAGAGATACAGAGCAATGAGCAGCCATTGTTTTTAGGTGAATTGCCCAGCTTGAATTCTGCTGAGAAACTAGCATAAATCCATGCCTATTTTAATTTTATTGTCCAAATCATGAATTGGGAGGTCATTGTTCAGAAGCTGGTAAATGATGAGATTAAATATAAATAAATAAAGGCCCAAATACTGATAGAGCATAGCATACTAGCCTAGAAGTAGTACACAAGTATTTAGCATGTTATATGACTTGTGAAATAATGTAGCCCAATAATTTGCGTGTAGAGCTTTCAATCATCCAACAAAGGAAGTACAAATCTCAGATACACACATGAAGTTTAAATACAGATGAATACATACATACATATGTGTATGTATGTTATTCTTATACATATGCAAAAACTGATAGAAGTGAGGTAACTGTATACATATATCTATCAGTCAAAGCAAATGTAAACTAGCAATAGTGACTAATTTTGTCTGATATGATTTTCTCCAAATTTTACAAACACAACAACGGCTCAAGTCAAGAATGAGAGACCAAACAGTATATCTAAGCCGAAACAGAGAGGGATTTTTGTGCTGTTAAAAGAATTAGAAGGGAAGTAACATATGAACTGTCACAATCTAAGACCAAAAGGAGAGCATTGTAGCCAAAACTATACCACAAAACCACTGAAGCGTAACTGGTCTGCTATCAAATGCAGCCATGTTGGGCGAACTTTGTGATGGTCGTGATGGTGATGTGCTACCAGACGCAGGGGGAGGGGGAGAAATCGGAGGAACATCACAGGTACCAAAGGTTGCATTTTCCTGTTCATGTGACAGATTATAGTTTAGCTAACTGGAATAAGCATTTATTGTACCCTATTATCTACCTTTAAGAAAACAATTCATTTCTTTCATTGGTGATTTTTGAGTTGTTTTAATGGGAAATTAGAATGGGTCAATCACTGATAGAGTGGTAAAGAGTAGCACACCTTGCAAAAAGAAATGTTATCACACCCACATGTGAGATGACCATTAGCTTGGTCAACAGCTTCTGGGGCACCTCCACCATCGCTTTTCTGCAATCAAGAAATGTAACGATTAATGAGCAATCCGTGGACATAGATTGGATTGATGAAATCATGTATATTGTTGTGTTCTTATGTTTTGATTCAATTTACATTAACTAAAGGGTTATACCATGGTTATCAAATTCCTTGTTTAAATCATAAGACAAAATGTTCTGTTTTCCTTTTCCATGCCTAGTTTATTATTCCTCAGATTTTGCACAAGTGAATTAAGACACGACTGTAAAAATGCTTCTAGTTGAATACATACCTGGTAGTAATCAACAGCGATGAAGTTAGGCCACCGAGAACCAGCTGCTTCAGAACAAGTTTTCAACATGGCTGCTAATGAAGCTGAATTATCTGAACAAACTGCTGAGGCGTTCGGATTGTTGGGGAAGTAATTCACCAAAACTAGAGCTCTGGATTTTGTGTTCATAGGAGATGATTCAGCACGGTTTGGGCATGAACCCGAAATCATCCCACCATTTCCATCTAGTCAAATGCATTGGAACCGATCAACTCCACCAAGTCAGTGCAAAAGAACTACGTTTCAAAAACAAAAAGAACCTCATTACACACACTATTGAAAAAAACTCACATTGATTTTCTACCACATAGTTCCACTCATAAGCAATTCCTTCAGCAGCTTCTTTACTTGATTTTGAGGTAAAGACAACCAATCTTTGGTTCTTCTGAACCATGTCATCAACGGTTGGCCAATCTCCTCCATTCTTTGGCATTCGAGAAACTGGGAACATATATTTATTTAAGCCAGCGGCATTGAACACATTTGACAATCCCTTAGAAGAAGTGACATAGTCCTCAATAAAGATGGTGACAATCTCAGATGGGCTTTTGTCCAAAAATGATTTGATTTCTCTGAGCACATTGATGGCAGGTTGCTAAAAAGAAAAGAAAACAAAAGAAAAAGCAGTTCACAGCCAAAACTATAATAAACGAAAACTCAATTATATTTAATTATTTGTTTGTGACACTTACAAATGCTGTGAAGTTATAACATTTGCCTCCAGTGGAATGACATAACCAAATGTCATTTTGAAAGTCATACATATCTAGCATGAGCCCCCGAACTCCATTCTATCAACAACGAAAAAAAGTATAAAGAGAATAAGTGATTCTTATCAAAATCATACCTTTCAAAAAAAAATTGAGTTTAATTCCAAAATTTTATACTAAAAAGGAAAGAAAGCATATGTTCCAGGACAAGATTTTTATACAGTACATGGATTAGTTGGAACACTTATAATATATTGTTAATCAAAAGAAGAAATTAACAGAGTGGCTTATATTATATGCTTGATTTTAAAGCTAAGGGACAGGTAAACATGTACTAAAATAATCAAATACAGACCCTACCCTCATCATCAAAATTTAAAGTGAAAATAAAAGAAAGAAAGGTCCCACAATTTCATTTCACTATTACATTTTTCAGTTTATGTCCTCTTCTATAACAATTATTTTCACTTTCTTGTCTTTTTTTTCCCCATAAATCCTACATTATTTTGTACCACATGTTTTTCTTTTCATTCAAAAACATGTGCTTTTGTTAATTTCACCCCAAATATCTGTGGATGTACTATTGAGTTCCCAAATAAAATTTTAACCCATAAAAGAAGAAGAAGAGAACTTACATTGAGTTGAGAAGCAACAGTGTCTTCCTGATTCATAGGTGTGACCAGGAATGAGCCAGTGGCCGATTTATCTCCAGCTCTGGCGAATGAGTTGTGGGTTGTCAGCCATGAGTACTTATTAAACGGCAAATTTTTTACCTATTTCCATTTTTTTAAAAATAAATGAATAACACATAAATAAAGAGGAAGGGTAATCAAAAAAAAAAAAATAGAAAAATAAACCTTTGAAGTTGGGATGATAGGCTGAATCCGGGTACATCTAGATCGAGTATTTCCATTAGCTGGGCAAGTTTCACAACGCAAGCCGGAATCACACTCGCTGTCTTTGGAACAGGTTTCTCCAATCTGTGTAGTAACTAAGAAAATTAAAAAGAGAAAGAAAATCACAAAAATAATTTTAAGAAAAGTAGATAAATTAGAGAAAAAGGGAAGACCTTTAGTGCAGAGGAATAAGAAATGAAGAGGGATAAGGCGATGATGAAAGCCTTAATGTTGAGGCTGCTGATAGAGAATTTCATTATCTGTAAATGACACAGCACAACACACATAATTATAAACAAAATGTGTCATTTCTTTGTATTCTAAGTTCAAATGAAGAAGAAGAAGAAGAAGTAAATTTTGAAGTGAGAAGGAAAATACTCTATAGAGGTGTTTTCAAATGGTGCAACTGGATCATAAGAAAAAGACTAACAGAGTGCTAGAAAGTATTTGTACTATGACAAAAAGAAGGAAGCAATATCATAATATAAGTACGAAAAATAGCTCTAAATTATTGAACAATCCCCTCTTAATTATCTTTAGTCAACAAATCCATAGCAATATTGACACCTCACACCTCCAATGCCAAAAGAAAAGATAGTTTAAGAATTGTCTTCAAAAGCCAGAGTAGTTTAAGAATTGTCTTCAAAAGCCAGAGTAGTTTAAGAATTGTCTTCAAAAGCCAGAGTAGATGATAGATAGTGGGTGTTTTGAAATTAAAAAAGAAGAAAAAAAAAGCACAATACATGAGTAAGAAAATTGACTTTATTAACAAGCTTTGTTTCAGATTTGTTTATGGAATCTAAGTTTCCACAAACTTAACTATATCATCCTTACTCAAGAAAATATACCAGCTGGTCTACAAAATGCATAAGATTCAGAAAATACAAATACAAAACAATAAGATGAAAAATGAGTATAGTCCTATCCAAATTTGATGTAAATATTCTTAAGTTTCAAACATCTAATGCATTACAAACTTGATGATTCAACATCTCCTCACAATCAAACAAAAGCAACAAGTTAACTTCAACCCCAAACTCTGTTAGTTCTTGTAAAATAATAGTAGGATAGTTGGATAACAATGTTCAATATTAAAATATAGAAAACGAAAACACTCAATCATAGTGGCATTGCAGATCACAAATAGCAATGATATATGAGATGGATTGAGCAACTTGAGTAAGACAACTGACTTTGGATTCGACTATCTTAATGATATATGAGAAGCTAAGGCCTCAAGAGACATCTTCTATACGAGTATACATACATATATGTATAATAAAATGATCCCTAAAACCCAGTAACGAACTCACTTCATTAGAAATATGTATCCAGTCCAAGTTTACATTGTGTATCATATATGAGCATTAAAAATAATTTAAAAGATTAAAATACATATCCATTGCTTTCCCAAGAAAGACACAAAACCCATGTAAGAGCATATAACATTACAAAGGACAATGTTATCAATTTAATCTAATGAAAATCTACAAACTGAAACTCATTTTTGGAGAAAAATACAATATATTCAGCAAAAAAAGATATGGGTAGCCACAAATGAATTCATTTGGATAGATTATAACAAGAACAACATCTAATTTAAGATTAACCAGTGATTAAAGAAAATACATATTCATAATTATGAAGTAAATTTCTACCTATAAACAGGTCAGAAGCTTATTATTCAGATGTTAAAGAAGAAAATAACCACAAATTAAAATCTATTCACTGATATTATGGGTTTCAGCCTAGTTAAGTTAACAGACTTGATAATATTAAAATTTTGGAGAAGATATTGACACAAATTTTACAAAACAATTTCATACACTTTTGAACAAGCATCATAGCAGAAACCAGATAAAACCCAACTACTAAGAAAAAAGAGAAAGCTATCTGTGAAAAGAGCATAGAGAATAGACATGAGAGAGAAGGGTGAAGTATAAAACATATAGGTATAAATATTTTTATATATATATATATATATTACACAGACATGTACATATCTTTCCATTGAACCAGAATTGGACTTCGTAAGGCTTAAGACAAGAAGATTTGTGTAGAATAAAATGAAAATGTGGGGTGTGTTGAGTGACAAAGGGAAGAAAAAACAGATGAAAGACCCAAATACAAGCTTAACCCAGATTAAAAGTTGGGATTTTGTACAAGATTCCACAGCTAAATTCGTACATTCTTATTCAAAATCCCTTTTTAGCATTCCATGCAGAAGAACTACAAAACCAGAGCACCGAGAGGAAAAGACAGAGAGATGGAAATACCTTGTTAAGATCGTGATTTGAGATGAAAATGGTAGTAATTTGAGTAAGAATGTAAAGAAAAAGTCTGAGGAAGGAGAGAAAGCGTAGAAAGGAAAAGAATGAGAGAAAGGCTCTGAGCCTGATATGGGTAAAAGGTCTCTCTTTCTTCTATGAACCTTACTCTAAATAAAACCTCTGTTGCGTTTTATTAATAATAATATTAATTAATTATTTTCACAAAGATAATTTGATTTGATTTTTTCCTACCATTTTTCTTTTATTTGATTTCTAGAAAAAGGGCTTTTTTGTAATTTAATGAAAAAGCCACAAACCATAATAGACAAAGACAAGTTTCCTCATCCTCACCAAACCCAAACTTAATGTCCTTTATGGTTTGTGGCTTTTTCTTTTTTCTACCATTCAATTAAGCTTATCATCCCTCCTTTATCTCTCTCTTTTGTTTTTTTTTTTTTTACACATTCATCTTCCCCAATTAAGAGAAAAAATTAGAACTTTTAGCCTATCAGAAAATTCACAACAGTCTGGTCCTTTGACCTGTGTTTCTCCGTTTTGTTGTTATTCGATATAGTGTAAAGTGCTCTTTTGGCTCTAGTGGTTTGTTTTGTTTTTATCTGATCTGTTTCATGGCGGACGATGGTCGTATGGAGTTGGAAAGTGAGAGGGATTTTATCACGATAACAAGCGGAGAGGACGATGATGGAGGCCTCTTATACGACACGAACGATAAGGATTTATCAGACTTTGACGACCGATGGTGTGTCGTAGGACGTTTCCTTACGGAAAGAGAACTGGATTTTATGGCTATGCAACACAAGATGGCATCCCTGTGGAGACCTGGCAGAGGTATGTTTGTGAAAGAACGGGGAGATAATGTTTATTTATTCCAGTTTTATCATCAGATAGATGTGGATAGAGTTGTGGAAGGTAGTCCCTGGACGTTTGACAGGGTTCCCCTGATTTTTTCGAAATTGAAACAAGGTGAAAACCCAAGGGCAGTGCCTCTTAATAAGCTGGATTTCTGGATTCAGCTTCATGGTTTATCAACGGGATTCATGTCAGCAAAGGTGGTGAAAGACATCGGAAACTACATTGGCACGTTTGTGGAAGCGGATAAGAATAACTTCATGGGAATTTGGCGAGATAACCTTAGGGTACGTGTTTCTGTTCGTATTGACTTACCTTTGAAAAGAAGGATGAAATTAGAAAAGAAAGGAGGGGAGATATGTTATGCCAATTTTAAGTATGAGGATCTTCCAACTTTTTGCTTTATCTGTGGAATTCTTGGACACTCTGAAAAATTCTGTCCTAAGTTGTTTGATACCCCACTCCATCTGATAAAGAAACCATACAACCTAGACTTAAAGGCTGTACCAAGGAGAAGACAACATACGATCGGCACTAAGTGGCTTCGGCAAGGTCTAATGGCGAGAGGGGAAAGCTCCGGCGACGGCATGGGAGGCAGTACGACTGCTCGAGACACAATGTCTGGGAACTTCAATGGTGGCGTTAATCAAGGGATGCATCAATCGTTTCCACGATCAGTGGGATTGGATGGAGGATTTAGTGGAGCTGATAGGGACATCAATATTAGTAAATCCTTGGCTGATTCTTTGGGATCTCCAAATGATTATAGTATACGAGATACTAATATGAGGGAAGAAATAAATGATGGTATTGATGGTGATCTACTGATTCTTGAATCAAAAAGGAAAAGAATTGCTGAAGATATTTCAAGTGGGCCAAATGGGAATTCTAATGGAAGCCTTGTTACTTCATCAGGCTCAAAAAACTTAGTTGGGGCGGGTTCTGTGTCACAGGCCCGCCAAGACTTATGAATGTGTTAAGTTGGAATTGCCGTGGGCTTGGGAACCAACGGGCTTTTCAATTCCTTAAAGAGACTGTTACTCAGAAGCAACCCAATTTTGTTTTCTTGTGTGAAACAAAAAGTAATAAAGCTAGAGTGGAGTTTGTGGGTCGGGGTTTGGGCTATGAAGGAGTGTTTATTGTTGAAGCCCAAGGGAGGAGTGGTGGTCTTGCTTTATTGTGGAAAAATAAAAAAGATGGTAGAATAATTGGCTTTTCTCAAAACCATGTTGATTTCATGGTAGAAGTTGAAGGCAACCCAAAGTGGAGACTTACAGGGGTTTATGGTGAACCCCAAAGGCAACAAAGGATGGATACCTGGAATTTACTAAGGTCCCTGGTCAACAATTCGAATGAACCATGGTGTGTAATTGGTGACTTGAATAATGTTCTTAGCCAAAGTGACAAGCGCGGAGGACAACCTTATCCGAGTTGGTTAATCTCTGGTTTCGAACAAACTCTAATGGATTGTGATCTCTTTGACATGGACTTGATTGGTTATGCCTATACATGGGAAAAAGGGAGGGGAACTTCTCGTTGGATAGAAGTTAGATTGGATCGTGCCCTTGTTTCATCGTCTTGGCTTCAAACTTTTACACAAGCTCGGTTACTAAACCTTGAATTTTCTTCTTCAGACCACTCGCCAATCTTCCTAGAAGTCGTGTCTCCGGATGTCTTCATTCCCAATCGGCAATTCAGGTTTGAAAATGCTTGGTTAAAAGAACCGATGTGCTTTGAAATTGTGAAGGATTGTTGGAATGTTTCTAACCATGTGAGTGTGGCCGAAAAAATATCTCTTTGTGCTGAGAAATTATCAACTTGGGGAAAAAATGTGACTGACAATTTTAAGCTTCGAATCAAGAAATGCCGAAATGAGCTGAATCAGTTGAAGAACAAAAGAGATACTCTCTCTGTCCAGCGATATAGTGAGAAGAAAAAGGAACTTTTTATGGTGTTGGACCAAAAAGAAGCTTTTAGGAAGCAAAGGGCGAAGCAATTTTGGTTGAAGGAAGGTGATCAGAACTCTAAATACTTCCATAGGGCTGCTAGCAATAGAAAAAGCTTCAACAAGATTTCAAAGCTCAAAGATTCTAGTGGTAATTGGAAGGATTGGGAAAATGGCCTTGCGGATGTCGTTGTGGAATATTTCTCTTCTCTTTTCAGTGCATCGAACTTGAGTAGTGACATGATGGTTCAGAGTATTCAAAGCCGGGTTTCTACTCATATTAATGAAGACCTCCATCAACCGATTCTTGCCGAGGAAGTTCGTAAAGTTGTGTTCAGTATGCATCCAGATAAAAGCCCCGGCCCAGATGGTATGACTCCTGCTTTTTATCAGAAGTGTTGGGATATTATTCAGATTGATGTTGTCAACGTGGTTCAGGAATTTTTCACTACAGGGGAACTGGGTTCATCTTGCGGCGATGCTAATGTGGTGTTGATTCCGAAAAAGAAAGTCCCTGAAAGTATGGTTGATTTAAGACCAATTGCTTTATGTAATGTTTTGTATAAGATCATTACTAAAGTAATGGCCAATAGGATGAAGCCTTATATGGACCAAATTGTATCTGAATCCCAAAGCGCTTTCATTCCAGGGAGACTCATTACTGATAATATTCTTGTTTCCTTTGAAGTTCTTCATTACTTGAAGAGGAAAAGAAAAGGCAAGGACGGTTATATGGCTTTGAAACTGGATCTTAGCAAAGCCTATGATCGTATCGAGTGGAACTTCTTGGATTCGGTGCTTAGAAAGATTGGTTTCTCGGATAGGTGGATATCATTGGTGATGAAGTGTGTTAGTTCTGCAAGTTACAAAGTGATTCATGGTGGAAGAACCATGGGACCGATTATACCTTCCAGAGGTATCCGTCAAGGGGATCCTTTATCACCCTATATTTTTTATCTTGTGTGCGGAAGGTTTATCAGCTTTGATCAAAAGATATGAGGATAGGGGTCTCATTCATGGTTGTAAAGTGGCGAATGGCGCACCAAAAGTGTCTCACATGCTTTTCGCTGACGACAGTTACTTGTACTGTAAAGCTACTCTGCTAGAGGCCAATCGGATTCGAGAACTTCTTCATCAGTTTGAATGTGCTTCAGGACAAAAAGTGAACTTGGGGAAATCATCAATCTTCTATAGTACTAACACTGAGAACCAGGTGAGGGAGGATATAAACTCTTTGTTACAAATGCCTCAAGCAGATGAACGGAGTATGTATCTGGGGCTCCCAAGTACTATGGGAAGGAATAAGTCAGCTGTGTTGGGATTCTTGAAGGACAGAGTCAGGAAAAAGCTTCAAGGTTGGGATTCAAAAGTTCTGTCTCGTGCCGGTAAAGAGGTATTAATTAAGTCAGTTGCTCAAGCTCTCCTTAGCTATGCCATGAATGTTTTTTTACTTCCTTTAGAGATTAGTAGAGACATTGAAAGTACCATGGCGAGATTTTGGTGGAAGAGTTCGTCGAGAGAAAATAAAGGTATACCTTGGATGTCATGGGATCGGATGTGTAATAGCAAAAGCAATGGAGGACTTGGCTTTCGAAGTCTTCATGATTTTAACTTGGCGCTATTGGGAAAACAAGGTTGGCGTTTTCTAACAAGAACCGAGTCTCTGGTTTCTCGCATTTTCAAGGCGAGATATTTCCCACATGGAACATACCTCTCGGCCTCTATTGGAAACAACCCGAGTTTTGTGTGGCGTAGTATTTGGGAAGCTCAGTCTCTTGTTCGGGCGGGAGTTCGCTGGAGTGTGGGGAATGGCTCATCCATTAATGTGCTGAATGAACCATGGTTGCCGGATCATCAACAACCATTAGTGACTTCATCTCATCCGGCCCTTCAACAAGCCAAAGTGTGCAATTTAATGTCAATGGACTTGTCTTCCTGGGATGAGGATATTCTAAAGGACTTGTTTGAGGAACGTGACCAGAGATTGATAAGGTAAATACCATTGAATATAAACCACAATTCAGATTCTCTTTGCTGGTTTAATGAGCCCAATGGTATGTACTCGGTCCGAAGTGCTTATACATTACAACAAAAATTGAAGGGACTTGGGAATGATGTAGCTGCCTCTGATTTTTGGAAGTCGTTATGGGCATTGAAATTGCCACCAAAAATCAAGAACCTGATGTGGAGAGCCGGCTCCAACTGCCTTCCAACTCTCTCTCAACTCGCCTCTAAGCATGTTACAGTCAACACGAGGTGTCCTTTGTGTGAGGAGATGGACGAGACAATCACACATGTGCTGCTGACTTGCCGTGTAGTTACGAAGGTGTGGGAAAGGGTCGGTATTGGCACTACCGTGACTGCAGCAGGAGGCATTTTCCTGGACTGGTGCGTGTCTGTTTTCACGCATTTATCAGCTGAAAAACAAGGCCTGGCTGCTGCTTTGTGTTGGGTCGTTTGGGGAGCGAGAAATGATGTTGTATGGCAAGGGAAGTCGTTTAATTTTTCAGCCATAGTCGCCTCTGCTAAAAGCTATCTTGATCAATGGAAATACGCTCAAAAAACTCAAATTGAGTCATTATGGTCTGATCTTCAAGACTATGATGGGATGGAGCGTTGGATTAAACCTCAGGTTAATAGTATCAAGATCAATGTAGATGCAGCTATTTTTGAAGGACAAAACCGTTTTGGAAGTGCCTTGGTGGTTCGGGACCATCATGGTATGTTTATCGAATGCCGTACCAAATTACACATTGGTAATATTGCTCCGTCCATTGCTGAAGCCCTGAGCTTTCGGGAAGCTCTAAGTTGGATCAAAGACCAAACTTATAATGAAGCTTGGGTCGAGACGGATTGCTTAGTGGTTGTACAAGCTTTGCGAAACTCGACTATCTTGTCTTCTCATTTTGGATGTGTGATCCAAGATTGCAAAGCCATGTTGGCTAGTTTGAATAATGTCTATTTTTGTTTTGTTAAGCGGTCAGCTAATAGAGTTGCTCATGAGTTTGCCAGAGCATCTTTATTATTTCCTGATTGTACCTTCAGTATGGAAAATATTCCAACTGAGTTGTTGCCTACTTTGGTAACTGATTTCGAAGGTTAATAAAAGTTGATTTTACCTTTCAAAAAAGAAGAACATATTTGAAATTAATTTTACTTGACAAGAAAATGACAATACCATTAATAATAGTTTGGTCAAGGAAATTTGTGTTTGTGAAGTGAATTTTTCATTCGTGAGATGATTAATTTTTACTAAACAAGATTTACTTCTCAAAAAAATAACATTTACCTTATTAGTATTACTTATTATTATTCCAATTGATATATCATTTATCCACCTTTTTATTAGCTTGTTGTTATCACATCAACTTAGTTTAAACAATATGATTATGATTCATCAACATGACATTACATATAGTTTAAGTGAATATGACATTATATTATCTTTAAAATTTAATGCTTTGTTTTTTTTTTCTCTGGCAAATTAATTACTTGCCACCAAAAGTCTAAATTGTGGTAGTATTCAAAGTAATTTCCTGGTATTTCCTTTTTTTGTTCTTTCATATAATTAGTATGGTGTATTAGTTTGCAATATATGATTGGTTTATATGTAATAATAATTAAACCTTACGAGTTATGAGTGGTTTAATGATCTCACTATTGATTTGACAAATTTTTTATTGGAATGACTAAATTATTATTATAGAGTTTTTCTCAACCATCTTGATGAAGAAATTTTTAAATGACTGCTTGCTTTTTTTTTTTTTTTCTTTTTTGATAGTTAGAACTGAAAAATGAGACAGAATACACTTAGCTTCTACAATCTATATTGTAAACTTATATAAATATAAATATATATAATAATTATAAAGTAGCTGCCTAGAGAATGAGTCTTATGAAGAAAGAGTATAGAATATGACTATTCCAAATAAATATATTATATAGTCTAAATGATTTTATAAAGCATACGTATCTTATCATACTAATGAATAAATATTTATATTCTTTTACTATGTCTAAATTATATAAATCTTAATCTGTATTTGCAGCCTTGTGTGACTAATAAGCTGCCAATTAAGTTGGTAGTCTAGTTGTCATATATATGTATAATGTATTGATGCTAATATATTCTTCATATTGTATATAAATATATATAATATATCTGTCAAAGTCCAAACTTTTACATGGACAAATGGACGATACAATATAGAATATATGCCCACATCAGATGGCTATTAATTTCTCTATCTGGGATTCTCTCTATCTGGTTTTCTTTTTAAATATAACTTATTAATTTATTTATGACACTACATTTGTATTCATTATTAACTATTAAAAATCCATCAACGTTAACATAAACATAAGTCATAAAGTGGGCCACGGCAAAATCAGTTTCTAATGGACCATCAATGCTTATAGATTATAACTCATCCACCATATTAATTTTTAGAACTACACACTAAAATTAAATTATGTTAAAAATAAAATAAAATTCATTACATCTTATAATAATGATATACATTTTGTGATAGCACATGTATCCATGGGAGGTAGTGTATTTTCGGCATGCTTTTGCTATTAAAAAAGAAATTGTTGAACCTCTTCATAATGAAATATATAAGTATATATACAGATGGTAGTGTATTAAATAACAAAGTAACGTTATGTTTGAATAAAGCATTGTATTATTATATTATTGTATTAATTATTATGACCATAGATTTTAATAAAAAATGTAAATCGTATTATTCAATACATAACAAATGATTTGTATTAGTTTGTATTTAATATTTATAAAGGGTTTGGGATCCTAACTCGAACCTTGAATTGGACTTGGACCCCGACCCAAACCCTAAACCCTGTACCCGGATCCGACCCAAACCCTGAACCTCGTACTCGAACTCCGACCCGAACCCTGAAACTGGCCCCAGACCCCAAACCCAGACCTGAACCCTAGACTCAGACTTGGCCCCGGTCTCGAATACCAGACCTAGACTCGAACCCCGAACTCAGCCTTAGACCCCAACCTTGAACCTCGGACTAGACCCTAGCCCCAGATCAAGACCCAATCCCATACCTAGACCCAGACCCGCACCGTTGGAGTTGGGGTCGAGTTTATAGTAAAGATAATATAATTTTACACAAGCTAATAGTACAAGTCAATACCAAATATAGTGCTCTATTAAATAATATTAATACAATATTGTTATACCTATATATCAGACATCAATGAAAAGCTAACACGTGTATCAAGGTTGGAATATGAACCAACTTAAAACACGCATTATTAAATGCGCTTAAATGACTCGTCTCAAGAAATACAGATAACAGAAATACTCAAACTCGTCGCCATATAGGCAATAACGAGACATGAGTAATAACTATTGACTGATGAGACCAGCGAGAGAAACATGTCTATCTCGGGATAAACAAAATGCACAATAAAAGTTTTTCAAGACGAGTAGTTAATGAGTTTGCTGCTCATTGATCCACATACTCGTGGGTATGTGTAACACCCTAACTACCTTAGGCGTATTACGTGATTTTTAAACGTACTGTGCAGCTCGTTGCTAATCAACGAGGTTTATGGAAAAACGTGATTAATTAAAATTTTGCTTTTTAATTAAACTTATAAACCATATTACAAAAGACTCGGGATCCCGATTATAAAAATATTTACAAAAAGTTTAACTATTTACTGTTACATCAAAATAAAAGTCGTCTAACGACCAGTTACAAAAACTCAGCCTTGCTGTCCCGAGGATCGTACGCTCCAGGCCTAACCGCCCCGACATGTACAATCTCATAAGCCCGCTCACGGTCCATCAACTATAGCCTTGCCTTTACCTACACATGAACATAAACTGTGAGTCGACAGACTCAGTAAGAAAAGCATAATAATATCATACATAATTCTAACTGTCGTGTCCAACACGATACTGAGTCCCGCTACTGCCATGTCCAACATGGTACTGAGCCACTACTGCCATGTCCAACATGGTACTGAGTTTTGAACGTTCAAAGGGACGGTACTATTGACACGTAACAACCTGATCGGTCGAACCGGTCATACTCCGGCTGCTGGTCATACTCCACTCGTACCGACGTGTTACTATATCCTCTGATCGGTCGAACCGGTCATACTCCGGCCGCTGGTCATACTCCACCGTACCGACGGGATACGTCAATAGCACGAACCACCAACCAAGTGTCGGCTGATCGGTCAAACCGGTCATACTCCGCCTGGTCATACTCCACTCGTACCGACGTGACAGGGTTGGATGGTTCGAAGCCAACATACAACTAATGTAATCTAACAGCTTCCTACATGCTCGCTAAACATGTAATCTACATATGCATACCGTTATACTAATCTTACTCCGGATTCCGATTTCGGGTGTGCTTGGCCAACTCCGACCGGAATCGAAGCCGAGCTGACGGACATCGGCTCCTAAACCATAGAAATCACAACGCTATAAGTGACACGCTAAATCACTTCCCGGGGACTAAAACTAGGAACTAAAAGTTTCCCTATCGATAAAAAGCATGGCAATACCCCTAAAAACATAAAAACGAAGAAAACTAGGGTTTCTGAAAATTCCCCAACCGGTAGACCGGTTGCCCAACCGAATTCGGTTCGGGAATTACTGGACACCCATCCGAAATTCCGGTTGCACAACCGGAATTCCGGTTCCTCGCAGGAATTTTTCAAAAATTCCTAACTCAACCAAATCAAACCCAATTGGTTCCAAACCTTCCAGACCTGCTCTAAATACCCCAAAGAACAAATCTAAGGCATCAAACTAACCCAGAATTCACAGATACACAACTTGCCATTAAAGCTCAAGCTTTGAGTTCTAAACTCAAGCTTGAGCAATTCCCACAAACATGCATTCAAACCTAGTTAATTCTACTCAAATATGCATGAATAAACCTCTGAAATCAAATAAAATCATACACAACAACCCAGCAACAGATTCACCATAATTTCACCAAATTCACATATTTAAGCTTAAAATTTCCAAACCTTGAACAACACAACTAGCATGCATTAAAACCTATATAATCCATCCATTTAAAACCTAATTAAGCTACTGAAAACAACAATTAAACACAGCAACATACAGCTTCACAAACTAACATGCAACTTACCATTTTCACCTCAAAAACATCAAGAACAAAGAGAAGAGTTGAGAACCACTTACTAGTAACTAAGGATCACAAAATCAACACAAAAAGGACTTGAATCACCAAGGAAAACTCCTCCTCCTTGCTGCTCAAAGAGGGCCGAAAAGAGAGAGGCTTGAGAGAGTTTCTTTTTCAAGTTTTCTAATTTCTACACTTAGCATTTTTTTGTAAAAATTGGAGAATAAAAATAAAGGCATTTATCTCATTTACTTCAGCCAATAAAATAAACAAATAACACTTATTTTTCAAATAAACAAGTCACTAAAAGACAAAAAGTCATTGGGGCAAAAAGACTATTTTGCCCCTCCATTCTAAAATCACATAAAAAATCACTAAAGGGGTATTTTTGGGAAATTCTAAATTCCCGGCCATTCCCGACATTCCCAATGTTTAAAACCCGTCCCCAAACTACTAACATACTAAGTTGTGATTTCTACTGAGCCAAACGTCGAGTTCCAAAATACCGGACACCGGAAATGCAAAATATGCAAGCTACTGAATAACATAAATAACAGTATAATAAATTATTTAAATAGCTATAAATAATTTCATAATTAATCATAAATAACTGCTAATTTCCAAATTAATTAAGCGGGCTTTACAGTATGCGCTTGCAGCTCATTGATCCACATACTCGAGTCGTGAGTATGAGCTTGCAGCTTATTGATCCACATACTTGTGAGTATGTTCAAGGAATGAAAATGACTTCAACATTCATTCGCCTCGCTCTTGACGTGTTGAAGTAACCACCTCGCTAATACCTCTCTCAACGACATAGGAAGACTACGAGATGTATTGTAATTCAACATTTAACATTTTTCTACACAGATGGTTAAGAAAGATAACATTCAAATGGCAAGACCCATCTAACACAGTCAGCATAACCCTCTATAGAGAAAGACAAAGAGCGGTTGGGCAGTTATTTATTATTAACCCATGTGCACAAAGATAAAACGTGGGGAGTGTTCACGTTTCATGAACAATTAGGAATGATTAGATACCAAGAGAATAACTGTCACCATATACCCTCATAAATAGAGACAGAACTCAAAGAAAAAGGAAACGACAAATCTTGAGAGAAAATAGATAATATTGCTATTGAAAAACAATATCATTGTATTCTGTATTCAAACACATCTATCCTTAATAAGAGAGACTCGTGGACTATGAAGATTTAATTTCAAAACCTCGTAAAAACTTTCTTGTTATTTATTACTTTCTAGATAATTATTTATTATATAATTAATTTTGTAGTTTATTTATTACAAAAAATGCTAATAATTTAATTAATGAAAATTTGCGTTAACAATTTAGTAGTTTTATTGAGAGCTTTTGTAATAAGACACAGTAAAGATACCCTCCTAAAAAATACAACATTGAATTACACTCATGGCAGATGATACTCAACATAACAAAGAGAATCAGCCAGAAGAGACAACCCATCGTCCGGGAAAGGAGCCTCTGGCTTTGCAAAGAACGAACACTGCTAAAACTCCCCATCTGGAAGAAACAGTAAAGACTTTAATCAAACTAGGGAATAGATCCCAAAAAGGTGAAGTGAAGATGTTTATGATCCAACCAGATACGTTTTACTGGTGGAACTAGAAAATAGGCAACTTCGACAACACTTGGCTGAATCAAATCAAAGGAATGTCGAATTAGAGCGCAAAGCAGCGACAACAAAGGCTGCACAATGAGAGGCCCCTCAAAATCAACTTGGTCCATCTGTAAGACGACCACGGGAGAGGCCCTGAGGCTTTGAAACTAGGAGACAGGGGAACAACCAAGGGAATCCCTCATATACTCAGGAAGAACAACCTAGGAATGTGAGAGATATCCTAATGGATGGAAAAAATCCACAAAATCCTAGAAACACAAGAAATTAGGAGACTCGACATGACAATCCAAGAACTTCCCATGGATTTACAAACCAAGGGAATGTACAACCTAAAGTACCAGAGTCTTCTCGCATGAATACAGATGCCAGGCAAACATGACTTGGAAACTAAGAAATTCTCTAGTATGATGCAAGAAATGCAGAAAATCAACCTGTGATAGGTCGACCCCCAAGACATCCACAAAGGCCTAATCGCAATGATAGAGACAATACACACACTTACTTGAGTAGGGGTCATGTGTCAAATCTCTTCTAAAGGAGATGGCCAATGCGAGAATAGCCACAAGAAACTGGCTCATGTACAGATCCAAAATGGATCAAGGTTAAGGACTCACGGGCATAGCAGATCAACTAGAACTCATGCCCATGACAGGCGAACACGAGATGAAGGTGGATCTCGATGTTATTATCGAGATGACCAGGAGAGTCTTAGTAACTCTCAAAGCTACCAATTTAAAAGTTACTCAAGAATAAGGTTTATGAGTAATTATGACAAAAGGTATCGTGACCCTGATCTTCGTGAGTAGTTAAATCGTAGACAACCTAAACTATGCGAGCATTTAAATCATAATGCACTAGATATTCACAATCAGTTAAATTAAAATACAAGCAGGCAACAACCATTGGAGCAACAACCCGTGGATCCAATCCAATAGCCCGCCTAATCCCGATATTCTAACATAAAATGTACGATTGTTCCCCTAACTCAAAGGTTAACCCATATGACTCTAACGATCATCTATCATATTTTCCATTGTTACCGAGCAAAAATCATAAAAATTATAAATTTCACATTTAGCATAAATAATATACATAGAGTTTAATAAAATCTCTAGAATTGAAAAATTATAACTCTAATGTCTATTTTTTAAAAAAATAAGACCCACCACAAATATAATCACCCATAATCATAAAATATCAATAATTAATGATAATTGCCCTACTAATCTATAATCTAATCCTACGATCATTACATAATTTAGTTGTTTGTCTTTGGGCTTAAACCAAAAATGAATAGAAGCATGGCACCATTGAACTTGCAAAAGCATTCCTTCTAGTTCCATCATGTTGAACAATTCAGTATGACACTTGTCAAAGTCGATCACAGTTCCATCCACATACTATTTCAAACTATTTTTATTGCACCAAGAACCCTCACAATGCATATTTACACTAAAGTTCAAACTTGTCAGCAAAAAAACTACAAAAATTTACAATAAAGTGGATGTCATAAAGCTTAAAACCATGTGCAATGATTCTCACATGCTAGTTAAAGCCTATACCCTACAAAAAATAGAAAAATAGTTTAAATAACAACTTTATCCTACCCCAATAATCTCAGCAGGTCAAATAAATGTGTACACCTAACACAATACGTTCAACCCGATTTAAATATAAAACTCCAACAAGAAAACCATCTTCAGTGAATGAGAAAGAAAAAAAGAGAGTAAAAATTTAATAACCATTTTCAGTTAAATAGAAAGAAATAAAAAAGAGTAAAAACCATTTCGATTCACTCAGATTATAAATAAAATATTATAAATCAAGGAGAAGAGAAAAATAATTGTACCTCCACCATCGTTGTCCTCCATTGTCCAACTAATTTTTAAGCACTTCTACTGTCGTCTCTTCAAGTTTTAGGAATTTAGCTTAGGAATGAGAATCAATTAGAGTCAATATGGACAAAATTGATTGGATTTTAGTACTTAAACTGGTGTTGTCTTCAACATTTAGGGGTTTAGGTAGGATGCGATTTAGGGTTTTGGGTATGGAGGAATTGAGTGTCGAGAGAAATAGTTTATGAATAAATGTTTTCTAATTTTTAAATTGTACATTTTTTTTGTTTTTGTTTTAACTTTAACAATTTAATTAATTTTAGTTTAAAGTTTTTGATTTATTTTAGTCATTAGATTTAGATTTTATGAAAAATTACAAAATAAAAAAGTTGTGACTAAATCAGGGACATACAAGTGTCTCGTTACTTATCCTAACAAAGTGGAGATGAATTAATAGACTCACAAGTTTGCCAAGCTTAAGTATTTTTACCATCAATTTTTAAAGTTGTAAAAATCTGGATCAAACCTAAATTCTTAAAAACTTTTGACGAAATTTTGTCTTAAGAAATTGTATGAATTAGTGTTCTCAAAATAGATGCTTTAAGGCCCCTATAAACATTTTATACAACACCAGCAACCGTCACCTGTCCAAGAAAATTGTCTGCAAAACAATAGAGAATTATACACAATTAATTATTATTTATTTTGAAATGAGAATAAAATGAAAAGAGGAATCGTGCCATGGACTATCTGTTAATTAATAATATTTATTTATTTTGGGAAGAACATTTTAATTGTTGGTCTTTGAATATTGTCGGCATGCTATTCACATGTTCTTGTAGTTAATTAATTAGATTTATAACATTTTTGTTGTGTTTAAATAGTTCATTTTTAAATTATAAATAAATAAAAATTTTAGGATAAAATAATAGATTTTACAAAGACTTTTTAAGCTTAATTATTTAAGAATAATTACATAAGATATCACTTTTTTTTTGCAAAAAAAAATATATTTTTACGTTTGAAGAATATTTTTACATTTTTACTGTTTTTTTTATAGAAACAATACAAAAACAACAAGAAAACTATATAAAATTAATATAAAAATAACATCTAACTAATATTAAAACAACAATAAAAATAATATTCAGATAATAAAAAATTAACAACAAATTAACAATATTACAAAATAAATAATTCGTATTTTCTGTAAATAAAATCAAAAAAATCACAAAAATATTCAAAGTTTCGTAAAACCGTAAAACCGTATTTTTATATTATTTTTGTGTATTTGTAAAATAATCTCAATCAATTAAGTGGGTTGCAACTTGCAAGCACTAAATTATTTGCATAAGTATATTAAATAAATAATAGTAGCATAACATGCATGGAAGATTCTTGCTTCTTAGTTTATTGAATTAAAATTAAATACTTAATTAAGGAAAGACTCCAAAGTTAGTACATCTAATTCTTTTACTTTATTCCATTATATTATATACTTAATCCAAACTACTAAAAATGTCTCATTCTCCCCCACTTGTCTCCACAGTACTACTTTTATATATTAATAACTAGAGAACTGAGCGGTACTTCGCGCGGGTTCGACCCAATTTTTGTAATTTTTTATTTATTTATTTTTTTTACTAATTGAATGATATAATCTATAATATAACGTGTAATATATTAACACTTTTAAAATTAGAAACATAATTTGTTATTTTAAAATATGTAAAAAAACAGTGATTTTGTAACAAATATTAAAAATAGTAGAATTAGAAACTATAAGTATTTTTTATAATAAATAAATGAAAATAATAATATTTTTTAAATTTAATAAACTGAATTTGTAATTAATTAATGACGTAATTTTTATTTTATGTAAGAAACTATTTGTATTTTTTTTTCTTCAGCAAAAATAAATAATTTAAATGTTATTTATGAAAAATTTTATATTTTGTTTTGTATAGTTGTTGGAATGCATGTTTTCTTTTTCACAAAAATGTGTGTAGGATGATAAATATAAGAAGGATTGCACAACATTATCTATTTTTGATGAGGGATTTATAAAAATGTTAGAAGTAAAAAATTTTCAATATGAAATATTTAGATAAAATGTTGAACAAATTATGTGGATGTTAAATTTGTATCTTAATTTATAATGTGAAAAGATAGGTCATAATCTATCATAAGACTAATTTATCCCATATAATCAAATATTTAAATTTGTCTTTATCTATTGATTTAGTAAAATATATAATTAAAATGAGGAGTATAATAATAAAATGGTTATGTGCATTTTTAATTAAAAAAATTGTAAAACTATTAATTTTTGTTTTGTGGGATGATAAAGAGAATATTTTTAAATACTTTTTTGTGCATGTAGGGTTTCAGCTCATCATCGTTGTTTTTATCTTTCTTCTATAATGACTCAAGAGACAACAACATACAATTGGTCATGCATAAATACTTACTTAGAAAGATATAAATCAATGTATTGAAGTGAAATATCTTTCTTTTTTAGTTATTATTAGTAGAACATTATAAGAAATAGAATGTGATTATTTATCTTTTTTGTGATATCTGACTATAATTAATTATTATTTTTTTTATTAATAAGATAAAATGGGAAGAAAGGGGTTACTTATTTCACTATCAAAAATTTGTGACTAAAAGTAAAAAAGTTGTTAACAATTATAAGTTATTATTCTTATGTTGTGACTAAAAGGTCCGTGACTAAAAATATTAGTCACAAAAATTACAATTTATAGTGACTAAATGTATTTTTAGTCACAACTAAAAATAAATTAGTGACAATTTGTATCTAAATACTATATAACTTTTTTGTTGTGATTAAAAATCACATTTAGTCTCAAAATTTTTTTGTTGTCACTACAAGGTTGTTACTAAAAGTGGTTTTTTTATAGTGGATATTAAAATTTCTCTTTTATTATTCGTCATTGGATCAAAATTTTGTAACTATTATTTTAAATAATTTTTGACATACACTTATAACTTTTTAAAATTTTTATTTAAAAAGTAAATAAAAATAAAAAAAATAGATCCAAGCGAGCTTAGGATTCTATCATTATTAATATAATTTTGTGTGTGTGGTAGACAACTACATAGATAAAACACACGAATAATTCTTCAAAAATTAGATTATTTTGTTTTCAACTCCTTATCCTATGGTGAGTTAAGACAAACTACATACAATTAGTCGTGAATAAATACTTACTTATAAATATATAAATTAATGTGTTGAATGAATTATCTTTGTTTTTCAGTTATTATTAGTAAAACATTATAGAAAATACGACGTGATTATTTATTTATTTTTTATATGAGTGAACTTACTATAATTAATTACTATTATTATTTTTATTAATGAGATAAATTAGGAAGAATAAAATCTAATAACTATAAAAAGCCATACATGAATTCAAATTTTCAAAATAAATTTACGGAAATTCTCTATTAGAAGAAAGAAACATTGAGAGATTTATACCTTTTGTAAACTACATTGACAATAATAAATATTTGTAATAATCAAACTTTATCATTAAAGGAAAATTATTTTTTATGTGCGACATCTTTTAACTTCAAATTAATCAATATAATTTATAATCTGTAATAAAATTAAATAAAAAAAAAATAATACTGAAATGCCAATCTGTGAGAGCATTTGATAGCACAACTAAATTATCCACTCTAATGCCAACTCTTGAAACTTTGATTGGTTTCCTATAATGATTAACAATATCTCGAACCTTGATAGCAGAAAAACCAACTACACCATGTTGGAAATTATTTTACCAGGATCTTAGATCTACTCACAAGTATGTTTATTAACACCCTAAATATGAACTTTCTAAAACGATGAAATAAACACATATAAAGTTTAGGAAACCTTACATTGGGTGCAGCGAAATAATATGACTCCTTCCGTTCAGATATCTAGCCCTTGATTCCTTTCTGTAGCAGAGGATTATCAATATCTGAATCTAGATCTCTTTCTCTGAATCTTTGATGCTGAAACTCCTTTTGCTGAATGTCTTTCTTCATGATCTTCCTCACTATGATTGAGGTATCACTTGCTGTGTGTGGGCACTACTCATACACTAAGGATTTCGAAATTCAAGAGGAAGAGAGAGAGAGTGGGTTCGGCCAAAGATAGGGAGAGAGAAGGCTCAGGTTTTTCTGATTCAGAAAGTGTCAGAAGAAAAGTGTAATTTTCCTAAAGCCTTCAATATCTATTTATAGCATTCCACTAGGGTTAGGTTTGAATTATTTGGCATTAAAATAATGAAAATATCAGAGGGAAAACCCTACAAAAGTGGCTGGCCATGCAAGGTGGATTTGGGCCTCACTTTTTGCAATTTTGCAGTTTTATCTTTTCTGCATCTGATTTTCTCAAAAACGCCAATTTTCTAATTCAACCATTTAAATGCCAATTCTAACTATTTAATAACTATAAATAATTATTAAATAATATTGTCATTTATCATATTTATTAATTGAACCATACAAAGTATCATAATTAACAAATATGCCCCTAATAACTCTTTTTTTATAATTTCGCCCTTACTTAGTGAAAAATTCACAAATAGACATAGTCTAATTTGAGAATTATAATTGATTAATCAAAACCAATTACATGAGTCTTACAAGCAATATTATCTTAACTACTGCGGGGACCATGGGTCTATATAACCGAGCTTCCAATAAGTAGATCAAGAATTTAGCACTAAAATTCACTAACTTATTAATTCTTCGTTGAATCCACGCATAGAACTTAGAATTGCACTCTCAGTATATAGAATGCTCTATATGTTCCACCATATAGACACATCATTAGTTATCCATTGTTATAATCCTAATGTGATCAATGATCCTCTATATGAATGATCTACACTATAAAGGGATTAAATTACCGTTACACCCTACAATGTATTTATTCCTTAAAACACTTGACCCCGTATAAATGATATTTCAGCTTATGTGAAATGAGTACTCTACCATTTATGTTCGTTTGGTCAAGCTCGAAGGAGATCATCCTTTGCTTACTATTCGCCAGATAGAAGCTATAGATTCCATGTTTATGATAGCACTCCCACTCAATTGCACTACCGTGTTCCTAAAATGTACGTTTCACCCTGACCTAAAAGTAGGCTTAACTAACAAATCAAAGAACACGAATAGCCTTTCAAGATTGAGCCTAATCATATCAGGATTAAGATCATTTGATCTAGGATCAACTAGGTGATATTGACTTGAATAGATATTACGGTAAGTTTAATAAATCTAAGTCAAAGTTCAATATCGGTCCCTTCCGATGCATACTCCATGCATCCAACCTGAGCTTTACTTTAACCAATGCTCTGGAAAGAACATAGCACTTCTCCAAATGCAAGTAAACTCTGTTGTAGATTATCATATCAGTAAAACCCTATGTCTGATAAATCTAGGAAACTTTATTCACATAGTCATGTTTACTTTCCAATGTGTTGGCGGCACAATAAACAGGATCAAGTATGTGAAAAGGGTTTCAGATGAATTCATACATTATGTACATATAATCATGAAATAAATCATGTGAACCATGCAACATTAAATGTTATTTCTGATCTATATTAATAAGTAAATCTGATTATATTGAAATGAGTTTTATTTAGGGCATAAAACCCAACACACCATCCTTCTACAAAGCGTTAATTCCTCCGTAGCAATGGAACATACACATGAATAAAAATGAGAAAATATAGTAGTAAAGATATAATAAAAATTTTCTTCAAAAAAAAAATATATATAATAAAAGTAGATCTTGATGTACATTAAAGTCAAAAGCTTGAATATATACACTAAATACTAACTCTGTATTTTTAAATATTATATATATTTATATACTAACTCTTTGTTCTTGATCAATGGCTGATGATAATGTTAATTTTCCTTATTCTTGTTGAGATGAAGATGATTATAATTTCTACTTCACAACTATTGCATTTAATTTTTCTGTCATTGTTTTAAAAAGAAAACAGATGAGCTTAAAAAGTAGAGAGAGAAAGAGGTTATGAGGAGATGAAATAGAGATGAGATCATATTTATAGAAATTTTTTTACATGAGTTAATTTGAGATGTTAATTAGAAAAATTTGAAAGATCAGAAATTGAAAAGACAAAAATTATTTAACGTTGGGAATTAATTGGATATATACGTTTAAATAATTATACAAAAATAGATTAAAGAAGTCATCTAATTAATAGTATAAATTGAAATACATAGTCAGTATACGTTAATATATTCATTAATGTCATTAATGACATATGCTATTTAAAATACATAATAAATCACAAAAACTAAGAAAAATGAGAAAAAATAGGAAAAAAGATATTAAAAAAAAATCTGCCACATGGAAGGTTTGAAACTTTCCTTTATATATATATATATTGATTGACTATTATTATATAAATTTATTTAAATATTTAATTTTGTAAGAGTATGGGATATGGAGTTTTTAAATTGTTTTTTGCTTTGCCATGGCTGAATTAATAATAAATAAACCCTAATATTACTCGACTTAGTTCTTTTATCTTATTTTTGAGAGGGGATAGTTCTTGTTATCTTGAAGTTTGGTAATTGAACAATATGATTTGTACACCCATATAAATAAAGGATTTTACACTATATATTAAAATTATTAATTTTTTTTCTTTTTCACTATGGGGTAGAATTTTTTTTCTTCAAAAATATTGTGTAATGTGTTAAGTTTTTTACTGTTGTTCCGCGGTTATTTTTTAGTTATTCTATTAATGTTTTTAATTGATATGTTTTGTTGTTTTATAAAAGACAGTAATTTTGTAAAAAAATTTATATAGTAGTAAAATTGTAAATTTTTGACTTTTTATAAAAGCCCCTATAAATAAGGTCCCAAAACAAAACAAGCCCAAACAACTTTGGGCTTTGGGCCAAAAATGTCATTTCTTTTTGGTATGTGTTAAAAATCTAAAATATGTTACTTTTATAAATAGTAGTTTTTTAAAAACAAAATATTTTAGAGAATAAATTTGATATTTTATTAAGAAAATAACATTATTTATTATTATTATTATTATTATTATTATTATTATTATTATTATTATTATTATTATTATTATTATTATTATAAAAAGTGATAAGAATTTAAAATATATTTTTTTTAAAAAAAAAATTATGGGATAATTACATAAGACACTATTTTTTGTAAAAAAATTACATTTTTACGTTTAATGAATTTTTTTTTTACATTTTTACGTTTTCTCGTAAAAACAACATGAAAACAACAAGAAAATTACATAAAAGTAACATGAAAATAACATCTAAATAACATCAAAACAACAATAAGAAATAACATATAAATAACAAAAAATCAACTACAAATTAACATGAATACAACATAAAAGACCGTATTTTCTGTAAATAAAATTAAAACATTCGTAAAAATATTTAAAATTTCGTGAAATTATATTTTTATTAATTTTGTGTATTTGTGAAATTATCCCAAAAATTTATTATTTGATCAGAGTAAAAGTTGGGGCCTTGAGCGATGACTAGCTTGCCTTATTCTTTGGGCCGGGTCTTATACATCGATCTCTCATGATCATCATATCTTATGGCTTAGTGTAACATTAATCTATATTTTTTATATAGGAAATTACACTCTATACCTTTTTTATATTGTCATTTTTTATTTTTATTCTTTTTTTTTTAAATTTATCATTTTTTTTTAAATATTGTACCAATTTTGCCCCTGTCACTTCAAGATACTCTCCATGTGACTCTCTTATGTTAGGGTATTTTGGGTACAATACATATAAAAAGAGGTATGTTTCAATTAAATATAAAATTAGAGGTAAATTTGATTAATTGATTAATAAAAGTGGTATTTTTCAACTTATCCATTTTTTATATAGCTAAATTTAAGAGTAGTGATGTGATATTTTATATTTTTTTCTAAATTTGTGAGTGTTTCTTTTTTTTTTCCCCCCAAAAATAATATATATATATATATATAAATCACTCTCAATTTTTTCAATATACAAAAGGAAAATTTGATTTAACATACCTAAATATAAAATATGGTCTTTAAATATACTACTCAATTAGAAATATGATACTTATATTTTTAATATTTTTTCCTCTAAAAAATACCGTTACATTTCAAAAAAATTTCTCTCTCTAACTCTCTCACTCTAACTAAGTTCAACCACCTCGAAACCCCTACCCATTTGGAGTTCTCAACTCGCTCGTTTTCTCTTTTTTTTTTCTTCTAATTTTTCACGATATCACGAAGTATTACTATATCGCCAAACATCGCTAAATGTCTTTAATTTACAACAACGCTAAACACATCGCTAAATATCGCGAAATCACACTCAAGTTTTCACGATAACTAGCGATGTTTAGTGATGTACTATGCATTTTTTAGTCTCATATCACAAATACATCACTAATATTATTGCTAAACATCGCTAAATATGTAAAACTTCATCAAATATCGCTAAACTTTATCTCTAACCTCAAATTTGGTATATCATTGCAAATACATTGCTAAATATCATAAATTATTGTAAAAAAAATTAGAAAATTAGAAGAAAAAAAACGCAAAAAATGAGAGAGGCCGTGAAAGAAGACGGTGACAGGGGCTTGTGACTGAGGTTTTGGGTTTGTGTTCGACGACAGGGATTCTAGGTCAGAGTTCAACATCTGAGAGTGAGAGAGTTAGAGAGAGAAGTTTTTTTTTGAAATGTAAGAGTATTTTAGGAAGAAAATATATTAAACGTATAAAGATATTATTTTTAATTAGATGGTATATTAAAAGACCATGTTTTACATTACTAAACTAAATTTTCCATACAAAATTTCTATATTTTTTAAAATAATAATATTTTAATAAAATGGTAAAACTAAATAAATAATAATACTTTTTCTAAATTATTAGCGGTTTAAAAGTTAAACATATATATATATATTAATTTATTTGTAAAGTTTATCACATAAAGTTAAACATATATATGTATACTAGATATACTAGATAGATGTTACGTGCCAAGTCACGTATGTTAATTTTATTTTAGTTTTTAATTTTTTTTAATATCATAATTTTAAAATTAATAATATTCAATATTGTGATAATTATTGAAATTTGAAAGCATAATAGTGATTTAAATAAAAATAAAAATTACTATTATACTTTGTAATAGTAATTAAAAAAAAATTATTATTCGTCCTAAATTTATCTTCGGAATTAATAAAAATGCTCATCTGGTTAAACTATCAAAACATTCAAATTTAATTTAAAATAATATTTAAAATGTAACTAATTCTAAATATTAAAATTTGAAAATAATTTTTAATAAAAAAATAAACAATATGAACAAATTTATTATTAATTGCAACACTTTAGGTGGATTAATTATATTTAGGTTTAACTATGCTGAACTTTACGTGGCAATATCTAATAATTTGTTATTTTTTTTATTTTAAAAAAAATCACCCAATAATTTCTCATAAACCAAGAATTCGATTATATAGCCACATTTTATATAGAATAGACGTATATAAATGTTCACTATTTCAATATTTTTTTTCCAAACTTGGATTCCATATCGCCTTGTTCTATTGGCGGAATGGTACCTATATATATACTTTGTACTTAGTAAAATGCTGTAAATACGGATCAGACTTTTTGACACAATACAAAATCAGTACGAGTCTAGAAGGCGCGAGCATGACTAGGTACAAAAAAATACGAGTTTAGGCACGTCACGATACGATATTACAAATTGGCACGACACAACACGAAAAATATATCCTTAAGCACGACACGAAACGAGAAACATGAAAGGCCACATAAGCACGAATAGACTAGTTCAAAAAGCACGATACACGACAAGTCCAAAAAACATGGCAAGACATATTAAAAAACCTTATAATTTATTATTATTAATAATAAGATATGTATTTATTAATTATAAATAATTATAAATAATAATAATAAAATTTAAATATAATACTAAATATTATAATTTTATAATTAAAATTATTAAAATATAAAAAAAATATGATTATGTAATAATTTACTTATAGGGTGTGATATAAAAATTTAAATATTTATAAGTATAATATAGCATTCAAAATTACTTAAATGCTAGTGTAATAATCCTAGATCACATAATCGCTTACTTTAGGGTAATAACCCTAATTTCGGTTTCTCGCTTAACATATGCATAATAACATACATGAGCGCTACAACGCTTAACTCTACATGCTAGTTTACTGTCTTACCTGGTAATCTAAGTATGTGGAGATTCTAAATCCCTGGGTATTTTTGAGTAGGCACCGATAATCTTAGTCACACATTCTTAAGATTTCACAAATAGAGTTAATCCCCAAAATCACTTTCACATAAACATATAATTTGCATTTTAATTTCATACTAGCATATAGGGCTCGAAACGAGCTTTCTAACGATATCAAGAATGTCCAAAACGGAGTCTCAAGTCAAAAGTTATGGCAAAAACAAGTATACGAAATTTCCTAAGGAAAACAAGGCCATGCTGCGGCGAGGCAAACCGTGGCCGCGGCCACAACCTGCCTGCCCATGCCACGACGAGCCAAACCATGGCCGCGATGAGGGGCCCTGAAACCCCAAAAATGTTATTTTTTCATTCCTTCGAAAATCAACCTAAATTTCATACCAAACTTATCCAAATCATGCATAACCTCAAATTCAATTCAACATCAACTCATCTAAATTTTGGGACCCAAAAGAGTACCACAACAAGCTCAAAATAACCAATTAAAACTCATTACAAAGCATATAAAACACAAATCACACCATTACACAAAATTCACAAGCTTGAATTTCAAAGCATTCAAACCTTCAGGATATGCCCAAAAAATTCAGAGCATAAACCCTGAATTTAATCACATTTCTCAACCCTAAAATCCACCCGAAACCATCTAGATGCAATATACACAATTCTAGTAGTTCAAACACACAACAAACACAAAAATCACCTTCAACTTCATCAACATGGAACCACAATTTAAAGAACATCAAGAACATCTTAATTCATCATATAACTTCAGAGATTAATAAATCAAAAAGGTTAAGAATCAATACCACAAGTTCCTCAAGCTTCCCCAAGCAAGAACATCTACAAAACTACACCAACTCAAGCCTTTTCTTCCACAATTGGAATTTGAAAAAAAAAAAAAACAAGATAAGAAGGAGAGAGAGGGTTGGCTATGGGGTTCAAAACTCAGAATTTGATTTTCCAAATTTAACAAAAATATGATTTTCCTTCTGTTGAAAAATGCATTATGTGGTCAAATGACTAAAATGCCCCTAAGGCATAAATAATGTCATAAACAAATAACAAGGGTAATATAGTTATTTCACTCACACATACATATCACAATATTTAAAAATTTCTCATTTATCATAAATCCCAAAAATGTATTTTAGGCCCCGAACCCAGTTCGAGCCAAAATACCCATTATGACTATACCGCATCGATTTGTCAGAAAACACCTACAGAAAAACAGAATAAACATACTATATAATAATATAGTCTATAAGTACAGTATATCATAAAATTACGATTTTACTATTCTCGGGTGAAAATTACGAAAATACCCCTGACACACCAACGAGGTCTTAAAATACAATAAACCAAATAGTTTCACATATTAAATTAAATAATAATTTAATTTCTCATTAATACATAATTAATCTAGTTAGAGCTGCTAATCCGGTTATTAAACTTAAGGTATTACAATAATATTCAACATAATCTCTTTCAACAAAAAAATAATCAACATATTAAAATGTGCCACTATTGTCGTTGAGTCATAAAAAGTGCCAACATAATTTAAAACCTTTGCCTAGTGAATAATATGTTTATAAAATATATATTATATATATCAAAATAATTTAACTTTTTAGAAAATATATATAGTTTTAAAATATTTAAATAAAATATTTTTATACGAAAAAATAAATGAATTATTAAAAAAAATTATTTTATGTATTTTAATTCGTGTTTTATTTTGTGTTTATGTGTTGTGCTTTCATACTAAGAAATTTTTATTTTCATGTTGTACTTTCATGCTTGCCGAGTTGTTCCATGTTCAAGCTCATATTTTTCGTACCGTGCATAGACCCATATTTATTTATGTCATGCTAGGCCTAAGCCCATATTTTTTTTGTCGTATCGTACTCGTGTCACCCGTGCTCGTGCCAGTTTCGTGTCGTGCCAAAAAACATAGCTTGAATATACAACTTGAATTATGATCCGTAACCATCAGATCAGTGGTTTTAGTCTGATTTCCCCTCCCTGTTTGTACAAACAACTTGTGTCCTGAAAAGTCTTAAAGCAAAGATTTGTGTTTCTTTTAGTGGTGAGCATCGGTCGGTTTGGTCGGTTTTTTCTATATAAAAATCCAAAATTCGGTTTTTGGTTTGGATTGGTGCAATCTGAAAACCGACCGACCAATCCAGAACCTATATTAAAACCGACCGTTTTGAACCTCGGTTTGGTCGGTTTAAACCGCCCAAACTGAACTTTTTTTTAAAAAAAAAATAATCCAATTTATTCTATAAATATATTATTTTACATTTTACAACTACAAACATACAAATTAATTGTTCAAAAATTAATTATTTTATTCTTTTAACTTTAATATTAATAAAAAAAATAATATAGTATTTTTTTTATATTATTAGTAACTATAATACATGAAAAAAAAAATTAATAAATTAATATATATGTATAACGGTCGGTTTCGGTTTTTTCGGTCAGTTTATTACAAAAAAAAAAAACCGACCGGTTAATGGCGGTTTTAACCGTTAGCGGTTTTTTCAGTTTTCAATTTCGTCAATTTCGGTTCTAACGGTGTTCGGTAGGTCGGTTTGAACGGTTTTTTCAGTTTTCTGGATTTTATGCTCACCCCTAGTTTCTTTGCTCTCAATGAAAACACTAAAATATTGACCTTACTTTTTGCCAACTACAGTGAGTCAAATTAAAGTGATTAAGAACAATTAAATAATGATAATAGATAAAGATTAAATAAAGAAAACACCAGAGTTTTTTATAGAATTTCAGTCCCTTGATGGTGGTAATAGTCTACTCCCCTTTAGTTTTTATTGACTTATGAGTAGAGAAGAAAGAAAGCCTTAATCTCCGTCGAATAGTGATATTATCTTAATATTTGCACTATGACGTGGCATCCGAGTAGGTGACACGCGTATAATATTTCATAACCTGGATGGATGATTCTACTCCTAAAAAGCTATGCAAATTGATATGAAACTCAAAGTCATACATGAATGGTAGGATGTCAGGTCAAGATTAGTGGTGGACATCTGACCTGCTTGATCACGTAGGTAACTTGCATGCATCGACCATGGGGTGCGAGTTATAAATTTTAGAAATATACATCGTTATATCCAAGCTTGCATGACACGAGAACAAATCCCTATATTTGTGGGATTAATTCGTATCTCCAAAAAAATAAAGGCAATCAACCTAGATTTTCCAATCTCCTTATTGTAGTTATGGAAACAAACTAGTTTCTCTTTTTATTTCTTATATATTAAGAGAAACCATTATTCATGTAATTAACTCCTATAAATAGTGGTTTAATCTCACTATCCAGAGACACAAAAATAATTAAGAGAGAAAGCACTCAAGAGTGAAACCTTGAACTAAGATTGAATTGCTTAGAGATCATATTAAGAACTTTCGAGAGAGATTAGAGCATTCTTGCTCTCCCTTCTCACAAGTCAATACAATAAAAATGAGAGTAGGCTATTACCAATCATAAGGGGCAGAACCTCTATAAAATCTGGTATTTTTTATTTTATTTTATGCTCTTTACTTTCTGTTATTTAATTATTCTTATCGCTTTAATTAAGACCCACTGTCAATGACTAAAAGCGAGGTCAACAAGTGAGATGCCTCCTCTATCTATAGGGAGGCATTACAACCAATTAGTTTTCCAAAACTAATAAGAAATAAAATAGGAAACTGTTTACTTTCTATAATTACAATAAATGAAATGAGAAACTAAGTAGATTTTCTTTCTTTCTTGCTACTACGAATCTATCCCATAATTTTAGGGGTATTGTTGTAACTTGCAAGCTTGTGAATATATGGGATATATCCTTAAAAACATACAACTCGCATTCTTTGGTCAATGTATGCGAGTTGCCTGCACAATGAAAGTTTGTCGAGTGTTGTCGCATACTCTGCTCGGATATCCCCGACTTCTATCATGACTTGAGAATTGAATCTCTCTGTACAACACATTGCGAGTGAAATTGTCCATCCAGGTCTCAGGATTCTCTTCACGTGTCACCCAGAATGATGCCACATCACCTTGTGTAAAATTTAGGATAACAAGAGGAGTGAATACTCAATATAATAGGAAAATTTGATTTTCTATACTTACATATACCTAATATTTTATCCCTAAGCTAATACATATCACCATTGAAAATATATGACCACTTTATTTAAAACCTAAAAATACCCCTCTCAAATTTCCCATACTTTTTTTAGTGCAAAAACATAAAAAAAAAAAAAAATTGGTAGTCCGATGGGGTCCGATGGTGGTCCGATGGTCACCTGATGCTACTTTCGTATGTACAAAAATATATAAAAAAAATTGGTAGCAGATCTGGTTCGATGGTCACCTGATGCTATTTTTTTTTATGTATTAAAACATAAAAAAAAAAATTGGTAGCAGATATGGTCCGATGGGTCCGATAGTGGTCCGATGGGTGGTTCGATGGTCACCTGATGCTATTTTTTTTATGTATAAAAACATATAAAAAAAAATTTGGTAGCAGATATGGTCCGATGGTGGTTCGATGGGTGGTCCGATGGGTCCGATGGGTGGTCTGATGGGTGGCCCGATGGGTGGTCCGATGGGTGGTCCGATGGTGTAAATGGGGGTGATGTAAATGAGAGGTATTTTAGAGATATCATAAAAGTTGTCATATCATAAGTTATTATTTGTTTAGAAAAAAAATTTAACCAAATGTAAGCATAAAAAATCAAATTTCCCATATAATATAAGGGAATATTTAATTTTATGTTTAATATTAAAAATAATATTGAAAATAACTAAGACAATTTAATTGATCTATATAGCGTACTTTTATACCACTAAATCAAAATAATCTCTCCCTTTTATTCTTTTTCTTGTTCAGTTAATCAATTCGTCTCGTTGTTATTTTTTTTTCTCTTTCCACATGTGAAGAAAGTATATGGGTTTATAACTTTCAATAATATTTTATTAATTTTTTTTTCTCTCTATTTCAATCAATTCTATTATTTCAAAAAAAAAAAAATCACATTACACTACTAATTATTTTGGTTTGAAAATGATACACATTGTGATTTATTTTTCAAGGTAATCATTTGAACATATGAGAAGTATATATTTATTTACTATCATTTTGACATGTTGCACTCGGTTGCTTTGGAGAAACTGTGTTGTCCTAAAGTTCATGGAGATCTAGGCTTTAGATCAACGAAGGCTACCAACAAGGCTTTTCTCATGAAATGGGCTTGGAAAATTCTAACGGACAAGGATAGCCTATGGAGACATATCATGGAAGCTAAGTACATTAAAGATCAGAATTTTCTTGACTTGGAAGCTAAATCTTCAGACTCCCTTCTTAAGAAGGCGATTCTTCATGCTCGAAGCTATCTTCATAAGGGTCTATGCCGCAAAATAGGTAATAGAGGTGCCACTTCTATTTGCTTCAATCCTTGGGTCCTAGGGGGTACTCTCCAACCAACGCCTCGCCTACAAGCCTCTGCTGGGATTAGTCTAGCAATTTCATCATTCAAAATAGGTGGAATGAAGAGTTAATTAGGTGTTGGTTTCACAATGAGGATGCCAAGAGGATACTCAATATTACCCTTCCTAAGCGGCCTTTAGAGGACTCTTGGCTTTGGTTACCAAAACCCAATGTGACTTTACTATTAAATCGGCCTACAGAGTTAACTTAAGGGAGAGTACTAGAAAATCATTTGGGGAGCTAAAATCCATAATAGGCTTAAGAGTAGAAAATCCTTTCCAACAGCCTGCTCACAAGAGAAAAACTTAGATCCATCCTCAGCATAACCGACATTAGTTGTCTTCTTTGCTCTTTGGCAATGGAAAGCTCCTTCCATCTCTTTTGGGACTGTACTAGAGCTATTTTGTTCGGTTGTTCTTAGCAGATCACAACTAGTGATGCTAACATATCTGATTGGGTTAATTGGCTGAATCAGTTCATGAAGGAGGAGCATAGACCTAACACTATTCATCACCATCTTTTCTTGGGGGTGCTGCCATTATTTTCGAAATCATTTGAAAGGAGAGAAATTGTATTATCCACGATGGAAAATCAACACCTTTAATTTTTATTTTGAATCACATCAATGGAAGGCTTCTTGAACTTGTTGAGATTCAATTGCCAGCTATTGCTATGCTGTCTAAATGGCTCTCACCTCCTGCAGGCTGGATTATGTGCAACACTGATGTAGCAATCGGGGAGGCTCAGTCGACAGGGCGGCTGTGTTCAGGAATGAGGAAGAGGTTGTCACAAAAATTCTTACTTCTCGAATTTGTCATTGTGATCCTCTAGCAGGTGAAGTAGCTGATCTTTGCTGGGGTTTAGAGGAAGTGTATAAGCAAGGCTACAAGAACGTGATTTTCCATAGTGATTCAACCAATGCAGTGTTTGCGGTGCAACAGAAACGCCATGAGGTTCAAACCTTGCAGCACAACATCCAGGACTTAGTGAACAGGTTCCATATATCAGCAAGCAATCTTAACCTCTGGGAGGTAAATTTGATTTTGAGAAAGTGTAATTGTGTGGCCCATAATGTGGCTTAATGGGCAAATCGATACAATAGGTTCAGGAACATTGATTTGTTTAATTTTGGCAGTTTCTTGCACATTGGTTTGGCAGATGGTTGTGAGTTTAATTTCAGTTTAGGTTAGTTTAATTCGAATTGCTTTGTTTTTGGTCTGTTAGTTTTATTCACTGTCTCTATTTTTTAGCTGGGCTTCGTCCCCCTATTTTTTGTTCATTTCCATTTGTACCTTGTTTCGTTTCTGCAGTGTTCTGGTTGCGCACCATTTATAAAAAAAAAAGTAATTTTTTAGTTTCTTGTATACTTTTTTAAGAGATAAGTAACCAAACTGTAAAACATAAAAATTAAAAAAAAAATACTATTTAGTAACACATATAGTTGGTTACTTATTTAAGATATGTTTATGTTATTTTTTAGCAACTTTTCATGTTAATTATAAATATATTTAAGAAATTAATAATTATAATCAAATATAAAAAATTACCATTGAATAATATTATATATATAAAAATATTATCTTTAAGTTTATTATCAAAATTAATATAATTATATTTATTTATTATTTTGAAATATAATTTATTTTATAATGTTTAAGATACTATTTAATATTTTTATAAAGAAATAAATTATTTTAAGAAGAATACATTTTCATAATTTTTAAATATTGAAATAATAAAATAATTTTTTAGTAACTCGTAAAATTGATTAGTTTCTTAAGTTTTGTTAAAAGTTAAAATTTGATAATTTTTTTAATTTTTTTTAATATATATGAGGTAAATTAGATAGAAAAAAATTAAAACGTTACTTTTGTTTTCAATCATTTTCTTTAGACAAAAAATATATACTTCACACATATCAGAATGATCACATTAAATGAATGGGATGAGGAGATTTTGTTGGATATGCTAACTGAAAGAGATTTGGCACTGGTGTGGAAAATTCCACTTGCTACTGCTGGTAATAGGGGTGTTCATCAAACCGTTCAAACCGCCCGCACTGCACCACACCGCAAAAAAAATGCGGTTTAAAATTCTTTGCGGTGCGGTTTGAATTTTTCCTAAACTGCGCGGTGCGGTGCGGTTTGCGGTTTTGAATTGTTAATATGCGGTTCAAACCGCATCGCACCGCATATTATAAAAATACCAATTTATATATTTAATTAGGTCCAATATGTGAAGGCCCAACCTAAGCCCATTAATTATTGTATTGTAAAAACTTGAAACTTTTTTTTTCATATTTATTTTCAAATCTTATGGTATTTTTGACAAGTGTTCCTCAAATTTTATTGTATTTGTGATAGTTTAATTATTTAATGATAGTCTAAACCGCAAAAACCGCATAAATCGCACCGCACCGCACCATTTTTTACAGTGCGGTTTTTGCAGTTTTTTAGTTTCGCGGTGCGGGTGCGGTTTGAGAAATTGAGAAAACCGCATGTGCGGGTTGGTTTGAAAAACTAGTCAAAAACCGCACCACCCGCATCGCGAATACCTCTAGCTGGTGTGGATATCTATTGGTGAAAGGAGGTGACTGGTTCTTTTACTGTTAGAAGTGCTTATGCACTGCTGCAACAAGCTAACACTAGCAACTTACAACCAGATAACTCTGGTTTTTGGTTGAAGTTATGGCAGCTGAAACTCCCTCCAATGGTTAAGGATTTTTTATGGCGTGTGTGCACAAATAGTCTGCCTACTAGATTCCAGTTATCAACCAAACATGTGCCTATTGATCCATTATGTCCTCTTTGTATGGCTGCACCAGAAACTGCCATTCACGTATTGGTTAGATGTGTTTTTGCACAACAATGTTGGCGACAGACTCGGGTAACAACAGTGGGTATTGCTGCTATGACGTTTAGTGGCTAGTGGGAGGAAGGTTTGAATATTTGGAGCATGCTTGAGTGCTTGGAAGTGGCCATGATGTTATGGTCAATTTGGAAGGTCAGAAATGACATGGTATGGAATTCTAAGCAGCCAACATGTGAAGAAGTGTTGCTTTTAGCAAAAATTAACTTTGTGGACTAATATAATGCTAAAAAAGAAGACACTGATTCTTCTAATGACGCCAATAGGAATCGAATTGAGCATTGGCACCCCTAGATTTTAATAAATCAAAGTAAATGTTGATGGTGCACTTTTTGCTAGTGAGAATAGGTATGGTATAGGGCTGGTTGCTCGTTCTTCAGCTGGAGCAATTATTCAGGCAAATAATATGAATAAGATTGGTACGTTTCAGCCCCATGAGGTAGAAGCTATTGGAATAAAAGAGGCTTTAAGTTGGAAGAATACTGGATAAACTAATGTGATTGTTGAGTCTGATTGTATGAGAGTTATTAAAGATTTAAAAAAGAATAAAATTATGGCTTCTCCTTATGGCCATATTATTTTAGATTGTAAGGCTGTGTTGGCCGATGTTAGTATTGTGTCTTTTAATTTTGTTAAGCTATTTGCTAATAAGGTGGTGCACGCACTGACGCGATCTTCTCTTATGGAGGCTGACCGTACTTTAGTAATGTTACTTTACCTACTGTAATTGCTTCCTTTGTTTTGAAAGACTTGAATTAATGAAGTTTTTCATGATTATTCAAAAAAAAAAAAAAATGATCACATTAAAGAGTAGCTTTCGATGATGTAACTTTTAAGCTCAAATAATTATAGATATAACTAGAAAAGGTTTTTAAAATAAATATAAAAAAGAGAGATTTTTTTTAATATTATAAAAAAAAAAAAGAGAAAAAGAAAAAAAAAATCATTCAATTGAGAGAAAATGAATCTATTTAAGGCAGGCACAGACCCATTAACAAAAATACTGCATTTTAAAAAATTAAATGTAATTTTTTTAATTTCATAATTATATATTAAAATAGTAGAAAAAGCCCCCACAAAATTAAATAAATCTAGTAAGAATAATTATAATATAAGTATAAATATTTTTTAATGATAAATAAACCCCCACAAAGTAAAAATTCTGAGTCCGTCACTGATTTAAGGAGCAAAATAACAAAATAACAACAACAAAAAAAAGAAATAGTTGTAAAAAAAACCAGCCGTATTTTTATGAAAATTAGTAGTATTTTCATTAATAAAATATGGGTAAATACCGTTTTGGACTCTGTATTTTGCAAAAGTTATTGATTGGACGTTCTATTTTGCTAAATGACAAAATGAATTCTGTATTTTCCAAAATAGTACAAATAAGACACTGAACTGATTTTTATCAAAATAAAATTTAATAATAATCTGATCTAAAAGTGTTATGATAAAACTATTTACATTTTCTGTGTATGTTTGTGTTAGGAATTGTCTTCAAGTTGGTTCTTATATTAAAAAAAAGTTATCAAAAATTAAGCTCAGGATCCTATTTTTACTATTTTAGAAAATACAAGATTCATTTTGTCATTTAGCAAAATAGAAGATCCAATCAATAATTTTTATAAAACACAAAGTTCAAAATAATATTTACCCATAAAATATTAGTACATATTTTTGTAATTAAATTAGAAATTTGATCTCTATAATATATGGTATAATACATTTAGAAGAAAATGTACAATAAATTGTTTTAAAAAAAACAAGCCAAACACATGTAATATAAGTTAATAATTCAACAGCTAATAAATTTGAAATGGAAGAAAGAAAGTAAAGTACAATAATGAATTATAGTTTTTTGGTAAAGTACAATAATGAATTATAGTTGTTTCAAGGAAAAAATGAAAAAGAAAGAAAAAAGAAAAGCAAAGGGTTTAATGGGAAAGTTTTTTTTTTGGGTGGGTATAGGGATTGTTTTCTCCAAAGTTATCATAATCTATAGAATGCATTGAAAAAGAAGTGAATTATGAGTTTCTCTCACACTCATTCTTTTCAGTGTTTTCACAAGGTCACATTAAAGGATCATAGATTCAAAAGTCCAACTTGTTCTAGTTTATTATTGGTAGAATGTGGTTTATAAACTTGCAAATTTGAGAGCTTGAGTGTGTGTTGGACTTTGGCTTAATTTGTTTCTAACTTCTAAGTTAAAAACAAGTGTTATTATGAGCATTTAGAAGGGACTAATCATTTTTTTTTTTGAATAATCATAATTTAAAATAAGTGAACTTACGCAAATTATTTTTGCACTGCTATAATTTATGTTTTTTATTTTTTTTTAAAATAAAATTACATATTTTATAATTTTTATACAATTTGTTTAAAAAAATTATATTATGGGAAAAAGAATATAAAATAACTGGTTATCTTATCCTAAGAACGTAACCAATTACCCTTAAAATAACAAAAGGGTAATTAGTTACCTTATACTATTTTCTCATATTTTTTTTTTATTTATTTTTTTAAAATTTAACCATAAAATGATTTTGGAAAATGTAATTTTTCTCTTTTCTTTATTGATATTTTTAATTTGTGAATCTAAGTTTTTCTTAGTTCAAATTCACTCACCAAATATGTGGTGGTGGTTAGCTTGGCAAATTTTAAACATGAAATTTTTTGGCAAATTTCAAACTTGGGAGCAAAGTGTGACAATTTTTTTTTTTGAGAGAGCTAACTCTCTTGAGATATTTTTTGGTGGAGACTGCTTATGTAGTTTTTGTTAGTATAAAGAATTGCATATCTAATGATGGGATATCTAAAGAGTTTTAGGCCTTTAATTAACAATTATATCTCAGAAAATTTGAATTTGAAATGGAAGTCTTGAACCAACTATTTGTTTTTCTTTTTAATAATATCAGTACTATTATATAAACTTAATAAAGTTTATGTAAAATATTAAAATAAACAAAGGACCCTACTTATCTCCATATAATCAAATTCAATTAGGTCCTTCCTTTCCACCCATTCAAATGCTATATCTCATAAAGAAAAAGAAATTACTAAATCAGTATCTTTGTTTCCCACAATTTGGTACTAAATAAAGCTCTTTCAAAGCTGACTACTTTTTATTTTGTTTCTTTTTTGAAAGATTTAAGCCCTTAGTTATTACCATTAAACTAGTCTAATATAATATGTGCCCATCAAGTTTTCTTGTATCAAAGTTGGTATATAGATAACTTTAAAATGAAAGTATAGTTTTAAGTTTCCAAATTCCAATCATAGTTTATGATTTGTTTTCTTTATTAGTACCATATAATATTAGCTTATTTCACCTTTGAATTTGGATATTAATAAGAAAGTAGATAATGTGTCAATATTGATTTAGCTACTTTAATCATAGGTTTAAGCATATAAAGTGATCAATAATTTGTGGTGTCATGCAAAGCCACTCCACCAACAAAAAGACACTCAATGAGTTTCCACTATCACTAAGAAAAAAAGAGACCAAAACAATGCATGTCTGTTGGTCAATCATTCATTCCCACATCAAATTTCAAGTCTCAGATGTTATTGCTATGAAATTTGACACACATAAAATGAGGAATAATAGACAGAAAAAAGAACATGCTTGAACAACCAAAATCCACTGTAAACTTCTAACTTAATCATGCAAAATAAAGAATAAAGACTAAACTATGTGGATAACTGGAAAAGAAGAACTAGGACCAAATAAAATACTTGATTGATTAACTTTACCGTACCATTATTTTGCCCAAGGTGGGGAAGTGGAATAGTTCATGCTGATAAAGTATTCATAATTTTTCTGTTCCCATTGGCTTGGTCCCCTTATGGTCCAAAACACCTCTCATTCATTCATTCCCTTATTCTGAAGTGTGAGATAATATTGGCCATAAATAGCTAGTGTTGTTTCATCATCAAGTCAGAGTTCAGCCATGGCTAGTTCACTCAATATGGAGGTAGTGAGTGTAATCTTATTAGCCATAAGCTTCTTCTTTTACTTAGTTTCAGCAAAGTCACAAACCTATATTGTACACATGGACAAATCAGCTATGCCAAAAGCCTTCTCAACTCACCAAAGTTGGTACATGTCTACTCTTTCTACCATATCAGAGAAAAATTCCCAACTCCATATCAACTCAAAACTCATTCACACTTACACAAACTCTATCCATGGATTTAGTGTAACACTCACTCCTTCTGAGCTTGAAGCACTCAAAAAATCTCCTGGTTACATTCATTCCACCCCAGATCATCTCCTTAAACCCCACACCACACATACTCCTAAGTTTCTTGGATTAAACCCCACTTCTGGTTTATGGCCAGCTTCATCTTTCGGCGAAGGCATCATAATTGGTGTAGTTGACACTGGAATTTGGCCAGAGAGCAAGAGCTTCAGTGACAAAGGAATGACAGCAGTGCCCTCTAGATGGAAAGGGAAATGTGAGTCAGGTGAACAATTCAACTCTTCCTTGTGCAACAAGAAACTTATTGGAGCTCGATTTTACAACAAGGGTCTTTTAGCTAACATTCCCAAGTTTAAAATCACCATGAACTCTCCACGAGATAAAGATGGACATGGCACGCACACTGCTTCCACTGCAGCCGGTGGTTATGTGGAAGGCGCGTCTTACTTTGGCTATGCAGCCGGTACTGCCAGTGGCTTAGCGCCTAAAGCTCGATTGGCAATCTATAAAACTATATGGAGAAACTCTGTATACACCTCTGATTTTCTAGCAGCAATAGACCAGGCAATAAGAGATGGTGTTGATGTTTTGTCACTCTCTTTGGGGTTAGGAGATGGTGATTATAGTTTGGAGGATGATAGTATGGCAATAGCCATATTTGCAGCCATGGAGAAAGGCATATTTGTTTCAGCTTCAGCTGGAAACATTGGCCCAAGAGCAGGGACAGTAATCAATGCAGCACCATGGATAACCACAGTAGCAGCTGGTACTGTAGATAGAGTTTTCAAAGGAACATTGACTTTGGGGAACGGTTTTCAAATCAATTTCGATTCATTGTATCCCGGAAACTCTTCTCAACACCAAGTTGGCCTTGTTTTCTTAGATGGGTGTGCAGATTTGAATCAAATTAAGAAAGTTAGAGACAAGATTGTTGTATGTAAAGACAACTTGAGTATAAGTGATCAAGTTGAGAAGGCCGAGTCTGCTAAAGTGTTTGGAGCTGTCTTTATAAGTAACTACTCATTATCTGATTTTTATACCAGAAGCTCATTTAGAGCTGCTTTTATTGGCTTAAAGGATGGTGAAACTGTTATAAACTACATCAAAAATAGCAAAAATCCCACTGGAAGATTAGAGTTTCAGAAAACAGTACTGGGATCAAAACCAGCTCCAAAAGTGGATGGCTATAGCTCTAGAGGGCCATTTCTGAATTGCCCAAATGTGTTAAAACCAGATATCTTGGCCCCTGGCTCATCAATCTTGGCAGCCTGGTCTCCAATAAGCTCAGTGGCTGAAGTTCAATCAAGGTCTTTGTTCAGTGACTTTAATATCCAATCAGGCACTTCAATGGCTGCACCTCATGTTGCAGGAGTTGCAGCCCTGATCAAATCAGTCCATCCTGATTGGAGCACAGCAGCCATTAGATCAGCCCTTATGACCACAGCCAACCCATTGGACAACACCCAAAATCCCATTCAAGATGAGGACAACTTCGAAATCCCGGGTTTGGATACTGGTTCTGGCCTTATTCAACCAAACAAGGCAATTGATCCTGGACTAATTTATGATACAACATCAGAAGACTATGTTAAGCTTCTATGTGGAATGAAATACACACCAAAACAGATTCAAATCATAACAAAGTCTAATCACACTTGTGTTGGACCACTGTCTTCGGATCTCAACTACCCATCTTTTATTGCTTATTTTAATGGAATTGGTGGTTCCACTTCCAAAGTTGTGGAGTTCAGAAGGACATTGACCAATGTGGGAAAAGAAAACTCTAGTTATAGTGTGAAAGTTACTGCCATGAAAGAGTTGAAAGTGAAGGTTGAGCCAATGAAGCTAGTTTTCAAGAAGAAGTATGATAAGTTAAGTTACAAGCTGAGTTTGGAGGGTCCAAAGGTGTTGAAAGCAGAAGTGGTTTTAGGCTCACTGAGTTGGGTAGAGGAAACTGGTAAATATGTTGTCAGGAGTCCAATAGTGGCCACAAGTATTGATCCTGAAGATTTGAGAGACCTATAAATTTAAAGTACTGTAACAATATTGTTGGTAGTGAATAAATGAGTTAGTAGAATAAATCAAGTACAATTGGCTCTCATTTTATGTATTTTTGTTTTACATGCAATTTGGACTTATTATTGCTAAAAGACATAATGATGGTCTGTCTATTTAATTATATACCATTTTCATTTGATTTATTCATTTAGATATGTTTTGGCATGGTAAATTATAGACAACTGATCATCCCAGCAAAACAGATTGAACTATACCATTATAATTAAATGAGGCCATATTTATATGGCTAATTATGTAATCCCTCATTTATCAACAAGGGATTGCACACCTCAACATATTAGTGAACCATTAGATTATGGTACAATATAGATTTTTGGCCTCTAATGATAATAATTTATTAATTGAAAGGTAAGGACAAAAATAGCCCTATAATTGGGAACATGAATAATTTTGTTGCTATTATTTTTAAAAAATAAAATAAAAAAATTATTTGTATCTTCTTCTTCAAACCCATTATTTTTTTTTTGTTTTTTGTCCAGTTTTTTTTTTTCTTTTTTCTGTTCATCTGATTTTTTTTTCTTCATTTCCATTGAAATCCAAATCTTGTAGGGAACCATTTATTGATTTTTTTTGTTGGGTATTTAAGATTACAGTAGACCTTTCCAATATTTATAGTTATTTAGAATTGCAGACACCTAAAAGCTTCTAAACTTTTTTTCTTCCAAACTAAATGAGTTTTTGTGCTTTTAGTTATTCAATTTTTCAAAACCAAAGGTAAGTAGTTCACTTTTACCGTAAATTTATGCTCTCTTCTAATATATCATGTACATATTTTTCTCAAAAACAATTTGAGGAACACTAACGAGGCCAGCGGGGACTTTTAATTTTTTTGTGTTTGGACATTGTAAAAGAATTTTTCTTTTTTACAAGATTTGTTGTAATTAATGTTACAATAGATCATTTATTCTCTGCTCATAATAATTTGAATGCAATTGCATTTCACATTCTGGTTTCCCATTGTTGTTAGTTTTCTTTACTAATATTGTAATATTTTGAAACTTTTGACTTTCTTTAGAATAAATAAAATTTCTTGATAATGAAATAGAAAAAGATCTACTGTATCTATATAGTCTTTTTTGCTGGGCTGTCTAACATATAGTCGAAGGAATACAAACTCCTTCGTAGAAAATACTAAGTGTTAAAAGATAAATACATCTACCCAATAAAAGTAAATTACACATTTAACCTTGTTATTGTACTAATTTACTCAAAAGAATAAAAGACATTAAAAAATTGAGTAATTTGCGGCGAAACCCCCTTATGTTTTGATTTTTATACACTTAACCCCCTTATCTTTATTTTTGGTGGCAAAACCCCCTTATGTTTTGATTTTTATACACTTAACCCCCTTATCTTTATTTTTGGTGGCAAAACCCCCTTATGTTTTAATTTTTATACACTTAACCCCCTTATCTTTTTTTTTGGTGGCAAAACTCCCTTATGTTTTAATTTTTATACACTTAACCCCTCTATCTTTTGTTTTGGTGGCAAAACCCTTCAGTTTACTTTTCTTTGCAAATTTAAAGTTTTAGTTAAATATTACCGTTAAATACTAACCGGATTACTACTGTATCGACTTCGAGGTTTTACCGTTACTTATACAAAAGTGTATACATTGGTCATCCAGTTGATATTTAACGGTAATATTTAACTGGCGTGTCAAATTTGCAAAGAAAAATAAACATAAGGGGGTTTTGCCACAAAAAAAAAAGATAAGGGGGTTAAGTGTATAAAAATTAAAACATAAGGGGGTTTTGCCACAAAAAAAAAGATAAGGGGGTTAAGTGTATAAAAATTAAAACATAAGGGAGTTTTGCCACCAAAAATAAAGATAAGGGGGTTAAGTGTATAAAAATCAAAACATAAGGGGGTTTCGCCGCAAATTGCTCTAAAAAATTATTTCTCTTATTAAAAATTGTGTACCATCCGGTTATCAAAACTGGTTTTACCAAGTTAATATCACTATAGCTACAGTAAAATTATTTTTGTCCCATTTGAAGCATGTCAAACCTCAAACTCAAGTGAGGTTTTATATAAGTCCCCTATTTATATATATTTCAACAATGTCTTTTCCAAAAATCAGTTGATATATATATTGGGAAAAACCAGTGTTTTCTGGTTGAAAAGTTTCAAATTTGTTCTTTTAAATTAATATATAATTAATTGTTCTTTCTTTCCATATATGAAAAGACTTTAAACTTTCGTAATGCCGTAGAACCTTATATAAAAATATTTTATAATAATTCTAATTTATTATAAAAAATAATATAAGGCTCAATTTGAGTTAATTATAAATAAGAATAAAAATAATTATAAATTTTATGAATTTTTATAATTTTTATTTCAAATATAGCTTTTTTTCAGAAAAAAAAAAATTAATGGGAAAAATTAAAGAAAATGTTGAAAAATATGAGAAAATTAGATAAGGGTAACCAAGTATCATTAGGGTAATTAGACATAACCAATTACCTTATATACTTATACTGTTTACTTATGGTGACGTTTGGTAATATTTTTATTTTTTAATTTTTAATCACAAAAATGAAAGTAAAATTTGTGTTTATATAATTTTATTTTTAAAAACAAAAATGTTTTCTATAACCACATTTATTTTTTAATTTTAAAAACAAGTGTGTTTTATAACTTTTATTTTTATTTTTATTTTTTATTTTATTTAAGTCGGGTCCACGTTCAAATCTGGGGTTGGGGCTGTGGTCCGAGTTTGGGACTGGGGCCGGGATCGAAGTCCGGCTCCCAGGTCCAAGTGTTGGAAAAATTCTCATTACAAGAGAGAATAGGAGGATTACAATCAAAATACTCAAAATACAAATAAAAGTATTTCATCAAGATTACAAGAAATCTAGAAAAGAAGAAGGATATAACACACAAAAAGCTTGACCAAGGCTCAAGGACCTTTGTCCTAAAAGTCATTTCCTCCCTCATATGGACACTTAGGGAAACTCTAGAAATGCTCTTAAGGATTTATCAAGCCTCATATGCTCAGCCTAGTGTCTAAGGATGAGCATATCCTCACAAGGTTCTAACCACAACAAATGGTTTCACCACTTCTTTTTACAAGTGAACAATATGGCATCTATTTATAGAGTTTTCACTCTCATATGAACATGAATGACCACCATAAAGCCCTTGGATGTTACCAATCATAAATTGGGCATTTATGTTATTAATTTGGTGATTTGGAGGAGTTTTGGGCTGTTACAAAGGCTCTCAAACTTTCAAAAACGTGTGCAATAATATGCTGAAAAAAACAGTAACTAGTTACTAGTTACCAATTTTTCAGCTTTGGCCAATTCTTCTCCAAAGTGTTCCAAATCATTCACACTTGATTTTGAACCATTTATACACCTTATAAATGAATAAATCAAGTCTCCAACAACTATATTTTTAATAGCTATCATTCATTCACATTCATAAATAATTAGTAACATCTTTTACTAATTTAAGAGTGAAAAAGAGATGAGAGTTACATATTCAAGTGATCATCAATTTAAAGGATTTGCAACTCCTATTTTGTGATCATTCTACATACATTTTGTAACTCCATAATGTATGTTACAATTTGACAAAATTAATACTTTGTCACACTTAATTATTTACAACTTAATTATTTAATCTAAATATTATATTATATAAAATAATATAACATTCCCCCACTAGATTAAATAATATCTCATTTGTAGCAAATAATTTTGTAACACAACATTTTATTTAATCAATCAAACATTATATTATGGAGTAATATAATATTCCCCCACTTGATTAAATAACTTCACTCTAATAGAAACCATTGCATTTGTGCATAGTGTAAAATGTCTTTCGACTTGAATTTTACCTTAGTGTAATTACCACAAAGTTTATCGAAATTTTGGTTGCCGTAGCATTGAACCACTATTTCTTGATAACACACACACATTTGCTATGTTCACTCAAGAACCTTATGGATTGCTTTTGCACCGTTAATGGCCATGTGCACAAATCCAATTCATGGACTTTCTAGAGAATAACTCCCAATTCTCATAAGAGGCGGCACCACCCCTAGTCCATATAGGTGGAGTTTTAGTGTCTCGCAATACTTACACTTTCTTAAGCTTAAGTGAGTTTTCTTAAGCTTAAGCTCCATTAAAAAACCTTTCAGTTTTAACCCTCAATTTTCACCACATGTACTCATCTATAGATGGGACAATTAAGTACCACATTCACTCTATTGACTTGTTATTACCTATTGAACTTAAGACTAGATTTTTACTAGTGTTAAGATAGGTTACCATCAATGAGCAAAACGCTAAGAGAGTTTAGGTCCCATCCCTCGAAATTCATGCTTTAATCTTGAATGAAGATTAAGCGATTTGTTAACCTCACACTTTTGATTCCAAACGAATCATGCTAGCCAAATATATAGTGTTCACTTTGTGACCACTTTTCTCCTTAAGTACTTAAGCTTTGAAAATTCAATCATAAAAGATTAATTTTCACACAACTCAAATTCTCAATAATTTTGATATCAAGCATATCAAAATTAAACATTAATTTAGACACCAAGCATGTCTAAATTACACACTTAACTTTATACATCAAACATGTCAAAGTTATACTATATTTAAGACATCAAGCATATATCTCAAATATATACATTTTTAGTTTTAGACACTCAATATGTCTAAACTTCTCATATTGGAGTATGCACCCCCACTATCTTAAATTTAATTTCCTTCTTGAAATTATTACCACCAAATTTTGACACTAAATATGTCAAAATTTCACATATGCACATAGCAAAATATTAATTTAGAATATTAAATTCAAAACCACATATATATAATCAATAATTTCTCAATAAATTTGATTAAACTCAAATCTCACCCCCACATTTAACCATAAAGTTAAAATACCACATATCACTTTAAAATAAATCTCTTTATTTTATTTTGTTCTCTACACATTATCTTTCAAAATAATGTGCACTCAAAATTATCATGAACCTTTCGATATCACATGATAATCTCTCCAAATACCACTTACAAATTAATAGAATTATTTTATCTATTATTTGTCCTTTATTAACAAAATTATACTTAAAATTTGTTAATAGATAACACAAAATTCACAAAATGATAAAATTGCTTCTTCAATTTTATGGTTATCTCCTCATTGAGATTAGTCCAAAGTTAATAAAATTACTTCTCATCAATTTTATTTCACCACTTTACTTTTTAAGATTCAAAATTGCTTCTCCAATTTTATAATCTTTTATCTCATTATTTGAATCCACAATGATCCACTTTCTTTGAGTCTAAAATTGTCCTTCCAATTGTATGAGCTCATTTCACAATATAGATCCACTTTGATCACTATGCTCTTGCTATGAAATGAACAAACACAAAAAAGTGTAACTCACATAGTTCACTTTTTCTTATCTCATAAAATGAGATGATTATCACCAAAACGGAACTTCATTTCCAAGTAACTATCTTTAATCATAATATAGTTTCACAATAATAATGATAGAATGAACATATTTTTCTTATCATCATCTCCATTATCATACCATATAGTACATATATTAATATGATAATTTATATACATATATTAATACACAAAATTAATATATAACTCCCATAAAATTATAACTCTCAAATAATTTTATATTAATTAATATTGTATATATGTTACCATACTATCATAAATAACATATACAAAATATCAATATTAATTCCACAATTATATATATGTTACATATCATATATATTAACATACAAATACATTAATATGCATATACACAATATATATATCATGTATGCATGTATATAGAAATCACTATTTCTACATATTTATTCTCACAAATATATATATGTAATTATATCTCATGCTCATCATATAATATACATATAACTCACATATGTCACATATTATATGATATATATATATCTCTCTCACATATATACATATAATAATATGTTATAATCTCAATTATAATATTATATATCACTATATATAATAATATAATATACACATATCATATACATTAACATGTAAAAACTTTATACCAAAATACCATATCTCATCATATGAATATGTTAATATATATTACTATTAAATAAATAAGATATCACAAAATAAATCCACCATGCTTACCCATGGATGGCTTGAATCTCTTACCACATTATTTTTCTTCTCATGATCTTGATTGATGGTCTCCCTCATGGATAATTTTCTTTGATTGTTTGATCTCCATGGCATGTCTTTTAGAAAGAAGAATATGCCACATAAATGACTTTTAGATTGTTGGAAAAATTCTCATTACAAGAGAGAATAGGAGGATTACAATCAAAATACTCAAAATACAAATAAAAGTATTTCATCAAGATTACAAGAAATCTAGAAAAGAAGAAGGATATAACACACAAAAAGCTTGACCAAGGCTCAAGGACCTTTGTCCTAAAAGTCATTTCCTCCCTCATATGGACACTTAGGGAAACTCTAGAAATGCTCTTAAGGATTTATCAAGCCTCATATGCTCAGCCTAGTGTCTAAGGATGAGCATATCCTCACAAGGTTCTAACCACAACAAATGGTTTCACCACTTCTTTTTACAAGTGAACAATATGGCATCTATTTATAGAGTTTTCACTCTCATATGAACATGAATGACCACCATAAAGCCCTTGGATGTTACCAATCATAAATTGGGCATTTATGTTATTAATTTGGTGATTTGGAGGAGTTTTGGGCTGTTACAAAGGCTCTCAAACTTTCAAAAACGTGTGCAATAATATGCTGAAAAAAACAGTAACTAGTTACTAGTTACCAATTTTTCAGCTTTGGCCAATTCTTCTCCAAAGTGTTCCAAATCATTCACACTTGATTTTGAACCATTTATACACCTTATAAATGAATAAATCAAGTCTCCAACAACTATATTTTTAATAGCTATCATTCATTCACATTCATAAATAATTAGTAACATCTTTTACTAATTTAAGAGTGAAAAAGAGATGAGAGTTACATATTCAAGTGATCATCAATTTAAAGGATTTGCAACTCCTATTTTGTGATCATTCTACATACATTTTGTAACTCCATAATGTATGTTACAATTTGACAAAATTAATACTTTGTCACACTTAATTATTTACAACTTAATTATTTAATCTAAATATTATATTATATAAAATAATATAACACCAAGTTGGAGTCGAAGTCCAAAATATTGATTAAAAAATAAAAACTATTTAAAAAAATTTTAAAAGTGATTTTTATTTTGTTTTTCAAATTTTAATTCTCAATAAAAAAAATTGAAAAAATAAAAGCAGTTTTATAAAACATATTTTTGGAAAATATTTTTACTTTTCTAATTAAAAAATAAAAAAATTAATTGAAAAAGTGTATACCAAATGCACCTTTATTTTTTCTAAATTTTTTTCATAAAATTAAATTTTTTGTGAAAAAAAACTATATTTTTACAAACTCATATCTTAAAAACCATATAAATGAAAATTTCCCATATTATATTTACAGTAATTTTATATAGTAATAACGATTGTTTATTGTTATTGTTGTTATATTGATATTTTTTTGTATTTTGATTTTTATTTAAGGTAATTTTATTTAGTTATAATCTCTCAATTAGAATATAATTTATTTAAACTCAAATATATTCTTAAATAAAAATTTTATATTTGAAAAAAAAAAGAGAGATTAAAATAAGATTGTGGCACTAAAGCTCTTTCAAAAGTGCCAATATTCAAACTTTTTTTTTTCTTTTCTTTTCTCTTCTTTTATGAAATATTAGAGTCCTTAATATTTTCTTTTGATGAAAAGTGCTACACATTTCTACACTTTTCTTATCTAGAAAATTGTAGTATTAACTACATATAAAACTAAAAAAATTAGAGAAAACTAGAATTACTTAGAAACTATATTTGTAAGCTGAGAAACTTAGAAAATTCTAGAATATCTTAGAAAGTTAAATTGTAATTCTAGAATATCTTGGAAAATTCTAGTATCAACCTTAGCTCCCTATAAATACCAAGCTTGGGTTGAGGAGTTAGTGTAACAAAACAACACCAAACAACCAACATCCAAACTATCAATAAAGTTTACTACCTTCTCATACAACCCTCTCTTCTAAGCCAAAACCATTTTCAACAACTATTCATTAACATCACTACTTTAATTACCATAACAACCATTAAACATTTATTCCTCATATCCATCTATTCAAATATAAATCAATACAAATTTATTCATAAACCATCACCTTTTATGAAATTAGTATAATGAGTGTCCATCAAGTTTGATTTGGTACCAAATTTGGTAAATAACTTTAAAATGAAAGTACAATAAGTTCTCATAATTCCAATCATATGTATTAGTTCTTTAATTAGAATCGTTTGTTTGTGTATTGGCACAGGGATTATTTTCTTTAAATATCCAATAAATATAAAAAGTGACAAGTGACCAATAATGATGTTTCTTTCTTTCATTCTTTTTTACAAGGCTACACTAAAAGGATAATTTGTCCTAGTTCATTATTGGTAAAACATGTAATTTTTTAAACATGCAAAGCTTGAAAGTGTGTATTAAAGTTGAAAAAGATGCGTTAAACGTGGATTACTAAAGTTAAAACACAAGTTAATAAATTCAGATTATCTACATAATAAATAATAAATAAATAAATAAATGGTTTTTGAGTTTTTAATTATATATACTACATATATTAGGGACATATACATCAAATATAATTTTTTATAATTTTTTTACAATTTTACGTTTAATTTTTTTTTATATTTTTACGGTGTTTTATAATAATAATACGAAAATAACAAGAAAACTATAGTAACATGAAAATAACATCAAAACAATAACAAAAAATTAACAACAAATTAACAAGAGTACAACACAAAAATATCATACTTTTTGTAAATAAAATTATAAAAATCGTAAAAATATTTAAAATTGAGTACAACTGTATTTTTGTTATTATTTTTATGTATTTGTGAAATAATTCGATAAATTGATAATTACCTCTTTTTATTATACATTCACCAAAAATAGATGTAAAATAAATTTAATTGAAATATTACATGTTTTATAATTGAACGGCTCACTATACCCTCACTATAAGACATGTTGTTTACCTAATAAAGCATGTCGTTTATCTAATAAAATATGTTATTTATTGTATTTTAGGCATGCTGTTTACCTAATAAGACGTGTCGTTTATCTTATTTTAGGGTAGTAATTTTTGTTGGCCTTATTTAAGACTGTCGTTTACATTATTTTAGGCACATTATTTACCTTATTTTAAGACATGTTTACCGAATATTGCATGTCGTTTACTTAAATTAATGCATGTTTTACCTAATAAAGCATGTTGGTTACTTTATTATAGGGTAGTATTTTTGTTTACCTTATTTAAGGCACGTCGTTTACCTTATTTAAGACATGTCGTTCACCTTATTTTAAGCATGTTATTTACCTTATTTTAAGACACGTTGTTTACCCAATATTGTATGTCATTTACCTAAATTAAGACATGTTATTTACCTAATAAAGCATGTTGTTTATCTAATTTAAAGCACATTATTTATGTAAAATAAATTTATGCCACATATAGAATGATCCATTAATTGTTAAGATGACTAGCATGAATGCTATAGCAAAGTTGTTAACTAATTAATTAATTTGGAGAATAGCAATGAAAAAAATATACTTAAATTATAAAATTATTTTTCATTAATTTTTTTTATGATTGATAAGACCAACATAGATGATATATAGTAAACATGATTTCTTCTTAATTCATTTAGTATATTATAAACATTGCAGTTAAAATTACAGCTTAACCATACATGCATGCAAATGCAATTGTAGTAGAAAATAATTAATAAGAAAAGAACAAAAATCTCTTAAATTATTTAGAGAAAATAAAAATAGAAAAAGTGAGAAGAGCATAAAAGAGATTGAGAGGGACAAAACTAGTATAGTGTTTGAAAAAAGAGGTAAAAATGATAAATTTTAAAAGGGTGAGTAAAATTAAAAGAAGGCAATATAAAAAAAATATAAAGTCCAATTTTTTCTATAATAAATGGAAATAATATTTGGTTAAGCCCAGAAGCTATTGGACCACACCCAGAAGCCCACTCAAAATGTGTACAAGATAACTTCAAAATCCCTCGCCTGGATGCTGATGCTGGCCATTAAGGGTGTTCGCGGTGCGGTACAGTTTTTGACTATTTTTTCAAACCAATCTGCACATGCACTTTTTTTAATTTATCAAACCGCACCCACACTGTAAACTTAAAAATTGTAGAAATCACACTGTAAAAAATGGTGCAATGCGGTACGATTTTTGGAGTTTCTGCGATTTGGACTATCACTAATAATTAAACTATCACAAATACAACAAATTTTGAACATCACTTATTAAAAAAATCATAAGGCTTGAAAATAAATATGAAAAAAATTAAGTTTTAATAATACAATAATTTGTGGATTTTGGATTGGATATTCACATATTAAACCTAAATAAATATAAAAATTAATATTTCTATAATGTGCGGTGCGGTACAGTATGAACCACACATTAACAATTCAAAATCGCAAACCGCACTGCACCGCGCGGTTAGGAAAAATTCAAACCGCGACCGCACCGCAAAGAATTTCAAACTATATTTTTTTACAGTGCGGTGCGGTACGGACAATTTGAACAATTTAAGTGGTTTGATAAACACACCTACTGGCCATATCCAGCTCAACAAGGCAGGAGCTTGTTTATGATGCAAAATTAGTGGAATGAAATACATACCAAAATAGATTCAAATCATTACAATATTTTCTAATCACTCTTGTGATGGATGGTTTAAGTTCTAGTAGTGGTTCCAGAGTTACAAAGATATTTTTTAAAGGTGTTGAAAGCAAAAGTTTTTCTAGGCTCACTGATCATTTATGTAGATAAGTCTGATATATAGTGGCCACAAATATTTTATCATTAATCCTTGTAAAGTACTAATTATGGCCTACTTTAAATAATGATGCATTTCGAAACATGTTATTACTCAAAAACAAGCCATTGTCTTTTTTATCGCAAATTGAGATTTCACCGACAAAAAAACTAGGCTACCACAAAGGAGTGAAGCTCCCTAACTAATGCAACTGAGTCTGCAAGTCTAATGCAAGACCTTTCAACAAACACAAAATTACAAGAACATATATATCCTTGATTACATTTGAAATAGAGAAAAGAAGAGTCAAAATTTTCTAGCGAGGGAGACGAGATCAACCACAAGCACTTGACAATCTGATAAAACTTTCACGTTCTTCCACCCTTGCCAATAATTAAAGCAAAATGATAAGCTAGCTAGGAGGATTGTCATAATTTCTGTTTCCAGAACATAAGAAGCATGAAAAGCATTGACACTTACTTTAAGACACATTCCATTCTTATAGGCAATCGTAGTAAGACCACCCTCTCTATTGTGGACAATGTTCCACGTGGAATAAATGGTAGAGAATTGAGCCATATATAAGAACATGGGCTACTCCACTCATTGCCAATTGGTTTTGAGATGGAACTCCATAATTCTCAACATGGTATCAGAGCCATATCCCTTGCGGGCAAGTGATCATATCCGATCCGCACCTATACAAATAGTGACCATGTCCACTCTGATACGGTTCAAGATTGATGAGCAAAAAAATAGCCATCATCTTGAGGGGGAATATTGTGGACAATGTCCCACATGGAATAAATGGTAGAAAATTGCGCTATATATAAGAACATGAGCTACTCCACTATGATTCTCAACACTCTCCATCTTTAAATGATCCACAAACAAGAAGGGAAATAAACTCATTGCCCGAAGAGCAAGAAAAAGAATCGTCATGAGGCTCTAGGGAGATTGCAACTGGTAGAACTGATTTTACTGGCTGATTATAATGAAATAAAGTGCATATCAGTACTTTTTGATTCAAGGATCTTTTGGTTTCTCACGTACCAGATAGAGTCGCACAAAGCCGATGTAAAGCTCACAAATTCATCTCTCTTTGGAGGGGTAACAACAGTAAAAATCCAGTCAATAAACTGGAAATTAAGGAGATTGAAAATTCAGCTTCTGATGCCCCATTTTGACTAGAACAAAATAGCACGAGCTATTGAACAATTCATGAATAGATGTAGGGCACTTTCTTCTTCAAGGAGACAAGAAACACACAAGTTTTCCTGAAGCAAAATAGAGGCCTAAAGCAATTTGTCCATAGTAGAAAGAATATCACTGGCTATCCGCCAGAGAATATCCCTAAAGCATTATTAGAACCATTAGCTGCCTCTTTTCACACACACAGGTCCTCACAGCCAGGGGGAAGGATTCTAATATGAAGAATTGATTGAATTCCCCAAATCAGAATCATTAGAAACTAACTTATGAAAATAACACTCTAGAGTGCCATCATAATCAGGGACCTAAGGTTGGGATAATAAGTTGGTGTTAGACCCTGAACCCACCAGGAAACAACACTATCTCTTCATCACATTTCTCACACCAAGAATACTTTTCCAAGGATTAGAATCTGAGGCTTTCCCTACCAGAAAGATCCTCTAATACAATACTTATGCACCACCAATATTTTAACCCATGGTTTCTCAGAGTTAGAGACAATCATCCATGCAAGTTTTGATAGAAATGCTCTATTCACATTCTATAAGCCACAAAAGCCTAGAGCACCACTACTTTTTAGTTGACATATTATGTAACGCCCTATTAGTGTAAGTGCGCTACAATGTTTTTCTTAATTAATATTGTGTTAACCTTTGCTAATCAAAGGGTTTAATGAAAAGTATGATTAAATATATATTTTTTTAAAATAATTATAAACTTTACTAAACATATATACATAAGTTTACAAAATACAAACAATCAAAAGTTGTCACCCAACAACTAACAAAATTGAGCTCATGATGTCCCGAAGAGCTAAACATTTTAGGTCTAACTGTCTAGATATGTACGATCTTCATTAAACTCTAGACTCACCATTATTTAATTTTTACCTTGTCTTTACCTATACAGGAAATACATATTTGTGAGTCAACAGATTCAGTTAGAAAAACATACAACATAAACATATAATTTGACTTGTAACTTACGTGCCCATACACCTAATCACGTGTCTAACCAATGTCCAACTTCTGTGAGTCTCGAACGTTCTTGACTATGCGAAACCAACAGCTATACCATATGCACTCAATACTCCAAAATACTAGTGTTGATAGGATTAATTTCTTGACTAATGGTTGTACCATATGCACTCAGTACCCCTGGGTTCCCGCACAACCATTATCTATTGGATTATAAGATTATCATTTACAATGTCCATTAGCCACTTCCCCAAAACAAATATAAATTAACATAAAAATGATACTTCACACCTTTCAAGACAAAAATAAAAAAGTGGCATTTCACTGCATGAGATGAGAATATACTATTCATTCTTGTACCCTTCTGATCAATCTATTTGAGCATTAAGAATCTTGCATGCAAAAGAACAAAAAAATTGATGACTTTCCAACATCGATACACAAAACTCTAGTCTCATACTTTGATTTTCCCCAATAAATAATTGAAAACAAAATTGATTTTTGGAAAAGGCCAAATTAAGGGTACCAAAAAAAGAAATTGTTGAAATAAAATACAGTACTAGTATACACCCTCTTCTTCATTTGTTTCACAGTTTTTTCTATCTTCTTCTTTTTTTTTTTTTTTTTTAAAGAGGGGTTCTCACCAATTATATGAGAATATGAATCAATCCCCTCTTTATTATTTTCAAGGTAAGGCAATAAATAAGAGTACAACTTTGGTTTCAATTTCATAGAGTACTGACTACACAATGGGATCCCATCCCATAACCACTGCATGAGGATTTGACCTTTGCTTGGTAATAGCTGTCTGTGGTTTATGATGCAACAACATTTAAAAATAAATAAGAAAAACATCTTGAAATTTAAATTATATATGTACAACTCTTTAAGATTTTAGTGTATATATCGAATCTTTACCATTCATTGGTGTGGATCCCATTCCCATACATGGGTTAAGATTATTATTAGTTTAGCCCCTGACCTGACCTGACCCATGCATGTTTGGTTAATAATTCTTCAGTTATTAGAAACAAAAGATACCATACAAGCAATATTAGAAATAGATGGTACCAATTTTGTATTTTCAGTAAAATTGGTTGGTTACAATTGCAAATACAGTGTGTACTGTGTAGTGTTTGTGTCAACATATCATTACTCATTCCACTTTATATGGTATATATTGAATGGTAGGTCTTGTTTGTGGTGTTTAATAAATCAGTGGCTGCTGAAATTATTTTGGGAATAGTAATACCAGCTAAGCTGGCAGATGATCGATCTGGAGGTGTTATATAGAACTTGAACTGTGTGTGTGTCAGAATAATGAAATGGTCACTATGTATTGGTAAGTTGGTAACTGCTTGTTTTGGCTTCTTTAATCCTCCGACAATCCACAATTTTTGTACCAAAAAACCCCATTATTATTTTCATTTTGTATGAATAATATGCTTAGATTCAGCCACAATAAGGGCCGACTTTTGACTTTGACAAGTTATATATACATATATATGTTTATATACAAGTATGCTTGCATCACATGTTGAATTTTGACAATTTTATTACTTCAATAATCTTGCTGATGATGACTATTATAACAACTAATTATAATTGTAGGAAAAAAAATACTTCTATCAAAATTCAAACCTATATCAATGTTATTAATATGTGTGTTTCGTGATCATGAAAACCACACGGTCACATTCACATATTAATATATATAATATATATATATATAATTAATATGGATGTATTGTTAAAAAAAAAAAATTAGTATGAATTGTTAACACACTTCACTAGTCTCAGACTCCATTCTCCAATTCTCCAATTCTCTGTCTTCCTCCCTCACTGTCAAACTTGATCGTGTGAATTTCCTTTCCTGGAAATCTCAAGTAATTCCAACTGTAATTGGACATGATCTCGATGAGATCTTGTTCACAGGCGTTCCACCTCCTTCTACACTGCTCAATGGTAACTCGAATCCTACATATCTCCACTGGCGACGAAAGGATCAGTTACTCCTCTCCTGATTACGATCATCCATGTCAGAAACTGTTCTTGCATCTGTTGCAAATTATGATACCTCCTATTCTGTTTGGCGTGCGCTTGAACAGAAGTTTGCCTCTCAAACTAAAGCCAGCGTCTTCAACTTAAGGGCCAATTTTCTCATGTGCATAAGGGCAATCTTTCTATTTCTGAGTTCTTTGACAAAGTACAATCTATAGCTGATTCTCTGGCTATTGCAGGAGCACCTGTTGATGATCAAGATTTAATTCTACAGCTCCTAAATGGCCTTGGCCCTGAGTTCGATTCAGTAGTTTCTGGCATCACATCAAGAAGCGACACCTTGTCGATCGAAGAAGTTCAGGCTCTTCTTCTCTCCCATGAAAGCAGGATTGAGCATCATCTAGCTATGAATGAGCTCAATGTCAAAATGCAGGCCAATATGGCTCTTGGTCAAGGCCGATCCTCAGGTGTTCGATCTTTTGCCCACAACAATCAATCCACTGCACCTGGTCGAGGCAGAGGTTTTTCCAAGTTTCCCACTCAGAAAGTTGTTTGCCAAGTTTGCATGAGAGTCGGTCACACTGCGGCTGTGTGTCACTATCGTTTTGATAGGAACTGGACAACACCAAAACCAGGTAATAATCGTGCTTTCTTGATTGAGATTGATTGTGAATGTGATCCTCAGGCCTATGCTACCACAATGATACAAGACTTTGGCGAGGACAACTGTTGGTATGTTGATTCAGGAGCCACAACTCATGTGACTTTCGACCCTGCTAATCTTGATGATTCAAAACCATTCTCTGGTCATGACACTGTAGCCATAGGAGATGGTAAGAAATTACTTATTTCTCACACTGGTTCTATTTCAGTTCCTTCTTCTCATAAATCTTGTCCTTTACATATGAATTCTGTTCTAACCGTGCCTTCCATGACTAAGAATCTTGTTAGTGTTTCTAAGCTTGTCCAAGATAATGACGTTTTTCTTGAATTTCACAAAAATTGGTGCTTTGTCAAGGACAAGACAACCAGGTCTGTACTGCTCAAAGGGAAAGCTAGAGATGGCCTTTACCTTCTTGGTGATTCCTCAAGTCCCACACGATCTTCTCTGCAATGTAACCTTTTTACTTCTGAGTCTTCATCCACTGCTTGTATCTGTAATACAGAATGCAATTGTAATCCTAAGTGTGCTAGTACACACCAATCTTGTAACACAAATTCAATAAATGAAGCTTTTCTTTCTCCCAATGAGCAGTCTATTTTTCATGTTTCCAATTCCTCTGATATCAATCTCTGGCACTGTAAGTTGGGACATCCAGCTATGTCCACATTACAGAAACTTCTACCCACTATTCCACACACAGGCACCTTAAAGAATTTTCAATTCTGCAATGCTTGTCAGCAAGGGAAAAGTCATAGACTTCCCTTCACTAACTCCACTAAAAGAGCCACTCAACCACTTGCCCTCATACATACTGATCTTTGGGGGCCTTCCTTTGAACCCTCCAAAGATGGCTTTCGTTACTATATTCATTTCTTGGATGACTATAGTCGCTTTACATGGATCTATCCAATGAAAGTCAAATCTCAAGCCTTCGAATTGTTTATTCAATTCAAGAGTATGGTTGAAAAACAGTTTGGTTTACCCATTAAAAGTGTCATGGCAGATGGTGGTGGTGAGTATAAACCGTTTGCTAGGTTTCTAGCTGATCAGGGCATCTTGTTCTCTCATCCATGTCCTCATACTCACCAACAAAATGGTAGAGCAGAAAGGAAGCATCGTCACATCACTGAAACAGGCTTAACACTTTTAGCTCAAGCCAAATTGGGTTTAAGCTACTGGTGGCATGCCTTTCAGTGTGCTACTTACACTATCAACAGGCTGCCAACACCTGTAATTGATAATATCAGCCCATATGAGTGTTTATTCCACACAAAGCCTGACTATTCTATCTTGAAGTCCTTTGGATGTGCCTGCTGGCCACACTTAAGGCCCTATAATTCTCACAAGTTGGAATATCGATCTGATGAATGCTTGTTTTTGGGATACTCACCTGCACATAGAGGCTATATATGTGAAAATAAAAATGGTCGAGTTTTCATTGCTAGACACGTCATATTCAATGAGACACACTATCCTGGAATGACTCATCACTCCCATACTGAACAGGTACCTACTGAAACCCCTTTTATGCATCCTACTGCTACTTTTTCTACTAAAACTTGTACTAATGTGGTTCCTGTTGGTCCTTTTCCTCGAAATACTGAGCCAATGGTCCCCACAGCTGCTGTTGAGCCACAACATGTACCACAAAGGCCCCACAGCTTACAACCAATCCCAGAAAATCACCCTTTGCCTCTCTCAGACCATACTACACACACCAACACCCTTAGTTTCCACCCTGTAATAACACCAGAAATTCCCAGTATCCTTCCCTTAAACACTGGTGCCTCTGTACCCTCTCCCATAGAGAATAATCCCACAAACCCAGCAAATATGACCTTATCCCAGACCTCCACCATTGTCTCAACCCTTGCAGCTTCTATCCCTGTCCTAAACACTCATCCCATGGTAACACGATCAAAAAATGGCATTTCCAAGCCCAAAGCTTATCTAGCCACAAAGCACCCTCTTCCCGAGTCCCTACTACCCTCTGAACCAAAGTCTTTACAAATGGCTCTCAAAGACCCTCAGTGGCTAAACTCTATGCAAACCGAGGTTCATGCATTAAAGAAGGCTGGCACCTGGACCTTGGTTCCCAAACAACCTGGAATGCATATTATAGAAAACAAATGGGTTCATAAGATCAAGTTGAATGCGGATGGATCACTTGACAGGTTCAAATCAAGGTTAGTAGCTAAAGGATATCTTCAAGCTCCTGACATTGATTATGAGGAGACTTTTTCTCCTGTGGTTAAGCCTGTTACAGTTCGCACTGTACTCTCTCTGGCTGTTAGTTCTAATTGGAAAGTAACTCAGCTTGATGTTAGCAATGCCTTCCTAAATGGCTTGCTAACTGAAACTGTGTTTATGAAACAACCTCCTGGATTTGTTGATCAGTCCAAACCTGACCATGTATGCCTCCTTCACAAAGCTCTTTATGGACTGAAACAGGCTCCTCGAGCCTGGAATGACAAGCTCAAAACAAGTCTGCTGCTGTGGGGTTTCACTAGTTCGAGATCTGATGCTTCATTGTTTGTTCATGGCTCGGGTGATACTCTCATTATTCTCCTTGTCTACGTTGATGACATCCTTGTCACAGGCCCTAACCAGAATCTTATCAAACGGTTGATCACTGATCTGAATAAAGAATTTTCTCTCAAGGACTTAGGTGATGTACACTATTTTCTTGGTGTTGAAATTTTCAGAGATCACAGGGGCATGTTTTTGTCTCAAACAAAATACATCACAGACCTCTTAGTTAAAGTTCATATGGAAGGTGCAAAAGTGTGTTCCAATCCAATTTCCAACACAACAAAGCTCTCTCTCCATGATGCAGAGTTGTTTGAAGATCCAACTCTGTATAGAAGTACTGTAGGGGCTTTACAGTATCTCTCTTTAACTCGACCTGATGTAGCATTTGTAGTGAACAAACTTAGCCAATTCCTCAAAGAGCCTACTGTTTCACATTGGGAGGCCTGTAAACGCTTACTCAGATACCTTAAAGGCACAATTACAGATGGGCTATTGCTGAAACCAACCAAAGATCTCACTTTACAGAGTTACTCTGATGCTGATTGGGCCAGTTGTGTTGATGATAGAAAGTCCACAGGAGGCTATGTTGTGTTTTTGGGAGAAAACTTAATCTCATGGTCAGCCAAGAAACAAAGTGTTGTAGCTCGGTCAAGTACTGAGAGTGAATTTCGTGCTCTGGCAAACACTGCAGCAGAGTTAAAATGGATTGGTTCTTTACTCTCTGAGCTGCAAATTCAGTTACCTCACTGCCCTGTTGTTTGGGTCGACAATCAGGGAGCATCAGCCTTAGCTGCGAACCCAGTTTTTCATGCTAGATCGAAGCACATTGAGATAGATTTGCACTTTGTCAGGGATCAAATTTTGGCCAAAAGTCTCTCAGTTCGATACGTTCCAAGTCATGATCAAGTGGCTGACATGCTCACTAAACCACTATCCAAGGACAGATTTCTATATTTGAAGTCCAAACTGAAAATGGCTTCCACCCCTTTTCGTTTGAGGGGGGATGTTAACACACTTCACTAGTCTCAGTCTGTTTTCTGTTTTTACTTTGATTAGTTATTTCTGTTAGTTAGTTAGTGGTTGTCAACTGTTTTCTGTTATGAGCTAATTGCTCTGTTTTTGTATCTGTATATATACTCTCTTCTTCAGTTGAATAAAGTGAACTTTCTTTGCATTCTCTTTCTCTCTTTTCTTTCCTGCTTTCACTCTCTACATGAATGTAATGATAGGACATTTTTCGTTTACTTTAATATTATATATGTTCAACATTTTCTGTGTTATAGTAAAAATGCAATGGAAACATCTACTTAATCTGAGATTCTTTGTCCTAGTAGTTGTTGATTTCATTGTCTTCAATTTAGATCTATTATATAAATTAAAAAGTCTAACTTTTAATGTTTTGACTTGTTAAATTGTTGAAATAATTTTCCTTTTATTAAATTGATCATACTTCATATTAAATTATAAGACAACATTAATACATTATAATTAAAGAGTATTATAGTATTGGTAGTATAATTAATTAAATATTTAATGTCACATATTTTATTTAAATAATTATTAAAAAAAATTGCATTGTTATTAGGTACTAATAATGACTAGCATCTTCTAAACGTGTCACCCCTGTAATTGACTAACAATACTCTCTAAAAATTATACTTAATTCAACCTAATTGAATAACAATGCTAAAAAAACAAAATTTAGAGAAAAGGCCATTGAATGTGACCACCACAGTTTCCTATCATTTACTCATCTTCTTACATTAATTAGCCTCATTAATACACACCACTTCCAACACAATAAACAAAACATAACACAACGTGCATCAACCCTAAAACCCAGCACTACTTACGTTCTACATATTCTACTCTTCCATATTATTATTATTCTTATTTAATATAACTAAAGTTTAGTCTTCTTTTTCTGTTTTTGGAGCTATTAACTGAAACCTCTGTTTTCTGATATGGAGAACAACAACAACACAATGTCGGTGCTAGCCAAGACTGACTCGGAAGTGAGCAGCCTAACTCAGTCATCACCCTCCCGATCACCCAGTCGAGGTAGCAGACCAGTCTACTACGTTCAAAGCCCATCTCGTGACTCTTCCCACGATGGTGAAAAGACCACAAACTCGTTTAACTCGAGCCCAGTACTGAGTCCAGGTGGATCGCCTCCTCACTCTCACTCCAACTCCTCACTCGGTCCACACTCCAGGGAGTCATCTTCCACTCGCTTCTCTGGCTCAAGAAAACAAAGCGGCGGCGGCGGCGGCTCGAACCGGAAAGGGTCGAGCTGGAAGCCGTGGAAGGACCAGTTTGATTCGATCGAAGAAGAAGGGCTTCTTGATGATGATGCTAACTCTCGTGGTCTGTCTCGTCGTTCTTACTTCATGGCTTTCACTGTTGGGTTTTTAGTACTCTTCTCTGTTTTTTCCTTGATTCTTTGGGGTGCTAGTCGGCCTCAGAGACCTACCATTATTATGAAGGTAATATATATACACAACATTTTATTTGAAGAAATTTTTCTAAGATTACTTATTTATCTAAATCTTAACTAACATTTGATTCTAAGAAAGTGTAACATTCAATTGCATTGTGTCTCATTAGTTAATTTATACACTAATTTTACATAACTTGTTCAATTTCTCAATGGTAACCTGATTTTGTGATGTAACTCATTATTCTTATCTTTTTTGGGTTAAAGTGAGATTAGCTAGTGCATCTGAGATCTATGCAAGAGAGTTCAATTGGAGTGAATTTTAAAGGACCAATACGAAATAAGACATTTTTATAATAATTATATACAAAATGGTATTTTTATAAATTTTTTTGATTTTGATTGAGGAGGCGCCATTTGGAGTAGAAATTAATGAGAGAATTCCTATAATATATATTAATTTGTTGTTTATGTATTAAATACAGAGCATTTTGTTCGATCAATTTGTGATCCAAGCGGGAACAGACCACTCAGGAGTGGCAACTGAATTAGTGTCCATGAATTCGACAGTGAAGCTCACATTTCGTAACACAGCTACATTTTTTGGGGTCCATGTCACCTCATCACCTCTAGATCTCTCCTATTCTCAACTCACAGTTGCCACTGGAACTGTACGGACAATTACTTTACTACTACTACTACTCAACTCAACATGACTAATTCATGAGTTTTGTAATAATAATAATAATAATTAATTGTTAATTTGCAGATAAGAAAGTTTTACCAGTCAAGAAAAAGTCAAAGATCGATTAAGGTAACAATGAAAGGGAGTGGCATTCCATTGTATGGAGGAGGAGCCAGCTTGATGAGCATGAACGGAGTACCGCTTCAACCGGTGCCACTCACACTTAATTTCATGGTTCGTTCAAGAGCTTATGTGTTAGGAAGATTGGTCAAGCCCAAATTCTATAAGAGGATTCAGTGTTCGGTGGTTATGATTCCCAAGAAAATGAACTCACCTTTGACTCTCAAAAACAAGTGCATTTACCATTAATAGTGATTCCATTCTAGAGTTATTATATATATGTGTGTATGGTGAGTTATTTTCTCTTTTGTCATGGATTCAAATTTTCAGGTTTTGTACATCGAGACTCTCTCTCTCTCATAATGGGCGTTTGTTTTTTACTATACAAAAAGTTTATATATAATTTGGATTAGGAAAGAAATGGTAAATTAAGGCCGCACCCTTTAAAACAAACTTTTATGGTTGTGTTGTGTTTTGTTAGTTGAATGTGTAATAGAATTCACAAAAAGATTACCTTTTTTTTTTTTATTTACAATTGTGATCCATTTCGTTAAGGGAATGAAACATTGAACTACATTAATTTAAACCTTATATTAACAACTTTCAAGAGAGTTGCTGTGTTGACGAGTGCATATTTGTACATTTATTTTTGTTCATTAATTAGATGAATTATTATTTATTTCTTAAGTTTATATAGATTTGATGTGTTATTTAGTATGCAGTATTAAGTTTAAAATAGTGAAATTATGATAAAATTAGAATAAACTATACACATTTGAGCAAAGTGCTAAAATTGGGAAGCGAATAAATCGATAAATAAGAAAAATGACAAAAAAGTGTGTATGGCGCTACGGTGATGTGTGTGAGGCGCTAGGGATGTTCATTGGATCACATCTAATGGATTTGGACTCATCCGATCCAATCCAATTATTTATTGGATATTGGATTTTGCCATCCGATCCAATCCAATTGAATTGAGTCATCCGATCCGATCCGATCCAATGGATGTATTGGATTGGATCGATTCCATCCATTGGATGCTTTAACTGGTTTTTTATTGGATTGGATTGGATCCATCTAATTGATCCAATGGATGAATCCAATCCATTTTAGCCATAATTTCAAAAGAAAAAAAAATATATGAAAAAACATAATTTAAAGCCTAATAATCCAATAATAAAAAAAATAATTTAATCCAAATTCAACCTAATTTTCATAATCCCATAATAAAAATATAACAAAAATCTAACTTAATAAGCAAAAGTCTTAATGAACAAGTCCAATACATCAAATGCAAATATTATATAAAATATTAAATCAATATGTGCAGGTGCACAGTAAAACTTATTAATAATTAATATATTTTTTTAAAACAAAATAATTAAATATATAAAATTATAAATATTAATTAAATATGATTGGATGGACTGGATGATATTGGATTGGATCGGTTCGGTTATCCATTGGATCGGATGTCTCATCCAACATCCGATCCGATCCAATTGGATTTTAAAAATTTACATTTGATCCGATCCAATTATGATTGGATATCCGATTCTATTGGATCGGTTGGGATTGGATCGGTCGGTTGGGATTGAATTGGATGACTTTCTGCACACCCCTATGAGGCGCTATAGAGCTGACCTAGTAGAAAAAAAAAACGATTAAAAGGGAATTTTTAAACATTCGTAAACTCAAGAAATCTCGCTTGGTGCTATAACGTCGTGTCTTAAGCGCGATAGCACTATCCGTATACTATTGAAATTTATATTTTTTTCAAACGTTATTTTTTTTAATTATTTTTTAGCCTATAAAAAGAATATTATAACTTCAGCGTCAGACCAACTTCCAGAAATAGAAGAAATACAATTTTAAAGGAAAGAAAATATTAAGAGATCAAAAGAGCAATTTGAAACTGCATTTAAGAATTTTTAACTGTTCTTCTTTCTTATTTATTTTTTAGTTATTATTCCGATTATAAATAATATTTTGAGATAATAAACCACACTATGTGTGGTTAATTTTCTTAATTGTTAGGGAATAGATGGATCTCCAATTATGACTTTGATTTTATATGGGAAATTTACATGATATACTAACTTTTGTTATTTTTTTACAAAAATATTGTCAGACGGTATTTTTTTACTTTTTTACTGTGTTTTTTTATAAGTTTCATACAATATATTGTGTTAAGTTTCACTAGTGTTCTACTGGTATTTTTTAGTTGTTCTACTGTTGTTTTGAGTTATTCTGTTTTGTGTTCTACAGGAGTTTTATAAAAACATAATATTTTTGAAAACTTTTCTGTGTGACAATATTTTTGTAAAAGTTAACCCAAATTCCAGTATTTTTGTAAGTTTCCCTTTTATATTTTAATACAAGATTAGTTTAGCCCAATATATTTTTATGTAATTCTACTACCTCACGAGGGTCGCACGCACGTTGGCCTCTCTATCTGTCTATTATCACGCTACTGCCACTCTCCAATCAAGAGTTATAGACCTTTTAAACTTGACATTACATATTTATCACTTTATCAAGAAAATACAAACAAAACAACATAAAAGACTACAAGTATACTCTAAAATAGACTTGATAATGTTGTTAGTCTCAATTTATCGGGGATCACAAACAAATGGAAGATTAGTAACATGTTTAGTGCTCTAATATAAACATAATAATTAAAAATACCGATTATTTATAGGTTCCTAAATTCCATCGATATCTGGGCATTTGTCTGGGGCCATAGATTGCAAAGCTTTCTCAACTTCAGCAGCAAGGAAAGACTTAGTAATGTCATTATTCATTTCTGTTGCACTCAAAGTAGCAGAGAGAGGGTATAATTCATTAATTGCAGTGTTAGATAAATTAACAATTAACCCAAGATCTATTTGTATATAACATAGAACACAATAATAAGATATAATAATTAGGTATGTGTACCTGATTGATCCATAGCAATTATCTCTGATTGATCCACAGCAGTTACTCCAATTTGATAGTGCAATACTATCAACTAAGTCTTCCTCCCTAGATCTCTAAATCAGAAGCAGTTGATGAGACAATATGTATTTATAGAGTTAGGGAGGGGACTTAGCTACAAAACCCTAGTTGGGCTGGGCCTGCTCATCAAAGGCTTCAGTCAACTAGAAAAGCCCACACTTCTGCTTCACCTAGACTTTACTCACAGATGCTAAGCCCATTAACAATTGATCACCAACAACATGGGCTAATACAGCAAAGAACTATCCAATCAACCCAAGTTTTAATAAAAACCAACAAAATATAATGTAAGCCCAAATAAAAGTCTAACATTCTCCCACTTGGGCTACATTGATTTTAATACATATATATTATATATCAAAATAATTTTGTTTGAAAACGACTCATGGGTTGAACAACAAGAAAACATTTGTGGCCACTTTAAAAACTGATAGTTCTCTGATAGCATCTCAACATACCGGTCCAATTTAACCTTTGATAATGAACTATGACAGTCATATTGTTTTTAGCTCAACAAAAGACATTCATAATCACAAATACCAAAGTATTAAATCGACATGGTCAATAAGTCTAGTAGTGTGGTAAGGAATTATGTTCAACATGTGATCAATATAAAATAACATAATATCCTTATCAGTCCTCAATTTCACTGATACCGTGATGCTTAATAAATAAGCCAGTGAAATTAAACATACACCACTTAAAATAAGTAAGTGTCACTAAACTTGCTTAAATAATTAAGCCAACAACATATCATTGTCAATAAGCAAATAAATTTAAAAGACAATGATCCCAACAATATGAACCACATGCTTTCAATTCAATCATTCTCGAGAATATAACAAAACATAATTGAAAACATATCCATTCAATAATAAAAAATATTGAAACATAAAATGTAGTTCATAACTTTATTCAGAAAATTATAAATAATAATTTCTAAAAACAAACAGAAAACAAAACTCCCACTAACCCAAAAGATCAAAAGATTCTAAAATGCCCATATTAACAACATGTTTATTAAACAGCACGGCACTTAACCCTTTGGTTAGAGGATCAGCTAACATCGACTCGGTCTTGCAATTTTCAATAACAATGTCTCCTTTCTTGACCAAGTCTCTGACAGTGAGATACTTTATTTCCATATGTTTAGAAGCACTACTAATCTTGTTATTCTTTGAAAAGAAAACAGCAGCATCATTATCACAATAGATTAGCATAGGTGTGGAAATAGAATCAACCACTCGTATCTCCGAAATAAAATTCTTCAGCCACAAAGCTTGCAAAGATGCCCCATAACATGCAACAAACTCAGCATACATAGTAGATGATGTGATCAAAGTCTGTTTGACACTCTTCCAAGAAATAGCAGCACCTGCCAAGGTGAAAATATAGCCAGAAGTTGACTTTAAATCATCTACACAACCACCAAAATCTGAATCTGAATAACCAACAACTCGAAGATTGTCAACCTGCTTATACACAAGCATAAAACTCTTCGTTCTTTGCAAATATCTCAAAACTTTCTTGGCTGCAACCCAATGATCAAGGCCAGGATCAGATAAATATCTCCCAAGAACATTGACTACGAAAGCTATGTCAGGTCGAGTGCAAACCTGAGCATACATCAAACTCCCTACTACACTTGCATAAGGGATGTTCTTCATTGCTCCTCTTTCCAAGTCGTTCTTAGGACATTGCTGCTTAGTGAACTTGTCCCCTTTCAGAATAGGAACAGAACCAGCTTTACACAAATCCATGTTGAACCTTTTGAGCACACGATTAATGTAAGCTTCTTGAGATAAGCCAAGAACTTTTCGATTCCTGTCACGATGGATCTCAATCCCCAAAACATAGGATGCCTCTCCAAGATCTTTCATATCAAAATTGGAAGACAGAAAATTTTTGGTCTCATTTAGTAGTGACAAATCACTGCTGGCAAGTAAAATGTCATCTACATAAAGAACAAGAAAAATATAACGACTCCCACTGATCTTCATATAAATACACTGATCAAACTTGTTCTCTACGAAACCAAACGATGTCACAACCTTGTCAAACTTCAAGTACCACTGGCGAGATGCCTGTTTGAGACCATAAATGGATCGTTTCAACTTGCAAACTAAGTGTTCTTTTCCTTTCTCCTTGTAGCCTTCAGGTTGAGACATATAGACTTCCTCATTCAATTCTCCATTCAGAAAAGCAGTTTTAACATCCATTTGATGCAACTCTAAATCAAAATGCGCAACTAAGGCCATAATAATTCTGAATGAATCTTTAGTGGAAACAGGTGAGAAAGTTTCAGTGTAATCAATACCTTCTCTTTGAGTAAAGCCTTTAGCCACTAAACGCGCTTTAAACCTTTCAATCTGTCCCTTTTTATCCCTTTTAGCCTTTAAAATCCACTTACAACCTATTGGTTTAAAACCATCAGGTAATAAAACTAGCTCCCATACACCATTTTTCTTCATGGAGTCGATCTCATCATCCGTAGCTGCTAACCATTTTGAAGATTGTGGACTATTAAGTGCTTCACTAAAAGTGACAGGATCCACAAAATGATCAATATCATATTCTCCTTCTCCAAGATAAACAAAATTATCATGACACTTTGTTGACTTCTTTTGTCTCTGAGATCTTCTTAGAGGAGGTACTTCTGGAATAACTTCTCTTTGTTGATCATTGTTTTGAATAACATCTTCCACAACTGGAATTTCTTCAATAACAGGATTCTCATTAACAATAGGAGCTTCATCATTAATAGGCCCTTCATCAATAATAGGACCTTCATCATCTTCGATATCGGGAGCAATATATTCATCAACAATGGGAGCATTACCAACTGGAGTAGGATGGAGACTACTATAATCATCTCTTGAAAATGACATAGGAATACAAATTCCTTTAGAGGACTCCCCCATTTCAAGAGATGTTGAAGGAATTTTTTCAGCAACATCAAATTCCAGAAATTTAGCAGTCTGAGATTCAACAATTCGCGTACCACGAGTGGGACAGTAAAAGCGATAGCCTTTTGAGCGCATTGGATAACCAATGAAATAACAGCGATTTGTTCTCGGATCTAACTTTTTCAAATTAGGATCATAAATCTTTACTTCGAATTTGGACAACCCCATACTCGAAAATGATTCAGACTAGGCTTCCGCCCAGTCCATAACTCAAAAGGGGTCTTGGGAACAGATTTACTGGGAACACGATTTAAAATATAAGTTGCAGTCATAAGTGCTTCACCCCATAAAAACTCTGGAAGATTTGTTCTACTCATCATACTTCTAACCATATCCATGAGAGTGCGATTTCTCCTTTCAGCAACGCCATTTTGCTCAGGTGAACCAGGCATAGTGTATTGAGCAACTATACCATTTTCTTGTAAGTACTTCCGCAAAAAGCCCCATGTGTTGTCCGGATTACGTATAACGACCATAATATTCTCCTCCACGATCGAATGAACAACTTTGATGACTCTTCCTAATTGTTTCTCAACCTCATTTCGAAAAATTTTGAGTTTATCAAGGGCGTCAGATTTTTCTTTAATTAAATAGGTGAATCCATAACGAGAAAAATCATCGATAAAAGTGATAAAATACTTGTTTCTGCACAACGTGGTGGAATAAGGACCACTGATGTCCGTGTGGATAATTTCCAATAAAGATTGACTGCGGTTTGCAGTCTTCTTTCTTGTTTTAGTCAATTTTCCACGAGTACAATCAACACAAGTATCCCAATCAGAAGCATCAAGAGGAGGAAGTATTTCAGATTTAATTAAACGATCAACCCTTTCTCTGGAAATATGACCCAATCTTTTGTGCCATAACAATAAGGATGTTTCCTTAATATGAGGTCTTTTACCCACAGTATTCACAACATTAAAAGAGGAATCTAAAGGAGCCAATGACAACTTGTAAAGACCATCAGAATAAAAGCAATTTCCAATAATTCGAGAGTCAAGCATAATGTCAACATTATCATTTGCAAAATGAAAAGAATATCCTTGTTTAACCAAAAGCGGAAGCGAAACTAAATTCCTTTTAAAAGTAGGAACATAAAAAGTATTGTTCAGAATAATCTTATCACAAGACTGTAATTCAAGAATAAATGTTCCAACATAGATAACGTCAACTCCAACATCATTGCCCACTTTAAGCTTGGACTCCCTCTCACTTGGCTTCCTGAGATCCCTTAGCCCCTGTAAGGAAGCAGAAACATGAACAGTAGCACCACTGTCTAACCACCAAGAATCAATAGGAACATCAACTAGATTAGATTCAAAACAAACACATGCCAATGGATTACCTGATTGTGCTTGCTTCTTTTCTAACCAAGTCTTAAATTTGTGACAGTCCGTTCTCCGATGCCCCGATTTTTCACAAAAGTAACACTTCACATTAGAGTATTTGGACTTTCCATTGTTATTCTTCTGTTTATTCTTATGTTCCTTACTATTACCATTCTGTTTAGTAGCACCATCATTTTTATTCTTGAATTTTCCTTTTCCTTTGTTGGGCTTGAGGTGAGAAACATAGTTAGCAGATTCATTCTTCTCCCTTTTAAGCTTGCTTTCTTCAGCTACACACTGAGAAATTAGATTGCTGATAGTCCATGTTTGATTGTAAGTGTTGTAGGCTGTCTTGATAAGGCTGAAAGAGGCAGGAAGAGCATGAAGAGCTCGATGAATAATGAAAGAGTCAGGAAGAGGAATATTATGATCTTTCAACTTGGACTGAACATTCACCAATTTCAGAATAAAATCTCGCACTCCTTTTAATTCATCATACTTAATGGTTGTCATTTCATCCATAAGATGTCCGGCTTGACGTTTTCACCAGTGTCGTATAATTTTTCTACAGCATTGAAAAACTCTTTGGCATTTGTAGTGTCTGGCAAACCACTCAATAGATGTTCAGGAATGGATCTTTTCATAGTAAGAAGACTAAGACGACTTGACTTTTCCCATTGTGCATGATGAGTTCTCTCGGCGGTACATCTTTGAGTCGATAAGATCAGCAGGTTTTTTTTCTCGTAGGCACAAGTCCATATCCATTATGCCTAAAGTAAATTCCACATCTCGTTTCCATGTCTTGTAGTTGGAAGCATTCAAAATATGGATGGAAGCATTATTGTTGTTCACAGAAAAGGAGACTGAAAAAATTCAAAAATTAAAACTTGAATAAGCAATATGAGCAATGTATTAGAAAATATTGTAGAATCAACTGGTCATTATAAACTCCCCTTTGGGGTGAGAATATAACACACACATGATCTACCTTCATGAAGTTAACAACAAAGAAAAAATACATATCATTTAAGAATTTTATTACCTTTGGGCAAATAAATTTCTTAAAAATATGTATTAATTCAAACAAAAAATAATAATAAATTTATATATTTAAATTATTACCTTTGGGCAAATAATTAAAATATATACATTTAATATTAACTCACTTCATGGAATGTGAACTAATATATGTAAATACTACCTTTGGGCAAGTAATTACACATATAGTCAACCAAAAATATAATATTTTCTTCAACATGTGAAATTTGGTGATAAAACAATCATTGAAAATTAATAATTTTCAACCAAATTTCCAACAGAGATATATAATTGCTTTTATTATATTGATAATAAAAAAAAATAAAGTGTCCACCATAACACATTATTTTTATATCAAATAATCAAGTTTTATAACTTTAGAACAACAATTAATGGAAAAATGTGAAATAAAGAATATTGGTGGAGATTACATAGTCAAGATAAATTAAACAAGAGAGTGACTATGTCATATGGAACGAGAAGAAACCCAAAAATTTTTCTATGATTGACAAATTTCGAAAAATTATCAAAAAATATTTTTAATAATTTTTTTAACTACATAATTATCATTAAAATAATAATAATTATTAAACGGAGTCAAAAAATTAATTAAAAATCATAGAAAAATCAGAAATTAAATTCTAATAACGCTGAAAAAAAAATCGTCGAAAACGGACCTCCCAGCCGGCCCCACGCGCCCCCACGCGCCGCCTGCGCGAGTGGGCTTCGCGGCTGGGAGTTGTCTTCAACCTCCAGCGGGTCCAGCAGTCGGGTCACGCGACCCGGTTCATTCCGATCGGGTCTGGTCGTGTTTTCCGGCCAAAAACTCGACGAAAACACCGGAATTTGGATGGGTTTTGTTCGGGAATCGATTTCTAATCAATCTAAGTGTCTAATTTCGGCTATTAATTGCTAAAAAACAATAAATCTAAAGAAAAGCGATCCAAAAAAATAAAGAGCATAAAAAAAATAAAGAGCATAAAAAAAAATTGATTTGGAATATCAATCTTAATTACCATACAAAATTAATCATTTAAGAACATTCATAAACAATTAATAATGAGAAATCTATTATCAATTTTAGATTAAAAACAATAAAATCAAAATACACAATTATAATTTCACATTATAATCATATAAACCCTAAAACTTTAAAATTAAAATTCTCTTAATATAGACTATGAATTCAAACATATAATATATCAATTGAAAGAGAATTTAACGATCAATAAAACCCCTAAAGTTTTAAGATTTATAAACAAAAAATTGCACATAAAATAATAACGAAATTGATATGAAATTATGGATAATTAACATATACAAATTAATTATACTAATTATAGGTTCTAAATCATATACAATAGGCAATCTGATACCACATGTTAGATAAATTAACAATTAACCCAAGATCTATTTGTATATAACATAGAACACAATAATAAGATATAATAATTAGGTATGTGTACCTGATTGATCCATAGCAATTATCTCTGATTGATCCACAGCAGTTACTCCAATTTGATAGTGCAATACTATCAACTAAGTCTTCCTCCCTAGATCTCTAAATCAGAAGCAGTTTATTTTCTCTGATTATCAAAAGGTATACAATTGTGATGAGACAATATGTATTTATAGAGTTAGGGAGGGGACTTAGCTACAAAACCCTAGTTGGGCTGGGCCTGCTCATCAAAGGCTTCAGTCAACTAGAAAAGCCCACACTTCTGCTTCACCTAGACTTTACTCACAGATGCTAAGCCCATTAACAATTGATCACCAACAACATGGGCTAATACAGCAAAGAACTATCCAATCAACCCAAGTTTTAATAAAAACCAACAAAATATAATGTAAGCCCAAATAAAAGTCTAACATGCAGAAGTTGTGAAAATGGCTGCAAAATACTCCTGTATAGCAGTACCCATATCTGCCTTTGAACTGACTTGAATTCCTATCCCATTGTGAAGAAATTTAATTTTATTATTGGGCTTTTTAGGTGAGGCTTTAGCATGGAAAAATTTTATATTTCCATCAAAATATCAAAAATTGCTCCAGATATACTATACCTTAAAAAATTATAAAAATAAAAATTCTTCTTTAGATTAAAACCTTCTTAAATTTTGTACTATTGTTTATCATACTTATTATTGCTAAAAAAATAATAAAAAAAAAGTACACCTGCGTTTTTTAAAAAACATTTAAAACAAATTTCTGATGGAGAAAAACTACTGATCATTCATTATTGATATGTTTTTGCATAGTGTGAAAATAATGAAAGTATTAATTTATGTCATTTTCATTTATAGATGTACACGGATTCGGACCCATGTACTCCTATGGTGGTTATAGCCCCCACTTAAAAAAATATATATAATTTTCTCTTAATTGTGTAGTTATAAACTAAAATAGTAAAAAACAAAAAAACCCCATATTTATATTTTCTATAATAATTAAGTTCCACTAAAAATAATTTTAACTTTTTTATAATAATTAAGCCCCATAGACCAAAATTTGTGGGTCCCTTACTGAATGTACACCATTTAAAGCACAATTAGGAGAAACCACAATTAAGCTAGAATTAATAATTGTAAACTACTTTACTGGAGTTATATTGTGATCACATTGTTATAAACTATATGCCATTTATCAATAATAATAATAATAATAATAGTAATAATAATATAAGAAAACGACATGAGATTTTTTTTTTTGAAACCAAACGACATGAGATTCAGGTACATGATTAATGATTTTCATTGATTGAAAAGTAGGGTATATATCCATGGAAAATGACACTCGAGTTATATTATAACATTCTTTTAGTTGTTATGGCAAAAACGACATTTTTTTTTAACTTTTTTATCTTCGAATATTACAAGCCTAATTATTCAAATATATACATTACTAGCCTAATATCATAAGGTAAAACTTAAAATTAATTACTTGACCAAAACATCTACTTAATTATCAAGAAGATACAACGTAAACATCAAGAAACCCCTTAACCTAATTTCAAGTATGACACACAAATGATTTCATTAATTTATTTTAAAAAATAAATATATACACATATATTATAAATTTATGCCCTTGTACACCCTATATCTTTAGTGCTTTATTGATAGAACAGAGTAATTAGATAAATTAAAAAATTTGAAAATGAGAGATTGTCGGCAGGTTTTTTTTTTCATGATTTGGGAGAAGTTGGCAGTTGTATCTAAAAGAGAAACGTGAGAATATCCTAAAATAAATTATACAAAGATTATAATGAATTTTTTAAACAGATCAATTATGGATTAATACTAGCAAGAAAATAGTAATGTGAAACATATCTTATTTGTTTTGAGAATTTAACATTGTAATGTTATTCTCTTAGTAATATAACTGCTTTTAAAGAAGATAATGTTAATACCTTAAAAAAGGATAGTGTTAACCGAGGTTTTCGGCAACCAAATAAATGAGATAATGATAAGAGATTTTGGATAATTAATGCAGATGATTTTTACGTGGTTCGGACATTAATGAGCTGTACTCCACGAGTCTCTGTTATTAATGAGAGTATTTGTTTTACAGAGAATGTTCTTGGTGTGTTTTTCTCTCTTCTTTTTTCGATCCTCTTTCCCATTTTTCTCAGGGGTATTTATAGAGATTGGTGGGAATAGATAAAAAAGGGGTAACTTATTTTTGAGTGCTAGCTATGGATAAGCACAAGTTCCCAAAAGATACAAAATAAGGCATGCATTACTTATACTGTAGGTGTCGAAGGAATTAGGTGAGATTAACCTTCATCCTTCCTTGATTGATGTGATTCTTCATAATAGAGTCGTCACTAGTCCCTTCGATTATCATGTAATCGCCCTAAATAAGGCTTACGGTGTCTGACATGTCCTCTTATGGGTGTTCCTAGACGCTTTCCCCATGTTGCATTCACTACTACAAAAATAATTTTTCTCGACATTTTTAAACAGTCGTTTAAAGTATTCCCGGCAGTTTCTATAACTGTCGCCTATACGACCGTCGTAAAATGAGTAAAATAGGCGACGGTTAAAAACCGTCACTAATGTGGACTTCCTGACGGTTTAAACCCGTGCCCTATACTATAGGCGACGGTTTAAAATCGTCGAGAATGTAAAAAAAAAATACAGATTTTTCTGCCATTAATGACAGAAAAATCTGTATGTTCTCCCATTTTTTCTTGCATTACTTTTATAATTTTACCTAAATTAAAATAAAACAACTAATTAATTTTGTTACAATAACAACTAACTTTAAAATACATTAAATTTATTAATTAATAAAAAATATATAAATAAATAAATATATTTGTACCGAGCTCAGAGAGGAAGAAAGAGAGAGAGGGAGACAGATAGGAGGTGGTGGTGGTCCGACGTATGAGACGGAGATGAGAGGGACACTGACGGGAGGTGGTGGTGGTCCGACATATGCAACAGAGAGTAGAAGGAGATCGACAGGAGGAGGGGTGGGTGGAGATCAATGAACGAGAGAGACGAGAAGAAAGGAAGATCGAGAAAGGGAGGAAGACAGCGAGAGAGGAGGGCGATAGTGCGGAGGCGTGTGTGGGATTTTGGAAAGTTAAGATTTTCGTTTTAGGGTGTGGGAAATGGAGAAGAAATAGGTGAGAAAAAAATAGGTGGCAATGCAGCCAGTTGTGCTCTCTGACCCTGGTGTATTTAGTCAACCTCGAATACTCTAAAATACTTCGGTAATTCTAAAGAAACTTCCCACAATAATCTCATTAAATCACTAACTAAACTCGTTGTGATATTTTTGGCCTCTAATTGGGTCTCCAAGGTCGCCAAACTTAAAAATATTTTTATTCCACCAATAACTCACATTATACCCAAATATTCTAAATAAATCTCCGTAATTAATAAATTACACTTATTTATCCACTTATGGTAAAATTCATAATTTACGCTGAATTAGATTAGCAGAATCATAATCCTACTCATCACTCTCTAATTAATCCCAAAATATATAATAAATTATAATTAAGTTTCTGAGATATTACAATCAACTCGATAAACCAAATCTTATGTAATTTTATTTATAAAAAAAGACATCACACCAATTTTGATAAAATTTTCAAAATTTATTGTAAAAAATGGTTCAAATAACTTATTTTATAAATATATAAGGGTAATTTGCAGCTAAACTTCTCAAACTTTTAAGTTTGGCACGATCAACCTCCTATACCGAAATAATTAGGGCTGAATTCCCCAATTTACATAATCGTTTTGCTCTGTACTCCTTCCATCCACTTTAGTTTGTTAAGTGGCAAAGTGAACTATCACTGTGTACACAAGCGTACACGTGGAAAAATTTCATCGGTAATATTAATAATTAAAAATTTTAAAATTTTGGAAAAATATTTTTTCCTTTCTCTTTTTTATTATTCTTCTTTCTTTTTCCTCAACTTTTTCTCTGTCCCTCTCTTTCTCTCCTGTTACACTACCACTACCATTATGTAACACCCTAAAGTTTAGTAAACGGATTAGCAACCCTAACTAAGTTAATTAAGTATTAATGAGAAATTATATTACTATATGATTTAATATGTGGAATTATAAAGATTTATTGCATTTTGAGACCATGTTTGTGTGTTGGGAGTATTTTTGTAATTTTGACCTGAGAAGGGTCAAAATTATAATTTCACATAATATTGTGTTTATGGACTATATTATTATATAGTATGTTTAATTTGTCTTTCTACATGTGATTTTTGACAAGTCGGCACGGTATAGTCACAATCGGGTATTTTAGGCCAAACCAGGTTCAGGGTCCAAAATATATTTATTGGATTTAGTTATGGCTTATATGTGTTAAATGAGAAAATATGAATTATGTGATATATGTGTGTGAGTGGGAATGACAAAATTACCCTTGTATGTTAGTTGTATTGTGACAGTTAGTAGTTCCGTGATTCGTAAAGGGAAATACCGGGTAAGCTGCGCAATCCCACATTGTTTGGGGAAAGGTCAAGTGTGATGATTCTGAGGCTGTGTAGGTATGTGACTACACAGTTGATGAGGACTTAAATGGATTGATTGGTACTACCTATATCAACAAGGTACATCTTGTTTTTCGGTAGTCCATCTCAAAATAACTCTACGGTTAAGCATGCTTGACTTGGGGTAATTTCAGGATGGCTTACCTTCTGGGAAGTTTTCCCAAGAAGCGTGCGAGTGAGGACAAAGCACGCTGGAAACACTCGTGTTAGTTTGTAGGGCCAGTAATCAGTCCATGAACCAGCCAAAGTGATGTACTCGTGTATAAGAACCATCATTCTGTGAGTCTAAGGGCCCAATGGAGGCTTAAAGTGGGAACGTTGTAAATGGTATCAGAGCATTGACCTAGCCAGAAGTGTGATTGATGAGGATGTTGAACCCCGTAAGGGGGGTGATTGTGACAGTTAGTAGTCATGTGATCTGTAAGGGGAAATACCGGGTAAGTTATGCAATTCTACAACGTATGGGGAAGGTCAAGTGTGATGATTCTGAGGCTGTGTAGGTATGGGACTACACAGTTGGTGAGGGCTTAAATGGATTGATTAGTATTACCCATATCAACAAGGTGCATCTTATTTTTTAGTAGCCCATCACAAAAGAAACGGTTAAACGTGCTTGACCTGGGATAATTTCAGGATGGGTGACCTCCTTAGAAGTTTTCCCAGGAAGCGTGCGAGTGAGGACAAAGCACGCTGAAACACTCGTGTTGGTTTGTAGGGCCAGTCATCAGTCCATGAAGCAGCTAGAGTGACGTACTCGTGTATAAGAGCCATCATTTCGTGGATTTTAGGGCCCAATGAAGGCTTGAAGCGGGGACGTTACACATTACATGACCACCACCGTAACCACCCTCACCGCAACCACACCACTAAAACCACCCCACCATCCCAAGACCACCATCACTCCAAGCACCTCCATTATATTTTCTCGATTCAAACCAGTACCTATAAAACACAAAATTAAAATAAAACATAAAAAACAATCACAAAATAAACCTAACAATTCTTTTTTTTTAAAAAAAAAAAAAAAACTAGATCTAGCAAACAAATGATTAACAAATCTGAGAGGGAGAGAGTTTGGATTGCCTAATGGTGATTCCAAGGTCTAGAATGAAATTGGGAAACTCAAAATGGAGCACTGCCATTGCACTACCACGCGTTATGGTTGTCCATGTTTGAGAGTGACGAAAGGGGCAGTGAACCATGAGATCAAGAAGCTCAGGACAAGGACAACACAAAAATGGTGATTATTTGTCAAAACAGGTCTAGAAGCCACCGATTCTGAATAATAAATCTTGGAACTCCGTGGATGTCTGCTAATATCTATTTCAATTTCGACGATCTTCAAGCCCATCTGTTTGAGAGGTTTTGTGCTTTTAGATCTCACGAGCTTGGTTGTACCTTTCTTTCTTTGAAACGATGCTAGAGTTACACCAAAAAATTGTTGAAAGGTTTTCGAAGTTAGGACTTAACTGAGCAGTCCTCCTCGTTGGTGGCTCATGTCAGGCGGGGCTTGCAGAGACAGAGGTGTAAGAGTCTGGTGGTTCATATCGTATGGTGCGTGTCGCCGACTAATGGTCGACAACCGGTGTTGGGCCTGGAACAAAAGGGGAAAGAGGGAAACCGAGAGAGAGAGAGAGAGAGAGAGAGAGAGAGAGAGAGAGAGAGAGAGAGAGAGAGAGAGAGAGAGAGAGAGAGAGAGAGAGAGAGAGAAGAAGAAGTCGAGGAAGAAGAAAGATGAAATAAAATGAAAAGGAAAAAGAGAAAAAAATACTATTTTTTTTTTATTTTTAAAACTTTTAAATATTTTAATTTATTTTTTTATTAAGTGGACCAATAAAATTTTGTTGCGTGTACACTTGTGTACATAATGACAGTCCACTTTCACTTAACATACCAAAGTAGACGGAAGGAGTACATAGCAAAATGATTCTATAAATTGGCAGTCTAGCCCTAGTTATTTCAATCTAAGGAGTTAACGTATCAAACTTCAAAATTTAGGGAGGTTGACCACAAATTACTCTATATATAATATACTTCAAAACCACTTATAATGTGTTTTTGGCATTATAAATTATTGTCAACAACTACAACATACATTGTTATGTATTAAGAAAAAATTAAATTGTGTAATATTTTTATGTGCGTATAACATGAAAATAAGTTATTTTGAATACACGTGTAAAAAGGATTATTTTGAAATCTATTTTGGGCATGGTAAATTATTTAAAATGTTCAACCACTTGAGGCTAGGGTTGAGCATCGGTCGGTTCAGTTTTTTATATATAAAAATCCAAAATTTAATTTTCGATCTAGATTTGTGCAATCCGAAAACCGACTAATCACATTTTTCTATATTTTTCTTTAAAATATGATCCAATTAATTCTAGCACATTATTTTACATTTTACAACTACCAACATACAAATTAATTGTCTCATTCTGTTAACTTTAATATTAATAAAATAATAATATATTATTATTAGGGATATTGGCGGCTAAACCACCTGAACTTTACGGTTTGTAACAGTTAACCATAAAAACCAAAATTTTGGCAGCATAACTACCTAAACCATGGTTCTATTTTGCTCTGTACACATCCGTCCAAAAATCACAGTTAAGTGGCACGGTGGACTGTCCACGTGGCAAATTTTTAGTGGTCTACGTAATATTAGTTTTAAAAAATAATTATAAATATTTTAAAAAATTAGAAAAAAAATTAAAATTATAAAAATAAAAAATTTATTTTTTAATTTTTTTAATTTTCTTTTTTTTTTCTTTCTTCTTTCCCTTTCCCTTTTATTTTCTTCTTCTTCTTCTTCACTAAAAAACCCTAGCAAACCCTAGCCAACCCTAATGCCGGCGACACCCCCGACCCCCTTGTGCGACGTCGGAGCCACAAACGGACCTCCTCTTCTCCCCAATTTCTCTACCCAAAACCCCGACACCCAAAACCTCGAAACCCAAAACTCCAAAGCCCTGAAACCCAAAATCCCGACCTCCTCCTCTCCCCAATCTCTTGACCAATTCCTCCGGAGACCACCATGTACGAAGAGAGAGAGAGAGAGAGAGAGAGAGAGAGAGAGAGAGAGAGAGAGAGAGAGAGAGAGAGAGAGAGAGAGAGAGAGAGAGAGAGAGAGAGAGAGAGAGAGAGAGAGAGAGAGAGAGAGAGAGAGAGAGAAGAAGAAAAAGAAGAAGAAGAAGAAGAAGAAGAAAAAAAAAAGGAGAAGATCAGTACAGAGAAAGAGATTGCCTCTGGCCTGGTGCTTCGGCTCTGGTGGTGAGACAAGAGAGAAAGAGGGCCTGGCCTGGGAGGGTTCTGTAGAAAAAGAAGAGGAAAGAAGAAAGAAGAAGAAGAAGAAGAAGAAAGAAAGAAGAAGAAAAAGAAAAAAAAATCGAATTTTTAATTTTTTTAAATATTTATAATTATTTTTTAAAACTAATATTATGTGGACCACTAAAAATTTGCCACGTGGATAGTCCACCGTGGTACTTTATTGTGATTTTTTAATGGAGGTGTACAGAGCAAAACGGAACCAGAGTTTAGGTAGTTTTGCTCCCAAAATTTCAGTTTTTGTGGTTAACTGTTACAAACCGTAAAGTTTAGGTAATTTAGCCGCTAATATCCCTTATTATTATATATAATATTATTAACTACAATACTTAAAGCAAAAAAATTAATAAATTAATATATATGTATAACGACCAGTTTTAGTTTTTTCGACCAATTTATTATAAAAAAATTGACTGTTGAATGGCGGTTTTAACAGTTAACAGTTTTTTCAGTTTTCCGTTCCGCCGGTTACGATTTCAATAGTGTTCGGCAGGTCGGTTTGAACGATTTTATTCAATTTTTTATATTTTATGCTCAGCCCTACTTGAGGCTAGCTCAAATGACCATAAAAAGTACGACAGTGCATGTGTTGGGGGTCCTAAAATCGAATACCAAATTATACAACTATAAGTATATATATATAAGGCGCTCTAATAAAAATTATTCAAAATTTTCAAAAAAATTATAAAAGCTACAAATAATTACATTGCACACTATCACATAAAATTTTCTTAATTACGATCTTTTTACTTGCCAAAAACTGAAAAATCCCTATCATTAGGACCAAAAGGTATGACCCTACTTTTTTTTTTTTTTTTTCATTTATAAATATATAATTTATGCTAAATTAAACACAACTATTTGATTTGATATATACAATGGGATTAAGAGGGTGTGTGCTGTAAAATCTACTAGCTAGCTCATTTATAATATATGTTAAAAAGATACATATATAAATTTATGTATACACTGAAGAACAGCTGCAGCTGGTTGTATGTTGTGATGTAATTTAATCTCATATGATGCAGATCTTAACTCATGATTTTTCAAAATCCTTATGATCTACTTTATATTTGTTAGGTTATTATAATTCATATTTTGAGTAAAGAAACCCACATGTCCACCAAACTTGACGACTTATATAATTTAATAATAAATCTAACACAAGCCCCATAACGTTTTTAAAAATAAATATTAGGAATTATTATATACCACACAAAAGAAAAAGTCATTTGAAACATATTCTTTCCCATCTAACTTATTTCATTTAACAAATGATTGGTTAGGTATCTTTTACTAGTTTTATAGTAATCTCTGTTAAAATAGAGTATATAGTAAATTGAACACCAACCCATAATTATTTTCTCTTAAAAAAAATGCAAATATTATATGCCACACCATTGGAAGCATATTCTTCACATCTTCCTTATTTCATTTACCAAATGATTGACTTAACCTCTCTCATTGGTTTTTTCATCATAGTTAAAAGAAAAAAAAGAATAAATTCAAAATGGAACATAATAGGCTTTAATTGATTGAATATATAATGAGTTTCGTATAATTAAAATTAAAGTTGGGCATATGATTCAATTTAATATTTTTCTACTTATATGATTCAATCTAATCAATAAATAGATTTAGAAAATCATCACCCAATCTGATCTAATTAGATCTCAAATTAAATTTAAAATTAGATTAGATCGATTTTTTTAATTAAATATTCAATTACACATCTAATTTTTAATATTAACATAAAAATATATAAAAAAAATAAATAAAAACTAAATATCATGTTTTATTAAGTTTAATACTAAAGGTGTTCATCAAACCGTCCACACTGCATAAACTACCTGCACTGCACCACACCACATTAAAAATACAGTTTGAATTTCTTTGCAGTGCAGTTGTGTTGGTATTTTTGCCAAACCGAGTGGTGCAATGAGGTTTGTGGTTTTGAATTTAATAAACACGATTCAAATCGCACCGCACTATATATTACAACGTTACTACTTTTTACAACATAATTTTAATTCTTTTGTTTCATATAAGAACAAATATATGTAATATGTGTATATATTACATTATTTTTTAGAGACAATTCAATATAATGCATTGATGATTAGTATATATGTTATGATATTAAAATTTTAATAAGATTTTTTTTACATTGTTAAAATTTTATTAGATTGATTTTTAAATTTTCATTACAATGTTTAATAATTATGATAGTGTAAATTGCTCAAATTCTACCGCACCACACTGCATTTTTGTAGTGTACGTAGTTTTTGCGGTTGTAAGATCTCGCATTGCGGTTGCAGTTTAAAAAATTACAAATACCACATATGTAGTTTGGTTTGAAAAAAGGCTACAATCTGCACCACCCAACCCTGAACATCCCTATTTAATACTCCATAAAAATATCATTGTTAAACGTGTAATGCAACTAAAAGTTTGAAATAACTAAAGCAACAATATTACTAAATGATAAAATAAAACAAAACATCAGCACAACAAATATACAAAACAAGCAAATATTACTGTTAGGACCTTCGGACACCATCTATCTCCACATTAATATGATATTGTCCACTTTGGACCTAAGCTCTCACGGATTTATTTTTAGCCACTTTCCCAAAAGGTCTCATTCCAATGAAGATAGTGTCCATCCTTATATTCCTAAGACCCTTCCCATTTCTAGCCAATGTGAGACTTTGATTGTACACCCAACAATCATCCTCTCAAATAAAGGACTACCTTACGATTACAGATTTAAACATTGAGCAACCACTCAAGAACATATTTCCAACTCCCTTGGAAAATTGCAAATCGAATCACTTGATTCTAACATTCAAGATTCCCTTGAGTAAGCTAGATGAATCTTTTCACTAGCTAGATTTGAACTCCCTTCAAATCAGATCTGAACCTCCGACAGCTCTACCAACAAGCTTCACCTCCTTTGTTTGGCACTCTGAGGATTCATTCTGATACCACTTGTTAGGATCGTCAGACACCATCTATCTCCCTATTGATATGATATTATTTGCTTTGGGTCTAAGCCCTCGTGGAATTATTTTCAAAACACATTTTCAAAAGGTCTCATGGTAATGAAGATTGTGTCCATCCTTATATACTCAAGATCCTTCCTATTTTTAGCCAATGTAGAACTTTAGTTGTACACCGAACAGTTACAAATTCAACACACACAAAAATTTAGTAAATATATAATTAAATATGTATTTTTTATTATACATATATAAATATAAAATAATTTCTTTAATATATATAATGTAATTGAATTGGATCTAATTATCTTTAATTAGATTTTAAGAATGATATCCAATAACAGATCCAATCTAATTAGAATGTAATTTTTATCATCTAATCTAATCCAATTGTAATTAGATACATTTTTTTTTTATAATTGAACTGGATTAGATGTTGTCCACCTCTAATTAAAATAGTCATATATACATATATAAATAAAATAGACTTTAAATATTAATTATTTTCATCAAAACAAGGAGTAATACAATCAGGGTAGCCAATAGATACACCACTAGTCTTGTAAATACAGGTCGAGTTGTATGACAAGGGATGAAACTTGCACGAGTTAGTGAGGCACGAGCACGATCAGATATGAAAAAATATGGGCATAGGCACGATACGACACGATGCTACAGATTGGCACAACAGGCCAAAAAATATGGGCACAACAAGCTCAAAAGACATGACACATAAGCACGAATATTCTATTTTGTAAGCACGACATGTGAAAAACCTTATATTTGATAGTAGTAATAATAATAATTTAAATATTTATTAGTAAATATTTAAATTTTAATAGTTTTAATTAATTTTTTATATAATTTTATGTGAAAAATTATATAAAAATAGTAGAAGCTAAATATATATATAATTTTTGTAATTATCTCATTAATTGTGAGAATTTGATAAGATCCATGACATTCCATCTCAAAATTAACTGATAATGAGAGGAGTAGTCCATTCATCTTACATATGATATTTATTTTTACATATTAGCAATGTGGGACTAACTCTAATACACTCTCCTCACATTTGGGCTTGGAAAGTGTAGGTATAACGAACGACTTTTAAGAGACCACAGGACTGAACGTGACATTTGAAGGAATCTCACAAGGCAAACTCGAAAAATTTATGAGTGTACACGCCAAAAAATTTGTGAATTTTTGAAAGAGGTCAAAGATCCCAATATTAGAAAATGGCACATATTGGCCGAAATGTCCCAAATTAAGGTTAAAGGGGAGACTAGCACACATTGACCAAAAGGTCTAAAATTATGGTTAAAGGGGAGACAATTTTTTTGTTTGGCTATGATACTATGTTAGAATTATAAGATGCATGAGGTTCTATCTCAAAACCAATTGACTATGATGAAAAGTGCTACACATTTCTACACTTTTCTTCTCTAGAAAATTCTAGTATTAACTACACAAAACTAAGAAAACTAGAGAAAACTAGAATTACCTAGAAACTATATTTGTAAGCTAAGAAACTTAGAAAATTCTAGAATATCTTAGAAAGATAAATTGTAATTTAAAATAAGAAAAATCTAGAAAGTTGTAGTATCATCCTTAGCTCCCTATAAATACCAAGCTTGGGTTGAGGAGCTAGTGTAACAAAACAACCAACACCAAAAAACCAAAGTTCCAAACTATCAATAAAACTTTACTACTTTCTCAAACAACCCTCTCTTCTAAGCCAAACTCATTTCTTATACTAAATCAACAACTACTCATCAACATCACTACTTCACTACATTACCACAACAAACCATTAACCACATATCCACCTATTCCAAATCTAAACCAATACAAATTTATTATCAAACCATCAGACTATGAGAGGAGTAGTCCACTCATCTTATATATAACATTTTATTTCCATACATTATCAATGTGAGACTAACTCTAATATTAATTGTAAAAATAAAATTTAGAAAAGTGGAGTACGAATTTGAGCTTGTACAAGAAAACAAGTCAGCATGAGTAAAGCATGACACGAATCCGAGCATGGTACGACACATCCCGTATTTTTTTATGGCACTGCACGATATGGCTCGTATTTTTTTATGACACGGTACAATATGATTCGTATTTTTTTATAGCACGACACAACATGTAGGGTCGACCCTGAGTAATAATGGGCCGTAATTTTTTTTTTTTTTGTGTGTGCTATATTTAAAGTAACATGTGAGTATTATTGGGTCTCTTTTCATAAAATTTTATAAAAATTACTATATTTTCAATACAAAAATGTATACTATATAAAAATTTTTGGTCTTGAATTTGGGTGGACCTAAAGCACGAGCTTAGCCTGTTTTAATCTAAGGTCGAACCTGACAACATGGCTCACAGGACACGTATTTACAAGGGATAAATTGAAAAATACTTTTTTTTTGTTTCTATTAATCAAAAATACCCTCATATTATATTTTATTTTTAAATATACTTACTTTTTCAAGTAGATTGCCTAATATACCCTCACTCCTTAAATCTAGGATATAATTTTTATTAACTTAAAGGTTTAATGAGGATATCATCTTTAAAAGTAGGTATATCTTAAAAAAATATTAAAATAGAGGTAAACATAAAAATAAATACACGAAAATGGAAAATGGATATATAATGTAATTTCTTCTATTTACAACACTACACACCACACTCTATGGCCTATGCTCATTCTCCCCGCAAAATAAGCTTAGTTGCACAATGAGCAACCCAACAATGTATAAACTGAACATAAAAGAAATTATTACAAATCAAAATGATATTTCTAAAAATACATACTAAAAAGAACAATCATAATATATTAATATGAAATATATATTTTTTTTATAATGGTCCAATTGAGCAATAAAGCTTAATTTTGGTAAAATATTTAGCTGAAAAACAAATCAAAATTCCAAGAGTCAATTTATGAGAATATTTTTAATTAAATTGGCTCTTCACCAACTTTTGAGTCCAAAAAAGTTACACAACAATGCGTCATTTTCGAGCTGTTAGCAAATCATGAAAGTTATTTTTAGAGATTTTGGAATTTATAACAAAAAAAATCAAAACAAAAATATTTCGCCGGAAAATAAAAATTCTTTGATGTATTTTAATTACTCACTCTAAACTTTTGTTTTAATGTACAAAAGTATTTAATAATAATCAAATCAAAATTCATCCAGATCAGACGAACTAATAAAAAATCTGTTCTGTGTTACTAATATTTACAAAAATTACAAAATTAAAAAAAATATCAGCAGAGATTTTTTTTTTAGTTTCTAACTGTGACCCAACTTTCTGAAAATGACCAATTGGCTGAGTCACCGGACACCAGTTGCCGGAGACGATTTTCCGGCGAAATTAGGCAATTTGAAGAAGAGGAAGAAGAAGAGAATTCGAAGACATTAAACAATTCAAGTGAAAACTCTGGTGAATTAGGCTGTGGACTCGAATCCCAGTTAGAAAAATCCAAAGGGCATCTTGGTGAGAATTCTTCCGATACAACAGTGTTATCAGACTCGTCATCATCTTTGATATCTGAAACGAAGGTGTGATTCAAAAGCATCTCAGCCGTCCATCTCTTCTTAGAATCCTTAATCAAACACTTTGATAGAAAATCTTTGCCTTCCTCTGACAATTCTTCTGGAATTTCTGGAACTTCATCTCCCCCAATTCGAAGTAACAGAGCCCAAATGTTTGGTTCTTGTTTGTAATTCCACACCGGATTCCCAGTCACCATTTCCACCACAGCACAACCCAAAGCCCAAATATCCGAAGGAGATTCGTACTCATTGAAGTTTACTGACTCAGGAGCCAAATTAAGAGGAGTACCTCTTACAGTTAACTGCTCTGTTTCCAAAGAAGAAGAAGTTTCTTTGGCTAATCCAAAATCAGCAATCTTAACATTACCATTATCGAACATAAGAATATTCTGAAGCTTTATATCGCAATGAACAAATCCCTTGGAATGAATAAAAGAAAGCCCTTTGAGAATCGATCTTGCATGTCTTCTGATTTCGGGTTCCGGCAATCGACCACCGTTGATCTTGATTTGGTCCGATAAGCTGCCACCAGAGGCGAACTCCAACAGTAAATTGTGATAATTGACACCATTCTCAACGCTATGATTTTCGCCATAACACTTAATGATTTGTGAACAAGCTCCGATTTTGTCGAGTACTCGCTTTTCGTTCTCCAGAGTTTGGAAACCGCAAGCTTTCGATGATTTTATAGCCATTAAAGGTGAACCCTTTCTGGGTTTTGTTTTACTGATTGTTGCGAAGCTTCCATGGCCAATTTCTTCTCCACGAACCCACTTCTCCATTGATGATTGATGATGATGATGATCGAGAAAGAAAATGAATGAAATTGAGATATAAATGAAAGAGAGAGTCTTTATTTATGCGGCTCACAACGCACAGCTAACTAAAACACCACCCTTGGACTCGTATATATATAGGAAACTTTTTTTTGAATTTTAATTTTAAATTTGATTTAAAATTATTAAATTTTAAATATAAGTTTCCTTTTTTTATTAGGTTAAAATACTTAAATAATAAAAAATATCTTTTTATATTAAAAGTTTTAGTTAGTGGGGATTCTATTTTGGCTCTACAATAAAAGCACGTGATTTTGAAGGATAGTAGGATACTTTGTTCTTTGACGACTTTCCAAATTTTGGCTCACTTAACTGAAACGTGTTCGATATTCTTGATTTTTCCCTTTGATTTTTTTTTCTAATTTACTTATACTTAAGTACTTACTCTATTATATATTTATCTTTTTTCTATTTATTTAGTTTTGAAAAAGTATACTTCAACCAGCAGAAAAAAAAGATATTTTTTTCTTCTAAATTTAAAAAAAAAAAAAAAAACCTAACAGTTTCTCTCATGATGTGATATATTAAATTTCCACGATTTTTTAATATATATGAAAAAAAAAGCTAATCTAATTTCCCACAAGATTCATATGCTAATCTAAATTTAATATATTGTATTATAGACTTACTATATTAAATTGTTTCTTATGATTTCTATTATTTGTACTAAGATTAGTGAATCTTCAAGAGGATTTTTTTCTCTTAAAAAAATAAAGATTAATTTATTATCTCTTATACTTAAGTAAAAGACAAACTAGGATGTTTCCTTTTTTAATACAACATTATCATCATTATTTTATAAATAATAATTAAACACAGTCCATAAACGTGTATTGGCGTGTAACAAAATATGTCTCTCTACAACTCCTCAAACCCTAAATTCCATATTCTTTCCCTCTCAAAATATAATAATTAGGTAAATAAAATTATAGGCATCTTAATCTTATTTGTTACTTCAAGAAAAAGAAAGAATAACTATCAATTGAAGCTGTTTTAGGGTACAAAAATATGAAAAGTGTGGTTTCATGTGTCTTTAACAAATACCCCACAAATATATAATAAGGCCAATTATAATATACATATATTAACTATATATATACTAATCCAAAATTTATAAAATAAAATAAAGTAACATATATATATATTTAAATAAATACTATTATTTGATGGAGGTGCCAGCATGAGCAACACATGTTTTTGCTAAAATTTCCTTGGTGTTAACAGCTCAACAAATATGGGCATAAAATCCTTTTATTTCCGAGTCTTCCTATATAGAAATACAGTAAAAACCGACAAAAACATTATATACATGTGCCTCTATCTAATCTCACTTATAGTTACTTTTTTTTTTTTGGTAATAACAAATTTACTTTCAAGTTTCAACTCTTTTTTTTTAATGAATTTATACTAATATATATGTTGAAAATGGTAAATAAATTGGGGAGAATTAGATGACCGACCCACCCATGAAATCCAAAAATGTAGGAGAAACTTCCTTTTGTGGTTGGCATGAAAAACAAAGTGGGGAGGGAATAAAAGAAAACGTGGTCTTTATAAGCTTGGTGTAGAATATGTTTGTAATTAATTATATGGGTCTAACTTGATGGAGAGAGATTGTAAGGCATTGATTTATTTGTTCATGAATAGGTGCCAATGCAATGTTTCATGAACTAGTGTTATGATTCATGGATTAGTGCCAATATATGATTAATTTATATTTGAAACATGTTAGAATAGTTTTTATATAGTTATAAATTAATTATTTGATTTATAAAATACGTCAATTAATTTTGGTATTTGACTAAAATATTCTAATTATGCTCACTATTTTACCTAATTATGACAAAAATTTTAATAGATTGTGTACAATGTGATATTTTATGATGCGGTAGTGTGTTAATTCATGAATATATATTATAGGTTTTTTTTTTGAAGAAATGTATTGGTTCATGGATAGGTATCAAACATGATCCATAAATACTTAAAAAATAACAAATTAACAAATTATATGTCACATCTTGTGTTTGGTGGTTCAATATTTTGCTTGTATTTTAGGGCTAGCTCTAATTTTCCATATAAAAACTCGTCAACAAATAATTAAAAGTGATTTTGTGTCAAATAGAATCATAAATGTTAATTTAAACTAATAATTAATAACATATATATTCTTATGGGTTATACATAATTATTTTGAAAGGACTGAATAATTTCATTAACGCAACGGTTTACCAAAGTCAAAATCCACTCAAATGCGAACAGGGAGTCCAGGCCACTAAGAAGCTATTTGTCTATGTTTTCAATTTTTAGAATCATGTTTTCAAAAGTGTGAATAGAATACAGTTTTTTTCATTTTATAAAGTTTATGGTGTTTGGCTCAACATGTTTTTAAAAACTATTTTTAGATTTTTTTCATACTAAAAAAATTAAATATTCTACACCATACCATGACATGAACCCATCCTACCCTAGACCCAACCTAAACCTGGACCCCAGCCCGAACATCAGACCCCAGACCCAGACTCGAATCCAAACCCCGAACTTGAACCCAAACCCCGAACCCAGAGCTGAATCCCAATTTTGGGGCTAGTTCCGAGATCCTTGGCCGGGTCTGGGTTCGGGGTTTGAGTCTGGGTCTATGGTCTGGCGTCCGGGATCCGGGTTAGGGTCGAGGTCCGAGGTCTGGGGTACGGGGTTCAGGTCTAGGTCCGAACTCAGGGTCCGGGTCCAGGTCCTGGTACGGGTTTGGGGTTTGGGGTTCGGGGTCGAGGTGTGGGTTCGGGTCCGGGATTTAGACCGGGGCTTGGGGGTCCAGGTCAGGGTCTGGGGTCCAAGGTCTGGGTCAAGGTCGGAGCCCGAGTCCAAGGTTTGGGTCTGGGTCTGAGTTTGGGGTTTGAGTCTGGGGTTCAGGACTCAGGATCCGGGTCTGGGTCCAAGGTCCAGGTCAGGGTTCGGGATCCAAGTCTGAGTTTGGGTCGGGGTTTGGGATCTGGGTCCGAGTCTTGGGTCTAGGGTTCAGGTCTGGGTCCGATTTTGAGGTCTGGGTCTAGGTCCGAGTATATGTGAGCAAAAATGTAAAATATAATATGTTAGACAAAGAGAATTGTTTTTGAAAATTTAAAATGACATTTTGATGTTTTCAATTTTTTAGATTTTAAAACTTAGTTTTTAAAAAATTTGGCCAAACGACCCATAATAATTTTTAAAAATTATTTTCTGTTTTTAAAAGCTGAAAACAGTTTTTAAATTATGAAGCTAAACAACCATGGCACACTCGAAAGATAAGCCACTTAAGTAATTTGGTTGTGTACTAAAGAATTAGACGCCGGATTAAATGTATTACTTTTTTAATAGCCAAAATGAAACTTTAATTTATTCAAACTAATTAACAGAGGCTAGGAAAGCTTCATGATGGAAAATTTGCCCAAAGTTTTAGAACAAAGCTGTTATTATTTGGAAGACAAAAGAAACTAAACTTTGATTGCTTATTTGATTATTCATGGGTTTGTGGCAAGGACACAATAATTAAGGTTTAGGTTTACAATCATTTCAACTTAAATTAAGCTTTAATTTTATGTCAATAATGTTATTTTGATTTAATAAGCTTTTTTCCTCCTTAAATCCTATATTCTGTTTTTTTGTAGGTTTAAAATTTAGTTATAATTTTAATTTTTTTAGTAATATTAATATTAGTTTATATTTAATTAATTTTTTAGTGAAGAATATTTTTAAATAATTGATGATTTTAATTAAAAGATATATATTTATTTGAATTTGAAATTATACATGTGGCTTTCACATAATAATGACACACTTTTGCGTATGTAGAAAATCATCCAATCCAATTACAACCGACTGACCTAATTTTAACCGATTCAATAGAATCGGATATCCAACCATAAATGTAAATTTTGAAAATCCAATCCAATCGGATAGGTTGTTGGATGGGACATCCGATCCAATAGATAACCGACCAAATCGATCCAATTATAATAATAATTTTATGCATTTAATATATTTTATTTAAAAATATATAATAATTAATTTAATATACATTTAACACATGAGATTAAAAAAAATTTAGATCTAAATATTAATTCTCATCTTCCTAAACACTAATAAAATTGTCAATACGTATTGAATAAATTTTATTTTTTAGTGGTTTTATTATGAGATTATGAGAATTAAATTGGACTAAATTAATATGTTTATTATGTATATTAGATTATTAAGTCGTAAATTATGTTTTATATAAATATATATTTTTTTAATAAAATCAACTTAAATGGTAGCTAAAATAGATTGGATGGATTCAATCCAATCCAATAAAAAACCCAACAATGCATCTAATGGTTGAAACCGATCCAATCTAATACATCCATTTGATCGGATCGGATGACTCTCAATTCGATTTGATTGAATCAGATGACAAAATTTAATATCTAATAAATAATTAGATTGGATCGGTTGAATCTAAATTCATTGGATGTGATTCAATAAACACCCCTATATAGACAAACCAGTGACTAAAGAGCCATTTTATTATTTTGTTAGTAAAATGTAGCAAAATTTAACAAAATGATTATTTTAGAGCATCACCAATAGAAAGATTTAAATGAGTTATATAAAACTAAAATATAAATTATCTAGCGAAAAATGTGTTCTATTAATGTGCCAAAATTTCCTACAAATTTATTACGTACTAAATATTGTGTCAAATTTAACATAATATTTATTTGTTACAAAATTTATCTCACTGTAAATTATTACTTTTTTACTTATACATTATAGTATTTTGAATATTTGTTATTATATAGGGATGCACAATAATGTACAAAAAATCTTAAATAGGTAAATTACTTATCATAAAATAATATAATGATATTATTAATAAAAAAATAAGTATATAAATATTTGTTAAAGATAATAATTAATAGGGAACATACTTGTATATTTATTAGAGAATATATTTTCATGAAAATTTTAGTGCTCTTTCAGAAAAATGTGAATTTTAGTGTTATGACTTGAGTAGAAGAACATTTTAGAAATTTTTACATAATAAAGTAAAATTTTGAAAAATACTTACAAAAATACATTAATACGGAGAAATTTTTTAGTTTTCACGATTTGAATTTTTATTTATAAATATAGATTTCAATAAATTATTCGATATTTTTTTGTTGTTTTATGATTGATTTATATAGTTATTATGCGTTTAGTTTTCTTTATTTTTTTTTTTTTTTTGTTGTTTTATAATTTACTTATATTTATTGTAAGGTTGAAATCTCATTGTTTTTTTTAATTATTTTCTTACTTTTGAATGGAAAAAAATCATATTTTTATAATTTTGAAATTTTAAAATTATATTTTTGCAAATAAAAATTTTAGACAGTAAAATTGTAAATAAAAAATTAAAGAAAAAAAGTATTTTTGAAAAAACTACAATATTATAATGTAGGGGTGTTCATAAAAACCGAAAAACCGAAACCGACCATCAAACCGACCAGACCGTAACCGAATTTTCGGTTCCACGTCATCACCGAATTTGGCGGTCGGTTTCGGTTTCGGTTTTTTTGACACGGCGGTCGGTTTCGGTTCTTGAAATAAAAAAATGGTTTAACCAAAAAACCGCCCAAAACCGCCAAAAACCGCCCAAAACCGCCTAAAACCGCAAAAACCGCCAAAAACCGCCTAAAACCGCCAAACCGAAAACCGCCAAAAACCGTACGGTCGGTTTTATACGGTTATAATTTCTAAACGGTCGGTTACGGTTTTTGTAAAATAAAAACCGTAACCGACTGGTCGGTTATAAAATTTTAAAAACCGACCATAACCGACCGATTTTCACCCCTATTATAATGGGATAAATACTATTTTAAACTCCGTGTTTTGTAAAATTAACTAATTAGACCAATTGTTTTGTTAAATGACAAAATGAACCTTGTATTTTTCAAAATTGTACAAATAGAATCCTGAACTGATTTTTAGTCAAAATAAAACTTAATAATAATTCTATCTAGAGATATGATAATAAAACTGGTTACATTTTCTATATCTATTCGTGTTAAAATTTGTCTAAAAGTTAGTTATATTAAAAAAAATAAGGGAAATTCTATAATGTACTTTCTTCAAAGGGATACACCGATACATCTCTATCTGTTCTAGTATCCGAAATAATTTTTTAGTCAAATTTTTTTTCATGCTCATGTAAATTATACTTATTTAAGTCATCTTGCAAAATTTTAAGAAATTCGAAAAAATTTAACACGTCAAAAATTGTATTCAAGTAGTGTGTTGCACGCGTGACTATTTTATTTTATACGCTTGTAAAATAAACTGTTTGAACATTGTTTTTTATATTGTAAATTATTCCGAATTTCTTAAAATTTTGTAGGATATCTTAAATAGCTATAACGTACATGAATATAAAAAAATTAGACTAATTTTTTTTTCTAGATGCCGAAACAAGTAGAGGGTGCATCAATACATCCATTTTAAGGGGGTGCATTGTAGAATCACCCAAAAAATAAAATTGTTGAAAATTGAGTTTAGGGTCCTATTTGTACAATTTTAAAAAATACAGGGTCTATTTTATCATTTAACAAAATAAAAAGTTTAATTGGTAACTTTTACAAAACATGATTTTCAAAAATAGTATTTATTTTATTTTAAATGGTAAAATTACACAACTTTAGTATAGTTTCACTTTCAACACAATTTGATGTTTGTGGATGGAGTTAGTCTAAGGAGAAGTTGTGAAAATTACTCATCATTATTTATAATTCACAAAAACTGATGCATCGCATATATTAGTGATAAGTACATTAAATATAGTGACAACATTAATTAATAAATACAGATACAGTAGCAGTCAATTAATTTATTACTTGTGAAAATATCTTAGTAGTGTAGCAGTGCAAGTGTACAACTTGGTGAGAGTGCAGGGCTTGGCTCCAAGCCATGATATCATCATCAGTATATGTATACCATAAATAACATATATAGATTTATTATTTGTGTGTATATATTTTTGCTTTGTTAGATGAAACTTTAGTTGTAAAAACTGTTTTAATTATGTAAATGTGATCAGAAATTAACATGGGGAATGATGAGTGATATCCAGCAAACAATAATAATAAGGCCAAGTGTGGTTTTGGACCACACAAAATCTAAGCTTATATATATAATAAATTATGTGTGTCATGTGTGGGCACGTTCTTTCTGTATGTACTTCTACTTCTTTACATATTAAACAATATTATCAGTCTGTTTTTGCACCGTATTTTCAGCCTTGGGAGGGACCCAAACCCCCCTATTTCCCAGCCAAACATATTCTATATATATCCCACTCTTCATCACTTATTATATAATATAGATAATAGATAGTCAAATTTCATATACCATTATATATACATAAAAATAAGTAGTTCCTCCAAAGAGGGTATTTAACTATGTTTTATATATTGAGTTTTATGGGATTTGAACCCATGACCTTAGACTTTATGCCATCCACCTCAACCAACTAAGCTATAAATATTTATTGCTTATAATACACTTAAATGTTACTTAAATAAAAGCCTAATATTTTTTTTTTATTTTATTTCGGGCCCCCGGAAAGTGTGGACCCTAGGCACGGGCCTAGCCCGCCTATACCTAGGGCCGGCCCTGGAGCGAAGTAATGTGGATCATAATCTTTTATTATTACAATGTTACCATTAATATGTATTATATGCTAAAGTTGATTAAATAATATACATAATAAAGACAAGTATATGTATTTTGTTTTGATCAGGTAGTTGATTAACGTTGTTGGACACTTAAATGGTTATTATAAAGTATATCAGTATATATATACTACGCTCACTATATCTACTCAGATTTATAAGTATACTAGTTAGAAGTTACGTGCCTCGGCACGTAAATATTAGTTTTATTTAGAGTTTAGTTCTTTATTTGTTGTTTTATTTAGATTGTATCTAAATGTATGATCATGCGAATAATTTGTTGTTTTATTAAAGTAATATGTGTGCTATCATATTTGGTTAGCAAAATATAATTTGGTATATTAATTTAAGTCATAACAAAATAATACAAAATAATACTTATTATTTACTTATAGAGAATTTAGAGGAACAAGATATAAATTTTGCAAAATTTAAAATAAACATTATGTAATTAAAATTAAAGAAAATGTTCGATTTTAAAATAGAAGAAAAAATTATTAAAAAAGTCTTAATATATGAAATATTATTTGAAAAACTAAAAAGAGTATAGTGAAACTTCTCACTACTCTTCCATTGGTTCAGCTGCTTGAATAGTGTATTGATTATACTTTGAACTCATCGTTCGTTTTGGATCTGCATACAACTGAACTCTCCATTTTTTGGCCGATAATTTCTCCGTAGTTTTTTGGACAAACAACCTATGTTTCTGTAAAAATAATTAATAATAAGATTTAATATACTTCTATTTATGAGAATGTATAAATTTTATATATTTATTTTTTTTATATTTACCTCGTCTGAATATGACTTTAATTGAACTGCAGTACATGAGAATATGTTTTCTGCAACATCTTCGAACATCACAGCATCTAGTAACTCAGTATCATCGTCGAGTTGTACATAGGTCATTGCACTAATAATTTATACAGAATATATAACGATTAATATGAATATCAAATAAGTTCAAATATTAATTTAGTTATATGATGATGATTAAAATGCAACTACACTAACTGAACAAGACTATGCACGTATTCCTAGTAGTGGCGGCGTAGCTTGCTATATACCAAGCCTTCCTCTATCACAATTACAACAACAACAACAACAACAAGTACCGCAAACCAATGATAATGCATATAGTAGTGAAATTAAATCAGTAGAAGAATAGGAAAAAAAATATGGGCATTACTGTTTAGAGGGTAAATTATAGGCAAATCTGAAAATTAGATATGCAATTGTCAGCATTATCCACCCAAATCCCAAAAATAGTATTTTCTTTTTCTCTAAAATATAATACATCAAATAATTATCAAAAGAAAACATACCAAGAACAATATATGCAGTTGTCATAATTATGCACTCAAATCCCAACAATTAAATTTAATCTAATCTAACCTAATAATATTAATATCAAAAGATCAGAATCAACTATCAAGGCATTCTATTTTTTTTTCCCCTTTTGTGGGGATGATGATATGAAAATGAGACTACAATTCACAGAGAAATAGATAGATTGATAGACTTAGCTTCCTCTAACATATGTCCCTCACTACCTAGTATACAAAAAAGATACAAAGTTCAATAACAAGTGGGTATGATAAATAAACTATACTTAATTTCTTTTTATTATATTATCCCCATACCCCTTTTTTCCCCTTCAATAATATAATTCTTTTTTTTTCTATGGATATTGGAATTCATTTATAAAAAAAAAATTCTATGGATATTGGAATTCATTTATAAAAAAATAAAAGTCTCCGAATCAGAATCACAGGAGTAAGAGATCCCTTGATAAGAAATTAATAAGTTGGTTAAAAATAAAGTGCAATTACAAAACCATCACTGGTAGTTTTTTTTTTAATTCAACCCAACATTATTGGGGACTATACTTCAAACCCAAGTAATGCAGTATATTGTTTCAATTGTACCGCTGAAACATCTTACTTTTGGGAAAATAAGCAATAACCAATGAAAAACTTATTCTTCAATACTCCAAAAAAAAATCCATACTAATTATAAAATAATAGAAATTTTCACTGGTGATTTAGAAGTTGTTTGGAAATAGTCTGATTCAAAAGACTGAAACATTTTCATTAATCAAAACTTGTCTTTTCCACAATTCAATTTTCAAGAGGTGAATCTAAAACAACGTGTCATAATCCATACTTTTCAAGAATTTAAGAAAAGCCACATCATATACCCAAAATATGTTAGTAACAGAACTTTAAGCGTATATCCTTTGTGAAAAGCCACATTAAATGCATAAAACTTGCATTGAGGCATGCTTAAATAATATACATACATATCCAAGCAAACCGTGTATACACTTGCCACAAAAAGAAAAATACTTAAGTAAGCAACTGATGAAGAACCGATAATTGAGAGGTTAAATACACACCTGACTTGTGAATACGCTCAGAACCAGCCAAATCTACCACGATAAGTTTGCTTTTCCGAAGAAGTGGCTTAAATGATTTGCTTAGGCAAGAGAGTTCCCCATTGTCAATTGAATGATTATCTTCCCTTCCCATGACAGACCTTTTGACATGCACCTGCACCATTTATGCTTTTAAGAGTAGTATATTTTGATTCATTATCTAGTTTACTTTTTTAATGACAGAAAATCATTTCACCAACAGAATAGCATGACTACGAGAAGATTCAGTATTCAACTTCGTGTTAGCTGCAATCGTATGAGTTTCTCCCACTCTCAGCAACTCCAGAAAAGTTTGTTGATCCCTGATTTCTACAAGAGTCGCACCAGGTACTGAAACATCACCAGTTCTTGGATCTTCCACAAAGGGGATGTTATCATTTGATGGATCAAGAAGGTCTTGAATGGTCTCCATATAAAGCTACACATTTTATTTTATTTTATTTTATTTGTAAATAACAAGATGTTAAAACATGAATAGCTAAAACAATTGAGTGTGAAATGAAATAACTGAGTAAAACTTTGATTATATAATATATTTAACTGTGTGATTAAGACCATATAACCTGCAAATAAAAGACGGAGATTGAATCTGTATCTGGAGAAATACTTGCTAGAATATCCTCCATTGAACGAACCATAATACCACGATTGTGAATGTTTTTCCTGTACCTGTTTGGCCATAAGCCATCACGATCCCATTATAACCATCCAGGACGCTCTACAAAATCAAATGGCAGAAAATTACAGGAGGCATTAGACAAAGATTACCCAAATTCCAGTGATAAAGGAACTATTAATCCTAATGCATTGCATACAGTTGAAAGAATCAAAGTAAATTTGGTAAATTTATGTTAGTTGTGACCTGAAATTTATCGATTAAGGGTATGGCACCAGCGAGTTCTGGTGGAATGGCCATTGATAGAGAAGTAGGCGTACTGCAAGTGTCCACAAAAAATATTTGAAATTTGTAACAAAAATCAACGAATGAAAAACAAGACTACGAAGAAGAAGAAAGACCTACGGAGTGCAAAGCCATAGCTGTTTTTGGTTGATCGTAAACCAAAGCGAGAAATTGGATTTGATAGGGATATACGGTTTGTTAGAGAGATATGTGGCGATTTTTTTTAATTTAAAAAAAGATTATTTAATTTTTTTGGTTTAATTATTGGGTTTATTTGTTAAGGGAGATCAAACCTATTAACATCGTTAAATTTAACGGAATATTCTAAGTATATTCTGTTAAACCAAGAAATGTCGTTAGATAGGCACTTTTAATATATAAAGATATATATTGTATAGCAGAGTCATGCATGTTACATTTTGAAAATATAATATTATAATAAAATGTTTATTTCCTTTATATACAAATTAATACCTTATATACGGTTTGGAATTGGATCACTACCATACCCGTTATTTATTTATTTTCTTTTAATAAAACAATGAAATATTTTGTGAAATAAATAGTCCAACTAAAATTAGAAATTGATTACTATTATTATTTTTATTTTTATCGAAGAAAAAGAGATCATCACTCTTGGTCCCGAACTCGATATATATATATATATACTAAAAGAAAATTACGTGCAAGGCACGTATACATAGTTTTATGCTAGATACTTTCTAATTTAATTGAAAATGATACAATAAATAATCATATAATTTAATTTATTATCATAGTCTAAATATATTTTTTTAATAAAATCATTAATTCAAGAAAAACTAATTTAAATTATTATATAGAGTTATCTTTTATGTATTTTCAATAGACATTAAAAGGTAAAAATTAAATAATCAATTTCAAATTCTTAAAAGAAAAGCTTAGATAGATTAGAGCAAAAAGAAGAGCCATTAGATTCTCTTTTAAAAGACTACCTATAAGTTTATCAAATTAAATAAAATTAGTTAAATTTTTTTAAATAAATATGATCACAATAATATTATTAATTAAGAAAATTACCCATAATAAAATATGAATATCATTAATATTAATAATTAATACTATAGTTGACTAAAAATTAATTAAAAACAAAATATTAAATAAACATATATAATTATTTCCATACATAAAATGAAATTAAATAATATTATTATTAAAACAAAAAAAAATTAAAATAGTTAAAAACTTTTAAATAAATAACCAACTTTTTTTTTCCTTGGAGAAAACCTAATAGCCCTTATAAAATGAAATAGAGAAGGTGAAAAGTTGACAAATAAAACCATTAAGTAATAATAAAAAAAATAATAAAAAAAAATTAATGGAAAACCATGAAAAAATGGCATGAAATGCGGATCATCAGTCTATTCATTACTATCATTAAGTAATAAATCACATCTAATATTAATAACTCAATCTCGATCGACTCCGGCCAGTGAACGCTGATCAATCATAGTCGTTGTTGTCGGCTCTATAAACTCCCATTGTTTATGTGAACCTCATTGTCGAATTGAAATTTTGATTTGGTGCTTAGTTGGACGGGCAGAGAAGGCTACATGTGGTCTGTGCGATTTGCGAAAGGCTTAAACCGTCACTTAGTATCGTCAGAACTTGCCTGGTCCGAGAAGGCTACCTGTCATCGTCATGTCATCATGATCAAAACCCCATCAATCATAGGATTTTTTTTTTCTTGATCGCAAAAAAAGAAGCTAGTTTGGAATTTTTGTTTTTCAAAAAATTCAATCGTATGAATTTTTCTTGTCTTCTTTCGTTAATGGCAAATATGAGATGATATATTATAAATTTATTTGTTTATTTTTAAAAAATTTTGGTTTTAAAAGTAGATTTTTTTTCTTTTTGAATTTGAATGGTTAATGTGAATAGTTAATTCCGTTAAATTTATTATTATTAATAGAATTTTTTTAAAAAAAAAAAAAATTACCCATGAATTTCTCATAAACCAAGAATTCAGTTATATAAGCACACTTTATATAGAATAGATATAGCATCATATAATTATTACAATTCATATAGTTCGTTTTTCAATAAATAAATAATAAATATTGAATTATGTTTCTCATCCACAAGATCATAATTTATCCACTTAGAGTTAATAAGAACTAGTTGAAATTTAAACTCCATCAGAACTAATACAATTTTTTTTTTATTTTACTCACACCAAAATTTATAATTAAAGTAAAAAAAAATTATATAATTAATTATAAATTATTATTTCTATGTTGTGACTAAATTTAAAAAATCTATAAATAAAAATATTAGTCAGAAAAATTATAATTTGTTGTAACTAAATGATATTTTAAGTCACAATAATTATTGTAACTAAACATAAATTAGTGAGAACTTACCTCCAAATACTATATATATTTTAATCAAAAGTAATTTTTTTAACTATATTTTTTGCAGTAAAACATCAAAATATAATAATTCTCATTAATTAATTAGATGATAATTATATAATAATTATTAATTAGTTCCCGGGTGATGAGGAGAAGGAGAGCTTTTTAGCTAGCATATAACTATACATGGTACATGATAGTGATTAGCTAGTGACATAATCAATTACCTCTTGTTAAAGAGATAAGTACTTCTGATCTTCTCTCTCTCTCTCGAAAAAGAAAATAAAAGGAAAAATCTAGTTGACAAGATCAACCTAGAAAAAGATCAAATTCTCTGTATGAAAAGTAATATAATAACCACCATATATATATTGGGAAGATTGTAATACTATTTTGGCTAAGTTAATAATAATAATAATAATAATAATATAGAGGAGAGAGAGAGGCAATAGCCAATAGTAAAAGAGAGTTGAAAACTCACTCAAAGTAAAGTAGCTATGAGTTGAGTTACTATAATTCATTCATTCCAAATAATATCAAAGCCAAACTCATCTCACCCTCACGTGCTCCTAACCTTATTTGTTCCTTTATTTGATTTTTTTCTTATTTACTTTATTTGTGTATATATTATTTAATTATTTGCGGCTATGGCTGCTTTAAAGTTTATTATTATTATTATTATTAATATTATATATATAACAGAAACAGAAGAGAGCAGCCCCAAGTTGAAGGGGTTGGGGCCCCACTCAACCATCTTGGCATCTTGTCTTGTGGAACGTTTTAATTTATGAAACAACAACATATAGCAATATTATTTGTCCACTTACTTACAACTTCTTGTCATTATCTTAATAATGTTACTATATACAAAATCACCATCCAATGCGTTATAATATATGTTATTTTCACTATATATTACAACAAAATGATTAATGTACATTAAGAAGATTATTATTATTATTATTTTGTATTGCTCTCTACTTGTCAATTCTATATCAATTTGATCAGGGTATTAAGAGATATTTTAGTGTTTTTTTTGACAAAATGTTTTAGTTTTAGTATATGTAAATGGAAATATTAAATATAATAATAGGCTCTATAATAATAATAATAATAATATAAAAGAGGGTGAGATGAGATTATGTTGCAAATTAGATATTCATTAAGTCAAATTAAAATTCTGAGAAAACTGAAAAATAGTATTAGATATATATTTTCTTTTAAAAAAAAGTATAATTTTTGTGGATTATTATATAAATATATCATCATATTTTGATTTTAATATATTTTTTAGGAGTGCTACTGTCAACTTCTTAGTTAACATCTACGCCTGAAAATACACGTCGAAATACTTTTTTTAAAAAAAAAATTCACGGGGATGTTCGTTATGCTTACAACATCATCCCTTTAAATTTTTGAAAATTTTCGAATAATTTACAGTACTAAAAATACGTTTGAAGTTTTTTGAACGCGCGTGGTAAACTGGAATATCAAGAACTCTGTTTTTGGTACTGTAACCTATTCGGAATTTTTCAAAAATTTACAGGATGATACTGTAACTATAACGAATACTGCTATGAAAAAATTAAAAAAAAAAAATCGGCATGTGATTTTGGATGTGAATGTTGACTAAAAGGTTGTAATAGTAAGTTGTAATTAACATTTTTTTTTTAATTTGTGTTATAAATTTTTATGGTGATTTTTTTATAATATTATATCCTTTTGATGATTTTAAATAAATGTTTCCTTCTATCTAAGTTATCAATGGTCTAAATTCATCTCACAATATAAAAATATATTTATTTGTTAGTATCCATGTATTTTTATAATGAATATTTTTTGGGGTAATATGGAAAATGGTTGCAGAGGAAATTGAGTCTTTAAGAAAGGAATCCCTGAAACCATATGTCATCACATATCCAATTGTGGAGTTCAGGTTATCTGGTCATCTCGGTCTCTTATATATTTATCTACTTTTATTTATTCTAATCAATTTTTTACTTTTGTTTTTATTTTAAAAAATAACTAAATAAATTATTAGAAATATATCCACTTGTGCAAACGTTTACTTCACCGGATATGGTTAGTTATGCCGTTTTTTTTTTTTTTTGATAAAAAATTAAATAAATAAAAAACAAAACTTGGTCTTTGGAAATTAGATTCTTTATATTTGTGCGGCTAATAAGCTTTTTCTTTTCTTTTATATTTATTATATATTATAAGCATATAATAATATATAAAAGGAGTTTTGTATTAATAGCTCATTGTTCAATGCATAAGTGTTTTTGGTTTTAACTCCCAACTATAAATTGATATGATATAATTTGCTTACTTCTTAGAGCATTCCCACCAGGTAAGATTAGTAAAATATGGGTTAGATACGATAACACGATTTAAAATATGCATGAGAATTAGTGAGTTTGGATTTACTTTAAATAAGTTCGGATCGTGTTTTGGTTGACTCATTTAACTCATTTAATAAATGGGTCGTGTTTAGATTGACGTGGTTAACACAAAATTGACCTATTAATGACCTATTTGATGTTGTTTTAGTATTTTAATAGGTCATAAATAGTTCATAACCGTATTGGATATATCATAAATGTGTTATTAGCTGACATGTTTAAATAAAATATATTTATAAACGGGTTACACGGGTCGTTTCGTGTCAATCCGTTTATAAACGGGCATATTCGAGTTTTATTTTCTAAACGATTATTATACAGTTCCTATTCAGGTTGAGCATATACTTGTAAATTCAGGGCCGTCTTAAACATTTTAGAGGCCCTGTTTTAATTTAAAATTTGGGCCCCTAAAAAATGCAATTTATAAATATTTTTGAATATTATTATTCAGTTATATATTTTACAAAACACCAAAAAATTCCAACTATTTATAAAAATTATTATTGATTCCAATAGAATAAAAAAATGATAAAAAAAAAGAATATTAAAGATTTAAAAAAAAATAATAAATAGCAGTAATAAATTTTTATTTTTTAGCTTAAAAGCATTAATAGAATTGAAAATGGACTTTGAGAATTGGAATGGAAGTGACTAATGAAAAATTGTTAGCCCCTTTAAAAGTTAAGTTCATTAAAAACAATATTGGGCATTAAAGAAAAAATATATTGGGCCCTTTATTTTTTTGGGCCCTGTGCAGTAGCCCACCTTGCACACCATCATGGTCGGCCATGCTTGTAATACATGGGTCTCGACACGGCTCGAATACGACCTGCGAACACGAAATGCCACTCCTACCAACAAATTCTCTTCTTTATCCTTTAAAATACATCACTAAAACTCCACTTTCTCTATTTTACATCTAACTTTTAAATATTATATTTTCTTTCTCTATATCCTTTAAACATTATATTTTTTAGACTATTAATAAAAAATTTAATGTTCACAATATTTATTTAAATACACTACTAAAAAATTAGACTTTAGAAGTAATTTTTTTGCGACATACAACATCAGTTTTGACATAATTTGTGACTGACGTTGTTTTAGGGGTCACGAAGGGGGTGTGAGATAATTATAGCCATAGAGTCTCTATGGTGGTCCCTATGGTGTGGGTTATTAAATAACCGACACCATAAGAGTTGATTTTTTTTAATTTTAGAATTTTGTGTAATAAAAGATTTTTTTTCAATTTTATTTAAAATCTAATTTATTTTTTTAATAAATTATATATAATAAACATAAATAAAAATTAAATTAAAAAAATTAAATAAATACACATTTATTAAATGTATTTCTTTAATATTAGTTATAAATTACTCTAACTCTAAATATTTAAGAGTTATCTAAATATGAATATAAATATTTTTATAAAAGTAGGTTAAAGAAAACATACCTCATATTAAAAAGCATAGCCTTGATTTTCGATAAAGTCACATAACGCCACATGTTGAATCCAAGGACACGTAATTTATTTGCAAGGGATACGTGGAATCTAGGTTAGCACTAAAAGCTCACTAGTAGGCTCCAAGGAAGACAATTTGGGCCAAGCCCAAGTTACATAGGACCTTCTAGGAACGTACCTTAGCTCCGTGACAAGATAGATCTTTAGCCAGTGACAGTCTGTATCTGGAAGCAGCTCTAGTACCGTGATGTCAAAAGGTCAGACAGCGTGTTCGTGGAAGACCAGTCTAGTTTTTCTTTTTATTCAAGTGCACAAAGTAAGGAAATAAATACTCCTCAAATCTTGACAGAAGATCATATCAAGTTAAAAGGAGAAACTACCTAAATAAAGATCAAGCAATTAATTCATGATTAATTGCCTACAATTATAGGACAAAGTTTTGACTAATTTAACTGTATCTAATCTGCCTAGTGAGCGGATCATCTCCTTCGTAGGTTGGACTTCACGAGACAACCCAAATTATATAGGGATAATTACATAAGACACTATTTTTTGTGAAAAAAATTACATTTTTTACGTTTAAAGTTTTTTTTTTTTTTTTACAGTTTTTCATAAAAATAACACGAAAACAACAAAAAAAACTACATAAAAATAATATAAAAATAACATCTAAATAACAAAAAAAAAAAAACAAATAATCAACAACAAATTAACAAGAGTACAACATAAAAGACTGTATTTTCTGTAAATATTAAAATTAAAAAAATTGTTAAAATATTTAAAATTCCGTGAAGCTGTATTTTTGTATTTTTTTTTTTTTTTTTTTGTGTATTTGTGAAATGATCTCAATTATATAATTCAATGTAAACTCCTCATTAGAGAGAAAAAGAAAAATTAAGTGTAATACTCTTAACACTATAGATACCTAATGAATCCTTTAGACTAAGGGTTAAATAATTCTCTTGCAAGAATTGCTCAGGAAAAATAGAAAACTTACGCTCATTGTATTCCCAAAAACTTTTCTATCTTTAGTTATGTAATAATATCGACTCGTGGACTAAGATTCGTTGCCCAACTACGTAAAATTTTGTGTGTTGTTCTTACTTTTTCTCTTTAAATTATTTATTTCTTTAGTTCTAATTATTTATAATTGATTTTTTGAAAATCTCGATAAATATCTTGGTACTTTCATTGAGAGCTGAAGGAAGCAGTGATACTATCTAAAGATCACAGTAGTCATGGTACTCACCCGTAACAAATTTGGTCTTCACTTTATTGATCTTAAACCAAGACAAGAGATGCATAAGATCAGAATGAGGTAACTACCCATCAAAAGAATTAAGTTGGCAAAGATACAGATCTAAACGCTCCTGCATTTGGAGATGGTGACTCAGAAAAAAACAGTTCTAATGATGCTGACGACGATCCTCAAGAGACCTCAAAAGATGATCCTTAGTACACACTGAAAGATTATCATCAGGATAACTTGCTAAAGGTGGTGCTAGAGAAAAGGACACTCCCGACAAGTCAGATCATGTGGTCGCCATGGCCATTAAATTCCCATTAAATAAAAGTAAACAATTGATCAACCAAGAATTTTGTTACATAGCTACATTTTATATATATAGTATAGATATTAAAAATTAAATAAGCACAAATTAAAAAAATTTATATTTTTAATATATTTTTTAAAAAAATATAACTTATTTAAAGTAATAAATTACAGATATATGGATAATAATTTGTAACAATTTTATAATCTCTAACCATTTTCGGTTTAGTTTGTGAATATCATTTATAAATGTGTAACATGTGATTAAAAATTGTATAAAAACTTCACCTATTACAAAAAAAATTGTATAATCTTCGGTTACAAAAATATTGTATTGTTACAATTTATAAAATCGTGATATAAAAAAAAAGTAAGCTTTGTAATTATGATATACCCTAGTGTATTTTATAATTATAATTTTTAAATTTTCAAATATTTTTCTAAAAATCATATGCATTTATAAAGATGAAGAGTGTGTTTTCCTCTCTCTAATAGGGTTTTTCTTCTTTTCTCTTTCTAGTTTTTTCTAGGGTTTCTTATGCTCTCATGGGCGTCGTCACCCGAATCTGGGTTGGTGGCGTCCGGGAACCCAACATCTCTCTGTGCGACAACGAAGCTCCCGTTATGGTGGGTTTTGGTAGTGCATGGTTCGTGTGGGTGTTAGATCTCACTCCTTGGGACTGGCTCGATTAGGGATATTCATAAAATATCTGATCCAATTTAGTCTACACGATCCAATCCAATCAAATTCACAAAGTGCGGATATTTGCACTTGTACGAATTGGATTAGATTAAAAAAATTTAAAAACCGCACTTGTGAGATTGAATATTGATTGATATGTAAAAATAATCGATCTAATCCAATTCACACATATTTATATATATTTTTAAAAAATTATATATGTAATTAATATTTTAATGCAAAAAAATAATAATTTAAGAATCTAATACATATGATATAAATATATTTCAAAACTTAATAGATTTAATTTATATTCTATTATTATATGGAAAAAAATATAATTTAAAACAAAATTAATCATTTATTTCTAGATATAATTTTTTTTCTTCTTTTTAATTTGTTATTTTATTATTTTAATTTGTTGTTGGGAGACATAAAAGAACAACAATTTATTTTGATTTTTTGTTAGTTATGTAAAAAAAAAAATATTTTTTAATAAGTGTTAAATAACTTAATATTATTAAAAAGTAATCAATTCAAAGTAACCGATCCAATCCGCACTTTTTTGGATTGGATCAAATTGGATTTGAGCTATTGTGCGGATTGGATTGGATCCAAAATATAACATATGCACTTAGTGCAGATCAGATGCACTATGAGCAAAATAGTGCGGATTGAAATATGACCCTAGGCTCGGTGGTACCTGCGTTTTCCGGCCACGGCTGGTGGCTGGTGGCTGAACGTCTCGCACGAGACGGCAACAGTGGTGGGTGTGGGTATCTCTTATTTCTTGGGATGGTAAGAGCAGGTGAGGGTGGGCTTCGTCTGGCTATCTCCTTTTAGATTTTAGGGATGGCGTTTTGCGGTGGCTCTTCTCAGGCGTGACCTTAGGCTTCAGAGTTTTATTTTTCTTATTTTTATTTCAGATCTTGGTGTGTTCTCTTGGGTTACTATTCAAACATGTTGGCTCTAGTGCACAGTGACTCGTGAATAGCTTTCAGAGTGTTGTAGATGTAGAGGGAGGGACTCGGGTTATACCCAAAGGGATGTGCTTCCTTTGTTCCAACACCTTCACCATTCAGAATCACAATAGAATGTTGAGTGTAGACTTTTCTCGTTGGAAGATAGCAACATTCCTCTGTTTTGTGTTTGCGTGTTTTGGCTCATTGTGTTGCCTCCTTTGCATTAGGGGAATGACCTTTGATCGTTGTTTCCTATATTTTTTTTATATATATATATTTTTGTTTGGTTTGTTTATTTTAGTTCTTGTAGCTCTTTCGGTGCACTTTAAGTCCTTAATGGCGTTGGTGTTAAGCTTTTCATGGGGAGTTTGTTTCTTTAGTATGTGCACTCTTGTGTGAGCCTTGAACTTATTGTTCTATTCAAACTGGTGTGGTTGGTCAACAAATTGTCATCTCCTATTGAGATTGTGGTGTTTTTAGCTTGATGACTTTTGCCTTTTCAATCTTGAATGAAATTACCATTTTAGGAAAAAAAAAATAAAAAATCATCAGCATTTTTTAAATTTTCTAAAAAGAAGCACAAATTCAGATATTCTTTTAGAATCTCCAACCTTCCAGTTAGATGATAATGGTTTTCTTAAGTTGGTGTAACACAAAGTCTCTCACCTACGAGAATATGAATCTCCCACCTTCCGGTCAAACTAACATGAAGTATGATTATGAATGCAGTATATTTTAAAAGTCGTATTTAAGAGGCTAAATACCATTTCGAACTCTGTGTTTTGCAAAAATTACAGATTAGACTCTGTGTTTTGTTAAATGACAAAATGGACCCTGTATTTTCTAAAATAGTAAAAATAAGACCATGAGCTTAATTTTTGATAACTTTTTTTTAATACAATCAACTTGAAGACAATGCTTAATACGAACAGATACAAAAAATGTAAACAATTTTGTCATATAACACTTTTAGATCGGATTATAATTAAACTTTATTTTGACAAAAAATCAATTCAGGGTCCTATTTGTACTATTTTAGAAAATACAGGGTCCATTTTGTCATTTAACAAAATACAAGGTCCAATTGATAACTTTTGTAAAACAGAAGGTCCAAAATGGTATTTACCCTATTTAAAATTGTAATAATTTATGGATCATGAAGTATATTTCAAAGACTTAATTATTTAAATATTATAATATTATGTATTTTTTTCAAACATAATATCAATACTTTTATATATATACCAATGAAATGAAATGGGATTGTAAATTAATGTAATGATTTGAGCACTTAAATTAAGATAAATATTATTGTAGATTTTCAGTTTTGAAAAAGTTATCGGTTAGATTTTTTATTTTGTTAAATATTAATAAATTAGACTTTATATTTTTTTTTTTAAATAGTACTAAATAATATCATGAACTGATTTTTTTAAATAAAATTAAATAATAACTCAATATAGAGGTGTTATAATAAAATTGATTATATTTTCTACTAGGAGTGAGCAACCGTCAGTTTTTTACGCAAAAAAAAAATCTAGAATTCGATTTTTGATTTTCATGGTTATAATTTGAAAATCGACCGACCATTATAAAAATATAAAAAAAAAACGACTTTTTAATCCAGGTTTGGCCGATTAAAACTGACCAAACCGAGCTTCATCTTTTCTTTTTTTAAACAGGTTTTTAAATTTGTTATAATTATTCAGAAACTAAAAAAACTAGAGTATTGTTAGAGAGTCTCACATTGCTAATGTGTGGAAAGATGATGGAATATATAAGATGAATGAGCTACTCCTCTCATTGTCAATTGGTTTTGAGATGGAACCTCATTCACCTTATCTCAAATTCTAACATGGTACCAGAGCAAAAACAAATAAAAAAACCTCTAACGGCTATCCAATCCCAAAAAAAAAAATGATCAAAGTAGAGCCACAAAAAATTCAAAAATAATTGATTCAAGAGCCAAAGTCAAAAAAGTCACTTGTGATTCAGAGATAATAAGCTAAAAAAAAGTCACCAATCTAAAAATACCGATCCAAAAAGTAAAACAAAAGAGCACTTGTGATTAGGGATAGTGAACCAAAAAAAACTACTTATGATCAAGTTGTCCAAGATGGTGAGCAAATAAAATAGCTACCATCTAGAAGGGGGATGTTAGAGAGTCTCACATTGCTAATGTGTGGAAAGATAATAGAATATATAAGATTAATGAGCTACTCATCCCATCGACAATTGATTTTGAGAAGGAACTCCATTCAGCTTATCTCAAATTCTAACAAGTATTGTATCAAATATCATACAATTTAAGAATAAAAATTTCCTTAGTTAAATAAATAATGTAAAATAAATATTTTTTAAATTTTCTTAAATTATTTGTACTGCTAGTATGATAATGAGTTATATTAAGAAACTTGTATTATTTTATGAATATGCGTACATAATACATAAATACATCAAATTATAATAAAATAAAACAATAGAGAAGTGAGACTTTGAATGAAAAAGATAAGACGTAAGAGTAGTTTAATAAAATTGTACATTAAATATGTACAAAAATAATTATACTATATATGTATAGTGTATAACATATATGTTCGGTCGGTTCTCGGTTTAATCGGTCGGTTTGTTATTGACACTAAAACTGACCGTGCAAAGGTGGTTTTAACCAGAGGCCATTTTTTTTGTTTTTCAGCTTTTTTTGTGTTAGTTTTTTCAGTGTTCGGACAGTTGGTGTATTCGATTTTTCGGTTTCTTAGATTTTTTACTTAGCCTTATTTTCTACATTTATTCGTACTAGAAATTATCTTCAAGTTAATTATATTAAAAAATTATCAAAAATTAAAGTCAAAATTTTATTTGTACTATTTTAGAAAATACAAATTTGTTATTTTATTATTTAATAAAATAAATGGTACAATTAATAACTTTTGCAAAATACTAGGTATTATGCATTATTAAAGTACAAAAATAGTTTTTCCCGGCATTTTTAAACAATCGTTTAAAGTATTCCCGTCGGTTTCTATAGCCGTCGCCTATACGACCGTCGTAAAATGGGCAAAATAGGCGACAGTTAAAAACTGTTGCTAATGTGGACTTCCCCACTTAAAACCATTGCCTACATCAGGGTATAGGCGACGGTTTTAATCCATCGGGAATATATAAAAAAAAAAGAGAAAAAAATAAAACAAGTAATTCATTTTATTACAATAACAACTAACTTTAAAACATATTAAATTTATACAATAACAAAATAAATATATATAATAAATAAAAAGGATATAAATAAATATATTTATACCGAGCTCAGAGAGAAAGAGAGAGAGGGAGACGGACGGGAGGTGGTGGTGGTCTGACGTATGAGACGGAGGTGAGAGGGACACCGACAGGAGGTGGTGGTGGTCCGACGTATGCGACGGAGAGGAGAGGGAGACTGACGAGAGGAGGGGTGGGTGGAGATCGATAGACGAGAAGAATGAGAGATCGAGAGAGGAAGGAAGACGGCGAGAGAGGAGGGCGATGGTGTGGATGCGTGGGTGGGGTTTTGGAGAGTTAAGATTTTTATTTTAGGGTGTGGGAAATGGAGAAGAAATAGGTGGGCATGTGGAAAATAGAAAAGAAGTGGGTGGACACGTGAGAAATTTGGCGAGAAGTAAGTAACGATTTTTTATTGGGCTCTTATATTCGACGGTTTTAAACCCTTGCTTATACTATAGGCGACGGTTTTAAACCGTCACTTATATGGGGCCCAATAAATTTTACGAATTTCAATTAAAACCGTCGCCTATTCCTGTAATTACTGTTATAAACCGTCGTGAATTCTAATTTTTCTCAACGATTTTAAACATATAATTTTTTAGCAACAGTCTCTTGAAAAAAGTGATTTTAAAACCGTCGCGAATTCTGACTTTTGTAGTAAATACTTAAGTAGTAATATGACTATTTTAACTAATTATTTTAATTGAAAAAAAATGGGCTATTGTTTCAAAAAAAAAATTGAAACATTACCAAATCATTGATTTTGCGTAATATTTTGGACACACACAAAGGACTGATAATTTATTTTCCAACTCATTGATATTAATTTGCATGCTAGCAGGATTAAAATATAAAATAGACCAAACATATATTTTCTAAAATTGTATTAAAATATATAAATATATACAATTTTTTTTTTAAATTTTAAAAGGATTAATATTCATTTTTTATAGAAGAAAAAAATTAAAGTAGATGTGAGGCTACTACCACATTGAGATATGATATAATTATTGTTGTAATTAAATATAAAATTTTATATATTTTAATTTAAAATTATAATTAAAAATCAACAAGTATATAAAAAGCAAGATAACTCGTGGGGACTTCATAATTTTACATTTTACCTTGAACTATTGTAGTTTTGGTACATTTAACTAATACTATTCATCTTTTAAAATCTTATTTTATTAATTCATCAATCATTTTCTTTGTTCTCTTTTCTGTTTCTCTGTTGCTTGGGTACCATTACAATTGCTGTTTTGTGTCAAAGACCAAATATTGTATTTATTTATTTAAATTTTCATTTAAAAGAGTTTACAATATGTCAAGCAACCAAATGTGGACATACTATAGATATATATAGGCCTTAATTTGGTTGGTAAATTATATATTGTGTCATTTTTAAGTAATTATTATGGCATTTATTTATTTGTATATATTTGATAAGGTTAATAAATTTTAATTAATTTAAAAAATAAAATGTAATTATATACATAATTAAGGAGATATTGTAAATATTAAAAGATGTGGGGATACTATTGAGAGTTGTAGAAAATATTTGAAAGTAATAAAAAAAATATTAAAAGATATAATATACAAATGATATAGAGAAAATTTAGAGAATCTAATGTATAGTGTGTAAAAGAGTGAGGTAATTTAAAAAAAATTAAAGTTTTGGTAATATATTTCAAAAAATAGAGTAGAGTAATTGTTGAAAGTATTGTTAGATACCACTAGTACCTAATAATAATATTTTAAAAATAAATATAAATTGCCAGATTATAGTAATGGTGGTGACACACTTGCTCACTTGGTAATCCATATGAAATGGATAAGACTAGATTATGAAACCTGTATTTTTACACTAATTGAGTAGATTGTGTACTTGTTAGAATTATTTTATATTCATATATGTGTTTCATTTTTATTTTTAGAAACTTTATTTTTAATTTTTAGAAAGCCATTATCATAAATGAAAATCGTATTTCATGTAAAAAGTGATGAGAAGTAGTACTCATAACTACAAATTATGATGACACATGGCCAAGGCTGAATTGGAGGAGAAAATATGTAAATGGCCGGCGAAAGTAAACTTTGTCGGCTCTTATTTTGATCACGTGAGATGGTTCATGGTAGATTCACCCAACCCTTGGGTCAATTCGCCCAAGGTGTGAACCCACGGTCTAAATCTTTTTTTCTTTTTTATTATTTGCTATTCTAATAATAAAAAATAAAAAAAAAAGAAGATGACAACCGCACAAGTCTCTATTCATTTGAGTGCACCAAACCAAAATATGGTCAGGGGTCGTGTAACTAAGGTCGATTTCTCTAACGCACTATTAGTACTAGTACTCATTTTTGTACGCAAAAATATGAAGTGGGCCCAATGATTTTCATATGGGCTTCACAAGATCCTATGTGGTGGCCCAATGCCAGCTTTTCCTGATTAGCTAGCTACCTCTTTTGATTGGTTTTTGTATTTTTTTTTTTATTTTCTGATAGAAAAATAACTTTTATTTAATTGAAGTTGTTATTGTGCGAGATTAGAATTTTGAAATAGGACAACTCTTGTGCCGCTTGATTTTTGGCGGCCATTATTGATTGGTGGCGAATCACTAAATAGGCCCCTATTATGATTAAGTGGGCTCACACTACCCGATCCACCGATTATGCTCTTTTCTTTCATCCTTTAATTTTTAAGTCATTTATGGTTCCATTCCATGTATATTAAATGACTAGTAAATAGTGATTAATATTATGATCCTAGTAATGATGCAATTATTAAATTATTAAAATAACCCTTATTCCCTTTTGGAGAGTTCAAGTTGTGTTTAGGCACTAATGGTCAATTTTGTACGTGAATAGACTCTAGTCCAAGTTCAAAGACCCATATATATGTATCATGTATAGTTCACATGAAATTTCCAGTAAGCATAAAAGAATCAGCATCATAGGATCAATTTATTTGGTTCAGTGTTTTATTAGGTTTTTTTTTTTTTTTAATATTTGCCTCCATAATTGACGGTTTCATTATTGTGTTGTAAAGAGAAATAGTTTATTTGTGTATATAAACCTATCATGATCTGATTTGATTGTCAAAAGGATATATAATGAAATAGGATTTAATAAGATTGGGAAGTGACTAAGAAAGGTTACAAATCTCAAATCAAACTATAAGATTTTGATATTTGATTAAATCAAAAATCATGTCAAATGCAAGTTGTATAGATATAATTTTGATTTTGTGATCTAAACAGCCAAATTAGGCAATCAGAGAAATGACCAAATACCATCCAAGTTTCCTACTTAATTAAATATAATAATGTGAATTGACCCAAAAATTGAAAATTGACTTTATATCTAGACTCCTTGAGTTTCTAATAAATAAAAGAACACTATGGGTTAGACCTTTTTTTTTCCTTATCCTAATCACTACTAACACTAGATTAAACCAAAGAGTTTGACTAGTAAGGTGGCATTTTTGTGGTCATGGCATGCGTATATATATATAAATTTATATGTACATATTTGACTTTGCCAAAAATTCAGTATATTAAGATAAACAGAAACTCCAAAACATCTTAAGATTAAATTATTTTGAACGTGGTAATTAACTGCACTTAGATTCATGCATACCGGCATATGGGTAATGATCAGCTATTAATCTATGTGTATATTATTACACTATGATCAGCTTGCCTTTACAAATTTTATTTGATTTGGGTTTCAATTTTGTTTTTTGTTTTTGCTACTGAGGAAGAGAAGTAGGAACGTGGGACCTTCAAATTATAAGTAGAGGTGTGAAGCAAGTAGGTTATACATGATCACATGTCTCAATTGTTTCTAATGATATTTTCAAAAAAGCAAAATATATAAATAACAAAAGTATATGAATCACCAAAATTGATTTCATTAAAATTACTTATTTATTTGTCGTTGTTGTTTTTTAATAAAAGGTTAATTATTATGGTAAATAAGATAAATCTGTTGTTAAAGAAGAATTTAAAAAACGTGGATAAGTATCTATCCAAACACAATTTTTTAAACTAGTAAAGGAGGTTGTCAGTGTGTGGACAACACCATTCGCTGATCGCGAAATGACGCTGCAAGAATCACCACCGACAGCAGCTCATAAAGAGTAGATATTTAATAAAATAGACTGAAAACTAAAATTATAATATGAAGCTTATTAATCCACTCAATTGTCATAGAAGAATCACTATTAATAATGAAGACATTGAAATCAAATTGATGCGCAATAGTCAAGCCCAGACGAATGGTCAGCAACTCTGTCACATTAGTAGAAAACTCACCTAACACACCTGAAGACCACGCCAACCAAACCACACTCGCTGCATCCTGTATCACCCCCCCCCCTTCTCAGAATCACTGAAGCATCCGTCGCTAGAGTAAAGGATTCAGGAGGAGGAGGCATCTATCGAGTAGGACGATTTGCAACTGGGTTTGCAAGGTCCAATTTTAAATGAAGACCTCCCCGACTATACTTTTTAAACTCTACCAGATAGTTATAGGTTAAATTTGAAATAACATCTAATCTCGACTTGTTATTGCCAAATATTATGGTGAAATATTTTTATGAATATAATAATTTTCAATATTATTCTGGTTTTTATTTTTTTAAGCCTTTAAAAATTAGTGCTATGGAAATAGCAATCTTAAATCTTTTTTAAAATGTGATTTCTAAACATTTCTGTCAATTAGAATACAAAAATACAATTGATAAAAGATGATAATCATTTCATATTTATTGTTCAAAATTGAGATCCATATATTGAACAAATAATATAATTAATAGCAAAAATTCTATCACGATGCTAAGATTTGGTGTGTAGTTAAGACTGTGATAAAATTTTAATAATTGGATAATTTTTGTATTTAGTGTAATTAAATTTGTAAAAATAAATAATATAATTTAATTAACAAAAATATAATTAAATATTCCAAAATACAATTTATAAGTTATTATAATATTTTAATTGATTAAATTATTTTAAATTCACTCAAGTCAAGGGTGAGAAGAGAACTCTCCCAGCAAGTGGGGATAAAAAGAAGAAGAAGAAGAAGATTCATATTTATGATGGATCAGTTGTTAAGCCCATTAGAATGCAACCCACAAATCTGCTATATATTCACTACGTAGTTGGACTCGCAACTCGACCCACCTATTCTTTTTTTAAAAGAATAAAATAAAATATATAAATATAAATAAAATTCAATCTCACGGTTATTATATAAAAATATTTTTTTGGTATTGATGACATTTTAAATATACTAGATAAGTCATTTGCAAACATCCACTTAGCTCACCTATTAGGTTCAAAATGTTAAATTTGATTTTGTTGAGCTTCTTTACTTTTGAACTTTTGTAATTTGTGACGTAAATAATTAAGTTTAATTTTTAGTTACAGATAAATACTTAATATTTTTGGAGCTTCCATAGGTATCTGACCCTTCAGTGTTAAGTCATTGTCCACGTGTCATTGTTTTATTGTATATTTAAATTAATTTTTATATCAAAAATAAAAATTTAATGACTTAGACTAATTAGAGACTGTGACCTGGTAATTTACTTACACTTAACGGTTAGGTACCTAAAGAAGTTCCAGAATTATAACTTAGTATTATTGTCATCAATAACTAAAATTAAGTAGTTATTTATAATTGAGAGTTAACTTTATATATTTAGGCCGAAATTTAAACTTAAATTAAATTTGATTTTGTTGAGCTTCTTTAGTTTTGGGTTTTCAATTATTTAATTTTTTTTTTTTTTTTTTTGAGTACATGGGTTTTCAATTTTCATATGTGATTTGGTTGGTTGGTTTGATTTATTTATTTATTTATTTTGTCTTTCACAAAATATATTAAATTTACTTTACTTGTTTTTTTTTTTGGCCAAAATATTGCATATGTTATATATGGAAGATTGGGGTAGGATTATTTCACAAATACACAAAATTAACAAAAAAAAAAATTACAAAAAAAAAAAGATTTTACGAAATTTTAAATATTTTTTCGATTTTTTTTATTTTATTTATAGAAAATACGATCATTTTATGTTGTATTCTTGTTAATTTATTATTAATTTTTTGTTATCTGTATGTTATTTTTTGTTGTTATTTTGATGTTATTTAAATATTATTTTCATGTTACTTTTATGTAATTTTCTTGTTGTCTTTATGAAAAACTGTAAAAATGTTTAAAAAAAAAAGTTAAAACGTAAAAATCTAAATTTTTTTATAAAAAATTGTGTTATTTAATTATCCCAACACGTGAGAGAAGACAAAGCCCAAATCAAATTACACACAAGCCTTCTCTTTTTTCATTTTTATTTGGGGCTTTTAAACTCTTATTGGTCCAAGCCCACAAAAAAGTTGGATCTGAAAATAGAAATTTACAAAAATGCTTATAAATAATGCCACAAAAATATGACTTTTTTGGGGGGTTTTCCTTTTTTCCAATTTTTCTTTTTTTTTTTTCTCGGTTCTAAATAACTGGTTACTACTAGTATCAAATTAATTGTGTTATATAATAACTACTTACAATAATCTTTCATTTTCCTTTATTAATTATATGATAGTAATTAGTAACCACGATATCAAATTTTCAAAAAACTAATTCAACACTAGTAGTGGGTTATTTTCATAATTGATGTGACAGTGACTACTATCAATTTCTTTAAAAATAACAAATGCACTGTTAAGCAAAATTTTTTCACATTTAACATATTAAAATAAATGCAAAACACAATTTTACCTATGCTGAATTTATAGCATAAGAGTTTATTAATTTAAGAGAATAATTTCTTAATTACAATCCTTTTATTTAAAGGAAATACCATTTGATTCCAATTACAATGACATTAAATAATTAAAATAAATTTGGGAAATTTGGGGTAAATTTGGAATTGCAGCTGAACTCAGTCCATTTAATTAACCGAGCTGCCTACATACCTTCTTTGTGAAGGATCAAGCCACTTGTAGTTCAGAATACGGTAATTTAGAATTTGGATATAAGGATCCCGGTAGATGACCACTTTCAGGAATCCTTTGCTATTTAAAAATTTGGAAAATTATTAAATAATTAAAATAAATTTGGGAAATTTGGGGTAAATTTGGAATTGCAGCTGAACTCAGTCCATTTAATTAACCGAGCTGCCTACATACCTTCTTTGTGAAGGATCAAGCCACTTGTAGTTCAGAATACGGTATTTTAAAATTTGGATATAAGGATTCCGGTAGATGACCACTTTCAGGAATCCTTTGCTATTTAAAAATTTGGAAAATTCCTAGGTGTATGACCTTGTATGGAATTTTGAGAGTTTGTGTTTTTATACCATTTTTGCGGTATTGGCGACTGCACTTAGTCTTAGCAACTAAGTTGCCTACGTATCCTTTTATAGGAATCAAGTCAAACGTAGTTTCGAATTTTTAATTTTTTTATGAGGTGAATGACCTCTTTTTCTTTGGAATGCCATTTAATTTGTTGTGGCTTTGAACTTTAGTGCACTTTTTAATTTTTAGGTAAAATTACCATTTTTTGAGATTTTTGTGAGGTTAATGACCTCTTTGAAATTTGGTGAGGTAAATGACCTCTTTAATATTCCAAGATTAATTTTGGTGAGCTCATTTGGAATTTTGTGCCATTTTATATGGCTTTTGAACTTTACCACTTTTTGTGATAAATTTGAGTTTGGAGATCTTTTTATCATCTTTTGTAAATTTTAGAATCTTACCACTTCATTTTTGTGATGAAATTCAGTTTTGCAATCTTTCTATTATTTTTAGAAAAAAGATTATTTGACTGATATTTAATTATCTATTCCAAAATTTGAGGAATAATGATAATCGTTTATCCCATATTGAATAATATCTTAAATCTAAATCACTTTAAGATTTAAAATAATATGATAATGTATGAGATATTTAACTTATCTAATAATATCAATATCTTATAATTCAATTTGAATTATAGAGATTTAAAGATATTAAATAAGTTTATATTTGTATATATATATATATATATTTTCCGATTGAAGAAAACGTCATTATTCCGCTTTACTGTAAGTCCTTCTCATTATTCACATCATTTTAATCAATCAACAATCTAGACACACATATTATATAACTTATTTTGACATGCACGTACGGGTCTATGTATGGGTCTATTTGACAACAAAATTTTCTCTCACTTCAATACCCATTACATATACCTATTACCTATACAGTTATGCTACATATATATAATGAATAGTCTCTTCATCATACAATATGATGATGTATACACAATATATATATATACATATACCAACGATTATTATATAAGCATACTTATATTATTGGTTCTATTCTCAGTCCGATTGGTTTGAAACCCTTACAAATTTTGGACTATAATATATAGCAGAAAAATATATATATAAGTTTAATCAAAATTGTATATCACTTTTCAGGTTTGGACTTCACGAGAATTTTACAACCAATTTTGATCATATTGTAATCGTAGTGCATTTTTTGAGAAGGTATTTACTATATGGTAAAAATTGATCACATTAGAATTTTGGCAGCATGACATTTTCTTTTAATTTATATTAAGATTTAATATATTCTTTATGGTTATATCTCACTTTTAAAGATCTTTTATGGCTTAAAAAGCTTAGATCAAAGTGGACCATAAAAAATATATAAATCTTGAATTAATTTAAACAGCATAAACAGTATTAATTTTTTTTAAGATTTCATATATTTCCCATGGCTATATCTCACTTTTGAAGATCTTTTGTGGCTAAAGCAAAGCTTAGATCAAAGTGGACCATGAAAAATATAAGAAAAATATTGGTTTGATTTTAGCAGTATAACGGTGTAAAAAAAATGAGAATTTCCCTTTTATCTCTTGGCTATATCTCACTTTTGAAGATCTTTTGTGGCTCAAAGAGCGTAGATCAAAGTGGACCAAAGATAAAAGAGAAAAATTCATTAGAGCAAAGAAAGATTTAAAGTGAAGAGCGAAGAATAAAGAATTTTACCTATCCCTTACTGTGTAGAAACTCTTGCAGATGAAAATTTTATGCACAAAGCTTTCTCTCTTTCTTATTTTCTCTCCTGTTTCACTCTTACGTTTACTTCTGAAACTGACCAAAAAAAATCATAAAAATCCTATTATGTTGCCTCTCTTCCCTTTTATAGAGACCCTTTTTTTTATTTTTTTATTATTTTTATTTTTTTTACTAACCACCCACTCAACGTATAAGTGGTGAGAGTGGAGAAAATATCTCCTATTTTCACTCTCATCTTGACTGACCATTTTTATCATACTATTATTATTATTATTATTTTCATTATTATTATCATTTTTTTATTTTATTCCTTTACATTTTGAATGGCTTATAAAGGAGGTAATTTATAATAATAATAATAATAATAATAACTTTTTTTTCGTTCAACAGATGCCCCCTCAAGCATGTGCATGACATTTATGTACATGTGTATGCTTGAGTTTCTCTGATTTAAAGGACTAATTTGTTTGCTTCTTTTTGTTTAGGCATGGATGCCTTTGGTATGCTTCATTCTCAGCGGGCTCCTGACGAGACGGGATCTGAAATTAAGTATGGGCCATCTTATCCACGGTCTGTACCACTGAAAGAAGTTCGGATTTCAGTGGTCCCACGTGACCTTGTTTCTTTATCAAAAACTGAGGATGTTAGTTCTGGTCACTTGCGATATTGTTATTCTAACGATCAAGAGGCCATCCAACACGTGCGACATTATGGCGCAGATTTCAAAGCTAGAGTTCTTGAATTGGTTGATAACAAAGTTGATGCTGACATTACTCACAAAGTTAATAGTGAGTTCTTTCCCAGCCTTCACCGCATTCTGCTGGATAAGAAGGTTACTGGAAATTTTTCTTTTAGGGGGAGGGCCCAATTTCTCCCTTATCTAATGGAATGGACAGAGATGATTTTACGTCAGCATCCAGGTACCCTACGTGATGCTGAGATTTATGGTGCCATATCAGTATCTAGGTACCCCTTCTTAATGGAACCAACTGTGTGGAGAGCTTTCACAGAACTTTGGGGGCCCTTAGCGAACACTTTTCACCATAGCAGCGGCGAAATGGGTATTTCTTTGTATGACCTGAAGGTCATTGGCGGCTTACCGATTTTGGGAATTCCTTATGAAGAATTTATTCCCTTAAATGCAAAATTGATGCAAGGACCTATGCGCAGTCCAATTGTTGCAGAGCTTTTAAGGACTCACGCTCGAATTTGTGTCCATTTGAAAGTTACAAAAGTATCATGGCAGCAATGGGTTGAATATTTTTATAGAAAGAAGAAAGTTTTTGCAGGTGTTAAAACAACTTCTGACTCCAAAACTTCCAAAACTTCAAAGAGAACTTTTCCAAGAAAAGGGCATAAACAAGCAGATGTGCGCTCTCTTCCTTTAGAAGCATCCCGTGAATGTATCCTTGCAGCTTTTGTGTCTTTATGGTTAAGTCGATTTGTGTTTCCCTACCAAGGCTACGATGTGAGACCAGAGACTTTTTATATGGCTTCGTTGATGGCACAAGGGGTTAAAGTTTCATTAGCGCCTTCTGTTTTAGGATATATTTATCATGGTTTGAGTATCGGAGCTCTGCATATGCAAGGTCTGGGTGAAAGTTTCATGCCTGTACATTATGTACTGGGTTGGTTGGCTGAACACTTTCGTGATCTTTATAGTGGTTGGAGTTCCCTAATTGACTTGCCTTTTTTAGGCAAGTATGCTGGAGTGCCACCTGAAGAGCCGAGTTTAAACATAGCCCGTCGTATCCTGAGGGAAGAAGATTATGTCATTCACCGACCATATTATTTTCCTATTGAAGAAGATGTTGATTGTATAGACCATGAAGACTTATCTGATGATAAATTTGAAATGCTTGTTTCTATGCGTTCATCTATGTTGCCTGTGAGAGTAGGCAAGGACTTATTCATTGAACCATATTTTCCCAATAGATTCGCTCGCCAATTTGGATTTGATCAAGGTGTGCCATCGAATGAACTTCGTTCTAGTTTTTCTTGGAGGACACAATGTGGGATACTTGGTGTTGCTGAAGCTTGGGCATTACTATTGAGAAGGAACACTGGTATTCACTTTCATATTCCCAGTATCACTCGCATGGGTCAGTGTACTTGGTGGTATGGTCGTTGGTGGGTAAGAACTTGTATACCTTACTTAGGAAGATCAGTGAGAAATCTCCATTTAGAGTTAACCTAGAAACCCTATGTGGAAGAGGATCCTAAGTATGTCATTAAGGACATTCGAAAAATTTATTCCACCCTTGACGAGGTTTTTCTGAGATGTACTCCTGAAAAGCATGATTTCACTGATTCTGACTATGCCGTCACTGGTGCTAACTACGTCGATGTTGAATCGGACATTGGATCAGAAAATGATCATTCTTTGGCTCCGCATTTCAAACGAGTGAAACGTGCAAAGCATGATGATTCTAGTCGTATTGAAGATGTCTCCTTCCCACTTTCTCAGAGTTCAGAGATGCCGCCATCTGATACTTGCTTTATAGCTTCTAGCTCTAGGGATGAAGAACTTATCGATTTTGACGGGTCTGATGATTATGTTGACAAGGGTTTTGACAATGAGGCATTGCCTACAGAGCCAGCCATTCTACCAGAACTGATTGTCTCAGCAAAGACAGATGTTCCATCATCAGCTGTTCCCTCAGATTCGCTTATTCCTCAACCGGACCCAGTGTTGACAGTGTCAGCTTCAGCAATCACCAACTCAAACTTGAATGAGCATACCAAAAAGTTTGTGATTGAATGCATGAAAGACATTCTTCATTTGTCATCTTCTCCTTTGACCACATCAGATATTTCAAAACATCGTGCTGGCGTGAGTATGCAACTCGACGTGTTGAGTACCCTTTGCGGGCATTATAAATGTGGTTTAGCAGAGGTTGCATGGTTCACTGACGCTGTCAATGATTTGCTCAAGGCCCAAGAAGAGTCTCTCGCTTCTGCTAAAGTTGTTGAGAATGCCCTTAGTCTTGATGAATCTCTTATCATGGATCTTCTCCGTCGTGATAAGGATAATTTGGCAGCTATAGATCATTTGTCCATATCTGTCACTAACAAGACAAAGGATTTTGAAGATTTCAAAGCAAAGGAAGCAGAGATTATTGCAGCGGAACTAGCCATACAACAACGAAGAGCTGAGTTTGAAGCCAATAAAGCATCGTTTGAGGTAGATCTTTCTAGTCTCAAAGATTCCTTGAAGGAGCAACAACATCTCGCTGAGGAGATAAGTCGGTCAAAGGACCAAGCTAGTGTAAAAAAATTCCATGAAGCTGAGAGAGCGAAAGCAACACTCAAGATTCAAGAAGAAGAAATCCAAAGGAGACTCAGCGCTTTGACTTTATTTCTCCAGATGGACTGAAGATCTTACAACTTTGCTTCTAAAACTTTTTAGCTTTAGTGTTAGTTTTAGTCTTTGTTAGCCTTTTTTGTTTATTAGCCTTGAGGACTAATAGTATTTTGTCATTTAGACCTTTTAGAATTTTGACTCCTTTGTTAGGAGGAATAAAGAATATTATTATTTTTTTTTTGTGTGGCTGCATCCAATTTTTGTTTAGATTGCCTACGTACCCTTTTAAGGAATCAAGCCGTTCGTAGTTCTTTACAATTTTTTTTTTTTTTTTGAGGAGATAATTTTTATTTGGTGTGGCTGGGCCTAGTTATAAACTAGATTGCCTACGTACCCGAAGTGGGATCAAGCCTTACGTAGTTCATTGCACACTCGCTTCTTTTTTTTTTTTTTTTTTTTTTTTTTTTTTTTTTAAGTCTTGCTATCTACACCATGGGTAAATACCTTTTTGTTTAAGTGTAGAACTTTTTGATGAACTTCCCATTAACACACGGATAAATGCACCGGCCTTCTGAATTTGAAAGTTCATATGCCCCTCTTAGGAAGACCTTAGTAACAACATAAGGTCCTTCCCATTTTGCCTCAAATTTGCCTTTCATCCTTCTAGTTATGACAATTGGTCGTTTCACAGTAAGCACTAGATTTCCAACCGAAAAAGATCGAAATTTAACTTTCTTGTTGAATGCCCCCGCTACCTGGGCTTGGTAAATTTCGAGCTTTTGTTGAATAGCAAGCCGCTTTTCATCTAATGCTTCAAGCTCGGCTAGACGGACTTGCACATTTTCATCTGGGTTTGTTATTTGAGTAGCAATTCTTAATGAAGGTATTTGTACCTCCAAAGGTAACACTGCCTCAGACCCAAACACCAAGTTATAAGGTGTACAACTAGTCGCAGTCCTCACAGTGGTTCTATAAGCCCACAAAGCTTCTAGGAGGCGTTGATGCCAATCCCTCTTATTCTTTGTTGCGGTTTTCTTCATGATTTTGCATAACACTTTGTTAAATGCTTCTGCTTGACCATTTGAAGACGGGTTGTAACTAGCTGAGAAACTATGCTTGAATTTGTACTTGTTCATCAACTTGACCATTGCCTTACATTTGAAATAAAGGGCATTGTCGGAGATAATTTTTGAAGGAACCCCGTATCGATAAATTACGTGGGTCCTTATAAAATCAGCGACATCTTCCGCCCGTACTTCTTTTAGTGGCACGGTTTCGGCCCATTTAGAGAAGTAATCTGTGATGGCCAAAATATACTTATGGGCTTTGGAAGAGGGTGGCGTAAAAGGACCAATGACGTCCATTCCCCAAGTTTCGAAAGGCCATGACAGTATAGAAGGATGGAGTGGTTGAGGGGGTTGATGGATGAAATCTCCATGTAATTGGCATGACTTACAACATTTAGCAAAATTAATTGCATCTTGAACCATAGTAGGCCAATAGTAACCCAACCGCTTTAATTGAGCTGACAATTTTGGGCCAGCTTGATGGGCGCCACATGTACCGGCATGAGTCTCTTGAAGTGCATGTGCCGCTTCTTCTATCGAGAGACATCTCAATAATATTCCATCGAATGAACGCTTGTACAATGTATCATTAAAGACCACAAATCGAGGCGCTCTTCTTCTTACATCCGCTCTTTTCTTCAAGTCTTCTGGCAAGACTCCTTTTTGGATGTAGTCTTTGATTGGGTGACGCCAGTCATTTTCGTTTGTACTATCCAGGAAAGTTATCAAGTTGACCGTATTTTCTTCTTCAACTCTTTCCGTAGATTGAGATAATACATGGCGTTCCCCTATGGTAATTTGGATATCCCTTTCTTCAGGAAGTGTTAGTGATGCAGCTAAATTAGCCAATGCATCAGCTTTACCATTTTTTGATCTGGGGATGTGATTTAGAGTTATATCTTGAAATTGGCCAAGCAAATATTTAGCCTTTTCATGATAAGGGACTAAATTCTCATGCTTGACCGCAAATTCACCACTCATTTGTTTAATAACCAAAAGAGAATCGCCAAATACCTCCAATGATTGTATTTTCATTTCGAGTGCAACTTCGAGGCCGATAACTAATGCTTCATATTCTGCTACATTATTTGTGCATATAGCTAGAATATGGAAAGAGTAAGGTATCAGGCCTCCTGACGGTGTCACAAAGACAATTCCCGCACCTGCCCCACTACTTCTTGCTGCCCCATCAAAATATAATTGCCACGATGAAGTATCAATTGCGAAGACTTCTTCATCTGGAAGATCCTCTCGCAACTCCATATCATCTGGAATTGGGTGTGCTGCCAGAAAATCAGCCAAAGCTTGTCCTTTTATTGCTTTTTGGGGGACAAAGTTGATTTCAAATTCTGATAGCATCATGGACCATTTGGCAAGTCGTCCAGACAACACGGGCTTGGATAGGATATATCTTAGAGGGTCAGCTTTTGACACTAAAGTCACAGGATGTGAGAGCAAATAGTGTCGTAGTTTTGTGACAGCAAAGATTAAAGCCAAACACACTTTCTCAATTGGAGGGTAGTTTTGTTCTGCCCCTACTAAAGTTCTACTTAAATAGTAAAGAGCAACTTCTTTTCCCTCCTCATTATTTTGCGCTAGCATTGCTCCCAATGAGCGGTCGAGTGAAATGATATATAATATCAATGGCTTTCCTAAGATTGGAGCTCTCAACACTGGTGGGTGCAACAGGTACTTTTTAATGCTTTCAAAAGCATTCTGGCATGCCTCATCCCAAATGAATGGGACATTTTTCTGCATCAATCTCGAAAAAGGTTGACATCTACCAGACAGGTTTGAGATGAATCTTCGAATATACGCAAGTTTTCCCTGTAGTCCACGTAGTTGACGTAAATTACGCGGGGGAGGCATTTCCAAAATTGCTTTGATCTTTGCAGGGTCGATTTCAATTCCTCGATGTCTGACGATAAACCCGAGGAACTTTCCCGATGTTACTCCAAATGCACATTTTAAAGGATTCATCTTGAGATTGTGTTGCCTAAGTCTGTCAAAGACTCGTTTTAAATCGTCAAGATGATTCGTCCTTTCTTTTGTTTTGACCACTAGATCGTCGACATAACATTCGACAGTATTGTGCATCATGTCTTTAAAAATTGTGGTCATTGCTCTTTGGTAGGTTGCCCCTGCATTCTTGAGGCCAAATGGCATAACTGTATAGCAAAATATGCCTTTTGGTGTCCGAAAAGCAGTGAGCTCTTCGTCCTCGTGTGCCATTTTGATTTGGTTGTACCCAGAAAATCCATCCATGAATGATAAGGCATCAAAACCAGTGGTAGCGTCTATCAATAACTCAGTGATGGGGAGTGGGAATTCATCTTTTGGGCAAGCCCGATTAAGATCTCGGTAATCCACGCATATGCGGAGTTGCCCATTTTTCTTCATCACAATGACGATGTTTGCAAGCCAAGTGGGATACTGAACTTCCCGAATAAACCGACAGTCTCTTAACTTGTCAATTTCTGCCTCGACTTTGGGAAGTAATTCTGGTCGAATCCTTCTTTGAGATTGTTTAACAGGGGTAGCGTCTTGTGATACTGCCAACCTGTGCACAGCAACCTTTCGGTTTAACCCCGGCATGTCACGGTATAACCAAGCAAATACATCTTTGTTCTCGCAAAGGACTTGTATGTACTGTGGTAACTCTTCTTCAGATAATAAAGCACTGACAAACACGGGCTTTGGATCATCCTCGGTCCCGAGATTGATCTCTACTAAGTCATCCACAGTTGCTTGTCCTCCATCTTCGAATTCCTGAGGTGCTGGTTGAAAGATTTCTATAAAATCTTCCGAAGGGTTTGAGCTTGAGCCTTCATCTTCTACGGTCAAGCTTTTTTCGAAAGAGAGGTAATTGACTTGAGCAAAATTTTCTCCATCTTCTTGTGTTTCATGCCCCCGAATAGTAATTCTCAAAGATTTCTTCTGTTTTGGCATCCACTGTTTTTGCTTTTTAGTTCCCTTTGACTGTGGAGCACTTGGGAAAACAAGCCTTTCGAATGCTGACACTCGTGGGGTGGATGTGCTTGGTTCAAGTCTATCAAATACTGAGACCCGCGGGGAAGGTGTAGGAACATCGTCGCTGTGAAACATTTTTTGTTCCTCCTCTGTTAACTCATCTGGTTCAAAAGAAGCTTTTAAACAATCACTATTTTGATGGATTGTGACTCCTTTTTGCTTCTTAAAATGAACATTTTTCTTCGTTGTTTTGAAGGTTTTCGGAGTTACAGAAGTGGAGGACGCTTTATTGAGAGTAATGACTCTTTTATTTTTCTTGCTATCTTTACCAAAGGAAACTGAAATTTGCATTTTACCCTTGGGTAGTGACTGATCGATTTTCCTTAGTGGTAAAGTAAAGCTTGTCATCAGGGCTGTCATCGAATCTTCGATCGGTGTCAACGCTTTTTGCCCTACTCCTCGTTGACTTTTAGGGATATACTTAAAGGTTCGTTTTTGGTTAGATACCTTCAAGTTCTCCTCTTTGGACTGGGGAGATTTCACAAGGGATAGTCGCTTAATTTGTGGAGGGTTTTGTACGACTGAGTTTTCGTGATGTTTGCTCTCCTCAGGTTTCCCTTTTAAGATGGTGACATTAGCTGGCTTGTAAAATTTTGCATCGGCATAATTCACTTGTTCCCCGTAAAAGGGATTCGGGTCTGCATTGACACTTTTGACTTTGCCTTCCTTGCAAAACTTAAAGCATTGGTGGAGTGTTGAAGGAATGACTCCATATTCATGAAGCCATGGTCGCCCTAACAATACATTGTAGGATGTATCTGAATCGATGACATGAAATAAGGCTTCAGAATTTAACTCGCCTATTTCAATTTTTAGTGTGATACTTCCCCTTACTTTTTCTCCAGCTTGGTTAAAACCTTGAATAGTCAATGATGATGGAGACAATTGACGTGGGTGTAACCCGACATCTCTCAAGGTTTTTAAGGGGAGTACATTCACAGCCGATCCACAATCCAACATGATGCGGCTCACGCGATTATCAGCAACCATACCCGTCACGTACAGAGGTCGATTATGTAAGGCAGCTCCCAACTGACGATCTTTATCATCGAAAGTTATGCATGCCATACAAGAGGTATGCGTCTCAAGTGATATAGGTTTCATTGGCTCTATTTTCTCCGTATAAAATTCAGGACTTGTCAATGCGACAACAAGTGCATTTCTATGCTCAGGAGACATTTGCAGTGCATCGTAAACGCTTAAAAGAGCAGGGATGCGTTTTAGATGAGCCAATATGTCATATTTTGCTCGCGTCATCTCATCTTCACCAGTGTTTTTACATCTTCGATTGTCATTGGTGGATTCTTGGTTGGCCGAAGATGAAGGCTTTTGAAGGTCTTGTTTAGCTTTTTCAAGCTCTTTCGCCTCTTTTTCCTTCTTTGCAAAAATTTTCCGCCGCATATCTTACAAGGTAATTTCATCTACCTCTTTTTCACTTTCAGGTGAGGTAGATTCAGGATCTTCTTTTGTTAAAGTCATGCAGCAATCCGACACACTGTCATTACAACTAGCTGCCTTGCCCCGTAACTCTTTTGGTAAAAACTCCTCCAGAGTTACTAGATTTCGTTTTGGTTGTTCGAGTTCATTTCTTTTGGAAACGGCCTTTTGCTTGCCGATCCTTTTCTTACTCTTTTGATCCTTTATATCTGGCCTACTCCGAAATTTGACTCCGGAGCTTCTAGATGGCTTCCGAGATGGAATTTTTGTCGGTTTTTTTTCGAGTACATGTTTGCCATGTACTTTCTAAATCCTCTTCACTATCATACCAGTCCTCCCAAATTTCTAAATTAGGCTCTGTCATGAGCTCATATAATGTAGGAATATTTGGGTTTCCTGGCCTTGGCATGTCTGAGTGGGCTTGGACTATTGTAACTTCCTTGTTGACTTCAAATGCCACAGAAATTATGTCCCTTTGTGTGGGATCATTTGGTATTTGGTCATTCTCGGTTAGGGAAGTTGTATTTGTTGTCGCTTTCCCAAGAGAAGAGTCAATCTCAATCTCTTTTCTCTTGATCATGCCTTCGATAATGTTTTTGAGGATGTAGCAATCCGACAATGGGTGACTCACAATTTGGTGGTACCGACAATAATTTGGATCATTTGTCATACCAACCTCGTTGGGTCGTTTCGGCTCGGGGAGTCGTATTGCCTTAGCTTTTAACAACTCATCGAAAATTTGGTCGACATCATCATCGTCGAATGAATACTTAACTTCTTTCCTTTCTTTGAGAGTTAATTTCTTTTGCGGCTCCCGTGCCTTCCCTTTATCTTTGTTACCGGTATTGACAAAAGTTGCCATCGATTCTCCCTTCTTGAATGGCTTTTTATTTTCGAATCTCGGTGAGGGTTTGCCACCCCTTTGCCGAGAAATTTGTATTTCAACGTTGCAGGCCTTCGAGACGAGCTCATTAAAAGTTTTGGGTTCTGCTGTGCCCACAAAAGTTGCCACCTCAGGGTTGAGGTTTTTGGCGCACATTGAAACCGCCGCTTGTTCCGATATCCTTTCTGGACATTGGAGATTGAGGTTTCTCCACCTGGTTATGAACTCATTAGCGCTTTCACTAATTCGTTGCTTTGTTTCCACCAGGTCATGGAGACTTATGGTCTTCTTTGAGCTCACGAATTGTGCCAGGAAAGCTTTTTGCATGTCATCCCAAGTAGTTATCGATCCTGCGGGTAACTGAGTATACCAGGTGAATGCTGCCTCTTTTAGAGATTGCACAAATTGCCGGATCAATAGTGCATCTGATTGGGCAGATTCACCACATGCAGAGGTGAAATAGGCCAAATGCTCATGAGGAGAACCATTAATTCCATCAAACTTTTCAAACTTTTGTCTAATTTAGTTTGGTGGAAATGGAATTTGATCATAGTAAGCCGGGTATGGCTTATGATATCCAAGAATAGGCATTGTTGCAGCCTGATATTCCCGAATACCCTCCATGATAAGAGCCTTCAGGTCCTGCTGAGGTTGGACACCAGCTATTGGTGGTTGCACACCTTGTGGTGGCGGTTGTGTGTTGCCTACAGGCGGCACTGAGGACGAGGATTGTTGCCCAATCTCATTCTCCTTTTGTCTCATATTAACTTGATGAGATAATTCTGTTGAGAGTCGGGCTACTTCTTCGTCCCTCTCAGCCAATAACCTTTGCAGTTCCTGAATCTTCTCTTCATTACTGATTGTCCCAGTTACTAACACCGGCATATTTTTATCATTGCCAATGGTTAGTGCTTCGAACTGAGTAATGAGATCAGCAAACACCCCCTCACTGTGTTCAATAAGGGGAGTGTCTTCTAAAGAGTGTCCAGATGTACACCCTTCTTCCTGAACTTTTTGAAAAGAGGGATTCACTGATTCCTGCATGGCACGAGCTTTCGATCGAGTTACAGGGCCCGTATAGGAGGGCAGCTTAGCAGTTGAGGTGACCCTTGTTGGTCGGTAGCCCTGGAGAAACATCCAGTCACCATGTTCTCTTCGGAATGAGTTAGGGCTTGCTTTGGGAACCCTTACACTATCGCTTCTAGCCTTCTTTGGGAAGGAGAAAGGCGTCCTACACCCTTCATCTAATAAAGGGCGTTCATTGATCTCAGCAGATGCCCCCTGTTGACCTTGGCGGTTGACAGAGATTACGATCGGAGGCCTAATCGGGGTGCCTCCTACTAATTCCCTCATTTCAAGAGGGTTTGGTGAAGGTGAAGTGTTTGTCCCCCTCCTCCCTTTTGTCGCCTTCCTACCTCTCCGAGGTTGAGAAGTCGGTGTTGCCTCAGTTTCCTCCGCAGAGGTAACCATCACTGAGACGATAGTGGGCAAGAAAATAGGAACAGAACCAATCAAGATACGCTCCCATTCCTGGATCATTACGGGGGAGCCAGTCTTCGTTGGCCTCCCTTCGGTCTTGGCAACCTTCGCTGCAGACCTTTTCACTGCCCGGGCTTGCCTCTTTTTAAAGCCCTTTGCTGCCTTGCCTCTTAAGGCCTGTGCAGTCTTAGTGATGTTTTTCACACCTTTCCCTCTGCCAGCCTTTTTAGCTGGTGTAGGTGTCTTCACATTCTTTATTGGTTCGGGCACCCTGCATGAAATGGGTGCTCGATCAATAGAGAATGCTGCCAAAAAGCGGCTCTTTTTCCCTCCTTGGGCAGAAGAGGTTATTGGTAACTTGTGGAAGTAAACCGTGACTTGTGGTGCCATTTTTTCCTAAAAACAGTAAACATGATTAGCACCATAAAGTTAAAGTTGAATAATAGTCATCATATTTGGAGATGAAAAGGAGAATGGGTCCCACCGGGCGTGCCAAAAATTATGTTAAGCAAAATTTTTTCACATTTAACATATTAAAATAAATGCAAAACACAATTTCACCTATGCTGAATTTATAGCATAAGAGTTTATTAATTTAAGTTCGACCCATCCAAGATTATAAGAATAATCTCTTAATTACAATCCTTTTATTTAAAGGAAATACCCTTTGATTCCAATTACAATGACATTAAATAATTAAAATAAATTTGGGAAATTTGGGGTAAATTTGGAATTGCAGCTGAACTCAGTCCATTTAATTAACCGAGCTGCCTACATACCTTCTTTGTGAAGGATCAAGCTTCCTAGGTGTATGACCTTGTATGGAATTTTGAGAGTTTGTGTTTTTATACCATTTTTGCGGTATTGGCGACTGCACTTAGTCTTAGCAACTAAGTTGCTTACGTATCCTTTTATAGGAATCAAGTCAAACGTAATTCCGAATTTTTAATTTTTTTATGAGGTGAATGACCTCTTTTTCTTTGGAATGCCATTTAATTTGTTATGGCTTTGAACTTTAGTGCACTTTTTAATTTTTAGGTAAAATTACCATTTTTTGAGATTTTTGTGAGGTTAATGACCTCTTTGAAATTTGGTGAGGTAAATGACCTCTTTAATATTCCAAGATTAATTTTGGTGAGCTCATTTGGAATTTTGTGCCATTTTATATGGCTTTTGAACTTTACCACTTTTTGTGATAAATTTGAGTTTGGAGATCTTTTTATCATCTTTTGTAAATTTTAGAATCTTACCACTTCATTTTTGTGATGAAATTCAGTTTTGCAATCTTTCTATTATTTTTAGAAAAAAGATTATTTGACTGATATTTAATTATTTATTCCAAAATTTAAGAAATAATGATAATCGTTTATCCCATATTGAATAATATCTTAAATCTAAATCACTTTAAGATTTAAAATAATATGATAATGTATGAGATATTTAACTTATCTAATAATATCAATATCTTATAATTCAATTTGAATTATAGAGATTTAAAGATATTAAATAAGTTTATATTTGTATATATATATATATATTTTCCGATTGAAGAAAACGTCATTATTCCGCTTTACTGTAAGTCCTTCTCATTATTCACATCATTTTAATCAATCAACAATCTAGACACACATATTATATAACTTATTTTGACATGCACGTACGGGTCTATGTATGGGTCTATTTGACAACAAAATTTTCTCTCACTTCAATACCCATTACATATACCTATTACCTATACAATTATGCTACATATATATAATGAATAGTCTCTTCATCATACAATATGATGATGTATACACAATATATATATACATATACCAACGATTATTATATAGGCATACTTATATTATTGGTTCTATTCTCAGTCCGATTGGTTTGAAATCCTTACAAATTTTGGACTATAATATATAGCAGAAAAATATATATATATAAGTTTAATCAAAATTGTATATCACTTTTCAGGTTTGGACTTCACGAGAATTTTACAACCAATTTTGATCATATTGTAATCGTAGTGCATTTTTTGAGAAGGTATTTACTATATGGTAAAAATTGATCACATTAGAATTTTGGCAGCATGACATTTTCTTTTAATTTACATTAAGATTTAATATATTCTTTATGGTTATATCTCACTTTTAAAGATCTTTTATGGCTTAAAAAACTTAGATCAAAGTGGACCATAAAAAATATATAAATCTTGAATTAATTTAAACAGCATAAACAGTATTAATTTTTTTTAAGATTTCATATATTTCCCATGGCTATATCTCACTTTTGAAGATCTTTTGTGGCTAAAGCAAAGCCTAGATCAAAGTGGACCATGAAAAATATAAGAAAAATATTGGTTTGATTTTAGCAGTATAACGGTGTAAAAAAAATGAGAATTTCCCTTTTATCTCTTGGCTATATCTCACTTTTGAAGATCTTTTGTGGCTCAAAGAGCCTAGATTAAAGTGGACCAAAGATAAAAGAGAAAAATTCATTAGAGCAAAGAAAGATTTAAAGTGAAGAGCAAAGAATAAAGAATTTTACCTATCCCTTACTGTGTAGAAACTCTTGCAGATGAAAATTTTATGCACAAAGCTTTCTCTCTTTCTTATTTTCTCTCATGTTTCACTCTTACGTTTACTTCTGAAACTGACCAAAAAAAATCATAAAAATCCTATTATGCTGCCTCTCTTCCCTTTTATAGAGACTCTTTTTTTTATTTTTTAATTATTTTTATTTTTTTTACTAACCACCCACTCAACGTATAAGTGGTGAGAGTGGAGAAAATATCTCCTATTTTCACTCTCATCTTGACTGACCATTTTTATCATACTATTATTATTATTTTTTTCATTATTATTATCATTTTTTTATTTTACTCCTTTACATTTTGAATGGCTTATAAAGGAGGTAATTTATAATAATAATAATAATAATAATAACTTTTTTTTCGTTCAACATGCACAAAGTTAAATAATCCCATAAAAACGATGTAAAAAATGCAAAAAGTTAAAATCCCTAATTTATCAATGTTTATAGTCTGTTAGAATGCACAAGCCTTTTCTTTCACATCACAATGGTAAACTGATCTTGCTACTAGTTTATATCGATAACATATAAAACCTGAAGAATGAGATATGTTTCTCACTACAGGATGTACTACAAATAATGAAGTATTGTCTCACATTGTTATTATAATATAGTTTTTAAATAAAAGCGATAAAATTGTAAAATACAACAATTAGCGAGAATAATAGCATTATAAGTTAATCTCAAAACTTGACAGACATTGATACTACATATTTCTATGAAAAAATTAAAAATAAATTACAATTTTACAAATATTAAGTACTTATGCCGCTAAACATAAAAATTGAGTTTATCCCGTTACAAATATTAAACTTTGAGTAATTAATAAAATGAACAAAATTGATATTTATGCTGCAGATTTTTTTAATTTATAAATATAACAGAGACGTTTAATGTAAATGTATAACGTAAAATAAAATAGAGAAAATAAAATTTTAGAACAGTATTTCAAATTTGATTATGTCGATTCTATTGAGCTCAAAATTATCATCTAGATTCTAATTTGTAGGATTAGAAAGACTAGACAAGTGACAAAGATTTTAAAAGCATGTAGTTTTCACTTTTTTGTTGACTTTATTTATCAGCGTCTTGTTGACTTTATTTATCAACGTCGGTGGGTAAAACTTAAAGTGAGTTAGTTTAGTAGTTGGGACAGTTCAAAACAGTTTGGGTTTTGCTATTGAATAATTAATACATCCATATCTATACTTATTCTAATAAATTTACTGTACTCGAAATTGAAATTGAAATTAAATAAAAATATATCTTACATAAATAATAATGACAAAATAAATAATTCAAAATAGCATTGCAAAAAGACAACTTAATTAGGGACAATAAACAATAAAACAACTCATGAAATTGAAATCTATAATGCATCAATCTAGGCAGCAAATATATTAATATACATATTATATAACAAAAAAAAAACTAGAAGATATAATAAGAACATGAATTATATTCTCATTAACATAACATTAATGAGTGAACACATAATTTAAATCCAAATACACTTGAACCATTAAAAAAGAGTCCACTTGAACCAATAAAACGATGCCACGTAACCAAAAAAACTCAACCAAAGAGTTTCCAAAACCCGACCCGAAACCTTAATCAGCGGCGGCAACGGCTGATTGAGGAACAGCCTCTAGAGTAAGGGTGAACTGGGCCTCTAGCTTTGAAGCAGTTATGGGTGTAGTAAGACCTACCGGAGCGTGGTGGACACGGGATTCTGTTCGCCGATAATGCTCCGTACGAAATGTAGTAGTGGGTGTTCCTCCAGAACAGAGATCTACGGTCCACGAACCCATCGTCTTCGCCGGTGCCGTCTTCTGCCTCGGCTAACTCGTCGTAGAGAGACATTGTCGTCGGCCACTCGAATGCATCGGTCAGTAGCTTCAAGCTCGTGTCGTCGAGTTGGGCCTCGACGGAGAATAACAAAACTACGGCGGCGATGGCGAAACAGAGCACTACCGGAAACTTGAGAGCAGCCATTTAAGAAGAAGAGAACAAGGGGAAACAAATGGGTATTGAGGGTTTTGAGCTTTAAGCCCAAGATCTATGGCAGAGAGAGAGAGAGTGATCACATGGAGGAAGGAGATAAAGGTTGGGTTTTTCTACAGCTGTGACACATTAATGGCCGAATTGACGCGTGACTCGATTATCGTGTCTACGGTACCTCTGTTCAGAGTGGGTTGGATCTCCTGTGGTCTAGCCTATGTTTGTTTTCTTGTGACCTTGTTTGGATTTTTCTTAGCTTTGCTGTACTTTAGATCTGACGGTTGTGATTAAATTTTGTTCGTATAGATGGATTGAGGCCCGTCAAACTTATGTATTTGATTATTGTTACTTAAAGTACTGACAATAACTGAAATGTGATTTAATCAAAAACAAATAATAAAAAACACAATTTTATCATTAAAAAAAACACTCACACAGAATTTAGTTTTGTTGTTTGATTGGTGCTTTTGTTTTTTGCTTTTTTTTAATCATTTTCACTGTAACGTATTACATTATTAATTTGAAGAGTAAGATTAATACAACTTTTAATTAATTTTTATGTTTAAATTTACATGTTAAAACCTTTTAATTAATTTTTAAGTTTAAATTAATTTACATGTTAATCATTTTCACTGTAACGTATTAAAACCTTTTAATTAATTTTTACGTTTAAATTTACATGTTAAAATTATTTCAAAAAAAAAAATTACATGATAAAATATTATTTTTTTCAATTTTTTTATAAGAATATTAAATATAATTACAATACTATTTTTCACAAATTTTTAAAAATTTTAAAAAATTTATAGTCTACCACACATATTTAAAAGATTTTAAATTTATTTTTTAATATATTCGATTTTTTAAAAATTTATAAGATAATGTTGAAATTAAACCAATACTATCGTAACCAACAAAAAATCCATATTTCAGAAATTATAATAAAAGATTGATAATAATACTCCTTTGCTACAATTACCATCAAAAAAAGATAATAATACTCCTCTAATTTAAACTACATTATCTATTATTATTTTTGCCTCAAAATTATATCAGTGTCTTTTTTTATGCTTAAAATAAAAATTAGCAGTTATTTATTTACAATTTATATTGTTCTACAAAATACAGTAAGAAATTATTCTAATCAAGATTCGTTTATTTTGTACTGACTACTGAATACTGATACAAATAAATGTTAAATAATAATAATAAAAAAAACTTGTTTTGTATATGTGTAAAGCTTCTTGTTTGTTTATTAAATTTTTTTGACTAAATTATGATAACAGCACAACTCAGCCAATAACACCAAATAATCATTAATAAGATTTACTGATTTAGACCCAATGGAACTGTATATTTAACTTGGTGATAATGAAAAGAGTAATTACTTTTTAAATTTTTATATATCTTTATTCATATTTAGATTTGAAAGCAGTTGATTTTTTTTTTTTAATATTTTGCACTTTCTTTTCCTTTGGATACTTTACAGACATAGTTTCTTGTAGTTTTTTTTTTTTTTTTGACAAAATATTGTCTTGTAGTTGATATAAATAATATTTATTAGTATTTTTTGAAAAGAAAAACTGTCACAGTAAAAAATTGCTACTTTTAGTGATAATTTTTTAGTTATAATATAAATTTTTTGTGACTAAATATAATTTTTAGTCACAATAAAAATTCACTTGTGATTAAAATATAGTATTTAGATACAAGTTGTTATTAATTTAGTTTTAAAGTATTGTGTAAAAATACTTTAGCCACAACAAATTATAATTTTAGTAATTAATACTTTTAGCCACGGACCTTTTAATCATAACATAAAAATGATAATTTATAATTAGTCATAACTTTTTTATTTTTAATCACAACAAATTATTTTGACCAAAAAATAATAAATTTTGTAAGGTGTCGAAAAAGAAATATGTCATTATTATAAACAAATCTGGGAAAGTTTTGGATTTATCTGTCGGTTGTTATCAGAAGGAGGAACTAGTACTATATTTTCTGAGTGGGTAAAAATAATGTCATGTCAAATTTAAATTTCTTTTGAAAAAGTTTTTATTCTTATTATTTAAAAATGGAAATCTTCATGCTTTCTGTAAGAGAATTCATCTTGTTATTCTATATTTTACCCAAAGATGCTTTTTCTCTCTCTCAAGTAAATGTTTAAGGGTATCATAAATTTAAATTTGGTATTAAATCAACACCAAAAAATTATTATTTTAACATTAAATTTTTTTCAATTTTAACCACAATACTAAAAATTACACCAAATATTATATTTTTAATTATTCTATTATTTTATTAATATAATAAGAATATTTTAATACTAAATATTTGTTAAATCCAATAAATTATTGGTGATAGTCCAAACTGCAAAACCTGCACTGCATCACATTATTTTTTGTGGTGCAATTTTCGTGGTTTTTTAATTTCGCGGTGCTAGTGCGGTTTGGGAAATTGGAAAAACCCCATGTGTGGATTGGTTTAAAAAATGATTAAAATCGCACTACCCACACCGCGAACACTCCTAATATTTTTTTTAGCAGACTTAAAAATTTAAAAATACAAACAAATACATTTATAAAAGTTTTGATGAATATGTATTTATAATTATTTAGTTTTTTTTTTAAGTATTATATAATTATTATAAAGTTTTTTTAAAAAAAATAGTGTTGTCTATAGTGCCCACCTAAATATGGTGGGACACTGTAAACAAACTCAAAATTAATATTAATTTTGTCGTGCGGTTGAAGTGATTTTTGTGGAAAATCACATTATTAATGAGTTTTTGCATGCCCATTGGAGTTGGCCTAAGAAGAGGGACATTGAATGTTTAAAGTCATTATTATCAAATCTAGAACATCTACAAAATGTTAGAATGGATTAAAATGTTCTAAGAAATTGTAAAAGAAGCTAATAACACCTTATAAAATTAAAAAAAAAAAAATAGAATTACTTAAACTAAGATTAAATAGTTCCAAAGTTATTTAGAACATAGTATAAGGTATAGTTAATTAGAGAATTCTAGAAATATTTAAAGACATCTTTGTAACCTATAAATAGAAGTGAGGTGTGTGCTTAGGGTGCAAGTTGGAGCAAGAGAAGTAAGAGATTTAAAAGTATGTAAAAGTTTTAGAGTGTCTAAGAGTTATTTGTACAAAGTGTTCTAAGTTTGTACTAGTACTCTTCAATAAAAATAAAGTATCATAATTTTTTTACTCAACAAGTGGTATTAGAGCTAGGTTCGATAAATTTGTGGTGGTAGAAGAGCTTCTTGTTGTCATGCACAATTTGAGTTTGTAAGGCTTACAAGATGGGTTAAGCTTGTTTGGTGATTTATTTTTCATACCACAATGGGTAACGCTCAAGTAATTGACGGTATTACAATTAGAATTACAACACTTGTTCAACGACGATAGAGTCATACCTACAAGGCCAAGACCTGAGAGGTCGTCAGTGCAACTTTGAAGAAATGGAAGATCAAAGTTGGGAAGGCGATGCTTGCAATCAAGACCACGATCGAAGAGGAAATATTATGGCACATTAGGAAAGCTGAATCACCAAAGGAGGCATGTGACAATTTTGCCACACTCTTCTCAAAGAAGAAACGCAAGACTTCAATTTTTAGAGAATGAGCTCTTATCAATCTCACAACAACCAATATTTTAACAAGGTAAAATCTCTTTGAGATTTCTAGTTTAGAGCCTACTTCTATAATGCTATAAACAAGAATAAGAAGGATAATTATTCATGGGTTTAGGCCTAGATATAGAAGGATAATTATTCATGGGCTAAGGACCGGATATAAAAGTTTTGTTGTTACATGTAAAGATCGCTTAGTTTAATTTAGAAATTAGCAGTTAATCATGTTTAATTATGAAAATTATTTATAGCTATTTAAATAATTATTTATACTGTTATTTTTTTTGATTCCTGAGATGCATTTTATGTCATTTAGTAGTTTTCATAATTTTGCATTTCCGGTGCCCAGTTACATGGAACTCGGTGTTTGGCTCAGTAAAAATCACAACTTAGTATGTTAGTATTGTGAGACGGTTTATTAGACATTGGGAATGTCGGGAATGGCCGGGAATTTAGATTTTTCCAAAATACCCCTTTAGTGTTATTTATGTTGTTTTAGCATGGAGGGGCAAATTGGTCATTTTGCCCCATTATTATTTTGTCTTCTAGTGAACTTAATAGTTGAATTATATGTTTTATTTTATTAAGTGTTGGCTGAAATATAAGGGAAATAATATATTCTTTTGTTTATTCAAAAATCAAAGTTAGAAAAAATTCTCAAAAATTGGAAAACTCTCTCTTTTTTCCTCTCTCTATTCGGCTCTTTGAGCAGCAAAAAAAAGGGGATTTTCTCTTGTGATTCTAGTGATTTTCAGCAAGTTTAGTGTGATCCTTGAAGAGGTATTTCTTGTCTAGCTTATTTTCCTTTGTTTTCTTGAAAAATGATGAAAAACATGAGTAATGCATGGGTGATTTTGATGATGTTGCTGCTGCTAGTTGTTGTTGTTGTTTCTATGTTTAAAATGTTGAATTAAATATGTTTAGTTAGGTTGAAATGCATGCTAGTTGTTCTTGCTCTAGTTGGATAATTTTCTTGTTAAAAAGCTTGAGTTTTCAAAGTGAAATTGTGAGAATGGTTGTTGTGGTTGTTGCATGAGTTAGGTTTTAGTTTCTGCAGTTTTTATATGCTTGAATATGAGTTTTTAATCAGGGTTTGGTGCATGATATGTTGCTTAATCAAGTTTTGAGTTTTAGAACTCAATCTTTGACCTTTAATGGTGAAATGAGTTTCTGTGTGTGAAGCTCGGTTTTGTTGCTTTAGAAATGTTCTAGGGGATATATAGAACAGGTCTGGAAGATTTTGTGTGTATTGGATTTGATTTGGAAGAGTTATGAATTTTTGAATTCTGCCTGCGAGGAACCGGAATTCCGGTTGTGCATCCGGAATTCCGGATGGGTTTTGAAAATTTTCAGAACCGGAATTCCAGTTGGACAACCGGTCTGCCGGTTGGGTGATTTTCAGAAACCCTAGTTTTCCTCGTTTTTATGTTATTTGGGGTATTGCCATGCTTTTTATCGATAGGGAAACTTTTAGTTCCTAGTTTAAGTCCCCGGGAAGTGATTTAGCGTATTACTTATAGTGTTGTGATTTTTATGGTTTAGGAGCCTGTAATCCGCCGTGCAGTTAGTTCCAGTCAGGTTGACCGGCACACCTGAATTCGGAATTGAGGTAAGATTAGTATAACAATATGCATATATAGATTACATGTTTAGCGTGCATGTTAGGAAGCCTGTTAGATTGCATTAGATATGTATGTTGGCTTCGAACCATCCGACTGTGTCACATCGGTACAGGCTAGAGTATGACTAGCAGCTGGAGTATGACTAGTTTGACCGAGTATAGGCTGACACTGTATCACATCGGCACAGGCTAGAGTATGACTAGCAGCTGGAGTATGACCAGTGTGCCGAGTATAGGCTGATACTTAGGTTGGTGGTTCCGTACTATTTGACGTATCACATCGGTACAGGCTAGAGTATGACTAGCAGCTGGAGTATGACCAGTTTGACCGAGTATAGGCTGATACTGTAACACATCGGTACAGGCTAGAGTATGACTAGCAGCTGGAGTATGACCAGTTCGACCGAGTATAGGCTGTTACTTGTCAATAGTACTGTCCCTATGAACGTTCAGGACTCAGTATCGTGTTGGACACGACAGTTAGGGTTATGGTCAGGGGTATGGGCGTCTGATCATGACCGGGATTTATGTATGGCTATTATTATGCTTTTCTTACTGAGTCTGTCGACTCACAGTGCTATGTTTATGTGTAGGTAAGGGCAAGGCTAAGACTGATGGACCGTGAGCGAGCCGGTGAAGATTGTACATGTCGGGGCGGTTAGGCCTGGAGCATACGATCATCGGGACAGCGAGGCTATTTTTGTAATTAGTCGCTAGGTGACAAGTATTTTGAATAGACAGTAAACTTTTGTAAATGGTTTTGTAATCGGGATCCCGAGTATTTTGTATAAATATTTTACAAGTTTAATTAAAAAGCAAAAATTTTAATTAATCACGTTTTCCATAAACCTCGTTGATTAGCAACGAGCTGCACAGTATGTTTAAAAATAACGTAATACGCCTATGCTAGTTAGGGTGTTACATTACAATTCAAGGTTGACCTACAAAACCTTCTCTTATCGAGTTTGAGAATTTGTTAGCTGATAAAAGATCTTTTGCTAAGCATATATCAAGAGTTTCAATAAAGAATGAAGAAGATCAAGCACTCTTCAACAATAAAAGACAAAGACAACCAAAGCCACAAAGTAACATCAGGAGTAATGAGAAGTTACATAAGCAACATCGAAACTCTTAATCAGGAGGAGCTCAAAAGAATCGTGATAAGAATAATCAGATAAGTAAATAAAAGAACTTTTGATGTTATAACTATGGAAAGAAAGAGCACATTGTTAGAGATTGTTGTTCAAAGAATTTTGTCGAATGCATTGCAACAACCTCCAACAAGAAGATTGATGTCGAAGAAGAATGAGATATTAAAGCATCATTTATAGTTGCAGAATCTAGCAAGAAGAGTGGAAGCTCTGAGGAATGGGCGTTGGCAGTAGTTACTTAAGAGCATATTAATTACAAGAATGATTTGATTATTGATCCTGGATGCTCAAATTATATGACGAGATATGGAAAGCTGCGAGATGCGACAAAATACAAACGAGAATGAATAATGGTAACTGGAAATAATTCCACACTGTCAATCACTCACATCAGTAAGGCTAATGTAGTCCTTCCACTACTACAAATATAAGAATTCGCGACGGTTCTAAAAATAATTTTTTTCGGGGACCGTCGCTAAAAAAATTAAGTAATTATTTAAAACTGTCGGGAAAAATTTAGTATTCCCGACGGTTTAAAATCGCAGTAAACAAAATAAGCGACGTTTTTTTTAATAAAATGCGATTTTTTTAATAGACCCTTATAGGCGACGATTTAAAACCGTCGCCTATACCGTCGCCTACAAGGATCCATTAAAAAATTGTCACCTACTTCTTGTCACATTTTCCACGTGTCCACCTACTTTTTTTCTATTTCCCACATGCCCACCTATTTATTCTCACCTATTTATTCTCCTTTTCTCACACCCTAAAACAAAAATTATAACCCTCCAAAACCCCACCCATGCATCCGCACAATCGCCCTCCTCTCTCGCCGTCTTCCTTCCTCTCTCGATCTCCCTTTCTTCTCATCTCTCTCGTCCATCAATCTCCACCCACCCCTCCTCCCGTCGGTCTCCCTCTACTCTCCATCGCATACATCAGACCACCACCACCTTTCGTCGGTGTCCCTCTCATCTCCGTCACATACGTCGCACCACCACCACCTCCCGTCCGTCTCCCTCTTTCTCTTTCTCTCTCTCCAAGCTCGGTATAAATACATTTATTTATTTATATTTTTTTTTTATTTATTACATATATTTATTTTGTTATTGGATAAATTTAATATTTTTTAAAGTTAGTTGTTATTGTAACAAAATTAATTAGTTGTTTTATTTTAATTTAAGTAAAATTATAAAGCTAATGCAGGAAAAAAATAGGAGAAAATATAGATTTTTCTACCATTAATGGCAAAAAAATCTAATTTCTTTCTCTTTTTTTTACATTCCTGAGGTTTAAAACTGTCACTTATGATATGGTATAGGCAACGGTTTTAAACCGTGCCCTATACTATGGGCGACGGTTTACAAATGCCGCCTATAGTATAGAGCACGGTTTAAAATCGTCGCCTATACCCTGTTATAGGTGACGATTTTAAACCATCGGGAAGTCCACATTAGCGACGGTTTTAAAATGTCACCTATTTTGTCCGTTTTACGACAGTCGCATAGGCGACAGTTATAGAAACTGACGTGAATACTTTAAACGACTATTTAAAAACGTCGAGAAAACTATTTTTGTAGTAGTGCTCACTCTATTCTTTAAAAAAATGCTAATTAACAATTTTTTCCCCCGAACTTTGACATGTACTAAATCATGCCCCCTGAACTATTAAGATTGTTAAATTTAAGGACTTTTATCTAATTTTAGTAAAAAAATTCTAACATGGATGAAAGTTCAGGAGGCATGATTTAATACATATAAAAGTTAGAGGGGCATGATTTGGTAGATATCAAAGTTTGAGGAGCATGATTTAGTACCTGAAACAGTAAAATTGAATGAAATTAGACAAAAGTCCTTAAATTTAACAATATCAATAGTTCAGGGGAAATTTTTAACGGCCAAAAATGTTCAGGGGGCATAATTTGGTATATGTCAAAATTCGGGGGAAAAAATTGCTAATTAGCCTTAAAAAAATTCAATTTCAACATATTTATCATGTGCCTAAAATGAAGAAAAATCCACTATCAATAACTCAATTGGCATTATTTAGATATTATGTCATTAATGGTCCTAATATGTCAAGATTTATCAAAATCTTAAAGTATTTGGGACACTGTTGATTAACGGTCGACTCTTAGTCAACTGAGACTTCTTATGTAGGTAAGGTTCGAAAGAATGAAATATCAAACTTGTCACATGCCAAACTAAGACTTGTTAGTTACCACAAGTTAGAGGAGATGATAGAGAAAATAGTACTCAAAGATCTTCCACAACTTAATATCAAAAGTGACGGTCTGTTTGTGTTGGATGTTAGCAGTGGCAAAATAAGACAATGAATCAATGAGGGGTTAAATGATGAGTATTTTCTCCTAGTTTCTCATTTTAATTCTGATTTTTATTAAAATAAATTGGAAAGTTATCCATTTTTTTTATTTTATTTTTGACCAAAAATTAAGAAAATTAATTTCTTTTTTGGAATATTTTAGATATCTTTGGTTTAAAAATGGAATATTTATGTCCTAAAATCATTATAATTTAAAAGGAGTTTTTTCATTTTTACATTTCAAAACAATTTTTTTTTTTTTTTTGCATTTTTACGAAATTCTACATAAAAATCCTATTGCAACTAGTGCTGCAACTTCAATTGCAACAGAAAATCGTACGAAAAATCCTTATTGCAACTAGCGTTGCAATCACTTTAGAAACCCAAACCGTAAATTTGAAGAAAAAAAATTAAAAAAAATAGTATATAGGATAATTTCCTAATTTAAAATTAAAATCATTGTTACCTTAATTATCATTATATTATTAAATTATAGGATCAAAATTTAGATATTTACCATATATTTTGATTATGTGATATTTATATCACTTAAAATATTAATATGTTTTTTTATAGTTAATTTAATAATTTTAAATGATAATGGATATCTAAATATTTTGAGATATTTTGAACTATAAATAGAATTATGATATATTGAGTTTTTTATTAGATATTATTTCTTAACTTATATCTAATTACCTGATTCAAAATTCTATTAAAAATATTTATTTTATAACTTAGTTATAAAATTGAAAATATCTGTCAATCAAATTTTATTACCTTTTTTTTTCATATAAATACTAATTTAATTAATAATAAGGTCTAAATTAACTCATGGTTCATTTAATGATATACTTTATTAAATAAATTAATGTTGTTAAAACTTATTAATTAATTATATGTAAATTAACTACAAGGTTTACTTATTGATAAGTCCTAGAATATGATTTAAATTAACTCTTAGTTAACTTGATGGTAAATCTAATAAATTATAACGAAAGTATAAAATTACTTCTTTCATCTTTAAATATTCATACTTAATAATATGAATAGGATATATTGTTTGACTTTTATATATTTGTTGTTGAGCTTAGATACATAGTGGTCCATATATAACAAATAAGTGTATTGTTACTAAATAAAACATCGTGGTATGATATATTTTATTTAGATCTAATTAGACCACTAAGTAACGTTATTGGACCTAATTAATGAATAACAATTAATAGAAACAAAAGTTAAATTACTCGAATTATAAGAAAATTGTCATTGTAGTTGGTACGATATAGTGGACCCAACCCTCTTCTATACTAACAACTGTTGGTTTTTATAGTTTATATCTGAGTCGCAATAGAAGTGTAATTAGAAAACTTTTAGATTTAAAATAATTGTTGAATGTGATATGGACCATAAACCCTAGATCTTAGCATAATTATCATTACAAAAAATGTTACTTTTGTTGGCTTATTTTTGCACCGGCAAATGTACTCCATACATACCGACATGCTTTTACCGGTGCAAAAATATGTCGGTAAAAGATGTCAGTAATTCTCGGTTGATAAAAGACCTTTTGCTAATGCATTTTACCTTTGCGCTGGCAAAACTGGCTTTTACCGACGATAATAAGCGTCGGCAAAAAGTATACACCGAAATAAACAAAGTCCCGAATCCGCTAAAATTTAGCTAACAAAATCTTTGTTGGTGCATTAATGCCTCGATAAAAGTTTCGTGCCTTGTTAACTGTCTGGCGCAAAAGGTTTTACCAGTGACGGTTTGCGTCGGCAAAAACCTTCATGCTAATCAAGAATTAGGAGCGTATTACCTTTACCAGCACGTTAATGCACCGGCAAAGGTTCACAGGTTTAGGGTTTTAGAATTTTAAGGGTGAGTAAGAGATTTCAAAGTGTGTAAAAGTTTTAGAGTATCTTAAGAGTCATTTGTATGTTCTAAGTTTGTACTAGTGTTGTTCAATAAAAATAAAGTGTTGTAATTTTCTTACTCAATATTAAAGAAGTGGTTCAGTGTTTGATGAGGGTTATTTTAATAGGAAAATTTACATGGTATACTAACTTTTGCTATTTTTTTATAAAAATATTGCCAGACAATTTTTTTTACTGTATTTATTATAAGTTTTATACTGTAGTATACTGTGTTAAGTTTTCACTGGTGTTTTTTAGTTGTTCTACTGTTGTTTTGAGTTGTTTTGTTTTATGTTTTACTGGTATTTTATAAAAACACAGTATTTTTGAAAACTTTTTGTGTGACAGTATTTTTGTAAAAGTTAATCCAAATTCCATTATTTTTGTAATTAACCTTTTAATATTTGGGTATTGCCATAAGGCCTAGTAAATGAAAGAAAGTTGATTGTGGTCCAATCATTCAAAAGATTAAAATGACATTATTGTTGGGCTAGTAAACCTTTGTCTGCTTCGCATGCAGAGCTATACCAAATTTTCTTTTTTTGCTGGAACGATATTAGATGTATTGAATGAGTATTTTAATGTTGCCTTATAAGCAAGGACAAAATTAAAAATAAAATAAAATTGAGGTGAGTATTATATATTTTGATATTATGTGGAGTCTTTAAAATTTTCACATTACATATAGTTGCTAAGTTTAATGATATTTTATTTTATTATTTTCAAAAAAGAAAATAAAATGAAACCATGGAGTTTTGAAGTTTTGACTTCTTTAAACTTTGAAAAGATGTTTATTGCTACATCAAATAATCTTACTTAACATTATTTGACCAGAAAAAGTATTTTAATAAAACCCTAAAAAGTTCTATTTAGACATGAACTCTAAATAACTTAGAATCAGTCCTAATTTCAAGTTAGGCTACTGCATGCCTAACCTAGGCTCCATGTAGCTTTACCATGCTCATAAGTTACATTTTTCTCTTTGGGAGTTAGTTTGTAAACCCAAAGTTTTTGGGGGTGTGAGTTTTAGAGAAGGAGCTAAGTGGAATTGTTTGAGACTTGGGCTATAAAAGCAAGGGGTGTTGGTACCCCTTTTTCCCAAGTTTTTTAATTATTCTACCCCAAACAAGTTTCTATCAAAAATACATAAATAAATAGTGGAACAAAACTTAAGTATATTTGGGCTCTTACTACTAAGCAGTATGTTCTTTAGATGAAGTGGCTCATTAATCTGAAAAATTCAGGCTTTTGGGACTGATATGTGAAATTCCGTATTTTAATATTCCCAGTTTGATTATTTAATTAAGTGATTAATTAAATGCGGAATAATGAAACTGATACTGAAAACAGTTTTTCCGTAGTTACAGAATACAACTTTGTAACTCCAGAGAAACCCAGAAAAACAAACAGTGCATAAAAGTAAAAACACACAAGATTTTTGTACGTGGTTTCAACAATCTTTTCAGATTGTTACTAGTCCACGGGGCCACGCCCAGAGATAAGATTCATTAGATCGGTATCAAAAATACAAAGTAATTGACTTATGCATAAATAGACTCCCTCTTATTGTATGCCGCAAGCTTGATGTATTCCACCTACTAACCGAATCTTGGTAAAACTCCAAGAGCTCGAACTCCCTTCGATCACCTTGAAGAGTGCTTGAATCCTCCCGATTCAAGGCTTAAAGGCTATCTCCCGAAAGCCTATACAACCATCTCCCGAAGGTTGTGTGCTTGTATCATCCCGATGCAAGACTTCAAAAGCAATCTCCCGAAAGCTTGTAAATACCTTCTCCCGAAGGTGCACTGATGTTCTTCTTCGTTGTAGACTTGAATACAGACTCAAGACAATACAAACAACAAATAAACAGAGTAAGAGTAGAACAACTCTTCTCTACAAAACAAAGACACTCTTTTCTTATGATATGAAAGTGAATAAAAGAGTTAACATAACAAAGACACTCTTTTCTTAAGATATGAATATAATTCTAAGTGTGTGAAAAAGATACAAAACCTAGCAGCTATAAGATGTATTTATAATGAATATACATCTCATAGACAGCTTACATTCGGTCTGAACAAGACCTCAACCCACTAGAAACTTCCTTAAAATAATTCTTCAATCAGTCCAGGAATTTCCGTTTCTGTACCTACAGAATCGTGGGCAGTAACTACAACTTTCCTTTTATAGAAAAGGAAAGTTTAGCTCCGGTTTTCTCTTCAAAAAACCTGATCTTAGAAAATGGGAAACTCAACACAAGATCAGAATAACAGCTGGTTAGCAAAGAATCAACGTGTAATCAAAACTTACCATTTTTACCTCAATTTCCATAAATAGGAAAGCTAGTCAACTTTCCTTCCAAGTTTAGATTTACACAAATATGGAAACCATATCAATAAATGCCAGCCGAAATATACAAAGAATAATAAAATATTTTTGTCAATTAAATATGCTAAAAATGGAATTAACAATCTCCCCCTTTGGCACTTTGATTGACAAAACATTTTATTATGAGAAAACCTGCATCAAGTGTTAGAAACCAAAGCAAATAGCTTTTTAAAGATTAAAGAGTATAGAAAATACTCCCCCTGCATGAAAGCTCTCTAACACATAAAACAAATAACTTTTTTTGGACGGAAAAGCTTGCAAACCGAAAACACAGCAACTTTTTCAACGGAAAAGTGCACAAACCACAAACAAGACAACTCCTCCTAAAAACAAGGATCCAGAGTTGTAACACAAAATCCAAAAAAAATAAGTACTACTCCCCCTTTTTGTCTATCAAGGAGCCAAAGATGACAAAAAAACATGAACAAAGCCAAATCAATTTTAGCACCAATTGAAACTTTATACAAAAAGAAAGCAAGTTCATTTGGAACATTTACCAGATTGGAGCAAGGAAACCAATTGGATAGGGCAAACCTCATGAGAGCAGCATGTTGATAGGTGAGTTGAGACATATGCATGGTGTCGGAGAGTTCAATTTCATTATCACCAGAGAGATAACCGAACACCTTTTGACAATCAAACTCCACATCAGTTGGCTCAATTCCCATAGGCAAATTGAGAGCCTCAGCAACATCCTTCACAGTAAAGGAATACCAGTGTCCTCAGAGGGCCTCTTTCTTTTCTGTGGAAGAACAGGATTTGGAGAGACAATGGGCCTTTTTCCTTTGTCCTTCTTTGGAACAGCAGGAGGGACTGGAACAGGTTCTGTAGTGACAGGCTCAGTTTCTGGTTCTTCACTCTCGGATCCAGAATCATCAACAGCAGGAAGATCTTTGGGCACAAATTCTTCACTTGAATCGGACAAGCCCTCTGAATCATGATCCTCCTCACTTTCTTCTGGTTCAGAATCCGAGGAAGAGACCGAAGGGGGATTCTCCTTGAGATTTTTGGCCTTTGAAGATGAAGAAACCACCTTTTTCCCTTTGGATGCAATTTTAGGTTTAACCAATTCAGGTTTTTTAGGAGTGGCAACCTTGGACCTTGTTCGAGAACTCACCGTGGGCAAGGTCACCAAAGTTTGGTCGACATTAGGAGCACCATTCGAAGAAGAGGACTTCGACAAAGTGTGATCGGATGAATGGAATTCATCATGATCACCCAACCCAGGTGTTGAAGAAGCAATAGGAGAGGCACCAACAAGAGGAGAAGAAAAATTTGCCACTGATTTTCGAGCTTGGGTCTTCGATTTCTTGGCAGACTTCGTCGGAGCAGAAGACGAACCAGAAGCTCAGGTTGCTGGTGCAGGCGACGCAGGCGGGGTGATCGGAGAAGCAGAGGCAGAGCCACGAGAGGGCTTCTTGGACGGTTGGGCATTCTTAGTTTTGGCCATTTTCCTTTGAAAACCCTAGAACACAAGCACTCTTACACTTTGAAAAAAGTTAGACCTTTGAGAAAAAAAAATGAAAAGAGAAGAGAGTGGTGATCGTGGGTGAATGGGTGGTTGAACATATATAGCATTTCAATTTTAATTACCCAATAAAAAAGAAAATGGAAAAAGGAAAGTAACTTACTTACCTTAATCACCACGTGGGGAGAGGAAAAAAGGAAACCGAAAAAGGTTTTTCAAAATTTGGTCAATGTTTCCTTAAATGGAAAAAGGAAACCAAAAATCCCCACAAAATCTAAGAATTTAAAAACCCTTACCAAAACCGAAATTGCCCCCAAAAAGGAAACAAAAAATAATTAATTATTTAAGTACAAGTTTCCTATACACACCAAAAAGACCAAATCTCCACAAATAAAGGAAACATTCTAAATAAATAAATACAATTAAAACATGTTTCCATAAAATGAAAAAAATAAAAGAAAATAAATTTACAAGGATTCGAAAAATATGCCCCCCTTTTTCTTTTATTTTTTCAAAAAATGCCCCCCAAAGAAAAATTGCAAATAATGAACAAGAGAACACACAAAGACACAAAAAGCACTAATCACCAGTTAAGAGCGAAAAATTGTGTCTAAGAACATAATGAAACATAACAAAAAATAACAAGAATTTTTAACAAAGCTCACTTGACAACTCGATCACAAACCCTTTTTTTTTTTTTGATTAAAAGACAGAAAAATAAAATAACCTTGATATTTTTGCAACTAGAATTCACAATGTCCATTTGTCTTTGTCCCTGATGAAAAAATCAAACTCATAAGAATAATCAGAAATTATTTTATCAAACTAATGAAGTAATAGAATGAGGTCATACTGGTTCACAGGAAAAATTGACTCCGTCACCAAGAATATTAAAGCACATCAAACAGTATGTAACAACTTTATAACACTATTTTCGAGAATAAACAATTTTTACCACAAACTGTATCAAGCATTAGTGTGTGAAAGTGTAAGCAGGGAACATTGCCCAATTTGTCAAAAAGACTTTTTCTGATCAAATGTACCCATAGGAGACGCTGTCACACTACCTCAATGGTAGCCCTTTTCAATGGTAGCCTATCTTCTACATAACTCCTAATTACATAGTTCCAACTTACTCAGAGATGGCTTTCACACATTGAGATAGGTAGCTCTATTCATCCAATGGAGCTTGAACTCACAGTTTTTGAACAACATTATTCGAAAATGGTAGCTTACATGACACTGTTTGATGAACCTGAATATTCCTGTGAGGAGTGAACAATTTTCCTGACAAACCTGTATGACATCATAATATTACAACATTAGCAATAAAATAATGACTGAAATTCTTATAAGGTTGAAATTTTCTTCTAGGACAAAGACAAGACATTATGAACTCTAAGACAACTCAAGTATCAAGGATTATGAAAAACAAAAGCATTAAACAGTACAAACCCCTAAGGATTTCCTTAGAGAAATAAATCGGATCGAGTCAAGAGCTTTAGTAAAAATATATGCAATTTGTTTGCTAGTTTCAACATATTCTAAGACAAGAATTTTATTTTCCACAAGCTCTCTAATAAAGTGATGATGAATTTCTATGTGCTTTGTGCGAGAGTGTTGAACAAGATTCTTAGAAATGTTTATAGCATTAGTGTTATCACAAAAGATGGTTAAAGTTTTCAAATCAAACCCATAATCAGCCATCATTTGTTTCATCCATAACAACTGGGTACAACAACTACCCGCCGCAATGTACTCAGCCTCAGCTGTGGACAGAGAGATTGAGTTTTGCTTCTTGCTATGCCATGAAACCAGATTGTTTCCAAGATAGAAACATCCACCATTAGTACTTTTTCTATCATCTGCATTACCTGCCCAATCAGCATCACTAAAGCAAACAAGGTTAGAATTAGTGTCTTTTGAAAACCAAATCCCAAAATCAATAGTGCTATTTACATAGCGAATGATTCTTTTCACAGCAGAAAGATGGGATTCCATGGAATTTGCCTGATATTGTGCACAAACACCAACACTATAACAAATGTCAGGACGACTAGCAGTAAGATAAAGCAAACTACCTATCATACTTCGATACAAAGTTTGATCTACCTTTACTCCTTGTTCATCTTTGCTTAATTTCAAAGTTGTGCTCATGGGAGTGTTGGTATGTTTCGCTTTCTCAAGACCAAACTTTTTCACCAAATTCTTTGCATACTTGCTTTGAGTGACAAAAGTTCCCTCATCTGATTGCTTCACTTGAAGACCGAGAAAATAAGTGAGTTCACCTACCATACTCATTTCGAACTCCTTTTGCATTTGGGAAACAAAAACCTGCACTTCAGAGTTAGAAGTAGTTCCAAAAACAAGATCATCAACATATGAAAAAATAATATCAAATTGAATGTGTGTGATGAACTGTGTTTTTATAATATTTCCTTTTCTATAACCATGAGAGTGTAAAAACTCAGATAGACGCTCATACCAAGCACGGGGTGCTTGTTTCAAGCCATACAAAGCCTTGTCTAAAACATGATCAAGAAGGTGGGAATCCTTAATCGCTCCATTTTGTTGTGGGATTTTAGGAGCAGAAAGATTATGAAAAATACCATAAGATTTACAGAATTTACCATACACAGTATTTTCAAAATCTTTTCCATGATTACTCTTACCACGAACTATCTTACCAATGTTGCAATCTTTTTGAACTTTTAATTTTGAGCAAAGATACTTAAAAACATCAAAAGTATCAATGTTTTCTCTAAAAAATTCTACCCATGAAAACCAAGAGAAATCATCAACACACATAAAAATATACCTCTTACCATTCAAGCTTTCAACCTGGATTGGACCTATTAAGTCCATATGTAGGAGTTCGAGAACTCTGGAAGTATTCACATCAGAAACACTCTTATGAGAAATTTTCAGTTGCTTACCAAGCAGACATGGTCCACATTTTCCCAAAGACTCCTTACCTAATTTAGGTAATCCTCGAACAATTCCTGCATTAGACAATCTCTTCAGATTTTTAAAATGAATATGACAAAGTTTTTCATGCCATAAATCGGTGGTGTTATCAATAACAGAATGACAAGTAGCATAGGTAGTGATGGTGTAACAGTTATCATTAGATCTGAACCCTTGCAAGACAATTTCATCAAGAATATTATACACATAACAATTATTACTATGAAAGCTCACAGTATAATCCTGATCACAAATTTGACTAATGCTAAGAAGATTAGCTTTTAGTCCATCAACCAACATGACATTCTTCAGTTTAGGAAGCCCTTCGAAATTGAGGGTTCCTATCCCTATGACTTTTCCAACAAGAGCATTACCAAAAGTAACTTCTTCACACTGCATTGGTCTAATGTTCTCAAGAAATTCTTTTTCACCTGTCATGTGTCTAGAACAACCACTATCAAAATACCACATGTTAGAAGCTGCAGTTTTAAAACAAGTAGAACCTACCAAGCATTTATTTTTGACAACCCATTTTTGTTTTTGTAAAACATGTTTATTTCCAATGTAATTAGATTTAAACATGTTATGCATGGTTATGCATTTAGGTCGAATGTCACCTTTTACTCCACAAAAATGGCAAATAGGAATGAAACGTCTTCCAGTCCCTTTGAAATTGTCAAACTTACCGTGCTGCTTCTTTTCTATAACAGCAGAGTGCTTTGCTGTAGAGACAGAAACCTGCGAGGTAGAAACAGTTCTTCCAGAAACAAAACTATTAGTAGTATTAGAAACAGGTTGATTTGGAACATAACCCAGCTCAGCATGATTGGTTTGGCCAGATTTTTGAATTTTTTCAAAGATGGTGGAACCTGGATTTAGCATTTTAACATTCTTTTTAATGTTATCAATTTCCTTGGTTAAAGAAATAATCTTTGACTCTTTTAAAGACAATTCAGATTCACAACATTTGAGTTTATCTTCCAACTCATTAATGTTGTTACACAAAATTTTATTATCTTTAACCAGGGAGCGATTTTCAGCACAAGTTTCCAACCACTTACCAAACATTACCTTGTAGGATTCAACCATGGAATCCTCATCAATTTCTGACTCATCTGATTCGGATCTGGATTCTTCCTTGTTGTCATTGATCAGGATATTGTTCAAGCAAATGCTCTTTCCTTTTTCCTGCAAAGTTCTTGACAAAACACTTGTTAGGACAACTTTTTCTTTTTCATCCTCACTACTCTCAGAATCATCACTCCAGGTAACATTCAATCCCTTTTTATTTTTCTTTATGGTATTGGCACATTCAGATTGAATATGACCATACCCTTCACACTCTCTGCAAGGAATACTTTTGTTAGATGAAAAAGGTTTAGAGGGATTGTTACTTGAAATGTTACCATTTGAGTTCTTTGAAAAGTTCATTTTATTTCCAACAGATTTCATGTATCTTTGGAAATTTTTTGCTAACAAGGCCATTTCATCATCATTTTCATCATCAGAAACAATAATTTCAGAATCATTGAAAGCATTACCTTTGATTTTCTCATTCGAGAAACTTTGCTTACTCTTTTTCTTGATCTGTTGATTCAACTCAAAAGTTCTTAAAGATCCCATGAGTTCCTCAACCTTCATTTTGCCAAAATCTTTTGCCTCTTCCATTGCAAGCAATTTTGTATCAAACCTGTCAGGAAGAACTCGAACAATTTTTCGAACCAAGACAGATTCATCTAATTTTTCTCCCAAGGCAAAGAACTCATTAGAAATATCAGATAATCTTTCATAAAAATCATTTAAAGTTTCAGTATCTGACATTCTCAAGTCATCAAATCTAGTTTGCAACATGGTAAATCGTGATCTCTTTACATCAGGAGTACCTTCAAATTGAATTTGAAGGATTTCCCATGCTTCCTTTGCAGATTCACAAGATGAGATTAATTTAATAAAGCCTTCACCAACACCATTAAAAATAGCATGTAAAGCCTTATTATTATAACCAGACAATTTTTCATCTTCAGTGGTCCAACTGAGTTCAGATTTTACCTGAGTATTACCTTTTTCATCATTTTCAGTAGGTTGAGACCAACCTGTAAGAATAGCTCTCCATGCCTTCTCATCTTGCGATTTGATGAATGCTCTCATTCTGACCTTCCAATAAGGATAATTCGACTCATTCAATAGAGGAGGTCTAGAGATAGAACTTCCTTCTGCAAACAAGGACATCTCACACAAAACAAGTTAAACGGAATAACCTCAAGATCTCACTAAGAATTTAGTGACTTGCTCTGATACCAATTGAAATTCCGTATTTTAATATTCCCAGTTTGATTATTTAATTAAGTGATTAATTAAATGCGGAATAATGAAACTGGTACTGAAAACAGTTTTTCCGTAGTTACAGAATACAACTCTGTAACTCCAGAGAAACCCAGAAAAACAAACAGTGCATAAAAGTAAAAACACACAAGATTTTTGTACGTGGTTTCAACAATCCTTTCAGATTGTTACTAGTCCACGGGGCCACGCCCAGAGATAAGATTCATTAGATCGGTATCAAAAATACAAAGTAATTGACTTATGCATAAATAGACTCCCTCTTATTGTATGCCGCAAGCTTGATGTATTCCACCTACTAACCGAATCTTGATAAAACTCCAAGAGCTCGAACTCCCTTCGATCACCTTGAAGAGTGCTTGAATCCTCCCGATTCAAGGCTTAAAGGCTATCTCCCGAAAGCCTATACAACCATCTCCCGAAGGTTGTGTGCTTGTATCATCCCGATGCAAGACTTCAAAAGCGATCTCCCGAAAGCTTGTAAATACCTTCTCCCGAAGGTGCACTGATGTTCTTCTTCGTTGTAGACTTGAATACAGACTCAAGACAATACAAACAACAAATAAACAGAGTAAGAGTAGAACAACTCTTCTCTACAAAACAAAGACACTCTTTTCTTATGATATGAAAGTGAATAAAAGAGTTAACATAACAAAGACACTCTTTCTTTAAGATATGAATATAATTCTAAGTGTGTGAAAGAGATACAAAACCTAGCAGCTATAAGATGTATTTATAATGAATATACATCTCATAGACAGCTTACATTCGGTCTGAACAAGACCTCAACCCACTAGAAACTTCCCTAAAATAATTCTTCAATCAGTCCAGGAATTTTCGTTTCTGTACCTACAGAATCGTGGGCAGTAACTACAACTTTCCTTTTATAGAAAAGGAAAGTTTAGCTCCGGTTTTCTCTTCAAGAAACCTGATCTTAGAAAATGGGAAACTCAACACAAGATCAGAATAACAGCTGATTAGCAAAGAATCAATGTGTAATCAAAACTTACCATTTTTACCTCAATTTCCATAAATAGGAAAGCTAGTCAACTTTCCTTCCAAGTTTAGATTTACACAAATATGGAAACCATATCAATAAATGTCAGCCGAAATATACAAAGAATAATAAAATATTTTTGTCAATTAAATATGCCAAAAATGGAATTAACAATATGAAATTGGATGTGAGCTGGTTTTGAAAGAAGTTAGTTAAAATTCGAAGTATGCTTTCTCGTGGTGACATTTTTCAAGCAGGCCAGAGTGGTAACTTCAAAATCAGCACATTTTATGATAAATTTCTCACTAGTTGTAACAAGGTTAAGAATTGTAGAGCTATTTGATGAGGTTGTTAGCAAATAAAAAACAATTCTATTGTCTACTATACTACCTCCCATGAAATGAAAATCCATAACCTCAATTGTTATGGATGCTCACCTCCTCTTTGAATGTATTTCTCTAAAAAGATTGTTTAGCAAGTGATCATTCGATTGTTGGGCAGCCTATAGATCATCATGCTTGTCTTAATTGGATGATCAACATTACTATCCAACATTACTTTTGCTGCTATGGCAGCTACAGTTTACTATTGGCTCAATAGGAATAATTTTGTTTATGAAGGAAAGTTTATATAATTATTTCTTGTATGGATAGATTGGATATACAATCGATATTAGTTAGAATCTTACTTGGTAGGATAAAAAGTGTGGTTTATTTGTAGCATATAGTTTGATTTAGTTCACTACAAAAAAATTTATTTTTAGTCACAATAAAATTTATGGTATAAAATAAAAATGGTGTGACTAATTATAAATTATCATTACTATATTGTGATTAAAAGATCCGTGACTAAAGATATTAGTCATAAAAATTATAATTTATTGTGAATAAATATGTTTTTAAGCACAATATTTATTGTGACTAGAAGTAAATTAGCGAGAACAACTTGTATCTTAGTCATATCTTAATAAGTAACTTTTTATTTTAGCTAAAATTTATATTTAATTACAAAAATTTATATTGTGAATAAGAACTTCTTATCATTAAATATAATTATTTTGTGTAATAAGTGCTGTTTTGGCATTATATGTATTGATTGTAGAGTGCGTTTGTTGGTTTAATTATTGAAATTCCTTTTCTTATTGAAAAAAAGAAGAAGAAGAAGAAAATCTTATGTCCTAATTGAAAGTTGGTTTTAAGCCCAAAATAATTTTCTATTAATAGTTTTTGCAAAACTGAGTATTGTTAAATATTTAGGGAATTTTACAAAAATACTGTTTTTGGACCAAAACTTTACAATTATACTGGGACACGGCAAAAATAATATTTTTACTGCCCCAACCCAATTTCATTACTTTTGTACTGCCCAAGCCCAACAGCATAACATTTATACTGTGTGTGTGGGGAAACAACCTTCTTCGTGTGTGGGGAGACGCCGGAGACGGAAATCACCAAGAAAAAACCATTAAAACCGGCAAGAATAAACAAAAGCAGTAAAATCGACGTCAATAAATAATCATGGCAAAACAACAGTAAAACAACACTAAAACAATCAAACAAAACAAAAGAAAAAAAATGATTAAAAAAAACAAACAATCTGCTGCACAACCTCAACACCAGATGCAAAATCAACTATATTTGCAAGTCTATTCCTAGAAAATTATAAAAAAAAAACTACTAAAACAACACTGAAACAACACAAAAACAAATGAAGCAAATATAACTACTTAGAAAAATATAAAAGAAACACACACCTCAAAACTCTCTTGTGAGTGAGCTCGTCAAATATATTTATAGGAAAACCAAAAGAAAAAAACCACAAAAATAGCCAAAGAGAACGAAGAAGAAATGTATTTATAGCCTCCATCTTCCACACTCACAGACATAACCATCACAACAAAACGAGAACACCCAGAAAATACCTATTAATTCAAATAAATAAATCATGAAAAACAACAGTAAAACAATACTAAAACAATACTAAAACAAAAAAAACAATAAAAAAAATGATCAAAAATTAACTATGTTGTGCACATCCTCAATACTAAATGCACTATATTTGCAAGAAAAGTTCTAGAAAATTAGAACAAAAAAAAACCACACTAAATCTTATATTTTAAAAAAAAAAACATAACTAAGAACTTCAAAAAATTAAAAAAAAAAAAAAAGAAGAAGAAAAGAAAAGAAGATGAAGAAGCTAAGAACTATCACCTTCATGGTCTTCCTTCCCCTCATCATCTCAGCCATGAATTATCTCATCATCTCAGCCGGTGTTCTAAGTTTCTTTCTTTTCCTTCAATATAATTTTTTTTTTTGAATGGTTCCTTCAATATAATTAAGTATATATAATAGTAGAGTTGGACATCATATATATATGTTGATAGGAGAGGAGATGTACGTGGCAAGCATGCATGAATGTTATGATGTTATAACATATTAATTTTCAAATTTTACATGCAAACAAAAATACTATAAAAATGATTAAAATGCTTGTCACTTTTGTCACATCCCACATCCAATCAACTTTTCTAATAAAACAAAAAACTTTAAATATTGATGTGAGAAAATCTTATAGAGATATGTACACAAAAAAGTCTATATTGTTGATTCAAAAAAAAAAAAAAAAAAAAAAAAGTTGGCAGCCGAAAAAAAAAAAACAGTACAAAAGTTATTTTTGGAGTGTAACAGTATAAAAGAAAGAAAATGGGAAAACACAGTAAACTGTGTAAATTTCCCAATATTTATTAAGATGCACATCCATTCACATATTAAATAGTTAATTAAATTTTTAAAGTATATTTTCAAAAGAAATTTAATTTATTACTAAACAAATAAAAAGTGATAATAGATTGATTTTTTTTTTTGTAAGAACAAAAAAAGTGATAATAGTTTGGCATAAGCTATATTTTATTGTTAAAAAAAAATTACACAAAGTATCTAAAATCACACTTGTTTTTATATATTTTTACGGGCTGTTATTTCTTTTAGAAGGAAAACAATTTTTATTTAATGTTGTTGCAATATTACATTATGTTTCCGTAATGTGAAAATAGTTTTTTTTTTTTTTAAGAACAACCCAAAAAGAAAAAGAAGGGTACAAAAAAAAACAGTATCTTAAAAACGTAAACTTTTTGTTGATTTTTGGTATTATCAAAATAATCCCCAAAGAAAATGCTATTATATTGTTCTAGATTGTAAGGAACTCCAAAAAAAAAAAAAAAAAAAAAAGGCCCAACTAAGCTAAATGCAACGTTTGGATTTGAAGTCCAAAATCCATTCATCCCCATCTAAACAAGCTTTTCAAATTTTAGCCCAAATTCCACTAGTGCTACTTCCATGTCCTGGATTGAAAAGATTAATATTGGGAAACTTACAATAATACTGACTTTTGAACTAATCTTTATAAAAATACTACCATGCACACGGTAGAAATTACTTTTATATTATCTTGGTCATTTTTTTTTTCCTTTTATACTGTAAACTAAGCGCAAAATAAAATAAAAATGAGGCCTCCATCTTCCACACCCACGGACATAACCACTATAGGAACACCAGAACAATCGGAAAACAACCATTAATTCCGGTGAGATTGAGAAAAAAAACAGCGAAATTGAATTCAAATAAATAATCATGGCAAAACAACTGTAAAACAACACTAAAACAAATCAAATAAAAGAAATTAAAAAAACTAAAAAAAAGTTCTGCACAACCTCAATACCCAATATAATAGCAGTTATATTTGCAAGCCCAATCTTTAAAAATCAGAACAAAAAAAATACTAAAACAACACAAAAATAAATGTAAAACAATAAGCAGATTTAACTACGTAGAAAAACATAAAAGAACCACAATCAATAATTCCAGCAAGATGGGGCAAGAACAGTGAAATCGACGTTAAAAAAATAAATTGTGGAAAACAACCGTAAAACAACACTAAAACAAATAAAAAAAAGTAAAGAATAAACACAGTATACTGCTATATAAAACTTATAAAAATACACAGTAAAAAAGTAAAAAAAAAAATACTGTCTAACAGTATTTTTTTAAAAAATGACAAAAGTCAGTATACCATATAAATTTTCTTTAATATTTGTAATCAAATTCGAAATATTTGTATGACTAATTAGAGTGTATTCAGAAGTTTCAGTGTAATGTTATAATGACTACAAAAAACTACTACTTTTATAGTGACAACTTTTTAGTCACAACATAAATTTTTTGTGACTAAATGTGACTTTTAGTCACAACAAAAAATTAATTGTGACTAAAACATAGTATTTAGTTACAAGTTATCACTAATTTAGTTTTAGTTATAACAAATATTGTGACTAAAAACACATTTAGTCACAACAAATCGTAATTTTTGTGACTAATACTTTTAGCCACGGATCTTTAAGTCACAACACAATAATGATAATTTATAATTAGCCACAACTTTTTTATCTTGAGTCACAAATTTTGTCGTGACTAAAAGTAAAATTTTTTATAATGAATTTCTGTCTTGTAATACATTTTAAAATGAAATGTGTTCAGATGAGAGATAGAAACTAGAGAAAATTATATTGTATACCCATTTTATTTTACCTGTTTTAATTTTTACCTATATTTTTATATCCGTTAAGATATACCCAATTTTATAGATTATGTCTCCATTAGATCCCTTAGGCTAATGTAAATTATATGCTAGAGAGTGAGTGTATTTTGTGCAACCCACTCAAAAAAGTAGGTATATTTTAATAAAATATAATATGAGAGTATATTTTTGATTAATAGATACAAAAAAATTGTATTTTTCAACTTATCACTAAAAACTACTTAAAAATTTCTTTTGTATTATTTGGTGAAATAATTATTAATTACACACAAAAATTTATACTTTAATAGTTAAAAATTAAAGTAGAAAGTTTTGAGTAATTATATACTATATTTGCATCCAACTACATAGTTATTATCAGTAGGAGTGTGTAGAAAGTCATCCAATCCAATTCCAACCGACCGATTCAATCTCAATCGATCCAATAGAATCGGATATCTAATCATAATTGGATCGGATTGGTAAATTTTGAAAATCCAATCGGATCGGATCGGTTGTTGGATGTGACATCCAATCTAATGGATAACCGACCAAACCGATCTAATTATCATCCAATAGTCATCCAATTATATTTATATATTTTTAAAATACATTTATTATTTTATATATTTAATATATTTTATTTCAAAATATATATTAATTGATTTAATAATGTACATTTAACCCGTGAGATTAAAGAAAAAAAAACTTAAGATCTAAAATATTAATTTTTATCTTTCTAAACGCTAATAAAATTATCAATGCGTATTGAATAAATGTTATTTTTTAGCGGTTTTATTATAAGATCATGAGAATTAGGTTGGATTAAACTAATGTTTATTATGTATATTGGATTATAAAGTTTTAAATTATGTTTTATATATATATATATTTTTCTTTTTAATGAAATTAACTTAAATGGTAGCTAAAATAGAATGAATGGATCCAATCCAATCCAATAAAAAACCAGTCAATGCATATGGTTGGAACCGATCCAATCCAATACATTCATTGGATCGGATGACTCAATTCGATTGGATTGGATCGGATGGCAATATTCAATATCCAATAAATAATTGGATTGGATCGGTTAGGTCCAAATCCATTGGATGTGATCCAATGAACATTCCTAACTATATTAGTAGAGATGAAAATTGGGCGGTTGATGTATGGAGAATGTAATTTCCGTTCCCATCTCCGCTACCTATTTATACTCATATCCCGCTTCATCCTCGTCTAATAACAGATTTGGGGTAGGGGAATACCCATCAGTTATGGAGAACCCATCAAGTATTCACTAAGACAAAATAGAAAAAAAAAAAAAAAGTAAAGCACAAATTTAAGCCTGAATATGAAAATAGACTGACCTATTTAAGAAATACAGGCAGGCATGAAGAAAGTACGGTACGAAAATACTGGGCCTACTCTTTAAAATTGTTGGCACGACACGACAAGTACGACCTATATGTTTTTTGCCACGATATGACACGATTTATTTTTAAAAAAACACGAATAAATACGGGTCAGACTATCACATCACAGACCAACTTACATCACTAATTACAACCAATATGGGTATATATACGCTACTAGTTGGAGCAGGGCCGACCAAACCAATTTGGGGGCTTTGGACGAAAAATTAAAATTGGGCCTTTTATTAAAAATAAAATTATTAATCAATACTTCATAAATTTAACTTAAAAAAAACAATACCTCATAAATTTCTCTACATTTATTTAGTAAATTTAAATATTCTAAATAAAAGTACAATAAAAATATTATTCAAATTTGTTGATCGATCTATCCCAAAAGTATGTCTTCCTTCTTCAAGTTTGTCATATCGAACAATCTCCAATCTATAAAACTTAATAATAACATTAGTTTATTCAAAATTATTAGAAAAAAATAACACAAATTGATTCATCTAAAAATTTATCTTTCTTGCTTTTTGGGATGCAAATTTGTTAATCAAATCTTTGTATTCAAGTTTATCTAGCAAATTATTTTCAATTGACAACATAGCTAATCCACTCAATCTCTCTTGCAACATAGTCTTTCTTAAATAAGACTTGATTAATTTTAATTTTGAAAAACTTCTCTCTGCCGATGCAACTGTAACTGGAATTGTTAGTAATATTCTATAGGCAATGAATGCATTTGGAAATGAATCAATTTTTTTATGTAATCAAGTATCTCGATTGAACTACCACTTTTATTTGGAAAAATTTCTCTCAACACTTTTAACTCTGAAAATAAATCACAACCATCAATATCAGAAATTCCATTGTATTTTAAAACATTTTCAAGATTTAAAGATTGATATTTTAAATCATTTTCATCAAGTGATTTTAGGTTTTTCAAATTGAATAAAAATCCAAAAATATTTGCATACTCTTGAAACTGTTCAAATCTATTTTTAAGTGAACAAATAATTTGGTCAACCATGAAAATAAAATAATCAATCCGAAATGATTCTTCGGCAGACTTTACTATCTCACCATCACCAATATTTTCATTACATTGTTTTTTTCTACGAACCACACACTTTTCACAAAATTTAGGCTCAATTCCCATCTCATTTGAAATTTCTTTAGTTGTAATCATAGCTGAAACAAATCATTCTTTACTATAATTTTCAAAATAAGAAACTAGACCATTTAGCTGATTTATAGCATTATCAATTTCTATATTTTGACTTTGTAAATTTTTACTAATTGAATTGACAGCAAATAAAATATCAAACTAAATAGTCATGCCCAATAAAAATTTAAAATTCTTTAATTCAAAAGTTGCTAGACACTTAGCTTCACTCTTTACTTTAGGACTGTCACTTGATTCTGCTAGTTCAAGCAAAGCATCTCTTATTTTTGGAGCTTGAAATCTAATTTCCTTAACACTTTCAATACAACTTTTCCAACGAGTTTGAGACAGTGATTTCATAGTTAACGTAGATATATTATTTTTCAGTATTGTCCATCTCTTAGGTGAAGAAGAGAATAATGAACATGTACGTTGTAAAATACCAAAAAATGTTACAGCTTTAACACAAGAATTAGCAACATCACAAATCACTAAATTAAGACTATGACAACCACAAGGTGTATATAATGCTCTAGGATTTATCTCTAATAATCTTTTTTTGTACACCTTGGTGTTTTCCTTTCATGTTGGACCCATTATCATACTTGCCCTCTTATGTCATTAATGTCAAGTTTCAAACTTTCAATTTCTCTTATATAAGTTCGGTAAATAGACCTTTTTTTGAAGTATCATCTACTTTCAAAAATCCCAAAAAATATTCTTCCACTCTTATGGGACTAACTGAAGTATCTACAAATCTTAGTATAAGAGACATTTGTTCTTGATGACTTAAATTAGGAGTACAATCAAGTATAACTGAAAAATATTTTGCTTCTTTGATTTTTTTCAAAATTGTATTTTTTACTTCACTTGCTAACAATTCTATCAACTCATTTTGAATTCTATGTCCCAAATAATGATTACGAATAGCACTATTTTGAATACGTCGAACATGTTTTTGCATTATTTGATCAAATTCAGCAATCATTTCAATTAAACTCAAAAAATTTCCATTTTTCTCTTGGTAAAAATTTTCATTACTTCCCCGAAAGGCCAAATTATTTTTTGCTAGATTTTTGACACTAGCAATTATTCTTATTAAAACATTCCTCCAATGTTCTTTCTCCTTGTTAAGTCTTTCTTGAGCATCTTTATCAATTGTTCTATTTTTTGATAATCTCAAGTTTAAATCAAACCAAACACTCACGTTAACTATATGCTCATTATTTATTTCATGACTCTTCAACATAGCACTTAGATGCCTCCAATCCTTAGTTCCACTGTTGACTAATTGAAACGTATAATTCGCACTAGATTTTGTACCAAAAATTTTGCAACAAAAATAATATACCTTATTAAATTTTTTTGAATACACTAACCATTTTCTATCATATTTTTCTCCTTTTGACAACTTTCTTATATAATGAGAAGTAGAAAATGTCTACTATTTTCATCTTTTGGGAATTCGATGTCACTTACTTTTATTGGACCATTTTCTACTAATAATTCTATTAATTTATTATCAAGATTTTCCCAATTTCCTGGATCATAAATATAATCTAAATCATTTTTAAGATTTCTAGCTTCCATGCTCTATTCAATATTTCTTGACATTCTCTATCATCCATCACATCATCACACATTTCATTATTAACCTCCAAATTTTCTCTATTTAATTGTTCATTAATTTTTTCATTTGAATTACTTTCATCTTTTTTACAAGTGACAACAAATTTTTCTAAAGCTCCTCTCTGAGAGTTAATTAAACTTTCTATTCTTTTTTTTTTTTTTTTTTTTTTTTTTAAGTTTTTCATTACCTGATGAATATTTTCTACTAGACATACTTATTTTAGGCCGGAAAAATAAACTTAAAAAAATCCACAATAATTGCAATGAAAAAAATAAAATAAAAATCTAAACTATTGCATATATATATTGAAATTAACAACAATTAATCAAAATAATAATTAAAAAAAATATATATGTGTACATATTATATATATATTTCTTCTTGGCCTCTTCTATGCAAATTGCAAACCATAATTTGAAGGAGAAAGAGTAATGAAATATGAGAGCAAATATATCATGAGCAAAAATAATAAAATATATAAAAAAAGTGTGTAAAATTAAAAAAATCTCTACAATTATATATAATAGTTTCATATTCCCAATTCAGAAAAAAAAAAAGAAAAAAAAAAGATAAATGTGTAGTGTAAGTAATGGTTGGAAATTTAAAAGTCCAACCAATTAAAATTTTCAAAACAAAAAAAAACCAATAAAATTAGGCTAAAACTAACCATAAATAATTGACTTAATTTAGTTTTTAATTTAGCAAGCATCAAGCATGCGTGTGTACTGTGTATTGACTTAGTTTTTTTTTTTTTTGTTAGTGCTAACCTTTATTACATTTATATTATTAAAAAATATATATTGTATATTAAGGGATATAAAAAAAAATGGGCCTTTTTAATTTTGGGACCTTGTGCAATGGCCCAAGATGCTCAATGCTTGGGCCGGTCCTGAGTTGGAGTAGTCTGCATTGAGTAAATTATTCTTAATTAAGACGCTCCATCCTTTGATAAAAATGAAAATAATAAAAATAAATAATAATGATACATTAATTATAAATTATATTTATGTGCTTAATTATGTTAAAATAATAAATAATAATTTAAGCACTAAATAATTTTTCAGAGTCTAAATACTAATTAAGTCTAAATACTAATTAAGAAGTACATATTTTATACATATATGATTATACATATTCTTCTTGGAATGAGATAAAAATTTTATTATCACATATAAGATATATAAACACTTTTTTGTACAATTCAACTTGTAGGTGCAGCTGGGGCTTGCATTTCTTTATATATACTGCATGTATATATGTTTTCAATTTTCGTACTCAGCTTCAAACAACATACATATAGATACAGCTTTAATAAAGATATGTATATACATGTACATATACGACTAGTGCCATTGATTTGTAATCTAGATTAGCATATATATACACTACTTAATTTTAAGAAAAGTACATACTGGTCCTTTTTTGTTTGTTTGAAATACGGTCCACCTTTTAATTGAGTTATTCATTGATACAATTTAATCTCATCTTTTATATAATAATACATATATATTTATCATTTTCCACATAAATAAATATATATTAATTCTTGATGAAATAAGTATTCCATGTGTAGTCAACTCGTTATAATGTGGCGTTTTATTAAGCAAATATATATAAATAATATGTGTACAGTGAATATTAATACAGTAGGAAACTGGTTGGTGTCCTAGAAAAAAAAAAAACAGAAAACAAAACAAAACAAAAGAAGGAAAAGATAATTGGTTGGTGTGATAAAACGTCCTCTATTAATGAAAATTATTACTACGTAACTCTCTCTCATATTTATATAAACCTAGCTAACGTGAAAGAAGAGAATAAATATATTGACCTATATGGCTTTAAATGCATTCCCACCGCTTAGTTACAGTTATTATTTTTATATATATATTAATTTTTAATTTTTGACTGAGTTGTGAAAACTGATGAGAACTGCCTCACTGCATGTAAAACTCACTTTTTTTTTTTTTATTTCCTTCTTTTCTTTCTGAGCATACGTTAGTTATCACAGTTTAATTTGTAATATATATATATATATTTATATATATTTGTGCGTTTAATTAAATATGTATACGTACATGGCAAAATTGAAAAGTACATTTCCAAAAGTGTTACCTTCTGCAAAAAAAATCAAAATATTAATTGCTTTTATGTATCAATATGAGAAGGAAGGAAAAAAAAGGGTTTGGAGCAATAATGGTATGTAGCGTGAGAAGTGAAAAAAGGCCAGACAATATGAAAGAATGAAATTCTACAGTGACTTTTCGGTCTGAGTGAGAATTAGTAGTAAGAATTTAAATCCAAAAAAAAAAAAAAACTTTAATGCTGGTAAAGAATATGGTGTAACTAGCTAGACCAATCTATAGAGGGGAGGGGACCATTCTACTCATTTTTTATTCAATTATATATTTTTAATTGTCTGCCAATTGAGAGGGTTGATATAATAAAGAGTAATAAATTAATTAATACAATTTAACATAATTAAGTGAAGTTTGTAAATTTGTTTTAAATTTCCAATTCAATAGTACTACAATTAATCTTTTTTGGTGTGTGTCTGTGTTGTGTGACTAAATGTCGTTTTATAGTCATAATTAAAAATTTATTGTGATTAAAAAGATAGCACAACATTTAGGTGTGGGTGAAGTTTTTATATTTATTTTTCAATTTATTATATATTACACTAATAATACATTTAAACTTTTGAAGTGAAAAATATAATAGTCTATTTCTTTTTGGTTCTCACTATCAGCAAATGGGGTCCGGCATGCTATCAAGATAAGTGAAGATAATAATAATAATAATAAGGTTAATTTATTTTAATATTATAATAATAAAACCCTTTCATCTTATTGACAAAAGAATATATACTTTGTTACGTAAAAATTAGGAAACTATATATAATAATATACGTAGAATATATTTTTATATAGATAGTTTGCTCTGTCCTCCATGTGCACTTCAAATGTACTTGTCGTTCATAATCAACGATCTTTATTGTAAAATATTTATGTATAATATATTTCGGCTCCAATTTGAAGTAACATTATATATATAGTATTAATCTATTATATAATAATATGCCAAAACAGTGATCAGCAGCGCAGTGTATTGAATTATTATATACCTATACATTTTTTATTCGAGAGAATCGTCGTTTCTTTACCAAAAGAAGAATCTAAGGTCGAGTACTAGTTAATTATGGATTTAGTAATTAAAGATAACACAAAGCTCATCATGATGTAAATAAAAAATCAAACCAAATTATACCTAAGTACGTACGTAATATATGTTTAATTAACAATAGTCTTGATCTCAATTATATATAATTATTACACGAAATATTTACAAAGTTCGGTATAGTTTGATAAATTTTTACTGCTATAAGTACTAAATTATACATAAATATTGTTTTGTATTTTAAGGTACCGAACACAATATATACTAATTAATATGATATTTTATATTTGATTAACTGTTACTCATTTTATTTTTTAAAAATTTTAAGGTGATCTTATGGTGTGTACCCTTAAAAGTGTCTGTTCATATTTTTTAGCATATATAAATATGTTACTTAAATTTATAGATGATATTATGATTATGACCTCACAAAGTTTATTACTTCACAAGTTCACATATTACTCTTTCACATTTCACCCACGTACGGTGCATGTAGGTATAAAAGAAAGAAAAAGAATTTATTTAATTATTAGCTTTTGACTTACGTTGAGTTATGAATATTTATAGCCCTAACTCTAACATTTTCTTTCCTTTTGAGTCATAATATCTATATAATCGTGTAATAAAAACTGACACTAAAAAAGGTTGACAGTAACATTAATGACTTTTAATTTAACTAATAAAAATCATCAGTAATTATTGTAAGTACAACTAGCTAGTTGATTATATTAATCGGCCAAATAATAATTCATCAAAAAGATGAGATTATAGAAAAGCTGATCAAAACAAATTTAATTCAATTAAGAAATTGTAATAATATTTACTCAAAAAAAAAAAATCACTTCAAATTTAAACAGAATTCATATATAATGTTAAACAATATTCCTATAATATTTTGGTACATTATATGTTAGAAAAATCGCCGTGTTTTTTAACAAGATTTGAAGCTTTTTAATTACCGAAAAAAGGGTCAGCATCACCGTCAGCTCTTAATCCACCTCGAAAAGTGTGCCGTTTGGTACAGTTAGATAGAGTGAAATTATATACACCCCACAGGCAAATATAGCAGTGTATATGTATAATGTATGTACATTTATTTATTGGAAAAATACACCTCAGGAAAAAAAAAAAACAAAACTTAGAAACTTATATTGGAAAAATAAATATTACTGAAGTACGTAGGCCCCAATTTCTCCAATTCCAAGTCCCAAAACCCCACTTCACTCACTATATCTCAGACCACACTAGTACTTACTAATATAACACATGAACATTCGTTAAGCCTTATAATTATACAGCTCTCCTTACAAAGATATATATATTTTTCTATTGTGTATAGTGCATCAAAAATTACTATTTTTTTACAATATTTATTAATTATTTTGAATTCTTTTATATTCTGACAAATGTCATGTGACGGTGGGTTCCATTTATAGGGTTTAATTATAAAACTATTAAGCCAAAGGAAATTTGATTTTTAGTCGAAGAGATATATTAAAAACTGTTCATGCACCATTAACAAGTAGGGCCGAATTCAATTGTTGACCGTTGATTTGTCAGATTTTGACCTTTTGTGTTATGATCAGACGGTAGATAAATGAAAGTCCCCCACATGATGGGCGGTCTCTATCAGATATCATAAATGTATTCATAAATGAGTTCGTGAGTCTCTTCTGTATGTATTCCCTTTTGATCAATTAAACAAATATTAGTCTCAAACTTTAAGCTTTACTATTATATGAGATATACACACATATATATATAAATATAAAGCTCCCTTCCCCACTTACAAAGTAAGAGCCTGTTGGATTTCATGCTTGGTTTTCTCATCATCATATATATACATACATAGTTACACTTCTGGAAGAAAATAAAAACTACTATTTTATTAAAAAAACTTCCCTATCAGAAAATAATTTTCCATATCTTCTTATCTCTGAAACATATTCACAAAGTTGTTCTAACCCAATCTCCTCTTTTATCAACTATCCCTTCCATACCTATATCTCTCTCTTTAGCTCTGCCATATTCCTAATCCCAATAATCCCACATCGACCCTGCACTATCTGATTTTCTCGTTTATAGCAAAAGAAATAATTTTCTCGAGATATATATATATACCCATGGACGTTGACATGATGATGAAGTCATCATCATCATCATCAGCCGCTGTAGGTGATCACCATCATAATAATAACAACAGCCCCAATCAAAACCATCTCGACATGATATCGATCATGATGCAAATGGAGAAACCCAGTCCCGATTATTGCGGTGGTGCTACTGCTTCAACTCCAACATTTCTGGACATGAATTTCTCCGAAGGAACAACCTCATCACCACCGCCGCCGCCGCATCATTCGTTATATCCTTCTTCAACCACACCAGGCGCTATTTCATTCCTCGGCGGTGGAAATCAGATTCAAGAACCGGTTACTCCACCGCCGTATCAACAACCCAATGCGGCACTCTCCGGCAGCGGCGTTGGTGGTAGAATTAATAATAATCCTTACGAGAAGAGAAACTCAATGGCGGCGATGAGAGAGATGATATTTAGAATAGCGGCGATGCAACCGATCCATATCGACCCGGAATCGATTAAACCGCCGAAAAGGCGCAACGTTAAGATATCTAAGGATCCTCAGAGCGTGGCGGCGAGGCACCGTAGGGAGCGGATTAGCGAAAGGATTAGGATTCTTCAGAGGCTTGTTCCCGGCGGGACTAAGATGGATACTGCTTCGATGTTAGATGAAGCCATTCATTACGTTAAGTTTTTGAAGAAGCAAGTTCAGACATTGGAACAGGTCGGTCAAGCTACTACTAATACTAATAGGAGTAATAATTCCTCTGCCGGCGCAGTTGGTTTTCCGGGGACCCATTTGGGTAATTTGAATTATCCTGGTTTCTTTAAGGCTTGTCAGCCTTATAATTCTTCAATGCCAGACCAATCACTTCGTATGCTTCGATGATAATAACTACACCACTTAGTAGAGATCGATCCAATGCGGCAGCCGAATCAGTTACTAGTATTGTTACCCATTGTGTGGTTTTTAATTATAGTTTTTTTTGGGGGGAAATGGTTGGGGAGGGGTTTTATTGTATTTGAAGTTGTTGTTTATTTTAGTATGTATTAATATTAATGATGCTCAAGGAGGATAATATTGTAAAGAAAATGTTCATCTTAAATGTTATTACAACTGATTTTTAGTTTACATTATCATGTATTTGTTCTTGTTGTTAATGATGATCTGTGTTTTTATGCATGTGTGGTTTTCGAGTGCAATTTCGCTAGCTTAATTAATTTTTCTTTTTGACTTTTTTCTCATTAATTCTTCCTATCTATATATATGTCGTATATATATATACAGTAATCTTCATAATTTCCATGCAGTGTGACAAGACATTTCCAACACAATATATATATATATATTCCTTCCAAATAAAATCTATTAATTAATTAATCAATCAAATTAATATAAACGTGTGTACACATAAATATATAATATTAATACTGATGATATCATTAGGGATCTTGTTGTCTAATTAATTATCAACTTAATTTTTTACGAATATTTTATAATATATATAGCCAAGATAGCTAGCACATTATGACGTGATGATACATAATTTTGGCAGCTTTTGTTTTTCGTAGTTTCTTTCTGTTAATATACATAAGTGACTGAATGTGGAGTAGTACAGTTTTCACATGTAGAATATATAGATCTCAACCCAAACTTTTTCATACTCCAAAACATAAGGAATTTTTTTATTAGAATGCGTAGACAAAAGTACTATGCTTAACGGCTTTAGATACACGCTTTCCTTTATATATTATCATCTATCTGACTATCTCTTTGATATTATATATATTTAAGTAGAGTTTATAATAATAATCTATATTTTAATTATTTATGTATATTTAGAATGCACGTACAACAATGTTCACTAAAAATTCCCCTAATTAAAAAATAATATTATTTAGTACTACTAAATATTATCCCGAAAGCAGTTGAGAAAATGTTGCCTAGTTCCATGACAAACACTATTATAATTGTTTAATATTTGCTGCATGCTAATATAATTAGTAATTAAACTAATACAATTTTAGATTTTAAAAGGTTTCAAATGTATATCTGGTTCTGACATTGAAAAAAAAAAGTATACATATGTTTTATACAGCCCAGAGGCCTGTTTTAATTACAAAAATTAGGCTCCTTATAAAAAAAATTATAATTTGCAAATAATATTTTTAAATATTATTATAGTAAGATAATATATTTTACAAAATTAAGCATAAATAACTCAAATATTTTTATTAAAATTGTTATTATTTTTAATACAACTTCAAGCTGATATCAGCCTTCTACTTAAAAAGGGTCATCCTTCGAACACTCTTTGAAGCAAATTCATCAACCAACTCTTTAAATTTTACCGTCTCCAAAACATCATTTTCAATCGCTATTAATGCTAATCCATTAAGCCTTTCTTGTAACATGGTAGACCGCAAGTAGGACTTTAACAACTTTAACTTTGAAAAACTTCTTTCTGCAGAAGCAACTGTCACAGGAATAGTCAACAAAATTCTATATGCAATACTTGTATTCGGAAAACAATCTATACCTTTCAAAAAATTTAATATGTCAATAGCTCTCATTTTTTCTCTTGGCAAGATTTGTCTTAATAACTTCAACTCCACACATAATTCATTCCCATCAATATCAGATTGTTCATTATGTTTCAATGCCTTTTTAAAATGACTACAACATGCAAGACTTCAAATTTGCATTGTCTAACGATTGTAACTTGTCAGAAGTAAATAAGAAACCAAAAATATTTTCATAATCTTGATATTGTTCAAATCTCTTAGTAAGAGAAACAATGGCTTGGTCAATTAAGGTAAAGAAAATAATTAATTCTAAAAGATTCCTCTCCAGATAACTCAACAAATGGGGTATTCAAATTTTCATCAAATTGCTTTTTTCTTCGAATTATGCGCCTTTGAAGAAAAACTGGATCGATATTCATTTCAATAGCAATTTCCTTAGCACTATTCAAGGCATTATAAAAACCTGTTTATCTATATCGCTAAAAAAAAAATAAATTAACTCCTTTATTTTATCCATAGCAACATCAATAAACATATCCTTTGATTGTAAAAGCTTGCTAACCAAATTAATTGAAGATAAGATTTCAAACCAAATAATAATTGCTATTAAAAACTCAAAATCACCAAGTTTATTTGTTGCTAAGGAATTTGCTTCACTTCTTATTTTAGAATCAAGTCCATTATTTTCTGACACTTCAAGTAAAGCTTTTCTAAAATCTAACATTTGAGATCTTATAGCCTTAACACTATCTACATGACTCTCCCAACGAGTGGTTAATAATGGTTTCGGAGTCAATCCTTTCACATTGAGTAATATTGGATAATTTTAGCTAGATTGACTCTTACATATTTTAATATAATAATTTTTTTAATTTTTAATTGTATATACAGTGATAACTCATGGTTTAGATATTTTGGTCCAACACCACCATTAGCTAATAATAATATATAATACTCTATAATTTAGCAAAATATGCCAATAAACTATTAGTTAAGCGTGCATAATCATCTATATATTAAAATATATATAATAATAAACATAAGTTAAGCTTAATATAAAATGTAATTAAAGAACGAGGATTAGTACAATTAATATATAGAAATTAATGGCCAATATATAATAAGATTGATCAATCATCAACAACAAGAAAATCTCATTTGTAATCATAGACAAACATTAATGATACTATATATAATAGCACTTAATCATGGTATAATTACAACATAATAGTAATATACGTTTGTTTACAAATTCAAATCTCTCTCTCTCTCTTTCGGTAAGAAAGAAAAAACCTCATCTGGAATTCTTTCCAATAATTAGATCACTGTATATATATATACACATATAGTTATAGCTATATTAATTTAATGTAGAGATATGATGGTACGTGGTTTTCTCAAGGGCGCCAGCGGAATGGAGAGGTAGGTTGCCTCCCAAGGCAGGGTCGAATAATGCAAGTGTTCTTGTCAAGAGACAATCATATGCCTCACTAACCACCATTTTCCTTATCTCTTCCAATCCAAATCCAACAAAAATATTATTTTTAAATATATCTATACATAAACAATTATTATTATTATTATTATTATTACTAAAAAAAAAAAATTGGGTCAAACCGCATCTACTGAAAAGAAAAAAAAAAAATAGGCCCCATGTGAGATATCCCACTAAGGTCCCAACATACACTAAAAAAGAAGGGTCTCTCATTGATTTTATGAGAAAGGGCTAGGGTAGTCCCCCTTTTCATAAATATTTAAATTCATTTATATATCATCAAATTAATATATATGCAATGACTATGGCTCTCCTAATAACACTACTCCCTTATGATAGATCAAGTGCATTGTATCCTTTTCTCTGACACCCTATCCTTTTTTTTTCCTATCATTTTCCCATGTTCCCATCTACTCTTTTTTTTTTCTTTCCTAGAGATAACTTTCATATCATCATATCCTTTTTCATGATAAGATAATAAAATTATGTATATATTCACGCAATAGATCTCTACTATTTTTTCCCCACTTGATGACCCTGCATGTTATCTCTTTCAAAGTATATATTATTATATTTAATTTGGGTGTAGTGTGAAATTAATAATAGCAAATAGTAATAATATAAGTTGTATAATTGAAAACAAATTCATGGGTTTTGATTATCACACACAAATGCCAACTATTTTGTCTCAGTAAATTTTTCAAATATATATAAGTGAGTATGTGTTAATTATTTAAATAATGTATGCATATATGTACGTTAAAATGCAGACAATAAAATAGATGGTTGGTTGGTTGGATTAGATTTTGGCAGTGTACCCAATTTAAAGGGGCAGGTGGATCTAGTACTATATTTTTGAACATCGAAATTCTTTTCAATTACATGTCTCTTGTCCCTTATGCAAGGTGAGGTGTATTAGAATGTTTTAGTATATATATAAATTTACACTCACAATTTTTAAAAATTATTATTCAAATACAAACAAAGACTAAGAAGAAAAACATATTAATAATTAGAGGGAGGCTAGGTAGGATTTCATTTCATTAGTAATGTACATGTATATACATTTATTTATATTTATTTAACTATATATATCCGACGCGTTTCTTAATAAGTAGTTTTGGTTTAAATTTTTCACAGAAATTTCACGTGATGCATGTTATGTAATTAATGGTACTTTATTAATTTTTGGTCGATATGATCAATACTGAAACATGCATGATCAAAACAAACTGGAATATATATATAATATAATATACATATTGAAATTGACATAATTAATATATTAACTAGAGCTATTTTATTGCTTTGCTATGCATTATTTTAATTAGTTGGTGTGAAGATAATAAAGTATAAGAAATAAGTCGATGGAAGAGACCCCTGATCAGCAAGACTTATGCAAAATTCTCTATTTCTCTATCTCCAATTTTAGTTAACGGTTGAGATTGGAAATGTCTGAAAGAAGTTTATAAAGAGCTTGAGGAGGTTCGATTCGGACTATATATTTATATATTATATTATATACGAGAGCTATTAGAATTGAGTATTTTACCTATCAATAAAAATAGTAAATGGCTATATAATTTATTTATTTTTTTATGTGTTAATTTATATAGTACCTTTCAAAAATTAATTGATTATTTTATTTTTACCTTTTAATGTCTATTGAAAATTATTGTTTTCTAAAAGTTGAGTGATTTTGTTTTGTGGAAGTTGTGACTTTGTTTGTAAGTATAGTAGTATGTGTTCAATGTGCTTGTCTGAAATCAATATATAAATAGTGGTAATTGTTTTGTGTTTATTTTAAGAATATAGTGAAATAGCAGTCACTAATGATCTGTTTCGCAGCTAGTAAAGATAAGTTTTTTTTTTCTTCATAATATAATATTTCAAAATATTTTTTGTTTAAATAAAAATTCTTATTTTAATATCATCACTAAGTAGTGTGCTAATTAAATTTTACATATTTTATATATAGGTATGTTTTTATTTACTCACTTGGTCAAGCTGCAAGAACTTTAAAAGATAAGTTTTATTACAATTCTCTTTCTTCAAAATTTTACTTTATTACTAATTTATATGACATAATTTAAAAACTGTTATTTTAACGTTTATTTATAAAGTTATTAAATTTATTTGATGGTTTTGGTCTAGGTATTAACTTTTTTAGCAACAATTCTTGCTTTCTTGGTTGGATTAAGATGAACTCAAGGAAATCTCACAGTTCTTCAGGCAGAAGTTGTAGCTCTTAGAATAGTTGCATTGGATTTGTTGTTAGATTTGGACTTCCTCTCATTTCTTTTGAGCGTGATTGTTTCGTTTTGATCTTTCCCTTTCTTAAGAGATTTTATTTCTGTAATGATTTAGGCTCTCTATTTGATGTATTTTTTAGTTTAATGTCCAATTTTCTTAAGGCGTCCCTTATTCATGCAAATCTTTTAGCTAATGTCGCTACGCATGAATTAGCTCTGCACGCACTTAGGGTGAATGGTGAGCTAATTTAGATGAAAGATCTTCGATCTCTTCTTTATGATGTACTCAATGCTAATTTTTTCTCAATGAAATTTTGTTCATTTTTCAAAAAATAAATGATAGTAAATGGCTTAAATTAACCCTTGATACTACACCATGATTAATATATTTTTTTTAATTTATAATTAATCTTGAATATTATTAATTATACGTTCAACTAACAAACTTTAAATTAATTTTTTTTGCGCTTTTTATTTTATGTCTATTTAAAATTTATTCCTAATTATATATAATTTTTTTAATTTCAAATTTACATAAAAAAATTTTAATTAAATTTATTTTTAAAAAATAATTATACTTATAGAAAATTATAACATATTCAACTTATAAGAATTTAATAATAACTACTCTTAAAATAATTAAATGTCATGAGTTCAATACTTTAGAAGTATTTTTTTTTTCTTTTCTTTACTTATATATTAATTTAAGATTTCAATTAATTTAATAATTTCAAAATTGTATCATATTATATTAATTAGTTTTATTTTTTTATATTTTTAGATTCAATCCAATCTCCATAATAACTCAAATCCAATCAAATTTATAAACGTGCATATTAAATCAGTTATTTTAGATTACTTTTTAATATTGAATTACTTAAAATTTTTAAATCTTTTTCGCAAAACTAACAACAAAATAAAATAAATTATTATTATTTTATGTCTCTGTTATACTCATATTTCGAGCAACAATATGGTGTTGACACGTGTAAAGAAACTAACTCGTGTTATAGAGCAATTAATGCATGTACTAAAGTACTGATCGCCTAAGAAAATACATGTGGTAAAAATATTAAAACTCGCCCTTTTAAAGATAAGGACGAGCCATGAATAATAACTACTAATTGATAAGATTGGTGAGATGAACGATCAACTTAGAAGATTTATCTCGGGAAATACAGAATGGGCATTTTACATAAATGTATACATTTTCTTAATTAATTACAAAAAATGTGCAAAAAAAATTAATTGTTACACATTTAAAAACATTTTTACATAAAATCATACAAATTCTTAATTTAATTATAAGACATTTTACAATTTTGTATACATTATTTTAATTAATTACAAAATATGTGCAAAAAAACTTATTATCATTTTCTCATACATTTTTATATATAACTAAAAACTTTTTTTTCAATTTTTTTTATAATATATATGGTAATAATTATTGATTATTATATATATGGTAATATTGGCTATGCTTATATTTATGTTTACAATTATAATAAACATACCAATAATATAAAATATTTTATATATGTGTTTATTTTATTTTCTATTAATTAAACATACTAATTTAATAAACAAAATAATAATATTCACATAGGTTTATTATATCACTCTATGTATGTTATGTTTACTTTCTAGTAATTTTTTGAAAAATAAATAATATATATAAAAAAATAAAATTGTTTATCTTTATCTTTTTCTTTGTTTATTGTGTTATGTTTATTTTTTCTAATTAAATAATTTTTAGAATTTATAAAGTTATGTTTGTTTATTTAATAATTTTTGGAGTTTATAAAGTTATGTCTGTTTATTTATTTTTTGATGTAAAAATTATATTTCAATAGAAAATTCGTTCACTAACTCATTAAAAAATAATCAATATATAGAAACAATAGAAAAAAAAAATATACTTATTTTAGTATAGTATAAATTAGTTATGTCTATTTTTATGTTTACAATTATAATAAACATACTAATAATAGAAAATACTTTGTATATATATATATATGTTTATTTTGTTTTCTATCTATTAAACATACTAATTTAATAAACAAAATAATAATATTCACATATGTTTATTATATCACTCTATGTGTCATGTTTATTTTTAGTAATTTTAGGTATTGATTTATATTTATATACATTAGTGTTTATAATTTTGATATTGTATTTTATTAAAAAAATTCTTATTAAATTATAATAATTCATACTAAAATAGATAATAAACATTTATCTTTTAATAAAAAAATATTTAATTTGTTTATTTTTATAAGACTGTTTAATTAATTTTACGAAATTGTTTATTTTGAGTTTTAATAAACATATTTTATCATTTAATGATTAAAATGTATGGCTTCATGTAATAAGTTTTCAAAATGTATACGTTTTTAAAATAATTTTTTTTTTGCACATTTTTTGTAATTATGTTGTTTTTGTTGTACATTTATGAAAAAAGCCCTTAATTATATTGGATGTATTAATGTGAATGATTACCATAATTAGATTTTTATCCTTTTTATAACTATTTTTATGGCTAATTTTTATTATATTAATGAGTAAGCTTTCAAAATAACCAAATTTATATGTTAATAATTACAAACCATAATCAATATAAGGATAATACTAATAAATAATAAAATTTGTATTAGGCATACAAATCACATCTATAATCCATCTTAATAATTGCATGGTATATTTTTCAAAATCAATACATATATAATCATGATTATTCTAAATATTTAATTAATTTTATGAAATTGTTTATTTTTTTTTTAATAAACATGTGATTTATCAAATAATAAAGATAAATATATTGATAAAAAAATATAGATTAATTATAAATATAAAATATATTTATAACTAGTAAAAATATACGTTTTTTTTTTACTTAATTTTAAATAAACATAGATATAAATTATTAATACATTAATGTTTATTATTTTTATTAAATATATTGTTAAAATAAAGATATATAGTTATAATAAATTATAGTAAAATGGATAATAAACATTTATACTATACAAAAAAATAGTATATTTATTATATTAAACTGTTTATTATTTATTTAATTTTATTTTTTGAACATATGCGTTTTTTTCTACTTAATTTTAAATAAACATAGATATAAATTCTTAATACATTATTGTTTATTATTTTTATTAAATATTTTGTTAAAATAAACATATATTTATAATAAATTATAGTAAAATAGATAATAAACATTTATACTATACATAAAAAAAATAGTATATTTATTATATTAAACTGTTTATTATTTATTTTATTTTTAAACATGTTTATTTATTTTTTATAAAACAATTTATATATATAATAAATCGTATATTTTATAATAAATACACTATAAATAAACATAATATATAATAAATCACACTAAAATAAATCATAAACATTTATATTATAATAACAAAAAATATTTAACATGTTTCTTGTGTAAAAGTGTTTATTTTTTTTTTTCTAAATAAACATGTGATATTATTATTAAAAAAAATTTAAAACATTACTATAATAAACATAGTACATTATTATATTTATAATTATAAATTAAAATAATTTAAACAATAACAATAATATTATTATAAATAAAATATTTTATTAATATAATAAATTTATATAATTTTATTTTCTTAATTAAATTACTACAATTAGTCTTCTTCTTAAATTTTATTTTTTTCATCATGCACTTCTTCCCTTAATCTATAATTCACATTTAAAGAATATTATGTATACATATATATATATATAGGGTGACTATTCAATGGTTACATTTTTACTGTAACCATGTGGTTACATTTTTTTTTTTTACCTATAATAGAAGGTTACCAATAAGTAAAAATTCTATTTTTAGATTTAATTAATTATAATTTCCTATATTTTAAGTAATTAAATAAATATTTAAGAAGATCTTAATTAGCAATTAAAATTTATAAATATTTATTTATTTATTTATATATAAATCCCTTAGCTTAATCATTTTAACAATTAAACTATTTAATTTTAATATTTACAATTTTTTTTTACAAAAATTAAAATTAGTTTTATATAAATTAAAATTTTATCCTTATAATGAATTTTTTTATAAGAACACACCCTGCTTTTTTTTTTTTTTTTTTACAGGATGTGTCCTTATAAATTAAAAAACATGATATTATATTGACACTTAATTAAAACCTAATTAATCTTTAAAGTCTTGATTTTTATTTTTTTAATTATAAATTCTAATTAACTAAAGTCTTACTCGCAATTATCTTCTTTCATTCACTCTCCACCACACTTACATTGAAAATAATTGACAACGAAAAACATAGAACCTATAGCAAATTTGTCCGAAGATGAAGATAATTTTTTTCATTTCATGAGTTTTGTGAAAAAGAAATGCGAAGAAGATGTTAGCCATGAATGGATTGATTCTGATGTAGCTGTTTGGAGTGATTTTTTAAATTTTTTGCAGATTGATAAAAATTTAGAAGACTATATAAGTCCATCCACACCTGTAGATTAGGATGTGCTAGACAAATTTCTCTTCTCTTATGGACAACTTTAAGCAACCAATTATTTTAGCATTGCATTTGGGAGACAAACCTTTTGGGTAGCTGGGACAAGGAATATTAGAACTTTAACCTTTTTGCCCTGTACATAATGAAATACCATTCAGCCTTGAGCCCGAATGTTTAATTAAAATTACATTAAAAGGCACTCATCAATGGAAACTAGTTCTAGAAAGAAAGTGCTAGCAGCAACAATAACATTTAAAATTGACTCCCATTCCTATGACACATTATCTTGCAATCATAAACTGTACCCAAGTTGGATCGATAAAAAAACATACTTTCAAGCACACATAGTTGATGATGAAACAAATCTAAACAAGAATAAGATAACAAATATAGTCAGAACCCAGATAAAGTACAATATTGACAATACAAGAGAGGGTATTATTAAGATACATTGAAATACATGAAGTATAAGGAAGTGTAATCATTTTAAATTAATATTATAAGTATAATAAAATTTTAATTATGAAATTATATGTGTATAATTTTAAATTATTAAGAATTTTGTTATATAAATTAAAATAATTTAAGTGTAAAAAAAATAAATTGCTAAAAGATCCTTATTTAATAATAAATTACAAAAAATTAATTAATAATTATACTTAATTTAATTTTAAAATATAATTAAACTTAATTAAAGTTTTAAAAGGAAATAAATTAAAAGGTTAATATCAGGTTACAGGTCATTTTTAATTTTTTTTTATTTAATTTCCAAATTAATCACAACCATTTAATAGTGATCTAATGGCTAAAAAAAATGTAACCATGTGGTTACAATAAAAATGTAACCATTAGAACCTCCTCCTATATATATATTTATAGTAAGTTTTGTAAATATTATATTGAATGATTTAAATATTAGTAAATATGTTATTAAAATGTATGACTTTTTATAATTAAGTTTTTTTGCACATTTTTTGTAATATATTAATTTTTGTTGTACCTTAATGAAAAAACCCCAATACAGAATACACAACAGAATTACAATACTTGAAAAATGGTAGATAAAGAATTATTTACAGAGCTTGCAGCTCATTGACTTACCTACTCGCGAGTATGCTAAGAGACTAAGGGTTACATTTCCAGCATGATTCATCTCAGAATTGTCATACTGTGAATTTTGTGTTTGCTTCACCCAACACTTATTGAATGACGCAAGAAGTATTACTTAAAGTATACTTAAACACTGACAACGCTCTTCATAATAAAGTATCTTGAAAAAAAATTGTTTTACAAAATTTAAAAAAAAAAAATGTATAAGAGTTTTCCCATTATAACAAGTTTAATTAATATACTATCATAAAATTTAAAATAGTTTAATTAATTAAAATTAATCTAAAAATTAAAAGGAACATTATAAAAAGTGAATCTTGTGAGATCCTGAACTAATAGTGCATCTAAATTGAGCATGTCATCGTCGGAGTTGTAGGAACCAAAGAAATAACTGTCCCGTTGAACCATTTACTTTGTCAAAATATATATACTAGTCAAATATATATCAATTATAAGCATCCAATAACAAGCTTCTCTATCGTGTTGTTGTCTCCCTATCGACCAGATGACAACTCGCCCTTAAGGGAAATACCTGCTTTGCATTAGCCTCCACTTTTACTCCTACAGAAATGGTTGAATTCAACTTGTGTTTGAGAAGAATGGAGACAAGTCAAGTCCTACTTCTCATGAGGATGGACAACATGATGATGTTTTTTCAATCTAATGCGAATGCTTAAGTGGTTCATTTTTATCTTATCTTTTTGCTTATTATCTATGTTTTATTGAACTATCATAACTTTGTTTATTTGTTCTTGTTATCTTCGGCTCCTTGATAGATTAAAAAAGGAGTAGTATTTATTTTTTAGATTGTTAATTTTAACTCTGGACCTTTATGGAAGACTTATTTTGTTTATGGTTTGTGAACTTTTTTGTTTAAAAAGTTATATATTTTATGTGTTAGTATACTTTCATGCACGGGGAATATTTTCTATTCTCTATTGTTTGTTTCTAACACTTCATGCATGTTTTTTTTTCTTATAATTAAAACACTTTGTCAATCAAAGTGCCAAAGAGAAAGATTGTTAATTCTATTTTTAGCATCTTTAATTTGATAAAAATATTTTATAAATAAATGAATTGCTAGTTGTCGAATATTATTCTCGTCAGACTTAAACCTAACTAAACTAACTAGGAGGATTTTCATTCCTTGTCCATTACTTTCCAGTATTTTCCATATCACAAAAATTTGGATTAGGACTCGAGAATCCATATCAACGAACGGTCTAACTGTTGGTGTTGGAATAGTGGCGTCCATTGGTATTTGATTTGATATATTGCGGTCAATAACATCGGTGAATTGGAATTTGAATATTAATTTTAGCTGAGGTGTTTATTTGGTTTTCATTTTTTTTTTATTGATTGAATTATATAAGTAAGAAAATATGACTAACTTTTTTATTTATGAAAAGTAAGACATAAATGGTAAGTTTAATGACTCATCTAATTTTTATCTATCCAGTTGTGTATATCTCATCCTTTGTGAGTTTTCTAAGATATTTTATCATATTTCTTGTGAAGAAAACTGAAGCAAGACTTTTCTTTTATATAAAAGGAAAATCACACTTAGTGTTCACGATTCTGTGGGTACGGAACAGGAAATATATGAGCTGATTGAAGAATTATTTTAGGAAAGTTTCCAAGTGAGTTTTGGTCTTGTTTAGACCATGTATGAGCTGTTTATAAGGTATATATTGATTATAAATTGCACCTTAAAGCAGCTAGGTCCTGTATCTCTTTTATACACTTTGAATTGTATTCATATCTTTAGAAAAGAGCGTCTTTGTTTTGTTTTGTAGAGAAGATGCTGTTCCTCTCTCTCTCTCTCTCTCTCTCTCTCTCTCTCTATATATATATATAGAGATGTGTGTGTGTGTTTATGTATTTTGTATTGTAAGTCTGTAATCAAGTCTACAAAAGAAGAAGATATTGTGTTTTGTAGAGAAGATGTTGTTCCTCTCTCTCTCTATATATATATATATATATGTGTGTGTGTGTGTGTGTGTGTGTGTGTGTTTATGTATTTTGTATTGTCTTAAGTCTGTAATCAAGTCTACAAAAGAAGAAGAACAATAGTGCTACCTTCGGGAAAAGGTTCTACAAGCTTTTGGGAGATTACTTTTCAAGTCTTGACTCAGGAGGAAGCAGGCACTCTTCAAGGAGATCGAAAGGTAGGTCGAGCAATTGAAGTTTCAACAAGATTCAATTAGAAGGTGGAATACATCAAACTTACAGCATACAATAAGAGGGAGTATTTATGCATAAGTCAATTACTTCGTATTTTCGAGATCTATCTAATGAATCTTATCTCTGGGCATGGCCTCGTGGACTAGTAACAATCTACAAGAATTATTAAAACTACTTACAAAAATCTTGTGTGTTTTCACGTTTATGCACTGTTTTTTTTTTTTTGTTTATTTTACATAATTATTTTCTGTAGCTACAAAAAAAAAAAAAAAATTGTTAAACATCAATTTTATTATTCCATATTTGATTAAGAAATTAATTAAATAATAAATTAGTAATATTAAAATACGAAAATACATTTGTTAAATTTTTTAATAGTATTTTAATCCAAAATTAGTTTTTCATTATTTTATTAAATTAATTCATATTTAATAAATCTAAATAATAAAATATCATTATAATAATCAAATACTAACTAAAATATGAAGCATGATTGGAGCAAGAATAATCAAATACTCACTAAAATATGGAGATGATCTTATATACTTAAAAGATGCTTCTATAATACACTTTCTAAAAACAGATGTACGAATATGTCTTTTGTATTTTCAATATTTAAATAGTTATAATTTATTTATTTTAAATGATATTATATATTATAGTTATTTAAATTTTAAAACGTACTTTAAATATTTAAAAAATTAAAAATAATTTAAAATACAAAAAGTGGGGTATAAACAATCTATTGACACGCATGTAAAATAAAAGAAACACACATGCAACAAATGATTTAAATCCTATTTTTGGGATGTTAAATTATTTCGAATTTTTAAAAAATTTACAAAATATTTTAAATAATTACAATATTTACTGCAATATAAAAAAAATTTAAATACCAAAAACACGTAAGAGACTTGTTTATGCATCCAAGTTTTGTTTGGGTGCATTCTAAATTTTTTCAAATTTCAGTAGTTAAATATTATATTCTAGGTAGAATAAGAGTGCTAAATTGATCCTCTAATTAATAATAAACTCTAATTTCTTGCAAAAAAAAAAAATAATAAAATAATAAAGCCCCATCGTGGTGGCACCGCATTGGCTGGGCATGTGAGTCCATAGTCCAGACTCCCACGTCACAACACAACACCACAAACTCCAACCTTGTACCCTTTTCTCTTCTCAAATCTCATCGCACCCACCTCCACACCACAACTTTCAATCTCCATTTTTCTCAATTTTACTTGTGTTTTTCATCCATGGGACAGGTGTTCAACAAAATTCAAGGTATTATTCGTTTTATTTCATTTAAGGGATATGATGAATGTGATTATATGCATAATCTCCATGATTAATCTGGTCAACTCAGATTTGGTTTAATGGTTTTCTGTTTTTCCTTTTGTCATGGCAGGTAAGGATTGGAAAGAAAAGCAAATAAGAAAGATAACTGATAAGGTTTATACAAAACTTATAAATCAATCGGAAAGGGTTTCGCCTACTCTTACCTTTGAAGATCTCTACATTGGAGTTCTTCTAGTCTTTAAGTCTGAAACTCTCTAAACCCTTCTTCTCCTCATTTTTTTTCCCTCTTTCTTTATATACATATAATAAGTACTTATATATATATATTTGATATTTGCAGTGACCTTAACAAGCGTTTGCCTGGCCCCCATTTCGATCCACCCTCCAAAGATGAGGTCCGAGCTATTATTGAGGTAATGGGTTCAATCCCAAATGTTACATATTTGTGTATATTAATGAGTAAAGGTCAATTTTTTTCATGTGGGTTCAATCCCAAATGTTACATATTTGTGTAGATTAATGAGTAAAGCTCAACTTTTTAATGTGGGTTCATCTAGATATCTATTTCCCAAATAGGAATTTTGTAATTCTTCATGAACTTCAAAACTGGGTTGAATCTTTCCTATACTTTGTTCTACCTGCCAACTCTACTGATTTCTGACTCCAACTTGAGAATTCGTTCTTTTCTTTATGGTTGGTTGGTTATATGTGATTGATGATGGTAACTAGTGACTAGCCTTCTATAATCAAATTATAGTGTAACAAATTGGAGAAAGTTATCATATGAGTTATTGTGAGACACATAATTAAATCAAACAAATTTTGAACATAATGTAATGATAATGATATGTGAATGTATGTGATTGTGGTGCAGGAGTGTGATATGAACCTAGATGGAGAAATCAACAGTGAAGAATTTGTAAAATTCATAAAGCGGCTCACAGAAAACACATTCATCACAGTGAGTCAAGGACTGATATTGACATTGGTTGTGGCACCCACAGTGGCATTGGCCACAAAGAGGGCCACAGAAGGCGTCCCAGGCGTTGGAAAGGTTGTTCAGAAGATACCCAATTCCATTTACGCCTCTCTCATCACTATGGCCATAGTCATGTTCCAGAAATCACAGCTGGACTCAGATTATTAGAACAGAAAGAAACCATTTTTATTCATTACTTTGTTGTGAACAAAGACAGTCAGTCAATGATGCAATTACCACAACAATATAATATATATATATATATATATATATATATGATAAGAATCAATCAAGCAGCAGAGGTGAGTTTTTGAAGTTGAGATTTGGCTTCATCCACTTGCTTTTGCTCTGAAGCCATTGCCTTTTGGATTGATGTGCGAAAATAGAGGTTGCCCTTCTTGTGATACACAACAGACTGAAATTGTTTTTTGTTTTAATGGTAAATTAATAAATATATTTGATACAAACTAACAAATATTATATAATTATATACTATACCCGAGTAGAAGAAAGAGCGTTGAGTTCTGCTACGGCAACTTGATGGGTTCTCAGGTCCTTCATCAGCTCCAGTTTTTGCTTGTTCTCCATCTCTTCTATTCTCTTCTCTTCTCTGTTCTGACTGATAATATAATAATGAAAGTGATGGAATGCGAAGAGGGTTTCTTTAAATAGGTCCTGGCCTCGAAAGATTTTAGATTAGTTGGATCTTTCATGGTGGGCTTCTCTTACATTAATAGGCTCAATTTGTTTTTGGGCTTCTATAAATCTCTATCTATATAAAGAAGTTGATGAATACTCTTTTCCTTCTATACATTAATCAAATTTACTTTCAAATACAATTTAATTTAAATATATTTTCTTATGAGTATTGTACTTAAATTATCCTCACATACTCAAATATAATAGATTTGTATTATTTATAGATAAATGTGTAGGTTTGTGGGAAAATTACAGTAAAATTTTGATTAGAGAAGAATAAAAATTATCATGAAATGATAGGAGTAAAATTGGTAGAATGATTAAGAAAGAAATAAACATAATAAATATTGAAAAAAAGGGTAAAAACTAAAGACATCAAATTAAAAGAGAAATGTAGTGTGATTTCCTCATAAACATATTTGTGGAAATTGAAATCTATTTGCTCATATATTTTTCTCTTTTACTTTTTATTTTGTTGTCACTGACTCATTCTAATAGTAGAAAGTACATAAAATATGAGGTTTTTTTTAGTATTTACTTTTTATGATATTTTTTAAAAAAACTTATGTGATATAATTTTTTAGTTTTATTTTCAATTATATAAGTTTTATTTATGCCATATTTTTGTAAATATTTTCTAAAATCCCATATTTTCTTTTACTTTTCTTTTTTGTTTTTGTTTTTTTATTCTTTTTTTTTTTTTAATTTTTTTTCAAAATAAGCTGACACTACAGTAGCTGTAATAGCTTACTTTTGCATGCACATCTACCACATTGAGTACATTACTACCGCTTTCATCTCCATTTTAATCAATCTTCTACCATTATTCTTTTTTTTTCTTTGGTTTTCATTATTTCTTCTCTCATTTTGCTTAGGATTTTTTTAGGCATGTTTCCTTTCTTCTTCTTTTTCAGCTTCTCCTTTTTTTCCCTTGTTCGTGCGAGCAGAGGCGAAGCCAGAGCTAAATTTTAGGGGGACCAAAAATATATTTATACATACAGTTAAATCTAATTTAATATGAGTACTTAATTTTAAAAAAATGCTGGGTAGTATTATTTGGTTTAAAAATGATACCTAGCTATTGGGTAAGTATTTTAATACTGTTTTCTAATAAGAAAAAAAGATTTTTATTAACTTTTAATTTTCATAAAAATATAAATAAGAGAAACATTAAAAATCACTATTAGTGTCTAACATCTTTCTTGATGTCTATTGGTGTAATTAAGTATCGAGTCTCTTATCACTTAAAATAATAACTTTTAAGAAATATCGCTAACCAATCGTGTGGCATCACCTCTAAAAAGTGCTGGTCATCACTAATGCCCAATAGCAATGCCTTAAAAATAATAATAATAACGTGAGTTATTTGCGGCATAACCTCCTAAAGTGGGCAGATTTTTGCAACTAACCCCAATTCTAAAATTTTGGTGGTATAACCTCCTAAACCCATCTTCTGTTAGCAGTTAGCCCTTTCCGTCCATTTTTGGCTGTTAAGTGACATGTTGGAATGTCTACGTGTACACAATATATACGTGGCACAATTCAATTAATCCACGTAATAAATATATAAAATTAAAATATAAAAATTAATTATTTTAAAAATAAAAAATAAAAAAAAATATTTTTATTTAAAAGTAAAAAAATTTAAAATTAAAAAATTTATTTTTATATTTTTTTTTCTTTTCTTTTCTTTCTCTTTTCTTTCTTCACGCCTCCTTCTTCTTCTCTCTCTATCTTCTTCATCTTTGAAACCCTAGCCCCCAAAATCAGCCCCATCAAACCCCAGCCGACTCCCCATTCCATCTCCACGCATAGCCAACCAAGCTCTCAATTCCATCTCCGATTCCCTCCTCGAAAACTTCCTCTTCATCTTTTATATTTTTTTTCTTTTTCTATTTTTTTTTCTTTTCTTTCTTCTTCTTCTTCCTCGGTTGGATGAACGGGGCTCAGATGATGTCGACTGGAATGGAGAAATGGAGGTGCTTGTTTGCTTCCTCGGTTGCTGGTGGTGTACTGGTGTGTGCGAACAGAGTCGGAGCTTGAGTGGGGTCGACTAGGTGGTTCGCTTGGTGGTGGGGGATTCACGTAATGGCTTCGGGTGAATGGAGGTTACTGGGTAGTGCAATTTTTGCTGCTGGGTTCGGTTTGGGTGATGAGGGCTGCGTGTCAGCTTGCTGGTGGGGATTTTTGTGAACGGAGGTGGGACGTGGTGATGGGAGATGGTGAAGGTGGGTCGTTTGCAGGTGGGGGAGTCGCTGGTTAGTGTGGTTCGAGTGGGGGTTTCTGGTTTAGTGAATGGAGGTGCGAAGGTGGAGGGAAGAGCGGCTGAGGTTAGAAGGAGATCGAGGAAGAAGAAGAAGAAAGAAAAGAATGGGGAGGGGCCGGCGCACGGATGGGGAGGGGCTGAGGTTGCTGCGGGTAAGGCTGAGAGAGAGAGGGAGAACGAGAAGAGAAAGAGGAATTAGGGTTTTGCTACTTTTTATTTTTTTTTTTAAATTGTTTTTTTAATTTTAAAGAAAAAGAAAAAATTTTATTTTTTTATTTTTTATTTTTTAAATAATTATTTTTATTTTAACTTTAAATATTTATTACGTGGACCAATAAAATTGTGCCACGTGTACACTGTGTACACGTGGACATTCCGCCATGGCAGTTAACAGCCAAAAATGGACGGGAGGGGCTAAGTGCTAACAGAACTTGGGTTTAGGAGGTTTTACCACCAAAATTTTAGAATTGGAGGTTAGTTGCAAAAACCTGCCCACTTTAGGAGGTTATGCCGCAAAATAACTCTAATAACGTGGACTGTTGTTTAAGAAAAAAATATTAAGAGGTATCTTAAGGTGCCAAACACTACAAGACGTTGCATAATGCTATTGATGCATTTTAATATTAGGTCTTACAAATTTTAATTTAATAAATGATGGGAAACCGACAACTAATTATAAGACACTACAATAGTATGGTGTTGGGTTCTTTAAAATACCAAATAACAATAACTAATTTTATATTTTTTATATATATTATTACATAAAAATTATTTATATATATAATTAGCTGATAATAAATAAAAATCAATCAATCACTTAAAAAAAAAAAAAGAGAAACTTTTTTTTTTAAAAAAAAGATACTATTTACTTTTAATATATATTATATAATATATGGCCTATAGATATACTACTAAACAATATTTCAACTTTCTTTGAAAACATTTTATATTCATTATGATAGTTAATTAAGAGTGGACACGTAGTATAACATTTTATAGAAATAAAACTACATAATAAAATTAATGAGAACATGATGTATTTTGGGCTGGGGGCCAGGGCCACCTTAGGCTATCACTTACCTCTGCCCCTGCGTGCGAGTGTTGTTCATCCTTCTGATTGTGTTTGTTCGTGTCTTTGAATTGTTGGAACAATTTGTGTGGGTTCGAAAGTTGATGTGTAAACATTCTCTTATAAGTTCTTGTGTTAATTCTTTTAGTTTAGAGCTTAAAGTATTTTATTTAGATTTTTGTGTATATATTTGTTTGTATGGGTTGTTTGTGTGATGATTAGTGGTGATTTTTATTATTTTTGTGTTTTTGTTTTGTGTTCTTATTCATATTTTTCTATTATTTTGCTTGATCATTTTTTTATTTTTTTATTTTTTTATTCTTTAATTTTGTGTTGTGTTCATTATTTAGGTTTTCCAGATCTTTCTTATTTTTAGCTTCATGAATTTTTTAGGATATTTTTTTATTTTCGTTTTTGATGAATCTGTTAAGTATATGCTAAGTTTTTATTAGGTGTTGTTTTAGTGTTTATGGAACCGGTTCCATTATAGGTATTTTGTTTATTTTTTAAATGAAACCAATTTTTTATTTATCTAATAGTTTATGTTGATATTGTTTTTTAATTAATTTAATTTTGTGTCCTTAATTTTTATGGTTTTTGATCTCTATTTTAATTTCAAACTGGTTATATTTGTTATTATTTTTTTTTTATTTTTTATGTTTAATTTTGTATTATATGTTTTAATTTTTGTTTTTTCGGCTTTTGTTTTTGGTGTTTTTAATTTTTTTGTTATGTTTTTACTACTTTTTTATTATGTCCAAGTTATTTTTTTATTTTTTGATTTGGTTTGATATAGTATGTTGTATTGTTCTATTTCTTTTCATTGTTGATATTTTTAGTGGGTGCACTAACTATCTATCCCACGTTGTGACAATTTTTTTTTTGTGTATTTGTGGTGTGGGTTGACAGTTACATTTTTATTATTTTTATATGGTTACTGTTAATCTATTGTACTTATTTTCTTATTTCTCTTTCTTTGTATCCTTTTTGTTCAATAGGTTTACAATCAATATGGATAAAAATGTTAATCAACTTGTTTAATATGTTAGGAAAAGGAAGAGAGGTGCTAAAAAACATAAAGTCTCGTAAAAAGAAATTATTCTATCCTGATGTCAAGGTTTTATTTATTTTTTGTTGTTAGTTATATATATTTTTTTTTCTTTTTATATATGTATTTTTATGTATAATCTAATACATTGTTATTATTTTTTTAAGGATTTAGATCCTATAGTTGATCCCGTTTCTCAATCAGAATCTGTTCAATAAACCAGCGTTGAATCTGATAATTTAAATGATAAGGTAAATAACTACTTTCATGTTTGCATTGACCTTAACGTTGTTAAGCAAGTATAATATGCATTCTCCATAGAATATATTTGGGTAAACGTTTGCTACTGCTTTTTTATGCTTTTGTGCCAGTCTGAGATGATGGTCATGCTTGCATGTCAATATTTATCAAATATTAGTTTCTGTATGTTTTAACCAGTTTCTTTATATATATATATATATTTGAAATTGGTTATTTTTGTTATGTTAGTATAATAATAATTAGAAAATTCAAACACTAAAATAGATGTATTAGTTGTAAATTATTGTTTAAATCGTACCTTCTCTTTCTCTGAATATTTCTTTTAGTTTGATAAAAAACTACTCCCATGATGAATCATTCTCTGAGTCTCTTATTCCAAATGTCAATATGAATATATTGTTATTTGCATCCATTGTTGAGGCTGTAAATAATGTCCCTTCGTATATTATTTTCAAGAATGTGACATCTACAACAATTACTGGTCTGCAATATGTCTCCATCTTTTTATTGAATTTGACAATGCTAGGAACATGTACTTGAACCGGTTCTTCTTGTCCGTAATCAATTCAGTTACTGTTCCTGGATTTGCTATTTTTAGCATATGAAAATATTGGTAGTTGCTGGTATGAGTCTTCTGGGTTTCCTCTTGCCAAATCTAGAGTCTTTTGTCCTGTTCTCCAAGTCTTTTGATATCCCATCGAAACTCCAAACTCATGTAACAAGTCCTTTATATTATGTCATTCAGTGCATGTTTCTTGTTGATTGAGTTGTATTTTTTTCTTTACTATTTGAACAATAGTATTATAACTTGCTTGTCTATGACATCCAATAAGCAAGTGTGATTGTTAACATATTTTCTAACCTTCAAAGTTTGTGTTTGTTTTAATTTTGAAGCATGCAAAAATTAATTAGAATTTTCATCCACACAAGTAACCATGTATTCCATTGGTTCATATCTATCTCTTAGCTCTGAGAAAAACAATATAAGGTAAATATTTACTCCCTTATGGTAATTTGTTACTCATCAAGTTACCCTTAATTTTTTTCATTTTTCTTTTTTTTCTTAAGATAATTTTTTCAAAAAAAAAAAAATCATATTTTTTGTACAAATAGTAAAAAGCTTGTAATTTCCTCTTAGGTTAATGGGCAAATGTTGAAATTCAATGATTCAAACTGATATTTATAAAAATTAAAAGTTTTGGAAAAAGTACTAGCTATTTTATACAAGTGATAAGTGAAAGTAGTTAATTAAATATATATTGATATAAAAGTGAAAGGAAGGGTGGGGCATATACAATAATTTCATGGGCATTTTACATAAATGTATACATTTTTTTAAATAATTACAAAAAATGTGCAAAAAAACACAATTTTAAAAATTCACATATTTGAAAACATATTTACAAAATTTCATACAAATACTTAATTAAATTATAATAGATATATTAATGATTCAACTTTCTATATTTAGATTTGTATAACTATTTTCTTATTATGTTTTGTTGTGTATGGTATTGTAATATTTTTTTAATATTGCTTATATGTTTTTAGTGTTTTTTTTTTTAAATTTATATATGTTTTTGTTAAACTTGATGGGTTGTTTTTGTTTATTTTTTTAATGTATTTTTTTGGTGGAAGAATTATTCATGCTTCATCTATAAATGTCTTTTTTTTTTTTAGTATTTTTATCTTTGTTAGTTGTTTTTTTTCTTTTGTTTTTTTGTGGTGTTTCTTATTATGTTTTGTTGTGTATCGCATTGTAATATTTTTTTAATATTGTTTATTTGTTTTTAGTGTTTTTTTTTTCAAATTTATATATGTTTTTGTTAATCTTGATGGGTTGTTTTTGTTTATTTTTTTAATTTATTTTTTTGGTGGAAGAATTATTCATGCTCCATCTATAAATGTCATTTTTTTGGTATTTTTATCTTTGTTAGTTGTTTTTTTTCTTTTGTTGTTTTGTGGTTTTTTTTATTATGTTTTGTTGTGTATCATGTTGTAATATTTTTTTAATATTGTTTATTTGTTTTTAGTATTTTTTTTTTAATTTATATATGTTTTTGTTAAACTTGATGAGTTGTTTTTGTTTATTTTTTTAATGTATTTTTTTCACTTTTTATTATTAATTTAAAACTGTTTATTATTTTTAATCGTTAATTATTTTTTTATCTTATATTTAAAATATTACATCTGTATATTTTAAATATTATTGTTTATAATTAGAATCTTATTATGTTTTTTAATTATTAATATATAAATTTTGTTAATTAGTAGGCTTATTCATTAATACCATATCAATTAGTCATAAAAAATAGTTATACAAATATAAATATAGAAAGTTGAATCATTAATATATCTATTATAATTTAATTAAAAATATGTATGAATTTTTGTAAATATATTTTTAAATGTGTACATTTTTAAAATTGTATTTTTTTTGCACATTTTTTGTAATATAATTGTTTTTGTTGTACACGAAAAAACCCCTAATTTCATCTTTTCCTTTTCCTTTGCGTGTCTTCGTTTCTTTCTCCTACGTACGTACGTCACCTTGTCATTGTGTAGTCTCTCAGTTATCATATATTTCTTCCACTAATAAATGATTAATGAAAAAGTCATGTTATTTATTCTCAACCACAACGTGAAAAACGATCGAATATACTTACACACGCATATATATATATATAAATATATATATAGGTGTATACCGTTGTTAATTAATCACCTAGCTAGGGCTAGCTATGTCCAACAAATTAAACTACTTTTGATATAGAGGACTTTTTTCTACAATGGGGATACAATGCAACTCATTTAATTTATTAATAATTAGTGTGTGGTTTAGTTTTAGAGCTAGAAAAGGCCGGCTTTAGACTTTTACTATTACATAAATCAGTAAATGTAAATTATTATTATATAATTTGACGAATTTGAATATAAATTCTTAAACTCTATGTGAAGCTCATGGATAAAACAAAAGAAACAAAGCACACGCTACTTGGTCACCATGCATGCATGTTGGGGGTATATATATATATAATAAATGCAACGTCGTTAGAAACACAACAATAAGAGGTAACTTACACTCGGGACAAGTTTATATATATTATGAAAAATGCTAAAGGATAGTGGTGGTGCCTAGCACATTCTTAGCTATGTGTCAATATCGCTGTTGGTCAAACTAAGTATCGGGTCCTATATAATTTAATATAATAACTTTTAGGAAGTATCGCTAGCCAATCGCAACGCGACATGTCGAGAAGGTGTTAGACACTACTGGTGCCCAATAACAATGCTCATATATTATTATGTATAATCCTAATTAAGAAGCTTGATAGCACTAGCTAGCTATACTAGAATAAGAATAATCAAGATATAATGTGTTGGTACGTAACTAATTAATTAATTACTCCTCGAGCTAGGTGATGATCTAAATAAATATTGAAGGTTTAATTATAGTAATAGCACAATAATGATTTAGCTCATTGTTGGTTTATATATAGTTAAATTAATGAATATTGGTTGAGATATTAGATAATATTTAATTTTTAATTTAATTTTGTTTGATAGATAGATATATTTTAATCACAGAGATGTCTTAAATAAAAAAAAAATATAAATAGATATATTTTTTAAGAATATAAATTGAAAGAAAAAACTTGGTACAATTAAAAATATAAATTTTATATAAAATACAAAATTATTAAAATAGAATGTCCATATAAATTTTTGAAATATAAATAAAAACTTTCATAATATATAATATGTATCGATAAATCAATTTTTTTTTTTTTTTGGAGTTTAATGAATATATCATTTTCAATGATTGGTAATTTTACAGTTATACTAAAATAACACGCATCTATGGCTGCCAATCCTGACTTGGCCAAATTAGGACTCCCACACGAGAGGAGCTTCACATGTTTGCCTATAAATATATAGAAAACTGTCTACGTAGTATATATTTTTATACACATTACATACACAGCTAAATAGTTATAGTTGATATATATATAATACTCTTTACATAATATATAATATATAATATATGGAGTGTGACAAGAGTTTTTCAGATAGCTATATGTTACTGAATTCAAAGGAAGTGGGTTTGTTTGATTTAATATATATTATATATTCGAGTAAAGTGGTGAAGAAGAAGTTATTGGTTGACTCGTCTTATAAAGACGAAGAAAATTTATGCCGGCGTTGGATTATTTTTGTATCAATTGGAGCTCAGAAGGTTTTGCATGCTCTTTCCGTACCCATGGCCATGTTTGGCTCTGCCATTGAAATGGGTTTGAATATCTTGTCAACTAACGGCAACTTCTTTAATCTCGTTCTTAATTTTATTCGAGGTTCGATCGATATCCTATATATGATTTTAATAATTCATATCTCTATAAGTAAATGATCATTACTAATTATATATCTAATATAATAAGTTTGATTATTATATTTATGGACTTTTTATTTAAAAAAAACAAAAGAAAAAGAAAATAAAATTATTATAAACTCCTATATCAATTTAGACATATGTTTTGGAAATGATTTTTCGGACTACCCAATAATTGGTTAAGAGTGTATTCATAATTTGTTTTTGGTCAAAAACGTTTTGTAAATTGATATAGATAGACTGTTTTTCAGGTTGACGGGACAACCTAAGGACCGTTTGGGAAAAACTAAAAATTACTTTTTGAAAAAGTTATAAAAAAAAATAGATTTGGTAAACAATTAAAAAAAAAAAATAATAACTTTTTCAAGAATATATATAAAATATAATAAAAAAATACTATAAATTATTTTTGTCAAATACATATAAATTTATATTTGAAAAAAAAAACTACTATTATATAAAATAAGTTTTTACATATTGTGATTATAATAGATCTTAACAACCCATAGTACTTTGAAATTTATAATTTACCAAACACTCAACTCAGCTTTTTTCTACAATTTTGCTGTATAACTGTTTTTTCTCACAGCACAGCTAAAACTGCTTTTTCCCACAGCACAGCTGTGTCAAACATATGATGAGAGAAAAAAGAGAAATGGACTAAGATATCAGTGGTGCCTATAGAACTCTTCTACATGTTAATATCGTTATTGGTCTAATTAAGTATCGGGTTACATATAATTAAATATAATAATTTTGAAGAATTATCGCTAGCCAATTGCAAGATGACGCGTCTAGAAGGTGTCCTAAGCATTACTCATGTTTAATAGCTAGCAATGCTCGATAAAAAATATGTTGATTTAAATCAAGTTAAGATAACTATTTTGAACCAATTATATTTTCAAAACATTTATATATAGAGAGGATAATTTTAATGTAGTATCTTTAGTTTGTACCTCATGGCATGGTGTAGATTTTTTTACCAATAAAATTAAAGTCAAATAGAGGTTACATGGTATACATATCCATGTGACATTAAAAAAAATCTTACTTTAAATTTGTGACTAAAGATAAAAATAATTGTGGCTAATTTTATATTATCATTATTGTGTTGTGACAAAAAAGTTCGTGGCTAAAAGTATTAGTCACAAAAATTATAATTTGTTATGACTAAATGTATTTTTAGTCACAATATTTATTGTGATTAAAACTAAATTAACAACAACTTGTTACTTAATATTATGTTTTAGTCACAAGTAATTTTTTTTGTTCGGACTAAAAGTCACATTTAGTCACAAAAAATTCATGTTTTGACTAAAAAATTGTCACAAAACAGTTTTTTGTAGTGTGATTATTGTTTATTTTTTGTTAAAAAAGTGGCTGCTTTAAAAAAAAAATTATTGAAAAAAATAGAAGGTTGCTTTATATATGTCGTGTGTGTATACATTAATGAGCTATTTTTGTTACACTAATTAGTTAATGGACTTTGTTATTTTAATTTTATTTTTTTGTTATTGAAATAAATAAATAAATATGTTAAAAGAACACATATATAATTTTAAAATGAGAAAAATATATGTTAAAATGTGTCATAAAAATTAAATTAAGTTCATAATAATGTGTTACTGAGTGTAATTTATGGCATTTGACTTAACTAAATAGTTGTGTATAAATAAGAAAAAAATGTATGAATCATAGATAGTAACATTAAAGAGAGTTTTAAAAATAGACTTAATCATGTATAGGAAAAGAAGTTTGTGTAAAATAAATTCTTAAAAATATAAAAGAGTTGTAAGTTCCTTTTTTGAAGGGAGATTCCCTTGTGGATGTAATTGACTCAATTTGATTACCAGAAATTATCTTTCTTCAAAAAATTAATAAAGCAAATTAATTTAAAAAATTATTATGGTAGAACTATATATGGAAACAAATTGGTAGTGAAAATACTTAAGTAATTACTTATTTTTATAGTTTAACTATTAGTATTAAAAATTAATAATAACATTCGTAAATAAAATTATTTTTTGAAAATAAATAACTGTATAAAAATAATTTAAATTAATTTTTAAATAATAATAATTTAAATTAAAAAATTAATATATTTTTTAATTATTAATATTATGTTATTTTTAAAATAAAATATATATTTAAATATATTTTTTAATTATATAATTACATGTATAATATTAAATATATTATAGTAATATTTAATATATAATTAAATATTATTATAATAATATGTATAATATTATAATTGTACACGAGTAATGGTATCATAAAAGTATACACTTTATACTATAATAACTATATAATTTAAAATTAATGGTTAATATTTTTTTCCTATTAATAGGAAATTTATGTTAACTCCTACAGTAATCTTGTTACATATATACATATAAAATAGGGAAATTATTCCATATACTATTTTTTTTTAACTTTTTTTCAAATTTACGATTTGGGTTTCTAAAGTAGTTGCAGCGCTAGTTGCAATAATAGTTTTAATATACAATTTCATAAAAATGTAAAAAAAAAATTATTTTGAAATGTAAAAATAAAAAAACCCCTTTATAAACAGGTAGTAATTTTTTTTTGAAGCATGTAGTAATTTAAAAAAACCCCTTTATAAAAAAACCCCTTTATAAACACGTAGTAATAAAAAAACCCCATTAAACACGTAGTAATTTAATTAGCTATGTTTGGTCTTATTTATTTATAAACAAAATGTAAATTAATAATATTATCAATTGGGATATATGCGGTCGACATATGTTTGGCACGTGGAATGGGGCTTATTCTATTTGAACTAGTGAATTCACAGTATAAGGTAATTTGCGGTCAAAATTTTTTGAATTTTGAAGTTTGGCACGACTTCTTAAATTGAAAAATTTGCGGTCAATAATTTTGCTTTGTACTTCTGTCCATTTGGTTTGCTAAGTACTAAATGGACTGCCACATGGTGTACAGAAATGTACACGTGGTAAATTTTGATTGGTCCATCTAATATTGATGATATAAATATTAAAAAAATTATACTTTTAATAAAAATAAAATTTGTGACTAAAAATAAAAATTGTGCGACTAATTATAATAAAAATTATTATTCTTACATTATGACTTAAAGTTTCGTGGCTAAAAATATTAGTTACAAAAATTAATTATAATTTGTTGTGACTTAAAGTATGTTAGTCGTCATAATATTTATTGTAACTAAAATTAAATTATTGATAATATATCTAAATACTATATTTTAATATAAATAATTTTTTGTTGTGACTAAAGAATTGTAAATTTTTGTTTGTAGTGATTTATATATATACACGACTTACATATACCAATTCGTGTTATTTATTCTTCGTTATTATTTAATAATGCTTCCAATTTCATTTTAAAGAAAAAAATACCAATCTGCATGGTTAGTACTTAGTTGGGAGTGTGTGTTAATTATATTATATATTTTCCGAGTCAATTTATAATAATGTATAGTTGTTTTTGACAAAATAAAATTAATATACAATTTTATTTATTAGAAGAAAATGGAAAAAGGTGGTGACACTTACCTTTAAACTCTTAAAGGTATTACGGATACTATAAAGTGAAAAGAATCTGGTTTCAAAAAAATAAAATTAAAAGAATCATACAAAAGATAATAAATTAAGATTTTTGTTTAAATATAAGACAAGATTATATTACTAGAAACTTCATTTTTGGTGCCTACTACTTTTGTATATATATATTCCTATATTAATTGAAATAGAGTCTTCAATATGTATATATTTTGGTTATATATATTAAACTAGGGAACTAAGCCGCGCTTCGCGCGGTGTTGTTCAACTTTTATAATTTTTATGTATATATATTATATTAAATGATATAATTTAAAATATAACATTTTCATGTGTATATTATAAACAAATTAATAGTGTTGAAAGTAAAAATATAATTTGCTATTTTAAAATATATTAAAAAAAAGTGAAGATTTTGTGATAAATATTATCGTTATAATTATTAAAAAAAAATTATTTTATGGTTATTTTTTCGTATTTTTTATTTCATAAATTTATATTCTAATAAATAGTTGTTAATATTTTTACTAAATGAGTAAAAATATTAAAAATTATGATCATTTGTTATTTTCTAATTATATTTTCGAACAAAAGTTAGTGTAAGAATACCTTATTTATAGTTTAGAAATATATTAATTATGTAGTTCTTAATCCATATAAGATTTTTACAAATAATAATAATAATAAATTTTACTAAGAAGTCATATTTTTCAACATCTACAAATATATAAAATAAACTAAATTAACTAAAATTCTTTTAATAGTAAAAATGGATCAAAATATAGAAGGATGTCACCTGATTTTCTTTAGTGTTTTCTTTTATATTTATATATAGATATAGATGATTTTTTTATTAAAATAATGATTTTTTTCAATTTAAAATATTTTACAAAGATTAAAAAATGAAAAAATATGTGTAAATAAATAATATCTGTTATTCACATATTTGATGAAATATATATAACTTAAAAGTTTAACATTCACAAAGTCTCATATCACAGAAATATATATAAAAAATATATATTTAAGGTGTCTTATTATTCTAATAAATATCGTATATTAATAAACCATTATAGTTTTAACTATTTAAATAAAATTAAAATAAATAATTATAAGAGATTAATTTTTATATGAAAAATAAAATTAAATGATTTTTTTATAATTATTTATAACCTACATAGATAAAACTTAAATAGTTTTGAAACAATGTGGGACTTTTAGTTTGTTTGTGTGGTTTGGTTTAAAAAAAAAATAGGAAAATATGTTAGAAAATAAGAAAAATAGGAAGAAAAAATTATAAAATGATACATAAACTCTTATTGTGTTTTCTTTTGTTAAAATAATTTATATATTTTCTGTCCATATTTTTTTGAATAAAAGTTAGTGTAAGAATACTTTGTTTATAGTTTAGAAGTATATTAATTATGTAGTTCTTAATTCATGTGAGATTTTCACAAATAATAATAATAATAATAATAATAATAAATTACTAAGAAGTCATATTTCTCAATATCTATAAATATATAAAATAAACTAAATTTACTAAAATTCTTTTTATAGTAAAAATATATTAAAATATTGTAGGATGCCACCTCATTTTCTTTAGTGTTTTCTTTTATATACATATTGATTTATTTGTTAAAAACTGATTTTTTTTTTTAATTTAAAAATTTTGCAAAGATTGAAAAATGTAAAAATATGTGTAAATAAATAATATCTATCATTTACATATTTGATGAAATATATATAACTTAAAAGTTTAACATTCATAATAGTCTCATATCAAAGAAGTATATATAAAAAAGATATATTTAAGGTGTCTTATTATACTAATAAATATCATTTATTAATATATTAATATAGTTTTAATTATTAAATAAAATTAAAATAAAGAATTATAAGAAAATAATTTTTATACGAAAAAATAATTAAATGATTTTTTTTTATAATTATTTTAAAATTAACAAAGATTGAAAAATGCAAAAATATATTCTGCATTCACTTTAAAAAAATTACAATGGGTAAGATTAAGTTCACCAATCACCCACATAGAAAATAATTACTATATTTTTTATATGTCAAGTTAATTAAAGATCTTTTTTTATAATTATTTTAAACTTGACAAATATTGAGAAGTACAAAAATATATTTTGTATTCTTTTCAGAAAAAAAAAATAAAAAAATTGAGACTAATTAGGCAAAATAAAAACTTGAGTAAGAAATTAATCAATCACCCATAAAAAAAATAATATTTTTTGGATAAAGGAAAGTATTGTAATAAGAATATTATTTATAACCTACATAGATAAAACCTAAACAGTTTTTAAACTATGTGGGACTTTTAGTTTGTTTGTGTGGTTTAGTTTTCAAACAAAATAAGAAAAATGTGTTAGAAATTAAGAAAAATAGGAAGAAAATTTTAAAAGTTAGTGTAAGAATACTTTGTTTATAGTTTAGAAGTATATTAATTATGTAGTTCTTAATTCATGTGAGATTTTCACAAATAATAATAATAATAATAATAATAATAATAATAATAAATTACTAAGAAGTCATATTTCTCAATATCTATAAATATATAAAATAAACTAAATTTACTAAAATTCTTTTTATAGTAAAAATATATTAAAATATTGTAGGATGCCACCTCATTTTCTTTAGTGTTTTCTTTTATATACATATTGATTTATTTGTTAAAAACTGATTTTTTTTTTTTTAATTTTAAATATTTTGCAAAGATTGAAAAATGTAAAAATATGTGTAAATAAATAATATCTATCATTTACATATTTGATGAAATATATATAACTTAAAAGTTTAACATTCATAATAGTCTCATATCAAAGAAGTATATATAAAAAAGATATATTTAAGGTGTCTTATTATACTAATAAATATCATTTATTAATATATTAATATAATTTTAATTATTAAATAAAATTGAAATAAAGAATTATAAGAAAATAATTTTTATACGAAAAAATAATTAAATGATTTTTTTTATAATTATTTTAAAATTAACAAAGATTGAAAAATGCAAAAATATATTCTGCATTCACTTTAAAAAAATTACAATGGGCAAGATTAAGTTCACCAATCACCCACATAGAAAATAATTACTATATTTTTTATATGTCAAGTTAATTAAAGATCTTTTTTTATAATTATTTTAAACTTGACAAATATTGAGAAGTACAAAAATATATTTTGTATTCTTTTCAGAAAAAAAAAATAAAAAAATTGAGACTAATTAGGCAAAATAAAAACTTGAGTAAGAAATTAATCAATCACCATAAAAAAAAAATATATTTTTTGGATAAAAGAAAGTATTGTAATAAGAATATTATTTATAACCTACATAGATAAAACCTAAACAGTTTTTAAACTATGTGGGACTTTTAGTTTGTTTGTGTGGTTTAGTTTTCAAACAAAATAAGAAAATGTGTTAGAAATTAAGAAAAATAGGAAGAAAATTTTATAAAATGACACATAAACTCTTCTTGTCCTTTCCTTTATATTATATATAGATATTTTGATAGGTCACACAGTGCATTTACTTGTAGTAGTTACGTATACAATACATGTTTACGGATAGAAAAATGCAAAAAAGCATTCCCGGTATAATAATAGTTAATCAATAATTTCATTGTAGTCAAATGAATAATTATGAGCATGGCTGTTAATTATTAGTGGTGCTTAGCATTTTTTAGACATGTCACTTTACGATTAATTAACAATATTTAGTTGGACCAATAATAATATTGACGCATACGTAGGAAAGAACTATGCAGCACTAATGCCCTTTAACATTTCTCAATAATTATACATGAGTATTGCTATTAGGCACCAGGGATGCCTAGCGTCTTCTTGACATGTCGTATTGTGATTGGCTAGCAATACTCCTTAAAATTATAATATTAAATTATATGAGACCCGATACTTAATTGGACTAATAACAATATTAACACATAAGAAGGTGATAAGCACCGTTAGTGTCCGTTAACATTTTTCATTATACATGTATAGCTAGACAAAGTCAAAGTTAAAAATATTGACCATCATCTTTTGTATAGGTAGTAGTAGGTGTATTATTATAATTTAATTTACACGTACAGGAAAGGTAGTTATTCCAGAGAGAGGATCAGCAAGTTTCAAGTCGGTGATCGCAAATCTTGAGTGGCGAGTGAGGCTTGACCCTTCCATCAAACATGGAGATCCACGCTATAATGCAGCTCTCTCTATCATGGCTTCCAAGATCTCCTACGAGAATCAACCCTTCATCCAAAACGTTCTTACTCACAATTGGAAGGTATATATATATTGATCATATATTAACACAGAACAACAATACAACCTAATTAAGAGCACCTTAAATTAAAAGAGGCCTGCAATGTTCTATTACAGCTCTTCAAGTTAAACTCTATCATTTTGTGACTTTTTTTTTTTTTGGACATTATGCCTTTAATTCTAAACATTACATCAACTTTAATTTTCTTTACAATAGAGTCAATTGTATAAATTTTCAAATTCCAAAAAGTTTCATTCCTATTGCTCCAAACATGATATAGCATAGCTGCCAAAGAAGCAAAGCAAACTTGTTTCCAAAATCTTGGGAATTGTTTAGTTTCATAACTTAAAAATTATTTTTAATTTTAAAAATTAATAGGGGTCATATGGCTAAATTTTTTAAAAACTGAATTTTAAAAAATTAGAAAACAAAAAACATTAAAATATTATTTTCTATTTTCAAAAATAATTTATTTTTGTCTAATATATTATATTTTACATTTTCGCCCACATACCTAAGCCCGGACACCAGAACTCGAACCCAGACTTGAAAATCGACTTGGACCCGAACTGGGACCCTGAACTGGACCAGACCCGGGTGCTGTCCAAAACCTGAACCCGAACCAAGACCCAGACACGAACCACGAGCCCATACCTTAGATTCGGACCTGGACCCAGACCTAAACCCGGACCCGAATCTGGACTCGAACTAGGACCAAAACCCAAACCCTATACCCAGACCAAGACCTAGACAAGGACTCAAAATCGAACCACGGACCTAGCCCTGGGTCCGGGGTCCAGGGTATTAGGGTCTGGACGTTCTAGGTCTGGTTTTGAGTACCGTTCTGGGTCGAGTTCGGGTATGGGTTCGAGGTTCGGAGTCTGGGGTTTGGGTCTAGGTCTAGGTCATGGCTCTGGCGTTCGGGTCTCAGTTCGAGTCCAGGTTTGGGTCCGTGTCTCGGTGTGGATTGGGGTTGGGGTTTGAATTCGGGTTCGGGTCTAGGTCTGGGTTTGGGGTAGCATAGGTTCATGTCATGGTATGGACTAAAATATTGATTTTTTTTAGTAAAAAAAAATCTAAAAATATTTTTAATAAACCTCAGCCAAGCACCATTAAATTTTTAAAATGACAAAAAATTATTTTTTATTCTCACTTTTGAAAATAAAATTCTGAAAAACTGAAAACACAGTTAAACAACCTCTTGACCTCTTAGACTTAGAGATCTAACAAATTAGACTGGAAATTGAGATGGCCTGAGCTTGTTCTTGATTCAAACTACTTGTTTTCACTACCAGAACTTGGGGACTCATAGGATATCCAATCAGTTTTTCCAATGTACACATAATTCACCCAATTTACCCAAAAAGAATCTTGCTTCGACTCTATAGCCTAGACATATTTCCCAATTTCTGTCTCATTTCTATTTTTTGATTCTTCAAGAACCCCAAACCTCCTTCTCTTTTCGTATTGCACATTTCATCCCAAGAAACTAGGCCCGACCCATTTGAATGAGACATTCCTTTCCATAAAAAACTTTGCATATAACATTTACTCAGCCCAGACTTAGGATTTATCATGAGTTGAGCCTAATAGGAATAGATAGATTTCATGACTAAGTTAACCAGTACTGTTCTACCCGCATACAAAATGTTTCGGGAACTCCAAACTCTAAGAGGTTGTTTGGCTTTACAGTTTAAAAACTGTTTTTTGTGTTTTTTAAAACTGAAAACAGTTTTTAAAAACTAATAGGGGTTGTTTGGCAAAATTTTTTAAAAACAGTTTTTTAAAAATTGAGTAATGAAAAATTAAAAAACAGAAAACATCAAAATGTTATTTTCAATTTTCAAAAATAATTTTTTTTTGTTTGACATATTATATTTTGTATTTTACTCACATACTCGGATCCTAGACCCGAAACCATACCCAAACTTAGACCCGGATGGGTTAATGTAATGGTATGGTGTTAAAATATTAATTTTTTTTCCTAAGAAAAAAATCTAAAAATAGTTTCTAAAAATTTGTGCCAAACACCGGTAAATTTTTAAAATGATAAAAAACTATTTTCTATTCTCACTTTTAAAAACACAATTTTAAAAACTGAAAACTGAAAACACAGCCAAACAAAGTCTAATTCTTTGAACTATTTTTTCAATCAAAGTTTCACAATTAGGGACAGGGAGCTTTTTAGTACAAATAGGAATTCTGAAATATTTAAACAAGAGATTGCTTCTACCAAAATCCAAATGACTCAATCACACAAGTCACCTCTGCTTAAACCATATACAATAACAATAAACGCTTTCATTGTTCCTTACTTGGTTGTAAACCAAAAGTTTGAGAAAATAGATTCAGTCCTTGAAGCATCAAGTACAACTTTATCAGAAGACGCCAGTCCCCTCTTTACCTTCTTCTTCTTCACCGTTGATTTATTTTTCCCCATTGTCTCATCCTTACGCGACCTCCCTCGACCCGCGATAGCCCCAGTCGTAAGCTAAAAGGCCAAAAGCCTAGCAAAGCATCAAAAAGGGGGAAAGTATTATGTTATAAGTTTTAGTCACTCTTAAAATAATCATAATTAAATTAATGATATCCTTTTTTATTTTTTTTCTAAAAAAAAATATAATAATGAATTATAGTTTGTGTGTTTCTTAAATAAACTAATATTTTAATTTGATTAATCATTTGCAGATGGAATTCCTGGGATTTTACGACTGTTGGAACGGTACGAATTCAAAAAAAAAATTATGTTTAATTAAAAATAAGAAGAATTTAAAAAAAAAATTATATTTATTTTTTTATAAAATTGGAAATAATAATTACAACTAATAGTTTGAAATTACTACTTTATTATTTTATGAAATTGTGAGTTTATTAATAATTTATTATTGTAAAACTAAAAATCATTTACATGTATATTAATGTGTTTTTTTTATTAGGAGAATAAGAGCTTTATTGTGGAATCCAATTGTCTTAATATTATTCATACTCTTAAAAATAAAACGCTACAATACTTCTTAGTTCTTACTTAGGCTATCATTGTTAGAGAAATATTATTATCATCCAATGATTTTTTGATATTACCATGCATCATTCTCCTAGAATAACTAATGAGGTATTGTTCATTATTTATATTTTTAGGATTGGAAGATGATAATCTTGTTTAGGGTAAATATAATTTTTTGTGTTGAAATTCTTGTGTTGGCAATTGCTATTATTCAATAATGTTTATGACACTTTTTTCTTCCTTCATTTTTTTTTTTTGTTAAATTTTTTTTTATTGCTTTTGTTCTTATAGATTTTGGTAAGCTCAAGTATTTTTTTTGAAAAATAAAAACATATAAATAATTGTTAATTATTATGAAATTAAAGATTTTAGTTTTAGAAAAAATCTTATACATTTTATATGTATTACAGTTTAAAGCTTAAAATTATTATTTTTTTGTTTTCAGTAATACAATTTAGAATTCTAGTTTAGATAAATATACACTTTTTTTCTTCTTAATCTTTAGAATGATTTTTATTAAAAAAAATAGTTTGTTAGTTTTTTTTAATGTGTTTTATTTTTTAAATAACAATTCCATTTATAAATTTTTTATTTCTATTAATAGTTTTATCTATTTTAGGAATATAGAGAATAACAAAATAGGAAATATTAATTTTTTAATATTTAATTAATGATTATAAATATCAACCATTAGATATTTGATCTAATGGTCAAAAATAAAATACCCATGCATGGGTAATACCCATTAAGAGCATACCCATATATATATCTTTTTAAAAGAATTATTAATATAGTTATTAGGTGGAGTATATTGAGTCCCCTCTACATATGCTATGATTTAAAAATTAATGATATATATTATTGTTACAAATTACAAACAGATTATCAAAACAAAGCCACAACACAAGCCTTTATTATGAGAGACAAAGGTGAAGACCACGATACCATTGTGGTGGCCTTTAGAGGAACCAAACCATTCGACGCCGACGCATGGAGCTCTGACATAGACATATCATGGTACGAGATTAAAGGAGTAGGAAAAATCCACGGTGGCTTCATGAAAGCTCTAGGGTTACAAAAGAGTAAAGGTTTTCCTAAAGAGGTTGGTTTTGAAAAGAACAAACCCTTTGCTTACTACGAAATTAGAAATAAGGTAAAAAAGCTTTTGGAAGAAAACGACAAAGCCAAGTTGATTGTAACCGGACACAGCTTGGGTGGGGCCCTAGCTGCTGTGTTCACTGCTATTCTTTCTTATCATGATGAGAAATGGTTACTCCAGAGACTTGAAGGAGTGTACACCTTTGGTCAACCTAGGGTTGGAGACCAAACCTTTTGTCAGTTTATGGAAGATAAATTGGTGGAACATGATATTCATTACTTTAGATTCGTTTATGGTTACGATTTGGTCCCAAGGCTTCCTTATGATGATGATTCATTAATGTTTAAACATTTTGGCACGTGCGTTTATAGTAACATGCATTACCTAGCAAAGGTACGTACCATATATAATAATATAGTAACCTATTATTAATTACGACCTTTAGTTTTTACATGTGTATTAGTATTTAACTATTTATATAGATAATTTTATGGGTGTCTCTCTATGCTTTCTGTACTTGTATAACTTATATCCATAAAGCTTATTCTAGGGTGCAGCATCTTTTCAGAGACCTAAGTACTATTAAACAATATTACAATTAGAACTTTGGAACTCAAATCTTTACAAAGACTCAAACCAATCAATATCTATACAATTTTTTTTTTGGCATAACACTATTAATCATGTTTTTAGTTTCCTTAAGTATTCTTTGAACTACCAAATCAATTCAGTTCCTTTGATTCATCCATATAGCTTCATTTCGAACTTTTCACACCCAATATATAGCCACGAAAGTTGCATACAATTTTTTGCAAAATTTACTGATCAATTGTGACCAAGATATGCCCCTAATCAAAGCTTCTAGGAAAACTTAAATATAGTTATTATACTGAACACATATATCAATGAATTACATGTTTTTATTATTATATTATATGCTTATACACAATCCATTCGAAATATATAACCAAAAAGCAGGGGTACAAAAGTTTCTAGAACAAGAACACTTGGCCATAATGAGAGAATATTTTTCTGACATTTCTAACAAAAAAGAGAGAAAAGAGAGGATTAACAGTATTCCTAATCATTACAAATTATGGACAAATCAATGGCTGGATACTAACAGCCATAAAGAATAAAATATGACCAAAAGGGGACTGGTAACCAATTCATTTTTTAATACCTCCTCTCAAATCAGGTAGGGTTAAAACCACACCTAAATTGTCAATACGAAAATAAAATCTTGAGTTGGAAAGGCTTTTAGTGAGACAATATATGCAACTTGGTCTTTTGATGGCACATATCTGATGTCAAGAACCTTAGCAAGCACTTTATCTCTTGTATCCAATTCTGTATGCTTTTTCCTAACATGATAGACCAGATTTGAAATAAGGGCACCTTTGTCCATGTTGTCACACCAGGTTACTAGGATTTCTTGAAGAGGAAAGTTCAATTCTTTAAGTAAATATTGTATCTAGGCCAATTCAGTAGAGAATTAAGTAAGGGCTCTATATTTCTGACTCTGTGCTTGATCGAGAGACTACAACTTACTTCTTCAAGGACCAAGAGATTGCCAAAGTAAGCAAAATAACCAGCTACTCACTTCCTATCATCAAGGAAAAATGCCTAATCAGCATTTGAGTATCTTGTTAGAGCAAATCTGTCGATGTTCTTAATGTGCAGTCCATGGTTGATGGTGCCTTTCAGGTACCTGAGAATTATCTTGGTTGTAAACCAATGAACCTCTTTTGGAGCTTTGAGAAATTGACTCAGCTTGTTCACAACAAAACTGAGATCAGTTCTAGTGTGTGTTAGATATTGCAACCTTGTAATCAAGCTTTTGTACTCAGTAGGATTTTCAAAAATTGTTCCACCTAATATAGATAGCATTTTTATCATTGTCATGGGTGTTGGACAAGGCTTCAAATGTGTCATATTGTTGTTTTGGAGAAGTTCTAATATATATTTAGCTTGAGATAAATACATCCAAGTGTCATCTTAGTGGAATTAAACACCAAGGAAATAGCTAAATAATCCCAAACACCTGATTCAATTTCTTTGTGACCTGTCTTAGCTTCTCTGAGTTGTTGCTTATTACAATAATATCATCCACATAGATAAGAACAAGCATAACATCAGTAGAAATTTTGTAAAAGAACAAAGAGGAGTCAATAAATTATAATGTTGACCATAGTGTCTTAGCTTCGACCATAGTGTCTCACTAAATCTTGACTTATCATAATGTTGTGTGCAATAAATCATTCATGTACAAAAGCCCCTTGGTTTTCTGCTATGAGACTAGGTAAAATGAGTCTCCGCTTGCTACAAATGACCTTAGTAATGGTTTTATAAACCAAGTTGCAGCAAGAAATGAGTCTAAAATCACTTACTAGACTAGTTCATTTGATTTTTAGAACAAGAGTATAAGAATAGTTGAGTTTACCTCCTTGAGTAATTATTTGATTACAGCACTAGCAGTACAACATTAGTGAAGTTTTCTCCTACCACTACTAAAGCCATCTGGGCTTTAGCTTTTGTTATGAAGAATAATATCGTTTTAACTTCAACCACACAATATAAGGAATCAAAAGCTCTTGAGCTTGTAAAACAGTGGCTCTACGACCCTCTTTCACAATTTAATTCATAACTTTTCTTCTATTTCCCATTTTCGAGTCGAGAAGATTCTCATAGAACATCAAAAAAAAGTTTCTTTAACATAAATAGCATTATCTAATCACTGCTCTTGCTCATTTGAAATGACATGCATGTGATAGCAATAAAAGTTGTCGTGTATTGCTTCAACCATAGTTTCACTAAGTGTTGACTTATCATAATATTGTGTGTAATAAATCGCCCGTGTACAAAGGCCCCTTTGTTTTCTGCTATGAGACTAGGTAAAATGAGTCTCTGCCTGTTACAAATGACCTTAGTTGTTTTATAAATCGCATTACAGCAAGATATGAGTCTAAAATCACTTACTAAACTGGGATATTGGATTTTGGGGATAAGAGTAAGAATAGTTGAGTTTACCTCCATAAATAATTTGCCTAATTGCAACAATGACAGTACATCATATTAGTGAAGTCTTCTCCCATTTGGGCTTTAGCTTCTATTATGGAGAATAATGCAGTTTTAATTTGTGTAGCAGTATAAAGAATCAAAATCTCTTGCACAATCTGCTTTACAACTTTCCTTCTATTTTTCATTTTCGAGCCGAGAAGATTCCTATATAATTTTTTTAAAAAAAAGTTGCTTTAACATCAATATCATTATCTAACCAATGCCCTTGGTCATCTGAAATAGCATGAATGTGATAGCAATTAAAGCTACTGTGTACTCCATTTGGACAGCCAAGAATGAATCTTCATGAAACCAAAATGTGTATATGATTTCTAAAGTTTTAAATACAGTACATCATATTAGTAAAGTCTAGAAAATAAGTAATGTTGATAGAGCTTGGATATGCCAAATAGTTGCATATAGAATTTGAATCATAATTAGGTGTATAGAAGCTGGGAAGTGGCTTTTGTAATAGAATTTTTGAGTGAGCAATAAAAAATAAAAAAAGTTTAAATTTAAAAATTTAGTTAAACGTTCAATATTTATAATTTAGACTATATATATAAAAAAAAAAAACTGTTGAATTATAACTTATCCAAAAATATTAACTTAATTTTTTTATTTATTGAAAATTTGGTATATATATTTCTATAAAAATATAAGTTAATTCTTATGCATATGCTTATATATTTATATGATTGGTTACATAGATTAAAGAGATGATTAATATATGGTTATTTGTAGATTGTAGATGAGGAACCAAACAAAAATTATTTTTCACCAGTGAAGGTGATACCAATGATGGTGAATGCATTAGGAGAATTGGTGAGAAGCTTCACTCTACCATTATGGAAGGGTAATGAATATAAAGAAGGGAGTTTGATGAGATTTATGAGGATAGTAGGTCTGCTTATTCCAGGAATACCAGCTCATTGTCCTCAAGATTATGTCAATGCAACACGCCTCATCACCTCCCCTCCTCACTTTCTCCTTCCACCCAAGGATAAATCTCAGTAGTTTATTGTAAGTACATGTGGGCTCTAAAAGGGTTCCATATATAATATACTTAATATAATATTTGGCATACATATCATATTATGTTGGGTTGTCGTATTATGTAAGATATTATTACTTTTATAATTCAGAAATATATATGCCAAAATATTTGCATGAAGTATCTTTATTGGTAGGATTGCTTCTATTTGGAATTGCTATTATAAAATTGGGATTCTAGTTGTATATTGTGAGGTGAATAGAGAAAGGAGAAAGGAACAAAGAGAATATTAATGAATAGAGAAATGGACAATATTTGTAAATTAATGAATGAGATCAATTGATCCTTTGATAAGATCATCGGACCTTCTTTTAGATTGAGAAAAGTTAAGCTTAAGATTACAAGAAAAGATTAATACCAGAATTAGTTAGAAAAGTTAAAGATTGAAAACTAACCCTAACTAACTAACTAATAGAATCGCTAGTTATAACACGCCCCTCATGAATCTCATGCATAACAACGCTTATTTTAGTCCAAGCGCACCTTAAGTATGGGATCAATAATCCTCTCATGAATAACTTTCCATATCCATGATTACATACATAGGGGCTTGGTATTGTATCTTTTGTGAAGCTGCTCTATCCTCCAGGAGCATCCCAAATTCTAGATACTTTAGGATTGGAGCCATCCAGGAAGTTGAGTGATTAATACCATCACCCCTAGTGCTTTTATGCTTGGAGTACATAGATGGGCGATGGGGAGTAGTTTGTATTTCTCTATGTTTGGATATGTTTCCAACTTAGTTAGCATGTCCGCGAAGGCATTTTTATCCATGGGAATTTCTTGATAAAATAGTGCTTAAAATATTGTAATAGCTCCCTAGACTTTGCTACGTAACTAGTCATCTTTTTTCCTTTCATCTGGTACTCTCCTGACACTTGGTTGACTTCTAGCTGTGAATTAATGTACAGCTCAATGTTCTTGGCCTCAACTTCTTTAGCTAATTTTAGGCCAACAATCATAGCTTGATGTTCAGCTTCATTTTTGGAAGCTTCAAATTCAAATCGAAGTGCACTTTAGATTTGGAGTTGTTGAGGAGATATTAAGATTATTTTGGCTCTAGAGACTTTCTCATTTGATGCTCCATCTATGTATATCTTCCAGACTTCTAACTCCAGGATGGGCATTTTAAGATCATTGTTCATCCCTGTGCATTCCACAATGAAATCTGCTAAGGCTTGATCTTTAATCGAGTTTCTTGGTTGATATTGAATATAAAATTAACTTAGCTTCATTTCCCACTTTAGGAGTCTTACTCATGACTCTGGCTTCTGCAACACTTGACAGAGAGGGTGGTTGGTTAGTACCCTGATGGCGTGAGCTTGAAAGTATGGTCTTAACTTTTGTGAAGCAATTAGCAAGCAAAAGGAAAACTTTTTGATCATGGGATATCTCGACTCCGCTCCCAACAATCTTTTGCTCACATAATATATAGGAAGTTGTACCTTTCCTTTTTCTCGCACTAAAACGACACTTATAGCATGATCTGACACTACCAAATATAGGAACAACGACTCTCCCTCAACTAGTTGGGACAATATAGGAGCCTTTGTCAAGTGTTCTTTGAGTATCTAGAATACCTCTTTACACTCGGTTGTCCATTCAAATTTAATGTTTCCTCGAAGTACATTGAATAAAGGTATGCACTTATTTTTAGATTTGGAAACGAACCTGCTGAGTGCTCTAATCCTTCAAGTCAGCTTTTGAATATCTTTATGCTTCTAGGGTGAATGCATATTTAGAAGGGATTTTATCTTATTTGGGTTTGCTTCAATGCCATCAGAACTAACTATGAAACCCAAGAATTTTCTTGAAGAAACTTTGAAAGTATATTTCTTTAGGTTTAGTTTCATTCCATATTCTCTAATGATAGAAAAAGTCTCTTCTAAATCTTCATTATGGCTCATGGAAGTTTTTGACATTTGTTCTTCCCCAACACATTTTATACACATTTTTAAACATTTTATTAACCAACCTCTGGTAGGTTACTCTGGTATTCTTCGATACAAAAGGCATGACCTTATAGTAGTAAAATTCTTTATCAGTCTGGAAGATCGTGTGTTGGTCAGCTACATATATTTTAATCTAATTGTAGCTAGAGTACGCATCCATGAAGCTTAAGAGTTCGTAGCCTGAAGTTGCGTTGACCATTTGATCGATTCGAGGAAGTGGAAAATAGTCTTTTGGGCAAGCTTTGTTTAATTTAGATTTGTGAAATTTATACTCATTCTCCATGTACCATTAGGCTTTAGGACCAAAATTGGATTGGCTAGGCATATGAGATCTGCCTTTGGATCTATGTTCAATGCATAACAGATTACATGAGGGCCGATTCCAGTCATGTTAGAATAACTACAGGGCTAACACATCACCGTTCTTCTTGACTGTGGAGGCTATCCTTTCTTTAACAACCAGAGGCATATTCTTTCTCACTTTGATGACTTTGGTATGATCTTCATCACTGATGCATACTTCTTCTACCTCTTCTATAGGTTCAATTATTCGTTCCACGCCTACCCGTAGATCTAGTTCACTCTCTTCTCGAGCCACCCCTAGTGCTAGCTAAGAAGATGTTTCGGGTTCTGCTATGTTTCCTTCCCGGACCATGAGATCACAGTTGTAGTTAAAATATTGTAGCAGCTTCTTGTACTTTTTTAGTTGTCTTTAATTGTTCTAACACTTCTAGCATCGCCTACTCGAACTTGTGCGCGTGTGTAAGGCTAATTAAAAAACGCACTCATAATTTCACTACATATTTACTAGCTCAGCCAAGACTTGGTGGCCAGGGCTCCGCTCTTGTCTTTGGCCCTAATTGTGTTTGATAGTGTTGATTAATTGTATCTGCTTTGGGCTTTCAACTAATTAAGCCTTTTAGTGTTCGTTTGGTATGCCGTATTATGTCGTATTGTATTGTATAGTATTATATTGAATTATATTTTATGCAATATTTTTATGTAAATCTATATGTAGTATTGACTTGTATAGACACATAAAGAAATAATATTTTAGTATAAATTAAAATTTAAAATAGTATTATATGAAAATATTGTTGTAAAGTGGCCTAGAATCTTAGCCTTAGCTGAATACTCTTAGGACTTTCCTAACTACCTTACCGGTTTTATAGTTATGTTAGTTATGTTGGTTTGTCTATAAATAGACTCAACTAACTCATAGCTTGTGTGGTTCACATTTTCAATTTACAGAAATAATAGAGAGAGAGACAGAGAGAGAGGCTGTGAGGTGGTATAGGACTGGTGTTAAGAAACCAGTTTCTGGTGTGCTCAGTTCGAGTTCAATTTCCTCTCACTCATTCTCTAGTTTGAATCACCAATTGATGTACATTGTATTCTTTGCATACATGTTTAATGGAAAGTTCCTTAATGGCTGAATCTTGATTTCATTCTCTCTTGTTTTAATTCAGTTTCTTTTACTGTTTTTACTTACAATCTTTTGCACTAAGCTTTTGTTAAATCTGTCATAGACTTTGATCGATTAATTGTTCTTGATATTTGGACATTGTGATCGGTTTGATCACATAAAATGGTATCAGAGCTGAGGTTCAATCGAGGAGATCAAGAAGTGTTTGATTAAAGTCTGTCTGCAACAAGATTGAAATCAAGAAATGGCATCAACTAAGTACGAGGTTGACAAGTTCACAGGAGCTAATGACTTCAGCCTTTGGAGAATCAAGATGAGAGCCTTGCTGGTACATCAAGGCATTGCAGAAGCCATTAATGTGGATGCATTGAAAGCAATTGAAGATGTGAGGAAGAAACAAGAAATCGAGACCAAGGCACATTCTGTAATTCTTCTCAGTCTTGGAGATGAAGTACTGAGAGAAGTTGCAGATGAGGAGAAAGCCCTTGGACTGTGGGAAAAGCTTGCTACGATCTACATGAAGAAGTCCCTTGCAAACAAGCTGTACTTGAAGAAGAAACTGTACACCTTGAGGATGGAAGATGGCAAGGAGCTTAGAAGACACCTAGATGACTTTAACAAGATTGTTCTTGACTTGAACAATATTGGTGTGAAGCTAGATGAAGAGGACCAAGCTATAATCCTACTGAGTTCTTTGCCAAAATTGTATGAACACTTTGTTGATACAATTCTTTATGGCAAAGATACTCTTACAATGTCTGAGGTAAAAGCAGCCTTGAATTCTAAGGAAATTCAAAGCAAATCAGATGACAAAACAGAGCACAATGGAGAAGGTCTATTTGTCAAAGGAAGACATGACAAGAAAGGGCACAAGAACTACAAACATGGTGGTGATCGAGGGAACCAGAAAGCAAAGACAGGTTCAAGAAACACAACTGACAAGAAGTGTTTCTATTGCAAGAAAGAAGGACATTTCAGAGATGAATGTCTTGCTTTGAAGAACAAATTGAAGAAAGAAAAGAACAAAGAAAAGGGACAAGCTGATGTTGCTGATGGTTATGACTCAGCTGGTGTTCTGGTGGTGTCAAACACAGATTCTGGACAAGAATGGATACTCGATTCTGGTTGTTCTTTTCACATGTGTCCTTGTGAAGAAATGTTCTGCAATCTTGAGAAGAAAACAGGGGGTACTGTTTTATTGGGTGACAACAAGGCATGCACAATTCAAGGGACTGGATCTATTGTGATGCAGATGAATGATGGTGCTCAAAGAATCATCACTGATGTCAGGTATGTTCCTGAACTCAAGAGAAATCTCTTGTCAATTGGTGTCTTAGCCTCAAAAGGATGCAAAATCAAAATTGATGAAAACTCACTTAATGTAATTAAAGGTTCCACTACTGTAATGAAAGGAATATATAGAAATGGCTTGTATTTTCTTAATGGAAAATCAGTTACTGGCCTAGCTTCAAATGTTACAGGTACAGGTGATGATGACTTGACAAGGATGTGGCATTTGAGACTGGGACATGTGAGTGAAAGAGGCTTGATGGAATTGAAGAAGCAAGGGATTCTTAAAGGAAAGGTGTCATGCAAGATGGATTTCTGTGAGGAGTGCATATATGGCAAAAGCTGCAGACAGAAATTCACACCAGCAAAGCACACAACCAAAGAACAGTTGGCATATGTGCACTCAGATCTTTGGGGCCCTTCAAGAATTCCTACACTTGGTGGTGCTTACTATTTCATGAGTATCATTGATGATTACTCAAGAAAGGTGTGGGTTTATCTCTTGAAAACCAAAGATGAGGCTTTCAACACATTTGTCAATTGGAGAAAACTCCTTGAGAACCAAACTGGTAAGAAACTCAAGAAGATTAGAACAGATAATGGATGGGAATTCTGCTCAAACCAGTTCAAGGAGTTCTGTAGCAAAGAAGGGATAGCCAGGCACTTGACAGTTAGAGACACTCCTCAACAAAATGGCCTGGCAGAGAGGATGAATAGGACACTGCTTGAAAGAGTTAGATGCATGCTTAAAGGAGCTAGTTTAGAAAGAAAATTCTGGGGTGAAGCTCTGAACACAGCATGCTATCTAATAAATAGATGTCCCTCCACTGGTATCAATTTCATGACACCACAAGAAAAGTGGACTGGAGAAGCTCAAACCTATGACCATCTAAAGGTTTTTGGGTGCACTGCCTATGCTCATGTAAGGCAAGACAAACTGAAGCCTAGGGCAGTGAAATGTATGTTCTTGGGATATCCTGAAGGGGTTAAGGGATACAAACTTTGGTGTCTTGAATCAGGGTTCAAAAAGTGTATCATCAGCAGAGATGTCACTTTCAGAGAAGAAGAAATGGCCATGAAACCATTACCAAATCCAACACTGCAGACAGAAGAGCCATATTGCAGAGTCAATCTTGAGGTGGATCAGTCACACTGCACAGACAAAGACTCAGAAGCAGATGAGAATCAAGCTCAAGAGCTTGAAGAACAATCTCATGAAACACAAGGAGATCTTGATGACTATCTCTTGGCCAGAGACAGGGAAAGAAGAGACATCAGACCTCCTTCAAGACTTGGTTATGCAGATTTCTCTGCATTTGCACTAGCTGCTGCCAGTGAACTCGAAAACTCTGAACCCACTACATACAAGGAGGCACTGAAATGCAAAAACAGGGAACACTGGTTGAGGGCAATCAATGAAGAAAAAGTATCATTGATCAGAAACAAAACATGGTCTGTTGTGAACAGACCACCAGGGCAAAGATTGATCGATAGCAAGTGGCTGTTTAGACAGAAAGAGGGAGTTAATGAAAATTCAGTAAGATTCAAGGCAAGGCTTGTGGCAAAGGGATTCACTCAGAGAGAAGGTGTCGATTTCAATGATATATTTGCACCTGTGGTGAAACAAGCTTCCATTAGAGCCATTATGGCAAAAGCTGCTGCTCAAGATCTAGAAATAGATCAAATGGATGTGAGGACAGCTTTCTTACATGGCACTTTGGATGAGAGAATTTACATGAAGCAACCTGAGGGATTTGACAATGGTAATCCTAACCAGGTATGCTTGCTACACAAATCCCTCTATGGCCTAAAGCAAGCACCTAGACAATGGAATATCAGATTTGACAAGTTCATGTCAAAAAATAAAATTCACCAAGAGCAAATATGATCCATGTGTTTATTTTGACAAAGAAACCTACCTTCTATTGTATGTTGATGACATGCTAATAGTAGGCAAGGATAAACACAAAATCAGAGAGTTAAAGTGCCAACTCAAAGGTGAATTTGAGATGAAGGATATGGGAGAAGCCAAGAAAATTCTTGGAATCGAAATCAGGAGAAAGAGACCTGGTTTCATCATGCTGACACAGCAGGGATACTTGAAGAAAGTTCTATTGAAGTTCAACATGAATGAAGCCAAGCCTGTGATGACACCATTGGCTCAACATTTTAAGCTCACTAAGGAGCAGGCACCCCAAACTGAGGAAGAGAGAAGAAGCATGGATGGCATACCTTATGCAAACTGTGTAGGCTGCTTGATGTATGCCATGGTATGCACAAGGCCTGACTTGGCCTATGCCATGAGCATAGTAAGTCGTTTTGTTGCTGACCCTGGAAATCTGCACTGGGATGCAGTAAAATGGGTCATGAGGTATGTTAAAGGATCTCTGAACATGGGTTTGATCTACAAATCTACAGAGAAAAGTGAATGTGAGGTTGAAGGATTTGTCGACTCTGATTATGCTGGATGCATTGACACAAGGAGATCATTGACAGGTTATATCTTCACAGCTTTAGGTGGATGCATTAGCTGGAAGTCAAACCTGCAGAAAGTTGTAGCCCTGTCATCCACAGAGGCCGAGTACATGGCTGCAACTGAGGCAATAAAAGAGGCACTCTGGTTAAAAGGTCTATCAAAAGAACTCGGGTTCAACTCTGAGGACATGACTGTCCATTGTGACAACCAAAGTGCTTTGCACTTAATGAAAAATCCTATGTTCCATGATAGATCAAAGCATATCGACATCAAACTTCACTTTATCAGAGAGATCATTGCCAATGGAGAGGTTCAAGTGAAGAAAATCTGCACTGACCACAACCCTGCAGACATTTTTACAAAATGTGTCACTCAAACCAAGTTTAGACACTGTCTGAACTTGGTCAACATCAAGGAAATTGGATGAGTTTCCAATTTTTCCTTTAATGTTCAGCCTTTCCTGCTCGTGTTCTCTAAGTCTAAGTATCTATGCCAAGGTGGAATTGTTGTAAAGTGGCCTAGAAACTGAGTCTTAGCTGAATACTCTTTGGACTTTCCTAACTACCTTACCGGTTTTATGGTTAAGTTAGTTAAGTTGGTTTGTCTATAAATAGACTCAACTAACTCCTAGCCTGGTGTGGTTCACATTTCAATTCACAGAAATAAGAGAGAGAGAGACAGAGAGAGAGGCTGTGAGGTGGTATAGGACTGGTGTTAAGAAACCAGTTTCTGGTGTGCTCAGTTCGAGTTCAATTTCCTCTCACTCATTCTCTAGTTTGAATCACCAATTGATGTACATTGTATTCTTTGCATACATGTTTAATGGAAAGTTCCTTAATGGCTGAATCTTGATTTCATTCTCTCTTGTTTTAATTCAGTTTCTGTTACTGTTTTTACTTACAATCTTTTGCACTAAGCTTTTGTTAAATCTGTCATAGACTTTGATCGATTAATTGTTCTTGATATTTGAACATTGTGATCGGTTTGATCACATCAAATATAATATATATATATATAATATTTAATTTAATATAATATAATACAATACACCTAACAACCAACCCTTAAAGATATATCAAGTATACTTTGATGTTTTCTCCAAAATAAAAAATAAAAAAGAGAAAAAAGAAAGAAAAAGAGGAGAAGCACCCTGGAAATTATCGAATGATTTCATTATTGGATAGTATATATCATGTTTCTTTTGTCCTTACTCTCTCTCTCTCAGCTTAATATTATAATAGACATTATAATTCATTCTCAGCAGCCTCTTCTTTTATTTATATATAAATATTATCATATTTACAAAAACGTGAGAAACGACCGAATATGTATACAATTTTTTAAATCTATACGCCCACCCACTATCGAGGGCCACTCTAGCTATATTATTTATATTTTATATATACCCTTGCTAATATATTATTATATTTAATTAAGCTACTTAATTATGTTATAATTGGCCCACAAAATTAATTTAATACATATACTATTTAAAGTGTTTCAATTATTTAGAGCTACTGTTTTTGAAGTAATTGAAAGATTATCTAGAATATATATTTATTCGAAAAGTCGATAACATTTTTGGAGAATCAATTTATAAATATGTATTTTCTTTTCAATATATAATTAATCTTTTCACAAAGTCTTCTGATCTCTAGAGATATCGATATATAGTTTATTTTAATTTATTCGTTTAACATAGAACAACGTCATTCTGAAATCGTCTAAGCTGATTACTTAAATGTTAAATATTATTAATTATATATATGTGTACGTAAATCACACTAGTCATGTTTATTTATTTAACATTAATTCAATAATTAGTTAGTGAATGAAATTTACAAGTTGGTTTGATTTGCTGGCATGATCCAGAATAAAAGTTTTATTGTTTTATTCGCATGGAGAGTAAAATCTTAAAAAAAAAAATTAATCATGTCAAATATGATAATAGTAGTTTAAATAAAATTATTAAATTATAGATTAATTATGGATTTACATACGTACCCACAAATTAAACAATTATATATCTCTCGTGTGTTGCGTTACATAGTAAAACATATATTATAATAGAACCTTTCCTTTTTTTTTTCTTATGGAGCTGTTAGATTAAGTTGAGTAGAGTATATTTAGAAGATAGAGCTATAATTAAAATATATATTAATACTATTATTAAGCTACAAAGTTGTATAAAAAAATACTCATTAATTAAAGATTACCATGGAGGGGCAATTTGATATTTATTCATTTTATTATCTTTTACATATGTATATATATATATATATGTGTGTGTGTGTTTTTGGTCAACTTGTCTGAAGACTCTCAACATTTAAAGAAACACGTTTATTTACTATATATATCTAGTCAGCACATAACCAAAGACGACCAGGCCTAAGTCAATGGTAAGAAAAACTTAAAAGGACCAGACCAAATTTGTGCCTAGCTATACACATTTATTTCCCAATAAATTAGTTATAAATTCTTACAAAATAATTTATAGCGTATGCATCTGAATAAATCAATAAATTATATAATATAATCAATTAAACACAATATTAAAGTTTATATATGAATTGTGTTCTATTCTGATTTATTCTACACAATTAGTATATATATATATATATTTAAAGTGATCCCATCCCACCACCATATATATATATATAATATAATGATTTCAATTGAGAACTTGTAATAATGTTTGGGAATATATAAATATATACATATATAATTCAATATGCATCTACCTAACGCGTGAAAAGTATTCTTATTACTTGTGTCTAGCTAGATCAGACTCTAATTAAACAACAGTAATAATAATAAATAATAGCTTTCATTATTAATTATTATACTTTCAAAAGTGGGGTATAGTTTTCCAACTCATCTTATAATATATTATTACTAAACCAAATGGTCAGATTTATGACTCGGCCAACCGTTCTCCCACGACAAGAGCTGTGTCTATAAATATAGAAAGTCTCTAAACCTAAGTTTTCATCAATATATCAATATATTATTTTTACAAATCATAGATATACATATATAGATCAGAGAGAGAGAATATAAGTATATATAAAGTTAATTAGACATATATGGGTGAAACCGTAGTAGGGATGGATATGGAGTGTAACAAAGATTTTTCAGCTAGCTATATGCTATTGAAACCTGAAGAAGTGGGGTTTTTTGATTTGATGCACATATTATTTTCGAGTGATATGGAGAAAAGGAAGTTCGTTGATTCTTCGAGTGCCACTGAGGAAAGTTTTGGGCGCCGTTGGATCATATTTCTCTCCATTGTTGCCCAAAAGACTCTCAGCTTTGTGTCCAAGCCACTCGCCACTCTTGGATCTGCCATTGAAATGGGCTTGAATCTCTTGTCCAGTAATGGCAATTTCTTTAACCTCATTTATAATTCTATTCGAGGTTCGTTATTTATCTCTATTCCCTTGCTATTTAATGACTAAAAACTGAAAAAGATGTTTAATCACCCCTTAAATTTTGATTTATTTATTAGTTTACAGATTAATTAATTATATATAAAGAGTCTTTTATCTTATTATATGAGTTAGATTTTTGTTCTTCTGCTTTAATAGATATATTCTTATTACAATTTTTCTATTGATGTTAACCACAGTACTAGTTTTGTTTTATTATAAGACTTCAGTTATTGTTTTGAAAGAAATGTGGAATATTAATTAATTGAGTACATATATCTTTTCGAAAGGTAAAAGAAAAAGGAAAAGATGGTGAAATTGAAATGTGTCTTTTAAACTTTAAGGGGTGGTTTGTTACGTTGTATTATGTCATATTGTATTTTATTGTATTATATTATATATATTAAATTGTAACATATATATATCATATTTTTATATAATACTATGTTAAAATTTTAATTTATATTAAAATATTATATATTTAGGTATTTATAAAAATTAATACCAGTATACACAAAAAATATTATATAAAATACAATTCAATATAAAGTAACAATTACGTGAGATGAGAGGCTGGGTTAGCCTTAGCCACACCACATGGATATAAAGTGTTAAAGATCTCAAAAGATCATCATGTCATATCCATGTTTCTTAATGATAATTGGCTATATATTGGCATATTTTTTCTGACATTATTTACAATTGCAAACAGCTCAGAGATTAGCAGCCTTAATTATTAATTATATTATCCCTCATAATTAATTAATTAGCATCCCTTAATTAATATTTAATTAGTCCAAGTGGGAATACGTAGTAGGTAGGTTTAGATGTTGAATTGTTGACCAAGTCATGATTACAACCATCAATCTCTCCTCATAGTCATATTAGTTTAATATTAATGAAGCCAATAGTTTAATCAATAAAAGGTATAAATAACCACAAATTAATTATAACAATATATATTCGATTTGGATCATCATAACTTATATTATATATATGATTAATACTTCTTTTATTATATATAGGAAGAGTTGTTATTCCGGACAAAGAATCAGCAGATTTCTTTTCCTTTATTGGAAATTTGGACAAGAGACCAGAGCTTGATTCTAACATAAAACATGGAGATGTACGGTACAATGCAGCTCTTTCCATGATGGCTTCAAAGCTCTCCTATGAAAACCAACCTCACATCCAAAACACTGTTACTCACACATGGAAGGTATATACATATATATATATAAAAAAAAATTGACACAATATTTTTTCTTTTTGCGTTATTAATTCATTTTTTTTATAAAAATGATATTAGCAATTTTCTTTTTTTCTTTGATAAAATAATAGTCATTATTTTCTTTTGTGAATAAATTGATGATAAGATTTTTGTTCGATAGAAGTGATACGATCGATAACAATTTTATTTGGTAATCCTAGCTAATTAATTTTAAACTATTTGTGTTATCCTCTACAGATGGAATTCGTGGGATTTTATGACTACTGGAACGGTACGAAACAGCTGTCCCAAATTATTAATTCTTATAAAAATGTATATCAAATCATCAGATCGTATATGTTGCATAAAAAAATCAGATCGTATATATTTACCAAAAAAAAATAATATATAAGATTAATTACACAAAATAATAAAGAACATGCCTGAGTATAAATTAATTAATTAATTAATTCTACATTTTTTATGGATTAATATATAAAGACATGATTCATATATCATACGTTAATTATTACTATTGATTATTAATATTAAGCAAATAATGAATTACATATTACAGATTATCAAGGAAAAGCCACAACACAAGCGTTTATAATGCGAGACAAAGGTGAAGATCACGACACCATTGTAGTGGCGTTTAGAGGAACAGAACCATTTGACTCTGACGCGTGGAGCTCTGACGTGGACATCTCATGGTACGAGATTGAAGGAGTTGGAAAAATCCACGGTGGCTTCATGAAAGCCCTAGGCTTACAAAAGAGCGTAGGTTTTCCTAAAGACCTAGACACAAACAGCGAACTCAACCTAGCAAGACCAAAACCCTTAGCTTATTACGACATAAGAGAAAAGCTATACACTCTTTTGAAGGAAAACGACAAAACTAAGTTCATCCTAACCGGACACAGTTTGGGTGGGGCCCTCGCCATTCTCTTCCCTGCGGTTCTTTCAATTCACGATGATAAATGGTTACTTCGGAAACTTGAAGGAGTCTACACTTTTGGTCAACCTAGGGTTGGAAATCACACCTTTGGAGATTACATGAAAAATGAAATGGTTGAACATGATATTCGTTACTTTAGATTTGTTTATGGTAATGATTTGGTCCCTAGGCTACCTTACGATGACAATGCCCTTATGTTTAAGCATTTTGGCACGTGCGTATATAGTAACAGACACTACCAAGCTAAGGTACGTGTTATATTTATTTATATATATTTACACATGCATGCATGCATGCACGTAAAAAAATTAATGGCCTATTAATGATATTTACTTGGCACGTGCAGATAGTAGCAGAGGAGCCAAACAAAAACTATTTCTCACCACTGAAGGCAATACCAATGATGGGAAATGCTATTGGAGAATTAGTGAGAAGCTTCACTATTCCAAGGAGTATGGGTCCTGAATATAGAGAAGGTGGTTTTTTGAGATTGTTTAGGGTAATTGGTTTGGTCATTCCAGGAGTACCAGCTCATTGTCCTCAAGATTATGTTAATGCCACTCGCCTAACCTCTCCAGATATTTTTCTACCACCTAAGGAATCCAATGCTACTACTTCACATACTAAAATTCAATAAGGAATAAATTAGTTAATCTTTATTTATTTATTTATTATATTCATATTATTATGTATATTAATATATGTGATAATAAGCTATCTCGATCTGTTCTTAATAATTAGTGTAATAATATTTATCAATGTAATATGAAAGCATAATGAAGCCCATATTAACAAATTAAGTTGGCACGATTATTATAACCTATGTGAAAACATAATCACTTTAGTTTAGCAAAAGTAAAATTAACAAAGACTACAATTTTTATCTGATCAACCACACTACACACTACATATATATACCATGGACACTTTTATTTTACTAATTCACTACAAATTTTTTTACTTTTAGTCACAAATTATGACTTATTATAAAACATCATTCTTACGTTGTAACTAAAAGGCTGCTGATTTATATTGAAATTTTTTAGGGATAACAATATAGCTATTTTATCCAGTACAGTTATAGATCTTAATGCCCTTGATGATGAAGTCACGGTAATCCACTACAAAGTTTGTAAGATTGTCCAATGCAATTTCACTTTCGCAAGCCTCTTTCTCAAAAGAAGTTTTGATCTGCATATTTTTTCCAAATTACTTTATTGGAATGTTAACTGCCCATGGAATTTTTGGTTCGAAAATTTGAAGTGGTATGTTTTTAAAGAAGTAATAATATGTGCACACACAAATGAGACACATATACGTCATTAGGGCTTTTCGCAGGGCGAAGAGTAACCTTTTTTTTCGAACCAAACCGCATATGCAGGTTTTGTAATTTCTCAAACTGCAACCGCATCACGAGATCTTAAAATTACAAAAATCACACTGCGAAAATACGGTGCGGTGCGGTGAGCAATTTACGCTTACATCATTATCAAACATTATATATGTTGCCCCTGATTTCACCCAATATACGTGGACCAATCGAACAGGGACACGTGGATCAGACAACTTGTAAATATTTGCTAAGTCTTTGTATGCCACAAGGAAGCACCCTGGGCATAGGTCCCGGCGGAGGCACCCGGAGTGCAAGGTGCTCCCGAAAGCTCGCATAACATAAAGCCTCTCCGTGAGGTGTCAGGCTTCTCCTGAGCAATCAAGTCGCATTTAATGCTGCATGGGAGGAAGCGTGTTGGGGCTGCAACACGCAATAAAGTCTGACGGCACAATCTCCAAACAGCAGCGCCACAGTAATGATCATTTAAGTCTAGCGACGGCTACTCTGCGAAGAGTCACATCAATCACAAGGCAAAAAGGACATTCCTCATAAAAACCCTACAGCACCTAGGGATTTGACCATGCATTACTCATGGTATATTCATTGGGAATACCCAACTTTATGGATACTTACAGATACGTTTGTAAGAACAATTCTAGGGATTACCCCACCAAAACACTATAAATACCCCCTCAAAGCTCATTAAATGGGATCGAGAATCTTGGGCTGCATATGAGCAAGAAGAGTAAATACTCACCAAGAACATTCTCTGTATTTATAAGGGTGACATTCTCTCAAGTGTAGAATCTGTATTAAATACATCCATTAATAACAAAGACTCGTGGACTAAGGCTCATTAACGCCCCAACCACGTAAAAATCCTTCTCTCACTTTCTTACAGCTCAATATTATAATCATATTTTGGTAGTTGCCAAAAATCTCGGTCAACATTTTGGTGCTTTCATTGAGAGCTGAAGAGAGCTGCTACACAACAAGCATTTGACTTCACAAATATGGTGGAGACAAGAAGTACACGTCAGCCTCGCCCTCTGGAAGATGCTCAAGACCCAGACAAGGAAGATGTAGCCTCCAGAGCAGCAGAGGAGTCCGAGGAAGAAGAAATAGTCCCCGATGAGGACTACGAGGGAAACCTCGACGAGTATGCCTATGACGAAGGAAGTTACTCAGAACTGGTGCTTCTTAGACAAAAAGCTATCGATCACGAAGCCGAGATCGAAGCTCAGAAAGCGCAAAACCAGAAAATGCAGGAAGTGATGCTAGCCATGCAAAAAGCCATGGAAGCAGCTGGCATTCACGTGCACCCCAAGGCAATGACCGCTAGACTCAACAGGGAGCCAGCGACATCTTCGCCTAATTCCCAGCAGCAGAAATCTAGGGAGCCTAGCCCTATAAGGTATCCTGCTGAGGGAAATCAAACAAAAAACCTTACTTCTACCCCTGGGCGAAAGAAAAAGGTGCAGGATCCGCGAAAGGTCCGCTCAGATTTCCCTAAAGGGAAAGGTCCGCAGAGGGACAAGCCCCAAAAAGGGAGTCTTGGCCCTCAGGATCGAGGGGACCGAAAAGCGTTTCGTGCACCAGAACTGTGGGTAGAGGGAGAAGAGGACAGAGATGTCCTCCAATTGATCTGAGAAATTAAAACAATAGGAATCAAGGTGACCTCCGGGATCACCTTGACCAAAAAAGATACGGGCATGTGGTTTCCTCGGGTACGTTAAATGAAGGAATTATGGCGGAACTCGCCATACTCCGAAAAGACATTGCTCGAGTCTCCCGGAGGCAGAAGGGAGACGACTCCGATTCAGACAGCGAGGATCGGGAGCCATGTGCCAAGCACATCCTGGAGGCGGAGCTCCCTAAAAACTTCAAGATGCCCGAAATGGCGGCATATACCGGGAACTCCGATCCCAGCGACCACCTGTCACGGTTCAACCGTGTCATGACGGTCATGAGGGTCAGCAATGACGCCAAGTGTCTGTGCTTCCCACTCACTCTAAGTGGGTCCGCGGAGGAATGGTTCAAAACCGGAACTGTGGTCCGTGGGCTGTTGGAACAAGCTTCAGACCAACTTCCGGAGACAGTTTGTCGCCGCAAGAAAGGTCAACTTGGAGGTCAGTGCCTTGACTAATATCAAGCAACTGCCCACCGAGACCTTGAAGAATTACATCAAGAGGTTCCGAGAGGAAGCCTCGAAGACTAAGAAGGTTGATGACGGACAACAGCTTGCACTTCTCCAAGCAGGAATCCGTACTGGGACTCCCTTCTGGAATGAATTGCAGCAAGAAGGGGCTGCCAGCCTCCAGGACTTCCAGAAAAGAGTCCAAAAATATATCAACCTCGAAGAAGCCCAAATCGTGGCTTATGGAGGCTATTATCCCACCGGGATAGCAGGGTACATGCCCGGAGTATCGCCCCTGCATCGCCCCGAGCGCAACTCCACAAGTGAGTGGCATACAATTCTCTGCTACCCCCGGGTATAGCCAAGGCCAAGCTTTGGCACCAGCATCTTCTCATTTTGGCAACCCGTCCGGAGTAAATGGGCAAGCTCCTTCACATGCTGCCCCGACTGCTAGCTTAACAGGCCCTTCCCAGGGATCGAGGAGTAAAAGGTCCTCCAAAGGTAGCACCCGAACGGAGAGAAGCGCCGAAAAGGGGTACACCCCCCAATATACTCAATACACGGAGCTATCGGACTCCCAGGAACGTGTGTACTTCGCCACTAGGCAAAATACGCACTACCGGAGACCACAGCCATTGTACAAAGACAGCTCCCGGAGAGATCTGAGCAAAAGATGCGAGTACCAAAACGACATTGGTCATAGTACCAATGAATGTAAGAATCTCAAAGACGAGATCGAAAATCTAATCCGATTGGGCCACCTCTATGAGTGGATCAAGAATAGGTTGCCCCACCTTAATTCGGGTCAGGTGGCTGGGGGTATGCCTCCGGGAACACCAGGGGTACGGCAGAGTATTGGCTCCACCGCTCTCGCAGGTGACGCCCAGCATATTCCCGGACTGCCGCCCCGGCCTAACGGGCGGGTAGCCATGATCTCCGGAGGTCCCCATATCGGAGGGAGTACTCGCAAGGAGCGGAAGCGATACGCCGAGGCCGCAAAACACAATGAGATATGGGAAGTTACTCAACTCCCAGCTCAAAGGCCTCGGCTGATGGACCAACCCATCACGTTCACGGAAGAAGACGCCAAGACGGTGCGCTTCCCTCATCACGACCCGTTGGTCATAGAGACCCCCATCGCGAATAAAGTGGTGGCCAGAGTCTTAATTGACAATGGGAGTTCCGTGAACCTACTCTTCAAAGAAGCCTTCACCGCGATAGGCTTGACCGACCGTGACCTCTCGCCTAGTGGATCCCAGCTCACAGGGTTCAACGGGACGACACTTATCCCAATGGGAAAAGTGAGGCTCCCGGTCACCCTATGCCCGGACACTCCCCAAAGCACATTTAAATATTGCACCTTCGTGGTGGTGGACTGTCCGACAGCCTACAACGCAATCCTCGGCCGACCGGCCCTAGTAGACTTTGGTGCAATCACTTCGATCCGACATCTGTGCCTAAAATTCCCTACCCAGGAGGCCGGAGTCGGGACTGTGAGGGGGAATCAGGGGGAAGCAAGGCAATGTTATAATGTTGCCACCCACCTACCCGTACTTATGGTCCGGGAGTCCGCTGAGCCAGAGATGGCTGAAGAGGATGAGTTGGATCCTCGTGTAGGGTCCGAAAGGATCGTGGAACCAATGGAGGACGTCGAAGAAATACCAGTGTGCGACGTCGACTCCACCAAAGTACTCCGGTTAGGGAAGAACCTGGACCCGGAGGAAAAGGACAAAATAATAAAAACACTGAAGGGCGCCATCGACATCTTCGCATGGCGCCAAGAAGACATGACCGGCATAAGCCCTCATGTCATCACACATGTACTCAATGTCAACCCGGACATGCCTCCTGTACAGCAAAAGAGACGCCCGCTCGACTCGGTGAAAGCCGAAGCTCTAGAGAAAGAGGTGGACAAGCTTTTGACCAACGGCATGATCCGCGACGTGTACTATCCGGAGTGGCTGGCCAATCCGGTCCTGGTGCCCAAGCCGAACGGAACTTGGCGAGTTTGTATAGACTTCACTGATCTAAACAAAGCTTGTCCAAAGGACTGTTTCCCGCTGCCCAGGATTGACCAAATGGTAGACGCCACTTCCGGATTCAAACTGTTATCTTTCATGGATGCCTATGTTGGGTACAATCAAATAAAAATGCATACGGCAGACCAGGAGTGCACTAGCTTCAGGACCGATAAGAGGGTATACTGCTACCTAGTCATGCCTTTCGGACTGAAAAACGCCAGAGCAACCTATCAAAGAATGGTTAACCGGATGTTTAAAGGCCTCCTGGGACGAAACATGGAGGTGTACGTGGACGACATGCTCGTCAAATCCAAAGCATGCAACAGCCATGCAAGCGACTTAAAAGAATGCTTTGAAGTTGTTCGGAGATACGGTATGAAACTCAACCCAAAGAAGTGCACCTTCGGGGTCAAATCAGGAAAGTTCCTGGGTTTCATAGTCGGCCAAAGGGGGATTGAAGCAAACCCGGAAAAAATCCAGGCTCTCCTGAATATGCCATCCCCCAAGAAGCATAAAGATGTGCAGAGCTTGACCGGAAAGGTAGCTGCATTGAGCCGTTTTATCTCACGGTCCACGGACAAGTGCATACCCTTCTTCAACGTGCTAAAGAAATGCCAAAAGTTCGAATGGTCGGACGAGTGCGAGGAGGCATTCAAAAGGCTAAAAGATCACATGGCCAAGCCTCCTATCCTATCGAAACCCGTCCTTGGAGAAGACTTGTTTCTTTACTTGGCCGTCTCCGAGCACGCGGTCAGTGCTGCCCTGGTCCGGGAAGAAGAGAAAACTCAGCATCCCGTGTACTATGTCAGTAAGCGCATGATAGGAGCCGAGACGAGGTACCCAGTCATTGAAAAACTAGTATTTTACCTCCTGATGGCGTCAAGGAAGTTAAGGCCATACTTCCAAGCCCATCCGATCAAGATTCTGACCAACCACCCGCTCCGGCAAGTTCTCCAAAAGCCTGAAGCGTCCGGAAGACTCCTCAAGTGGGCAATGGAGCTAAGTCAATTCGACTTGCACTACGTCCCCCGGATTTCTATAAAAGGCCAAGCCTTGGCAGACTTCATTACTGAATGCAACGAAGCCGAGGCAACAACAAATACGCCGGTACCACCAATCCCCACCTGGAGGGTATTTGTAGACGGAGCTTCTAATGAGAACGGTTCAGGAGCCGGAGTGGCTATGATATCACCAACTGGATTGCGACTCCAGGCGGCCCTCCGATTTGACTTCACAGCTTCAAACAATGAGGCCGAATATGAAGCCCTGATAGCAGGGCTGAAATTGGCAAAAGCTGTAGGAGCCAAAAGAGTGGAAGTCTACAGTGACTCCCAACTGGTCGTAAACCAGGTATCCGGAGAATACCAAACCCGCGGCGAGCGGATGGCCGCATACGTAACAATAGTCCGAGAACTGCTCCACGTGTTCGCAGACTACAAAATAGAAAGAATCCCCCGAGAAAAGAACGCTCACGCGGACTGTCTGGCTAAGTTAGCCTCGGACAGCGAAATCGAAGAGCTGGGGGTAGTACCAGTGGAACGCTTGGCAGAACCAAGCATCAAAATAAAAGAGACCACACAAACAAGCTTGGGCAAGAACCCACCGGATGGTCCCCATCATAAAATACATAACAACAGGTGAGTTGCCCCAAGAGAGGGCACTGTCTCGAAAGATTCAGTATCAGGCTCATCGTTATGTGATGATGGACCAAATTCTCTACCGGAGAGGACTCAGCATGCCTTATTTAAGGTGTGTATCGGACCATGAAGCTAGACAAATCATGCTAGAGGTCCACGAAGGGTTCTGTGGAGATCATACGGGAGAACCCAGCCTCTCAAAGAAAATATTGAGGCAAGGGTACTTCTGGCCAACAATGAAAAAAGATTGTATAGACTATGTCCAAAAGTGTGACTCATGCCAAAGGTACGCGAACATACCGAGAGCCCCTCCAAATGAGATCACCCTGATGACCAGTCCCTGGCCCTTCGCGGTCTGGGGAATAGATCTCATCGGGTCTCTGCCAACAGGAAAAGGAGGGGTAAAGTATGCAATAGTAGCAGTAGACTACTTCACCAAATGGACAGAGGCTGAGCCTATGAAGACAATAACTGCCAAGAAAGCATTGGACTTTGTTATCAAAAACATAGTGTGTCGATACGGCTTGCCTCACAAAATAGTCTCCGACAATGGAAAGCAATTTGATTGCGAGGAATTTGCTGACTTCTGCAACCAACACGGAGTAGTGAAGAGCTTCTCCGCGGTAGCCAGGCCTCAAACAAACGGCCAAAGCTGGCCAATAAAATGCTGAAGGTCACCTTGAAGAAGAAGCTGCTGGCCTGCAAAAACAACTGGCCTGAAGAATTGCCAAGGGTATTATGGGCCTACCGGAAGACCCCCAGAACCACGACCGGTCACTCGCCTTTTTCAATGGCGTACGATTGTGAAGCAATGGTCCCGGTAGAAATATTATTCCCATCCCACAGGAGGACAACTTACGATCCTGCCACGAATCAGGCACTGCTTCAAGAAGCTTTGGATCAAGTCGAAGAACTCCGGGATGAGTCTCAAATACGGATGGCTGCTTATCAAAAGAAGGTGACCAAGTATTTTAACTGTAAGGTTAAAAGCAGAAAATTCGCTATTGGGGATATGGTCCTAAGAAGGGTTTTCCCAGCCACGCAGGAACCCGGAGTGGGGGTACTTGGGCCAAATTGGGAAGGACCATATGAGATCGAGGACGAGATCGGTTCCGTCACTTACAAACTAAAAAGAATGGACGGAACCACCGTGCCAAGAGCCTGGAATGCCGATCACCTCAGAAGATATTACCAGTAGCGAAATAAAACTTAGACTTTGTTCAAAGGGTTTGTACCGTCCAAATGTATACCCCCTCTACATGTTAAATAAAACTGAGTGCCTTAAAAACAAAGTTTTTATGCCACTCAGGGGGGTACTAGGGTATACCGCACTATTTACGTAAAAACAAACTAAGTAAAATATCCTGACCCAAAGGGCAGGTCAAAAAGTATGCGCAAAAATAAAAAGCATAAGTATAAAAACCCTGATCCAAAGGACAGGTTAAAAAGAGAAGTATGTGGCAAAAGAAAGATCACATATAAAATATCCTGACCGAAAGGGCAGGTCATATACATATAAATGGCCCGGGGATAGGCCTTAAAAAATATTGTCTCCCCTTCGAATAAAAACTGCTACCTATATATATAGTTCCAAGGCAGCAGCAAATATGTACAAAGAAATAAAAAAAAAAAAGAGAATAATAAAAGAAGCGGGTGGAATCTTGGTTATACTGGGTCAATCATAAGGCAGCTCAGTCAATGCGCGGAGGAAGGCGAGGTCCGATACGTGCCTCTACCATGGCATCAAGTTTCTTCTTCTTCTCCCGAAATTTGGCAATCATTTCCTCGGTTTTGGGATAAAAGGTAAGCTTGATATTTTGGTCGTTGGTAGACCAAGCCATGTAGACCCCATCATCGAAGCGCTTTGGACACCGGGCGCAGGAAACAGTAGAAAGGAGCTCGGCTCTTTTTGCCTTCTTGATGGATTGCTCCTTGTAGTCCCTGAGCTCCTTCAGCTCCGCAGCTAGAGCGGCCTTGGACTCTATGTTCACCTGGTGAGTTTCCTCTAAGGATCTCACCTTGGCAACCATCTCGTCCAAAGCCTCCCTGGCCTCCCGGAGTTCCCGCCTGACCTTATCAGCAGCCTCGCTTTGTGCCCTCAGCTCCTCCTGGTGATGGGCCTCCAACCTGTCCTTCCGTTGGGCCTCGTCCCGGATCATGGCTTCTGCCTGAGCCTCCCTCCGTTTGGCCTCCTCCTCTTTGGCCTTGGCAGCCGCCTCCTGGCGCTCAGCAGCCTCTTGGTAGATCTGCCTTTCCGCAGTAAGGTCCTGAAGGACCTTCCTGACGTCGTTCATGTCCCCAAAGTCAGACAGAACGAAGCCGTGATTTATGATGTTCTTGGAGAGGCGGTCAGCCTCAGCAGCAAGCTGAACAATAGCACAAGTGTAAGAGAAAAATTCCCAAGAAGAAAAATAAAGGGAAAAGCAAAATTGCGAAGTACTTACCACGGTGAGGGAATGGCTGAGGTAATGGACCTGGAAGATAGAGTTCAGGGAGGCACAAGTGGCGAACCGCTTAGGCGCGCACCGGGTAAGCTGAGAAGCAAACCCACCGGTCATCTCCGCGGCAAAGGGAGCCAAGGTGGGCCCAAGGAAGCGGCGGAACCAGTCCGACAGGGGGTCCAAGTTAAGGTCCCACGGATCCTGGTACTCCAGGTTGTTGATACTCTCCTGTACCTCAACCCGCAAAACCCTCCTAAGGGCTTCCACCTCGGCATACCCCCGGGAGTATTCGTCCATGGCATAGTTATGCTTACTATCCGGAGCTCTTGCCTCACCTCATCCCCGGGGACCGGAGTTAGCACTATATTGGGGGGAGCAGGATTTTCTTCCATGGGGGAGACCCCGCCGTCGAGACCATGGGCAGGAGTGTCGGCTCTCCGAGGCTTCTTGGGCTCGTCCTGGGCAATCATCTTGCCCTTGCGCTTACGAATCAGAGCCACCTCAGGCTCCTCTTCGCCTTCTTCAGCCTCCTCCGGAAGGGCCCAGAGCTCTCCCGCACCCTCGGCGACTTCCTCAGAAAAGCCCCATTGCTTTCCTTGGCCTTCTCCCGGAAGCACCTCCTCGTCGTCCACTAAATCAATAGTGTCAGGGGGAGCGCTAGAAGAGACCTTCAGGGAAGGGGCTATGGGGAAAGAGGTAAAGGCCGGAGGAGCCACGGGAGTGTGAACTCCGGCAAGCTGTTCCAAGATGGCATCCATGGAGACACCTGTTTCACAAAAATAAGCAAGTGTTAGATATCCGTGGGAAACCACTTACACAAGATACAGCAAATAAGCTACTCCTACCCGGACTTCCTAATTCGGCCCTAGCAAAGTCCTGAACTTTAATGCTGCAGCATCATCTCTGAGATAGCTGTCCGAAGGCCGGAACCAGCTGGACGTAATGTAAGCTGAAGGACCTAAGGGAATAGGTTCCGGAGGGCCAGAGCCCATCCGGGACCGACCTAGAAAATCTCCTAAGTTTGAAAAGTAAAATTCCTTCAAACGATCCCCCCACCGGGTCGATGGCATCTTAAACCTATGAAGACACTCGTCGAACCCTACAGGCCTAGGACTGGCGTATTCGCCAACGGAAGGAACATAACGAATTATCAAAGGAGACTTACCGCCGGCACCGGAGGTGCTAGCACCAGGAGCCCCTGAGTTTGGCTCTGGAACCGAAGGCTGTGGCCTGGGGGCTTTTCTTTCCAAAGAATCCTCAATGCGAAGGGGCCTCCCGGCGGGACGATCCCCAATCTCTTCTTGAAGAATCTTGTCAAAAAATTTAGCCTCGGACTTCCCGGCAATCGCCTGGCTTCTTCGTACCACCGGACTCCCCACGCGAAGTCCCCTCCCCGAGGCCGCCTGGGCCTGAGAGTATGCCTTCTCCTGGGCCTTCCGGTAGAGATAGTCTTGATATTTTTTCTCTGCCGTGGCGATAATCTCGTCCCGGAAAGTCGTCTCCGCGACCGGCGCCCTTACATTGGGACAGATGACCCGTGAGAGGTTAGAGTCCTCCACGGATTGATGCGGAAAGATAAGTTTGGCCTTCTTGCAGTTTCCCGTGGTGACCAAACCCCCGACGTCGAGATCGGCTCGGTCGTAGGAGGCAAAGGCCTGGGCCCTCCGGAGGAAGGTCTGTGTAGGGGCCGTCCGCTGATAGGGTGGGATCCTCACCCACTCATTAAGGAGCTCCGGGTGATCCACTGCCCTGAACCCGGAGGAAAAGAAAAAGCGATGGCGATACTCCTTGACGTGAGTCTACCTATTATACGGAACCACCCCTTCGTTAGCGGGATGGATCTGGAACCCATAGAAACCGTCCTTAAGTTTGTCCCCTTTCTTGGGGACGGATACAAGTTCATAAAAATACAAAATTTCCGCCGGGCGAGGAGATCCCCATCCGCGGGCGGCATAAAAAATAAATAAGCCTGAGAGCAGGCGATAAGCATGAGGAATGAGTTGGTATGGCGCAAGGCCGACAAAAACAAGAAAATTAACAAAGTAGTTCTGAAGTGGGAGCATGGCACCGGCCGTCAGGTGCGTCTGGCTCGAGGCTCCGAAGCCGCTGTAATTATGGTTAGGCGTCTCCGAGTCGCGAGGTGGCCGGTGATAGGTCCCCGAAGTGGAAGGTTTGATCCCAGAAACGTCCACAATATTCTCCAGTTGATGGGGACAGGTTAAGGTGGAATGAAGCTCAGCCGCTTCCCACCCAGTTGCTCGGGACTTATACCCCTCCTGGGCAACGGGTCCCAGGGAAACCTCCTCCAAAGTGGCCATGCGTTTCCCGCTCTTCTTCGAAGACTTCGAACCAGAGGCAGACATTTTCTATTCTGTGAAAAACAAAAAAGAAAGAGAAAATTCCAGCAGTTACGTCTCATACCAAACCCTAAGTCGAGAAAAAGGGAATGGGGGTCCCCTAACCGCTGGAAAGAGGCCCCCTCCGGACACGTGTCACATGGGAAACCCTAGAAAGATTCCCTGAACAAGTGTCGGGTGCAGTAAAATCGCAGAAGGTGGTTTTACACAGTAAGGGGAACAGAAAGAAAAAGACCCTATTCTATGCCCTAAGCAACCGTTGAACGAAGAACGTATGGTTTTCTTCAACGAAAATGCACAATAATAACAGAGGCATGATAATGGCGATCCTACAACTAAAGCAGTAAACACGAAACAGAATACATGAAGAACCCAAACACTTGCATACCTGCAAATCTCAAAATGCGAACCTTAAAAAACAAACAAAGCAAGTAAAAGCATGTCATTACCAAAGGATGCAAGAAACTTACAGTGAAGTGTTGAACTGGGGGTCCTGATTTTAGTCGAGTAAAGACGAGAAGGACTGATAACAGCAAGCAAGGAAGAACTGGGAAAAATGGCAAAGTGTTCAAAAGTTTCGTGCTGTTTTTGAAGAATTTTCTCTCTGGGAAATTCGAGCAAAAATGGCAAGGAATGGAAAGTAACCGAAATGAAGGAAAGGTGGTGGCTTTTATAGGCAAAAGTGCATGAGGAACAGGCGTCACCACCTACCAATCGAACGGTGGGGGAAACGCACGATTCAAATACCCAAAAGATCAACGGGCCAGATTGAGTTGCAATAAAGGCGGTGGAAACGTTTGAGTATCCGCCTGACACCATTAATGCGCCGCATCAATCAATGGGCATGAAATGAATCGACCTCTGCAAAAAGCGAATCGCTGCATTTAATGCCATCATTAGACGCACCCTCACGCGCCCCAAGCTCGTGCCGGGAAACCGAGGAGTCGGCCGGAGACACCTCTGCAAAAAGCGAATCGCTGCATTAAATGCCATCATTAAATACGCCCCCACGCGCTTTGAGCTTGAGCCAAGGAATCGAGGAGTCAACCGGAGGCACTTGAGCAAGCCTTGGTTTATTTTCCAAGTAAACAAGGCTTGGGGGGTAAATGTTGCCCCTGATTTCACCCAATATACGTGGACCAATCGAATAGGGACACGTGGATCAGACAACTTGTAAATATTTGCTAAGTCTTTGTATGCCACAAGGAAGCACCCTGGGCATAGGTCCCGGAGGAGGCACCCGGAGTGCAAGGTGCTCCCGGAAGCTCGCATAACATAAAGCCTCTCCGTGAGGTGTCAGGCTTCTCCTGAGCAATCAAGTCGCATTTAATGCTGCATGGGAGGAAGCGTGTTGGGGCTGCAACACGCAATAAAGTCTGACGGCACAATCTCCAAACAGCAGCGCCACAGTAATGATCATTTAAGTCTGGGCCGACTACTACTTCCGCGAAGAGTCACATCAATCACAAGGCAAAAAGGACATTCCTCATAAAAACCCTACAAAGACTGGTGGATTTGACCATGCATTACTCATGGTATATTCATTGGGAATACCCAACTTTATGGATACTTACAGATACGTTTGTAAGAACAATTCTAGGGATTACCCCACCAAAACACTATAAATACCCCCTCAAAGCTCATTAAATGGGATCGAGAATCTTGGGCTGCATATGAGCAAGAAGAGTAAATACTCACCAAGAACATTCTCTGTATTTATAAGGGTAACATTCTCTCAAGTGTAGAATCTGTATTAAATACATCCATTAATAACAAAGACTCGTGGACTAAGGCTCATTAACGCCCCAACCACGTAAAAATCCTTCTCTCACTTTCTTACAGCTCAATATTATAATCATATTTTGGTAGTTGCCGAAAATCTCGGTCAACAATATAAAATTCGAAAATCAATCTAATAAAGTTTTAACAATACGAGCGATACCAAAAAAAATCTTATTAAAAACTTTATCATAACATATATACTAATCATCAAGTGATTATATTGAATTGTCCCTACAAAAATAATGTAATATACACATATTACTTATATTTATATTTATATATAAAAAGATAAAAAATTATATTATAAAAATTGATAGCTTTTTTATATATAGTGTGATTCATTTTGAACTGTAATTATTTAAAATTAAAAATCAAATCGCACCGCAAAAAATTTTAAACTTAACGTAGATTGTCTATTCAGATTATTGACAATTAATGTGTCCGCACATAATTTTTTTTTTTTTTTTTTTGTTCTATTAAAAGAGAAATCTAAAAAAGTGGGAGACTTTTCTTCACATATATATAATTGCTTCATTAATGATTACTTGCACTGTAAAAAGCAATAACTAGGTAGAATTGCTTTAAAGATTGGACACTAATGTAGGGTATAAAGGTAATTATAAAATAAGATTCTTTGGGGATTTATATTTGCACTCCAAAAAAATATAAATACACCCCATATCTAATTAATTCTCCCCATTTTAATTTTAAAATCTTAACTTTTTTATAAAACACCCCATTTTGTTACAAAATTAGGCCTTCTTTAAATAAAAAAATTACACCCCACATTTTTTCACCTCCCTCTCCTAATTAACCTCTCTCCATCCTAATCTATACCTGTTACAACTTTCAAAAAAACAAGAAAATAAATCTATTCCTGTTACCCATTTTCTGATCTCACATAGTATAGTATGTAGAATTTTATACGGTACACAAAACAAAATCCATGTGAATACATTTATGTATACATTTTTAAAACTCAATTATATATATTAAAACGGTGACATCTACAATGTATTTGATTCTAGAAAAATATCAAACCCCATCACCAATCAGAGAAAAAAATTTGAAAGCTATTAACTAAATGGATTCATGGTATATAAAATCATATACATAGACCAAAATAACTAATTATATAATTTACTTTTCTATTAAATGATTAATGTATGGATGTACTTATTAAAAAAAGAATGATTTTATAAAAAATTAATTTCAAATTATCTAATTTTGTCATCTCAAATAATGATAAAAATGTATTAAAATTTTTGGAGTGTACTTAATAATATTAGGGGTGTAAATATAACTCCCCCATTCTTTTCACAGTTCATTTTCAAAAGAAAAAACGTGGAGCTGAATCATTGTTCTTTTTTTTTTTTTGGAAATGTGAATCATTGCTATTTATTAAAAAAATGAATTAATATTTTTTAATTAATAAAGTGCCAACTTATTATTAAATTTTCTCTACTAGTTAACTTTGTTTTAGTTGTAGCATTATTTTCTCACTTAATAATTAATTTTATTTTACTTATTTATTATTGCTTTACACGTGACATGTAAAATGAATTAGTATTTGCCACTAAATATTCCTCACTTAAACTTTATTTATGAATATATATATATACTAGTATATTGTTACGTGCGATGCACGTATGCTATATTTTATATTAAGTATTATATTATGAGTTCGGAAGAAAATAAATGAATCAAAAATAAATAATATTTAATTTAGAGAGATTTGCATAATAAATTTAAATTTAACATTTAAGTCCAGTATAATGGAGTTTAAATTAAACTACAAATATTAGTAAAAACATATTGGAAACAATAATAATAAGGTTATAATATATGTTGCATTTGTTCCAGTTCAAATATTACAAAATTAAGAATAACTAACACTTAAAGGAACATTCTCACTACCAAGAAGAAATCCAGGGCCGGCCCTGACTTTTAGTGGGCCATAGAAAAAAAAAATATTTTGGGCCCTTATTTAGAAAAAAATATGGTATTTTTCAAAATCAGTAAAAAAATGGTATAATTTTAAAAGGTAAATATTTTTTTTTGGGCCTCTGGGATAGGTGGGCCCTAGGCACAGGCCTAGCCCGCCTATGCCCAGGGCCGGGCGTGAAGAAATCTTAGATATTGAGTCAAAAACAGAGCATAATCAAAATTAATGTGTACAAGTATTCCTAAGAAGCTACCACTGTCAGCCTACCAGATGTCATGAATTTTAACAATGCTAACTGAAATCTCATCTGCTCATTATAAAGGTGTAATTTTTACCAAAAGTGAAATTGGAATGAAGCCGTGTAATTTGTTAGAGAGATATGTGGGTAAGATATTTTTTTTAATTTTGAAAAAGATTGTTTAATTTTTTGGGTTTAATTATTGGGTTTATTTATTTGTTAACGTTTAACGTTAACAGTCTGTTAAGTTAATAGGCTAAATAAAAAAAAGAATCGTTAAACCAAGAATCGTTAAACCAAGAATTGTCGTTAGATAGACACTTTTAATATATAAAGATACTAGGTGGATGTTACGTGGTAAGCCACGTATGATTAATTTTATTTTAAGCTTTAAATTAATCCATCATATGTTAGGTAAATTTTGACTATGTATGTACATAACGTCCCTTGAATAACATATCAAAGTGTTGCTGCTGATCAACATCAGTGACACACATTACCGACTCTGTTTTCTCTTTGTTAAAGTCGATCCCTATGCATTGCAAGAAGCAATAGCTTCATAAATCCAATATAAAAATATAATTTCATCAAAGTACTGATATAGCCTAATAGATTACACTTAATATTATAGGTAATAACAGTAGTAAGAACAAGTAGAGAACACCAAAACAATAGCTTATAAATCTAATATAAAAATATAACTTCATCAAAGTACTGATCTAGCCTAATAGATCACACTTGATATTGCAGAAAAAAAAAAAAGAATTACAGAAGAATATCACAGGCCTATATTCACCTTCGAGAGGCCTAGACTCTCCATGATACAATTAGAAACTACTCAGTTCATTGAGTAACTCTCACTCTTCCTACATTCACCTATTAATAATATCATTCACCATAATAACTCATCTACTCATTTATTTACTTTCTTTTAACATATTCTACTGTTTTAGGGTCTAACAAGTACATCCATAATCAAATAGCATGACTGTAAAAATACACTAATTAAATACTTAGATTAAGTCAAAGAAAGTGAATGATTAAAGGGTATTTGGACTAATAATAATACATGAAATGTTAACAAAAACATCATATAAAATAACAACAAACCACAAAGCCGTGAGATCAGTTGAAACTATCATCACTCTTCACCACATTGAGGGGAATGATATAACCCCTTCAATAGAGATCACAGAAGCATCCTCATCTTCCTTTACAAGTAAAGTTGATCCAACAAGTGCAAACATAGTGCCTTGTTGACCTAATATAAAAATATAAGGACAAACATAATGCCTTGACACTGAACTAAGAATTTGTATTTCAGTCCTTACCTAAAAAATTATTTTGAAGCTAAACAAAAATTTACCATGAACAAAAGAGAGTTATCAAAATCTAAAACTGCTTATACCTAAAATTACCATATGTCTTTTAGGAATTTAGATATGGAGGTGCGTTGTTCCTCATGTCCTGCAACAAATAAACAAACATCATTAGTTAGGAGAGTAAAACCAATAAATAAAAACCAAGCAAGATGAAAACATACCAGAGACTTATTATAAGCCCTTGAACTCTGTAAGTCTTCTAGTCAGTTTGATTGGAAAATATTAAATGACCAGAGACTTTAACCTACACATAATATCTCTATTCTTCTAGATTATTCAAGTAGTTTTTTCTTTTATGTCAATAATTCAAAGCAATTAGTGTATAATAATCTTACAAAGAGTCTTCAATCATCATACATTAACTTGAGTCCACACATATTTTCTTTGCTACTTCTTCAAATTTGTAAACAAATGACAAAGTTAAATAGTATGCCTGAAAAAGCAAAAATATAAAGCATATCAAAGTTTTTATTTAATATCAAAGCATATATACCAGTGTAAAAATATATAACATTAGTTTAATCTGGTTATCAAAAAAACTTTATTCAGCGAAAAAGAAAAAACACCAGTTTAATCTTCTTCCAATTCGTAAGAAAAGTCTAAACTAATGACAGAGGCATGACAATCATACTTTAAGAAGACCCCCATTAAGTTAATGAAAATTCCAAATAAAGGAAAGCAGTAATTTTCTGTGGTTAAGAATTGAAAATAGGACTAAAAAACCTTTCTTTAGCAAAGAAGGAGAGAGATAGAGAAAGAGATTACAGGGCAACAAAACACTTACAAAGTGAAATCAAAGTAAAATGATTAACTCAAGAAACTGATCATATACAATACCAAAAAATAAAGAAATGTTAAAAAATTGGATTCAAAGCATTTTTATATGATCAAAGTTATACTACAAAAGCATATCATAGCAAGACCCAACTAAAGATATCAATGACATAATTGAGATTTTTAGTCTATTAAACAACATAATGCTAATTATTAAAAACCCAATTCATAATTTAGCCATAATTGTCAATAAGAAAACCCATATATATAATCTAATATAAATAACACAATGCCAAATCAAAAATTAAAAAACTCATAATAATGTAGAACAACGGCAAGATAATTGAACCCTAAACAAATTATCTATATTGATTATTTAGAGGATCACTTACCAAATCGAAGATGGACGTCTAAAGGGATGTGAGCCAATCTTAGGAAGTGATATTAAGGAAGTGGGGAGTGGAATTTGGCTATAGTAAATCTTTAAGAGATTTCTTATTTGTAGAAGTGTAAACACTATATACAATAATTATTTCAAATACTAATGAAACCCTAGACACAGTTCTACAAGTATCGCAGATAAAAAGAAAAAAAGAAAAGATTGGTATGTTCAATTTGGGGAAATACCAGAAAATTGGATTCAATTGAGTTATCGTGGTATAAGGATTGCTTAAACTGATATTCTTCGATGAAAAGCAGAGAAGCAACATGTCTCAAATTGTCGTAGGCCGTGGCTGAGAAGCAACATCGTTTCACTTCTAAATAGTACAATAACAAGTTATTATAAATGAAGAAGTCGACTCCAACTGAGGGAATAAAATCGATTGACCTCCGATTGGGATTGGGAGAGTGAAATGGAGGAGTCGGTGAAAGTGTCGGGTTCGTCAGGCTGTTGGTTTCGACGATCTGCGATTGGGAGTGAGAATGGAAGGGAAGAGTTAAGTGTACAGTGTAAATGAGTTAGGATTTTGAGGGTTTAGTTTTATTTATCGATACAATCATTCGCAAAGTTAACTGGAGAATTAAACCTACTAACATCGTTAAATTTAACAGAATATTCTTTTATTTTTAAAGTACATTCTGTTAAACCAAGAAATATCGTTAGATAGACACTTTTAATATATAAAGATATATATATATATGTATATTGCCTCAAGCTTATTTTATGTTATATATATTTTTGTTACAATTCTTCTCATTAAAGTTCATGTAGTCTGTCTTTTAAAAAAAATAAATAAATACATAAATAATAAATAGATTAACATGTTACTTTATTTTTGGTTCACTACTCAATACTTAGTTAATAAGATAATAAATAAGATTTTTGTCCTCCAAACTATAATATTTAAGTATAGTTTTATCTTATAAAAGTTTATCTATTGCAAAAATATCTTCCAAACTATGCAAATCGTTACAAATATACCCCTCCAGTTACAATTTGATTATGTGGCTTTTTAGTTCCTTAAAGTTGGTCACCGCTCCACTATTGTCACAGTAAAGTACCAGTAATTTTTCTACTTCTGGAACTACTTCTAGATCATTGTAGAATTTCTTCAACCTCTTCTTTAACGGTTTCACAAGCTGCTATATATTCAGCTTCCGTGATTGAATTCGCAATATTGGTTTGCTTAATGTTTTTCAAAACTACAACTCCACCACCAAAAGTGAATACTGACCCAGATGTTGATTTTCGACTATCTTTGTTTGATTGAAAATAAAAATTAGTTTACCCAGTAGAATTTAACTCTCCACCAAACTACACAAGCATGAGACTCTCGTTCTCCAAAGATACTTGAGAATGTGCTTTATAGCTATCGAGTGCTCCAAACTTGGATTAGATTGGTAACGACTAACAATCCCTAGCATATATCAGGCCTTACACAACATTGCATACATTAAACTCCCAACTGCTGATGCATAAGGATACTTTCTCATGTCTTCCATCTCCTGAGGAGTCTTTGGACATTGGTCCTTGCATAGAGTAATTCTATGTCTAGACGGTAAGTGTCCTTTCTTGGAATTATCCATCGAGAATATTTCGAGCACCTTATTGATATAAGTTTCTTGAGAATGGGCTAATGTTCTTTGCTTTCTATCTCTATAGATTTTAATACCGAGAACATAACTTGCTTCTCTCAAATCTTTTATTTGAAATTTTTCGGCTAGCCACTTCTTTACATGTGATAACCTTTCTACATTATTTCCAATAAGTAGAATATCATCAACATAGTATTTATATACACATACTTCATCTTTATTTTGTTCGAAGCCATACTCTTAAATAGTCATATTAAATGTGATATTCTAATATCTAGAGGCTTGCTTCAATCCATAAATGAATTTAAGCAACTTGCACAACTATCGATCTTACCCTAGTAACAAATATCCTTCCGGTTGTTTCATATAAATGATTTCATCAAGATTAACACTTAGAAAAATAGTCTTAATGTCCATTTACCATATCTCATAGTCATAAGTGACAGTTATAGAAAGAAGAATGCGAATAGATTTAAGCATTGCCACAAGAGAGAAGATTTCATCATAGTCGACCCTATCTTGTTGTGTGTAGCCTTTGGTTGTACAAGCCTTGCTTTAAAGGTCTCTACCTTCCCTTCAATATTTCTCTTTTTCTTAAAAATCCACTTACACCCTATGGGTGTAATATCCTCATGTGGAGTTTTATATTTCTAGACTTTGTTGGTGCACATAGAAGCTATTTCTTGATCCATGGCATTGTTATACTTGTCTGAGTCAGGGTCTTCCATTGCTTCTTTGTAAGTCAATGCATCATCATTGTCTGTGTCAGAGATAAGAACATGTGCTTCATGTTCATAGTGGACAGGCTGTCTCACAACCTTCCCACTACGACGATGTACCCGGATTTCTTTTTTAGGAATTGTGGTAACTATTGTCGGTCGTTCAACTGGTGCTGAAATTGATGGTTCAAAAATCCATTCATTTTTTATTTCCTCAATAACCACTTGATGATTGCGTGGTTTGTGACCTTTCATATAGTCATGTTCAAGAAAAGTATCATTTGTTGATACAAACACTTTATTGTCTTGATGATTATAGAAGTATGATCTTTGAGTTTCTTATGAATATCCCACAAACATACACACTTCAATTCTAGGAGAAAGTTTCCCAGTCTTAGGTTTAAGAATATGAGCATGACAACCCCAAATACGGAAATATTTCAAATTGGGTTTTGTCCCATTATATAATTGTAACGTCCCCACTTCAAGCCTCTATTGGGATTTTACACCCACAAAATAATGGCTCTTATACACGCGTACGTCACTCTGGCTGCTTCCTGGATTGACGACTGACCCTACAGACTAACAAGAGTATATTTCCAGCGTGCATTTTCCTCACTCGCACACTTCCTTAGAAAACTTCCCAGGAGGTCACCTATCTTGAAATTACCCCAGGTTAAGCACGTTTAACCGTGGAGTTCTTTCATGATGGGATACCAAAAAACAGATGCACCTTGTTGATATAGGTAGTCTCAATCAATCTATTTAAGTTCTCTTCAACTATGTAGTCCAATACCTACACAGTCTCAGAATCATCACACTTGACCTTCCCCAGGCGATGTGGGATTGCACAGCTTACCTAATATTTCTCCTTATGGATCACGGGATTACTGACTGTCACAATTACAATCCATTGTGACAATCAGTAGTCTCTCGTTCCATAGCTCATAATTTAGCTAAATTGGTTCTCTCTTTTTTATGTTGCTATGGTTTAGTGATATGGACTTCTTGTTGGGATTATTTTACCAGGATCTAGATTTACTAACAAGTATGTTGATTAACATCATAAATATGAATATCTCTAATACGATGAAATTAAACACATAAGAGTTTAGAAAAACCTGACATTGGTTGCAGCAGAATAATATGACTCCTTCCACTCAAATCTCTAACCCTTGTTCTTTTCTGTCGTAGAGTATTATCAAGACCTGAGCTTGAATCTCTTTCTCTCCTTCGAGTTTGGTTACCACCGTCTTCCACACTATGACTGAGTACTTGACTTGCTATGTGTGGGCATGGCACTCTATCACTATGGGCGAATTCATGAAGAACAATGAAGGAGGGTTCGAAAACTGTATATAGGGTGTCTCTCATCTACTAGTCGTCTGACATAGTTAGAAACTAGATTTGGCAGGTTGAAAGTCAATTGGATGAGATAAGAGCATCAAGTTCCTTTTATAGTGTTTCAACTAGCTTAGGTTTGAATCATATGGATTAAAAAAGAATCAAATATTGGGCAAAAATTCACTAGAGTGGTCGGCCCCTTAAGGGCCTTTTACTAGTTATAATTTTGTCACTTTATTTCAACCACTTATAATTCTTTCAATAATACCATATTTTCCAATTTCAATCCTATAAATGCTAAAATTATTTATTTAATAATTATAATTAATCATCAAATAAAATTACCATTTAACTATTTATTAATTAGACCATACAAAGTCTCTTAATTAACAAATAGACTCCAAAACCTCTTTTCTTGACAATTAAGCCCTTGCTTAGCGAAAATTTATAAATAAAACATAGTCTAATTTTAAAATTATAATTGATTAATTAAAACCAATTAAGTGAGTCTGCAAGTAGTATTATCTCAACTAATGAGGGGACCATGGGCCTATATAAGCGAGCTTCCAATAAGTAGATCTAGAATTTACCAAGTAAATTCTTTAACTTATTAATTCCTCCTTGCGCCACTATAGATTCAGAATTATACTCTCAATTATATAGAACGCTCTATATGTCAAGATAAAGGGAATATAGATCGATGCAATCGCTTTTTATGGAATAACTCATTAATTACGTAAGTATCAGAGTATATTTGTAACCTGCTGTCTGTAAGGTCTTAGGCGAGGAGTCAATATACAAACTGGTGCTTAGTATATTAGCGAGAAACCATATATCGCTGAATGCGAATACCGAGGCATCAAGGACATTACACATAGGAAGACGAAAGCGACACATATCAATTCTAAAAGCCCTTAGTGTATAATGTACAAACTAAGTGTAATAGTCGGGTTGCCTCGAGACCAAGTAAGCGATGTGCCTGTCTCGCTATGGGAAGGCTTCTTGTAACTTCATCTAGTTAACTTCAGTGAGGCTTACAATCCTGACGAGTCAGAAGATAACATTCAAACAAGCTTCGAAGAACTCTTTGTAAATAAGAACTGCGATCGTCACAAGACATGCATCGACGACCTCTAAAGGAAAAATGGCCCCAGCTCTCTTTTAAGATCACTGGAACCAAGCTTCTGTTGAGACATCCCAACATACCACAATTAAAGACGTGTTTAAATACACGATCATTTTGACCCGGTAAAAGTGGAAAAATCACAGCTATATGATTTTCAAATAATGACCGCATTTACATTACGTGATATGTAATTAAACCCCGTGATTTTAGGGGATGATCGTTGTAAACAGATTACGGTCAACTTTGTAATTAACTGCCCACTATGTAATTATAAATAGTGGCAAACAAGATCAAAAAAGAGACGAAAAAAACTCATACGAAAAAGGCCCTAAGCAAACAATCAGAAATCTTAATAAGATTGACTCGTGGACTATGCAGAATTTTCACTGCAAAACCACGTAAAAACCCTGTGTGTTCATACTTTTTATTTTATAACTTTTATTTTTTCTGTGTAAGATTATCACGGTTGGGCTCAAATTTAGTTAACGAAAATCTGCGTAACACAATCTTAATAGTTAAAGATTCTCTATAGATGATCTACACTGAATATAAACAAATTTATCGTTCTATCATTCAATGTATTCTATTCTTAAAACACTTAGCTACCTATAAATGATATTTAAGTAAACTAATATAATTACTGAAAATGAGGCCTCAATCATTTATCTCTATAAGCCAAGCTCGACGAAAATTATCGTTTCACTTCTAAATACTTATAGAAGCTAGATTCCATATTTATGATTAGCGCTCCCACTCAATTGAACTACCATGTCCTTAATCTGTATGTCACGAGAAGATCCAATTAGTCGACTTTAACGAATAAATTGAAGAACATAAATAATACAACTAAGATTGAACCTAACCATATCAGGATTAAGGTCTATAGACCTAAGATCAACCAGCGATATTAACTTAGAAATATATAACGGTAAGTTTATGATATATTATCCAAGTTCAATATCTGTCCAATCCAATGTATACTTCATACATCCGATATTGGTATACTTTGTCAATGCCCTGGAAAGGACATAACACTTATCCAAGGTGTAAGTATACCTTATCGGTGATTATCATGTCAGTCTAAATCCAGTGTACTGACAAATCATGGACTTACTTTTGAACATATAATTATGATTATATTTTACTGTGTTGACGGCACTATAATCATGAACAAATATATATGTTCTAAACTTAATAGAATTTATACATTAAACATAATTATGAAATAAATTATGTGAACCATGCAACATAAAATAATTTTTGATCTTATATTAATTAGTATAAATCTAATTATATTAAAATAAGATTTATTTAGAACACTAACCCAACCCTTCTTAGTTGTATATGAAATTTTTGCTCTGTGATGACTGATTACAGTTTCTTTTTAATGATATTATCATTTTGTTAAAAAATGCTTTATAAAAAGACCGGACAATAACGATAAAGCAAAATACTAAATAAAAAAAATGTATGACTGGAATTAATTATTTATAGCATATAATTATTATGAACAATAATAATACAAAGCACGAAAAAAAGCATATATCCAGATGATGAATCATGACGCTGCATGTGATCAGGGGCCAAGATTTGTCATAATTAATCCGAAATAGTTTGATTGAACAAATTTTATTTTAATTATTAACTATTTAAATATATTTATGAAAGCTGTCGTATATATTCCTAAAAAATAATTTCTTTATTTTCTTTGTGATTATTACATAACAAAAATACATTATGTCTTTTTCAATTTTTTGACATATCCCCATTTATATATATTGTTGTTAGGACTAATAGAAACAATTGTACATTTGGAAATTAATTAAATCATCATCATCTTATTAATTTAGCCATGTGCAAATAGTTGATCTCCACCGTTGATCTACCTATTTAAACAAATAATAGCACATACAAAGTTTTCATTTTTATAGAGAGATAGAGAAAGAGGTATAACATGGGATGTGACAAGGGATTCTCCAGCAGTTACATGCTATTGAAGCCAGAAGAAGTGAAGTTTTTTGATCTGATTAGAATCTTGTTCTCAAGTAACGTAGAGAAGAGAAAGTTTGTGGAGTTTTGTCCGGCAGATGGAGCGGCGGCGGCTGCGGCGGAGGAAGTGAATTTCCGGCGAAGATGGATGATTTTGGTATCCATATTGGCACAAAAGTTTCTTCTGTTTACATCTAGGCTATTGGTGTGGTTGGGTTCTGGTTTTGAGATGTGGCTTAACCTTGTCTCTCTTAATCAAAATGTGGCCCGCCTTATCCTCAATTTCTTTCAAGGTACCTAATTAATTACTCAACATTATTATGTATATAGATATAGATCAATCATCGATTTTAAATGTTCTATGAAATTTTCAAATGTTGTTAAAATGCTTTTTATATTATACAAGAATAATAAAATCTAGCTAAAAAGCTTCATCACTCCATCTGATCATAAACTATAAAGCCTCATGCATGAGCAAAAAATATTTTAGTACATTAATATTTCTCTTTTTCTAATTTCTTGTTCACACTTTATAAAACTTTTTATGTAGGTGGATCATTCTTATTTTATTGCATTTTATTCTTATTTTCCGTAGTTAGAGAAATTATATTTCAATTCTTTTTTATCTGATTAATTGCATATATACTTTATTTTTTAAATAAGTAAAATTTAAAATATATAATTAATTGTAAACACGAGTATATAATGAAAACATAGCATACATGCAACTAACCGTATAAATCTTATATTTTGGTACTTTGAATGAGTGAACCCCGATCTAAAATAATTAAAATATATTAAAAATATAATATTTAATAATATAGAAAAAAAAAAACCTAAAAATTAATGTATAGTATAAAATAAATGTTTAAAGTAAAATAAAAATAAATGCATCAAATCATTTAAAAAAAATGATTAAGGTGAAGGGGGTTTGAGAAATTAGGTGAGACCCAAGATTCGATTGACGGGATCTAGATATTACTAGGCTTTCTAGTCTCAATTAGACACTCATATTTGACACAGAGTGTTGCTGTAGATTAATTGTATTTGTATTATTTAATACAATATTATGTTTGACATTGAGACTTGTATTAATAATACGTTATATAAAATTATAATATTTTTATAATAAACTCGATCCTAAACTCAATCCCGATCTAGACCTGAACTCGGAGCCGTACTTGGACCCACACTTGAGATGTCTTGGATCTCGGACCTAAACCTCTGATCCTGAATTTTGGACCTTGAGCTTGGACTCGGAGTTTGGGTCCGAGGTTCGAGGTCCAAGACCGGGTCCAAAATCCAAGTTTACATCCAGGGTTTGGGTCTGAGGTCTGGGACCGGAGTTGACCTCAGACCTTTTATAATAATATTATAATACAAGTTAATACGTATTATTTATTATGTATTAAATAATATGATTCATATTGCATTAAAATATAAGGTTGTAATGATTACTACAATACAATACAATACAATATTTTATTTAAGTATAGTGCTATTTATTATTTAATACAATACTACTTAAGAACCCCAAATGTGCTAATCATCGAAACTAATTATTTAACGTAGCTGCTTAAGGCCCTAAGCCACATATCAGTTTCCATTTTTCTCTACAGATAAATATATATATATATATATATGATATTATTGGTGATGACAATTCGATCCTCACACACACAATGAACATTGTGAAGTAGTTGCCACTTACTGTTGGCGGTTGACAGTTAATTCCTAACTGTCTAGGTGTCATAGGAGTTAGTTAACTTCCTAACTAATTGTACCTAACTAACTGCCGAGTATATAAGGCATTAGTTAATCCTAGTTTAGTTAGCTTACTCTGAATCAAGACACTTGTATATATGTAAATATATTACTGATTCATTCAATAAGATTCATACAGTTTTACAACTTGTGTTGGTTGATTACTCTGTTTTCTGGTTTTGGTTACTGAGTTAGAGTTCTGTCCAAGAACTCAGGTTGCATGAGGCAACAAATCGAAGCTGCATTCCTAACAGTTTGGTATCAGAGCTGGACGGGTTCTTAGGCTTGATTCGAGAAAGGCCAAGCGTGACAAGACGTGAAGAACATCCAGGGAAATTATGGGAAGTGCTAAGTTCGACTTGGAGAAATTCACAGGGAAGAACGACTTCGGATTATGGAGGGTGAAGATGAGAGCATTACTGGTACAACAGGGAATTCAAGATGCTCTTCTTGGAGTTGAGAAGATCAGAGACAAGACTGAGAAAGAAAAGATCGAGATTATGGAGAAAGCACACAGTGCTATAATCTTGAGTCTTGGTGACAAAGTCTTGAGGGAAGTTTCAAAGGAAACTACAGCTGCTGGTCTTTGGACAAAACTCGAAGGTCTGTACATGACTAAATCCCTTGCAAATCGATTGTTCTTGAAACAAAAGTTGTATTCCTTCAAGATGCAACCTGGAAAGGGAATTGAAGATCATCTTGATGATTTCAATAAAATCATTCTTGATTTGGAAAATATTGATATCAGCATAGAGGATGAAGATCAAGCAATTATTGTTCTTAACTCACTTCCCATGGAAAGTTATGAACACTTCATAGATACTATGATGTATGGGAGAGATTCCTTGACTTTGGAAGAGGTTCAAAGTGCTCTTATGTCAAAGGAATTGAAAAGAAAATCTGAGTTAAGAGAAGAACAACCTGGAGAAGGATTGTTGATTGTTCGAGGAAGGACTGATCAAAGGGAAAACCAGTACAATCAAAACCAAAAGAAAGGAAAACAGAAAGGAAAGTACAAAAAGAAATGCTACATTTGTCACAAGACTACTCATTTTAAGAAAGACGTCCGAACTCAAGAACCTGAATATGAATCAAAGAAACAACTATCACCAAAAACATGGAAGTGCAGATGTTGTTGGTGTTTGGGATGACAGTGATGGATATGAAAGTGCAGGGGTGTTAGTTGTTACAAATGAAGACTCTGGAGTAGATTGGATCATTGATTCTGGTTGTTCATTTCATGTTTGTCCAAACAGAAATCAATTTTCCAACTACAGAAAGATTGATGGAGGAACAGTGAGATTGGGAGACAACAGATCCTGTGCTATAGTTGGAATTGGATCAGTAAAGGTTCAGTCATCAGGAGGAATCGAAAATGAGTTGTTACAAGTCAGACATGTACCAGAAATCAAGAAAAATCTCATTTCAGTGGCTATGCTAGACAAAGATGGATGCTCAATCAAGGTGGAAAATGGTGTTCTTAATGTCAAAAGAGATGAAAAGATCATCATGACAGGTGCTATAATGAATGGTGTTTACATCTTAAAAGGTAATTCTCCCTCAAATCTAATTTCTGTTGCTTCTAGAGAAATGCATAATTCCTTTACACTTTGGCATAAAAGACTTGGTCATGTAAGTAAAAAGGGATTAGAAGTTCTAAGCAATAGAGGTTTACTTGGAAAGAATGTAATCAAAGACTTAGATTTCTGTGAACAATGTGTCTATGGTAAATCTACTAAGATTAAGTTTGGAATTGGTTTACATAACACAAAATCTACTCTAGATTACATTCATTCAGATTTGTGGGGACCCTCAAGAACAATGTCTAGGGGAGGAGCTAGATATTTCTTGACTTTCATTGATGATCATTCTAGGTATGTTTGGGTTCATATACTCAAAAATAAGAATGATGCTTTCAATACCTTTAAAGATTGGAGAACTTTACTTGAAACACAAACTGGAAGAAAAATTAAGAAGTTAAGGACTGACAATGGCTTAGAGTTTTGTGCAGATGATTTCACTAACTTTTGCAGAAAGAATGGAATAGCAAGGCATAAAACTGTTCCTAGAAACCCTCAACAGAATGGTCTTGCTGAGAGAATGAACAGGACCATTCTGGAGAGAGTTAGATGCTTGCTAATTCAATCTGGTTTGCCAAAGGATTTCTGGGCAGAGGCAGTCATGACAGCTTGCCATTTAATCAATAGGTGTCCATCATCTGCAATAGATTTCAAGACACCAATTGAAGTGTGGACAGGGCATACTGCTAACTACAATCAATTGAAAACTTTTGGATGCATAGCATATGCCCATATCAGACTTGACAAGTTGGAACAAAGAGCCAGAAAGTGTGTTTTCTTGGGCTATCCAGAGGGTGTTAAGGGTTATAAGATGTGGAGCATTGAACCAGGAAATCATCAGAGATATTTTGTTAGTAGGGATGTTGTGTTTGATGAAAGTTCTGTTTACAAGGATACACTAAAACCTGCAACAAGATCTGAAAATGAAAGCTGTTCAGAGAGATCCAGATTTGAGGTGGAACTTGGTTCAAGTTCTCAACAACTAGATCATCAGTCTGAGATAGAAGATGATGATGAATCTGGAACACAGCTAGATGAACCAGTTGGTGAAATCGAAACAGATGCTGACACAGGGTTGCAGCATTACCAGTTGGCTAGGGATAGAGCCAAAAGAACTTCAAAGGCACCTACCAGATTTGGCTATGCAAGCATTGTTCACTTTGCTCTAAATGTTGCAGAGATGAGTGAGAATGAGCCAAAGTCTTACAAGGAAGCTATGAGTTGTTCAAATAGCAAGAAATGGGGCACTGCAATGGATAATGAAATGGATTCATTAGTGAAGAATAGGACATGGATTCTGGTAAGAAGACCAAAAGATGGGAGAATTATCAGTTGCAAATGGGTTTACAGGCATAAGGACATGATTCCAGGGTGTGACTCAGCCAGATTTAAGGCTAGATTGGTAGCAAGGGGATTTACACAAAGAGAGGGTATAGATTATACTGAGATATTCTCACCAGTGGTAAAGCACACATCAATTCGAATGTTATTAGCTTTGACAGCTATAGATGACTTAGAATTGGAACAAATGGATGTAAAAACAGCTTTCTTGCATGGAGAATTAGATGAGGAAATTCACATGAAGCAGCCAGAGGGTTATGAAGTAAAAGGGAAGGAAGACCATGTGTGCTTACTTAAGAAATCACTCTATGGTCTCAAGCAATCTCCTAGACAATGGTATAAAAGATTTGATGAATACATCACCAAATCTGGTTTTAAGAAAAGTGTTTATGATTGCTGTGTGTATGTCAAGAGTGCTGGTGTTAGATCTGTGGTGTTTCTTTTGCTATATGTGGATGATATGCTAATAGCAAGCAAAAGCAGTGAAGAAATTAAGAAGGTAAAGGGGTTACTAAGTTCTGAGTTTGATATGAAAGATCTTGGTCCAGCCAAGAAAATTCTTGGGATTGAAATACTAAGAGATAGAAATAATAAGAGCCTAATTCTATCTCAAAGTGATTACATCTCAAAGGTTTTGCATCGATTTGGGTTCTCTGATGCTAAACCTGTCAGTGCACCCTTGGCACAACATTTCAAACTATCACAAACTCAGTCACCTACCACAGATGAGGAGCAGAAACAGATGGAAACAATTCCATACACTAATCTAGTGGGAAGTTTAATGTACATTATGGTATGTACTAGGCCTGACCTTTGTCACAGCCTAAGTGTGATCAGTAGGTTCATGGGAAATCCAGGCCTTGAACACTGGAATGCAGTTAAATGGGTTATGAGATATCTCAGAGGAACATCAAGCATGGGACTCAAATACATGTCAGTGTCATCTAAGCAAGAAGTGCAGGGTTTTGTCGACTCTGATTATGCAGGAGACACAGACACTCGAAGGTCACAAACTGGCTACATCTTCACCTTAAATCAGTGTGCTATAAGCTGGAAAGCTAACCTGCAATCCATAGTTGCATTGTCAACTACTGAAGCAGAATATATTGCTTGTACAGAAGCAATAAAAGAAGCAATTTGGCTTAAAGGTTTGAGCAGAGAGATGAACATTGATCAAAGATGTATCACAGTTTCGTGTGATAGCCAAAGTGCTTTGCACTTAAGCAAGAACCAGATGTATCACGAGAGGACCAAACACATTGATGTTCGGCTACACTTCATCAGAGACATACTTGTAGAAGGCAAAGTAAGGCTTGAGAAGATAGCATCTGAGGATAATCCATCAGACATACTTACAAAGGTAGTGACTACAGCAAAGTTCAACAAATTTCGAGATCAACTTGGAATTTCAGAGCCTGCTTAATCACTACCGTGAAGCCAACTTTAAGTGACAACTAAGGTGGAAATCTGTGAAGTAGTTGCCACTTACTGTTGGCGGTTGACAGTTAATTCCTAACTGTCTAGGTGTCATAGGAGTTAGTTAACTTCCTAACTAATTGTACCTAACTAACTGCCGAGTATATAAGGCATTAGTTAATCCTAGTTTAGTTAGCTTACTCTTAATCAAGACACTTGTATATATGTAAATACATTTTTGATTCATTCAATAAGATTCATACAGTTTTACAACTTGTGTTGGTTGATTACTCTGTTTTTCTGGTTTTGGTTACTGAGTTAGAGTTCTGTCCAAGAACTCAGGTTGCATGAGGCAACAAATCGAAGCTGCATTCCTAACAAACATCCAAGAACAATAAGTAAAAACAAACTCCAATGTCAAATGAACACAAGAACTTAGCTGAAATAAATAGCTTTATTGCTCTGTGTCCAATCTGAATTTACAAGTAAGAGATTAAATTGTTCTAATTACACAGCTAAGGGTATTTATAGGCTTATACCCAAAAATAGAAACTCTTAACTTCTAACTGCTACTCATGTATAACAAACTAACTGTCAAATTAGTTTGTTCTTGATTTCTGAGATGGCACATTACAAAGTCACACAAATTTGACAGACTCTAATAATTATATACCACTAAAATTTACTCTCTTTTTTTGACATTAGGAGAGTAATGTATTTGAACTTGGAATCTCTTTTTTGAAAGAAAAAGTGTGAATCACTAAATGAGATTATTTCACTCATTAATTCGCCAAAAATTTTACTTTTGAATTTGGATCTTTAATCAACTAGTCTCTTTCAATTTTCCTGTATTGTTTTCTTTTACATATATAAGTCAAAAGCAAAGTAGGCCACCAATATAAACTCAATAATAATGCCCACAATATTTATACTTGTGTTAAAAACGAATGAAAACTCCAGAAGAAAACAATGTATGTAAGCTTTTTTATCCATATTTTAATTTGTACCATATTGGTTTTAATTAACTATTTTAATTACCTAACGCTACCATAATATATGCATTCTTCTTTTTAAAAAAATGTAATGAAGAAAACAAAAATGATTATGTTGTGAATTGTGGAATTAATTTGGACAGGGAAAGTGGTAAAGCCAGATAAAACATCAGAAATGTTCGTGTCGTTTATTGGAAATTTGGACAAGAGAATGGATCTAGACACCAACATCAAATTTGGGGACCCCAGATATTATGGGTCACTCTCTATGATGGCCTCTAAGGCATCCTATGAAAACACTGCTTACATTCAAAATATAGTCAACCATCATTGGAAGGTATATTTTTTATCACTTAACTTTAAGACCATTGCTATCGGACACTAGTGGTGTCTAACACTCTTATGACGTGTCGCTTTACGATTGGCTAACGATACTCCCTAAAAGTTATTATATTAAAATGGACCCGATACTAAATTAGACCAATAGATATATTGACACGTAGGAGACTACTGGCGCCTTTAACATTTCTGTAACTTTAATTAATCATCATTAAACTTAATTAATTTTTTGTGCATGTGTTCTCAGATGGAGTGCTTAGGAACCTACGACTTTTGGAACGGTAATTAAAGAAATAAAATATAAATGAATTTTACGATCATATATAGATATATGAATAATTGGAAATATATAATTTAATGTTTGGGTTTTTTGTCCCTTAGAATATCTAGAAAAGCCATCCACACAAGCCTTCTTACTTCGAGACAAGGGAAACGACCATGAAACGATTGTCGTTGCATTTAGAGGAACTGAACCATTCGATGCTGAAGATTGGTGTTCTGACTTCGACATTTCTTGGTACGAGCTTTCTAAAGTTGGCAAAATCCATGGTGGGTTTATGAAAGCTTTGGGCCTACAAAAGAACCTGGGCTGGCCCAAAGATATTCAGGCCCAAAACGACACCGATTTGGACAGGGAGCAGCAGAACCGCCCGGCTACTGCTTACTATGCCATTAGGGATAAACTAAGGGAGTTGTTGAGTAAAAACGACAAAGCAAATTTCATATTGACAGGGCATAGTCTTGGTGGTGCCCTAGCTATTCTTTTTCCAACTGTTTTGGTATTACATGAGGATGATTTTTTGTTGGAGAGATTGGAGGGTGTTTACACTTTTGGGCAACCTAGGGTTGGAGATGGGCAATTTGGGGAATTCATGACCAAAAAATTGAGAGAGCATAAGATAAAGTATTTTAGATTTGTTTATGGTAATGACATGGTTCCTAGGTTGCCTTATGATGACAAGGATCTCTTGTTCAAGCATTTTGGCACTTGCTTCTACTTCAACCGCCACTACCATGGAAAGGTAAATAACTAACTTATATTAATCTCATTAATATTAATTTCGAGTAATAAGTCAAAAAATATAAACATTTTCTTTAATGAAATAATTGGTAACATGACATTTTTTTTTTTTTGAAAAAATAAAAAAAAAAAATCAGGTGAACCGATAAAATAACTTTAAAAAAGAGATCTATTTGTCAAAACAAAAAGAATATATAAATTATTTTGTTAAATATTCTCATAAGTGTATGTGTATCCCACAAGATATTGACAAAAGAATTAGCATAATTAGCTAGTGTTTGTGTGATTAAACATATATGATAAATATTACTGCAGATAGTGGAAGAAGAACCAAACAAGAATTATTTTTCACCCCTAGGGGCAGTACCAATGATGATGAATGCATTTTGTGAGTTGGTAAGAAGCTTCACTATTCCAAGAAAAAAGGGAAAAGAGTACAAAGAAGGGAACTTCTTAAGATTGTTTAGGATCATTGGTTTGGTAATGCCAGGCATACCAGCTCATAGTCCACAAGATTATGTTAATGCCACACGATTAGGATCCTCGAATATCTTCCAACAACACCCTCCTCATCATCCTCCTTCCCCTGAAATTGTATAGATTATTAGAATATACTATTTATATATATATATATATAACTCTGATTATGTTAATATTACTACATACTTTTGTTCTTAATTGAACTTAATTTTGATATGCATATGTTTTGTCTTGTGCTCGATAAAAAAATATTAGTATACTGGTTTGGTAACATTATTTGTTGTCCTTCAGGATTGCACTAATCAACAACCTAGAAATAATTATACATAATAGTTTATAACATTATAAAAAGATAATTAAAAGAAATATATCACCAACAAGATTTAGAAACTCCTTAATATAAGTGTTCAAATAGAACTTAAATTCTGTGTGAAAGTTGATATATAATATAAGAAAGATTTCAAGGGATATCATTTTTGTTTTTATTTATTTATTTGTTTTGCCGAGATACTTTAACGTCGTCCATGACAGCGTCCTGATCATGAGTGGTGGGCTTAGTGACGGCATTTGAAGTAGCCACCATTGTTACAGATACAATTTGGCTTAAAGTCTTTCCTCAACTCTTAATAAAAATATCAAATTATTTGCCGAGATTTTTGAAAAATCAATATATTAGAGTAAGAACTAATAAAATGAATCAAATAGATGAAAAAGAAGATGGATATTTTTACGTAGTTTAGGTATTAATGAACGCTAGTCCATAAGTCATTTATATTGAGCTGAAAAGCCTTGAAGTATTTCACAAAAGTTGTTAACAAGCTTAAGAACCCTAGCTCTTTGCTATAGTATTTACACTATGAATTTTTCGACCTTTTGTATGAGGGCAAACGTAGTATTTATAGACTAAGATCCAGGTACGAGCATGCTCATGATCTGCTAGGGTTTGCATGTAAACCTGACCCACTAATAAAGTAAATACATAAAATACATTGACTTTGGGCCCATGGATTGAGGCCCAGGCCGTGGGGCTGTTATGCTTGGTACGACAGGGAACCACTTGAGGTCGGCAAGTATCGTGTGTGAGCCACCTTTGCATAATGTAGTGTCAGAATAATGGTCGTAGGGCAAAAGGGAAGTTAGGGATATTCATTTTGGTGGTATGCGCATTCTTAGGTTTGACATAAGGGAAAACCCCCTGATACATTTTGTGTGAGAGGATCTCCATGTAAGTTTCAACCTGACTTCTGAGGTGTCTCTTGGAAAGCCTACCAAATGTATCTCGGGTACCTATCTGGGGGGTCTTGATTGATTCTTTTTACTTGGGCGAGGTGTCCTTCCAAATCTGGAGACATCTAATTCTAGATATAGATATCCTGCATGAGAGTTGGTTTTGAGGCCAATATCTCCGTGTAGTCCCGACCCAGTATCTCGTAGGGCTGTTAAGCAGGCCTTGATCAATTAATCTTGGATTGGGGTATGCCACGTGTTTAGTTTTCAAAAACATGGATTACAATCATATTAAAAAAAAATAGATTATAATATTTACAAAGGCTGAAAATATAGATATTCATACCGGTTGAACTTGAATAAATAGTAAAAATATACGTTATTTATTTATTTTATGTAAACATTCTTAGGGATTATCTCAAAAAAATACAAGACTTTAAAATTTGGTATATGAAAATATGCGATTACTATTAATTCAATTTTAAGAAAATTATTAAGTAAGATGATTTTTTTTCAAAAGAAATGAGGATGATTTTTTTTAAAATAAAAATAAAAATAGTCTTATTAAAACCTCAAGAGTAAACTCCATATGAAATATGTTATGAGAAAAAAGAGTGTCATGAAATATCATTAATCATAAATGTCTACATGAATAGGCATAGATACAAGAGGGTAGCCAAACCACCAGACACAATGATCATTCATAGAAAGACCTAACTTTGCTAAAAAGTGTGCAACACTATTAGCAAGCCTGCGACATTTAAGTAAAAGAAAGATCATAAAAATAATTACAAAACACTATCTGATAATGCAACCAAGATGAGAATGATCCACTAAATGACTATTAATAACATTGATATACACCAGTCTAATTCAACCCCTCACTTAAGAATAGCCAAGTCTAGAGCATAAACCCAACCTATTGTAGAGATAAAGAGCCTTTGCCACAACAGTAGATATAGAGCGTTGAAATACCAACTAGCAGGAAATTTGATGACAATTCCCAGTAGAGCCACAAATTGAAGAGGCTAATTAGTAATTTTTTCTCCCGAACTTTGACATATACCAAATTATGCTCTCTGAACTTTTTTGGCTGTTAAAAATTCCCTATGAAATATTGAGATTGTTAAATTTAAGGACTTTTGTCTAATTTTATTCAATTTTAATGTTTCAGTGATTGTTTATGTACTAAACCATGCTCCACAGACTTTAATATCTACAAAATCATTCCCCTCAAACTTTAATATGTACTAAATCATGCTCCTGAACTTTCATTAATGTTAGAATTTTTTTACTAAAATTAGATAAAAGTCCTTATAAATCTAACAATCTTAATAGTTCAGAGGGAATTTTTAACGGCCAAAAAAGTTCAGGAGGCGTGATTTAGTACATGTCAAAGTTCGGGAGGAAAAATTGCTAATTAGTTGATGGAAGCATCATGTTAAGCTTTAAATAACCCTATCGGGCTTTGCCCAAGTTGTACATTCTCGTTGAACCTGTCCAACACGGACAACAAGGAGAAAATTAAGATTTTATGGCTTCTTTATAAAGTGTGCAAAAATTATGGATTTTCTTTCTAAAATAAGCAATTATTTATGATTTTTTTTTTATTGAAATTGTTAAGATGAGTTTTAATTTTTCATGTTTTTGTACAAAATTTAGTTGAAGCCATGTTTTTTTTTATATATAAATTATATTTTTAAAGTTACTTATATTTCTCCATAAATGTTAATTTTTTTTAAAAAATAGTAAGTTTTGGAAAAAGTAATGTAAAAGCCACATAATTAATAATTCTCTTTTTTCTTTTAAATACCATTAAAAAATGTGAAAAAGTAAGTTTTATTTAATGTGTGCAAATATATGACTTTTTTTTTAAAAAAAAAAAATTATTTTATGAAAAAAGAAACAGTATAAAGTAATTAGTTACCTTCAAAAAGTCATTGGTTACCTAAGGGATTACCCTAAACTATTTTTCTTTTTTGGGCTATTTACAAAAATATGGGAAAATGAATATAAGTTTTGATATATATGGCATAAAAACTTAATTACACTAAATATGGCATTTTTTAAAAAAAACTTACAAATATGGGAAAAAATCATGGGAAATGCCATAAAAAACTTTAAATTTGTGTTTTTTTTTTTATTTGTTTTTCCTATTTTAAAAAAATAAAACACTAAAATAAATAAAAAATGATCTGAAGATGTTTTTTTTAACAGAAATTAAACCTGTTTTTTTTTTATTGGAACTACTGTTTGATTTTTTTTTCTTTTTTTGGTTAAAAACTAATTATTTCATTAAAAGTAGTAGAAAAATAAACCAGTTTCATCAACATTATCTTGAAAAAAAATAATATAAAAAATTATAATCTAAAAAAAATACAAACTTTAAAAATCAGTTTCATCAACATTGAAATAAACTAATAATTTTATTAAAAGAATAAAAAAATAGTTTCATCAACAAGATAATGTAAAAAATTATAATCTAAAAATGATACTAACTTTAAAAATTAGTTTCATCAATATTAAAAAAAACTAATTATTTCATTAAAAGAGGGCAAAAAAAAAAACATTTTCATCAATAACACAATGAAAAATACACAATGCCTAATAACTAAATTTTTACAAACGATACAAAATTTAAAAACCAGTTTCGAACATATAAATTTTATATCAATACCTAATAACCAAACTTCTGAATTCATTCTTTATTTTAGCATTTAATTTTTTATTTGCTTGCTAAAAATCAAAGTTGATTTAAGCATACAATATGCAGCAAATATAACACAGAGACTCAGAAATTAAAATCGAAGAGAAAAAAAGAAACAAAGAAAATTAAAGAGAAAAAATGCAATAAAAGTATAAAAGAATAACAAAAAAAATAGTGGAATGTGAGAAACCAGTTACTAAAATAACCAAAATAAAAATAAACAAATAAAAACCAGTTTCCTGAAATAATAAAAAAAAATGAAACTTAAAGCTCAATTATGAACAACAATAAAAAAAACCAGTTATGAAAACTAGTTACTTTAAAAAAACCAGTTATGAAAATAATAAAATAATATGTGTGTCAGAAACTGATTATTTAAAATAAAACAACAATTGTTGTTCAAAAATTATACAATAATAAAACTAATTTTATACAAACTAAAAAATATACAATAATATCATAAAAATGGAGCAGCTCCGTTGCAGAACAGTTAAAACCTGTGAAACCAGTTTTGACGCTATAAAAAATCATAAAAATTAATAAATTTTAAATAATAAAATTAACTGAAACCAGTTTCATCAGACAATCAAATGAAAAATGAAAAAAGAAAAACACACAAAAATACAAAAATAAATACTAATCACAAATATAATCAAAACAACACACAATATATAAGAATAATCTAAAAACAAAATAGAAGTGTGAAAACCAGTTTGGAACCTAAAAACAAAACAATAAAAAAAATTATACATTAATACCATAAAAATGTTGCAACTTCATTACAAAACCTTTAAAACCTGTGAACCTAGTTTCGAACTTGTGAAACCTGTTAAATAAGTTTCGAACTTATAAATTGTGAAACCAGCTTCGATCTTATGGAAAATCATAACAAAATCTGTGAAACTATAACAAAACTTGTGAACTCATACAAAATCATAACAAAACCTGTAAAACCAGTTTCTACCATATAAAAAAATAATAAGACTAATTTAAAATAAGAAATAGACAAAACACTACAAAGAATGGAACAACCCCATTACATCAAAACAAAAAAACTAGTTTCGTAAAGTGAACAAATTAAAAATTTATATACAAAAATCTGATATTGAAAAACCAGTTACGATTATCAGATAGTGAAAAATCTGACATTGAAAAACCAGTTACGATTATCAGATAGTGAAAAATCTGACATTGAAAAACCAGTTACGATTATTAGATAGTGAAAAATCTAACATTGAAAAACCAGTTACATAAACTAGTTACGATTATCGGATATGAAACTTCAAAACATAGCAAAAGGGAGCAAGGATAAAAATGGAGTTATGTGGGTAATATACATGGTATGTTAACTAGTTTTTTAACTAGTCATCCCTTCAAAAGAAAAAAAAACAAAAATAGTATAAATTTAAAAACATTTACAAAATTAAAGCATAACAAAATGACTAATCCTATGCTGGGTCCGCCGGTGGTAATTAGTCAATGTTAAGATAGTGTCATTACCTTTGGGGCCATAATAAGTGACTGTGCAGGACGTCAAATAAGATTTTCTCTTAATGAATTTCCTCTCTTGCACACAAACTCATTTCACTACTACCATTACTTACATTCAGGTTACCAAATTCAAACTTTCTTATTAGCTTAATTGTCAGACAGAGTCTCTTTGCACCACCCTAATGTCCTAAGATTTTCATATTCTTTTACTTTATTCTACAGATTGTTCATGCCTACCATAGATTCAATATCTACCATAAAAGATATATACTACATTAAAAAATATCCTGACAGAGAAACACCATCACTTCAAAAACTCAATTAGCAAAATACTGAATTAAGTAAATGTGGAAATTAAGTACCTTTAGTTCAGAATTTTTAAAAGCAAAATGGTATGAATTGTCAATTCCTGTAAAATCAAAACAAGACATAATAGAGTATGAATCAAAATACATCAAATTACATATATACCTGAAATAGCCCACAGAGCATAATTGTTAAGCTTAGTACAATCTGCAACTTTCAAAGAACTCAAACACTTAAAAGCTCCAAGTTATCCATTCTCCATCGACATAATTTTGATCTCTGAGATCAACTTTCTCCACAGTTTTCTTAAAAATTTTGAGTAAAAAAATAGAAACTTATATCAAAATTCATACCTTTAAACTTTGATAATAGATCAAAATACAATCGAAAATGACATCTAGGTCTGATTAAAAAAAAATGAGAAAAATGAGATTATTTTGTTCTTCATACTCGAGTGACGAAGGGTAGAGGAGACGACGAGAGAGAAGACGTGAAGAAGAGCTTCGGCTAGGTGAGAAGGTAGGCATTTGAGAGTTCGTTTTTGCTTCCGCCATTAACCCATGCTGTGTGTTCTCTCACAAGTTGTAGCTGTGCAAAGTTTGACTAGTTAGGTCTCTTCTTCCATTGCCATTGCTTTGCTTTGCTTGCTTCTCAAGATCTGTACGAAGAGAATTGATGCCCTCTGCCATCGAGTATAAAGAGAGAGAGGTGTGGACGGCGGTGGAGCTTTGGCTGGGGCTGCTGTTGGAGGGTGGCGATTAGGGTGAAGCTGAACAGAGAAGGAGACCCTCCTTTTATTCTAGTTTTTCTAATAGATATGGTTTTTGAAAGTAAATATATAAAAAATATGGTATAATTTAAACCATATAAAAGTTAAAAATAAAAAAATGCCATATAATGTGGTCAAAGTTAAAATTGCCATATTTAAGTAAAATATTTTCAAAAACCCATATTATATGTAATTTTCACTTCTTTTTTTCATATTTTTAAATTCATGTTCTTTTTTAAAAAAATTCCCCTTCAAAAATATAAAAATGGGCCAAAGTCCAAGAAAGTTTGGGCTGAGTAAGTGAGCATTGGGTTTGTGGAAGAGGCCCACGAGAGACTCGGCCGAAGGGGCCGAAGCCGAACCAAGCAGAGAAAGCGGAGACCCACCAAAAAAAAAAAAACAACAGAGAAAGCGGAGTAAGTTGGGGAAGAAGGAAAATTGTTATTACTAGAATTGAAGAGTAGGAAAATAGAGAGACGAGCCATTTATGGGGGTTTGATTTGAAGAGATAAGATTCCAGGAAGGAAAATCAAGGTCAGTGAGCAGCGAGTATATTCCACAATTTTGTTTTATTGTTTTTTGTTTCTAATCGGATTTTTGTTTGAGCTTCTTCGCATCCAAAAAGAAAAAAGAAAAAAAATGGTGAGTTTGATTTGGTATTTGACGATTGTGTGTGAGAAAGAGGTGTTCTTATTATGTGCAGGGAGCGAGTGTGTGAGATTTAGCGAGCGAGCGAGCGAGAGAGAGAGAGGGTGTGGTTAGAGCGCGAGCGCTGTCTGTCTGTGAGAGCTTTCTGGGTTTTTGAGTGTTAGGGTTTCTCCCTGGTTTTTCTTTGACCATCTTCTCATGGAGCGCAAGCTTGTGGTAAGTTTTTCTGTAAATAATTCCGTAATTTCTCTTGTTGGATATTCAAGTTTGAAAATTTTCGAATTGTTTCTTTTTCGTTATTGTTGTTTGATTTAAAACTGGATTTTAGGTTCTGGGTATTCCGTGGGACGTTGAAACGGATGGATTGAGAGAGTATATGAGAAAGTTTGGAGAATTGGAAGATTGTATTGTCATGAAGGTTAGCTATGTCCCTTATTTTATATTAAAAAAATGGCTTTATCAGTGTGATATTTGATTTTTTTTTTCTTTATGTTCCTAGGAGCGTTCAACTGGTCGTTCTCGTGGATTTGGGTATGTGACATTTGTGTCAGAAGAAGATGCTAAGGTGGGTGATTTTTAAATTTGGACAATTTTTGATAGTTGATTTCAAATTGTTGTATGTGCGGATTTCGGTTAATAGTGCTTGGAATATTCTGTCTTCGTATTTATCACTATAGTCACTTCTTGATTCTATTGGAGAAATTTACCAAACTAACAACATGTGAAATAACAACTTCGAATTTACACAAATTTCGGATGGAAGAACAATCCTGAAGGTCGTTTCGCTTTATTTTGGTTTTGAAAGATTAGTTCCCAATGTTCAGCAAAAAAGAAACATTAGTTCCCTAGTGAAAATATTATATAGTCTACTTTTACATAACACTTTCTCTATTAGTTGATATTTTGTGTCTTGGGTCTACTTTCAGAGTGCTTTATCAGGGGAGCACTTCCTTGGGAGCAGAATGCTTGAGATTAAAGTCGCAACTCCAAAGGTTTTATATAACTCATAATGCTTTAATTTTCGTTTAGAATGCTAAGTATGGACATATGTAGTATTAAAGCGTCTATGAAAGAGGGTTGTTGTGTTTTCTTTTTTCAGGAAGAAATGAGAGCACCTGCAAAAAAAGTGACCAGAATTTTTGTGGCAAGGATTCCACAATCAGTGTCAAAAGCTACTTTTCAGAGGTAATTTGTGTTTCATTTTTTGTAAGCGTTTATATTTTCTCTAATCAATTGATGAACCAGGATGTGGAAGTACATGATATATTGTTTTTTCTTTTTGCAGTCATTTTGAGAAATATGGTGAGATAACTGACTTATACATGCCAAAGGTGCCCTTTCTTTCCTCTCATGTAATTACATTTGGAGAATTAGCTTTAGAAAATGTAATTGAGTAGATGTGTTGATTATGTGTGTACATACAGCTTGATAAAAACATTCCTAACTGACATAGGCTGGTTGTACAATCTTTGTACACCTTTTTCTGTTTGTACTATTCTTTTCAGTAATATTACATGTAGCGGTGCCTTACTGACATAGGCTCATTGGTTGCTTGTAAACTTTCTAAGGCTTGTAATGCTGTGTTTAACTTTTGTAAATGTTGTTCAGGATCAAGGCTCGGCTACACATCGTGGAATTGGGTTTATCACCTTTGCGAATGCAGGTCTGGCCATTCATTTCATGTTTATGGTGAATTTACAGCTTCTGCAATATAGAAAAAAATATCTTGCATTTTGCTGTAATTATATAGTATGAACTTTGTGGTATTTTTATTGCCTATCCTGTTTTTCAATTATTTAAAGTTATTGCATTCAGAAACAGAAGCACGATCATTTTTAATTTCGATTATTAATATTAAGGAAGTATATGTTGATCTTAATTATTGCAGAGTCTGTTGATAATTTGATGGCTGACACTCATGAGTTGGGAGGTTCAACTGTAGTTGTTGATCGAGCAACTCCTAAGGTAGGTCTGGTGATAGAAAGTAATTTTTCAGAACATTTTCTCACTCCTGCTTTTTATATATATAAACAAGAATAATTCTTATATGAAAAACTATTTAATTTAAGAAATATTATGTCATGTTATCAGGAAGATGACTTTAGGCCACCACCAGTAAGCAGAGTACCACAGGGTGGATATGGCGCATATAATGCATATATTTCTGCAGCAACTAGATATGCAGCGCTCGGTGCTCCTACCTTATATGATCATCCGGGACCTATGTATGGAAGTAAGTGCCGCTGCAGCGAATCTGTAATTTATGCTGGTAAAAATGATTCATGAAATCAATTCTTTCTTTGTCCTGTTTGATTAGGAGGTGAATCTACTCGAGGAGTGGGAAAGAAAATCTTTGTTGGTAGGCTACCTCCAGAGGCATCTATTGAAGACCTTCGGCAATACTTTGGAAGATTTGGCCGTATAATGGATGTCTATGTTCCCAGGGTGAGATAGCATGTATCTTCAGTTAGTGTAGAAATAAAACTCTTAATTAGGTAACTAATAAAATATTGTCTAATATTAGGACCCCAAAAGAAGTGGCCACAGAGGTTTTGGTTTTGTAACATTTGCTGAAGATGGTGTCGCAGAACGTGTGGCACGGAGGTCTCATGAGATATGTGGACAACAGGTATGACTTGAATTTATTTGTGCTATATCTGTCTAAATGATGTTTAATTGCTAACTGTTGAGGCCCAACCCATTTGTAGTAGGTTTTCATGACATCCTTCTAAACTATCATTTAATAATTTTTTTTTTCGTTTTGACTGTCATGCCATGACATCTAAATATGTCTCGTCAACAGTGCTTTCGATTCCAAACAGATATATTGAGACTTAATTTTCCCCAATATGGTCCGGGGGATACTGAGTATCTATTTGGATTAGCCAGATTCTTTCCGGTCGCCTAGTGCCAATTTGATTTACTTAGTTTATGGCTTTAGCTCATTGGCCTCTCCTTACTCCATTTCATTGGGAGCGGGCTTTTGGTACATTGTATTTCTATCATTTCTGTGATGCCTAGCAATTTTATATTCTCATCACTAATTAATTCATTATCATTTATATGATAATTGGGACAATCTTTTCAAGAGGACACGTGTGAAATCTGTGTGACCTTGATGATTTTCAAAAGCCTCAAGAACTCTTCCAAGTTTCAGGTTAAACTATGTTCTGTGCTTAGGAATTGTGTTGTTGCTCTACGAAAACAAGAATACTAATCATTTCTATCTGTTACTTGGGTAACATTTTGTTTTTAATTATTATTCTCTCAAGTTAAAGTTCCTTGTCAGTTTAGGATGTTTGTAAGTTTGTTGATTCTTTTATATTTAGGGTTTAGTTTACTCTGTGTCTGTGCTACTTCTAATTGGCTTTGAAATTCTCGCCTCTGAAGTTGCTATGCAATGCCTGTGAGTTGCAACTAAAATGTAGGTTGCTGACCTAACTTGTGTTACTTTTATTTTTGCTTTTACATTTTAGGTTGCAATAGATACGGCCACACCTCTTGACGATGCTGGCCCTAGTGGAAATTACATGATGAACAGTGCAGAAACCTTTGGGGGATATCCCGGTCCAATGCGTGGCGGCTACGGCAGGATGTATGGAAGTCTAGACTTTGATGACGTGAGTGTTATACTATTATGGCTGAGCTTGAGAATTAGTTTTCATTGTGTTCTGTTTGTTACTTTTGAAATGAACTAGTATTGATTTTCAAGGACATGACTAGTCCATCTTATTTATTAAACGGTGTGTTGTTGTTTTGCAGTGGGGTGGTTACGGAATGGGGAGCGGGAGACCGTCCAGAGCAGATTGGAGGTACAGGCCATACTAAAGGATTGTTGGGGATTTTTCTTCAGGCTATATAATAAAGTAATGTCATAGTCAATTTGTTTATTTCCTAAATCGGTATACTGCTATTAGTTCCATGGAGATTTTAGTTGGGGTTGAATGTTGATCGACTTGTGTAAAAGTGCTTTGAAAGCTCTATTTGTGGTCGTGGATAAGATATTTTAGCATGAAAGAAATTTAGTTTTTATTCCAAAGCTTTACAAATCAATCGCTTGTATGATTCATCATTTAGATGTTTACTTATGTATTTAACTGTTGTCTATTCAATCCGACCAGCTCTTTTGCAATGTATAAAAAGCAATGTCGTGGTCTTTATAAATTGCAAAACAAAAGGCTTATTTTTGTTTCAATACAACCATTTGAACTTTGAGGAGCTCCCTAACTCTTAACAAACCCACTATTCTATTTCACCTGTTGCATCAAATCAAATCACATTCAACAAGAAGAATAAAAATAAGCTAGTTCAATCAAACAATAATTCAGCTTCAACCTTCAAGGGGGAAAAACAAAAGTGGAGCTAGGAAGCACGGCAGCTAAAGAAGCGACCTAGTGATCCCACCCTCATCTGTTTTCGTAAGCAGAAGAACTTGCGTGGAGTCTTCAGAACCTCGTGGCTATGGCTATGGCTACGGCTGTGGCTTTCGTCGGCAGACAAGTTGGTTCTCATTTGGTGTGCTCTATACTGTGCTGTTCTCAGCTTGTCTATGATCTTATCCATTGTAGCTGACCTCTTCTTTTCTAGTTTCACCTGAAAATGAAGTGAATGTGATAAGGCTATAGACGAGTACTTGAGTAGAAAATAATAAAAATATGATTTTTAAGCTCGACCTCAAGTTTTCTAATTTCAGCTTCTGCTTTTGCCTTCTGTAAATTCTCCCACGCAATGATTTTGGCTTCCTCTCTTTGCCATCTGCATATCCCCACACACCACATTTATGATGAACTCTTTTTGTATGTTCCAAAAGTGAAAGTACATAAATGAAAATGGAGAATTGAAAAGAGAGAAGAATAATGTACTTTGAGTTGTCCATGGCAGACTCTGAAACATCAAAAGAAGAAGCCGAAACTGGCAAAGCATTTTCAGTGAGGTCATTATTACTATTATTATTAACACCAAGCTTGTCTTTCTTACTGATTCTTATTCCACGTTTCTTTGACCACCGAATCATGGTGGCTCGTTTGTCAACCTCAACATCTTTGACTTCTAATTTACCAGAATGAGAACGAGAACGAGAGTGAGAGTGATCCTCACTTTGTTGCTCCATTATAGAAAGTAGAGCTGGTGGAGAGGAACTAAGCGACAACCTCCCAACCTCCATAGATGAACGACCACTCTCCTTATTAGGAGGAGGAGGAGGACTCATTTGGTTCGCCATTTCTCGTTTCGAAACGTCCCTAGAAACCAAGGCTTCCTCCCCATCTTTCTATCAAAAAAGGAAAAAAAAAATCAGATCAAAATCAAATTTTGCCGAGACCCTTTTGAGCCAATATGAAAAACAAGACAAAGATTGTACCTTTGGAGATGGGTTTGAATTAGAATTATTAGTACTGTTCTCTCCTAATTCTGGCCAAAGGGGAACACTTTCCAATCTAGAGGCCTGTCCCTGTCCCTGTCCTAATCCTACACCAACACCACCACTGAACACACTTTCTGCTCCCAAAACACCAGTAGAAAAAGGCGAACTACCCGCCGCCGCGGCCGCAGTCGCAAAGCTCCTCAAACTGCCTCCACCGCGGCCTTCCAACACTGCAGCCGGAGAATGGTTTGAGTAGTACGAAGTTGCAGGGTGAACAATTGGGCCACTTTTAGACTTTGGCCTCTTCTGATAATAATAATTGTTGTTATTATTATTACTATTATGATTCAAGCAATTGTGACTACTGCTACTACTAGTCACCCCCCCTTGTCCAAAAACAGGGCTACAAATCCACCTCTCTGCATCTTCCCATTTAGAGGGAAGTGTTCTTCCACTGTTGAAACTCATTAAAGCAGCAGTTGATGACGATGAACCAATCTGCAAACCACCTCCGATTGGAGGTAATCTCTCTGAGGCCCAACCCTTTTGACAATTTCCTGTATTTCCACGGTATTGTGGAGCTCCTGGGCTTGGATATGTACCTAGATCATGGGAAACAGAGCGTTTTTTCATGCCTTTTTATTATGTTTGTATCTTCTTCTCTCTTCTAAATAACTCCACCACTTCAAGTAGTTTTTTTTTTCCCTTGAGGTGTTAATAATAAAAATATATATAAATATATTTATATATAAATAAGTATATCTTTGTACTACTAGTACCACGTGTATATTAATTATTATTTCACTTTCAGTGTCAAAATCTGTTCTTGGAAGCTTATTTCACTCGTTTTCCCCTCTCTTAATCTTATATATATACAGCTGTAATTTTGTTAGAATTTGGTCTAGCCAAATATATAGAATATATATGTATACGTATATAGTTATATAAGTTTAAGTATGTCACTTTGATTGAATTGGACCACTCAGAAGGATCATTAAGGTGTTTTAGCTTAGTTGTGCTTGCTGCCAAATTTTAAATATCAAACAGAAGATTTTTTTTGGAACTTAATGAAGAAGACAAATTATAAACCATTTTACCTTTCAACCATATTTGTTTCTACATAATTTTCTGTTCCTATTAACTGTTTGTACTTTGTTATTATTTAATTACTGTTATTTTCATCAACAAAAAAGTAAATAAATAGAAATAATTTAGATAAATGAATATAAAAAATGTGGCTTGGATTAGTCAAGGGTTCAGACTTCAGAGTTCAGTGTTCAGACCTTTTAATTCGTACAGCTCAATATTTGGCTTAGGTTATCCCAAATCAATGTTTTGCTTTTTTTTAACCTTTGAACGGTAGAAAAATACTTTTTTTTTTCACTGATCACAAAATAGTGATAATGGTAGATAGTATAGTAGATATATTAACAGAGTGGAGTTATGCGACAGTTATGGTACACGTGCACACATGCATATACAATAAACTAGGTGTACTTCTTTCTTCTTTTTGGGTGGAGTTAATTGACAATTACTATTCATGAAATTAGGTTGTATAAACATAAAACCTTAAGTATGGTGTTTCTGATTACTGTTTAAGACTTAATGTTAGCTGTAGAGTCATGTGATTTTCTTGAATGTTATAGATATAACTAGGGCTGCACATCATACAGGTTTCACCGAGTTTAGGTTTTTTTCGGGTGTTTTTACTAAACATCATCCCAAACTTGCTCGTTTTGTGGCCAAGTTTTTTGGGCTTAGGTGCGAGTGTGGGCGTGTTCGGGCGGGTAGAGACAGGTGAAACTAAAAACGATATTGATAAATTAAAAAAAAAACTCATATTAAAATCTCAAACTCAAAACACCATTCTAGATCCAGTTGAAACCATTATAGGAAGAGACTGTTGGACCACAGGTAGGGTCGAACTTCAAGGATGACCTAAATTGAAAGAGAGAGAAGCAGAAGATGAAAGAATTAGAGAGAAAGAGAGTTGAAGGAGAAAATGAAACAAGAAAAAAGAAAAACCTTGTTGCTCTTGCTGATGTGTTCGTGGGTGGTTGGTGTGTGTTGTCTTGCTGCATAGGGTCTGGCCGGAGGCGTGTGTGCATGGTGGCCGAAGGCGTTTGGTGTGGGTTAGGGGGGCTTCGGGGGTTAGGGCAAAAGAGAAGAGCTTATTCGGGAGTTAGGTAGGAAAGAAAGAAAGGGGTTTCTTTTTTTTTTTGAGTGTAGCGTAATGGTTTTTACAATCATATATTAGCTTAATAGCTTAAAGGTCCTGGGTTCGAACCCATGACCTCTCCCTTTTTCCCATCCCTCCCTCACCACTAAGCTAGCCTTAGTGGCTTGAAAGAAAGAGGGTTGGAGTTTTAGGATTTTTTTTCTTTTAATTTCAGCATATAAGTATAAAAGTTAAAGTATTTCTTTTATTATTTTATCAGGGTACCGAGTTATACCCGAACCTGAGTAGAGGCACTACTAAGAAAATGGGATTTCCTGGCTATTAAAAATAATCTGTTATATTATTATCGCCAGTCTCTATGACTAATGCCTATTCGACCGATGTAGAATTTGGTGGAATAATATCAATGGAAAATAGCCGGGTATGCTTATGTTTCGACTATTTAAAACTATTGGCAATAACTAACACTATAGCCGACGATTTAGAACAGTTGACAATTCTTTTGTCGGTTCTAAACCGTCGACCATAATAAACCACTATTGCCGACGGCTTTAAACCGACACATTAAGAAAAATTATATAGATCTGAAATATATTTCATATCCACACTAACAAACAACAATAATACAATAATGCGAACAATCTCGTACCCACACTATACCAACAAAAACAATACTAAAGTCTTAAGAAAAATATCATTTGTAAAAAAAAATCCAAAAGAAATTAATAAGCTTCTATAAATCTTCATTATAAGCCAAGCCTCAACAAACACCGACCTCAAGTAATTGTCACCATCGTCATTCTCACATGATGTGCAAAAAAAAGTATTTAAGAACAAGTCTTAGCGAGAGAAAAAGATGGAGAGAGAGAGATCGGGCGAATGACTTATGATTTCACGAGTTGTCTCCGGTGGCTGATTCTCGGGGTTGGGTTTCACATGATCGGTGCCACGTTCTTGGACTAGGCAAGGCAAGGGAAAGTGAGGGAGATCGAGAGTGAAAGTGTTGGCTGCAACACAACTAGAGAGAGAGAGAGAGAGAGAGAGAGAGAGAGAGAGAGAGAGAGAGAGAGAGAGAGAGAGAGAGAGAGAGAGAGAGAGAGAATGGCTGAGATGGACAAATAATGGTAGGGTTATGTTGTTTAGGGCTAATGACCCTTTGAGAGAGAGAGAGAGAGAGAGAGAGAGAGAGAGAGAGAGAGAGAGAGAGAGAGAGAGAGAGAGAGAAATTGAGTATCAGTTTAAAAACCGTTGATCATAAAAAAAAAAAAAAATTAATTTTCGGACCGACGAGAATAGTGATTTTTGTAGTAGTGAAGTATTTTCACATACTCGAATTTTGCTCGAAAAATAAGGTTTCACCCAACCCACCCACCAATTTTGACTTTTTGGGTTTGAGTTGGCTGAGTCAACTGGGCTTGACAGCTTTCAGGTGTAAATATTCCGCTATAATAGGGTTTTTTTTTTTTTTTTTTGAAAGAAATGCTTATACATAATATTTACTATAGATAATAGATGACATTGATTTCAAAAGAGTTTAGAGTGGACCCATTGAGTTTCCCTTTGCAAGGGCAAAGAGTGCTTGATTCAACATCTTATGATTAGTCAATAGACACACCAACACAAAACAGTAATATTAGAAATTGAATTTAAGTTTATTATATATGCATATGATTAATTATGTGTAAGGAATGCTGGACAAGGCTTGGCTTAACTTTATGATTAATTGTTCTTATTATTTCCATATGAGCGTGGAGAAGTAATTAAATGTTTAACAATTTCTTTGAAAAAAAAAAACCTTTTACATTAACAAAAATACAAACCTACCACATATTTATAATAGATTGAGCTAGTCTAGAAATACATAATATTTTTTATTTTGTTATATACCTATTTGTGATTTCATTACCATTTCTTCTGTTTTATGTTTTCTCAACAAACACATTAATTTTATATTAATTGAGAGAAAAACGAAAAATAAAATGATAGTAGAATGTATCCTTTTGATAAATTGAATGTTTTAGTCGTAAAAATAAACTACAATAAAGTAAAGTAATGAGTATTTATGGTATTAATTTATATATATAATTAACACATTAAAACCATATTGTTGTAAGCTTTAAAAACTCATTGCCAAACAGAAAACAGATAACATGGAAACAAATGAAATTTGTTGAAGCCTTTAAAAGCTTTAAATGGATTCCCTTTGTTTTGGTTGGAAACTAGTTTTCAAGCAATGAACAAACTTAATCTTAAGCGAGTTTAGAGTTAGATATTTGCATATTTCGTTTCATGATATTTAGACTTAATTGATATACTTTTAAAAATTGTTTGAGCAATTTAATTACTAATCTGATATGGGTCAATACGATTTTAGATCCTGTCTTTTGCAAAAATTATTAATTGTACTCTCTGTTTTTGTTAAATGATAAAATTGACCTTATATTTTCTAAAATGGTAAAAATAGGACCTTAAGCTCAATTTTCAACAATTTTATTTTTTGATATAACAATTTTAAGACAACTCTAACACGAACACATATAAAAAAATGTAACCAGTTTTGTCATAATATTTCTAGATCAGATTATTATTAAGTATTATTTTGACAAAAAATCAATTCAGGATTATATTTGTACAATTTTAAAACTATAAAGTCTATTTTAATCCAATTAATAATTTTTTAAAAAAACAGAATCTAAAATTGTATTTTATAAAGTAGACAAAAAGAATACCTAAATATATTAGGTTATTATTAAGTGCATTGCATTTATTACGTGTATTTTAAAACTTTTATAAATTTAAAAAAACTACTTATATAAGATCCCAATAATGTCAGTCTTTTTTTTCCATGATTGGTCACACAATGGATTATAGCGGTTGGATTTTTTTTGATTCAAGCGTTTATATATTACATCATGTTTTACCTGGGATTCGAACCCAGGACTTCCAACACTCACACACCCACCTATGACCACTTGAGCTAGCCCCAAGTGGTTGGATTATAGCAGTTGGATGAGTGTCCTTATTCTTTACTATGTGATCCAACAGTCCATTCTTTAACAAATAAAATAATTTATACAAAGTTTTTCTTTCTTTCTTTTTTAAAAAAAGGGTGGGGCATTTAAGGTTAGAGTAATTTGTGGCGTAAATATCTAAGTTTTATACCGAATAGCAGATAAATACCTAAGTCATATTTTTAGCGGTAAAAATACCTTCTGTTAGGGTCTTGGAACTTCTGTAGGTACCTGAACGTCAAGTGTCAGGTCAGTACCTACATGGTGTTGGGTTTTATGCCCTAAATAAAACTCTTTACAATCTGATTAGTTATCAATATAAGAAATTTGAAGTGATTGATGTTTGCAGGAATTTTATATGCTAATGGTTTAATATGTTTAACATGTTTAATATGTTTATTACATTCATACACACAAAATCAGTTAAATCCAGATCATATGTTTATTCACAATTACAGTATCGTCAACACAGTGGAATGTGATTGTGATCATATGAATCAAAAGTTTTGGTCCCTGTTTCATCAGTGTTATTGGATTTACACTAATGTGATAATCAGCGATGATGTGTACTTACACTTGGAGTAAGTGTTATGTTCTTTCCAGAATATTAGTAAAGTATACTAGTTTCGAATGTATGGAGTATACATTGGACTGGACCGATATTGCAACTAAGTTAAGATATTACAAACTTACCGTTATACAAATCTTTCCAAGTCAATATCAGTAGTTGATCTTAAGATTAAAAGAATCTAAATCCTGATATGCTTGGGCTCAACTCATGAGTGCTATTCATGTTCTTTGATTTATTAGTTAAGCCTACTTTTGGGTCAGGGTGATACGTATATTTTGGGAACATGATAGTATGATTGGGTGGGAGTGCTGAACATAAATATGGAATCTATAGCTTCTACTGGTGTATAGAAGTTAAGTGATGATTCCCTTCGAGCTTAGCAAATAGAAGTAAATGGATGAGCTCTTGTTTAACTGACTAATTATTAGATCACTAAACACCATTTACAGGTAGCTAAGTGTTTTAAGGGGCAAAATACATTGAGGGGTGAGAACGGTAAAGAAATCTCATCTCGATGTAAATCATCTATATAGAGGATCTTTAAATCACAATAAGATTATAACAATGGTTAAATGAGATAGTATATTGGTATCGTGAAACATACAATATGCTCTATATAAGTCTGAGAGTGCAATTCTAAGTTCTAAGAGTGGATTCAACGAAGAATTAATAAGTAGGAATTTACTTGGTAAATTTGGTTCACTTATTGGAAGCTCAGCATATAGATCCATGGTCCCCATTCTAGTTTAGAACATTCTGCTTGTAAGACTCATTAATTGATTCGTGATTGATCAATTATAATTCTAAAGTTAGACTATGTCTAATTTTATGAATTTTCACTAAGCAGGGGTGAAATTGTAAAGAAAAGAGTTTTCTAGGTTTATTTATTTATTAATAGACTTTATATGTCTAATTAATAATTAAATTAAATGACAATATTATTTAATAATCTATTTTAGTTATTAAATAATTAGTTTTGGCATTTAAAAGGTTAGAATTGGAAAATTGTCATTTTTGAGAAAATAGAGATAAAATTTGATAAAATTGCAAAATTAAGTAAGGCCCAATAACACCATATGGCCGACCACTTAATATTAATTTTTCAAATTAATATTTTCATTATTTTAATGCCAAATAATTCTAAACCTAGACCTAGTAGTTGCCTATAAATAGAAAGTGATGGCTCAGTCAAAACACAAGTTTTCAACAAGCCTTTCTGACAAGAAATTTCTCTCTTCAGAAAACTGAGCCTTCCCTCACTTTCTACCTTGGCCGAAATACCTCTCTCTCTTTTCCCTTCATCTTTTTCGTGACCCTAGTGAAAGAGTAAGTGCCCACACACAACAAGCAGTAACTCAATCATAGATTGGAAGACTGTGAAGGATCAAAACTTGAAGAAGGAGGACATTCGGGCTCAGATCTTCATTATACTCTGCTACAGAAAGGAATCAAGGGTTAGAGATCTGAGTGGAATGAGACATTTATTCCGCTGCATCAATGTAAGGTTTTCTTAACTTTATATGTGTTTATTTTATCGTTTTAGAAAGTTCATATTTAGGATGTTAATAAACATACTTGAAATCGTCGGAGTTGCTTCCGATACTAGAAAAATTGTCAAAATTAGTATTGTCGCCGAAAAAATTACAAAGAAAGAAACCAATTTCTTGATGATTTTTTCGGCGACAATGCCAATTCTGACTATTTTTCCGACACCGGCAACTACTCCGGTGACTTTTTCGGCACTGATAGCAAACTTCAAAAAAGTCGTCAGAATTGGCATAGTCGCCGAAAAATCACCAAGAAATTGGTTTCTTCATCAAGAAACTGATTTTTTCGGTGATTTTTCTGACAACAATGCCAATCCTAATGACTTTTTTGGCACTGACAGCAACTCCGATAACTTTTTCGACACCAGCAGCTACTCCGACGACTTTTCTGATACCGACAGCAAACTCCAAAAAAGTCGTCAGAATTGGCATTGTCGCTGGAAAAATTATCGCAAAAATCACCAAGAAACTAGTTTCTTGATGAAGAAACTAATTTCTTGGTAATTTTTCGGTAATTTTTCCGATGACAATCACAATTTCGATAACTATCCAGGGACAGTAACTCCAGCAATTTTTGCGGTACCGACAACTACTCTGGTGATTTTTTCGGTGCCGACAGCAAACTCTGATGCTTTTTCCGACACCAGTGACAACTCTGGCGATCACTGTAGTTTTATTTGTTTTAAAAAATATATAAAGAGAATTTTAATATTTTTTTATGGTAATTCAATCCCATATATGTTAAGTTTTTATTTTAAATACTATATGTTTTCCTATTAAGTTTCTTTACCATATTTATCTAAACTAGCTTTCTTTTTCCCATATTTATCTAAATACCCAGTAATAAAATAGGATAGTATAGAAATGAAACAATTTTTATTCTATTACTTTGTTTGGTTGCAGATTAAAATATTGAAATGTCATTCCAATAGAATTACTTTTCTATAATTTTGGTGGAATGATTATTCTATTTTGAAATGGAAGGAAAAACCATTTCAATGTATGATGATAAAAAAATTAAATTTTATTTCATTTCATTCTTATTCTTATTCTCATTCCCATTTCTATTATATTTTTATTCCTCCCAACTATTAGGCTAAAATTAGTCTAAGTTTCGGGTCGTATTTTCGGTTAGTTTTCACTCTTTGTTTCTAGTTTTAGGACTATTTTACGCTTGATTCTTTTGTTTCAGGTCCTCGGGTGTTTAAAGAAAGTATTTACAAGAATTGAGGACAAGTGGTGAAAGAATTGAGAAGAAAAATAAAAAAAAATATGTTGCTGCCAAATCCCGTCGCGACGGGCAATATCCCAGTCGCGACGGGAACTGGCAGAAAGATTTTCAAGAATTTGCTGCTTAACCCCGTCGCGACGGGGGCTTTGCCAGTCGCGACGGGGACCCCAGTGACGGGATTTTTGGGCAGTTTCGTAATTTCACGAATTTTAAAGATGAGATTTGGTTTAAATAGAGGAGTTCGTGAAAATTAGGATTCATTCAGAATTGGAACCCTAGAAACAAAGGAGGAGGCTAGAAGAGCGGCTTGTGGCGACCCGGATCAATTGCTTCAACTAGTTCTTTCTCTTCTCTTTAATTTTTCTATGTTCTTTTCTATTTCAATGTTAATTACGGATTTGATTATGGATGTTTTGAACTAAACTCCTATTTAGGGAGAATGATGAATGTTGTTTAAGTTTTCCTAGTTAATGAATAATTGTCATTCCTTCAATCTTGATTGTGAAATTATCTATATTTGTGCTTAATTCCATGTGTAAGCTTGATCACCTTCTACATGTTCTATGATCTCAATTCAAAATCTGAAAAGTGAGAATTGAGAATGCTAAAATTGGATAGTCTAGGTTTTGATGTGAAACGAAAGTATTTACATAGCCTTTGTGACATTTAGATTATTGATTAATGCTGATTTCATGTTAGTTTAATTAAGAGATTAATTAGAGAGCATGAGATTTAGAACCTAGAAGATCTGAAAAGAGCTAGGTTAATTCATAATCTGTCATTCACTTCAAGAGAAGGATAGCATTTAAACATTAACATTGGTAACTTAACAACAGGATTCAGAATTGGAACCCTAGAAACAAAGGAGGAGGCTAGAAGAGCGGCTTGTGGCGACCCGGATCAATTGCTTCAACTAGTTCTTTCTCTTCTCTTTAATTTTTCTATGTTCTTTTCTATTTCAATGTTAATTACGGATTTGATTATGGATGTTTTGAACTAAACTCCTATTTAGGGAGAATGATGAATGTTGTTTAAGTTTTCCTAGTTAATGAATAATTGTCATTCCTTCAATCTTGATTGTGAAATTATCTATATTTGTGCTTAATTCCATGTGTAAGCTTGATCACCTTCTACATGTTCTATGATCTCAATTCAAAATCTGAAAAGTGAGAATTGAGAATGCTAAAATTGGATAGTGTAGGTTTTGATGTGAAACGAAAGTATTTACATAGCCTTTGTGACATTTAGATTATTGCTTAATGCTGATTTCATGTTAGTTTAATTAAGAGATTAATTAGAGAGCATGAGAATTAGAACCTAGAAGATCTGAAAAGAGCTAGGTTAATTCATAATCTGTCATTCACTTCAAGAGAAGGATAGCATTTAAACATTAACATTGGTAACTTAACAACAGGATTCGTCTCCCTATTTTCTTATCTTGATTAATCTTCCTGTTGCTAGTTTTAATTTTCTGAATTGTTTTATCTAATTCATAAAAAGTATTCTTTTACCAGATAGAATCAATAGTATAATTTAGTAGTAATTAGTCCAATTCCCTGTGGTTCGACCTCACCTGTGTGAGTGTACTACTTGATTGCGTATACTTGCGTAGTGATTATAATTTTCGTAACACCAACTAAACTAAAAACTAAAGAGGCGTTTGCTGGGAGGAATGAAAATATAGGAATAGGAATGGGAATAGGAATTGAATGGAATGAAATTTAAAATGCATAAAAAAAATTGATAAAAAAATCATTAATTTTTTTTTTCTTGTTACATTGGAATGGTCATTCCTTTCTTTTTAAAATGGAATAGCCATTCCACCAAAATGGTGGAAAGAGTATTCTATTGGAATGCTATTCCAATACTTTAAAATGTAACCAAACAAAGGAATGGAATGAAAATTATTTCCTTTCCATTCCATTTCATTTTATTACCTCCAACCAAACGCCACCTAAAAGTAAAGTAGTTACATATGTAAAAGAAAATTGTAAAACAATATGAAAAAATATATATATTTAGTTTAGATTATTAATTTTTTATTACAAAGAATGAAATTAATTTTTCAATTGTTAAAATGCTTGATTTACTTTAATCTAAATAAAAAAATCATTAAAAAAAATGAAGTTTCAATCAAAATTTAAATTAAAATCTAATAACCAAATATATCAATTTTTTTTTTCCGTTCATAAATATAAGATAAATTTTATTTGCATCCCACAAAATAATATGTGGACCTAAATATTTAAAATAATTAAGCTTAAAATAATTTTTAAAAATTACTTTTAATATTTTTTTAAAAAAAAATCTCGTATTATTTTATGTTAATGTTAATACTTTTTTTAATTAAAAAATCATGTATAATTTTTTTAAATTTTTTCTAATGAAATTTCACATATTTTCTTTTTAATTTTTTTTGTTATAATATTTCAAATATAATTTATTGTTGTTTGATATGTATATTTTTAAGAATATGAAGTGGAAAAAAAATTAAAAAATAATAATTTAATTAAAGATATAATATTATATAAAATAAAAATTATTAAAATGAGATATATTTATAAATTTTTAAGGTGTAAATAAATATTCCCCTAAACATAATATGGTTTCACATTTCCATCTCACCAAAAATTATACTTTCCATTTTCTCCTCTAGAAAAAAAAATGTTAAAACTTTAAGAGTTATTTGCAGCATAAATACTTAAGTTTATCTTGCGGTTGCAGATTAATCCCTAAGTTAATTTTTGAAGGTAAAAATACCTTCTGTCAATATTTTGTTGCAAATGAGATATTTGCGTTAACTTCTCTATTAAATGTCAACTAGATAAATACTTGGCAATTTCTAGTTGGTTCAAATCATTTAATTTTTATTTTTTATTTAAAAAAGTAAAAAATCGTTTAAAATATTTAATAAAAATAATAAATTAACATTAAACATTTAAACAGAATAAAATAATAAAAAAAATCAAAAGAAACCTAAAAGTAAACCTCTGTCTCATTTCTCTCTTCTCACAAGTTTCATCTCCGAGGGCACTTCTGCCCGACCCTGACGAGGCATTCTACTAATGATCGCAAGCATCAGAGCACACCGAAGCTTGTTCTCCCTCTCATCTCGCTTGAGTTCTCTTCACTCTCTCAATCCCTTTCTTATTTCTCTCTACTCAGAGTCGGACGAAGCAACTCTGGCCGTCCATGGCCAAACAGACTTCACCGAACCTAATGGAGATATGGGTGAGGTGTCAACAAGATACTTGGTCTTGGTTGAGATCTGGGCATCGATGGGATATATTGTTTGTTTATTAAATCTCGTTGCTTAGGTGTTTTTTACTAGATCTATAATTTAGTTATATCTTTGTCCACTATGAAGATTTTTTTAGAAATTTTTGTAAATAAAGTGTTAATGCAACCATATCTTGTGTTGTCGGTGCTAGGGTTGCAATCGCACAAGAGGATGACGATGTTGTTTCTGGGTAGACTTTTGAAGCAGTGTAGAAGAGAAGGCTTCAAGTTTTTTTTTTTTTTTTACCTTTTTTATTTTCTTTTGTTTATTGCATCCCAATTTGAGTCACCTAAATTCTTTTTCAAGATATTATAGATGAGGATTTTCGTGGGAGAAATCTACTAGGTGTTTTTTCAATTTTGAGATATTTAAGTAGAGTTTTGTTTGATGGATTGATTAGATCAGTTTTCTCTTAGTGAGAATGTTTTTGAGCTTTAAGTGGGTGCATGGTTTATGAGATTTTTGGTTGAAAATATTTTTTAGGTTTGGGATGCCTCTATTAAAAACATAATGGAGAACGCGATGGTGAGGGAGATGAAGATTTAGATTTTTAATTAATATTATTATTATTTTGTATATTTAAATTTATAATCAGGTTTAATTTTAATTTTTTTTAATTTTAAAATGATTTTCAAATATTTTAATGAATTTTAAATAATAAAAATAATAATTAAATGATGTGGACCAATGCGAAGATGACATGTGGACACTTACATGTCACTTAACATAAAGGTATTTACAGATGTTTTAAAATTCTAATAGAAGGTATTTTTACCGCCAAAATTTTTTACTTTAGTATTTATCTGCAACTTTGAGATAAACTTAGATATTTACGCCGTAAATTACTAAAACTTTAATTAAAATGAAGTTTTTTACAATTTTGTTTTTGTTGTCATTTACATAAATAATTAACTGTAATGAATAAATTTTATATATAAAAGATTGTAATTATATCTATTCTATATAAAGTGTGTCTATATAACAGAATTCTTAGTTTATGAGAAATTCATGGGTGACTTTTTATTTATATTAAAAATAAAATGATTTATTATTAAAAATAAAATGGTTTATGAGAAATTCATGGGTCACTTTTTATTTATATATAATAAAATAAATCTCATCAAATCCAAAAAAAATACTATTGGAAATTCATGGGTCACTTTTTATTTATATATAATAAAATAAATAAAATAAATCCCATTAAATCCAAAAAAAAAAAAATACGATTGGGTTTTTGCTGTTGTACATCTACAATTTTTCTCTTCTTCTTCTTCTCTTCTTCTCTTCTAGAATTACCATTTTCCTATAAAAACACTCATTAAAAGAAAAAGTTATATTTTAGCACATACAATATAATTAAGAAGTCATAAAATTTATAATTTCGTCTTCTGTTAAATAAAAATAAAAGCAACTTAAAGCATTATTATAATTATGTTGCTTTGTACATGCTGGGACATAAAGGAACGCCAATCTTATTAATTTCTCCATGTTCTAGCTATTAATGCAAACCAGAAAAAGAAAAACATTTACTAAAACCCACAAAAACTTATCATAACTAAACCTGAGGCATTAGATGCAAAAAGACAAAAAAAAAAAAACAAATCAGAGAGTACATTACAGCACTGTTTTTGATCACGCGCTCATAATTAGAAGCACAATTAAATATATTAGCAAAATAGTAACTAACATTCAAATTTTAGAGTTGACGAAAAATCTGCAACTGAATGAGGTAAAGACTACTACAATATTTACTTTATAAATTTTTTTTTCAATATCTTACTATTATTAACACCATTTGATTTGGATGTAAAAAAAATATTTTTGGATTGAGGCGGTAATAAAAATAACTGATACTGTCCAGAGTTTTTATTACATGTCATGTGACGCATGTCATAAAAAAATAGATTTATACAATCGCAATGAAAAAATTATATGTGACAAGCCAACATGCGGCCAAGAAGGATTTCCTACACCACGGTATATTACAAAAAATATTTGATGTTATATTGAAATTAAGTTAAAATAAAAAAAAAATACTAACAATCTTATTATGCATTTTACAGTGCTATAGCATATGTTGAACTTGATGACAATACAAAGAGCCTATATGCTGTCATGTTCGCAGATATTGTGGAAATAATATCTTCGTGTACTGTTGCCCAACTAATGAAATATACTGCAGAGGTGTAATTTTAAAAAATAAAATAATTTTACATGTCTTTCATAAGTTGATTTTGTTAATTAAATAAGCTATGCACACCATATCTAATCATTTTAAATGAAAGTACATCACGGTTTGCAGGAACACCGCCGCTTTGTCGACACTACCATATTCAATTTATCAACGAAAAAATAGACAATCCAGATATATGCGGACCTGGCTAGAATGAAAAGTGCAAAATACAAAAACTACACTATTGTCTCTATCGAAGCAAATGAAGATTGAAATCCACCAATGACTATTATTAGTTTTCTTATCTACAATTTTTAGACAAATGCTATCTTCAATTATCAATAATTTTAATTTTCTAAGTAATGTTTCTTTAAGTATTAAAAAAATATTAATTTTTAATTTATTTTTGGATTAACTTAAGAACATATTTAAATCATCAAGCTTTCTTAAATACTGATATATTGCATCCGGTATTTCACGTTTAATTGACAACATTATAAACTATAATATTTAGATACACATAATAATAATCTCACCTAATAACCTAATAATATTTTTTCTTTAATTTTTAATTGTATCACTTTCAACTAACATAGAAAAAAATTAGCATAAAATTTAGTATGCGTGTCTCGCACGTAACTTTTTACTAGTCTATATAAATGTATTTATATGAGGCGGATGTAGTCGTAGTTTAGGATAATCTCATTTCATTATGATAAATATACCGTGTCATCAATATATATAATATTTTTTAAAAATTAATTAATTAATAGTAATATAAATTATTCCAGAATAAAATAAGACTTAAAAGAACAAAAACTAAATCATAATGCATTTTTTTTTTTTGGCATGATAATCACTTCCCCTCCTCTTTTTCTTTTTGGTAGTCTTTTGTTTTGTTTTGGGTATGAAATTTTTCTTCCAACACTCTTCAATATCACATAACATTGGACATTATTAGACACTTGTAACATTTATGACGTTATATATATAGTACAAAGTTATATATGTAGTCTTATATGATGGCATGACCAGGGTTGAATATAGTTGAAACATGGTACAATTATTATTATATCACCAAAACTGAGTTATTTATCAAAGAAACTGTTTATAAACATTGAAATGAATATATTTGTAATTTTATGTAAATTTACACAAAATGTAAGATAGACAAGGGAATGTGGAGAGTGGACCCTATGATTCTCCAACTATGGTATTATTACATGTGCACTAAATAGTGAATTTGTCGTTTTGAAAAAAAATAATAATAATATTGAAATTATAGGAGAGTTTCATTTTTGGCCCTTTACTAATACTGATCTTTAATTAATTTATAAAATAAAAATAATAAAAGTAAAAGAGAGTCAATCATATAAATCCACAAGTAGATCCCAATTCATCCAATCGAACATGCTTCTTTCTCTTCACAACATGCTATGTTTTATTTTACGTTAGAAACCAAAAATATTTTATGTATTTTTGGATATATAAAGTGAATTTATAATTCAATGTATGGTTTATGAATTTTTTTTTCTATTCAGAATATCAAGGAAAATCCAAAAAGAAATTATTCACACGTATGTATGACTTTCACTTAAATGATTTGCTCGTATTATTAACTTTTTTTTTTAATTATATTTTTATATTTGTAAAGAAGAAGAAAATGAATTATATGCAATGTATCAGTATCACAGCTGCTTGTTTCGTGGCCTTTATATAGTAAACTTTCCTGGGCTGGGCCTTAAATTCAGCCCATTATACATATCCGGCAAGATGATGTAAGAATTTTGGGAAATTTTATTCATAAATATACTTAAATCAAATTTTGTTACTAATAATCACATTGTAAATTCATTTTATTTTATTTATTTTAATTTTTACTTTTATTTTAATATTTTGTAAGATATAATCACTTTTATAGATAATGTCCCTATTATACCCTTAACTTAATATGAATTATGTGCTAGATTTAAATAGAAAATGAGAGTATATTAAACAATTCACTTACAAAAGTGAGTATATTTTAATAAAATATTATATGAAAGTATTTTTGATTAACAAGTACGGAAAAAAAGTATTCATCAACTTATTCAAGTTATAAAGTCTATTTACATGAGAAAATGAAACCTAGTTTACAACAAAACTTAATAGGATAAAATATGACATTCAAAATAAAAAATTTAACAAATATGGGACATGATATATCTAAAGAACACTAAAAATCAAATTCGATTCCGCTAAAACATCTTTATACGATTTTTTCTGTCTACGATTTCATCTCTCTCTCCAATCGTGTGACTTCATCTCCCATTAATTGAGCTCACCAATCGATCTCACCTCCAACATCTTTAGCGATCGATCTCACCTCCACCACAATCTCCACTGATCAATCTCACCTCCACCAGTATATCAAAAGAATAATCGATCACCTGCAAAAAAAAAGTATTCTAAGTCTTCAAAAAGATTCAACACAACAAAAGTAAAATTCAGGTCATCCCTATCACCAAGAAACCTACACGGATTAAAAGGTCATGCATTATGTCAATACATATCATCATCATTTCATGATTATATATATAAATTCACAATCAAATCAGATAAAATAGTAAAAATTTAAGAAATAACTGACAAATTGTTACTTTTTAAAACATCATCATCATATGAAAAATATCATCATACTATAAATTATCGTAAATCTATCATTTCTAATATATATATATAGGTATATATTTATTTATTTATATCATCATACTATAGGGATATATCAAATCACATTATCTACTATATTACATAAGAAACCATAAACTTGCATGATAAATTGAAATAATGCAAGCACGAAACTAGTTACATTAATTACACTGTTGCATAATACACTTTATACAATAAAGTAAAAATAATTAGAAAATAAAACTAAAAAATACAAAGTAACAAAAAAGACGTTTAAAATTGATAAGGAAAATGAATTTTTATTCTCTCTAGCTTTTTCTTAGCTGCTTAGTTGGTGCTATGGTGAAGACGAGAGCCAAGATACAGGGAAGGCCCAAAGCTTCAGTCAAGAAAAAAAAAATCACGGTCTGAGTTCTACTTTTGATGTGAGGAAGATGAATTTAATGGAAGAAGTTCTGGGAGTGGAACCGATAGAATTAACTGACAAGAAAGAAAAAATTGATACGAATCAAGAGCAACAAATAGAGAAATATGGCCATTGTGGTCCAATCACTACACCAGATCTTATTAGAATCTCTCATAAACGAGTAGAGATTCAGAAGAAATTTTTGCATTTACTGGAAGCGAGACATTTTAGGGAAGCTACTTACCAAGCTTCGATTGGAATTTCTAAAGGTAAGAAAGTAACTCCCCTTATTTTGAGATCTGGTAGTGTTATTCAGAACTTAGATGCAAAATTTGTTGAATTTGAAAAGAAAGCAAAAGTTAAGATTACAATGGATGATATCGAAGATAAAGTTGCGTACTGACGTTCTTCTTTGGTTTGTTATGTACTTGGTGTGAATCCACCTCTATCAGTTCTTGAGAGTTTTGTTAGGAGGAAATGGAAGGATAAAATTGATAAAGTTGGAATGCTATCATATGGGGTTTTTCTCATTTGTTCCAATTTAGTAGAAGATAGAGATGAAGTGCTACATGGAGGATACATATTCTTCAATAAACGACATATTATTATGAAGAAATGGGATTTTCACACCAATTTCAAGCGCAAAGATATTAAATCTGTACCGATTTGGGTTCAGTTAATTGATTTAGAGTTGAAGTATTAGGGTGAGAAGTCTCTTTTTAAGATAATAGGTCAAAATTGTAAGATTGTTACGGTGGACGAAGCCACGATTTTATGGGATAAGTTGAGTTTCCCCCGAGTTCTAATAGAAGTGACAATAAATTAGAATTTCCCTGATATGATAAAGTTTGAAGATGAACTTAATTTAAATGTAACTTTTGAGGTTTATTATGAATGAAGTCGGTTTTATGTGGTCATTGTAAAGGAATAGGTCATGCAACTAAGGATTGTCGAAAGAAATAGGGGAGGAAATAAGAACGGGTTGCTAAAGCTTAACAGAAGAAACCCGAAGGTGCTAAACAGGAACAAGAGACAAAGATTGACAAAGAAGGCTTCCAACAAGTTTCCAAAGGTTCAAAGGAAAATAAGTTCACCTCTCTATAGTTGTAGAAAATGCTTTCTAGGTGATAGTAGAGGAGATTATTAATGTCTTGAACAGAAATGAAAGGGTTTCAAACATTGGGGAAAAACAGGAGGGGCCCCTTTTCCCAATGGATAAAATTTTGTGTTGGAACATCCAAAGAATCAACCAAAGGGATAAACAAGATGTAGTCAAGTCTTTGATTATGAAACAAAGGAGGAGTTTGGTTAGTCTCCTCGAGATAAGAGTGAAGGCCCAAAACATTGGTGCCTTGTATGTGAGGATGTTCTTGGGCTGGTCTTTTACAAGTAATAGTGCTTCGCATGGAGGAAGAAAAATAGAATCCATTAATATTTAATGTCAACATTTTGAGATGTACGAGTCAGTTAATTCATCTAAGGGTGGCTATTGTTGATAACAGAAGGAAGTTCAATGTGACATGTGATAAAGAGGAAGAAAGAAGAGAATTGTGGAAGGATTTGTGTGCCTTGACAGATTCAGATTGTGGATGGTCCTCGGAGATTTTAATGATATCCTAAGTAAAGATGAGAGAATAGGAGTTAAAGTTAAATTTAACTCCTCAAATGATTTTGTTAACTGTGTAGCACATTGTGGTTTGGAGAATGTTAAATTTAGTGGTAATTTTTTTACGTGGTCTAATAAGCAAGAAAGTGATGATAGAATTTTCTTAAAAGCTGATAGAATATTGGTTAATCAAGCTTAGTTAGATGTTTTTCAAGCAGCAGAAGCAGTGTTCCTTTATGAAGGAATGTTTGATCATTGTCTCAGATTGCTTACAGTGTGTTGATCTCAAATTTAGCCAACCGACAACGGAGTCATATTTATGATTGAATAACCACGTGTACACAAATAGAGCAAGCAAGCAAAAAGGACACAATATCTTTTTTGAGGTTCGACCCTCTTAGTTAACGAGTAATGACTTACTCCCCTTTCTGTTGTATTGATATTAGAGATAATACCACTCAAATCACTAGTGTTGGGGATTCTAGAGTGGCTCTCTTAAGATTACAATAATGAGAATAAGAGGCAAATCTAAAGGAAGAGAGATGAGGGAGACTTAATCTCTACTACACTGGTAATGGCATGTAGGAGAGAGGGTGAGCTAGGGTTTTGAGTGCTTGAACTCTATGACTTAAGAGTGAGAGCTTCAGAGCTTAAGGCTTATAGAACCTAGAACTTAGAGATTTTAGGTTTAATTTAGTGCTCCTATATAGGAGAGAGCATACAAGAGATAGTATGTTTATATCCCTTAAAATGCAGAGATATCACTTATTTGTTACACTATAAATTAATAAGAAAATAATATGTTAATTAGCCCTCAAGAATAGATAAATAACCGAAGTTAATCTCCTATTTTCATGGGATATTGAAACCCAATTTGTAACTGGAAGTATTGTCCAGGCTGAAAGCTGCAGAGACACAAAAAGTGTCTACCAGAAGAGAGGTTGGCCGACCTTCCCTTTGCTGGAGGCTGGACGACCTATGTTGGCAATAGGGCCGGCCAGGGGTGGTCTGACCAGACCTCCTTGGTTGGCCAGTTCATTGTCTCTTTGTCCTGCTGAAGTATTTAGGCCCCTCGTCTAGTGGTACGTTGTGCATGGTGACTTAGAACTTAGAGCCTATAACTTAGAGATTTTAAGTTTAGTTCAATGCTCTTTATATAAGAGAGATCATACAAGAGATAATAGGTTTATATCTTTTAAAATGAGGATATATCACCTATTTTTTACACATTAAATTAATAAGAAAATAATATGTTAATTAGTCCTCAAGAATAGGTAAATAACTGAAGTTAATCTCCTATTTTCGTGGGTTGTGGAAGCCCAATTTGTAACTGAAAGTGTTGTCAAGGCTGAAAAAAAAGTTCCTGCCACAAGAGAGGTTGGTCGGCCTTCCCTTTGCTGGAGGCTGGCCGGCTAGGGGTGGTCCGGCTAGATCCCCCTTGGTTGGCTAGTTCGTTGTCTCTTTGTCCTGCTTAAGTATCTAAACTCCTCGTCAAGTGGTACGTTGTGCATGGTGACTTGGCCTTCTTGCTAACAAGCTGTACTCCATGTAACATCAATCTTGTTATGTGGACATACCACTGGGGGATTATTTTACCAGGATTTAGATTTACTACCATGTATGTTGTTTAACATCCTAAATATGAACTTCTAAAACAATGGAATTTAAACACATATAAAGTTCAAGAAACCTTACATTGGTTGCAGCGAAATTAAATGACTCTTTTCACTCAGATCTCTAACCCTTATATCCCTTATGTAGGAGAGTATCACCAAGATCTGAGCCCAATTCTCCTTCAGTTGTTTAGATTCTTCACAGTCTCACACACTATGACTGAGTACCAACTTGCTATGCGTGGGCATGTACTCTATCACTATAGGATTTGAAATTTAGAAGAGAAAGAGAGAGAGAAGGATTCGAAATTTTAGAGATAAAAAGAGAAGGCTCAAAGTTTGACTGAATGCTAATGAATGCTTAAGCTTCATCAACTGTCAGTTTTGAGTCTATCACTATCTATTTATAGGAATCCTTCTAGGTTCAGGTTTGGATTATTTGGCATTAAAAAATTGACAAATAAATGGTAAAATTAAGCACTAGTGGCCGACCATAGGATGTGAGCCCACCACTTGCAATTTTTCCATTTTTTAACTATTTATCCTATTCTTTCACAAATGTCATATTTTTCAATTCAATCACTTAAATGCCAAAACTATTTATTTAATAATTAAAATTAATTATCAAATAAAATTTTCATTTAATATATTTATTAATTAGACTTAATAAAGTCTCTTAATTAACAAATAAACTCTAGAATCTCTTTTCTTCACAATTAAGCCTTAGCTTAGTGAAAATTTATAAATAAGATATAGTCTAATTTTAGAATTATAATTGATTAATTAAAATCAATTAACTGAGTCTTACAAGCAGTATTGTCTCAACTAGTATGGGGACCATGAGCCTATCTAACCGAGCTTCCAATAAGCAGATCTAGAATTTACCAAGTAAATTCCCTAACTTATTAATTCCTCATTGCACAACTATAGATTTAGAATTGCACTCTCAATTATATTGTTAACTCTATATGTTCCACGTTATAGATACGCTATAAAAATTTAACCATCGTTCTAATCCTAATGATCAAAGATCATCTATAGATGATTTACACAGAGTAAGGATAAATTTACCGTTTTACTCCTCAACGTATTTTATCCTTAAAATACTTAGCTTCCTATAAATGATATTTCAGTCAACTAATATAATCATTGAAATAAGAGCTCTTCCATTTATCTCTATTAAGCCAAGCTCGAAGGAAATCATCATTTCACTTCTATATCCAGATAGAAGCTATAAATTTCATATCTATGACTAGCGCTCCCACTCAATTGTACTATCATGTTCCCAAGCTGTACGTGTGACCCGAACTAAATGGTAGTCTTTGACTAATAACTTAAAGAACACAAATAACACTCTTGAGATCGAATCTAACCATGTCAGGATTAAGATATTTTGATCTAAGATCAACCAATCATATTGACTTAAAAAGATACAATGGTAAGATTATAATATTTTTATTAAGATCAATATCGGTCCCAGTCCAATGTATACTCCATACATCCAATACTAGCATACTTCGCTAATGTTCTAAAAAGAACATAACACTTATCCAAGGTGTAAGTAAGCTTTATTGCTGACTATCACAATCTAGTGCACTGATGAATCATGGGACATTAACTTTTGAAGCATATAATCACAATTACCTTCCACCGTGTTGACATCACTGCAATTGTGAATAACTATATGTTCTGGACTTAACAGAATTTGTATACATTAAACCATAAACATGAAAACTACATGTAAACATAAATGACTTATAATTTTCTATTGATAACAAATCAGATTATATTGAAATGAGTTTTATTTAGGACGTAAAATCCCAACAGCCACGTCATATGAGCAAAAATTGAAATAACACTGTGTATGAAGATGATTTTAATGGTAAGAAGCTGTTTAAGTACTTCATAATGTGGAGTTATTATCTTGAGTTTGTGGACCGAGTAAAGAGTTGTTAGAATCAAAAGAAATCAGGAATTCCAATGTATCAAGTTGTTAGTAAGCTCAAGGCTTTGAAGCAAGTGTTGAAAGAGATTAACCAGTTGGGTTTCTCCAATATACATGTTGTTGTTGAACAAGATAGAGTTAAGTTAGCTGAAACTCAGAAGTTCGAATAATCGAAGATTTCTTTTGATTTTTATTTTCAGATGCTTATATATAATTCGGTAGGGGTATGATGCACATCGCTTTGAGCATATGGTGGTTGCTTAAAATTTCTGAGATGTCATTTTTTTCGGTTCGGTAGGAACTTGTTTAGTAAATTTTGGTAAGAAAGAGCATTTATAAGATATTTATTTTTTGTTAATTGTTATCTGTCACATTAATTTATTAATTAGGGTCTATAAGTCGTGTTAGGCCGTGCTACATCAACTTGTTTACAAGCAAACTACATCTTGTTTTAGTTTTTAACACAACTAATAATAAATAAATAGAGTGAGTTTGGTATTTACTTTTAATAAGCAAGTTTCAACATAATAGAGCATAAATATAATCCATGAACACAAATTCTCAACCCTCATAGGGAGGGAGAAAAATAAAAACACTGACAAAAGTCAAATGAAAATTTTATTTTTCCTAAACTTATGGGAAGGACACATATATTCATGAGTTCTAAATAATTTTTGAAAAAGATGGTGACATCGCTTTGAACACCATCCTATATTTTGTATAAATTATATTTTATTTTTTTCTCAGCTAAAATCAATATAAAAATATCGGATTGATAGTGATTTTATAATTCGACAGTGATTTAATCCGAAGAAAAAAGAAAAATATCTAATAGCATTCTGTGGTGAGAAAGTAGTGGCTTCCTCATTCTTCATTGGTGTTACGTGGACCTTCCATCAACTTAAAACTTTTCCAAAAATAGTTTCATCAATAAAAAAACTTCCAAAAATTGAAATTTAAAATTAATTAGTGATTTCTTTTCCATGTATCACTTAATTTTTTTTGAAAAATTAAATAAATATAAGAATTAATTAAGAATTACATATTAGAGTAATTGAAAAATTTTAATTATATTTTTTAATTCTATCTCTTAATTATTAAAATTAAGTGTAATTACATTATGTAATTACTAATTTTTTTTTTGTCAAATATTTGGGGTGCGGTTTGTTTTTAGGGAAGCAAATCAGGTTGCGCATGTTTTAGCCAATTATACTTTGAAACACAAAGTTAGTGCTATGTGGATTGAGGTTTCTCTCCCTTGTGCTCGTCACGCAATTGAGCGGGACTTGTCATTTCCTTGTAATCGTTTAGTTGTTTAATGAATTGTTCTTTCCTCAAAAGAAAAAAAAACTATTAAAAAATATATCATTTTTTTATAATTATCGTCTCATATTTAAATAATATATCTCGAATTTAAAAATAAAGAATAATTATGTTATGTAATAACTATATTAGACTATCTAGTGATTATATAATTATTTTTAAATAAAATTATTGAGTAGTTAATACGTATAATATATACACACGTACATACAAACATAACACACTTATATATAGCAAGTTATTTTTGATTTGTGGAATTCATTTTAAATAAAAATATATGATTAGTTGATATTACTTGTTATATAAGTGTATATATATATATATATTAAATTTGAGTGTAAATTATGTGTGCAGGTATTATTATTTTTTTAAAAAAAAATAAATGAAGGCACAAAATCAAAGAATTTTGAGATCAAAGATAATCCTTCTAAGTTGGACAAAAGATTCAATCATCAAACTTGAGAGATTGTAAAGAACAAGGAAATTATTTAAAAAAAAAAGAGCAATATCAGTACTATTAGTTCGGTTACAATAAAAAATTAAATAAACAAGAAAAAATGACTTCGTTAATAATAATACTATCCGATTGGAGAGAGAATTCACAAGATGTTAGAAAAGAATAGTAATACGCGAGTATAACAACATAATTTAGCGCATAATTAATCGCCTTAGAAAAAAAAAAATTACTAGGAGAAAATATTAGACATACATAATGTTTGGCAAAAAAAATTATATGATGCGTAGAGAAAAATACAAGAAAATATATTTTACTATTTTAGGACAAAAATAAGCCAATAATTAACCATTTAGAAATGAACAAATACTGTATATTTCAATGAAAAAAAAAAAAACCAAACACAACGTATGTACTATGTTCTCCATATCTGCAAGACTGCAACTGCAAGTTCTCTCTTCTAGACTCTATCCATGCTTCTGACTCTAATTTTATCTTTCCAAACATGGCCTTAAATGTGGGGTCATCATCAGATTTTTATATTTAGTGAGTTTCTTTTCAATTATTAGTTTTACAATTATAGTCTATGCAACGCGTGTACGAATGACATGTCCACGTGTGGAGCATGGTAAGCTCATACTAGTCCACGTAACCACTAACTGCCACGTGTACAATACCTATTCAATCAAGTCAATGTGGTGGGCCACCCTTATTAGTCATCACATAAAAAATACAAACCAATTCTTGTTAATGGAGATTTCCACCACCACCACTTCCACCCACCTCCCTACACTACCGACCTAAACTATAAAATAGTTTTTTGTATTTTTAATTTGGGAATTACATATTAATGTAATTTTAGTATAATTAAGAAGACCATTCTCTTAACTCATCTCCATAAGGTATTATTTTCTAATAAGTTGATGATTACTTACAATATGGTAAGATAATTTTCTATATCTTTATGTGTAAAGACTTCAATCAACATAATCATAACAATTATAAATTGAGAGATCACTTTCATTTAGTTACCTTTTTTTTTTCTCACTATAAATGTATTGTTATATTATATTGTTATAATATAAGATAGATTAAAATATTAAAATGTGACATATTATATATTGATATAAGATTAATGTATATAATGTGATTGAGAGTTATATACATCTAATATTCATATAAATTGTAACATAAGAGGTGGAGTTACTTACATTTTGTAACCTCCACAATTATTACCAATATTAAGTGTGTAAAAAGGTGTTACACATTTTAATTTGAAATTCTTAATGCTATGGGAGTTATGGTGTGTGCATGAGTTACATATCATCCATGAGGGTTATGGGTTTGAATTTCAAAGTGTGTGATCTTAAACACTATAAATAGAGGTTTTTGGTTCACTTGTGAAGATACAATTTTGTGAGTTTCTATCAAAGAGAGCACCTTGCTAGAAACTATAAGCTTGATAATTTCAAAAAGTTATTTCCATTTCTTTCTTCTCTAAGTGCTTGTGGTAGGGGAAATAAGCTTTTGGACAAAGGTGCAAAACCTTGTTCAAGTTTTGTGATTTCCCTACTTGACACTTGGTGTTAGTGGTGTTGAGATTGTTCTCACATCTATATATATACTATTATTTATATTGTGTTTTATAATCTTCTCTTCATCTTCTTTTCTATACCTATGTGTATATTTTGTCTAGAGTTGTAACATTATTTTATTAATATTATTGTTCTTGTATTTTTTATTTTGAGTTGTATTTTGACATTAGTCTTTCTATTGAAGCAACTATAAATTTCAACATGGATTATATTATAATTATATCCTTTAAGTCTAGAAAAAACATACACATAAATGAATTTAGAAATTATACCTTAAAAAAAAATCAAACTTGAACTAGAACCACAAAAAACGGCTGAGCTCATTGTAGTGGTCTTTAAAGATTTGATTTTTATTTAATTTTTCCAAACAAGGAATTTCATTTAGGAAGTGGAGAGTTTGCCACATGGCGTAAGAATCTCCATGACTGGTGATTTTCTTCATACATGGATTGGCTCCTAATCTTTTATTACCCCACCATTTCCATCTCTCTCATCAGCTAATCTCACTCTGCTTGTTTCTCCCTCTAAAACTTTCTTTCCTCTGCTCAGAGAGGAAACCCAACTTTTTCTTTGCCTAAAGACACAAGCTTTATACCAAACCAAGTAGTTTAGCAGTAACAGTAGTAGACGACGACCATGGCTTCCGCTCTATGTTCCAACGCCATGAGTCTTTCAACCACTGTTTTCTCAAGAACCCAATTCCCAAATCTCTTTTCTAAAGACTTCCCACTTGAATTCTCACCTTCAAATTACTCAAACGACCAATTTAAAAGTAGATCAAGTAGTAGTCAAAAGAAGAGCTTTACTGAGTTAAAGGCTATGGTAACTCAGGCTCCTCCCGCAGAACTTGCCCCAGCTGAGACCCATGATAACAGGAAGCCGCCGCAGAAGAAACTTAAGCTACTAATCGCCGGAGGAGGGATCGGTGGACTGGTTCTTGCTCTGGCGGCTAAGAAGAAAGGCTTTGAGGTATCGGTGTTTGAGAGAGATTTGAGTGCTGTTAGAGGTGAAGGACAGTACAGAGGTCCAATTCAGATACAGAGTAATGCTTTGGCTGCTTTGGAAGCCATTGATTTGGATGTTGCTGATGAAGTTATGCGGGTCGGTTGTGTTACCGGCGACCGTATTAATGGTTTGGTTGATGGGGTTTCCGGTACTTGGTAAGCTCAATATGTTCTTTTATTAGGCTTTAAATTAATCACACTCTAATTTATTTAGTCCAACAAAATAGATGAAGAGTCAAATTGGTTGGAGCTTGATAGATATGATTATATGGATTGAAAAAGTTTCTAATTTTAACTGATAGGCTAATTAATATTTTTTTTCCAGTTCCACATGTACCATATTGTACGGACTTTTTTAGCCGTTAAATTTTTTCCGAAACAATTGAAATTGTTGGACTGAAAGATTTATGCCTAATTCAGGACGCCTAATGTGTCCATGTACGCCTTCTAACTTTGATATGTACCAAATTGTGCTCCCGAACAATTTTCCACATCTGGCGCTCTTGTTAGTAAAATTATACAGAAGTCTATTAATTCAATAATATGGTCTGAAAAGTTTAAGTACACAATTGGATACAGGTTAAAGTTCGGATAAAGAATCCTGACTAGTCTAACTGATATTATTACATCTTCTAAGTCTAACTAACCTTGTGAGTTGTAATTTATATAACTTCGGTGAATTTATATATAATTAAGGGACTAGCGAGATAGATAATGTTTAGTTGATTATATCAGGTACGTCAAGTTTGATACATTCACTCCTGCAGCAGAACGAGGATTACCTGTAACTAGAGTCATAAGCCGAATGTCCTTGCAACAAATCCTGGCTCGTGCTGTTGGAGAAGAGATTATTATGAATGATAGTAACGTTGTTGATTTTGAGGATCAGGGTGACAAGGTGAGTCTTGCTTTTTTACATCTTGTTTATTAGTAACACTACCATATTTGTAGCATAGGTAAAAGAATATGGTGTTCATAACTTTTACCTGGTTCAGTTACTCTTTTGGTTTTGACATTTCTTTTCTATTTCACAAGTTTAGGTTACTGTAGTTCTTGAGAATGGACAACGGTATGAAGGTGATCTTCTGGTTGGAGCTGATGGTATTTGGTCAAAGGTACACTTCTCTCCTAAAAACTTAGTTAGGTGAGGAAGTTGATAACATAACAGTTGATTAGAGAGGAAGTCTTTAGGATCGTCACATCAACTAAGTATGTAATTAGTTGGTGGTTTATCAACTACTGGAAGAAGCTAGTCTTTCGAAAATGAGTTATCTATGATGAACGTTGCAGAAGGGGTAACTTATGATCCCTCATCAACTAAGCATGGGATGAGTTGATGGTTTAAGATCACTTAGGCCTCTGATTGGTTAGTATTTAAAGATTGAATTTTGTCTAAGTGGTTGTAACAAAATCCGTCCTAGTAACATAGCGAACATTATCACTCATTAGGCCATAAGCAGCTACTGTGATCAAAATGGTGGGAGCTCGTTTGAAATGTTCTGCCACTGGAAACAATCCTGAAGAGCTATAATTGTTATAGATAGTTTCTTTCAACATCAATTTGAATTGACATTTTCCTTTGTTCCCTTGTGATAGGTCAGGAAGAACTTGTTTGGTCAAACAGAAGCTACCTATTCAGGTTATACATGTTATACTGGTATTGCTGATTTTGTACCAGCTGACATCGATACTGTAGGGTATGCTTTCTATCTTTAATGTTTAAACTGCATTTCTTCTTAGATTGAAAGTGGAGACTCAAATTGACGATCTTACTTCTCATTGTGAAGGTACCGGGTGTTCTTGGGACACAAGCAATACTTTGTTTCGTCAGATGTGGGAGCAGGGAAGATGCAGTGGTATGCTTTTTACGAAGAACCAGCCGGTGGTGTTGATAGCCCCAATGGTAAATATGATTGATTAAGAATGCTCAAAGTCTTGGGGTTTCTGCAATATAACATCTTAGCATTCTTAGCTGTGAACTGAGCTGTGTGCACTGTGATTTTTCAAGCCCTTAAGTGGAAATTTCATTTTGGATTTAAAGTGAAAGCAGCTTTTTAATTAAGGCTGACATATTAAGATTAAAGACAGATTTTTCAACTCCAAAAGCACTCTTTGGCAGGTAAAAAGGAAAGACTGCTTAAGATATTCGACGGCTGGTGTGAGAATGTGATAGATCTAATAGTTGCCACAGATGAAGATGTAATTCTTCGACGAGACATATATGACAGAACACCTACTTTGACATGGGGAAAGGGGCGTGTCACCTTGCTCGGAGACTCCATTCATGCTATGCAGCCAAATATGGGACAGGGTGGATGCATGGCCATTGAGGTATGCCTTGTTCTCTTGTTTAGTTCAAACCCTTTAATCTCCTTAATAAACAATGGCTTATGTTTGGAGTTATATAGTAGATGATCAAGAGTTTGAAAACTTGAATCTTTTGCCAATTACTTCATCATTGCAGGACAGTTATCAGCTTGCTTTGGAACTTGATAAAGCATGGCACGAAAGTCAAAAATCAGGAACTTCTGTAGATGTTGTTTCATCTCTAAGAAAGTAATGAACCGCATTTGTAATCTGTTATGAATCACATTTGGCGAACTAGTAACTATTTTGGACTTGTTACCATTTATTTATATATTTTCTCTGGTATTTTCTAGATATGAGAATGCTAGAAGGTTGAGAGTTGCCATCATCCATGGAATGGCTAGAATGGCTGCATTAATGGCTTCAACATACAAAGCTTATTTAGGTGTAGGACTTGGTCCATTATCGGTATGTATTTCACTTCTCAGCTTTACACTAAATTAATGATATTTCATCCCAAACCATTTGGTAGAGTGGTAGGGATGCTTAGAAAAAACATCCCCTCAATATTGAGTCAAGAATTTGAATCCACTCAAGTCCAACTTCACAATAAGTGGTTACAAGCTCAACGCGCCGGTGTGTGTGAAGCTCACAATGCAACATTTGAGCCTTTGTAGGGATTCAACTCAAGTCCATGTAGTTGGTTGTTGATACTCGTGATTTACTTATATAAGAGTAACGATATGTGCACTCAAATTATGCATCAAAATATTAGATACAATGGCGTGACAATTTCTTTTAACCAATCATAATCGTTTTAGATAATACAGTGTTACGTCATTGTGTGTAATGTTTTGGTGCGTATTTTGGATCCATCTTAAGTAGCGAGTGATCTTGCAAAAAGGAAAAGCATATTGAGCTTCTTTTCTTAATATTAATTACAAGTAGCTTTTGTTGTACTGCAGTTTTTGACAAAGTTTAGGATACCACATCCCGGAAGAGTTGGTGGAAGATTTTTCATCGACATAGCTATGCCATTGATGTTAGATTGGGTTTTAGGTGGTAATAGGTAAACTTTCTCTTCTCTACATATACATGTATATATATTGGTACTTTTATTCAAATTAGCAATGTTTCCTATTTATTTTAACATTATTTTTACTTGTTATTTTTCAGCTCAAAACTTGAAGGAAGACCACAAAGTTGTAGGCTCTCAGATAAAGTAAACTATCTTATCTATCTATGTATTTTCAGACCCTCAAAAAACACTTATTATAATTGTCATATTAACATAAGATATTGTTAAAAACAAATTTCTATGTAGGCAAATGATCAGCTTCGTAAATGGTTTGAAGATGATGATGCATTAGAACGGGCCATGAAAGGAGAGTATGTGTCTTTGATCATTACTCTTCATTTTTATTTTATTATTTCTTTCTATTTTTAATATATTTTTGTACTTTTTTTTTATCTAATTTTTGTAGGTGGTTTCTTCTGCCCTCTGGAAACAATAGTGCAACATCACAACCCATTTGTTTAAACAGAGATGACAACAAAACCTTCATAATTGGGTACAAAACAAAAAGCATACCCTTCTTTAATCTCTAATTAACAAGAACTTAAATGTAACACTTAATATATTTGATTTAATTTCATTAATTAGACTAATATAATGATGATCATAATCCAATTTCTTTTCAGAAAAACACCAAGTGATGACGTCGTTTCAGCAACATCCATTACTCTTCCTTTTGACCAGGTAATAATAATATGGAATTTTTTTCATTTTTATATTTCTAAACAATTTTATTTTTTTGTATTTTTACGAAAATTCATATAAAAATTCTCATAGCAACCAATATATCAATTTAAATTACAATCAAAATTCACGTAGCAACCCACTTGGAAACGGAGTAATCCAAACCGTAAATTTAAAAACAATTCTCAAAATAATATGTACTCTAAATTAAAAAATCTTGTGTCAAATTTTTATTTTTATATTAAAAATAACATTAATTGGAGAGATTAATTTTATCTCAGGTTTCAAAAACACATGCACGAATCAATTACAAAAATGGTGCATTTTTCTTGACCGATTTGAGAAGTGAACATGGGACATGGGTCTCAGAGTAAGTATTCTAAAAAGACTTTATTTCAGTTTGATTATTATTATTAAATTTGTGAATCCATTTTTGAACTTATCTTTACAAATTAATATATTTATTTACAATAATTTTCAAAATAATTTGCAGTAATGAGGGGAGACGTTACAGAATACCTCCAAATTTCCCAACTCGTATTCGACCCTCTGATGTTATTGAGTTTGGTTCAGACAAGAAGGTGAGTAGTTAGTACATAATTCTATTATAACATTTTTTTGCATCGAAACAATATACTTTTTTTCAGCTAATTAATCACATTTATTTAAATTGAAATTTGTTTCACATACCATATATTGTGAACTTAAAAAAATATATAATAATTAGAAAAAAGAACTGATCTTTGAGTATATATTAGCTTATTTTATCATATATAATATAATTGATACAGACAGCATTAATTATTCTACATAAATTAAAAATAAATAAAATGTTTTATGAGCAGGCTTCATTTCGAGTGAAGGTAATTGCGTCTTCTCCAAAAGTTGAACAGAAGAAAGAAAGTGAACTTGTCCAGACAGCATGAAAAAATGATTATATAAAATGTTGTAATTCTATAGGAAATGAAATTGTACAGAATTAATTTATTCAGGGAAGTGGAGCTGGAACATATAATTATACACTCATGCCCTATATATATATGTAATATATATATATATACGTACATCTCATCATTTCAACATGTTCCACCTTTTTGTTTTTCCTTCCCATATATATTTTTTAAATAACACATGAGTATATGTTTATATCTATTGTGTTATTTTGTAGTGTAATTATAAATTTTAAGTGTCTCAAGGAAAAAAAAAAAATAGTGTACGAGTATCTATAACTATATTGCATTATTGGGATTCATATTTGATATGAACAATGATTATTCATCAAGTTAAGTTGAGTGAGTTAGTGATCACCTAACTTAATTGATGATCCAGCTAAGGAACAAGAAATGAATTCTTAGCCAGCTACTAAAATGGGTGTCTTCATTGTTGAACCCAAAAAAGTGTCAGGGACTAACTACTACTGACTTATGATAATAATAATAATAAAATTCCTATCATTAGCTACAATACAAACATTCACCTAGGCTGTCACATTGCGTTTAAATAAGATTTTATTGGGAGAAAGGAGGAAGCACTTGGAGAGGTAGCTCAACTAGTAATAAGAGCTCAGAACATTCCTTAGGATCAATGAATTTGTAGTTGTACGACCTACCTTTTCCTTTTGTAGACAAATTTATAGCTCTTGATTTCTTAATTTAATTAAAACAAAAGGGTCAACAATTACACTATAAAATATTTCTTCATCTTTTGGATTTTTATCCATAAAAATATATATGTGGTATAGTTCCTTCAAATAAAAAGGTTTCCGCAATCATTATCTTTGAGAACTTGTTTACTCACTGTCATCAATCTAAGAAGGTGTCTTGTGGAATGATAGTCGAGTCCGGAAAGATGTTCCCGGATGACTATCATGCCCTCTCCAAGATTAGTCTTCATGGTAGCTAGCCCTTTCCTGGAAAGGAGTTCCAGCTGGCTAGTTATCCCTCCTAGATTGATAGTTCCGGATAGTTGACTTCAGTAGACTTATATCCTATCCGAAAGCGTCTTCAGCTAGGGTCTGTGATCCTCGAGCCCGGAAGCTCATTCATGTTCCCGGAGGCCTTAGTGCTCATGCTGACGTGGAGACTTCGCTAAATGAGGATGATTAAGTTAGTTATTTTCTAACTAACTTAACAACCTCGTTTCTTGCAGTCACCGACTTTAGGATCTTGATCCTAAGGCTATAAATACCACCTTGACTCAACACTTGAAGACACGATTGAGATACGAGTTTGAGTACTCTGTTCATATGAGATTGAGAGTTTGACAGAGAAAAGATTGAAAGGTAGAGAGTGAGGTACAGAGAAAAGAGAGAGAGATTGAGTTTGGGTTTTGTAAGAAGAATCTTCTGTAGATGAAGAAAATTTTTGGGTGTAAAGTGTAAGAGTTGAAACACTTTGTGAAAACTCATTAAAGAAGCTCGTCTCGACTGTATTGTACCTATTCTTGCTCAAGCAATAAAGAAGGATTACAGTGGTGTTCCAGAATAGATCACATCGATTTATCGGACTTGAACCAGTATATATTTTGGTGTTGATTTCTTTATTTTTTATATTTAATGTTTCCTAATTTTAACACTCTGTTTGCCCTTGTTTTATCTCTGATTATTGTTCTTGTTATTAATCTTGTCATTGCTAATTGTTTGATTGTTTAAAGTTTTATTGATTTGATTTTGCACCATTAGTCTTATTTTTCTCACAATATACATAAAAGAGAACAACCACATAAAGTTTTCTCGTCATTTATCTTTCTTGTCAATTTGAATATGTCATCTTATTTACATCTAATCAGATATAATAACAAATACCGTCAATATGTATAGAACAAAAGAAAAAAAATTATTATAAAAACTCTAAGAGCATCCATAGAACTATATGTTAGAACTTATTCACCAAAATTTATATTTACTAACATGTATGTTGATTATAAATTTATAATCCAACAACCTATATATGAATAAACTTAAAACAATAAATAAACACATAAAGTTAAAAAAAAAAAATCTCACATTGGTTGCAGTAGAATATAATTTCTCATTCTGTTCAGTTCTCTAGCCTTTGATCATTTATGTTGCAGAGTATAATCAAGAACTGAATTGTCTTGGATTTTTCTTTTTCTTCAATTGTGTTCATGAGTCTTCCACAATGGCCTGAGTAGCACCTTAAATAGTGTGGGTTGATACTCAATTCACCTTTAAACAATACTTTGAGATTGAGAATTCAAAATTTCATAGTGTATGGCTATTTTCAAAATTTGTGAATGAAAGCGAAGAGGAAGATGACACATAGTCTATTTTCAAATTCTAATTGACTTAATAAATCAATTAGTTGAGTTTACAAGATGATATTATCTCAGACAATGTGAGGACCATAGGCCAATGTAACCAAGCTCCTAATAAGCAGATCTTGAAATTTACCGAGTAAATTTTCTAACTTATTAATTCTTCACGACTCCACTAAAAATCCTTCGTATTAAATATTTTTTTAATCATTAAAACAACTCTAATTAATAGTTGTCAAAAATCTATGTTAACATTTTAGTGTTGTAGGAAGTTTTTCATAGAAGGAATATCATAAATAAAGTCTTAGTATGATGGTATTGACTAGAAACTACACTCATCAACCACATCTGCCTAAAGATCTTGTGGGTCCAGATAGAGAAGAAGTGCCTTCACGGATAGATGTGGAAGAGCAAGATGAAACTAAAAGATCTCAAGTATTAAGAAAACTAAGAAGAGTATGAGGCGTATGATGATGGTAGCTATACTGAACTGATGGCGTTAAGACCAAATGACCACCAGGGCTGAGTTGGCAGAGCAAAATGAGCAAATTAGAAGGATTCAAGAGATATTGATCGCCATGCAAAGGGCGATGGAAGTCGTAGGCATTCACGTGCATCCAAATGTGGGACGTCTTGGACAAGACAAGACGAGAGAAGGATCTCTGCAGCCATCGAAGAATCAGAGGCACAAGAATCGAGAACTAAGCCTTATCTGATACCCTTCCGAAAGTCCCCCAATGGCAAACCCTACAGCCATTTTGAAAAAGAAATAAAAAGACTCAAGATCCACATTAATTTTGCTCTGATCTTCCTAAAAGATCCACATAAAGTTTGCTCCAATCTTCGTAAAGAGAAAGGTCCACAGAGGGACAGATTTCCTAAGGGAAAGACTAGTCCTCAAGACCGAGGAGACTAGAAAAATGTATCCGTGCATCAAGAGCTGGGGTAGAGAAAAGAAAAAAGCCAAAAGGATCCTCCGATCGATTTTAGGTAAAAACTCAACGCCAAGCACAATGATCTCAGGGATCACTTAGAGCAGAAAAAGAAAATCATATTATACGTAGTCTCAGTCTCAGTCCCAGATAGTACCCTGAATGAAGGAATACTACTAAGAATAAATTCATTTTTTCCTACATTGTTAATATTATTTACTTACAAAATTATTAAGATGACATGGTTTTTTTTTAGCTTACAATTTATCTTTGTTGATGTCCTAAAAAAAAAAAAGAACAAATTATTAAGGTTTAATTTATGTCATGAAAAAATCTTTCTGGTACGCTCCTTAATTGTTGGTTGTTGCTATATCAAAAAGTTAATTATTAAAATAACCACTATTAACCTTTTAATAACTCTCTTCTCTCTTCACTACTTTTTTTTCCTTTAAACATAATTAAGACACTAAAAAAACAAAAAGGGACCCAATATAGTATAGAATATATTTTGCTTTCTAATTAAACAGTACTGATTTCACTTTCAATTTTCTTGTCACTTTTCTTTATGATTGTACTTTCAATTTTTTAATAATAATAATAATAATTTTGTTCATATTTATTTCTGGTCAGGGTGTCAAAAATCTATTTACAAGAGGGACCAAATGAATATGATAATGACAAATATAGTTCCAAACAGTGACTCAAGCTCTATACCAATACTAGTTAGGTGTATCTATATCAATATTTATATATATATATGTTTTAAGACCGATTATCACTATTCATGTACTTAGCATGCAATAGTATATTTTAGCTACATATTACATTATAATAACTATGCTAGCTTTACATATATATAGGTATAGAGAGTATGTGTGCTACAATATTACTTCATTGAATAATAGTTGGTGAATATAACATAATAATTTATGTTTTTATGCAAAACAATTCTTTTCTTAATTTTCAAAAAATAGTCTTTTAGACAGTATATAAAAAACCACTTTACAAAAAAATAAATAAATAAATAAACTAACCGAATCAGAAAATTCATTTTAACTCTCCTTCAAAACAATACAACTTAGTGGCACCTATAAATATACCTGAATATACATCTTCTTTCTATACAATATGTAAAACTATTTAAATGGAATCAAATCATTCCCTGTCCGAGTTACATATATATTGTATAAAAGGAAGTATTTAAATGGTTTGATGAGTTGAATGAATTTTTTGATTTACCAAAAATATGTGAAGTTGTGGAATTCGGCTTAAGTACAAAATCATTGTTGAAAAGAATTAGTGTTTACGTATAGTTAAAGCATTTTAATTTTTATAGTAGCATTATTTAAAAGCACTAAATATTTTCATATTATTTAAAGATATAATATTTTATTTTATTTTATTTTTCTTTTACATTATTTTTGACACTTTTACTTTTAAAAACACTTCAATATTACCGCACGTTTTAAAAATACTATAATTACAATCTCACACATTATTATATACAAGCATACCTCATTAATGACTACTCAATAGGCTCGTTAACATAATTAAGTACCAAGTTATTTGGTAATGGGCTGTTAGACTTTGTTATTTTTAAGTGAAAATTACATGAAATATGGGATTTCATAACAAAGTTAGAAAAATATGGCATTTTTAGGTTTGCCACTCTTCTATGGCATTTTTTCACATTTAAGATTTTTTATGGTATTTGATATGCCATATTTTTATAAACTTATTATTCAATCCCATATTTTATGTTTTTGTTTTTAGCTTAATTAGTTTTATTTATTTTTTAATTTATTTTACACTTACATTTTAGGGTTTCTTTTTATTTGAAAAATTTACACCAAATACTACATTTTTTTTCAAACATTACATTTTTAATTTGACAAGAACATTTTACTTTTATACTTTTATTAATTTTTTTTTCTTTTTTACTTATTGAAACTTCAAAAAGTTTTTTTTTTGTCTTTTTTATATATTTTTTAGTCAATATTGGCTCTCTTTTTTCTTTTCAACTTTTAAGTCAGTTGCTACTTTTTTTTTTCTTTCTTTCGCTTATCTCTCTCTATTTTTTTTTTCTAATTTCTCTTTGTGTCTCTCTTTTTTTTTAATTTTTTTTCTCAACCTAATTTTTTTCTCTTAATATATATAATAAGTGTACATTTTTATATTTCGTTTTTTTTTTACAAAAATTAAACTTGTTTTTTATTTAAACTACTATTTGTTTTTTTTTGTTAAAAATTAATTATTCCATTAAAAACAGCAGAAAAAAAAAAAAAAAAAAAAAAAAAAAACCAGTTTCATCAACATCATCCTGAAAAAAAAAAAACAACATAAAAAATCATAATCTAAAAAGAATCCAAACTTTAAAAACTAGTTTCATCAACATTGAAAGAAACTAATAATTTCATTTAAAGAATACAAAAAATAGTTTCATCAACAAGATAATGAAAAAAAGTACAATCTAAAGACGATACTAACTTTAAAAATAAGTTTCATCAATATTAAAAGAAACGAATTATTTCATTAAAAGAGACAAAAAAAAAAATAGTTTCATCAAGAACATAATAAAAAATACACAATGCCTAATAACTAAACTTTTACAAATTAACGATACTAAATTTAAAAACCAGTTTCGAACATATAAATTTTATATCAATACCTAATAATCAAACTTTTAACTTCATTCTTTATTTTGGCATTTAATTTTTTATTTGCTTGCTCAAAAATTAGAGTTAATTTAAACATACAATATGCAACAAATATAACATAGAGAATCATAAATTAAAATCAAAGAGAAAAAAAAAAAGAAACAAAGAAAATTAAAGAGACAAAAGTGCAATAAAAACCATAAAAGAATAACAAAAAAAAAAAACAGTGGAATGTGAGAAACCAGTTAGTAAAACAACCAAAATAAAAACAAACAAATAAAAACCAGTTTCTTGAAATAAATTAATAAAAAATTGAATAAAGAACAACAATAAAAAAAATTAGTTATAAAAACTAGTTACTTAAAAAAACCAGTTATGAAAATAATAAAATAATATGTGTGTCAGAAACTGATTAATTAAAATAAAATAAAAATTGTTGTTCAAATATCATACAATAATAAAACTGGTTTCATGCAAACTAAAAAATATATAATAATATCATAAAAATTGAGCAACCCCATTACAGAACAGTTAAAACCTGTGAAACCAGTTTCGACATGTGAAACCAGTTTTGACGTTATAAAAAATCATAACAAAATACAAATGTTAATAATAAAGTTAATTGAAACCAGTTTCATCAGACAATCAAATAAAAACATACACACACACAAATATACAAAAAAAAAAAAAAATACTAATCACAAATATAATCAAAACAACACATAATGCCTGCCTACCAATAATTTAATAACAAAATATAAGTGTAAGTTTCCAACCTAGAAACAAAATAATAAAAAAGTAACTTGAAAAAAAATTCTAATAACATAATGAAACTATTTTTTTTATTCTTTTAATGAAATTAATAGTTTCTTTCAATGTTGATGAAACTGATTTTTAAAGTTTATATTATCTTTAGATTATAATTTTTCATATTGTTTTTTCTTCAGGATGATGTTGATGAAACTGATTTTTTTTTTTTTTCTACTGCTTTTAATGAAATAATTAGTTTTTAACAAAAAAACAAAGAAAAAAAAATAGTAGTTTAAATAAAAAAAAAACAAGTTTAATTTCTGTAAAAAAAATAATATCTATAGTTGAGATCATTTTTTATTTATTTTAGTATTTTATTTTTTAAAAAAAGAAAAAATAAATAAAAAAAAAACACAAATTTAAAGTTTTTTATGGCATTCCTCAAGACTTTTTTCCATATTTGTAAGTTTTTTAAAAAAATGCCATATTTAGTGTAATTAAGTTTTTATGCCATATATATCAAAACTTATCTTTATTTTCCCATATTTTTGTAAATAACCATATTTTTAATGGGCTGACGGGCCCATTTCCATAATACTACTTTTTTATTATTAATGTTATATTTTTTTTGAGTATTATATATAGAAAGCATATTATCTTGTATTTTGAAATTTATTTATTAAAAGATTTCTCATATGAAATTTATTTATTAAAAGATTTCTTCAATCACTTCATATCATCTATATTTGGTATATACAAATTGTTTCTCAAACTAATTAAATTCCTAAAACTCCTCCTAATCAACAAACATATTATCCTAAAATTATAAAAATATATATTAAGAAAACCATATATCATATATTCTCCAACAATATTGTAACAAAACTTAAATCCGTATATCACTAATTATGGCAAAAATTAAAGAAATAAAACAAAAATGAAATTTTAATTAATTAATATCATCTCTTCAAACTGTATATAAGACTCTTTGGTAGCTAACATATTTCATAAAACTAAAACAAAAAGAGACAGAAAATAATTAATAAGAAGAATGGCTAAAGTTCAAATTGTTTCTCTTCTTCTTCTTGTGGGGATTCTCATTTCTTCCTTCGGTTGGTCTCAATATATACATATTTTTTTATATTGTTCCTTTTGCATTATTGAAATTATATTTCTCATTATTATTAGTACTCATACTATATATTTTATTTTTGTAGGCTTCGATGGTACTCTAGGACAAGATTATCCTATGCTCCTTGCATGTTGCAAGAGCACAAAGCGTCCAGATTTATGTCCTCATTCAGACTCAAATCCCGCTAAATGCGACGCTGAGTGTAAGAAGGGTCCTTGTAGAGGAGGTATATGTAAAAATGAAGGTGGTCCTGTTTGTCACTGTTTCTGTTAATTCGATCTATTATATTCATAATATCAATTGAAATTTATTATTAATAATTATTATTAATAATAAATTTATTAATCACTTGTTTTAAAAATAAATAAATGAATAAAGGATATTAATTTCTATCTTATGAGGAGTCCAATAGCACATTATTTTTATTTGAAGTGTATTATTATTAATATTATTTCATTTTTATATATTAAAGTAATTTTTTTTTTATTTTTTACAAAAAATCATATAACAACTCATATAGCAATTAATGGAGCAATCTACATCACAATCAAAATCTATTTTGAAATCCACATAAAAATCACTGCAGTAACTTAAATTGTAATTTTTTTAAAAAAAATATTAAAAACTAACATATATGGTAATTATTATTATGTAAAGTGAGATAATTTATATAGAGTAATAATATACTTAAAATAATGACACATAATAACGAAACAAATTATTTAATTAATCATAATTAATTAAATTAAGTCCTATTTTTGTAAAAAAAGATAAAAAAAATTGGTGCATATTTTAAATGCGCTCAATCATTATTATTAATTTGTTTCTATTATATATAACTTACATATTATTCATCTCTTTTTCCTTTTTTATTTTTACAATTAGCCACATCAAGACTATTTTTATAAAATGTCAACATTTTATCTCACAAAAAAAACACTATTTTTATATAAATATATATAGTTTTGGTGCATATTAATAAATCACTTGTTGCAATTAAGGAATTATAGAATTTATGATTAAATTGCTAAATTCATATATATTTTTTTTCAAAGTACTCCTCTAATAGCACAATATTTAAATTTATGTATTGGAGATTTATATAATACGTAAATCATTCAAGTAATATTAATTAATTAGAAAATAATATATGCTTTGCTCACGTGCAGTCGTATTTAATTTATTGATAATTAATGATAAAATTATCAAATTTTAATATTTTTAATATAATATTTTTTTAGTAATATGAGTAATTATATTACTAAATTTTCATTACTTTTACTTAGAAAAATAAAATTAATATTGTAAAAAAAAAAATTATTATAAAAAAACAGTATACATATTTAAAATTGTTGTTATTATTGTATCTTATTTGTATCAAAGTGGATGTATCTCAACTGTAGTGGTTACTATATTTAAAATTACTATCATACACGTATTTTACTTGTAATATATAATCAATATAATATATATTCATAATAAATAAAATTAAATTTTTTCTTTCAATAATATTTTTAAATCCTATGTTGTATAGGGTTTTTAAATCTTAAAGATATTTTTTTTTCTTAAATAGTACAGAATAAATAATATGTATATATTAATAATAAATAAAACTAAAATTTTTCATTTTTAAATAGAATACTTAGTGGTATGGTTTTAAATTCTAATAATATATATCTTATCAATAATGATAATAATATATATTTTTTTAAAAAATAACATATACATATTTATTATAGCCACATAATTATTAGTTTGAAGATGGATATTTCAAATGTAACAAATGAAAGACTATCATTTCTTTTTAAAGAATGACCTCAACTCATATTGCTAATATATGATTATAGTAAATATATTATAGTAAGAACATTACTATTAGGCACTTTATGGTACACCAACCGCTTAAAACCGTCACCACACATGGACTCTTTTGGAAAGGTTAAAGGATGCATGTTGCACCGTTGTCACCATGGTTGGTGATTAGAGATTTTCTGGAGCGATACTATCCCCATGGAGCAAAGTGATGATATTTCTGGAACGATACCATTTCCATGGAGCGAAGTGATGGTGTACTGGCTCTTGGATTGGGAGGAGACTGCAGAGTCAGATCACATAATCCTAGTCGACGGCTTGGGAGAGTAGTTTTCTTGGGTAGTTCATGGCTTGAAAGAGTTAGGGTTTTGAAGGGTTTAATTTATATTTTAGGGGTTTAATGTCTATTTATAAAACTAACGTTACAGTTAACGTGTAGCTAAATTTAATAGAATAAAAAGAGAATATACTGTTAAACCAAGAATTGCTATTAGATAGCCACTTTTAATATATAAAGATATAAACTTTTTCTTTATTAAATTATTATATATTGCACTTTCAATGTTTTATTTAAAAAAAATATATAGTGTGACATCCATAGAAATTTCAAGAATAATATATATTATTTTATTTCTAATAGTATTACATCCTTATATTTTGCCACCTAAACTTTTTCCCTCTTTAAATATTCTCCAAAATACTATTATTAAGGCCATCTCCAATAGTAAAATTTAAATTTAGTGTTAAATCAACACTAAAAGACTACTATTTGAACACTATTTTTTTTTTTCAATTCCAACCATAATACTAAAAATATATTCATTATTATTATATTATATTATTAATATAATAAGAATATTTTAATTCATATAATTATTTATTTTTTCTTAAAACTATTATTTAATTATTAAAAACTAAAAATTATATATATAACAAAAAAAAAATTGCCGTGGACTATAATGTCCACTATTATTAATGGGACACTGTAGATCCTCATAAAAATAGGTTAAATAATAGAGTTTGGTTGGAGTGAAAAGTGAAAAAAATCACACTATATATAACATTATAGTGTTAGGTTGGTGATGCCAATACTGATATAGTATCAATATTATATTTGCAAAATACATAGTTCGGCCAATCTTTTAACAAAATACTGAGACTACCTAGGGGCGTATTTTTCCCCTTAGAATATTATAGGTTGAATATTAATATTACTTCCGTGGATAATATATAATAGATACTAGAGAGTATATATAGTTAATAATAATAATACTTTTCTATATAATTAATATGATATCATAATTATTATTGCTTTTCAAAAGAGTATTTTTATTCAAGCCATAGATTTTTCGATGAGACTTGAGACTAAGCTTTTTCATGTGCAAAAGTCAAATTAGCGTCACTAGCTAGCTACTCACACCAATTTCATCACAATCATGTATATTTTTGTCCAGACTTTATTTTTAGGTCACCCATTATATCTATCTATTCTATATATATATAAATTTTAAGGGCATTCCCAACATTTTTTTTATTCTATCATTTAAAATACTCAAAAATTTCTCAAGGAAAGTACATACCAAAACATCAAATCAAACATACCCTTTAGCAAGCTTCTCTCTTTAGGGTTTTTTCTCTCTTCTTCTTGAGTTAAGGTTTCTTTTCCATTTCCTTCCTCTTTCTCGACTAGGGACCCAGCTGTCGGCCTGCCGTGCGTCTGGTGTTCTCTAGCCGAGAGGGAGTTAGGGATGGCGATTCTTATGGCCATAGATCTCTACTCTTCGGAAGTGGGGAAGCTACTGGTTAGGGGCAGGCTTTCATGGAGACGCCTTTGGTGGGAGATCGATGGGTTTGGGGCTCTGTGGTCTACAGCGGTGGGGCTCCGATGGGGAACATCATCCTTGCTCGACCGATGTTGTTGGTTTTGGGGCTTCGTGGTCTACAATGGCAGATGTTCGTTGGAAGCTACGGAATTTGCAGCAGAGGGTCTTCGTTGGGGACTGTAACCCAGCTTGCTCAGCCAACGTAACTGGTTTTGGTCCCCTGCCTTTTCTATTAGGTTTTGGGGACGAGTTGTGGTGGTTTGGCGGCCCGATGTCGATCCTCCTCCGTCATCGAAAGTTTGTTAGTGGCCGCATGTTTCTTCATTTCTCGTTGTTGTGGAGTCTTTGGTTATGTTTTTATTTTTCTATTGATATTTTCTTTAAATCTTCGACTGTTTTTAGTCTTGATGTTTTATTTTGGTTTCTTGCTTTTCCTTTTTGGTCCAGTTATGGACATTCTCTTGTTAGAGATTTAGGGGTTTGTATCCTTGATTTTTTTTCTTTACCTTCCATCTATAGTGGTATGGTACTTTACAATGACTTTGACTACTATGAATGTAGGTCAGTCTTTAGGCCTTGTTGCCGTTTGCTCGCCTGTATATCGGGATTGATTTGCTTTTGCTTATCGTTGAGCAGTGTAATGGACTTTGTCTTTTGTTCCTTTGTTGAATGAAATCATTGATCCTTCCCTCAAAAAAAATTATTCAAAATACATCATTAAAACTCTACTTTCTTCATTTCACATCATACTTTTATATCCTCATACAAAAATAATTATCAAAATCTGAATAAATAAATAAAATATGTTTAGAGCAATGAATAGTATTCTATAAATGTAGAGCATGAATAGTGTATTTTAAAAAAATTTAAAATGAAGAAAAAATTTAGAGTATCTGCTATAACGTATTTTTAGTACGATTTTTTAAATTTTTTAAAAATTCTATATTTTAGAGAAGCTATTGTAAGTGCTCTTAGAGGATCTCTAATGGTGACATTCTTTAAAATTGTCAAAAACCTCCATATCACTTAAAAATATATTATTTTATCTCTTTCACATTATTTTTGTCATGCCCCAGCCCTATGTAATATTCATAATTTGAGTGGTCAAATGTCACACTTTGATTCTTGTAGGAAGATAAAGCCTATAAATGATTTTTTTTTTAATTTATATTACAAAATACTTATTTAAAAATAATAAATTAACTCCTATATTGATAAGAAAATATTAGTAACAAAATCAGGACCACTCATTAATATAAAAGAATAACAATATCCCCACATTTATGTATAGTCACCGAATAGAGACAATAAAATACCAAAATAATATCTAGCATCCATCATTCTTCATTTCTAACTAGTACATAGTTGATTTAAGTCACCCATACCATCCATTCCAACTTAAATACAAAAATTAATTTCATTGGAAGTCTAATAAGTAGAATAAGACTAAACTAATAATGATTTTCTTCCTCAACAGTATCATCCTCATCCACTAGCATCAAACTGAGTCCCTGGAAGGGGAGAAAATGGGGGGTGAGCTTATAAAGCCCAGAAGAAAAATAACTAATATCAAAGGACTCTTGGTTTAATAAAAATTTCTGCATGGTTAGCTTTTAAAAAATAAAATATCTCATCACCATTATCAAAATGTATAAACAGAGACCACAAATAATTACAAAATCAAGCATCAAATGCATATCACACCGTCCACTAGATCCCTAGCTCTCAATACCCTTCATAGAAAACGACATTCAAAATTGGGTAGTCGCACCTGATAACCACCATAATACCGAGACTCAGATTCAATTCACTTCCTGTACAGATTCTAGGTCTTTCACCTAGGTGAGTGCACACCTGATCTACCTATGATGCACATAGACTAGGTCGTGAAACAATAATATGCATCGAACCTGATCAACATGGCTCTCATCAGTATAATCAAAGCAAACAAATAATAAGAATAACAAAAGAATATATTTCTTTTTATTTTTTAGAAAATACGGCTGCATAACGACTGCATTTTGAATAAGCTCAAAAATCATAACATATGCACAAAAATATGTTTGGCACTCCGTGCCCAATAATTCAGAAAAATGTGCAGATTAAGTTTTCAATTTTTCAAACAATTTACAAATCATAAAAATTAGAAAATGTCTAATGTTATTCAACACATATAAAAATCAAGTCCAATAATCAAGTTGAGTCTCTACCTCTCCCAAGTCGTCAAACTTTGTCCAAAAGACGATCTTAAGCTCTCAAGTCCCGAGCTCCAATTATTTAGTTCAATCTTAGATATCACTCTCACTTATATCATCAAATGGCTAAATAATTATCATCTTAGATGTTACTATTGGTTTATTTTGTGTTCTAAAATAATCCAATATTAATATCTCTAAAAATTATTAGAATAATAATAAAAAATAAAAAAGAGAAGATATAAAGAATGATATAATATGAGATTCTTCTGTGATATTTTTTTTCATTCTAATAATAATCATTAATTAAAAAAAGAAAAAATATATTTATCTCATCAAACATCTTTTAATGAGGTGCTCTTATAATTTTAAAATGTCATCCTCATGATCATCACTTCAATCTATTCAACCCAAAAGCCATAAAAGGGTTTTAAACAGCTAGGATTTTTTTAAAATGCAAATAATAGGAAGGTAGAGATATTATTTTTTGGAATGAAGACAAAGATTAGGGTTGAGGGGCCATTTTGGTGTAGTACTGGCTAGATAAGTATCCAACGGTAACTCACTATTTTGTCTGTAATATATTGTTTTACATATAATAATAATGATATTCAAAACACACTTGGCATAGAAACCAAACAATGAGACCATTTACACATGCCAACTTTGAAATATTGCAACAATGTGACCCTACAAATTCCAATAATACTTCCACCAAAAAATAAAAAGAAAAAAATCCAATAATACGTCTTATACTTATATGAAACACCCACATTGCCTCACTTTCTTCTGCCATTGCCCAAAAAAAAGAAAAAAGCACTTGTTACCATCAAATACTATATGTATTTATATTACAATGAAATTATTGAAATTTAAATTGTCATATTAATTTTCAGGCAATTGCACCGAAAATTATCAATAACAACACCACATATACATATCTTACCACATTAAATTATACATATACATATACATATAATTATCATGGAGAAATTTTTGTTATCATATAATTATTTCTATGAAAATTTCATTTTGTTAATGTTTATATGAGTAATTTCTTCTAGTTGTTTATATTCAAAAGTAAAAGAAATAGTGTTTTTAATTATTTAAAGTGTGAGCTTGATGAACCATTTTTTTTTTTTTGTAATTGTTAAATTGAATGAGTTCCATTTTAAAATATATATATATATATATAAATTCTGAACTCCAGATTTGACCTGATCAACCCTGAGCACCACATATAACTCAATCAATGTAAACATTATTCTTCGAAAAATACAGCATAATTTTTTAAAAAAAGAAAATAAAAATCAAAATGTATGACAACTGACCCTACAATTTAAGTGCCACTACACTAGCACCACAAATCCACAAAGGCTCCTCTAATTCTAAACTCAATCATCTTTGGGTATTTTTTTGTTTTTGTTTTTTTTTTTTTCTTGTATTTGGGCTTTATTTTTCATGTGACACATGTCATAAATCAAGGTGTTACGTTTGGTAGTTGTGTCACAAGATCTTCAGACACCAGAACACAGTTCTATCTTGGCCCATAACATTTCCAATCAAATATGGCCCATTATCTATACATGTAGGCCACCGCCACAATTAAAACAATTTTCTTTTTTTTTTTCAGACAAAAATTACAACAATATTACATAGTAAATATTTATTTATTTATATTTTCAATTTTTTTTTGAATAATGAAGATAATCTAATCTGTATGTATGCATGTGAAAGAGGAAGATGAAGAGAAAGGGGTGGCATGTGAAGGCGGTGAATTAGCACGTGACTGACCAACGGTCGGTTCAGGTAATCGTGGCAGTGACCGTTGGAGCATTTAATTTTCTCTTTTTATTTTTTTAATATTAGTTATTTCTTTAACTCAAAAAAAAAAAATATTAGTTATTTCTTTCCTCATTTTCAACTTTATTATTAGAAGAAACGACTTTATAAGAATATTTTTCATATTCAATTGTTATGGTTGGCCTTTCTTTCTTTCATTAATTTCCTACTTTCTAAAAAATAGTAAATAATTATAATAATTTCTTTTCTTTTTTGAAAGGAATAAAACTCAAAAGTACAATAATAATTGATTTTATTTATTATTATGAAGATATTTGCATCCAAAAGCCACCACAACTAATTTGCTTCTTCCACAATATATAATAAATAAAAGATAAGATTATAGGGTTACTTCATTTTATAGCTAGTCAAGGTCATATTATTTCAGTATAATAAATGATATGGAATTATTTTAATAATATATATTATCATGTAACGTATATAACATGCATTATTAAAGTACGTAGAAAATTAATACCACGTACGTGTACTTCGATTATATTAACTTTTGCTTTTAAAACATGTTTTGATATTTTTCTTTCTAGGGGGAGTCTTAATTTTACTATGATTATGTATTATTACAATAAACTAGTAAACAATCAATCGTTGTTTCGTATAGATTATAATTTTAAATACATCGAACGTAATTAATATAATTAAGCTTGTCTTGTGATGAATACTTATTACTAATCGATTCTTCACATCTAAGTATTACTTCAATATTTTGTAATTGAATAAATTTTATGTTTTGTGTAATTTATAAAAAATATATATTATTACTACAATATTTTCAATTCATTCATTTTTTTATTAAACTTTCTTTTTAAAAAAAAAAATACATAAAAAGGCTTGCACTGTCCATGATATATAAACATATTTTTTTTAAAAGAAAAAAGTAAAATAATGTATTTTTAAAAAATAAATTTATGTTACAGATTTTTTTTTCTGTACCTCATTCATATCATATATAGTCAAATACTCAAATGGCATGGATTTATATTGTCGAGGAAAAAAAAAAGGTAACATAAATTTATATTGTCATAAATTGTTTCTCAAACAATAAAAAGAAAAGTCACAAACTAATATATGAGTTAGCACAATTTTTATAAATTGCACTTGCGAGTCATGAAAAAAATGTTAATAATTGGTGTGCATAACTCTAATTAAATAACGTATGATTATAAATATATATAATTATATAAACGACAATTGTTTTTTTCAAATAATAAAAATTACTTCCAAGCACAAAATACATACCAAATGGCAAATGCATATTTAAAACTCAACGAAGATAGTGAACTCAATTTATACATAAAAAGAACTAAGATATCACTATTTTATATTATTTATTTATCTTATAAACTTAACTAGATTAATATAATTACCTCTTCAAATTGTCAATAAATTCATTTTGTATATAAATAAAAAATCATTTTATTTTTTCTAGACTTTAATGAAGTTTATTAAATCATAGAGAACTCACTGTTATTAATTAGTGATACAAAATTGAAAAAAAAAAAACCATAATTAATTAGTGATACAATTTTTTTTTAAAAAAAAATAAATAAAAAGACTTAAATTTGTTACTGCATTATCCGTACAACTTATTCACGCACAACGATATGTGGGCGCGTGCATTTGATGCTTCCCCTAATGTGTACAGAAAGAAAATAAAAATGGCATTAACTATTCATCTTTCTCTCTTTATAGCATTTTTAAAAATATATATTAAAAATAAGGTAGTTGCCATGAAAGCCCTTCTTCCCAACCCCAAACTATCCCATCTCATGTCTATGTACGGACCCAAAAATAACTGGGCCCCAAATCACGTGCTCCCTATTTCCCAAACTACCCTCCCATTTTTCCACAAACTACAATATCACATTCATGTATGTAATAATAGTAATAATAATAATAATAATAATAATAATCCGTATGTGCATATAATATATACCAAATACAAAAACACTCTTTCCTTTCCTTTTCATCTTGTTTTCAAAAAACAAGAAAAACAAAAACAAAACAAATTATTAGAAGGAAGATAGCGAAAACACGCTCTCATATCATAACACCTCGTAGTTTTGTCTCTCAAAAGATCAAAAACGTTTTTTATTCATTTTTGTTTATATTTTTCTTCTTCTTTTGTCAGAATATAATGTATTATTATGTATGTAATGTATATTTTTTCTTTTTCCCAATAGGAGAAATTGGAACCCGTTATCTCTTTTCCCAAATTCCAAGAAAATTAAATAAGAATAATAAGAATAATAACTCCCCTATCCTTTTATCTATTTCAGTCTATCTACAACTTAAATATTTATTTTTCTTAAAAGGAGAGTTTTTCTTTTTTTCCTTCTCCAGTCCCAGACCACCTAAGCCAAACCTATCTTCCCAATTCACCGCTCTTGCAAAAAATATATACAAATAATAAAAAGAAAAATTACTCTTGAATTTTCCTAAACGGCATCGTTTTAACGGTGGTAATATGAATAGAATTAATAGGATGTGCTGTCCCACACCTAGCTCAACAGAAGCATCTTCTGATTGGTGCTCACCTTCCCAAACACGGGTCCCACAAACGGACTTTTTGTTAAAAAAAACAGTGCACACGTGCGCTCTGGTAATGGGCATTTTCGTAATTTGAGTAAACCAAATACTAAATAAACTAAAGAGGAATTAAACCCAATAAGAAAAGAAAATATTGTGTAATATACATGGAATAATGAGTTGTAAATAAATAATGTTTTCAGCAAAAAATTAACAAATAATAATAAACAAAAGAATTACATAACTATGTTTAAAAGGATAATAAAAGAGACGAAATAGTCTAGTGAAATTTACTTTTATTATTTAATTATATATTAATTATAATTATCTTACTTGTAATAAATTTGAACTTTTGGTCGTTTTTCTTTCTTTTTTTAATTAATATTACAATTTTTCTGTTGTGGTAGTACAACCCCATTCCCCCATGTATTCCGAATTTTTCAACCTTAGGGGAAAAAAAAAAAAAAAGCAAAACCCAAGGCCTTCAGTAAAAATTAAAATTAAAAAAATGATGCCGGTTCGGTGGTACTATGACCGAGAAACCGATTCAGCCAGTTTACCGATTCGTTCCACGAGTTCTGGTGAGAGTTTCTTAACCGGTTTCTTCCCCTTTTCCGGTCGAAAATCAAAACCAAGAGCATCCGAAACCTCTTCGGAGCTCCAACCCGCTTTTCGAAGTGAATCCGAGAACCGATCCGCTTTCAGCAGTAGAGCGTCGAGTACGGCCTGATTATCGACCAACACCATCTCCCCTTCGAAGAACCCAGAAGCCGAAACCTCCATTATTTCCGTTATATCCGATTCGTTCCACCCACCTTGTCTCAAAACGGATCCTATTTGCTCCACGTATTCGTCGACCCATTTCGGAATTTCCGACTTCGGCATATCAAAGAATCTCTCCGGCGAAGATGAAGAAGAAGACGACGAGTTTCTCCTGCGACGATCGACTGCAGCGTCACTCCAAAACTCGACCCATCTCGGTGTTCTTGCACCGGAGGAAAGCCCCGTGTCTAAACTTCTCCGGGAGAAATTCGTAGACGACCCGGCTGATTTTTCGCTCACGGATCTTTGTTTCTTGAGGACCCGAGGATCCGAAGATTCGGAGCTCCGAAATAGAGACTCGCGTTCGAAGAAATCTGAAAGATCCAGACCACAACAGAAGATACGATTCTCATCGACGAAGAAAATCGGATTACCTGCAAGAGAAGGGTTGCAAGGAATGTAACAATGGTTGAAGATTGGTATCAGAAGCGGAGCTCTCTTCAAAGCAGTTCTCGCAACCCGCAAAGCTTTTTCCGGGTCGGATGGTCTCGGGCCCCACGATTTAGACCAGAGGGTATTCCGAGCTATCTGGAATGAAATCGCGGCGATGGGTAGGTCAAGCGAAGCCCGAAGATGGAGCCGAGCACCGGGAGCTCGCCAGTCCGGAAAACCCGGTCCGACGGGTAACCCAGCGGAGAGGACTGCTCGGAGATCAGGTGGGAAAGCGAAGCCAAACTCAGCTTCTGCACGAGCGAACTCGGCGTCCGAGAGACCCGGTTGGACCTGGACACCGGAATTCCGGAGATGGGTTATGACATTCTGGGCCAATGAAGAGAATGAGAGGAGGCCATTTCGTACTGGAAGCGATGCCGTGGCGGTTGTAGTGGTTGTTGGGGCAGCTGCGGCTCGAGCCGATAAGCGACGGAGGCCGGCTACGTGAGCCGGGTTTAGACCGGTCATTCTCCGGTCGACGTCGACCATTGTGGTAGAGAGAGGCAAAGGTATTAATAAGTTTGAAACTCTTTTCTTTGTTTCTCCCAATTGCTTAAAACTCTTGAAAAGGGTCTGTGACTGTGTGTGTCTCAGGCTTAGTGAAGTGAAAAAATGGGCAGAAAAATTAATCAAAAGAAAGAAAGAGTGAGAAACTCTAAGAAAGAGAGAGCCTTTTAGAGAAGAGAGAGAGTCTTTTGTTGCGTAAACAAAGGTTTGGATTTTATAGCTGTGAATTAGTGGGGTCCACTCTAAGATTTTCATTCATTTACTTTTAAATCACTAAATTACGAGTATGGGTGGCAATATTGACGAACACAACTCCATATTTAGGTATTTGAGGTAGTGGTGTTTGGGTTTGGGTGGTCCGGTTTTTTATCTTTTTTTTTCAAGCCAACTCACACATGTTATTTTTCTAATTTCTTAAACCGCACCCGCATTGTGAAACTAAAAATCCGCGAAAACCGTACCGCAAAAAATAATGTGGTGCGGTGCGATTTTTGTGGTTTTTGCGGTTTGCAATCACAAATACAACAAAATTTGAGCAATACTTGTCAAAATACCATAAGACTTAAAAATAAATATGAAAAAAAAAATTAAGTTTCAATAATACAATAATTAGTGGGTTTTGGGTTGGACATTCACATATTGGACCTAACTAAATATAAAAATTGGTATTTTTATAATGTGCGGTGCGGTTTGAACTGTATATTAACAATTCAAAACTGCAAACCGCACTGCACCACGTGATTTAGGAAAAATTCAAACTGTGACCGCACCGCAAAGAATTTCAATCGCATTTTTTTTACGGTGCGGACAGTTTGAGCGGTTTAAACGGTTTGATGAACACCCCTAGTTTGAGGAAATACGAAAATTACAAGAGTGGGTAATTAATTATATTTTTGAAGCTACTTGATATATTATTTACATTATTCACCTGTTGTATTTTTATTAATATATTTAAATTAATTTTTTTATTTGAATAAATTAAAAATTATCTACTTTACTTAACACTTAATTAAATTTAAATATTTATTTATAGTTGTGAACTAAATTTAAATATTTATACTATAAATTACTTATTTTATTTATAACATATTGTGTTTGTATCAGTTATTCAAAATAAATTTAAATATTTTATATGACACAATAACAATACGAAATTTATTTGAGTTGTGTTCGTGTATTATAATTTTTTTGTATTACAAGTTGTGTTCGAATCAACAGTTTTTCGATAAACTTAAAACCTCAACACGACCTAAACACAACACATCAACACGAATTATCACTCGAGTAAGTCTACAATACACCCAATATAAATACATTTTGGTACAACTGTTTTATTATTTAAAAAAGATTTTAATCTAGTTTTTTATTTCATAACATATGTTCTAGTAGAAAAGTCTAAATAGTTGATAATGTCGAAAATATGACTTGAATATTTTGCTACACGTGATTATTTTTATATACATAGTAAATAACTATTTGAATTGTTAAAAATACTGCAATTATTGAGAATTTTCCAACAAATTATAGAATATTCTAAATAATTACAAAAGAAAAAAAAAATAAAAATAAAAAGTATACTGAAACATTCATTTTCTTGGGAATAATACCTATTTTTTTCATAAATTGGTTTATCCTTAACAAATATAAAAATAAAACTAACCCTTGATTTGTTTGAATGAAAATCACTAATTAAGATAACTACTATTTTACATTACAATACAAAACATCCCCAATTATTTCTCCAATAAGAAAAAAAAAAGTTATTTATTTATTAAAGTTATGGATCCTTTTTTACTGTTTTTGTTAAGAGTTAGATCAATCAATCAACGGTTGTTTGTTGTATGTAGTAAATAAATAAAAGTGTTTAAAGAAGTGATTATGTTGGGAGGCTGTCCACTCTCTTTACTTAACGGTATTTTGGCACCAAATTTCTTCTCATAACTCTTCTTCTTTTTACTTTTAATTTAATATAGAAATAAATATGGAGCGTTGAGAAAAAAAAAATGAGAGGGAATTAATTAAGACATTTTCAGTGTTATAAAATCATCTTCTTCTTCTTTATATATATAACCCTTATAATTAAATAATTAACTAATTTAATTGTGACCAAATTTGTGGCCCATTAACAATGATGTATTTTGTTAAAGACAGCAAGGATAAAGGTGAAGCATAAATAATCATCAGTCCACATTGTTATACACACTAATTCCAATTAAATAAATCTTACTTTGTATTTTATTTTTTAAAATAAAAATCAAGGGAGACATAAATATAATAATTAGAAAGTAAGGTTATATTCTTTATTTAATTTTTGATAAATGTAATAAGCTAATCATTTGGTCACAATATGAGCTTAAGACTAGGCTATGAGAAGATGTTCCTCAAGGTGAGACTTGAGAGTGTACCTTTTTTTTTTCACCTGTAAATTCTCCATATCTTTATCAAATTTACCACTCAATTTCACCAACCAAACTTCCCAAAATAATAATTAACATATAAATAAATAAATAAAAACAGTAAAAGGAAAGAAAATCACTGTGTATAACATAGCATATAGATGTCTTTTATGTTATGCAAGTACCACTTCAAAGTCTCTTTTTAAATTATTAATTTGAATGGATACTCTTAACAACCTTAAATCGATTATATTGATAGAAAGGATGAAAAAAATAAAGTGTACTTCTTTTTAGAATTATAGCATAAAAAAACTAAATTGCTATCTAGACCAAAATAAGACTTTTAAAAAAGAGTATATATATATATGAAATAAGAGGGTAGTGAAATGGGTTTTGAAAGTGTGTAAATGAAAGGTCCAACAATATGAGCAGAGAGAATCAAAATAAAGGTATATAGATATAGAGAATCAATCTAATCGAAGCAAGACACAAAGAACAGAGAATAATTATAATAATACTAATGTAGTTTGCATGGGAAGTTGCCCATAATGTGTTTATACTTACAAAAAAGCTGGCTATGGCCGGCTCTTAAAACTTTGATAAATTAAACTCTTTTCTTCTTTTTTTTTTCACTTTCTTTAATATTTATGTGCAATAGTACATTCCCATGCCTGCCATTTGAAACCATATATTTTGTATAAAATATAGGTAAAATGTGTATAGTACCCATGTTAAATGGATAATTCGATAGGCTTCTTATTAATTTCCGTATTTAAGTTTTTAATTTAATTTTTTTTATAATAGTTATTTAGATTATTAATAAATTTTTTAAAAAATTCTAAATAGATTTATAGTATTGAAAATAAAATTCAAACAATCATTTACCATGTCATATAAAAAAAAAATTAGTCACCCATAAAATAAAATATTTTAATATTATTTTTAATATTATAAACTATTTAAGTTTTTTAAATTTTATAACTTTAAATAATTAAAACATACATAATCATTAAAAAAAATTAAAAAAAATCTACCGAAACATTGTTTTAAGAAGCTTATTAGTATTATAGACTTACTTATGTATACTAGCAAAAAGCTACGTGCAAGCACGTATACTAAATTTTATGCTAGTTTTTTTCTATGTTAGTTGAAAGTTATACAATTAAAAATTAAAAAAAATATATTATTAGTTATTAGGTGAGATTATTATTATGTGTATCTAAATATTATAGTTTATAATGTCAATTAAAAATGAATACCGAATACAAAATATTAATGTTTAAGAAAGCTTGATGATTTAAATATGTTCTTAAGTTAATCCAAAAATAAATTAAAAATTGATGTTCTAATACTTAAAGAAACATTACTTAAATTGGTGTAAGATAAAAAGAAAATTAAAAATCAATCTCTAAATTATTGATAATTGAAGATAGCATTTGTCTAAAAATTGTAGATAAGAAAACTAATGATAGTCATTGGTGGATTTCAATCTTCATTTGCTTCGATAGAGACAATAGTGTAATTTTTGTATTTTGCACTTTTCATTCTAGCCGGGTTCGCATATATCTGGATTGTCTATTTTTTCATTGATAAATTAAATATGGTAGTGTCGACAAAGCGGCGGTGTTCCTGCAAACCGTGATGTATTTTCATTTAAAATGATTAGACATAGTGTGCATAGCTTATTTAATTAAAAAAATCAACTTATGAAATGCATGTAAAACTATTTTATTTTTTTAAAATTACACCTTTGCAGTATATTTCATTAGTTGGGCAGCAGTACGCGAAAATATTTTTTCCACAATATCTGTAAACATGACAGCAGATAGGCTCTTTGTATTGTCATTAAGTTCAACATATGCTATAGCACTGTAAAATGCATAATAAGATTGTTAGTATCTTTTTTTTTTATTATTTTAACTTAATTTCAATAACATCATATGTTTTTTGTAATATACCGTGGTGTAGGAAATCCTTCCTGGCCGCATGATGGCTTGTCACATTTAATTTTTTCATTGCGATTGTATAAATCTATTTTTTATGACATGCGTCACATGACATGTAATAAAAACTCTAGACGGTATCAGTTATTTTTATTGCCGCCTCAATCCAAAAATATTTTTTTTACATCCAAATCAAATGGTGTTAATAATAGTAAGATATTGAAACAAAAGTTTTATAAAGTAAATATTGTAGTAGTCTTTACCTCATTCAGTTGCAGATTTTTCATCAACTCTGAAATTTGGATGTTAGTCACTATTTCACTAATATATTTAATTGTGCTTCTAATTTATGAGCACGTGATCAAAAACAGTGTTGTAATGTATTCTCTGATTTGTTTTTGTTTTTTTTGTTTTTTGCATCTAATGCCTCAGGTTTAATTATAATAACTTTTGGTCGGTTTTAGTAAATGTTTTTCTTTTTCTGGTTTGCATTAATAGCTAGAACATGGAGAAATTAATAAGATTGGTATTCCTTTTTGTCGCAGCATGTACAAAGCAGCATAATTATAATAATGCTTTAAGTTGCTATTATTTTTATTTAACAGAAGACGAAATTATAAATTTTATGGCTTCTTAATTATACTGTATGTGTTAAAATATAATTTTTTCTTTTAATGAGTGTTTTTATAGGAAAATGGTAATTCTAGAAGAGAAGAAGAGAAGAAGAAGAAGAGAAAAATCGTAGATGTACAACAGCAAAACCCAATCGTATTTTTTTAGATTTAATGAAATTTATTTTATTTATTTTATTATATATAAATAAAAAGTGACCCAAATTTTTCATAAACTATTTTATTTTTAATAATAAATCATTTTATTTTTAATATAAATAAAAAATCACCCATGAATTTCTCATAAACCAAAAATTCGGTTATATAGGCACACTATAGATAGATATACTTATTGGATAAGCATAATATACTTAATTATTACGACTTGAATTTGATTTAATGTACTTAATTAGGCAAGCAAAATATATCCTTTAATTAATAGGACCAAATTTTATATGAAGTTAAATACCACATTATATAATAAGGTTAAATTACTTATCTATGATGCTATGAAAATGGGAGATACATATATTACCTAATTGATAGCAAATTTCAACTACATATATAAATCAAATTATTCACTTTTATATAACTTAATTTAAAATAACATACGAGCCCTCCAATACTAGCTAGTTTTACAAAAGAATATAGAAAATGAAATTGCTTATTGTATACTCGTAAACAGATTATATATGTAATTATTATTAGTACCAATATTAGAGTACTATAATATGTACATAATTGCTTTTGAGAATGTTGCTTAGATTAGCGTTGTCTTCTTAATCAAATAAGGGTACAAAGTCATTATTATAAACCAAACTTGAATCAATTTTACATAAAAAGATTAAATAATTAAAACTAAAGATAAATATAATTTAGATCGAGCACATGCACTCCACCAATTTTTATTTGAAAAGAAACTTCTTCATTTTTTTTTTTGGTTTAATTAGTTTGTTTTGAATCAATCAATAATTAACCATAAAAGAATACAATTATCAAACACGCATTCAACAACAATAAAAATAGATAAACACAAGAACCAAATAATGAATTAAAGCAATAAAATAAGTAGGGTCAAGCTTGGGTTAAAGCAGGTTAGATCCGTGCTTAGGACCTACCCAACCCAGAGCCTAAAAAAATATTTTCCATTTGAAATTATACATATATTTTAGTAATTTTTAAAAATACCACATATTTTTTAAATAAATGACCCAATAATTTTTTTTCTCCTAAGGTCCACCCAATCTTAGGGCCGGCCTTGAAAATAAGGAGAAGATAACACCAAAATTAACAAATTTGAGTCATGTGCAATGCTCTACATTTCGGTTGGAACAACATCAGTCATATCTTTATTGATAATTATTCCCAAGGTTAGAAGAGTATTACAAACTATGATAGAGATTACAAGACGAACTTTCTCTCTACTATTTACAACTCTCTCTATCTTACCTTACACAACAGTGATTTCTCTCTCAAGCTCTCTCTCAACTGATGATTTTGAATTACAAAAGTGATAGCTATAAATAGGCTTTTAATCAGCGGTAACTGACTTAACTAACATTGCCTTTTAAGTCTCCACGTCAACTCTAGAACACGCTCTCTGTAAGTAAACAAGCTTCCTGTAAGGATGACTCGAATGGGTACAAGCTCTCAGAACGTGCCAGATTGACGAAAACCACTCCGAAAGGACGTTCTGGACTAATGACAAGTTATTAGGAATGACCATCCGGCTAGCCACAAGCTTTCTAGAAATAGCTTATCCGGAAGGTCACCAAGCTTCTCGTAACTCCTTTTTGGAGGGACAACTAGCTTTTCAGAACTGCTTTCCAAAAGAGCGACTAACTTTCTAGATATAGCTTTCTGAAAGACGAAACTTGTAACCATAACCAAAAAATCTCCATCTTGGTTGCAAGTTGAAGTTACTTGACAAATCAATGTTCGATGGTGCTATTCCCTAGCCCCTTCTGGTCTCAATTAATTCCTATCCCAATCAACTTCAGGCAATGCTCAAATTTACTAACGGGCACTATCTTATTAATCATGTCCGAAGGATTATCTTCAGTCGACACTTTGGCAATCTTCACAGCTTCTTTCTCCACAACTTTTGTTCTAAAATGAAGCTTTATATCTATGTTCTTGGTACATTCATGGTGCACACAATTCTTGGTTAATTGAATTGCACTTTGATTATCAATGAATAGTAACAATCTTCTGGTTGGGTTTCAACTCTTCCATCAACCTAGTAAACTAAAGTGCCTCCTTGTTTGATTCTACCAAGGCCATATACTCAGCTTCAGTTGTCGATAGCACCACTACCTGTTGAAGGTTTACTTTCCAACTAATTATTGTACCACACATGTTAAACACATAGCCAGTTCACGACTTTCTTGTATCAATACACCCTTCATAATCAGAGTCCACATAACCATTGATAACATTCAAGTCTTCACTCTGTTTATTCATGTCAAACATAAATCATTTTTCAGCAGATCCCTTCAAGTACATCAAGATCCACTTTAGAGCCTCCCAATGCTCTTTTCCAAGGTTTCCCATGAATTTACTCACCTTGCTAACTGCATGATATACATAATGGAGCATACTGCACTAGCATACAAAACTTTTATCTTAAAGCATCTGAGTAGCACTCAATTTGAAGTGTTGCGCAAGTGGAGTGCTTTCGGCCTTTGAGTTACTCATTTCAAAGGTATCCAAAACCTTTTTAATGTACCTTTTTTATTTAGGTACAATAGCCTCTTTCTCATTTTTCGTCTATATCCATGCCTAAGATTCTACTTGTTGGACCCAAATCATTCATTTTAAACTCCTTCTTCAGTTGGAGTTTTAAGTGTTTAATCTCTGGCATACTCTTACTGGCAATCAGAATGTCATCTACATATAGAACAAATATAGCGTATCTCTATTTCTCTCTCTAAAATATATGCAGGGATCAAAATTACTTCTCTTTAAACCTATCTTGGTCATATAATCACCGGATCTCCTATTTCATTGTCTAGGAGATTGTTTCAAATCGTACAAGGAATTTCTTAACAAACACACCACGTGTACCTTTCCAACCTCCTCAAATCCTTCAGCTTATTTCATTAGAATTCTTTCTTCTAGATTTCCGTACAGAAAAGAAGTTTTTATATCTAATTATTCTAACTCAAGATCTTGGCAAACCACAAGTGCCAACAGAAATCTTATTGATATATGCTTAACAAGAGGAGAAATTACCTCATTGCAGTCGACCCCTTCATTTGAGAGAACCTTCTAGCAACCAACCTTGTTTTATATCATGCCTCTTGTACACTCGAAATTCCTTCTTTCTATTTGTACACCAATTTGCAGCCGATGACCTTACCATCTTATGGCATTGGTAATAAATCCCAAGTGTGATTCTTTTTGAGGAATACATCTCCTCCAACATAACTCTATTACATTACTTCCTGTCTCTGCTTTTCATTGCTTGTGCATAGCTGGTAAGCTCTTCCCAAATCCCAGCCGCCGTGGTTTCTTTGGTGATCTTCCTCAGAACCTTATCTCCAATATTCAATATGATTACACTATAAGCTTTGCAAGAATCTCTTTCTTGTCTTTTCAGACATTGTCTCTGTTAGGCTAAAATTAGTCTAAGATTCGGGTCATATTTCGGTTAGTTTTCACTCGTTGTTTCTAGTTTTAGGGCTATATTACGCTTGATTCTCTTGTTTCAGGTCCTCGGGCATTTAAAGAAAGTATGTACAAGAATTGAGGCGAAATGGCGAAAGAATCGAGAAGAAAATCCAAAATTTGTGTCGCCGCTGGCCTGGGCCGCGACTAGGAATTTGCCAGTCGCGACGGGACTTGGCAGAGACATCCCCAAGAACTCGAACTGCACCCCAGTCGCGACTGAGGCTTTGCCAGTCGCGACTGGAACAGGCAGAGAGAATTTTGAGACTAAACTGCTTAACCCAGTCGCGACTGGGGCTTTGCCAGTCGCGACGGGCACCCAGTGACGGGATTTTTGGGCAGTTTCGTAATTTCACGAATTTTAAAGATGAGAATTGGTTTAAATAGCAAGGTTTCGTGAAAATTAGGGATTATTCAGAATTGGAACCCTAGAAACAAAGGAGGAGGCTAGAAGAGCGGCTTGTGGCGACCCGGATCAATTGCTTCAACTAGTTCTTTCTCTTCTCTTTAATTTTTCTATGCTATTTTCTGTTTCAATATTAATTATGGATTTGATTATGGACGTTTTGAACTAAACTCCTATTTAGGGAGAATGATGAATGTTGTTTAAGTTTTTCCTAGTTAATGATTAATTGCCATTCCTCCATCTTGATTGTGAATACTATTCATATTTGTGTTTAATTTCCATGTGCAAGATTGATCACCTTTTACATGTTTTATGATCTCAATTCGAAATCTGAAAAGTGAGAATTGAGAATGCTAAAATTGGATAGTCTAGGTTTTGATGTGAAACGAAAGTATTTACATAGCCTATGTGACATTTAGATTATTGCTTAATGCTGATTTCATGTTAGTTTAATTAAGAGATTAATTAGAGAGCATGAGATTTAGAACCTAGAAGATCTGAAAAGAGCTAGGTTAATTTATAATCTGTCATTCACTTCAAGAGAAGGATAGCATTTAAACATTAACATTGGTAACTTAACAACAGGATTCGTCTCCCTATTTTCTTATCTTGATTAATCTTCCTTTGTTATTTTTAATTTTCTGAATTGTCTTATTTAATTCATAAAAGTATTCTTTTACCAGATAGAATCAATAGTATAATTTAGTAGTAATTAGTCCAATTCCCTGTGGTTCGACCTCACCTGTGTGAGTTTACTACTTGATTGCGTATACTTGCGTAGTGATTATAAATTTAACAACAAGTTTTTGGCGCCGTTGCCGGGGAATTGTTTAAAGATTAATATTACACAAAATTATACTAACTTCTACTTTGGTATATTTTCTCTTGCTGCTTTTCTAACCTTTCTCTTGCAAAAAAAAAAAAAAATAAAAATTGTTCTTATCTATTTCAGGTATTTTGAGTGCATGCGCCGCCAAGGGCAAGCAGTTATACTACCCATCGACCCTGAAATTGAGAAAACTTGTAGGAGAAACCGAAGGAACAAGAGGCAAGAAGGAGTTTCAGCAACTGCTGAAACAACAGAAATCATGGCTGCTAATGTGAATGTGAATGCTGCAAATAACGGCAATAATGGTGGTGTCGTGGAAGACCAAGCTAATGGCCGTAGCTTGAGAGATTACGTTCTCCCTACTCTGACGGGAGTGCAGTCATGTATCAGGCCACCGGCAGTGGATGCGAATAACTTTGAGATCAAACCTGCCATACTTCAAATGGTGCAGTCTTCAGTTTAGTTTGGCGGCCTCCCTTCTGAAGATCCTAATCTGCATCTCTCGAACTTCATGGAACTTTGTGAGACTTTTAAAGTTAATGGAGTTAGTGATGATGCCATTCGTTTGAGACTGTTTCCATTCTCACTTAGAGAAAGAGCCAAGAGCTGGTTAATCTCCTTGCCACCAAATTCCATAGCAACATGGACAGACTTAGCAACTAAATTTCTGTCTAAGTTCTTTCCCCCAGCAAAGTCTGCTAAGCTGCGAGGAGAGATCAACAATTTCTGTCAACAAGAGAATGAGTCTCTCTATGAGTCTTGGGAGAGGTTCAAGGACTTAATCAGAAAGTGTCCTCATCATGGTATTGAGAAGTGGATGCTGGTTCATAATTTCTATAACGGGTTGGTTGGTAACACTAGAACCCTGATAGATGCAGCAGCTGGTGGAGCCTTTATGAGAAAGAGTGCTAATGAGGCTTATGATCTATTGGAGGAGATGGCTCTAAACAATCAGCAGTGGCCAACTGAAAGGAGTCAAACTAAGAAGGTAGCTGGTGTGCTAGAGGTGGATGCCATTACAAAGCTGACAGCTCAGGTTGAGGCCCTAACAAAGCTGATCGCAGTGCAAGCCAAACAAGCTCAAGTGGTTTGTGAGATATGTGGAGGTCCCCATCACTTTTCTGAGTGTCAGGCAGATGTGGATGATTTGCCAATGGATCAAGCAAAAGCCATTGGAAACTATTCCCAAAACAATAATTATGGGCACAACCAACAGGGGTTCTACCAGCAGAGAAACCAGCCCCAACAAAACCAACAACAGCTGCAACAACAAAGTTCTAGTGGAGGCTCCACTATCCAAGCTGATTTATTGCTCCAATTCATGATGGAAACTAGAGCCTCTATTAAAACTCTAGAAACTCAAATGGAACAATTGGCTACTCAAGTGGAAAAACAAGCTCAAGGAAATTCGCCTAGCACTAATGATGCAAAAGGAAAAGAGCAATGTAAAGCAATTTCCTTAAGGAGTGGAAAGAAATATGATGGGCCTGAGATGATACAACCAGTGGATGAAGAGATTAAAGATCAAACAACACCAACAGCAGAGAAGGCTACTGATAGCCCAGCACAACCACAACAGTCTCCACCAATTAGCATTGATCACCATGTGAAAATACCCTATCCCCAGAGACTTAGAAAGTCAAGTCTAGACAAGCAGTTCACCAAATTCTTAGAAGTCTTTAAAAGACTACACATCAACATTCCTTTTGCTGAAGCTTTGGAACAAATGCCCCGTTATGTGAAGTTCATGAAGGAGATATTGTCTAAGAAGAGAAAATTGGAGGACTATGAAACAGTGGCATTAACTGAGGAGTGTAGCGCCATTTTGCAAAAGAAACTACCGCCCAAGCTTAAAGATCCGGGTAGTTTCAATATTCCATGCTCTATAGGGGGTTCGGTGGAAACTAAAGCTCTATGTGATCTGGGAGCAAGCATTAATCTAATGCCATTGTCTGTCTTCAAAAGGCTAGGATTGGGAAAAGCAAAGCCCACAACAGTGACTTTACAACTGGCAGATCGTTCTTTGACTCATCCTCGTGGGATAATTGAAGATGTACTGGTGAAGGTTGGTAAGTTTATCTTCCCTGCTGATTTCCTAATTCTTGATATGGAGGAAGATTCAACTATTCCCATTATTTTGGGAAGACCATTCTTAGCCACGGGCCGAGCATTAATAGATGTTCAAAAGGGAGAGTTAAAGTTGAGAGTGCAAGATGAAGAGGTCAATTTTAATGTTTTTGCCCCAACCGACATTCCTACCTGTTGCAAGATTGAGATGGTGAAGGGTTCTTTTGTTAAAGCTGATAAGAAGAAAGCAAAGCCTAAAGAGCGACTTCGAACGATTCGGCGTCATTGGAAAAGATTGATGTGTGGTAGTTCTGAAGGTGAGCTTACTCTTGTGCGAAACTCTGAAATCAACACGATTGGTGGTAAATTTTCTTCATTTAGTACGAGGGCTCTTTTGGATGAAAAGGGTCCGCCCAACCCCTTCTGATGGGGGTTCAGGTAAGTCCTTCTCACCTTGAGTATAATAGCACATTGGGGACAATGTCATATTTAGTTTGGGGGGAGAGACTTAAAATTTTTAAATTCTGCACTTTAATTTCTGCATTTTAATTATCTGTTTTAGTTTTTTTTGTTTTAGTTAAGGAATGGCAATAAGCTTGACGATAGTTGTATACTGCTGATTAGTGTGATGTGATCTAAAATTGTAAAATAACTGTGTGCTTGATTCTGCTAACTCTTTGGATTAGTTTGGATGCTTAGAAACCTGTGTTTATCTGTAAATACTCAATCTGTGAAAATTGTTATAATTGTTTTACGATAGTTTGTGGTAAGATTAACAAGATAGCTTAGAACTTGCATGTTTATTCTTTTGAGACGAAATCCTTGATAGTGTTCAATTGGAATATGATTTAGGCATTTGTTGGATAGTTTGAGCCTTTCAAGCCTACCGTAATAAGGTGTATCCCTAGTTAACCTTTTGAGCCTAAACCCGTTATGTTTTTAACCCATCGATTTGAAAAATTGCAACCACACTATTAATTTTTCTTCACCATGTTATCCATGATATCATAAGCTACATAATTAGTTTGGGGGAGGAGAAACATTTAGTGTGAGGGAATAGTGAGAGTGAGAAAAACTTGTAAGATTGAGAAGAGGAAAATTGTGTAATTCAATGTCACTGAAAAAAAAAATGAAATATGATGAAAAGAAAAACACAATAAAAAGTAAAAATATGTGTGAAAAGAAAAAAATTCAGTGATGTTGAAAAATAATAGAGATGTCTTCTATCAATCTTGGTAAATTCAGGAATATTATGGGATCTTAGAAAAAAAAGAAAAAGTAAGAAGCTTGTGAGTTCTGTTTGTGTGCTTATGATATCTTGAGCCAAAAATTGTCTTTAGCCTACCCCTGAATATCTGAGCCATACTACCTAAAGCCTTCAAAAGACCTAATGATTCCAAAGAATACTGTCAACATTAGTGGAGAAAGGTAAGTATGCAAGCTTATGAGTTATCGGGCTGTGGAACTGTTGGAAAGAGTAAAGCTTTTATAACAATGTTTCACATTTGAATAAATTTTTGCAGTTGTACATAGTGTTATAAACTGAGCATCTAAATTAATTGTTAGAGTTGGTAGAATTGAAATTCTAGTTTGTGCAATGGAAGAGAACAACACATGAGGCAGTAGTATTATGATTATCTGATAGCGTAGTTAGTAGTTAGTAGTTAGTATTGAGTTTCTTTTTATCTTACTCGAGGGCGAGTAAGAGTCTAGTTTGGGGAAATTTGTTAGGCTAAAATTAGTCTAAGATTCGGGTCATATTTCGGTTAGTTTTCACTCGTTGTTTCTAGTTTTAGGGCTATATTACGCTTGATTCTCTTGTTTCAGGTCCTCGGGCATTTAAAGAAAGTATGTACAAGAATTGAGGCGAAATGGCGAAAGAATCGAGAAGAAAATCCAAAATTTGTGTCGCTGCCAGTTCCAGTCGCGACTAGGAATTTGCCAGTCGCGACGGGACTTGGCAGAGACATCCCCAAGAACTCGAACTGCACCCCAGTCGCGACTGAGGCTTTGCCAGTCGCGACTGGAACAGGCAGAGAGAATTTTGAGACTTATCTGCTTAACCCCGTCGCGACTGGGGCTTTGCCAGTCGCGACGGGCACCCAGTGACGGGATTTTTGGGCAGTTTCGTAATTTCACGAATTTTAAAGATGAGAATTGGTTTAAATAGCAAGGTTTCGTGAAAATTAGGGATTATTCAGAATTGGAACCCTAGAAACAAAGGAGGAGGCTAGAAGAGCGGCTTGTGGCGACCCGGATCAATTGCTTCAACTAGTTCTTTCTCTTCTCTTTAATTTTTCTATGCTATTTTCTGTTTCAATATTAATTATGGATTTGATTATGGACGTTTTGAACTAAACTCCTATTTAGGGAGAATGATGAATGTTGTTTAAGTTTTTCCTAGTTAATGATTAATTGCCATTCCTCCATCTTGATTGTGAATACTATTCATATTTGTGTTTAATTTCCATGTGCAAGATTGATCACCTTTTACATGTTTTATGATCTCAATTCGAAATCTGAAAAGTGAGAATTGAGAATGCTAAAATTGGATAGTCTAGGTTTTGATGTGAAACGAAAGTATTTACATAGCCTATGTGACATTTAGATTATTGCTTAATGCTGATTTCATGTTAGTTTAATTAAGAGATTAATTAGAGAGCATGAGATTTAGAACCTAGAAGATCTGAAAAGAGCTAGGTTAATTTATAATCTGTCATTCACTTCAAGAGAAGGATAGCATTTAAACATTAACATTGGTAACTTAACAACAGGATTCGTCTCCCTATTTTCTTATCTTGATTAATCTTCCTTTGTTATTTTTAATTTTCTGAATTGTCTTATTTAATTCATAAAAGTATTCTTTTACCAGATAGAATCAATAGTATAATTTAGTAGTAATTAGTCCAATTCCCTGTGGTTCGACCTCACCTGTGTGAGTTTACTACTTGATTGCGTATACTTGCGTAGTGATTATAAATTTAACAACAGTCTCATGAAGAGCCTTTTTCTCTAAGCAACGCTTTATACAATCTTCGGTGGACTAGCAGGGCTCTCTTCTTCATTCTCTATAGCCCAAAGTCATCCGCACCGGTAAATTTTTCCACATCGTATTTTGTGGTAGCCATAAATGTGAACCTTGCTCTGAAGCTAATTTGTTGTGAATCAATCAATGTTTAACGATAAAAAACACCAGATCAACAAACACGTATTCAAGAATTATACTAACAGATAAACAAAAGAACCAGATAATGAATTAAAGTAGTAAAACAAGGAAAAGATAACACCAGGATTTAACGAGTTTGAGCCATGTGCAATGCTCTACATCTTAGTTGGAACAGCAGCAACCATATCTTTATTGATAATTGCTTCGAAAGTTACAAACTCTGATAGAAATTACATGACGAACTTTCTCTCTGTTGTTTACAACTCTCTCTCATTCTCTCTCTCTCTATATATATATAACCTTACACAACAAATTTCTCTCTCAAGCTCTCTCTCAACTAATGATTTTGGATTACAAGGGTGACAACAATAAATAGGCTTATATCGGCGCTAACCGACTTAACTAACATCGCATTTTAAGTCTCCACGTCAGCTCCAGCAACACGCTCTTCATAAGTAAACAAGCATTCGGTACGGACAATCCAGAATGGTCCATCCAAACATGTACAAGCTTTCTGAACATGCGTTCTGGATTGATGACAAGCAGTCAAAAAGGATGTCCGGAAGGTCACCAAACTTCCCGTAACTCCCTTTCTGGTGAAACAACTAGCTTCTCAAATCTAATTTTTCGAAAGACAAAATTTGTAACCATAACTAATAATTAGTTTTAGTTATTAATTAATTTGTAGGTATAATAATCTATAACGGCTACTTTATCAGGTTGATCACGTGGTGGAATCACTGAAATTTCCAAAGAAAATATTATATCAAAATTTCTTTAAAAATGTTTCTGAAAAATTATATAATGATCAGTATATACTACTCCTACTTCCTTCAAGAAAGTTTGTACACGACTACTTAATTATATTAGATTATATATATTATAATTGACTTAAGAGAGAATCTAACATGTGAGAATGACCTAAAATTTCGTTCTTTGATCGATCAAGAAATATACTATTATTCTAATTTGTAAGAGAGAGGTTAATTTATAATCATTTGGTCGGTAAAGATGTAATTTGGTCAACTGTTTATTATCTTAAACAGTTATATATATATAATATTAATAACTATATATAATATAAACTATGTGACTGCTATTGTTTTAATTTTTTTTTTCTTTTTTTGCTGAGAATGTGCCTGCTATTGTTGACAAAGCCATTTATATATTTATACGTCTATATGCATCAATATATATTCAAACCCTAATCCGAGTTAATAACCAATATAAGCAAGTTTATATATCTATTCTATATAAAGTGTGCTTATATAACTAAAATTCTTGGTTTTTGAGAAATTTATGGGTGACTTTTAATTTTGATTTAATAAAATAATTAAATATTATTTATATATAATAAAATAATAATAAAACAAATCTCATTAATATTTGAACTGATATTTAGGTGACTTTTAATTTTTATTTAATAAAATAATAAAATATTATTTATATATAATAAAATAATAATAAAACAAATTTCATTAATATTTGAACTGATATTTGATGCTAAATATTCGAGAATCACAACACATTTAAAAAAAAAACAACCCGGGATTTGATACTCTGAGACTCTCAATTAAAAAAAAAAAAGTAATATGCTCATCAAATTTGTATTTATTTTTAAACATGGTGAAAAAATGAATTATCTTTCATATTATTCAACAGAGTAAAACAAGTTTTATATTGGTTTACTATTTAACAACTTTGTCAAGAATTCTTGTAAGTTGTAACCACAAAATTGCCAGGTCAAACCAACACTTTCATTGCAATATTCACAGACTAACTACAAAATTATTTCATAGCATTTACAGAACCGCACACCCCTAATCATCTTTAATATGGACGTATCAGAAGCCAGATCATTAACCTAAATTGGTTAGTTCTATTATGTTTTGGAACAAATCGTCTATAATATAAAAAACCCATCATACTTGTATCTTGAAACATTCTTCAGGAACCAAGATTTTAAAACACAATTGTTACCTCCTTAAGGTCAACCCACTCCCAAGTCTCATTTGTTGTATTTATATCATAGACCAAAGCATGTCGACCCTGTAAATAATAAGAAAATCAAACGTGGTTTAAATCTCAAGGCAATAGAGCCTTTTCCGTTAAATCTCAAAGATACATAAATATACAAGATAAAAAAGCCAATCTAAGAAGTGGGTGCCACGTTAAAGCTAAGGAAACATTAAGCAACTGTTAGGCTTGTTTTACAATTTATGGTGTTTTAAAAAAACATATCGAAATAGTATCACATAAAAAAACCTCCACATCATTTATTTTTTTTAAGGTAGTGTTCAATTAGGAGATCTAACGAGTTTCGCCCCTTCACTAATGGTTTCTAAGAGTTCAAATTCCAGTATTGTATAAATCTTCAATTTGTTCTATTTCTTATATTAAAAGAAATTTTGCTACTTTTTTTTTTTTTTAATTTACAACTTTATTGTTTATATAGTATTAGGGACATTCATGGAAATTAGGGTTTCTTTGAAATATACAATTAATGAGCATTACTTTTTGATCATAGTGTGTTTTCCATGACTGAAAACCTCAATAATCTCTATCATTTGATATCAAATAAAATAAAATTATCATGATGTATACATTATGGTTATTTAATGAGTAATTAGTGTGTTGAAATTGTCAAGCTGATATTTAGAATTGTTTATAATTGAATTGTTTCTTTGTCAAAATTAATATTAAGTATATTTATATGTTTATAAGTTTATCTATTTTCTCTTATGCTCATATAGCAATAGAATCATACTCATATAGACATGTTATTTTCATTTTGTAATTTAGATCTTCTTAGTCATTATTTAGTTCACTTAAACCTTTTCCGATTATGCTAACTGAAGTTTTGTTTCTTTTAGGTACTTCATTACAAAGATCTGTATTACATGTATTGTTTATTTTTGACTATGAGGAGGTGGATTTCTTTATTGGGAAACATATAGTGTGATAAATTATTGTTCATATATTTAATAATTCTTTTTGATTAATGAGATTCATATATATAAATGTGTATATTGAATTCTTTATTCAAATAATTATTTTTGATTTTTACGTGATTATTTATTGTTCTTTATTCAAATAATCTCACCTAATAACTAATAATGTTTTTTCTTTAATTTTTTATTGTATCACTTTCAAATGACATAGAAAAAAACTAGCATAAAATTTAATATACGTGCCTCGCACGTAGTTTTTGCTAGTATATATAAATATATGTATTCACTTGTTAATTGTAACTTCTTTGTTTGGAAGTTATAATACTTCATTGCCATTTTTAATACCAAACCCTTACGTGAGTTTATTATTATAACTTATATAAATATATATATATATATATATAGTTGTCGTACTGTTTTTCTTGAGATTTGCATGGCCCATAATATTGGCCATAACGGAATATAGAGACACGCTTAAGCAATATGCTTTTGCCCTTTTGAAAGCAAAAACAAAGTGAACACAAGTAAATCCCTCCTTTAGAAACATAGGTAGATTTGTAAGATTTTGATTTGGATCTAGCTTTAGATTAACGAGTATGGTCTCTTAATTAGAGACACGTATAAGCAATTATGTTATTGCCCTTTTAAATAAATATTATTTATATATATAACAAATAAAATGAAATAAAAGTGATGAACATAAAAATCCTTGACAAAAACTAGGTTTTTTATTTCTTGGCTTGTATAGGTATAGATTTGTGGGACTTGAATTTGGATAGAATTAATTTTAGACCAAGGAGCATGGTCTCTTCACTAGAGGCATGATATAGAAAGGTTAGATTAGATTTGTTGGGCGTCTAAGGTGTTAAAAGTGGACAAAAAAGGATGGAGAAAATTAAGAAAAATCCATTAAATGTCATCCATGGTTGTGTGAATATGAAACAAATTGTGATTCTTGATTAATATTTGGAGGTTTGTCATTGTCTTGTGTATCAAGTGGGGGTCCATATTGGACCATAAAAATGGTTAATTAGTCAATACATATATACACTTATTTGTATGAAACTTTTTATATATATATATATATATATATATATTTCACTTGTCTTCTTCACCTCCTCCAAATTAATATTAATATTTATGGACCCATAATCAATGTAGTTATAATAAGTTAGTCAATATATAGCTTAGCTATATATTCTTCTTTCATTGGTGTTAAAGTCTAGGAAGAGAAATTAAGGTGTCCACATATATTTGTCATGAAATGAGATTTAGAAAAAAAATGTACACTAGAAAAGCTGTGTACTTTTTGATGATGCTTTTGAAAATAAGAAGAAGACTAATATGAAATATAATTTGACTACTATATGTTACGGAAAAGATATGATAAGAAACAAATGTTTTAAAGCTATATATATTACAATTAGATTTTTGAAAATTAATTATAAAATAAATAAACTTAAGAAAAAAAGTCAAATTAGAGAATAAGAATTCAAATTTTTACGTAGTTCGAGTGTTAATAAATTCTAGTCCACAAGTCAATAGTATTGAACTAGAAAAGTTTCAAAGTATTTTATACAAGTATTTATGTCATAGTTAAAGAACACTGATTCTCAATTCTTCTCTCAAGAATTCGATTTCCAACCTTTTGCATGAAAGGATCATGCTGTATTTATAGGAGAGAACCATGTACGAGCATACCCGAACTCGATAGGATTTCTAGGAATCAATTAGGCCATCTAATTGGGTAAATTACAATAGTCCTTGAGTTTGGGTCACTTGAGTGAGGCCCAATTCACGAGGTGAGACTTGTTCGTACAAGTGGGGACTATTTGAGGATGTCAGGTGTCGTGCGAAGCTGCATACGTATCGAGAATATCAAAAGATAGCATAGGATAAAAAGGTGGCCTTCTTTTAGTAGTGCACGCACTCTGTCAGTCTGATGTAGGGGAAAAACTCTGACAATGTAGGGCCCCGTGTCTAGAGGGTTCCGAGAAAGGGGATGTCCAGGTGCTATATCTAGGCGACTCTTCGATTACCCATGTTTGGATCAGCTCATGAAGGTATTCGAACTTATCTTCGCAGATTCTTCGCTTCTGGGCCAAATGGTCTTCTCCGAACCAAGGGAGTTCGACCTTAGTAGGTTTGCGAGTTACGCTTATGTACGAATTGGAATCACAGCTTGACTTAATCATTGGGGCCAGGTTTGGGCCGACCTAGCTTGTATTAGGCTTTGGAATTATACAAGTCACAATTTCAGAACCCAAATAACATTTACCCCGAAGCCTTCAGATTCATTTATGGATGCAGAGTTGGGAACTCAAAAGCTCCTTTGAAATTCCAAAGCAATAAGTTGCCAAAGCTTGGGGCCCTTTCATCTGTTTGGAACTGAAAACATGTGTCGAGAGCTCCTTAGTCCATGCACACCAAGCGACTCAGAAAGTCACGTGGAATCAAGTCACAATTCCAGAACCCAAATAACATTTACCCCGAAGCCTTCAGATTCATTTATGGATGCAGAGTTGGGAACTCAAAAGCTCCTTTGAAATTCCAAAGCAATAAGTTGCCAAAGCTTGGGGCCCTTTCATCTGTTTAGAACTGAAAACACGTCTCGACAGCTCCTTGGTCCGTGCACACCAAGCGACTCAGAAAGTCACGTGGAATTCGGGGATGTGGGTTGATGGCTAGTTTATGTTAGCGAGATTTTTTAGGCACGTTTAACCATTAGTTGGCCTCGACTCCGCATAAGGCATTAAATGTAATAATTCTTTCGTATTCCCAAGCTATTAGATATGTGTTGTACTTTCCGGACTCAAATTTGGATTGCAGGATTAAGGTGCACGTGAATCATCACCTCTGATATATAAATATAAGAGAAATTAATCATTCACCAATTTTCCACCTTGAGTTTTTGAGTTCAAATTTCCCTGAGAAGGAAAATTATTTGAGAGAAGAAAATTTCTCAAAATCTAATTCTGGTGAATGTCCGAGTACATTGACGATGCATTTTGTATTCTTTTTCACATTCGCTTAACAATAAACACAGGCACATCACCCCCAAATCTCAACATTAATCCATCAGAGCTACCAAGGTCTCGGGGTTACCAAGCAGATGTCGACAAACTACTTAGGCGAGCTCATGCATTTCAGACGAGACTTTAGTGCCTTGACCAAATCCATGTTGTCGTACCATCGATTCACCCAAAATAAGACGTTCGAATTCCTGTCTCAGAACCTTCATCTCTGACATGTAAGTTCTTCATTTTGCTTGGCATTTTTAATTTTTTGTCTGTAATTGGTGTGGCTTAATGAAACCGATAGGTAGCCAAATTGTGTAGTTGTAGGATTTATGAGAAATTCAGGTGTGTGATTCCCTATTTTTGTAGAGTTCTGATGTTGATTAGGATAGCTTAGCTTAGCAATCTCAATCTGCATTAGTGATTTAATGTCCTTATGAAAATTTTGTTTTACCATCCATACCCCTTTATGGTGATGGATGATCTTTATTATAAATTCTATCTTTTTGTGTTCCAAATCTTGCTACCTAGAAGTGAAGTTCTCTAGGGGACATACTTTTGGATGTTGGGTCAGGCGGAGACCTCACTAAGTAGTTATATGGGAGGACTCTCCCGTACCCTTACCATGTCTATTAGTGTTGGGTGCTAATTGCTTGGTTTTTCTTTCTTTTATTCCAGTTACCCCCATGTCTAAAGCAGACAGATTTACAGAGGAAATGCTTGCAGATTCTGCGAAGGAGTCGGCTTGGGATGTTGGAGGAGCAAGGCTAACTGTCACGGCTAATTCCTCTCACTAGGAGATGGATCAGTACTAGAACAAATTCTGCAACTTCATGTTATTGTGGTCTTATAAGGAGAACGCGGAGCTTAGGAGTATTCATGGCCTATTCTAGAACTTTTATTGAAATATGCATTCCATGTTATTGTGTGAATGTATTTGGGTCCTAGAGCTGAGCGCACGTCGAATTCGGAGCGCACCTTTATCTTTGGATCTACTTTGTGCATTTTTGCACGAAGGTAGGACTAGCACCATTCTAATTCATTCTCCAAGTGTATAAATTATTGGCAGGATGGTTCATCTTTTGTAAGAATAAGAACGTGGAGGACCCCTTGCTTGAGGAAATCATTTTCTTTTATAAGGTGGAGTCAAACCCCATGTGAAGGAACATGTCCAAGGTGGGATTTTACTTGTTGAAGAAGCGTTTAGATGTTAAATGCACTGTCAGTTCATGCAGGCATACCCATGACTTCCAAGAGTACTGGTTATTCGCGTCTAGAATATTCCCGTTGAAGAGGCATCCAACTCTGATGTTGGACTTCTGTATTGTGGGTAAGTGATAGCATTTTCCCATTTTCCTTCTTTTAGGTGTTCCTTGGTATTGATAGAATCTAATCTAATGATTTATTTTTGTCTCCATAGATGAACCTCCCCATCCTACAATGACCCCTTTCCTGAGTGAAAGGGTAAAATTGTGTAGCACCACTACTCCAAAGGCCTTGAAAGTGGAGGGCTTGGTGACTACCATGAATCTTTGGTGAGTAGGCTTAATCACTCCTCACAAAGCATCAAATGCCCCTGATAATTACAAACTTTGCTCTAACCACGCTATCATCAGAAAGGTTGTGGCCGAGGTTATGGCCACGACGGTGAAAAAAGCCATCAAGAAGGACCAGTGTTAGTTGGTTGACTGTGCGAGGGCCCATCTCGATCCCGTGAACAAAGTGGAAGAGTTGGAATTTCACTTCAACGCCATCTTCCCAAATAGAGGTGCCCTTGGTGCTAGCACATTCAAAACACATAAGTCCCCTTTCCACCTTGTTCACGCTCTAGGTCTGAAAGAGCTAGCTAATAACGATCAGGGGGTCTTTGACCCTTACTTTCTGAAGCTAGATCATCTTAGGTATCTGGTCACCTATTATCTGGATAGGGTAGACAAGATCGCAGAAAGTCTAAACCACTTCTTTCTTCCATCACAGTGCACTGGGGTAGATCCTTTCATTTTAATGAGCTACTTGGGATTCTTCCAATATGGGAGTTTCTTGGATCGAGAGGATATAGCACTATTTGCACAGGGAGACCCTTAGTACAACGGAGTCAACAGTTGAGTCCAGACCAAAGTCTTTTACTTGTTTAATAATTCTATGTACTTTTGGTTTGCTTCATGCATCTAATCAATTTGTTTTCTTTTTTGCAGAAGGTTTGAATACTCAACAGATGGCCATTCGCAATGACTTACTTGGTGAAGTGGAAGTAGGAATTGAGGTGGCTTGTGCGCTAGCCAGGCCTAGTCGGAGGATTAAGGCTTTTGGTTCTAGGCAGCCCGCCATGATGGCTACCCTTCTGGTTAACGAGGTGGATGCCATTGTTAAGGTGACTTTAGGGTCCATGACTACTATTATACCCCTTTCGGTGGCTCCTCTTAGCTAGATTCTACTGGCCCCAAAAGTATCTATTCCTGCCTAGGTCATTACCTCGGTGGATGATGAGGAGGAGAAAGAGGATGCGAATAGATCCATCTTCCCACTGAAGAGGGTCGGGGGGGAATGTTGATAGACCAGCAAAGAAGGCCAAAGTGGAGGTTGTTCAAAAGCTAGCTCTGCAACGAAGGGCTTAAAATGAAAGGGCTACGAAATTGGATTGGGAGAAGAGGGACTCCCAGAGTAGCAAAGAAGCTAACCCCACTGGATCGTAGGAGCTAAAACCTGTAAATCCCAAACTGACACTGAAGGTCTCGGCAAAGGGAGTGGTTGCCTTGCCAGCTACCTTTCTCTCCATGTTTGGCCTTAGACGACGAGTACAATGCTCCAATGCAATAGGCTTCTCAAATTTTCCCCTAAAGGTACGAAGCTCCATCGATTACGGAATAGGAGATGGCTAAGGTGCTATCCTCAAAGCGCAAGGTCGATAAGGGTAATAAAGGCTCAAAGGACCTGCTAAATTCCATCCAAGCTCTAGCTCATGCGTATTATAAGGGCATGCTCAGGAAAGAGTTGGCGTCTTTCATTATTGACATTCTCCAATACAAGGTTGTTACTCTCAGAGAGTTGAGTACGAAACGCTAGGCTACAGTTAGAAGTAGAGAACCGATCTACCTTGCCAATTGTCTCTGCCACCAAACTTTGCGATAAGTGCTCTTTTCTAAATTTTTCAATTGTACTAATGAGCTTTATGGTTGTTCTATTAACCATCTCATACAATTTTTCTATTTTTGACTTTTTAGGTAACCCTTCTTGTTGAACATTTCTCTAAGCCAGTATCAGACATGACCCTGGAGCTTGAGAGCCTCCAAGCTGTATACGAGGCTGCTGAGGGTAAGGAGGTGGAGATTATGGCTAACTTAGAGAAGGCCAAGGCTGACTTTAAGAGTGCCCAAGACCACATGCAAAGCACAGTGAATCATCAGGTTAATGAGTGCCTTCAGGCTGGCTTGGACCAGGTCATAGCTTCTGTGAGGGACGATTACCATAAATTAAAGGAAGATTACTCAAAACTTGAGAAGAAGGTCGAAGGCTAGAAGACCAACTTCAACCAGGCTAAAAACCAGACCTTCATTATGGAAAAGAGAGAAGTCGCCCTCAAGGCCAAGCTCAAGGATGTGGAGGTCAAGCTAAAGCAGGCAAATGACAGGGCGGAGGATCTATCTAAAGACCTTGAGGCCAAAATAGAACATGTTTACATTCTGCAGAGGGCGTTGAAGCTAGTCACTGAACTCAAGGATGCTTTTGTGGTAGCTCAAAAGGACTGGTAGGCTAAATTGAATGCATCCAATGCCAAGGTAGTTGAGGTTGAGGAGAAGTGTGGTCTCTTGGAGCTCAACCTGAAAGATGTGGAGGAGGACCTAGTCTTAGCGGAGGAGAGAAGATTCTGTGATTTGAGTGGCACCTTTGTCAATGCTCTTTATGTCCTTTGGAGCTAGAACAAGGACATCAACTTGAGGGCATTGGGTGAAGATGAGGCACACTACAACTCTCTTTTCCTTGCTAAAGAACAACTTGCCCCTGATGTAGAGAAAGTGGAGGCATCATACTATCCTCTGCTCTTGTCAGTATCCTTTTGGAGGAGGTACCATACTCGGAGCCTCCAGTTCAAATGACAAAACATGACCAAATTGTCGAAAAGTAAAGTGCATCCTTCAACAAGGCCAACACCAAAGCCTAAGGATGAATTTATGCAACTTTATAATTCATTTTACTCTCTTAGTTCTTTTTTTCTTTGGGGGACAATGGTCCCCCTATTTAACATTGCAGAGACATTCTAACGCCCTAACCGGGAGGCTTGATGCATGTAATTACTTTTAGCCTATTTTGGATTGTCCCTTAGGAGTAGACTGGTTTTCAATTACATTGGTCCATATGATTTTGATTCAAATTCATTAAGTATGCTATCTTTAGATAAATTTATTGCTAAGTGAATTTACTTCTAGATGCCCTGAGTTTCCAGCTCTAACGGAGTGAACCCTGGGATTTTAATTATGTACTTAGTCTTTTATACTAGGTTATTTATTAAATTATTTACTTCTAGATTCCCTGAGGTCCTGGTTCTGATAGTCTAGGCCTTTGGGGTTTTGAAAATTCAATCTTAACCTGTTTATTTTTCAAGAATGGAATATTCACATGTAACTTACTCCTGGGTCCTTGAGGTACCAATTCTAAAGGCCTGGACCTTTCGGACTCCGATTAGCTTTTTTTTTTTTTTACTATTTTCACTTTTTATTGTTTTTGAAACTTGAGTTTCATTTGCCTTGCTAGCCTGAGCTAACTGATGAATCATTAATTAACATGTGGTAAGAAGTAACTTACTCACAAATCCCTGAGGTTCTGGTTACAAAGGCACGAACTTTGTGGGCTTCAGTTGGCATTTTTATTACCATACCGAATAATAAGTATCCATACTCTAGAAATTTTTTTGTAAAATTATTTACTTTGAGTTCCTTGAGTTCTCAGATCCAAAGACTTGGACTTCAATTGTTTGTTTTCCTAAAAATTTTCCATTTCTCAATTTTTTAGAAGCTTAAATTTCTTTTATCAACCTGAGCTGGCTATTGGTTTTTTTGATCTATCGTGGTGAGAAGTAACTTACTCCCAAATCCTTGAGGCTCCGATTCCAAAGGTTAAACCTTGAGCTTCATTTTGTGCTTTTACTCCAGATCATAACAAGTAAATTTTTAGAGGTACATAAATGTACATAATAACCCCCAAGTGAGCTTAGGACATGGGTCCTTGATCATTTGTAGAAACATATACAAAATTTAAAAAGACTTCACATATTTTCCTTTTAATTTCCTCTTTTTCATACATTGTGTTTGCCCTAACGCATGCCTTAAGGCTTTCATTTTTTTGGAATGAAAAAGAAAGTTAAAATATGCAGAATTAAAAGAGATCTAGCCACCCCCACTTATTGATAGTACCGATGCAGGTGGTCCGCATTTTAAGCTTGTAGAATTTCTCACCCATCAAGTCTTTTCAATCAATATGTTCCATCACACCTTGTGCTAGATTTTATATGGTACCTCCAAGTTAGGTCCTAGAAACCACACTCCCAGTTCTTGAGATGCAAAAAATACCATTCTCAAGATGAGATCGCCAACTTCAAACTTCTGGCTTTTGGCTTTTGAGTTGACTCATAAATGCTCTTGAAGCTTTTCAATTAAATCCAAAGATTCTTAAAGTAAAGCATGGTTTCAGGTAGGATCATAGGTCTCTCGTCTGTAAGATGGTACAATGATTTCCACATGATGATAGTTTCACAAACGTACACCATAAAAAATGGGGTACGCCCCATTGAAGTTCTTTCTATTGTTTAGTATGCCCAGAGAACTCTAGGAAGTTCTTCTGGCCAATGCGCTTTGTAAGCTTCCAACTTCTTCTTCAACATTGTTTTTAAGATCTTGTTGACGTCTTCCACTTGTATGTTGGCCTATAGTTTTTGATGATTCCATGTTTTGTACAAAATTTGGTGAAGTGATCACTATTGAATTACTTTCCATTGTCTCTTGCGTGGAAGTCCATAACAACATACTATGTTCTTGATCATGAAATCCAAGGCCTTTTTGGAGGTGACTGTGTTCATTGGTTCCACCTCTACCCACTTATGAAGTATTCAATGACAACTATGGCATATTTAACTCCTCCTTTCCCAGTAGAAAGATACCCTACTAAGTTAATTCCCCATACTACAAAAGCCCATGAGTTGCTCATGAAGCTTATTTCTGTGGGCGGAGCTCGAGGGCCTTTAGCATAACGTTGGCATTGTTCACACTTCTAGACGTAGTCGATACAATCATTTTTTATAGTGGGCTAGAAATATCCTTGTTAGATGATCTTTTTGATAAACTTGGTCCAGATGTGTGGTCTCTGCAAAAACTTTCGTCCACTTTATGGATAACAACACTTACCTAAGTCCCGGCTATGCATCTTAAGTATAGCATGGATAGCCCTCTTAAATACAGTTTTTCATCCATGATGACATATCTGAAAGCTTGGTACTAGATTTTCCTAGTGGTTGTTCTGTCTGCGGGTAGCTCTTCAAAACTTAAGAATTTGTTGATCGGACCTATCCATGAGGCGGAGTGGTCTATGAAATTTACCCCTAGTGCTTGAGTACTTGGCATAGAGAGTTGAGCCACGAGAACCACTTCACATTCCTCTATTTTTGCATATGTTGCTAACTTGGCCAGCATATCCACAAAGGCATTTTGGTCCCTAGGGACCTGCCGAATGGTGTCTTTTGAAGTGCTGATGTAGTTCAACAGCTTTGGAGACATAAGCAGCCATCTTTTTTCTTTTTGTTTGACATTCTCTAGATATTTGGCTTACAACTAGCTGAGAGTCACTATAAACTTCAATATTTTTAGCTCCGACTTCCTTGGATAGGTGTAAACCAGCAATCATTGCTTCATGCTCTGCCTTATTATTGGAGGTAACAAATTTGAACCAAGAGAACTCTATAGTTGGAGCCCTTGAAGGGAGAGTAGCATTATCCCAGCTTCAATACCTTTCTCATTCAAGGATCCATGATCAACGTAAACTTTCTAGACCTCTTATTCTGGAATTGGTTCTTTCGAATTGTCATTTATTTTGATGCATTCCACAATGAAATTGGCCAGGGCTTGACCTGTGATTAAGATTCTCGGATGACAATGTATATCAAATTGACTAAGCTCTATATATTGCATACTTAAGCGGTCTCCCTAAGGAATCTAGTTTTTGCAGTACTTGCCAAAGAAGGTGGTTCGTGAGTACCTTGATGGCAAGGGCCTGAAAGTACAGTCTTGACTTCCTTAAGGCTATCAGTAAGCAATAGAACAACTTTTCTGTCATCAGACACCTGGACTCCCTACTCAGAAATCTCTTGCTTACATAATAACCTGAAAGTTGTACCCTTTCTTTTTCTCGCACTAAGTTGTACTCATATATGTTAGGTTATTTTAGTATTAATTTTAGATTAAGTTTAGTATATTTTTAATTAAGTTTTAATCGTGTTTGGAGCATTTTTACGCTTGTTATCTTTTATTTTTGCATATTTAAAAAAGAAGAAGATTAGAAAAATATCAGAGAAAAAGATGGGAAAAAGATAAAAATATCATGATATTTAAAATAGAGAAAATTGTGCAAGCTGAAACTTCAAGCCTGAATTCGACAATGTTTTTATAAGATTTTGGAAAAAGTCAAAACATAAAAGTTCTAGATCTCTCTCTTATCTTTCCAGAACATCTTGAATCGTCCCATTCCGAGCAATATTGAGAGAGTTATGGCCAAAATACTATCAGTCAACGCAGCAGAAAAAAATATCTTGTTTGAGGTTTCCCAAAAATTTAAATCCGAATGGGAATTTAAACATGTGCGTTTTTTCCATCTTTTTAGGCCTTCAATGCCTATATAAAGGGAAGAAATGAGTTGATTTCATCAAACAATTTTAGAGAGAAAAAAAGAGAGAATACAGATGCAAAGTGGAGAGATCAACTGCAATATTGGAGGCATTCTTCAGAGAGTTTTCAACATTCTTCTCTTCTCTATTTTCATCTCTTTTCTTAAAGTTAATATGTGTAATTATGCTTCAATGAACATGTGTAGCTAAACACTTTATTAGGGTTAGATGGATATTGTTTAACATTGTTTATGGTTTTAATATGATTTATTTTCCCCCTAATTTCTATGTATTCTATTTTATTTGTGCTTAATTACTTTTAATTGCCTGATCACCAATTATCTGTCTATGAGTTTGATGCGAGATCTGAGAAGTGAGTGTCGAATATGCTATAGTTAAATAGAACTGAATTTCGATATAGGACAAGAGTACCTATATGGTTTAGATAACTTATAGGGTTTCTGTGTTTAATGCCTGTTGCATGTTAAATTTATCACGAGAGTAGAAAGTTTGCATGTAATTGAGATTTATATATCTGAGAAGACTATAAATTACCTTAGTAAACCTGCTATTGCATAGAAATTAATATTAGGAAAATAATCATATTAGGCCATAATCAATAGAAACAATTGAAATCAAAGCCCTAGTTTTTATTAACTTTCAATTTTCTTGAATAATTGTTTCTTACTAGTTTCTTATTTTTAATTCTTTCTTAATTTTCATTCAACCAAATAGAAGTAAAGGTTTAATTTTAACGTACTTAACTGCACTCCCTGTGGGATCGACCTCACTCCTGGTGAGTTTTACTACTTGAAACGATACGTACACTTGCGTGTGCAAAATATCGCAACAAGTTTTTGGCGCCGTTGCCGGGGAGTGTTAGTTCATATTATTAAAAATTAAATTTTGTTCTAATTTGGTTTTTCTTTTTAGTTTTAGTATTAATTTTGTTATTTCAAATTTTTATCTTTTCAATACTAATTTAGTTTTTTTTTTTTTAATTTTACTAATGTTTTATTGATGAGCTTGACCTGCAAGATAAATCCAAATGCTATATCTTGAGGATTTTGCCCAACAACACAATGAACCATTCTATTCTGCTTGGAAGAGATTTAAAGAGTATGGAGAGAGATGTTATCCCACTTTCTCAAGTGGGTGTTTTACGTGACTATTTTATAACGGACTTAATGATGAAACAAGAAGCTGGGTTGATTATGGAGCAGAGGTCACTGGAGCGCCTCTATTAATGAGAGGCTATGACGTAATAGATTTATTGAATAATATGGCAGATTTTGATTACGACTGGCATTGGGATCCATCACTTCAGGGTTGGAGTCACCAATACCCACCTTATTGCCCAAATTCATCTCAACAATCTGAAAAAGAGGAACAACTACTAGCACTTTTGAAATCACTTCCAGGAGAGATTAATCGCTTAACAGACATGGTGAGATCCTCATGTGATAATTTAGTGGCTCATGATTCAGAATGTAATAACTCCAATAATGAAAGTTATGAGAGTTATTGCTACAATGAAGAAGGGTCATTAGTTGAATACAAGGAAGATAATGAGCCTACAATTGAAGATCAAGATCCTTGTGAAGAGGAACTCATTGAATATGAAATCACAAGTGAGGGTATGAATAGCCACGTGGAGAGTGAGCAACAAGAAGAAGGGTTGTTAGATGAAAGTGTAGCTACTGTGACATTGGAGGATAAGGAAGAACATGACATCATTGATTCGACTTCATCAATGATATTGACTAATAAACCACTAATGGATCCATATATTTCATCAACACCATATTATATTCTCTGCGAGCTACAAAAGGCTTCTCCCCAAGCTCATCATCCAAAGTCTTATGTTGTTGGTGCTGACTTTTGTTCAAACTCATCACTTGCCAAGCTTGAAGGCAAGTACAATAATAATTTTCAAGTTGTCTTGCATGACGCTTATTATGGGCGTCAACCGCTTATTGATGTGGCACCCAGGTAAGTTTCCTTTCCCTTTTCTTTAATGTCACATTGGGGACAATGTGTCACTTTAGTTTGGGGGGTGACTTAAATTTTTATTTTCAGTTTTTTTTTTTATTTTTAAGTTTTATGTCTTTTAATTTTTAATTTTTAGTTTTTATTATTGTGAGTCAATTTGCTTAATGTGAGTCAATTAGAAAGTAGGTAGGCAGCATGATTTGAAAAATTTATTTATTTTTTTGAAAAATCCGCGTGCTTGGTGATATTACATTCTTGACTAATTTCAATTTTATACTTGAAAGAACATGGAATCATATTAGGTAATTTGCTAGTAATTGAATTATTTTATGTATGTTGATTGTGGAATGTGGAAAGTTGTTTGAAATAAATTCTAGAACTTGCTTGCTTGCTATTTGAGGCAAAATAATAAATTATGCATGACTAGGAAAGTGATTTAGGCATTTTTTTGGATCGATTGTGCATGTCAAGCCATCCCTATAATTTTATCCATGTTACCCTTTTTGAGCCTTAACTTATTTTTTTCTACACAAATTGAGCCTAAAAAGATAAACCCATAAATACCCAAAATTTCAATCCTAATCATACCATAAGTAGATCTTTAGTTTGGGGGAATTTGGATGGAAGTTTGTTGTATGTGAGTGGAAAAAAGTGTGAAAATTGAGAGAATATAAAAAGAAAAAAATTGATTGATAACAACTTGAAAAAAGGAGAAAAGAAAGAAAAATCTGACAACCAGTGTCAAATCTAGAAAAAAAAAAGATAAATATAAAGTTGTTGCAACCTTGTTGAAGAATATATCTCTCATGTAATTAGAAAAAAGGGTATTGGGATTGTGTGAAAAATATTGTGGGTGACATGATTTGAGAAGCTTATGGTATAGGAAAGCCTAAATGACCATTTCAACTACCTTTACCCTAAGCCTAACATTACAAGCCTAGAAAGACCTTCTGATTCTTAGTTGTGCATTAATCTATATTAGTGGAGAATAGTAAGTATTGCAAGCATATGGAATTTTGGGTTAGTGGATTGATGATTGTAATTGGCATGCATAAAGTGGTTTAATTGTTAGTTAATTGCATTATATGGTTTCATGAGTAAAATGAAAATAAATTGAAATCTGTCAAGGGTGTAATTGAACTGAAATTCTAGATTATATGCATAAGTGAATTTTTTTTCATAATCATGTTATTGAAGCTACTTGAAAATTACCCATATTTTTAAGATTGACTTGTTTAATGTTTATTTAGTGTCTTACTCGAGGACGAGTAAAAGCTTAGTTTGGGGGAATTTGATAGGTTATTTTTAGTATTAATTTTAGATTAAGTTTAGTATATTTTTAATTAAGTTTTAATCGTGTTTGGAGCATTTTTACGCTTGTTATCTTTTATTTTTGCATATTTAAAATAGAAGAAGATTAGAAAAATATCAGAGAAAAAGATGGGAAAAAGATAAAAATATCATGATATTTAAAATAGAGAAAATTGTGCAAGCTGAAACTTCAAGCCTGAATTCGACAGTGTTGTTATTAGATTTTGGAAAAATTCAAAACATAAAAGTTCTAGATCTCTCTTTTATCTTTCCGGAACATCTTAAATCGTCTAATTCCGAGCAATATTGAGAGAGTTATGGCCAAAATACTATCAGTCGACGCAACAGAAAAAAATATCTCGTTTGAGGTTTCCCAAAAATTTAAATCCGAATGGGAATTTAAATATGTGCGTTTTTTCCATCTTTTTAGGCCTTCAATGCCTATATAAAGGGAAGAAGGGAGTTGATTTCATCAAGCAATTTTAGAGAGAAAAAAAGAGAGAATACAGATGCAAAGTGGAGCGATCAACTGCAATATTGGAGGCATTCTTCAGAGGGTTTTCAACATTCTTCTCTTCTTTATTTTCATCTCTATTCTTAAAGTTAATATGTGAAATTATGCTTCAATGAACATGTGTAGCTAAACACTTTATTAGGGTTAGATGGATATTGTTTAACATTGTTTATGGTTTTAATATGATTTATTTTCCCCCTAATTTTTATGTATTCTATTTTATTTGTGCTTAATTACTTTTAATTGCCTGATCACCAATTATCTGTCTATGAGTTTGATGCGAGATCTGAGAAGTGAGTGTCGAATATGCTATAGTTAAATAGAACTGAATTTCGATATAGGACGAGAGTACCTATATAGTTTAGATAGCTTATAGGGTTTCTGTGTTTAATGCATGTTGCATGTTAAATTTATCACGAGAGTAGAAAGTTTGCATGTAATTGAGATTTATATATCTGAGAAGACTATAAATTACCTTAGTAAACCTGATATTGCATAGAAATTAATATTAGGAAAATAATCATATTAGGTCATAATCAATAGAAACAATTGAAATCGAAGCCCTAATTTTTATCAACTTTCAATTTTCTTGAATAATTGTTTCTTACTAGTTTCTTATTTTTAATTCTTTCTTAATTTTCATTCAACCAAATAGAAGTAAAGGTTTAATTTTAACGTACTTAACTGCACTCCCTGTGGGGTCGACCTCACTCCTGGTGAGTTTTACTACTTGAAACGATACGTACACTTGCGTGTGCAAAATATCGCAACAATATACATGTACAATGACAATCCCTCTACTAGCTTCAATAATACGAGAGCTTTAGCCAAATGTTCTTTCAACCTTTGGAAGGCTTCTTCACATTCAACGATCCATTCGAATTTTTCGCTTCTGCGTAAGATGTTGAAATATAGAATGCATTTATCTATAGCCTTAGACACAAATTTGCTGAGAGCAATTACAATTAAACTTTGTACATCTTTATGTTTCCTTGGGGAGGACATGTCTATTAGAGCCTGAATTGTCCCTAGATTGCCTTCGATTCCTCGGAAGCTGGCGATAAAACCTAGGAATTTTCTTGAAGAAACTCCAAATGTACAGTTCTTTGTGTTTAGCTTCATGCCATATTTCTAAATGATCGAGAAGGCTTCTTCTAGATTATCTTTGTGCGCCCCAACAGTCTTGGACTTGACTAACATGTCATCCACATATACTTTCATATCTTTTTTCCCAAAACATCCTTCAACATTTTTGTGACCAGCCGTTGATGGGTGGTGTTACGAAAAATATGATCACTACGCAAGTATACGCAATCAAGTAGTAAACTCACACAGGTGAGGTCGAACCACAGGGAATTGGACTAATTACTACTAAATTATACTATTGATTCTATCTGGTAAAAGAATACTTTTTATGAATTAAATAAGACAATTCAGAAAATTAAAAATAACAAAGGAAGATTAATCAAGATAAGAAAATAGGGAGACGAATCCTGTTGTTAAGTTACCAATGTTAATGTCTAATTGCTATCCTTCTCTTGAAGTGAATGACAGATTATGAATTAACCTAGCTCTTTTCAGATCTTCTAGGTTCTAAATCTCATGCTCTCTAATTAATCTCTTAATTAAACTAACATGAAATCAGCATTAAGCAATAATCTAAATGTCACAAAGGCTATGTAAATACTTTCGTTTCACATCAAAACCTAGACTATCCAATTTTAGCATTCTCAATTCTCACTTTTCAGATTTCGAATTGAGATCATAAAACATGTAAAAGGTGATCAATCTTGCACATGGAAATTAAACACAAATATGAATAGTGTTCACAATCAAGATGGAGGAATGGCAATTAATCATTAACTAGGAAAAACTTAAACAACATTCATCATTCTCCCTAAATAGGAGTTTAGTTCAAAACATCCATAATCAAATCCATAATTAACATTGAAACAGAAAATAGCATAGAAAAATTAAAGAGAAGAGAAAGAACTAGTTGAAGCAATTGATCTGGGTCGCCACAAGCCGCTCTTCTAGCTTCCTCCTTTGTTTCTAGGGCTCCAATTCTGAATAATCCCTAATTTTCACGAACCCTCTCTATTTAAACCAAATCTCATCTTTAAAATTCGTGAAATTACGAAACTGCCCAAAAATCCCGTCACTGGGGTCCCCGTCGCGACGGGGTTAAACAACTTTGTCTTGAAATTCTTTCTGCCAGTTCCCGTCGCGACTGGCATGTTCCCCGTCGCGACGGGGTTACACTTCGACTCCTTGGAAACCTCTCTGCCAGTTCCCGTCGCGACTGGCAAATTCCCCGTCGCGACTGGAACAGGCAGCGACACCAATCTTGGATTTTCTTCTCGATTCTTTCACAACTTTTCCTCAATTCTTGAACATACTTTCTTTAAATGCCCGAGGACCTGAAACCAAAGAATCAAGCGTAATATAGCCCTAAAACTAGAAACAAAGAGTGAAAACTAACCGAAAATATGACCCGAAACTTAGACTAATTTTAGCCTAACAAATTCCCCCAAACTAGATTCTTACTCGCCCCCGAGTAAGAGAAAAAAAACTAACTACGCTGTCAGATAATCACTACGCTGCTGACTCATGCTCTGTTTTCTTCCTTGCATAAACTAGAATTTCGATCCTACTAACTCTAACAATTAACTTAGATGCTCAAATCATAACACTATGTACAACTGCAAAAATTTATTCAACTGTGAAACATTGTTATAAAAGTTTTACTCTTTCCAACAGTTCCACAGCCCGATAACTCATAAGCTTGCATGCTTACCTTTCTCCACTAATGTTGACAGTATTCTTTGGAATCATTAGGTCTTTTCAAGGCTTTAGGTAATATGGCTCAGATATTCAGGGATAGGCAAAAGACAATTTTGGCTCAAGATATCATAAGCACACAAACAGAACCCACAAGCTTCTTACTTTTCTTTTTTTCTAAGATCCCATAATATTCCCGAATTTACCAAGATTGATAGAAGACATCTCTATTATTTTTCAACATCACTGAAATTTTTTTTTTTCTTTCACACATATTTTTACTTTTTATTGTGTTTTTTTCATCATATTTCTTTTTTTTTTCTTTCAGTGACATTGAATTACACAAAATTCTTTCTTCTCAATCTTACAAGTTTTTCTCCCTCTCACTATTTCCTCACACTAAATGTTTCTCCTCCCCCAAACTAATCATGTAGCTTATGATATCATGGATAACATGGTGAAGAAAAATTAATAGTGTGGTTGCAATTTTTTTTTTAAATCAATGGGTGAAAAACATAACAGGTTTAGGCTCAAAAGGTTAACTAGGGATACACATTATTACGGTAGGCTTGAAAGGCTCAAACTATCCAACAAATGCCTAACTCATATTTCAACTGAACACTATCAAGGATTTCGTCTCAAAAGAATAAACATGCAAGTTCTAAGCTATCCTGTCAATCTTACCACAAACCATAGTAAAACAATTATAACAATTTTCACAGCTTGAATATTTGCAGATAAACACAGGTTTCTAAGCATCCAAACTAATCCAAAGAGTTAACAGAATCAAGCACATAGTTATTTTACAATTTCAGAACACATCACACTAATCAGCAGTATACAACTATCGTCAAGCTTATTGCCATTCCTTAACTAAAACACAAAAAACTAAAACAGATAATTAAAATGCAGGAATTAAAGTGCAGAATTTAAAAATTTTAAGTCTCTCCCCCCAAACTAAATATGACATTGTCCCCAATGTGCTATTATACTCAAGGTGAGAAGGACTTACCTGAACCCCCATCAGAAGGGGTTGGGTGGTGGTGGTGGCTGATCATAGGGGTGAAAACGAGGAGGATATGCCAAGTAATTCGGGTCCTCGACCCCAAGACTCCACGAATCAATTAAATGATTGAACTGCCTCACTTGATTTTCATCAAATTCACTTCGTCGCACCATGTAACTCTGGATATGATTGTTCTGCTGGATAATGTAGTTGAGTTGAGCATGGATATGATGCATCCCCGCATCAAGAGGAGTGGATGTGGGAACCGCTTAAGGCATTTCTTCATTTGGATTGTCCTCTTCCTCGGGGACATGAACTTCTGGCTGCTGGTTACGACGAGGAGGAGGCGGTTGACCATATGGATGAGGTGGCTTTAGGTTGCGCACCATTGTCCAATCAATATTTCGTTGTGGTTGTACTTGATTATCATAAGGATATTGTGGCACACCATTTGCAACACACAACTCAGTTATAATTCCCGCTAGGCCAATTCCTGTATGTGCAGTGGCTTTGACCATGTTATCGAAACTCTGCAGAATTATACCTCCAACTGGCACATAGATTCCCTTCATTATTGCATGAACAATTCGGAGTCTATCCAATGGAAAATCTGATAAATGCTTACTAGGCATAAGCCTAGCACTTACAAAAAACATCCAAGCGCGAGCCACTTGGTTCAGTTCACATCGATAAAGCATTTGGGGTTCCTCATCCACCTCATGCAATCTCAACCCCGGAAAACCAACTGTTTCCGCCAAGTCCACAAGGTCAAACTTTTCTTTCATAAATTGTCTATACGTTTCCTCCATAAGAATTTCTGCCTCTCTTGGCATGCCAAACATTTGATGGATGGTGTTAATGTTTACTCGCACGGTTGTTTTGCGTACCTGTACCCTTTCATTTTGTGCCTCAGGCCAATTGGCTAAAAATTCAAGAGCCAGAGTTTAATTGATTCTTTCTGAAATATTCACTAACTGCACCCAGTGGCGATTCTGAATTTGTTGCCTCATGGTCTCGAATAATGGGTTATTCGGGATGGGATTGTCATCATATTCAATACCTCGATCCATAATGAAGGCTCTCTTTTGCAGTTCAAAGTATCTTTCTTGCGCTTTCAAACTCACAAATCTATCTTTTTCATAATTTGACTTTGATGCCGGTGTTGGCAGTTTTGACGATGATGCACCCGATTGCCCCGTTCTAGTGCGCTTGGAACCCATTACACACTTCAAAATTACCACAAAAAAATTTTTGGGAAAAATTCGACAGCACTTTCCCTTAATTTCTTTACTTCCCAAAACTCACAATAATACCACAATAATCCACAACAATAATATTTCACAAATATTCAAGTATTTCTCCAAAATAAATCCACAAATTCCCAAATACTCTAGATAATTATTCAAACTTTCGGAAAACCCGCTTAACTAATCAAAGTTTTGACAAGAAAGAGACTTACTAAGCGAGAATGCCGTCCATCCACCACCATTGTTGCACATCCATGGAGAACTCAAGGTTGAAGATGATGAATAGTACAAATTCGGATTTGGGTGAAAAAGGGTAATTTGTGGTGTGATTTTTGAAGAAAAGAGAAGATTTATGAGAAAAATTTTTGTTTTTTGGTGATATAGATGGAAGATTTGAAGAGAAATTAAAGGAATTTGATGATTTATGGTATGAGAGGAGTGTGGTGGCTGAGAAAAGGAAGGGGGGTCAGTCGCGACGGGCAGTTCCTTAGTCGCAACTACTGTAGCCAGCCTTTTTTTTTTTTAGTAGAAGGCCCAGTCGCGACTGGGATTACTCTCGTCGCGACTACTGTAGCTATGACCTTTTTTTTTCACGATTTTCATGGTTTTACTTAAAAACTAACAAATGGAAATCTAACCTAAATGCAATAAAACAAATTAAAATGCTACAAAACACTTGTAAATGTCTTCTAAAAAAAATATTCAAAAGAAAAATAAAGTAAAATTAAATTAAAAGATTGGGTTGCCTCCCAATAGCGCTGCTTTATCGTCGCTCAGCTAGACGTTGACCGAGATCTTCATTGTGGCGTCAGAATCATGGCGGACTTGGCTTGGTCAAATTGACCTCCCAAGTAGAGCTTTAACCGCTGCCCGTTAACTTTGAAAGTATTAGGGCCTTCACCTTTCAGTTCCACCGCTCCATAAGGAAACACTTTGACCACTGTAAATGGCCCTGACCACCTTGACTTCAATTTACCAGGAAACAACTTCAGCCTTGAATTGAAAAGTAGAACTTGTTGCCCAGGTTGAAACTCCTTCCTAACTAAATTTCGGTCATGCCACCTTTTAGTTCTCTCCTTATAGATCTTAGCGTTTTCATAAGCTTCGTTCCGAAATTCCTCCAACTCATCCAGCTGTAGTAATCTTTTCTGTCCAACAGCCTTTAAATCCATGTTCAGAGTTTTCATTGCCCAATAAGCTTTGTGTTCTAACTCCACCGGTAGATGACAAGCCTTTCCAAACACCAACCGATATGGTGACATCCCGATTGGCATTTTGAACGCCGTTCTATAGGCGCACAATGCGTCATCCAACTTTCTTGACCAATCTTTCCTTGATCTCTGCACCGTTTTCTCCAGAATCGTCTTTATTTCCCGGTTAGAAATCTCAGCTTGGCCATTACTTTGCGGATGATAAGGTAGAGCAGTTCTATGACGAACACCATATCTCGAAAGGAGTGCTTCGAACTGTTTGTTGCAGAAGTGACTCCCTTCATCGCTTATGATTGCTCGGGGAGTACCAAACCGCGTGAATATGTTCTTTTGAAGGAATCGAAGGACTGTTTTTCCATCATTAGCTGGTGTTGCTGCAGCTTCCACCCAATTTGACACATAATCCACAGCTAATAGAATGTATAGATTGCTAAACGATGAAGGAAAAGGACCCATGAAGTCTATCCCCCATACATCAAACAATTCTACTTCCAAGATTCCTGTCAAAGGCATTTCGTTTCTCCTTGAGATGTTTCCTGTACGCTGACAACGATCACATGCCTTCACAAAAGTACTAGCATCTTTGAAAAGTGTTGGCCAAAAGAATCCGCTTCGCAACACCTTAGCAGCTGTTCTAGTTCCACTGAAGTGTCCCCCACACGGTAGAGCATGACAGTGATTGAGAATAGAGTACATCTCCTCTTCAGGCACACATCTTCTTATTATCTGATCTCCACAGTGCTTGTAAAGGATTGGCTCTTCCCAATAGTAATGTTTCACCTCAGAAAAGAATTTCTTTAGTTGTTGTCGAGAGAGTTAAGGAGGAGTGATATTAGCAGCCAAGTAGTTAACATAGTCAGCATACCATGGTACCATTAGACTTTCCCTCACAATAAAGAGTTGTTCATCAGGAAATTGTTCATTTATTTGTACCTCTTTCGTATTCTGACTTTCTTCCAGCTCTAGTCTTGACAAGTGATCTGCTACCAGATTCTCAGTACCCTTCTTATCTTTTATTTCTAGATCAAATTCTTGCAAAAGAAGAACCCATCGAATTAGTCTTGGTTTGGCATCCTTCTTAGTCATCAAGTACTTGATTGCTGAATGATCTGTATACACTATCACTTTATTGCCAATCAAGTAGGGTCGGAATTTGTCACATGCAAACACTATAGCCAGCATCTCTTTTTCTGTAGTAGCATAATTCAGTTGAGCATCATTCAAGGTCCTGCTTGCATAGTAAATAGGTCTGAATACCTTGTTAACCCGTTGTCCCAACACTGCTCCAATCGCATAATCACTTGCATCACACATGATTTCAAAAGGTAATTCCCAATTTGGTGTAGTCACGATCGGTGCTGAGATTAACTTATCCTTGAGAATCTGGAATGCTTCAAGACAATTTTTCCCAAATTCAAAAGGTACTCCACTAGCGAGAAGATTAGATAAAGGTTTGGCAATTTTGGAGAAGTCTTTGATAAATCTTCTGTAGAACCCGGCATGACCCAAAAAGCTTCGAACTCCCTTAACTGAAACTGGAGGAGGCAAGTTCTCAATTGTAGATACTTTGGCTCTGTCAACCTCAATACCTTCTTTTGAGATCTTATGTCCCAACACTATTCCTTCCGTAACCATGAAATGGCATTTTTCCCAGTTCAACACCAAATTAGAATCTTCACACCTTGTTAATACCAATTCCAAGTTGCTTAGACATTGGTCAAACGATGAACCAAATACTGAAAAATCATCCATAAACACCTCGATGCATTTTTCTATTAGATCTGAAAATATGGCCATCATACACCTCTGGAATGTTGCTGGAGCATTACACAGCCCAAATGGCATTCGTCGAAAAGCAAAAGTACCATATGGACATGTGAATGTCGTTTTCTCTTGATCTTCCGGTGCTATAGCTATTTGGTGATACCCTGAGTACCCATCAAGGAAACAGTAGTACTCTTGGCCTGCCAACTTGTCTAACATCTGGTCAATGAATGGGAGCGGAAAGTGATCTTTTCTCGTGGCTTTGTTGAGTTTCCGGTAGTCTATGCAAATTCTCCATCCTGTGACAGTTCTGGTTGGGATGAGTTCATTCTTTTCATTCTTCACCACCGTCATCCCTCCTTTCTTTGGAACAACCTGGACTGGACTTACCCATTTACTGTCTGAAATAGGATACGCTACCCCAGCATCTAACCACTTTAAGACTTCTTTTCTGACAACCTCCTTCATTGGTGGATTTAATCTTCGTTGTGCATCGATGGTAGGCTTCACTCCTTCCTCCATTAAGATTCTATGCATTACAGTTGAGGGGTTGATCCCTTTAATGTCTGCTAAAGTCCATCCAATGGCTTTTTTATGCTTTCTTAGAACCCGTAATAGCTTATCTGTCTCTATAGAAGATAGGGAAGATGCCACAATGACAGGAAGTGTCTTATTTTCTCCCAAATATTCATACTTGAGATGATCCAGTAGGACTTTTAACTCTAGTTGAGGAGGCTTTTCAATAGATGGGGCAGGCTTTGTTGGTATGACTTCTAACTCTTCATAGTATCTTCTATTCAACGGTCCATAAGAGTCGAGTCACATAGCATACTCATAAGCTTCCTTACCGTCTTGTTCCACCACCTCCCCTTGTATCAAAGTCAGGTTAAGAGGGTCTTCAATGTGCGTCTTTGTCTCCACCAACTGGTCCACCACATCAATTGCAAAACAATTTTCACTAGCCGTAGGGTAAGTCATTGCCTTGAGTACATTAAATACAACTTCATCTCCTTGTACCCTCAGCTTTAACTCTCCTTTCTGGACATCAATTAGTGCTTTCCCTGTTGCCAAGAAGGGTCTCCCCAGGATGATAGGAACATTGTTGTCTTCTTCCATATCCAGAACAATGAAATCAGCTGGAAAGATGAACTTGTCAACTTTAACTAACACATCTTCAATGACTCCTCTAGGATGAGCTAGTGATCGATCCGCCAATTGGAGAGTTACCGTGGTTGGCTTTGCTTCACCCAGCTGCAGTCTTTTAAACACTGACAAAGGCATTAAGTTTATACTGGCTCCCAAACTACATAGTGCATTTATTCCTTCAATTTTTCCAATAGTACAAGGAATAGTGAAGCTCCCTGGATCTCTGAGTTTTGGAGGGAGTTTCTTCTGTAGAATAGCGCTGCACTCTTCAGTTAGAGCCACTGTCTCATAATCCTCCATCTTTCTCTTCTTTGACAAAATTTCCTTCATAAACTTCACATAACTTGGCATCTGCTCTAAAGCTTCAGCAAAGGGAATGTTAATGTGAAGTCTTTTGAAGACTTCTAGAAACTTGGTGAACTGCTTGTCTAAGCTTGACTTTCTGAGCCTCTGAGGATAGGGTATTTTCACATGGTGATCAATGCTAATAGGTGGAGACTGTTGTGGTTATGTTGGGCTGTCAGTAGCCTTCTCTGCTGTTGGTGTTGGTGTTTGCACTGGTTGAGCTTTTATCTCTTCATCTACCTCAACTGGTTGTGGTAACTCAGGCCCATCATACTTCTTACCGCTCCTCAGGGTAATTGCTTTGCAGTTTTCTTTGGGATTAACTTCAGTTGTGCTAGGCAAATTTCCTTGAGGGCGGGTTGCTACCTGAGTTGCTAGCTGGCCCATCTGAATCTGCAAGTCTTTAATTGAAGATCTAGCTTCAGTCATAAATTGAAGTAGTAAATCTGTTTGCAAACTAGAATTTCCACCAGAGGCTTGTTGCTAATTAAACTGTTGGTTCTGATTCTGGTTCTGATTTCGTTGCTGATAGAACCCACTGTTTCTTCGATTATTACCCTGGTTGAACCCATAATTGTTGTTGTTGTTCTGTGAAAAATTTCCAATGGCCTTAGCTTCATCCATTGGCAAATCATCCACATCTACTTGACACTCTGAAAAGTGATGACTTCCTCCACATAACTCACAAACAATTTGGGCTTGTTTAGCTTGCCCTGCAATTATTTTTGTCAATGCCTCAACCTGAGCTGTTAACTTTGTGATGGCATCAACCTCTAACACACCAGCTACCTTCTTAGATTGACTCCTTTCAGTTGGCCACTGCTGATTGTTTAGAGCCATCTCCTCCAATAGATCATAAGCCTCATTAGCACTCTTTCTCATAAAGGCTCCGCCAGCTGCTGCGTCTATTAGAGTTCTAGTGTTACCAACCAACCCATTGTAGAAGTTGTGGACCAGCATCCACTTCTCTATACCATGATGAGGGCACTTTCTGATCAGATCTTTAAACCTCTCCCAAACCTCATGAAGAGATTCATTATCTTGTTGGCAGAAGTTGTTGATTTCTCCTCTCAGCTTTGCAAACTTTGCTGGAGGAAAGAACTTTGACAAGAATTTCGTTGCCAGATCATTCCAGGTGGCAATAGAGTTGGGTGGCAAGGAGTTTAACCAACTCTTGGCTCGCTCTCTGAGTGAGAATGGGAACAGTCTCAGTCGAATGGCATCATCACTAACTCCATTAACTTTAAAAGTTTCACAGAGTTCCATGAAGTTAGAGAGATGCAGGTTAGGATCTTCAGAAGGGAGGCCACCAAACTGAACTGAAGACTGCACCATTTGAAGTATGGCAGGTTTAATCTCAAAGTTGTTCGCATCCACTGCCGGTGGCCTGATACATGACTGCACTCCCGTCAGAGTAGGGAGAATGTAATCTCTCAAGCTATGGCCATTAGCTTGATCTTCCACGGCGCCACCATTATTACCGTTATTACCCCCATTGTTTCCAGCATTATTGTTCACATTGGCAGCCATGATTTCTGATGTTTCAGCAGTTGCTGAAACTCTTTCTTGCCTTTTGTTCTTTCGGTTCCTCCTGCAAGTTTTCTCGATTTTAGGATCAACTGGTAATATGACTGCTTGTCCTTGACGGCGCATACACTTAGGAATCCTGAAATGAATCACAAAAATATTGCAAGAAAAAAGGTTAAAAACTTAGCAAGAGAAAATATACCAAAGTAGAAGTTAGTATAATTTTATGTAATATTAATCTTTAAACAATTCCCCGGCAACGGCGCCAAAAACTTGTTACGAAAAATATGATCACTACGCAAGTATACGCAATCAAGTAGTAAACTCACACAGGTGAGGTCGAACCACAGGGAATTGGACTAATTACTACTAAATTATACTATTGATTCTATCTGGTAAAAGAATACTTTTTATGAATTAAATAAGACAATTCAGAAAATTAAAAATAACAAAGGAAGATTAATCAAGATAAGAAAATAGGGAGACGAATCCTGTTGTTAAGTTACCAATGTTAATGTCTAATTGCTATCCTTCTCTTGAAGTGAATGACAGATTATGAATTAACCTAGCTCTTTTCAGATCTTCTAGGTTCTAAATCTCATGCTCTCTAATTAATCTCTTAATTAAACTAACATGAAATCAGCATTAAGCAATAATCTAAATGTCACAAAGGCTATGTAAATACTTTCGTTTCACATCAAAACCTAGACTATCCAATTTTAGCATTCTCAATTCTCACTTTTCAGATTTTGAATTGAGATCATAAAACATGTAAAAGGTGATCAATCTTGCACATGGAAATTAAACACAAATATGAATAGTGTTCACAATCAAGATGGAGGAATGGCAATTAATCATTAACTAGGAAAAACTTAAACAACATTCATCATTCTCCCTAAATAGGAGTTTAGTTCAAAACATCCATAATCAAATCCATAATTAACATTGAAACAGAAAATAGCATAGAAAAATTAAAGAGAAGAGAAAGAACTAGTTGAAGCAATTGATCCGGGTCGCCACAAGCCGCTCTTCTAGCTTCCTCCTTTGTTTCTAGGGCTCCAATTCTGAATAATCCCTAATTTTCACGAACCCTCTTTATTTAAACCAAATCTCATCTTTAAAATTCGTGAAATTACGAAACTGCCCAAAAATCCCGTCACTGGGGTCCCCGTCGCGACTGGCAAAGCCCCCGTCGCGATGGGGTTAAACAACTTTGTCTCGAAATTCTTTCTGCCAGTTCCCGTCGTGACTGGCATGTTCCCCATCGCGACGGGGTTACACTTCGACTCCTTGGAAACCTCTCTGCCAGTTCCCGTCGCGACTGGCAAATTCCCCGTCGCGACTGGAACAGGCAGCGACACCAATCTTGGATTTTCTTCTCGATTCTTTCACAACTTTTCCTCAATTCTTGAACATACTTTCTTTAAATGCCCGAGGACCTGAAACCAAAGAATCAAGCGTAATATAGCCCTAAAACTAGAAACAAAGAGTGAAAACTAACCGAAAAAATGACCCAAAACTTAGATTAATTTTAGCCTAACAGGTGGCCCTTGCATTCTTCAGTCTGAATGGCATGACTAAGTAGCAATACACACCTTTGTCTATTTGGAAGCTAGTGTGCTCTTGATCTGCCACATGCATCTTGTTTTGGTTATATCCAGAGTAGGCGTCTATGAAATTGAGCAACTAATATTCGGACGTAGCATCCACCATCTAGTCTATTCGTGGAAGCAGAAAGAAATTTTTCAAACACGCTTTGTTCAGATCGGCAAAGTCGATACACATTCTCCAAGTCCCATTTGGCTTAGGAGCAAGTACTGGATTATCCATCCATACTGGATAAGAGCTTCCATGAGGACTTATGAACGTACTGGATTGAGTGGCCTCTACTTGTTTCTGACTGAATTAGTGTCCGAGTCAATGTTTAGAGCATGGCAAATTACATGGGAACTAATCCCCATAATTTTGACATGGCTCCATGCCAAGATGTCTTGGTTCTGTATAATTGTGGACACAATCTTATCTTTGATTGTTAAAGGTAAGGTTTGGCCCACTTTCATAAATTTTGTGGCATCTGTCTCGTTTATGCTTACTTTTTCCACATCCTCTAGCAGCTATATCATTTATTTCACCCCTACACAAGGTTTTAACTCATCTCTTCCCGGGCCACCCTCTGTGCTAGCTGGGCGGGTGCCTAGAGAACTGGCATTTCCATTTCTTCTCTAACCACAAAAATTGACCTGGCTGAGACATTGTAGCACTTTTGTGCACTTTTTAGATTACCCATCACTGTCCCAATGCTTCCGTTGTCATAGAAAAATTTCATACACAAGTAGGAGTGTAAATGGATCGAATCTCATCTAGCTATGACTAACTCAATCCAAATCATGCAATGATCTGCCTTACCTTGCCCTGCTAGATAAGATACCCGAATCGGATCAAATCTAACTTAACTTATTAAGATCGGATCTTATCCGACTCGACTTATCTTTTTTTTAAAAAAAAAGTTTTGATTTTATCCAAGTCCTGGGTTTGGGTCTAAGGTCCTAAGTTTGGCTCCAGATCTCGAGTTCACGTCTGGGTTTGTGTTTGGGTCCCGAGTCTAGAGTCCTAGGTTCGGGTCTGGGTCTGGGTCTAAGTCCAGGTCTTGGGTCCTACGTCTGGGTTCGGGTTTAGGTTTGAGTCCTACGTTCGGGTCTGGGTCCTGCGTCCGAGTTTGGGTCCTGCGTTTGAGTTTGAGTTTAGGGTTCGGGTTTGGGTTCGGGTTCGGGTTTGGGTCCAGGTTCAATTCTGGGTCCCGAGTCTAGTCCTAGGTTTGGGTCTGGGTCTTGCCCTAGAATCATGTCCCGAGTCTGGATCCTAGATCTCAAGTGCGGGTCTGGGTCCCAGGTCTGGGTCAGAGGTTCGGGTCTGGGTCTCAAATTCTGTCCCGAGTCCGGTGGGGCCTAGGTCCAAGTTCGAGTCTAGTTTGGGTCTAAGTTTGGGTCCGAGTCTAGGTCCGAGTACGTGTCAAGGTTTGAGTCCGTGTTCGAGTTTGAGTTCGGGGTCCGGGCCTTAGTCTCGAGTCCCAATCCACGTATAGGTCCCAAGTTTGAGTCTGGGTCCTCGGTCCAATCCCAAGTTCGGGTTTGGTCCTAGGTCCAGGTCCGTATAAATGGGGACCATTTGAGGATGTTAGGTTTCGTGCAAAGTCGCATCAGTACCGAGAATATCAGAATTTATAGTCTTGGACAAAAATGTGGCCTTCTTTTGGTAGTGCACGCATTTTGCCAGTATGATGTAGGGGACAAACTCTGACACTGTGAGGCCCCGTGTCTAGAGGGTTCCAAGAAAGGAGATGTATGGGTGACATCTAGGCGACTCTTTGATTACCCATGTCCAAATCGCCTCATGAAGGTACCTGGACTTGTCTTGAGAGACTCTTTTCTTTTGGGCCAAATGGTCTTTTTTCAAACCAGGGAATCGGACCTTAGTAGGTTAGCGAGTTGGGCTTATGTCCGGATCGAAATCACAACTTGACTTAATCTTTGGCCCAAGTTTGGGCCAATCTAACTAGTATTAGGCTTTGGAATTGTAGACGTCATCATTTCAGAAACCCAAATAATACATAGTTGTAACTGATTTAGGTGCAAGTATAGAAAAATGCATGGCAATAATGAAATATATAGATAAAAGTTTTTTCTTCTTTGAACATTAAATAATTATAACTTTAATCACTCTCATCGACTTTCTACTTTAACTATAAAAAAATTAAAACTTGAAATAATTAATAAAATATATTTAAAATAATAAAAAATATTTTATAAATATAAAGTAAATTTTTTTAAAAAAAATTAAAGCATGTGATGTATTAAATTTTTAGTTTGATTCTTTAAATTTTTCAAAAATTATCAATTATAGATTCTCATGTGAGTGTTGTACCTACTTTCCTCACTCTACAATGAATTGTTTTTTTAATTAAATTATATAAGTAAGTTTGACTTTATTATATACCCTAATATATTTTCAAGTTGGGTTAATAGTTACCCTAAAAAAAGAAAAAGTTGGATTAGTTACCTGTCTTGTAACACACACAATAACTTATAAGTGCTGAAACTATTCTATTATTTGCTTTTCAATCGTACTATTGCAGAGAATGAGACTCCCTAACGTATATAAATTCGTAACTTATAATAATAGAGTAGTAATAAATAGTGATGTCACTGTGACCATAGATCGTAATCGTACTATTCTTTTTATTTTTTTACCAAAGGAGAATTCAATTTTATATAATAATATTGTGTAATCCAAAGTTGAATCTAATCTCAAATATATAGACTATAGGAACAAAAAGAGATAAGAAGGTTATATTGTTTGTCGTTTATAATAATAATAATAATAATTATACAATGCTATTGTGATTATAAGATGGGAATGCATGCTTAGAAGAATAAAATCATTTTGTAGGGTAGGATACTTAAACCTTCTTAGCTAGCTACAAAATAATCACGTACAATTAATAATTTAAACACTTTCAGGTTATTATATTATAATTAATTTTAATAAACTTCCCCATGTGCTTCCACTAACCTCACAAACATATTTTATAACTTAATATAATTAGCAACAAATATATATTATTATATTTATAGGTATAGTTTGGTTAAGATTTGTTGGAGTTAATCAAAGCCTAATACAGGTGGGAATTTTCTTTTCCTTAAAATACATATAACGAGATATATTTTCATCATTGTACATATATACAAAGTGTTAAAGTTCAAAACAATAAACAATTAACAAAGCTAAAAGGAACGATCGATATCAAATCAATTCATGGCGGTTCTTTTATACAAATTAACATTTATACATAATTAATTAAGATTTGTACTACTAGGAGGGATCGTAGTACTTTTTTATATATAGATTGGTGAGAATAGAGCAATAGGTTGATGCTTTCATATATCTATTTTATATAAAGTGTGCCTATATAACTGAAATTCTTAGTTTTTGAGAATTTCATGGGTGACTCTTTTTTTAAAAAAAAAATAAATTCTATTCAAAAATAACAGATTTAACTTTTAAATTTTCAATTTATTTTCATTTATAATTTTTTTTTTCCAAATTTTAAACACGTATCTCACAGCAAACACTATATCCTCCAGTGGTGGTTAGGCTTCCTCATCTGGGTTTCCAGTCCCATAAATGATTCTCACTCTCGCATGCCCAATCCATGAAATTCCAATCCAAAAAGTAACGATCTTGATTGTGCCCAGAAGCCCGATCAAAAAGTGCGATCGATTTGGGTGCGACTGAACGACGTGCAATCGATTACCGCTACAACAATGGGTGCGGCTGAACGGTCGGAGATCTATGAACGTGAGGTGAAGTGCTCAGGTGATTGACTTCGAAGATGTATCGATTGCACCAGAGATTTGACGATTGCTCTATCAACTCTGATGATTGCTCTATAACACACAAAATTTGACACTCATAAAAGGTTAAATTTTATTTTATTTTTCTGGTAATTACTATATAAATAAATGTTAGAGTTTGGAGAGTCTGGTAATTACTATATAAATGTTAGGGTTTATATTATTAATTTTTCTCAAACAAGTATTTAGATTTTGAACACTAAATTTATATCCTAAATCCAAATCACAGTCATCTGTTGATTCTTCTTTCCTCGCCATTGACAAGGATTGGGTCGCCGAACATGTTTGCCAGATTTACTTAATTTATTCTTAGTGGAATTCAGCACTTTGAATAATCTCATTGTGTTGAATATTATGAAAAATTAGGCGTAATTAGTAATTTATCACATTGCTAAGTTCTTGCTTGCTATCTTCACGGGTTTACAATGTGGATAAAAACCTTGGATAATTAGTATTTTACTAATTTTTTATTAATGGTGTTCAATCCATAGTGAATGTTTCCAATTGACTCTGAATTTTTCAATCTAACAATTTTTGGTTTTCATGTTTTTTCGTTTGACACTCATAGAAGGTTTTATTTTATTTTATTTTTTTGTCAAAATCTCATATGTTGGGGAGGAATTTGTTGTTAAAGTTAGAGAGTACTTGCTGTCAATTGGGGAAGAGGCACAAGGAATGGCCATCATTTCAAAGTTCTTACTCCATTTCTTTCTTCTTCTTCTTATGTATTATCATTAACTATTTAGTATTTTTGATGATTAATTTAGTATTAATTGAAAAATGGCCATCTAAAATTTTCTATAAGTCCTGCTTTTCGTGTCAGAGAATATGAGGTGTGTATGTTTGAACAAATTAGTAGTTATTATATGCATGACACTTGTCTTTAATGTGTAGTGTATATATATATAATTCTTAATCTTCTGTTGTTTAAGATGTATCCATTTATTTTTAATTGTTATGCAGGTACCATGTTACAAATTTTTTTGCACCTAGCAGTCGCTGTGAAATCCCAGATGAATTGAAGTCGCTGATTGATAAAGCCCATGAGTTAGGCCTGCTTGTTCTTATGGATATCGTTCACAGGTATTAACTACTTTGTACCCTCTCCTGAAGCATCCCTTGGTTTAGCATATGTTATTTGGCAGGTTTCATTTTCGTTGAAATTGTTTGTTTATTAGATTCTTAATATCAAAGAATTTGCACTTAGTTGATCTGTTCATTTTCAAACTTAAACCCATTTTCAGAATTCTGAGTGCAAACTTTCTCAATTCGTTGAGTACACCCATTTTCGTGATAGCTATGAGCTGAAATGTAACCATAATTTCTCACTGGATTAATATATTGGCATTTTTCCTTCAATGTTTGGCAATTCCAAATTATTTTGTTTTCTTGCTACATATCTGATAAATCTGACTGCTATGTGGTTGTACCAGCTATTCATCAAATAATACTTTAGATGGACTGAACATGTTTGATGGGACTGATAGCCAGTACTTCCACTCTGGGTCACATGGATATCACTGGATGTGGGATTTTCATCTTTTCAATTATGGAAGCTTGGAGGTATTTGGTCTTATTTCTTTTTGAAAGAGTTAGGCCTATGCTTGCTGTGTAACACTGTAACTCTCTCATTGTTTTGTTTTTAAAAGTGAAATGGAGGATAAAGATTTTCTTAAGTATTCATTATAAATGATCTCTGCCTTTACTTGTGAAAATCAAAAAGAGCTGTTGCCAAGCAAGCCCTTAGTTTTTTTTAAAAAAATAAATTTAATATACTTTTATGGTAATTGATTCTTTCTATGTATGTAGGTATTGAGATTTCTTCTCTCAAATGCAAGATGGTGGCTCGAAGAGTTCAAGTTTGATGATTTTAAATTTGATGGTGTCACTTCAATGATGTATACTCACCATGGGTTGGAGGTACTATTAATTTACCACTGTGACATAGATTATAATCTGCATAATGTTTGAAAATTCAGAGTCTTATTATGTCAACCATGTTTTGTTCTTGGTGACAATTGTATGGTATTTGTTTTCTGTGTTTTGTTATTCGTTATTTAGAAATATCAGTCAAGTGGTATTGCTTTGTTATCTTAGTGAAAGTTTTCATGTTATGTTCAGTTATGTTAAAAAGGAATCTTCTGGTGTGCGCACCCATAGAGTATGGAACATTGGATCAAATGGTGGCCTCTATGAATGAGGCTAAAGCAGAAGGAGCTGACCTTGTGGAGCTTCCCATATCTTTTTCTTCTAACATTTCTCAACTTGAGAAACTCATCAAACAACGAACTCTCCCTGCGATTCTCTCCTTTAGGTATCTCTCTCATCAGTTCGTAATACATATTTGAGTTTGAGTTTGATTAATATTATTAATTGTTTTCCAAGAGCTTTTAAGTTTTAAAAGTGTAATATAAAGAGAAAACCATAACTATAATTGAACACAATCACAAACTCTTATAGTTGTTGGTTCTACTTGATATGGGCCAGAAATGTATTCTGGTTCTAAGGAGCTCTGTATAATTTATAACTACGCAAATATTAGTAGATTCATAATTTTTAATTTTATAAACTTTTAAGTTTTAGTAGATTCGAAAATTCTACTGTAAGGAAAGGAAATGGGTATTTTCCAAGATGAAGGTGAATGTAATCTCACGAAGTGGTAAAGAAGTAATCAAGGGTGGCCTTGAGCTCAATAACTCTGTAAGTTCTTTTTTTTTTTTGTATATTTTTTGGAAAAATAAAAATTGAGTTTATAAAGAAATGGAAGAAATACGATAAAGTTTGAATCTTTTCCATTATTTACTTGTTGAGTTTTGGGTGAAATGATAAAAAGAGAAGGATTTAGTGTGAAAGATTCAATCCTTCTGTTACTTGAAATTTGCCAAGAGACTTTGATTTTGTGTTTATTTAATTTTTATGTTGTTTCTTCAGGCCACTGTAGATGATCTACAGGAGGCGATTCATAAGAGAAGTACGTAATTGTTAATATTCATTGGTTTGGTCAAAATTAATTTTCACTTGTAACAATTGATAATTATATGATTTCTAATTAGTTTGGTCTATTAGCTATAGAATTTTGAGAGGTTTACCTATTAAGAAGTGAACTTTTATTTAAGTTTCAGTTCATTTTCAACTTATCAACTTATCATTACCATGAATTTTGTTATTTTGTTAATTGGTACATAATTAAGTATTTGTAATAAGTTTTTTCTTTATGGAGTGGCAGAGCTTCTTTAGCATCCATACTCTGTACCTGCAATATAGGATTTTTTGGGAGCTTGTTAAATGGTTTTGCTTCTAACCTTTTTTTACTCTTGAAAACACAATTAAACGTGATAGAATAAATGAATTGTTATCTCATTAATTTTCATTCATGCTTTAATTCCTACTCATCCTTTTGAATCAGTGATTTTTTTCTATTAAGAAGGTTGGGAAGTATACATAACTTTTTAACTTTGTGAGCCATGAAATATTGATCAAATGAATCATAGTCCACATGTATATTTTTTTTCTTCCAGGAAGTTGTCTTATTTATTTGTTAGCATTCATCATATACTAATAAGTTTTATCTGTGTTTATGTGATTAGGCTTTTGTATGAGATATAAAGTAATTTGGTTTTTGATTGTATGTGTTTAGAGCCTAAATTTGTTGCTTCTGAAAATTCTAAGCTCCATATTTCTTTTGTGTTTTATATTGTAAGGTTATGGTGAATGTGTATATAGGATTCTAATAGATTATATTTTCGATAAGATTTGGTAGATATTAAGGAGTTGTTAAATTTATGCAGTTCAATAATTTAGTTCGTTGTAGTGTTGTTTCTACTGTCCAACACATATGGTATTGGACACTTTGTTCTATTATTATTAAAACATATATATATATATATTACACGCTCTTGATTACAAAGTAACTATTTCATCACTGACTGAAAAATATTGTTCTTTTCTAATAGGACTACTTTTCATTGTGGCTGCCATTTTTACTTTTGATTGTAAGTACGATACAAATGCACGAACAATTAGTACAGATGCTATGATTAATCATATTATAATTAATTTATTCCTTGTTTAAAACCCGACTTATGGTAATATAAACTCATTGATGATGATCAATATGGTAATTTCACAAATTGAAGATAATATTAATGGTGGGAACTAAGCTTTAAGTAATCATTACAAAGTAGGGATTAAGCACAGGTGATGAATACTATGTTCTCTGAGGATGTCTAATGTCGAAAATGACTACTATATGAACTTGAAGGCACACCATCTCCCAACAATGGACCAGCTGCAGCAAGTGAAACACAAGAGACTAACTATAAAGTTGAGAAGGATGTAAGTGAGGAAGTGGTTCAGGAGCCAAGCTCATCCTCACAACAAAATGAAGTAAAGATTTTCTTATCTCACTTTTCATTGAGGAAGTGAAATAGATAACACTACTATTTCACTCGTTTTTTCCTTTCTTTTCTTTTGGTCATGTACATTTTGTTGAAGATGATGATATGTATAAGCTTGAACATGGTAAAAATTACACTATTGTCTCTATCGAAGCAAATGAAGATTAAAATCCACCAATGATTATCATTAGTTTTTTTATCTACAATTTTTAGACAAGTGTTATTTTCAATTATCAACAATTTAGAGATTGATTTTTAATTTTCTTTTTATCTTACACTCATTTAAGTAATGTTTCATTAAGTATTGGAACATCAATTTTTAGTTTATTTTTGGATTAACTTAAGAATATATTTAAATCATCAAGCTTTCTTATACTAATTTTTAATTGACAAAATTATAAACTATAATATTTAGATACACATAATAATAATCTCACCTAATAACTAATAATATTTTTTCTTTAATTTTTAATTGTATCATTTTCACATAACATAAAAAAAAAACTAGCATAAATTTAATATACGTGCCTCGCACGTAGTTTTTTGCTAGTATATATATATATATATAAATATAGATATATATATTATATATAATATTTGTAGCATCTCTTTCGGCCAAAGTGAAAAATATATAGTTAAAATATAGTGACCCCTCGTGTGAAGAGTGGTCTCAACTCAAATTCTTCAATATAAATAGTTTTTTTTTTCCTTTTTCCTATGTGAAACCTTTTCTCATACTCTAAAAATCAAGTAGCTAGGTTTCGATTAAAGGTGTGAAAATAAGGTAAAAGCTGAAGATGGGCATCTTTTAATTCATTAAAAAAATTGAGATTCGGGCGTGTGATAAGGATTGGAATAAAGTTGAAGATGATCAAGAGGAGAGTTTATATCTAAAATATATCTTTATATTTGTATAGGTAAGCTAAGCTAGATCTTTTAATTGCACTATCTTAACCTTTTATCAAGAATAACAAGTTGGAAGATTTCTCGTGTTGGTCACGAGATGCAGAAAAGAGAAGAGAAGATTTATAGGGGCCCCAGCATGAATAAGATATGTATATTTATATAGACTATAAATATAGGGGCAACTTGGCTTTCATTCACTTTGCTTCCTTTTGGGTTTTCATTTAATTAAATCTCTTTTTCATTCATGGTTTTCATCAATTACTCTTCATGAGTATCCATATATAGGAGGGAAGGAATCTATTACTAAATTCATGCTTTGATTGGTGGTTCGTGGAAAAGTAGTTTGGATCATTAATATTGTATATTTATGTGCATATATAGTTATGTTTAAGCTGAATATTATAAAAAAGTACTTTTCTAAGTTGCTTATGTTACACTAAAAAATAAACAAGAGTGGAAGTTTTCTTTTCTTTTCTCCACATTTCATTTGGTGGGCCAAAGCTATAGAGTAGGTTTATCTGTTGGGCACAAAGAATTCTTCATCATTACCTAAGGCCCATAGTGATGTAGATAAAGAAAGCAAAGCCCACTTAAAACTCTCAATTTTGGATTTGGATTTGGATTAATCAAAACTATGTGATAAGGAATTGACTTTACAAGTGTTTTAATACAATCCTATATGTGTTTCATATTTGTATTACAAGCTTTTCAACAAGAAATAGCATAATTTCAATTAATGACTGAAAAGTAAGATAGTTCAAAATCTTTGTTTTAGTGAGATTTAAAAAATATATTACTTGAGACTGTTGAATTAATTCTGAAATTGTTGTCTGAGAAAACTTATTACTTTCCTCGTAGGGTCAAATCAATCTAAAGTGAAGGTGTAGAAGAGCCATGAAGTAAAACTTCATGTTCTGGAAGAGATAAGATAGTGATCCAAGTTGTCCTGGAGTCTGGACAACTGACATGTAAGTTTTCCCCACTAACCTAAAAGTTAGCATTTGGGCCAGATTTTATCTTCTTCCCTATCATATCATATCTATTACTTAATAGTATTGATTTGAGATACAACTCTTCTAACTAATGGCTTACATAATAATGTAAAATCTCAATTCTCTATCAAATCACATTAATGAAAATACTTATCTGCACTTTGCCGACCTTTATCAACAGATATACCATTCCATTGGTGGTGGGGACAACTTTCTCTTCACATAATTGTGTTTTTACCCCCAACAAAAAAACAAGTAAACTAGACTTGTTTTGTACTGATTACCTTATCTGTTTTGTTAGATAACTGTTTGAATTTTATGTTTTATAAAATAGAACATATAATATAATACTTTAAATCCAATTTGAACAAAACTAAATTTAGGTTAGGATTGACCAAAATCGAATTTAAGTATCATTATGTTATATTTTGTATTATAACACAGAATCATAAGACAGAAGGGGGTCGATAAATAATTTTGCAAAACAAATGATTCACTCTACTCGGGAGCAGCAGAATAGTCATTTCTTCTATAAAATGGTAAACAAGGCAGAATCTGGATAAATAAAAGACCAATGTTTCAGTCATATGCTGATCAGATCACTCCGTTTTTTAACATACAAAATAACTATGTAAAACTCCAAGTTTGGCTTTGCAAGGCCATTAGTATCTTGATTGGCTTCGTACCCTGTAGAACCACTTTTCTTAGTTAATATTCCTCATGTGAAAACAATACAAGTAGCCAAATAATATCTACTAGACTACTACAAGCAAAACTATGTTCACCTTGGTGAGCGAGAGTGAGACCGAGAATGAGTCCGAGTACGAGTACGAGAGCGAGAGGGAGAGCGAGAAGGAGAACGGGAACGAGAGTTATATCTTCGCGAACCCCTGCTGCTTCTACTAGGGCTTCTACTTCGTCTGTACCTTCTACAATAAGCACATCATTCATACATAAGTGTGCTGGCATACTAATGTTAATCAACCGAAATGAAAACAGTGTGATTACTTCATTTGCTAGAATAAGTACTCTACAGAATTAACCGAACATCTATGATTAAAGAAAATAGGGAAATGCGTTGCTCACTTATCAAAGAGACATCTCATTCAATATTAAAAACACAAAATATCCTACATAAATATCAAGGGAGCTAAACTAACACCGAAAAGTTGAGCATCATCACAGACAAAGCAAAATGAAAAACCTTGGTGGGGAACGGCTGTAGCTCCTGCTACGACTGCGACTGCGACGCCTACTTCGACTTAACCGATTTGTTTCAGCAAGTTTTTCCAACCTCTGACGCTCCTGCTCTCGTTTTTTAGCCATTTCAGCAGCTGTATCTTTCTTAACTGTAAATGGAAGAAGTAACACAATCATACCAATTAGTGAAACCCACTTTAACAGTCACAACACACCACAAAAAATTGTGAACAAGGTAGCATGACATGAGAAGGGTACAAAACAAAAGATACACTTTGCTCAAAACAAAAGCAATCACAATATTTAATATACTGCTGCTACGCAAAAGTTGCATTAAGCTATAAGACATACTTTGTTTATTAAGCTGCCTGCTCATAATTCTTTTCAGCCGTTCTTGAGGAGTTTCTTTCTTTTCCCCCTCCTGTTTTAACGGACCCCCGGAAGTACTTCCCTTTGTCAACTTTGCTATTGCGGAAGATGCGCTGTAAAATGATAGAAATGAAATCAATATAGACTCCATCTGTGCAAAAATATAGCCTCATTCCAGTCAAGATTGAAACAGCAAAAAAAGAAAAATAAATAGACTACATCAAAAAATATATATATGGCATACCTCACGGGTGGTACTTTCACCATTTTAGTCCCTTTGTCCCTATTTACAGATACACCAGATGCAGGGTCAACATGCAGTGCCTCAAGTATAGGACCAGATGATGGCCTGCATGAAAGAGAAGCATTAGAGACTCCCTTCAATGGTTCAAGTTAATCGAATTCTTTCTACAAAGTCCATTTCATGGAAAAACAAAATCAGCTTTAGGGAGGAAGCCTCCTCCCTCTTCCTCTTGGAATTATGATGATAACCTAGATCTGATCTATTCTAAACCACAAAGTTTTCCTCGGCTAACAAAATGTGTTAAAGCTGCAGCAGAGTAAACATTGTCCAATCTATCTTTGCAAGAATTAAAGGTCGAGTGCTCCGACCGGTTTAACACATCAGTATGAGATGGAGGAGAAGATGGTGGAGAAAATCCTTCATGCTTTGACTCACTCCCATCGCCAGAGCCACCAAATTCAGTAATATATTCGATTTTGGGAGCCACTTGTTTGCTGCGGTGAGCATCATCAGAATGTCGTCCGCGAGGATGTCTTCTAGAATGTGAGGGTGAGTACGATCGTGATCTTGATCTGTACACACAATAAGCAAGTTAAAAACTTCTATAATTTGTCTAAGTTCCTTTGGAAAAAATATAAATAAGATATGCAACAATGATGTATAAAAAGTTCACCTTCTTGAACGAGAATACGCTTCATAAGTTGGACTTCGCCTTGTTTCACTATAAAAACAAAGAGGGAAGCAAATTATAATAAACATAAGTAACATGTTCAGTACTAACTATTAACAGGGAAGTAAATCATTGATTAACAAATTATAAAATTTTATACCGATAGGGATCATGATGGAGAACACGGGTTCCTGTAATCCGTGCAGCTTCCCTTTCTCTCTCCCTTTCTACCTGAGAAACCTTTCTTCTCTCCTTACGAGTAAGCTTCCTCTACAAAAAATATATAAATATATCCATGTTACAAATTTAACACTGACCAACATTTACTTAAGACAGATAATATTTAAAAACCTGAACTTATGAAAACATACTATTGCAGGGTCGCCTTTGATCACTTCTTTTTGCCTCTTCTCTTCCTCCTTAGCTTTCTTGTCCATGTAAACAAGCCAACCAAACCTTTTAACACCAAAATCCTTTGCTATTTTATCCATTCCTTCATCATTGCTATCATCACTATTAAAATCATCATAATCATCGTCTTCATCATTGTCATCATCATCTTCCTCGTCATCATCATCTGAGAATTGAGCTTCCTCTTTTCCATCACCTTCATATGAGAATCCAACCTGTGAATAAGAACCCTTAGTTGCAGAAGGCTGTGCCACCTGAGATCTGCCAGATACGAGGAAAATAATTGTTAAGAAAAACTTGATCCTGGAGAACTCAAAAATACACATATAAAAAGCTTGTGCAAATTTGTATTCTTGAATGCAGAGAAAGAGATATAGACACTATTAAACTCAACAGACCTTTGAGGAGCAAATGAAGCAGTAATCTTAGCTTCCATCTCTTGTTCCACATGTTGTAGACCATCCTCATCAGTAACTGTTGACATGAAACTTAGCTTGTAAACCATAATACAAATAAATAGACAACTAACAAAAAAAACTATGAAATGATAAACTAAATATAATTTTTAAACCATGAATATTGCATAACTATTTTTTCTTTCTTTTTTTTCTTAATAAGAACAATCATATTTGAAATTTTTAACAATATAATGTATGTAACATCAAAAAAAAATTAAAAAAAAAGTACCGACATCCTCTACGTCGATGCTTAATTAAATCCCGGTAACGCTCAAAATTAACAAACTCTTCTAATTCTTCCTCTTCTTCAGACTTTTCTTGAGCCCGGAAATGTCTAGACCCCGGTTCGCGAATAAAATCAAGAAGGGCACGCCCATCAAATCTGCTTACACAAAAGAAAATTTCCCCTTCAACTTAAACAACATGTCAAAAAATTATGATCAACACCATAATACATCACCCTTGATAAAAAAAACCATACCTGTCAATTAAAACATCTTGTTTCCCATTCCAAGGTATCCTGCAATGGAAGTTTAAACAACACTAAGTCCAAGAAATACACATGAATGGTGATATATTGTGCTGAAACTAAAATATAATTCGACCAGTCTACAGACTCTAAACAGATAGAATTTGTTCAAATTACAGTGTTTATAAACAATAAAACACTAAAAAGTGTTAAATGCAAAACCCCAATGAACAAAGCAGAGTACTAAAATCAATTATTTACTCAAAAAAAATCCAGGGTTCAGTGGCAATATCATCAAAGTTACCAATTGAAATAAAGAGTAATAGAAAGCTATGATCGACTTGAAGAAGATAATAAGATAACTAATAGGTATAAGAGGGAACACATACAGGCCTTGCTGATCCTGAGTGGCCTGGTAGAGACCGTCATCGCGGTACATACGGCAACGAGTTCCGACGACTTGAATCGATTGCTGTGGATCGCCACGGCGTTTGGCCAAGAACACGGCTCGTCTCTGGGCTCGCTTCCGAGCCGCGTCCATCATATCATGGACCTTCTTCTCGGACCTCCTAGCCTCGTGCCACATCTTCTTTACCAATCACAACAACCGATTGGTCTGGTAGGATCAGAATCCAGAATTCTGCGGATTGAAAAGGGAAGACAGAAGGGAACCCTAAAAAAAATCCTATCCTTTTCAGCTACAGCGATGGCGAAAGTGAATGAAAATGGATTCGACACTGTATTGAGATTCGAGATCCACGGGTCTTAGCCCAAACCCAGAAATCCGGGTATGGACCCCGAGAATCGTGTTTATTCTTGTCGTTTGTGAAAATCCACAGTCGTTTTTCTAAAAGGCTATTGCAATTGGTATTGGGCACTAGTGGTACAGTACCTTTTAGAGATGTCTCCCTTGGTTAACAATATTTCCTAAAAGTTATTATATTTAAATTATATGGGATCTGATACTTAAATGTTCGAATAGTGGTATGACAACGAGGAGCGTGCTAAACACCATTAGTGGGTTTTAGCATTTCTCTTATAAATAATACAAGGTGTTTCTACAATGCACTTTATTAAAATAGATGCACCTCCTATCAGTCCCAACATCCAAAAAATTGTTTGTTTAATTTTTCATATTCATATACGTTATAGTTATTTAAGACAACCTATAAAATTTTGAGAAATTTAAAATAATTTATAATATAAAAAATAGTGGTTAAACAGTCTATTTCACACGCATATAAAATATAATAGTTACGTGTGTCACAGACTGTTTGAACTAGGGGTGTTCATTAAAATACATCTAATATTGCCTATCAAATCCGATCCAATTATATATTAGATGTTAAATTTTACCATCCGATCTGATCCAATTAATTTCAATCATCTAATCAATTCAACAACTATTAAGTGTTGGATTTGATCGATTCTATCCATTATATGTATTTTATGTATATCTATTGATTTAATTCGGGTCTATCCAATATTTTAGTCTTAGTATTTTTTGAATCGAAACGGATCCATCTAATATTTTAAATCGAGTATTTATTAGATTTGATTGGCATCCAATCTAAAAAAAGGTAAAATTTTAATGTTAATTTTTATATATACATATATTTTATTACGTATAACAACATAATTTTAATTACTTATCCAAATTAAATGAAAACATTAATATTTTCGATTGGATGTTGGATGTATTAGATTTTTGGACAACTCATCTAATCCAATTGAATATTCAAAAATAACATACAATCTAATATGATACAATTAGATATGTAATGTTTAACGGTCAGTTATCATTGGATTTGATGGATTTATACGCACCCCTAGTTTGAACCCTATTTTTGGTATATTAAATTTTTCTAATTTTTTCTAAAATTTGTAAAATGTCTTAAATAACTATAACGTACACGAACATGAGAAAAAATTAAACTAAAAATATTTTTTCGAATATCAAAATAGATAGTTGTGTATCACTACACTCCTCTTAGAGAGTGCATTATGAAATTTTACAATTATATATACATAAATGTCCAAAATATATTATCATTAACTGTAATTTTTTTAAGTTTCATAATCTATGGCTTTATATATAATTAGGATCACTTTATTGAAATAAATTACTTTATCATTCTCATTTTTTCTTTTATTTTGTTCTCTAAATTATATTATTTTATAGCAATATTCTTTTCTTAGAGTGAATTGTTCACTAGTGACGACACGTTCGAGAGCACTCTTTATTTTTTAATTAAATTTTAGCTAAAATAGTTAAAATAAAAAGTTTATATTTTAATCTCATTCCAATCATACTTTCTACTTTAGAAAACCCTAACACCACCCTAAAGAGCAACCACTCTAAAAAAGTTGGAGAGGAGAAGATCATTTATTGATCAAAGGTCTCAACTATAACAAAGTTCCAAATACAATATGAATAGCACAATCACCAAATCTCACTAGTAGCAACAAATAAAGCAAACTTAACAAAGGTGTGGGCAATAAAGTTTATAAATTTAGGACAATACAAAGGACTTACACTATTAAATAGAGTAAAATTACAACCAACATCTTCAAGAATTAAGCCTAAAGAAAAGTCCAAAAAAAACATTCTTATTAATCTTATTCACTACATTAAGATAGTCAGCCTCACACTGAATATTATTCAATCTAAATAAACAACATTGAATTCCTACATTATACAAGACAAGCACTTCAGGTTAAAAACGGCCGACCATGTGCTACATGATTGTCATGGATCACCATACTCATACTACAAAAGCCATCAACATTGACGTTGACAAAATCCACATGGAGCAACACCCAACATGGGGCAACCGCAGAAGCAAAATGAGACAAAGATAGCCCCATTATTAATTATTTTTAAACTTAAAAAATTATTATTTTAATATATTCTTATAATTTAAATTTAATAAATATATTAATCTAATAAAATAATGAAAATATTATTTAAAAAACAAAAAATATGTAAAAAGCTCTTTACATTTAAAGAACTCCATATCTATTTTCTATTAAAGAGAATTACTTTTTGTGTGCAATAAGATTTACTACTTATTTTAGCTAAAAAATGCATTTAAACACTATAGTTGAAATGGAAAATTAATTTTTATTTAACCATCAACTTCTGTAATCAGATATTGTAACAACTGAATTAGAACAAACTCCAAATAAACATACAATTACTATATAATATAGCACCTTTAATAAAGTTATAAGCCACTATATATGACATTTAAAAATTATCGTTACACTATTAAAAAAAAAAAAGTGTTCATAAAATAATAATAATGAAATGGACCAAAATGGATAATTAATAAAATTTGAAGGTTTCACTCCCTAAATAAAAAGTTATTGATTATTTAATATTTGTTTGATTTCAGTCAAGTCCTCCTATCGTCACTTGTTCAGCTAATTATAAAACATAAAAACTTAATTTCTAAAGCTTATTATTTCTGCCTAAGTTTTGTTTTGATAAGTTGTATAAATGTTTGGTGTGATTAATTTTTTTTTTTTTAAAAAAAAAAAAAAACTTTACTACATGATACATCCATTAACTGATCCTCAAAACTAGGGGTGTTCACTAAGTATCCGATCCAATCCAATCCGCACGATCCAATCCAATTCAATCCGCAAAATGCGGATATCCGCACTTGCGCGGATTGGATTGGATTGAAAAATCCAAAATCCGCACTTGTGCGGATTGGATGTTGTTTGACCTCAAAAAGTAATCGATCAAATCCAATCCGCACAATTATATATATTTTTAAAAAATTATAATATATAATATATATATTAATTTTTTAGTAACATTAAAAAAAAACACAAACTTCTAATTTCTTAATCATTTTTAGTAATATATTGAGTTGGTGTATTTTATTTGTTTTATAATAAAGAACAAAAAAAAAAAAAACAATAGTCTTTTTTAGTACATAAATATTGACATATATGTATATTAGTTTGATTTATATATAAATAGAGATGGAAATAGATTATTATTGCAGATTAAGAAACAATAGTCTTTTTTTTTTAATTTTTTTCTATAATATATTAAATAATTTGTCATTAAAAAAATAACCAATTTAAAATAACCGATCCAATCCGCACTATTGCGGATTGGATTGGATTGGATTTAAACTGTTATGCGGATCGGATTGGATCCAAAATATGAAATCCGCACTTAGTGCGGATTGGATGTTGTTTGACCAAAAAAGTACGGATTGAATTGGATGAACACCCCTACTCAAAACTCATCTTTTAAACATAGAAGTCTTGTACAAAAATTGAGATGATTTAACATAAGAACTTAAATTTTATTTGTGGCTACATTATATAAAAGAAGAGAAAGGTGATAAAGAAACATGAACTTCTGAAAATGCAAAATGATTGTTGTTGTGAAAGCATTTGCAAGTTTGAATTTTTATCAGAATGAAAATTGTACTTGCATGAAAACTAAACAAAAGCAGTACAATTTAGGATTAAAATATACTCTCCAATCAAGTCTAAACATATTGCTGATCTCAAAAGTGGAAAACCTTCGTTACCACCACAAGAAAAAAAAAGAAGTAATTTGAAACCCAAAAATAAATGGCTTTCCTTTAACAATGAAAGTGGTTTTGATCAAAAGCCATGTAGTACTAGTAACTCTCTAACTCAGATCATGTCTTGTTAAAAAAAAAAGGAAAAAAGGGTGAGCTTTTCTGAGATATCATGAGTTGTTTTTGTGACCATGGTAGTGAAAAGCTTCTTCGTCTAGGTCAAATTCAAAGGTAACAAACATTTTTCTTCTTCTCTCTTTCTTTCTTTGAAATCTATTTCTTAGACCTTCGTGGTCGAAAGTGTCTAAGAATGAAAGCATCAGCAAACAAAGGGTACTTCTTTTTGATCAAACCCTTAATACATTTCCAATATGAGAAATCCACAGACTCCCCATCTTTCCGTACAACAAACAAACATTTTGTTCTCTTAAACTCCGGATGAAACCCAAGCTACAAAATTAAAATCAACAAATGAGCAAAATCCCATGTACAAAAACATATTAATAAAAGGACCCAGATGAAAAATCTTATCTAAAAATGTTACCATAATGGATTGAACTCCACAACCAGTCTTGGTTTCATAATCTGGATGAAAAGGAAGCAACTTTTCAAGAATTACATTCTCATGCTCATCACTGAGTTTATCACCAATCTTATATCTGCTCTAATAGAAAATGTAATCAATCAAAGGTAAAAAAAAATCATATAAGAACAAAAGATCAGAAAGAATAGAAAAATTACTTTCCAGAGTGAATGATGGTTCGAACAAAGCCAACAAGAGGAACAGTCTCCTCTAATATCCGATCTTCCCAATCTACCCATTGATCAGAATCAGACCCATCTTTCTCTTTCTCTTTCTCTTTATCTTCTTCGTGTTGTTCTTCTTCTTTGTAGAATTTTGGGTGGGGTATGACGACGGGCTTTCTGAGTAAGCTGGGAGCATAAGAGTCATGGCCGCGAGTGACTCTGGCTTCGTCCGACGACGCCGTTTTGAGGACGCAGACAAAAGGTGGTTTATAAGAAGAGGAAGAGTGAGTGACCCAGTTGCGTGTGAAGCCTGAATTTGGTGGTGGTGTGGTTCTAGAGCCGGTTGCCGCCATGGCTCCTCCTGAAACTGGTGATTCAGTTATTGGAAGTGAAACCCCATTGGCATTGGCAGAGGAGAGTGGTGCTCTGTTCTGTTATGGTTTTCGATAGACCGCAATCTTAGCAACCAATCACATTCCTCCAATCTGCTACTTCATATGACTAATTCAGATCGCCTTGGGCTTTTTTCTCTCTCAAATTGATGGGCCTACTCACTTGTTCAGGCCCATAACCTGCTTTTCTTTTCTTTTTTATTTTTTTTTTGTGAAAAAATGATTGGGGCATTTTTTAAGAAAATTTACACCATATTCAAAGTTTACATTTATAGAAGAGAATTTTTATATTTATAATTTTTCTAATTTTTTGTTTATTTATTAAAGCTTAATTTTCTTTTTATATCTATTTGTATTTTTTCATTATTTTTTTTAGGGATATTGGCGGTTAAACCACCTAAACTTTACGGTTTGTAACGATTAACTACAAAAACCGAAATTTTGGCGGTATAACTACCTAAACCCTGGTTCCATTTTGCTTTGTACACCTCTGTTGGCCTCGCTTTTAGCTAACGATAACGAGTCAAATTTAGTAAGCGATAAGTGATTTATAGCAATCAATATATAATAAAACAATATAAAGACACAGGAATTTTATAGAGGTTCAGCCCCGAGCAGTTCGATAATAGCCTAATCCTCGTTATTTGTATTGACTTAAGATCAAGGAGAAAGGTTCATTTTCTTATAGCTCTTACAACGGTATATCTGAATGTATAATTTTTAGATAATATATTAAGGGTATAGTCTCAGCTAAACTGTTTTCGACCTATTGCCCAGTGAACATGCATCACTATTTATAAGGCTAGTAAGCTTGGAGAGGAAGAGTTTCCCCTCTCGTCACAATGTATATAAACCAAAAGATCGTGGGATCAATGCTGAATACAAAGATTGTGTGATTGATGTTGGATACACTGATAGTGGGATCGTGTGTATGCCATATCCCAGTAATCTGATCCCTGAGTTATAGGGATTCCGTCGATGACTCACAATATGAAAGCTGAATTCGCTAAGTGTTGGTTGCTCTGCGCGGATTACTAATTGCTTTGCTCTGGGCATGCCAACGAGGCATCTTGCTCGGACTATGCTTCTCGAGCAGATGCTCCGAATGGATTCCACGTGTCACCATTCATGTGATGCCACGTCAGAATGCAAAAACTGGGATAACAACCTCTGTCTTAAAATCATAGTTAAGTGCCACGGTGGACTATCCACGTGTACACACTTATACACGTGGTAAATTTTTAGTGGTCCACGTAATATTAATTTCAAAATTGTCAAATTTATTGAAGGATGGGAAAAAGATTTTTACTACGTGATCCCTTATTAATTAAGTAAAATATAATGCACTCATAATATTAGAAAAATTTGAGCTTTTATGATTAATTTTTATATTTAATTAGAAAAATGTCTCATTTTTACATTATATGTTGTTCCATCAGTTATTAAAAAAAACAATAAAAATAAATTTTCGGCAAAAAAAGATAAAAGAAATTTGAGTTTAACTTAATATTTTTTATATAAATATATTTTTGATATAATGTAAAAATATGTATTTTTTTTAATATTTTCTTTAAATAATAAGATAAATTAAGCATGAAAATTCAAATTTCTATTTTATTATTTTCTATCGGATCAAAATTAAATGATTTAATATTTTTTAAATTAATATTTATAGTTAAATTTCTTTAGTATCTATTAATAGGTAATACCCATCAAAAAGTATTCCATATATATTAGAATAAATAGCATTTTTACCCCCAAAACTTTTTACCCTACCAAATTTTACCCCCTAATATATACTGGTTGTTACGAATAGTCCTCAAATTATAACGAATGCAGAAACGTCGTCCTTCTGTTCACTTCTGTTTAATTTTGTCGTTTATTGACTTATATGGCAGTATTATTTTAAATTAAAAATGATGTAGCAAGACATGTGGATATTAAATTTGGATGATGTAGATATTTTAATGTAACCTAAATATTCTTTTTATTTTTTTAATTTAATGAATTAAAACAACAAATTAAATAAATTCATTATAAAAAAGATAACTATAAACAATCAAACCCTAGCTGGCCTTTCCTATTTCCTCTCTCTTCTATTTCCCCTTTGCAAAAAAAAAATGGGCGAATAAAATTGGGCTTCACGCACAACGATCTTTATATCAATAAACATTAAAAGCAAATCAGTATAAGAATTTTGATGATGTTTCACAATCTTGCTGTTATGGCATGGCAGTCGTACATTATGTTTTCTTCTATTTCCCCTTTTTCTGTTATTATGGTAATAAGAAAAGAAAAACAATGAAAAAAAAGATAAAATTACTGTGATAGATGGTGGTGTTATTTCCTTGATATATTGCTGAGAAAAGAAAATGAATTTGCAAATTAGGGTTGAAACCAAATACTCTTCTTCTCTGCCCATACAAAGTGTCAGATACTGAAAGTTTTAGTGCAGAAACTATTGACTTTATTGACATAACTATGATGGGGTAGCAGTAATTACTTGCAAGTTACAAAGATATCTATGTAACAACACTGAGAAGAAATCATATTTCTTAAATGGAATCCATTACTATATCAAACAACACCCAAAGCATTAAATTTATGAACCAAAAGCAAAATCAGCAACATTAGACAAACCCATTAACTAATTAATCAATATACACATAAGAATTTCTTCTTCACCACCACCGGTCGCCCCTCAGGCTTGCAACCACCGTCACGTCAGTCACAGACCTCTGCTAGCAACCACCGTCTGAACTGCCAGAAAACCTTCGACCCCCACCAGCCACGATCGACCCCCACCAGTTACCTTCGACTTCGACCTCCACCAGCCACCTTCGACCCCCAACTTCGATCAGCCCTAGCCCTCTTTTCTCAACTCACAGTGTAAAAATGGTACTTTTTTCAATTTTTTTTTTGAAATAGGAGTTGAACAGCCCATTTAATTTTGTGAAAATTACATCAAATATGGGATTTCATAACAAAGTTAGAAAAATATGGCATTTTTAGGTTTGCCACTTTTCTATGGCATTTTTTCACATTTAAGTTTTTTATGGTATTTGATATGCCATATTTTTATAAACTTATTATCCAATCCCATATTTTATGTTTTTGTTTTTAGCTTAATTAGTTTTATTTATTTTTTTAATTTATTTTACACTTACATTTTAGGGTTTCTTTTTATTTGAAAAATTTACACCAAATACTACATTTTTTTTCAAACATTACATTTTTAATTTGACAAGAACATTTTACTTTTATACTTTTATTAATTTTTTTTTTCTTTTTTACTTATTGAAACTTCAAAAAGTTTTTTTTTTGTCTTTTTTATATATTTTTTAGTCAATTTTGGCTCTCTTTTTTCTTTTCAATTTTTAAGTCAGTTGCTACTTTTTTTTTTCTTTCTTTCGCTTATCTCTCTCTATTTTTTTTTTTTCTAATTTCTCTTTGTGTCTCTCTTTTTTTTTCAATTTTTTTCTCAACCTAAGTTTTTTTCTCTTAATATATATAATAAGTGTACATTTTTATATTTCATTTTTTTTACAAAAATTAAACTTGTTTTTTTATTTAAACTACTATTCGTTTTTTTTTTTTTGTTAAAAACTAATTATTCCATTAAAAACAGCAGAAAAAAAAAACCAGTTTCATCAATATCATCCTGAAAAAAAAAACAATATAAAAAATCATAATCTAAAAAGAATCCAAACTTTAAAAACTAGTTTCATCAACATTGAAAGAAACTAATAATTTCATTTAAAGAATACAAAAAATAGTTTCATCAACAAGATAATGAAAAAATTTACAATCTAAAGACGATACTAACTTTAAAAACCAGTTTCATCAATATTAAAAGAAACGAATTATTTCATTAAAAGAGGCAAAAAAAAAAATAGTTTCATCAATAACATAATAAAAAATACACAATGCCTAATAACTAAACTTTTACAAATTAACGATACTAAATTTAAAAACCAGTTTCGAACATATAAAATTTATATCAATACCTAATAATCAAACTTCTAACTTCATTCTTTATTTTGGCATTTAATTTTTTATTTGCTTGCTCAAAAATTAGAGTTAATTTAAACATACAATATGCAGCAAATATAACAAAGAGAATCACAAATTAAAATCAAAGAGAAAAAAAAGAAACAAAGAAAATTAAAGAGACAAAAGTGCAATAAAAACCATAAAAGAATAACAAAAAAAAAACAGTGGAATGTGAGAAACCAGTTAGTAAAACAACCAAAATAAAAACAAACAAATAAAAACCAGTTTCTTGAGATAAATTAATAAAAAAATTGAATAAAACTCAATTATGAACAACAATAAAAAAAAATTAATTACTTAAAAAAACCAGTTATGAAAATAATAAAATAATATGTATGTCAGAAACTGATTAATTAAAATAAAATAAAAATTGTTGTTCAAATATCATACAATAATAAAACTGGTTTTATACAAACGAAAAAAATATATAATAATATCATAAAAATTGAGCAACCCCATTACAGAATAGTTAAAACATGTGAAACCAGTTTCGACATGTGAAACCAGTTTCGACATGTGAAACCAGTTTTGACGTTATAAAAAATCATAACAAAATACAAATGTTAATAATAAAGTGAATTGAAACCACTTTCATCAAACAATCAAATAAAAACATACACACACACAAATATACAAAAAAAAAAAAAAATACTAATCACAAATATAATCAAAACAACACATAATGCCTACCAATAATTTAATAACAAAATATAAGTGTAAGTTTCCAACCTAAAAACAAAATAATAAAAAAGTAACTTGAAAAAAAATTCTAATAACATAATGAAACTATTTTTTTTATTCTTTTAATGAAATTAATAGTTTCTTTAAATGTTGATGAACTGATTTTTAAAGTTTATATTATCTTTAGATTATAATTTTTTATATTGTTTTTTCTTTAGGATGATGTTGATGAAACTGGTTTTTTTTTTTTTTTTTACTGTTGCTTTTAATGAAATAATTAGTTTTTAACAAAAAAACAAAGGAAAAAAATAGTAGTTTAAATAAAAAAAAAAACAAGTTTAATTTCTGTAAAAAAAAAATAATATCTATAGTTGAGATCATTTTTTATTTATTTTAGTATTTATTTTTTTAAAAAAGAAAAAATAAATAAAAAGAAACACAAATTTTAAGTTTTTTATGGCATTACTCAAGACTTTTTCCCATATTTGTAAGTTTTTTTAAAAAATGCCATATTTAGTGTAATTAAGTTTTTATGCCATATATATCAAAACTTATCTTTATTTTCCCATATTTTTGTAAATAGCCCTTTAATTTTCCAACTCAACTCACGTTTCATTTTATTATAATTTTCTAAATAATTTTTATATATTAATATTTTTAGAATAATTGGTTATTTGATAATTAAATGGTAATGCCATGTCATTACATAGTTTCTTTGCATGAAAAATGCCACATCATCAGTTTTAAACCAAAGTGAAACAGAGAGTAACCGAAGGATGAAATTTTATTAGTTTAAATAGTTTGAGGACTATTTTTAACAAGCATAATATTATAAGGCGCAAAATTTAGTAGGGTAAAAAGTTCGGAAGGAAAAAATGCTATTTATTCTATATATTAGTATAAAATTGTGAAAATTTAAAGATAGCATTTTTATAAAATAAATTATACCTTGTTTTTTTTCAAAAAAAATATATACAAAATATGATACTTAAGAAAACGAAGAAAAAAAAAACTTTACACCAAAATGGGACATGAGACACTTTTGGCATGTTTACTAATAAGTAATGGGAATCAATAGTAAGGTAATCATTCCCTTACATTTGGTTACTTGCATTATTAAAATTAGGAAAGGGAGAAATTGATTAAATAAGGGAGAAAAGAAAGGGAGAACTTCTCCCACCAATTTTGTAAAGAATGTCATTAATGGCACGTTTACTAAAGCGTAATCGTTATCGGAATAAATTAATGGGAGAAATGAAAGGGAATAAAATGTTATGAAATCAAAATAATTATTTTAACATGTTGTTTACTAAACTGTCCGGAAACGGAATCGGAATCACTTTATTTTGTTTACATCAATAAGGAAAGGTAATCGGAATGCTTTAAGTTGACCATATTACCCTTAATATAATTTTTTTTTTATTTATTAAATAAATTAATTTATATAATAATAAATAAATTCATAAATGATTACATAAAAAAATTAACATAATACTGCTAAAAAAAGTATCCTCATATTATTCAATTAAACAATATCTGACCAAACCATAAATAAAATCTCCACATGAAAATATTCTAATGTGAAACATAAAGATAAACAAAATCCCAAATATCTAGCAATTATAAAATTATGCATCATTTTGCAACATATTCAGGATATATAGCAGTTTCATCTCATCTGATATTGCATAAAACACTCGCATCAATGGAGGTTCTTTAGCCAATATGTTGGTTGCTTGAATACACTGCATTGGAGTTAGGCCATTAATCTTGCTTATTTCTGTGAATAAATTGGTTTGCATCTCAGCTACATCCTTATCAGATATTGCATCAATTAATCCTTGAAACTTCGGGACAATATTAGATATAGAATCTGCTAAGGCACCAACATTTGTAGAAATTTCATCCATAACCTTAGTTTTTTTATTCTTACCACGTTGTTGGTTACTAGTAGTACTCTCAGTAGATCTACGACGCATATTAGTTGGTTGTTGAGTATGTGAGACACCATCAAAATATGATGATGGTGATTGAGTTGGACTATTCAATTGTACCAAAATATATATCTCAATGTCAGATTTATATTATAGAAGATGTTTTTCAATTAAAATAATAATAAAACATGATAATAAACATAAACCATCAATATATGCATCATACATGCATCATCAAAAAGTATATATATATAATGAATGATAAAGAATTAAAACTCACCTTGATGTTGATATGTGGTTGTTCCTCTCTCAGAAAAAAAGAAGAAGAAGAAAATAGCTGCTGCAAAAAAAGAAACGAAAGAGAGAATAGAAAAGTAGTTTGTTTAGGGTTTAGGGTATATAATATATATATAATAGGGTATATAATATTTGGTGGCAAAAGTGTCTTTTTGTTTTTAATAATAAAAAATAAATAAAAAACTAAAAAATAGCATTACCCGTAATGGTTTATACCTGAAGAAATTGGGAGGAAAACTTCTCCCATTGTTTTCTCCTAATTTTATGCCTTTCCCTTAGAGTATTCCAACCATTAAATAAAGTAAACAAATGAAAATGAGTGATTACCATACCTATCACTCCCAATCCTGATTAGTAAACATGCCATAAGGGTAATGGATTTTTATTATTTTTATTTTATTTTTTAATATTAAATATATAATGACAATTTTGTCCTTTAAAATATGTCTTGCAAAATAACTACCATATAATATAGTTTAACTCAAAAGGGCAATTTAGTCAATTTAAGCATTCCGATTACGTTTCCTAATAAAGTAAACAAGATAAATCACAACTATTCCATTTTTAAAAAATTTTAGTAAACAACATATTACAAATATTGATTCCGATTATTTTTCATTTATTCCGTTACATTTCTCCATTAATTTATTCCGATTCTGATTACTGTATAGTAAACGTGCCATTAGTGTCTAGTTTATGTCCAGTACCAATGAATGAGGTTGGGTCACATAACATGACTGCCCTTCCATTCCATGCATTTTGAAACATTTATGATTTATTTATTATCAATCTTTAAATTTGAAAAACAATAATCAAACTGAGTAGTTCATGATAATATTGTCTTTGACCTTTACTGACATTAACCAAAGAACCCTGTTACAACCCCAACCCGAACCAAAATGAGAGACAAGACAAGGGAACCAACTCAATGTAATTGCATGTGTAATGTTCTATTCAGTATAATTAATTTCATTCCACAAAACACAATACGTGGCAGTTGGCTCATTATTATTTTATTAAAAACCAAAAGTTCATATGTTCACATGAGTATTACGACTTTTATGTCAACCTTTTGGAAAGAAAAATAAATGAAAAGTTTGTTTTTTTTTTTTTTTTTTTTTTTTTTTGAGAGAAAGGGAGCCCGCTAAGGAGAAAGGAAATCCACTAGATTGCAGGGGTCATCGCCTATCCAAACAGCTACTTCATCTGAACCTGAGGCCCAATGTGCCAATTTATCAGCTAGAGAGTTTGCAGTACGATTGGTGTGGAAGATATGAACGTCAGGTAGAAGAGACAAAGTTTCCTTGATTTGCCGAATGAGATCTCCAAACACTGAGATATCGTCTTTGTGATGACAAATGGCGTCAATTACAGCTTTACAGTCCGATTCTACTTCTTGGACCAGAAAGTGCTCGTCAATGCACCAGCGAAGCAGAGAGAGGAGAGCCTTAGCTTCCAAAGTGGCGACAGAACCACCGCCCTGATAGGGTTGGGCGAGGGCTGCAACCACTAAACCTTCACTATTCCGGATTACTCCACCAAAACCCACTTTTCCGCCATTCTTGGGAACTGCCGCATCCACATTGAGCTTGAGAGTGCCGGGCTTCGGGGGAATCCAGGGAGCAGGGGCAGGGGTCGTAATTGGCCGGCCTGAGAGTGACGAGGCTGAGGACGTCAAGTTGTAATCTGCTAAAAAGCTTTGAGCCAGACTGATAATTGCATGCGATTGGTCTGGAGGTTGACCTTTGAGAGCTTTATTCCTGTTAAACCAAACAAACCAAGAGATACACAGAAAAAGAGCAACATCGTTCTTGGAGAAAGATGTGTAAATTTGGTAAGCTAAATCATGGAACAAAATTTCAGAAGAGCAGGAAAAAATATAAGGTTGAAATTGCGTACCTTTCCAGACTCTCCGGACATTCTGACAGTAGAACAATGCATGTGACACCGATTCTTCATGGTTTCCACAACGGTTACAACCCGGGGATTGGATGATTTTCCTAATGGCTAAGTTTTTAGCGGTGGGGAGGGTGAGGTTTGTGGCACGAAAAGCAAAGTGTTTCACCTTGGGAGGAATCGGGAGATGCCAAAGGTTTTTCCACCAAGGCGAGGGAGAAGAGGAGGAAGGGATATCAAGAGAGCTAGCAGATGAGAAACTAAGGTGATAGCCGGATTTGACTGAGAAGATCCCAGAGGTTGTGTGTTCCCAGACCAGGTCATCCTGGGTTGGGGTAAGGGGGAGAGGGATAGAAAGGATGATATGGGCCACATGGGGGGGAAAACAACGATGAATTTCAGCAGTGTCCCAGGATAAAGAAGGGGTGATGAAAAAAGCTACTCTGTCAGGGACAGGGAGTAAAGTGGTGATCTGTCGACATCCCGGAATCCAATAATCTGTGGTGGTGCAAGTGTTCTGTCCATTGCCAATTTTAGAGATGAGACCTTTTTGGAGCAGCTCTTTTCCCCAGCAAATGCTACGCCAAACAAAGGACGGAGAATGCCCCGTGGAGCTACTAAGGAAGGAAGACTGAGGGTAGTAACGGGCAGATAAAATTCTGGAGACAGTGGAGTTTGGTTGCTTTAGGATGCGCCAGGCTTGTTTAGCAAGCATGGCTTGGTTGAAATGGACCAGGGAGAGATACATAATTAATTAGTTATTAATTGTCAGTAGCAAAGCGAATAAGGAAATATGTCAAATAATCAATGTTCAAATTTCTCATGATTGAGAAGAATGTTGAATTGAAAATATTGGTCTTGACAAACTGGAAAAAGAGAATATTAATTAAATTTATACCTAGCTAGAAGGTGATCACACACAGCATAGACTAGCCTAGCCTACCTTTATAAGACTTTACTTCATATAAATAAAAATAAAAAATAAAATGTCCACAAAAGTCTACTCTTCACTATTGTTTGCCCTTTGATAGTTTAATTTATATACTTATAAGCCAACATCTCAAATCTTCAGTACAAGCAAAATCGATAGCTTTGCTTTGATTTTTGTTTCCTTAAAACGACCCAAAAAAGATACCAAAACGCCAGTAATCACGCATCAAATAACTCTCAAGAAACCATATATACATAATTAATTGATTATTCACAATTGAAGATTACTCCCAATTATTGTTATTAATTTTGACATATTATTTTTAATTATTATTAACATTATTACCATCAACACTATTGTCTTTAGAATAATTATCTTTTTTACCCCCTCAACTTATGACACTACTATATTGTGCCCCCTAAAATATATGACCTGTTAAAAACTCCCCTTAAAATATAACCATTGCATTATTATGGTCCTTCTGTTAGTATCTGTTTGATTTGACTGTTAAAATAATATTTGTCAATCTCTAATTTGTCCACAAAGAAATTTATTTTAATTCAATCTGAACATTAAATTTATAATTTATAAATTAAAAATAATTACAGTAAAACCAAATATCACAACCCAGAAAAACCACCACATCACCGATGCTTCTATATACATGAAAGATTCATATTAAAATTAAAGGTCATCCATAGATTCCTATTAAAATTAAAAGGTTAGTAATTGATAAAAGAAAAAAAAAAACATTGCAGGTTAATGTGCAGAAAAAATCGTGAAAGACAAATAGAAGTACCCTAAATCAGATCTAATGCACTCACAAAACCCAGAAGTTTGATGCTTCTCATTCTCATATACCCCTCTCTCACTCTATTTCAATATTCAGATTTGAAGCCCTAGCAAGTATGCCGCCTACGTGTCTCTCATCTCACAAATCTCTTTCTCTTCTCACATCTCATCTCTCTCCTCCCCCTCTTTCTTTCTCACTTTCGTCCTCTATTTGTTAAGTTAAGTAGGGGTGGCGAACGATGGGGAATGGGTGAGGGACTGGACGAGAGATTTGACGGAAGTTCAAGTGGCTGGGAAATTTTTACGACGGATCTGTATTTTTAGGTGGTAATATAACTCTTTTGGTTATTGAGAAAGTAAGTAAAAAAAAGAAAAAAGAAAAAAAGAAGAAGATGAAGAAGCAGCATGGTTAATTTTTTTTTGAGAAATTGACGCTGAAAGACCAAAAATTTTAAATAAATGTCATAACTAACGCTAATTATTTAATTTGTGAAATATACTCTTGTTTTTTTATTTTATTTGGACAAGTATATACGCACACTGTTATTGTTTTACTTCTACACTTTTAACTTATCCTTTTATCTTTTTCTCTTTCTTACATCTATCTCTTCCCTTATATTAAATTACATCTATATAATAATAATCACAATTTTATTCCTTTTTATAACTATGGAACCATCAAATATTCTCTCTCTTTCTTTTTTTTTCTTTTATTTATTTTTATACTTTAAAATATTTTTTTTTTTACATTTTTACGAAATTTTACACAGGAATCCTATAGCAACTAATGGAACAACCTAAATCGTAACCAAAATCCGTATAACAACTCACATAGCAACTACCAAAGCAACCAAAACTGTAAATTTGAAAAGAAAAAAAAAAGTTAAAAATAGTATATGAAGTAATTTCCTATTATTTTACATTTAGTTTAAAAATCATTTTTAACTATCACTGATAATCGTTTGATCATAAAAGTTACACCATTATCACCTAGTTCTACTATTTAATGCGATTTTTTTAATATATTAGAAACATATTTTTATTTGCTGAAAAAGATAATTGAAATTAAAAGTAACATTTTAGTTTCATTTATTTTAACTTTAAACAAAACAAAATTTACCAACTAATTTCATTCGTTATTAAAAAAAAATTGTTATTTAATATTTTTAAAAGTTACTAATTGTTTGCTTCATAATTTTTTAATTTCTTTACTATAAAAATAATGAACTTTCAACTCAAATAAAATTTATTAGTAATTGGATAAATACTATATTTGATTTGATTTATCAAAAAAAATCAAACAAAATTTCATATACCAATCAATTTTACAAGATTATAAAAAATATTTTATAAGTTTATTACAACAAATAAATGTAACCTAAAAGTATTATAACCAACAAGACAACATAGCGTTACTTAAAATAAATAAAAAGTAACGAAAATATATCTTAAACAATAAAAGTACATACTTTAACATTATATTAGAGCTATAATTTTAAAAATAACAAATTGAAAAAGTAACCAAAAGTCAGTGAATACGTAAATTTTGTTTAATTTAAAATTTAGTTGTTTTATCTCTAAATAAAATATGAAAGAAACTAAAATGTAGCTTTTTCATTACAGCAATCTAGCTTCATCGGTGAAGATAATGCTACTTTTGATTCTTAAATAAATTTTTGAAAGTAATTTAAATGTTATTAAGAAAAAAGTAATCTAAAAAATATCTTAAGCAACAATGCAAGTTACCTAAAAAATTTATAATATAGTTAATTATATAATTTTTAACTTTATGATATCAATTAGTTTCATTAATTATAAATTAGTTATTTCTTTATCAATTAATTTCATTAATTATAATTTTATGATATCAATTTGTTCCTTTTTCATTAATAAATTATAAAAGAAACTAAGAGATTACTTTTGATTATGATTACGTTTTTTTTTGTAACAACCAAAAAATATATGCTTCTAACATATTAAAATGATGATTTTAAAAAATAAGTCACAGTAATACTATTTTCAAACTGGAATGATTAACGCTGTGATCAGGAAATTTTTTTGAAATAATAAAGAATAGAGAGAAAAAGATAAAAATAATAATTAAAAAAAATGAAAACTAAAAAGATTCATAGCAGGAGAAAAGTGGTCATGATAAACTAAAAACTGAACACATAGGGAGATAATTATTTTTAACTTTTCGGTAGATAGCGTCATTAGGTATGTATTGTGTGCACTATTTAAATTATTACATCTGTTTTTGTAATTAATTTAAACATTACGTATATAATTAAAAAATCCCCTTTTTTTTTAATTAAAAATCAATTTTTATTATGAAATATTAGTATTATGTAAGGGTCAGTTTGGTACGCAGGATTGGACTGGATTGGACTGAAAAGGATTGGACTGCACTAGACAAGATTGGATTATGCTGAAAGTAATCCTGTGTTTGGTTTAAGAATGGACTGGACTATTTTATTTATTTCCTTTTAGAAAAAAAAAACTTAAATTAAATAAAAACATATAATAATAAATTAAAATTAAAATATATAATAATAAATAAATAAAAATAAATAATTCGTAGCAAAAAAAAATAATATATCATATATAATTAAGAATATATCATAAATATATAATAAAATATTTTGTCATATTTTTTATTTAATAAATAATTAAAATAGTAAAATAAAAATACTTGAATAATATAAAATTGTTTATCTTAAACACTAATTTAATATAAATATTAATTTTTTAAAATATTTATATAAATTTTTTAGTAATTTAAAAATAATATATAATTTTATTGTCATATTTTTTTTTCTTAGAATCAATTTAAGTAACTATAATTTAATTAATAATATTCTAAATTTTAAAAACTTATGTATAATAATTCAAAATTATACATTTTCACTAATTTTAATGAATAAGTTTTTGATAAAAAAATGTATAAATAAATGTGTGATAATTATTTCCTTTAAATTCTAATTAAATTTAAAATATATTAATAAAATTTAAATTAAAAAACGATAAAAAAAAAATCTCACCTGCATGGGATTATTTATTCCACCCTGCTGGATGGGATAAATAATACTAGACAGATGAGGTTAACTGGATTAGTTATCCAGACTTCTAACATGCCCAAACACTGGATTAGACAAATTAGTCTGTCTAATCTAATCCAGTCCTGCGTACCAAACGGGCCCTAATATTATAATTTAGAGAAAGAAAATAGAGAAGAGATGAGAATTTTCTGAGTGTTTTATTCCAATAGGTGATCTCCTATTTATACACATACAATAGTCAAATATTAAGAAACTAAGAGAAAGGGAAACTAAGAAAAAGGGAATGTTGATTACATTAATGGTAATAAATAAAAGATTTGGACATCCACATAATTAATACTATTTATAACACTCCCCCTTGGATGTCCATAATAACTGCCTCATTAAAAACCTCGCCGAGAAAACCCAGTGGGACAAAACTCGGTCAAGGAAAAAAGAGTGCAGTATGAAATTACTCCCCCTCATTTCGGCATTCGTGGAGATCCTTTAATCGACGCATTCCAATCTTGTGAACCATCTTCTCAAAAGTTGATGTTGGTAACGACTTCGTGAATAAGTCTGCAAGATTATCGCTTGATCGAATTTGTTGAACATCGATATCACCATTTTCTTGAAGATTGTGTGTAAAGAAGAATTTTGGTGAAATATGTTTAGTTCTGTCTCCTTTAATGTACCCTCCTTTAAGTTGAGCGATGCAAGCAGCATTATCTTCATAGAGAATTGTTGGTACTTCTTTATTAGATGTTAATCCACATGTTCCTCGAATATGTTGTGTCATTGATCTTAACCAAACACATTCTCGACTTGCCTCGTGAATTGCAAGTATCTCAGCATGATTTGAGGAAGTAGCCACTAAAGTTTGCTTTGTTGATCGCCAGGATATATCAGTGTCACCGCAAGTGAACAAATAGCCAGTTTGAGATCTGGCTTTATGTGGATCAGATAAATATCCTGCATCTGCGTAGCCAATAAGTTGTGACCCACAATTATTAGAATAGAATAATCCTTTATCAATAGTACCCTGGAGATAGCGGAGTATGTGCTTAATCCCTTTCCAATGTCTATATGTTGGAGCAGAACTAAATCTTGCTAATAAATTGACAGAGAAAGCTAAATCAGGTCTTGTACAATTAACAAGATACATCAATGCTCCTGTTGCACTAAGATATGGTACTTCTGGACCAAGGAGCTCTTCATGTTCTTCTTTAGGTCGAAAATGATCTTTTTCTACATCAAGTGACCTGACTACCATTGGGCTACTCAATAGGTGTGATTTATCCATATAAAACCGTCTCAAAATTTTTTCAGTATAAGTTGACTGATGAATGAAAATTCCACATTTTAAATGCTCAATTTGTAGACCAAGACAAAATTTTGTTTTTCCTAAATCTTTCATTTCGAACTCTTTCTTTAGATATTCCACAGCTTCTGAAAGTTTTTCAGGAGTTCCAATAATATTCAAATCATCAACATATACAACAATGATAACAAACTCAGGACTTGAACTTTTTATAAAAACACATGGGCAAATAGGATCATTTTTATATCATTCTTTTAATAAATATTCACTAAGTCGATTGTACCACATGCGTCCTGATTGTTTTAATCCATACAATGATCTTTGTAATTTAATTGAGCACATTTCTCGATTGCTTGAATTATATGCATCAGGCATCTTAAATCCTTCAGGGATCTTCATGTAAATATCACTATCTAGTGATCCATCTAAATAAGTTGTGACTACATCCATTAATCGCATATAGAGTTTTTCACTCACAGCCAGGCTAACCAAATATCTTAATGTTATTGCATCCACCACAGGAAAATATGTCTCCTCATAATCAATACCTGGCCTTTGAGAAAAACCTTGAGCTACAAGTCTTGCTTTGTATCTCACAACTTCATTTTTCTCATTTCTTTTACGTAAACATACTCATTTGTATCCAACGGGTTTCACACCTTCAGGTGTTTGGACTATAGGTCCAAATACTTTGCGTTTAGCAAGTGAATTCAATTCTGCTTGAATTGCTTCTTTCCATTTTGGCCAATCTTTTCTATTTTGACATTCTTTGATAGATTTAGGTTCAAGATCCTCGTATTCATTCATAATTTCTAGCGCTACATTATAAGCAAAAATATTGTCGACAATTACTTCGAGTCGGTTCCATTCTTTTCCTGTATTGACATAATTTATTGAGATCTCATTATTGCTAATATTTTCAGGTACCTGAATCTCTTCAAGTGATTTGTTTATGTCAACATCTTCCTCGAAATTTTCAGCCTCTTCATTAGGGCCATCTTGATTATTTGCTCCCTTTCTTTTTCGAGGATTTTTATCTTTGGAACCGACTGGTCTACCACGTTTCAAACGTGCTTTAGAATCATTAATTAATTGTCCTTCTGGGACTTCAATTCAAATTGGAGCATTTTCAGCTGGAATATGTCATTTTGTAATTTTCTTTGGGTCAGTGAATGTATTTGGTAATTGATTTGCAATATTTTGCAAATGAATTATTCTTTGAACTTCAAGTTCACATTGATTTGTACGAGGATCAAATTGAGATAATGATTGTGCATTCCATATAATTTCTTTTTCCAGCTGTTTCTTTTCCCCTCCCCCTAAAGCTGGGAAACTTGTCTCGTCAAAATGACAATCAGCAAAACGTGTCGTAAATACATCTCCAGTTGTGGGTTCGAGATATTTAATGATAGATGGAGATTCATACCCAACATATATTCCCAGCCTCCTTTGAGGACCCATCTTTGTTCGTTGTGGTGGAGCAATCGGAACATATACTGTACAACCAAACATTCTTAGATGGGAAATATTTGGCTCCTGACCAAAAGCCAATTGTAGTGGGAAGAATTTGTGATACGATGTTGGCCTAATGCGTACAAGTGCCGCAGCATGTAAAATAGCATGTCCCCAAGCTATAAGTGGGAGTTTTGTTCTCATAAGTAATGGTCTTGCGATTAATTGGAGGCGCTTAATAAATGATTCTGCTAGACCATTTTGTGTATGTACATGAGCAACAAAATGTTCAACATTTATCCCTATTGACATACAATAATCATTAAAAGCGTGTGATGTAAATTCACCAGCATTATCAAGGCGGATTGTCTTGATTTCATAGTCTGGGAATTGTGCTCGTAATCGGATTATTTGAGCAAGCAATCTTGCAAATGCTACATTACGAATAGATAATAAGCAAACATGTGACCATCTAGTTGATGCATCTATCAATACCATAAAATATCTGAATGGTCCACATGGTGGGCTAATAGGCCCACATATGTCGCCCTGAATTCGTTCAAGAAATCCAGGGGATTCAATTCCAACCTTTACCGGTGAGGGCTTAATGATTAACTTTCCTTGAGAACAAGCAGCACATGAGAACTCACTGGATAAAAGAATCTTTTGGTTCTTCAATGGATGACCATGTGAGTTCTCTATTATTCTACGCATCATAATTGAACCGGGATGGCCTAACCGGTCATGCCAAATAACAAATAAATTTTTCTGGTTTGTGAACTTCTCGTTTACAATAACATGAGTTTCTATTGTACTTATACGTGTAACGTACAAACCTGAAGACAAACCAGGTAATTTTTCTAATATGTATTTTTTTCTTGAAACAATAGATGTAATGCAAAGATATTCAAAATTATTTTCATCTATTGTCTCAATATGATATCCATTACGACATATATCTTTGAAACTCAACAGATTCCTTTTTGATTTGGTGGATAATAAGGCATCATCTATAATAATTTTTGTTCCTCTAGACATCAATATAATGGCTCTTCCGGAGCCTTCAATTAAATTTGCAGTGCATGATATTGTATTAATATTTGCCTTCATTCTTGATAAATTTGAAAAGTATTTATCACTTCTAAGTATTGTATGAGTGGTTGCGCTATCCACCAAACACATATCATCACCATTATTTGTAGAATCATGTATAGAATAACAAATGTCCATTACTTCATTAACAAAAAAACATAATAAGTTCAAAATATAAATGCTTAAATAATAAAAGTTCATTACATAAACATGCCAAATAAAATAAACACCTTAAAGTAAATAAATGATAATAATAAAAAAGACATAACAAAGAAAAGTGACTAATTGTGGACATTCCCATCTCCATTATCGATATTCATGTTGTTATTAATGAGATATTCATTAAAAAAATCTGCAATATCTAATTGCGTAATATCCAAAGGCTCTTTGAGAAAACCATCATCTTGATAGGCAAAATTTGCTTCTATTTTCTCCTTTCCTTTCACAGATGCTTGATAAAGATCAGCAAGGTGTTTTGCCGTACGACAGGCACGTGCCCAGTGTCCTTTTATTCCACATCTGGAACATAAGTTTTTAGAATTTCTATGATTATTATTTTGAGGACCTTTTCCCTTGTTCTCAGTAGTTGTGCTTTTCATTGGAGTATATGAATTTTTATTTTGACCATTACGATGCCAAACATTGCTTCGACCGCGATCGCGACCACGACCGCGACTTTGATTATGGTCACGACCACGTCTATTACTTCGATTATGATCACGACTACGACTATGATTATGATTGTCAGCAATTGTAGCATTCACTTCAGGGAATGGAGCAGACCCAGTTGGGCGAGATTCATAATTTTTCATCAAAAGTTCATTATTCTGCTCAGCTACTAGAAGACATGAAATCAATTCTGAATATTTTTTAAAATTTCGCTCTCTATATTGCTGCTGCAGGAGCACATTAGAGGCATGAAAAGTAGTATATGTTTTTTCTAACATTTCATAGTCAGTAATTTTTTCTCCACACAACATTAATTTAGAAGTGATATTAAACATTGCAGAGTTATAATCACTTACTGATTTAAAATCTTGCAACCTCAGGTGCAACCAATCATTCTTAGCCTTTGGCAATATGACAGTTTTTTGATGGTCATATATTTCTTTCAAATTTTGCCAAAGCACAAGAGGATCTTTTACGGTTAAATATTCAGATTTTAACCCCTCATGGAGATGATGGCGAAGGAAAATCATAGCCTTGGCCTTATTTTGTTTTGTTTCAGTATTTTGATCTTTGATGGTGTCTCCAAGACCCATAGCATCTAAATGGATTTCACCATCAAGAATCCATGACAAATAGTTTTTTCCAGAAATATCAAGTGCCACAAAATCAAGTTTTACAAGGTTTGTCATGGAGAAAACTATATCAATATAAAGTGTAAATTATTAGACATATACATAAATTTTGGAAAAAAAAATACAACAAAATATAGTACAATATAGAATAAGATAATAAGATTAAACAATATAATATGATAAACAAATCAACACACATATATAATATATAAGCATCTATATAGATATATATAAGCATAGACATATATTGTATAAATATTAATTCATTAAAAAAAATGGCTAACTCGAATGTGTTTTGATCGGATGAGTATATATATATACATATATATATTTAGTGTATCATGACTTTGAAGCAATTCGAGATCATATAACAAAAATATTGTCATACCTTGGTTAGAGGCTCGTGCTGATAACGTATTATGAAATATTAGTATTATGTAATATTATAATTTAGAGAAAGAAAATAGAGAAGAGATGAGAATTTTCTGAGTGTTTTATTCCAATAGGTGATCTCCTATTTATACACATACAATAGTCAAATATTAAGAAACTAAGAGAAATGGAAACTAAGAAAAAGGGAATGTTGATTACATTAATGGTAATAAATAAAAGATTTGGACATCCACATAATTAATACTATTTATAACAATTTTAACATTTTTGTGTACACATTCTATTTTAAAGTTAATTTATATTATTAATATTTTATGTATTTATTAATTATGTGTTTTTATTTTAATAAATTATATAATATTTAGAGTATTAGTTTTTTAGACAAATAAATAGGTGACACATGTCGCTTCAGTCAACAATTAACAGTAAAATAGATGGATAAGTAACAGAAGGACTATATTTCTACAAGTGTAAAATATAAAGGAGTATTATTAACAGACTATATATTTTAGGGGGAACAATACAATAGTGTCATAAGTTGAAGGGGCAAATATGCTAATTATTCTTATCTTTATTGTTTGTGGCTGCAAAAACCTTTATTTCCTTGAGGTGAGCCGCCTTATATATCTCTCTCTCTATATATATAGGGTAATACTATGGTAGGACCTAGTAAAAGTTTCCTACCGGTAAGGAACTTTTTTTCTAACCGTTGATTTTAGATCTTGTGGTTATTATGAAGTAAGGTATATACTCTTACTATAGGACTGCTTGTATACAATTAAAACTTTATACATATTATAATAATATTTTAATAATATATTTATTTTAAAAAATAAAATAATATTAATAATTAAAAAATTATTAATTTTTATTTTTTAATTATTATTATTATTATTTTCTAAAATTAATTTAAATTATTTTTATATAAATATTTATTTTCAAAAATTCTTCTGATATCGGATCGCTTGAATGATTTTATATGCTCTTTAATTGGAACCGTACCAACTTGTTTCTCTTAAACTCAATTTTTTTGGCAAAAAAAAATAATATCAAACCGAATTGATTAATTATTTTTATAAGTGGCGTCTCAAAAGAGCAGCCAAATAACAAAATAAAAACCACTGAAAAAACAGTCAATAACACCAGAATCACACACAGCCTAAAAGAAAAACAAAGAAAAGACTAGGTGTAAACATATATAAAAAAAAAAAAAACATCAGTAAATTATGAAAAGCCAAAAAAATGAGTTTAGAAAAAATAATTCTTTTTGAAAATAAATACCAATATAAAAATAATTCAAAATAACTTTTAAAAAAAAATAATTCAAAATAACTTTTAAAAAAATAATTCAAAATAAAAATTAATAAATTTTTTAATTATTAATATTATTTTTTAAAAAAATAAATATAATTAAATATTATTATAATATGTATAAAGTTTTAATCGTATACAAGCAGTCCTATCGTAAGAGTATACACCTTACATCATAATAACCACAATAACCACATGATCTAAAATCAATGGTCAAAAAAAGTTTCCTACCGATAGAGAATTTTTGCTAGGTCCTATCATAATTTTGTCATATATATATATATTCAAAATATTATAAATTATAATAACATGGATGAAACTTGAAAGGCTTGGTTATTGTTGCGTTGAATTTTTAATATGTGTTACTTAAGGGTATATTGATAGGTATATTCTTAACCAAAAAAAAGCAGAGATATACATTACTTATAATCTTATTAATAATATGAAAGTAATTATGATGACGTTTTATGACACATCTATATTAGTGCCACTTGTTTAAATTAAAGTTTTTTGCAATATTATCTCTTGTTAATTCATAAGTGTTAGTTTGAGTGTGCTATAATAATTTGATTATATGCTAAACCGTTTCAAAGAAAATTTAGTGTATGGGAATATAATAATACTATGTAGTATTTCTCTATATTATTATATATGAAGGCCCCTCTATTCCTATCCTTTTTGACTAAAGTAGCAAATTTTTTAATAAGAATAAAATTTGGAATGTTCTAGACCAAGTATTTTTAAAATAACAACTATGGTTGAACACTTCCATCTTAGGTTTTTGGCTTTTTGGAAAGGAAAAAGAAATATATTAATTGTATATAATTTAATTATTATAATTAAGTAGATTAGAAAAAGTAAACCGGCCTCACTTGCCAATGTAAACATCAACGATAATTAATGACCATAATGAATTAAAGTTCAAAACCCCTTAATTATCAATTTATTTGTAAAAAATTATCCAACCTTATATTTTGGTGGGAAAACCCTCCAACGTACTGTTCCGTTTACATTTTTAAGGTGTCGTCTGTCCAACCTCGTTAAGTCTTAATTTTGCCCACGTGACAATAAAAGGTCACTAAAAAATTATCTTATGTGGCAATATTTTACAAAATAAAAATAAAAAATTTAAGAGTAATTTGCGACAAAACTCCCCCAACTATCAATTTACTTGTAAAAAACTATCTAACCTTAAAGTTTTTTGAATGATTTTTTACAAGTAAATTGATAGTTGGGGGGGTTTTGCTGTAAATTACTCTTAAAGTTTTTATTTTATTTTGTAAAATATGGCCACATAGGATAATTTTTTAGTGACCTGTCATTGCCAAGTGGACAAAATTAGGACTTAACGAGACTTGGACAGACGGCACCTTAAAAATGTAAACGGAACTTTGGAGAATTTTCCCACTAAAATATGAGGTTGGATGGTTTGCAAGTAAATTAATAGTTAAGGAAATTTTGCCGCAAATTACTCTTTTTTTATTATTATTAATTATTTTACATTTCAAATTAAAATAGTTATATTGAAGAATTGTTTGCTTTCTGTTTTGGTTATGCTAATCTGATTCATATATTTTATTTTTGGTAAAGTTTACCAAATGATTGTGGTCCTTTAGAAATTTATATGGTCACTAATCTCTTTACTATTCCACTTTATATATTACTCTATTTATATATATAAAGGCACACTCAAAATTGGTACTATTAGTTTTAATATAGTAAATTACAATACATTATTAGATAAGTCATGTTGTATTAATTATAAGTGGAAGTGCACCCATCAATTCTTAACCTAGAACATTTATTATTTTAGTATAATTTGAGTGTCACAATTTTTTTAGAATTGTGAAAAAGTATTATTGATATCTAATATTTTTTTAGTGTCATACTACTATTAGTATAATTAAATATCGTGTTTCATATAATTTAAAAAAATAATTTTTAAAAAATATCACTAACCAATTATGAGGCATTACTTATAGAAAGTGTTGAGCATCACTGATACTTAATAGCAATACTTCTATTTCTTTTAGCACCTGCATATTTTATATACAAAGAATTGAGTAGAAAAACAATTATATAGGCCCCAAAATTTTATTTTGTACTCTAAATAGTTTAGGACTAATTAACCAAGACAAAATGGTATATATTAGTTTATTGACCACGATGATGTGCCATTTTTATTTAAATCAATTATTAGCGCATAACATGGGTCATGAATTTTGAAAATTTAAGTTTTATGACAATATTAATAAATATTAGGGATTATTTAATAAATACACAAAACAACAAAAAAAAAATATAAAAATATAGTTTTATGGAATTTTAAATATTTTTACGATTTCTTTTTACAAAAAATACAGTATTTTTATGTTGTACTCTTGTTTATTGTTTTGATATTATTTAGATGTTACTTTCATGTCACTTTTATGTAGTTTTCTTGTTATTTTCATGTTATTTTTATAAAAAATCGTAAAAAATGTAAAAAAAATCTTTAAACGTAAAAATATAAAAAATAGTGTCTTATGTAATTATTCCTAAATATTATACGAGAACCAAATTATAGTAAAGATAATGAAAAATTATAAAGATGGAGTAATAGTATTAACCAAATGGTCAATTGAAGTTCAATAATACCAATTTTTTGAGATTTTTTTTTTCTTTGATATAGCACCAATTTTATGAGCTTTCACTATTAATTTTCTTACTTTTTCTAATAAAAACATTTGTTTTTTTGTTGTCTTTTTTCTTTTCTGGCTTTTAATAATAATAATAATAATCCATAATTGTTTTGTGTTTTTTTTAGAGAAAAAACCTCATAAAGAAAGACTTCAACAAAAGGGCGGAAAATAAAAAAGATCATTATAGAATAACATCAGTCATAATTTTATTTTATTTTATTTATTATTTTTTTCTTACAGTTTAAATGAAATAGTCATACTTGAATTGTCAACCAGAATATTTTAGTTATTTACATAAATATTAAAGTCTTTTTTTCATGGAGTATTGTTCAATCATGTTTATTAAATAAATAGCAATTTGTTTTGGGTTATAAATTTTGGTGATAAAATAAACAAAAATACACGAAATAAATACAAAAGGTGGTGGGTACAACCGTAGACCCAATAACAATTAAGTGATAAAGTGTGACCAAGTAGTAGTACAACCCAACCCACTTTTCATTTTCAGCTCAATTAAATTTATATATTTCATTAAAATCACTTATGACTTAATATTAATTTTAAGGTTAATTAGTAATTTTTCTCCCGAACTTTGACCTGTACTAAATCATAGCTCCTGAACTTTTTGTGCCGTTAAAAATTCTCCCTGAACTATTAAGATTGTTAGATTTAAAGACTTTTATCAAATTTTAGTAAAAAAATTCTAGCATAGATGAAAATTCAGGGGGCATGATTTAGTACATATTAAAATTTGAGGGACATGATTTGGTAGATATCAAAGTCTGGGGAGCATCGTTTAGTACATTAACAATCACTGAAATAGTAAAATTAAATGAAATTAGACAAAAGTCCTTAAATCTAACAATCTCAATAGTTCAGGGAGAATTTTTAACGGCCAAAAAATTTCAAGGAACATGATTTAGTATATGTCAAAGTTCGGGAAAAAAATTGCTAATTAACCTAATTTTAATATTGTATTATTGACGATGGTTTCATATAGGCTATAATCTTTGGATATTTGTTTAATAATTCTAGTTGATTAAAAATAGCTTGCACATAAAAATCTTCATAAATTATTATATCAATTTCACGATTAAAATTTATAAGGTTTTTTCCGTATGTATATATTAAAATAGTAAAAATATTACACAAATATATTGAGCAGATCTTATAAATATTTATACAACCCAACAATAAAAATTTACAAAAATATATCTTGCTCTGTCTATTTAGTCTTACTAACCACTTTCTTCAACGACGACAACTTCCAATAACTAACTCAGCAACCTAACACAACTGAAATAAAATTCAATCAGAAAGAGAACCACCATTAATTTTAGCGAATTCATCTGGGAAGAAAACCAATATCAATCAAAACAGAGGCTATTTCGAATTCATGAAAAAAAATGTAGAAAAACTACAACAAAACTAAAATTCAACCAAAAATCTGGTTTAATTTGCATAAAACTAATGTCCTGACTTCAATTTTTAAATCCATGAAATGCAGATCTCAAAAAGTTGAACTGGAGTTCCCAAACAATCTAACTCAGGTATAATCCAAAAAAAAATTACATCAATACTATAGTTAAATATTTATCCCGATGTATATTTTTGTTGTTTTTTAGATTTCTAATGGTGAATTTGTTCATATTTAATCACAAATAGAATAATAAATTCACATGTAGATAGAGTTACGTACGTAAAAATATTGTTATAGTTTTTTATGTTTCATAACAGTTGCATAAATATTTTGCTAACTCTCTAAAACTTGACATATCAATTATTACAAATTGATAACGATAAAATAGATTTGATCATATTTGCAAGTGTTTTATATCGTCAATACAAGACAAAACTTTTTAATGATACTTTTATAGCATGGTTAGTCTTATTAATATACTAAATTAGTTGATATAAAGTTAGTAAATAGAGGTATAACAATTCTTCTACATACAACTAAAATTGAAAGAACATGACTTCACAAGATATCCATTGTGTGTGATCCAGAAGACCAAGAAAAGAAGATTTCTAGGTGCATGGAAAAAAAAGGAATAGGTGCAGCAAATGTGGCCAAAAAAGTTACAACTGGAAGACATAACATAACCAAGCAATTAGATATTGAGAGAGTTGGGCTCACGTCTGGGTTGGAACTATAGCTCAACTTAGTCATCTGGGCGAATAATAAATCAGATTGGGCCTAGGTTGGGCCGGTCTTAGCTAGTATTTGTACTTTAAAATTGTACATGTCATCGTTCTGAAAACTCGAATAACACTTATAAATAAATATATTGATAGTAATATTACTAATCTTTGTTGAAATAATATAACCACAGTAGATATCCAGATATAGCATCAGATATCAATAGTTCATGGATATAATTGGGATTATCGGGTCACCAAATCACACTACCATTAGCCAACAAGACAAGTTTGACCAAAGAATGAGCAATAATATTACAAGTTCTAAAGCAATGGGCAAACTAACATCTTTGAACTTACTATAATGACCAAAAATGCCATCCAAAATAAGTCCCAAAGAAGTAATAAAAGACACATTGCTCTTAATTTTAAGAATAACACTCAAACAATCAAATTCAGTAATAATGTTGCCATACCCAAAAGAGAGGCATTGAGCCAAGGCTTGCTGGATAGGTAAAGCTTACGCAACTTGAGGGTTGAAGCAACCCTCTAATTTCCAACTCGCTGAAGCCCGAACTACACCAAACTCATCACAGATTAGCATACCCAAACCATTATAGTTGCCAACCGAATCAATGACAACATCAGTGTTGACTTTGAGGCTACCCAGAGGAGGACTCAAATAATTTCATTTCTACAGATCAAGGTTCGAGCTCTTCAAATCAATCCAATCAGTTGTAAGCGATTAGAAAAGCTTGCACAAGGGGGCGCCTCTTATGTCTGGTAATCAGCTTTGTTTGACAGCCATCTATGACTCGTTGAAGGTGCTTGAGGACACACCGCCGATCGAGAAGAAGAACTAGACACCACTAGACTTGAAGAAGAAGGAATCACCATCTTTCGCCTTTCGTTTTGAAAGTCTCTAAGGTAATCTCGAGCCCAATTAACCTGAAAGCTTGGCAACATCTCGATATTGTTGTGAACTTTTTTATTTTGCTTATGCCAAAATCTTCACATAATCACCATCGCCAACTCAGTTAAAACTTTTAGAAGTAGATCAATAAATCTATAAAATAAAACTTATAAAATCCTCACAATCAATGAGATGATCCCCTAGATTAAACTCAAAAAATTTTCTACAAGGCAAAAAGAAAGAGCACCCCTAAAGAGTATGATGAGTAGTTTATTCTTTTCACAGGCAAAGCCGATTAAACGGGTATGCAAGGTAGGCACGTGCCTAGGGCCCCTATCAAACTGAGGTCCCGAACAAATAAGTTATTTCATTTTTCAATATAAAAATTTAAAAATACTAGTATAATATCATAGTATAGGTTAGTGTGGTGGCAACGGCAACCGTGTTGCACGAAGTTTTTTAGGTTGTTGCTCAAAATAAATTTTAAAAATAACCTGACCTGATAGTGTTATAATTTAATTGGTTTTTGTTTTCTTGTATTTGTTCATTATTTGTGCTAGATTCTGGTATTAAGTTAATTATATTAAAAAAAACAAATTAACGAAAATTAAGCACATAGTATTATTTTGTATCATTTTAAGAAAACACACAAGCACATTTATTATTAAATAAAATAAAAAATCTAAACGGTAATTTTTATAAAAAAAAATACAAATTTCAAAATAGTATTTAATCTTAATTATGAAATTTCTATTTTTATTTTTTTTAAAAAAAGTAACAGATCATCATAATGACGTGGACCAACCAAAACAAAGTCTGTGAAAGGGGTCCACCTCCACTTGCCCTTAATATTCTCTCTCTCCCCCCCCCTTAACACCCCATTTAAAATGCCTCTTCTTTTTTTAATTTCAAATATCAAAACCCAAAAACCATAGCAAACCAACAACCACTGCGCGAGGTCCTCCGACCTCCGCGCCTCTCCGATCACCACCACCACCGGCCTACGCCATCATCAGCCATGTCTGATAATTCTCACGACCAAGATCCTCCTCTCCAAGACCATGCCTCTGCCTCCTACTCTGCTCTCCCTCTCCACATGGTCTTTCGTCCCGTCGCGCACGATCCACACGCGCCGCCTCCCCTTTCCCTCCACAAGCAGCGATCGTGGTCTCCGGACGCTTACAGAGACGAAGCTTGGCTGAGGAGAAAGAAGAGCAACAATAGGAAGAAGCAGAGGAGCAAGAGCGTTACTGACGAAGACGTTGACGAGCTCAAAGCCTGTATCGAACTCGGATTCGGATTCGACTCTCCTGAGGCCGATCATCAACGACTCTCCGATACTTTACCAGCTCTTGGTCTCTATTACGCCGTCAACAAACACTACTACGATTCTCTCTCCAAACCGTTTACTCTCCCTCCTCCTCCTCCTCCTCCACCGCCGCCGCCGCCTCCGCCGCTTCCTCCGATGACGTTAACAGCGTCTACGTCATCAACAGCTTCGGATTGCGAAACTCCGTCTCCTTCTGGAAGTCCTCACACCATGTTTGGACCTGGTATTTTCCCCAATTCTATCTCTATTGATTATTAGTTTTAATTGTTTATTTAGTTTTTTTATTTTTATTTTGGTTTGTGTTTGGTTGTTGGGAAAATAAGATGATACGCCCCAAACAGTGAAAACAAGGCTAAGGCAGTGGGCTCAGGTGGTTGCTTGTTCGGTTCGACAATGCTCTTAGTTGATTAATTGATGATGATGATCGTAATAAAGCTAAAACCAAACAGAGAAATCAGAGCGAATAATCCCGAACCAAACCAGAGTTATCATCGTAACCAAACACATCAACATCTTATGTTATATACCTGCTTTGATTGATATGATTCTCCCAACCCATTCCCCACACACCCACCCACCCACTACTTTTGTTTGGGATAATAATATCTCAAAAAAAAAATCATGGAGGAGATTGAGATTGAAATTGAAACTAAATTTCGAATTTTATTAATTTCATTTTCAAAAAAAAAAAAGTATTAATGGGATGGAACCAACCTACCTTTGATTGACATTTTGCTGTGTCTTCTTTTGTGGTTTTGATTTTGGATTAATTGGTAATATGGTGGTAATATTGTTACTGTATTATTTTATTAAATTTAGATTACTATAGATTTGGTGTCAAAAATGTAGAAAAAAAAACTTATGTATCTGATTGAATTAGGGTCTCTTTTTTTTTTTTTTTTGAATTTGAAATTTCTGTTTGTAATATTTTTTGTTCTTTAAATTAAAAGAAAAAAAAAAGGTGGTGGTTTAAGGAGAGGTGGATTATAACAGAAAGTTTATTCCTGTCTGTGAATGGATTATTGAGCTTTTGCTGACTCGTTAAAACTAGTAAAATATTCTTTCTTCAAAGACAAGGCAATTTTATGGAGTTTTAGAACTTTTCAAGGTACAGTTTCGTACAATGCCAGCAAATTTACAGTTTGACTTGTTTGGATAAATGTTTTGTTTTAAAATAATCTGTTGTTTGGTTGCTGAGAAACATTATTCAACTTAAAAAACTAAAACTCCTCTTCAGAAAGCCAATACACAAAGAAAGAGAAAACAAATAAAATTACTTGGAATAGTTCTTTCAATTTCATAACTATTACAAGTTTTGCAAAACCTTATATGATTTTATTTTAGAAAACAAAATTTTATATGGTTGAATCTTAAAATTTTATTTTCTTTTGTTTGGAATTATTTATTATTTCTTTTGAAGAAATACTCAAATGTAGTATTTTAGGAGATGTAAAACAATTATAAATTTATTTTTGTATTTTTAGACATAACTTAGTAATTTCTTGTTTCAATCCAGATGATAATATTTCTTTCTCCGTAAAATTAAGAATATATTTGGTATTGTTTTCTATAAAAATAAAAAATAATTTTTGAAGTTTTTAATATACAAGTCGTGTTTGATTTGATTAATGTTTTTTAAAATAATTTTTATTATTTTTTCAATCTTTAAAAAATATTTTAATACTTTGAGATATCAATATGAATTAGACCCAACTAGATTTTAGATATAGACCCTGGAGCCGGCCTCAGACCCATACTTGGACACAAACTCAGACACGGGCCCCGGACCCTGGACCTTGATGAGAGAGACAATGAGGAAAGAGAAAGTGATGAGAGAAAAAATAAAAATAATAAATATAATGATGTGAGATAAAATGAAAAAAAAAATTGACAAAAAGTGAATTATTTTTTAAAATAAAAAACAATATTTTGTTCTCAAAATTCTTATTTTTTGAAATCTGTTCTCAAATAATAACGTCAAACATGCTTAACTATTTTTAAAAAATAACTTTTTGTTTTTTAAAATAAAAAATAATTTTTTAGTTATAATATGTACTAAGTTTTTAGCTCTTCCACCATTTCTCAACTCTTTTATATACTGAACATTTGTCAAAAGTTAAAAATGTTATTTTGAAGTATTAAGGAATCTTGTAAACTAAATGTTATTCTTATTTTCATTTATTAAGTAATTTTGTAAACTAAGATGGCGTTTGATTAGGAGGAATGAAAACATAATAATATGAATGATAATGACAATATAAATAAGAATGGAATGAAATAAAATTTAAATTTTATAAAAAAAAATTGATAAAAAAATCATTAAATTTTATCTCATGTTACCTAAATATTATTCTTATTTGGGATAATGGCGGTGAAATTTATTATGTAGTTTAATTTTAAACACTTAACTCTCTATATAAAATATTTGGTGGTAAAATTTCATATTTTTGAAAATTTGTTGCAATTTACTCTTGAGGTTAAGTCAAGAGTTAAATTTGACTAAAATGACACTTGTATATCATATTAGTCAAGATATATATATTTAATAAATTTGAGATAATTTTTTTTTTTAACATTGGAAGGTGAATTCAAACTTGGGACCTCATTTTGTAAAAATAAGTGTGTCAAACCACTAAATTATGTCTATGATCACAATTATAATTTTTAGTATATAATTATAACACAAATTAATTAAGATATAGTTAAAAATTATTAAACTTAACAGAAATAAATCTATATTTTCTAATTTGTTAAAGGAGTATAATTCCCATTCTTAAAATTAAAATTAAGATAAATCAATACAAATATAATTGCAAAGAGTATAATGCTATGAATTTGACTAAATATTTTACATAGGGAGTTTAGTATTACAAAATGAACTATTTAGAGTTTTGTCACTACTATTACATCTTCTTATTTTAAAGTACTGAGGTATTTTGCAAACTAATGTTATACAAATTGCTAATTAACTTTTTTGATCGGACATTGTCCAAGCTAAACCACAAGGTGTTGGAAGTATATTCATTACAAAATATATATTTTCACTAATTATTTATTTGGTGTTTTTTTTAAAGCAATGTGGTATGATATTGCTAAGTTCAAACATATGAATTGTATATACTATATACTATAGTAAGAAAAAGGCAAGTTCAAAAGATACAAGAAAAAGAAAATTAAAGAAGCTTTTTTGGGACACTTAAATTACTTTATTTTGCTCTTTTTAAAGAAAAATAAAATTGTTGTTTTTTTCTCTTTGTTTTCTATTTAACCCTCTATTAATGTAATGATGACATTAATATTAATATGTCCTAATTCAGATATCATTATCATAATGAAAACAGTTGTTTCTGTCACGATTAGATACCACGTCTCATATTTTTTATTGTCTTGTCAACAAGTAATTAATTAAGTTAGGTTGCTCCATTCATATATAAAAGTATAATATAATTAAAGATGTTCTTGAAGCTAGCAAAAAGTCTCAATTGATTTTCAAGATGAAATTTGCCCTGAAATTATAAACATATCGCTTTCAAAATTTAATAAAATGATTTTATAAATTTAGTTTGATTACAGGAGCTTCTTGAATTTAGTTTGATTTTATAAATTAGTTTTTCAATTATTTTTGTCTTAATTAAGTTCTGAATTTTATAAATAATTGTAAATAATAACAATTAACTTCGTATAATTAAATTCATAACAATGCCTTAAAAACTATCATTAATCTTTGAATTGGTCACAAAGCTGTACTATAATCCTTGAATTTGTCATTAACTAGCAGATATAACCCTTGAGAGAATATTAAAAAATGTCAAAATTTAATAAAAAATTAAGTTTAATGACTAAATTTTCAAAAAATGATTCAAAGCTTAGTTACACGTAACATGTAGTCTAGATTGGTGTATAATAAGTTTGTATCTAATAGTTCCTTTAAATGAAAATGTTTCTAATATCATTCTTGAAAAGTTATTTACTCTAGAAGTCAGTCTTGAAACGCTTTCATATACTATACATGATTTTACATTGAAAGTTTAAATATGTATTTCATTGAATTTAATGATTTAGTTATATACTTATATATAATTAGCTGTCTTTAGGGTTTAGTTATGCGTTAATATATAATTAGGTATGTTCATATATAATTAGGTGTTACTTCATATACTATTTTTTTTAATTTACGGTTTGTGTTTCTAAAGTGGTTGCAGCGCTAGTTGCAATAGGGGTTTCTATACGATTTTTTGTTACAATTTAGGTTGCATCGTTAGTTGCAATATGAGTTCCTATGTAAAATTTCGTAAAAATGCAAAAAAAAAATTATTTTGAAGTGTAAAAATAAAAAAGTTCTTTTTTTTTTAAAAAAAAAAATAGTCGGGTCAACTTGCCAATTCGCCCGCACTTAACCTGATACCCACAAACACATGGATAAGTTTAAAAATATCTCTTTTTTGAATCTATTAATAAAAAATACCCTCATATTATTTTTTTACCCACTTTTTTAAGTGGATTGCCTAATATACCATCACTCTCTACTTAAGTTTAGCATATAATTTACATAACCTAAGAGGTCTAATAGGGACATCATCCATAAAGTGGGTATATCTAAAAAAATATGAAAATAGAGGTCAAAATTGAAACAAATTGAGTAAAGTGGGTATACAATGTAATTTTCTCGCAAACACAGCCAACTCGGTCCGTACACAAGTAGTTATCTATTACTTTTTTTTTGTACAAAACTTGGTAAATCTGTCCGTTCTTCATCTCTAATTTCTTTCATTCCAAATTTGTTTGGGAAATTTGAATTTTTATGCATTTTATAAGGGAAAATTGTGTGGGTGGGGGGTGGGGGGTGGGGGGGGGAACTAATAATAAGGATAATTTTAATACCATGACACTTTTACAAAAACTCCTAAAATACCCTCCTCATAATTTCTAACCATTTCTCTCTCCTTCCCTCTCAATCTCAAAATCTCTCTCTCTGCCGACCATGAAAGCACCACACCCACGCCGATCCACCTCCTCCACCGCACCGCTCGATGTTGTGACCACCACGAAAAACTGACCAAAACGAAAACCCACGCGCGATCGGCCACCTCCTCCACCACGAACCCATCTCGACCGAACCACCGGGTCCGATGCAGTCCGATTCAGACCGATCCAGGTCTGATGCTACATGTGAATGGGTTGGGGAAGACGAAGATCCGATGGGGACCCGGGGGGTGGGGGGTCCGATGCTTGCAAGCTAGGGGTCTGACGGGTCCGACGAGTCCGATGGGGGGGATCCGACCGGTCCGATGGGGGGTCCGACAGGTTCGATTGGGGGGGGGTCCGATGCATGTGCGGGTTGGGAAAAATAGGGTTGAGTTATGTGAGGGTTATTTTTGGGTTTTTTATAAAAGTGTTATATATTTTTTAATTTGAAATGTATTGGTTTAAGAATAAAATATTAAGATTTTTAACGTATAGTTTTTCAAATTTCCCATTTGTTTTTCCAATATGGTCCTACATTCCTCCAATTCCCTTTATTCAACATTACCACAAATGGGCCTAGAGGCCCAAAAGATAGGGGTCTTTTCAATCAAACTCGTTATGGGCCCAAATTCTACTGTTCAACTTATTCTTTTCAAGACGAAATAGAAATGGCATCTGCTATTTTCGTTTTTGCTTTTGCTTTTGTTTTTGTTTTCTCCTTTTCGAAATGCATTACGGCATCTAGCTACTTTAGAGTGAAAAAATGTTACTGGGCATAACATTTGTTTTGCAAAATATTAGAAATTTAACGGCAACTAACTCTTTGAAATTATAATAACCAATAAAAAATAAGAATAATTACATAAGGTACCATTTTTTGTAAAATATTTACATTTTTACGTTTAAAGAATGTTTTTTTACATTTTTACAGTTTTCTAAAAAATAAAACGAAAATAACATAAAATCAACAAGAAAATAACATAAAAGTAACATGAAAATAACAATAAAAAAATAACAAAAAATAACATACATATAACAAAAAATTAACAACAAATGAACAAAATTTCAACATAAAAAGACCGTATTTTATGTAAATAAAATCAATAAAATCGTAAAAATGTTTAAAATTCCGTAAAACTGTATTTTTGTTGTTTTTTTTATTATTTTTGTGCATTTGTGAAATTAACTCTAAAAAATAAAGAAATTACTTTATATATCAAATTTTTTTTTTTAAAAAAATTACCGTTTGAATTTCTCTGGTAGTTGTTTTAGTAGTTTATATGTAAATTTTATTTGTGATTTAAATTTTTCTATTATTTATTATGTGAATTTCATGTAAATTTCTATAAAAATAAAAAAAAATATATATATTTTAAAGTGTAAAAATTAATAAATCCCTAACAAAAATATTGATACGTTTGTAAATGTAATCATAAAAGAAAGAAAGAAAGTTTTGGAATGATGAATTTGTCAAATTTATAAGGCGTCAAAGTTAGAAAAGAAAGAAAGAAAGAATAAACTACTTCACTCTGTTTTGTGGTGATCGATATGATATGATGCGACCCAATCAATGATTAATGTTGGAGCCCATTATTCAAATATAGTCACATTCACATATATTATTATTATTTATGAATGAGCTTTTCCATTTTTTCTTTCTTTTTTCCTTTTATATACAAAGTTGAAACCATTAAAAGAATTAACTAATTAAGTTGGAGAAAAAAGGTTCACACACATTTACAATATACATAAGTTGATCTGTTGTATTCACAGGCACAGCTGTTGTTCACTTGTTTAATTTGGCTCCATATTTTGATGTTACTTACAGGACAAGTCCTTTTAAGAATGTTATTCTTTAATTTATTTTCTTTCTATTTAATAATTATATTTTTGTTAATTATACCATTAATATATCCATGCATAACTTAAATTCCATTTGATTCACTATTACAATATTTCTCCTTTTTTTTTTTAATATATTTTCTGCAGCCATTACTATTAATTAGTACGTTAATATATAAAATAATTTGACTCTACATTTTTTATGCTATTAAATTGTGTCCCTATAATATACAAATGGAAAAACATAAGTATATACTTGGAATTTGTGTAAAATTGAATGTAAAAATGATAGATTAAACTAAATAAATAAATAAAAAAAAGCTTAAAAACTAAAATTTACATATTCATAAATAATACTGATTAAAAGTGTACTCATATTTATAATTAAAAGTGATATAGGTATAATATTAACTTAAGTTTAATAATTATTTTATCTTCAACTCTAATTTTGGATCCACCACTAAGTTGACAACTCAAAACTCGTTCACCATTTTTAATATATTTTTTCATCCTCAGTATTATTTTTCCTTTAATATAAAGACATGTTTGTACAGTATTTATAAAGTCTCTAATATAAAGTTTTATTCACAGATGGCAATGATAAATATATACATCTTAATTATTATTAGTTTTACCCAATCAATTATTATTTTATCAATAAAAAAAGGTACACTTATTATTATATTTATTGTACGACTCATATAACATTTTTAATTAGCACACGTAAACGAAATAATAATATCGAAACAAAGAAAGGTATTACAAGCTCATTGTTTTTTTTTTTTGAACAAACTCGTAGTTATATATTAAAGAAACTATACTGTATAATCGTTACACAATATATTTTTTGGTACAGAATTGATCGGTATTACAAGCTATTGTTATTATTTTGTTTTTAAGACTCAATCAAAAGATGCCATAGCCTAATTAAAGGCTAGTTAGTAATTTTTCTTTCTGAATTTTGACATGTAATAAATCGTGTCCCTGAATTTTTTTGGCCGTTAAAAATTCCTATTAAGATTGTTAAATTTAAGGATTTTTGTCTAATTTCATTCAATTTTACTATTTCAGTGATTGTTTATGTACTAAATCATCTCCAAACTTTGATATCTACCAAATCATGCCCCTTAAACTTTGATATGTACTAAATCATGTCCCTTGAACTTTCATTAATGTTAGAATTTTTATACTAAAATTTGACAAAAGTCCTTAAATTTAACAATCTCAATAGTTCGGGGGAATTTTTAACGGCCAAAAAAGTTCAAGGGCCACGATTTAGTACATGTCAAAGTTCAGGGGAGAAAATTACTAATTAGCCCTAATTAAATTATACCATGTCCTTTTCTTGTTTTTATTTGATTCGAGGTTATATATTTACGGATAATTAAGATTTTTATCGCTTGAATTTTGATACGTACCAATTGATAAAAAAATTTCCTGAACTATTGATAATATTAGATTCAAAATTTTTTGTCCACGTTTACTAATGGAAATCTAATGTGGATGAAAGGTCACAAGACACAATTTTGTACGTGTCAAGAAACCATGTAAGGCTGTAGATATAGTGATCATGTTTTCTTATTTATCTAAGGTATTGTTATATCTGAAATTTGGCTCTGTACCAGAAGCTGACACGTGTCTTATAGAAGGAATGTGAATCAACTCAAAATATAATAATGATGTTGTATCATTAAATGCAATTAAATAACTCGTTACAATTAAATATAAGTTTGATAGAAAATATTCAAACTCGTTGATTGTTTAAGTCTTACGCGAGACAAGAATAATAACTATTAAACTGGTATTGACAAGACATATATCTGCCTCGGGATAAACTTATTAAATACAGAAGAAGAGGATATTCTCCCACCCGAGCAGAATAAAAGTAGCAACACTGAACTGTCTCGCGTTACACATAGCATGATGATCACCTTACATTACTAATACCAATGAAGGGATATAATGAGATGAATTATTTTCAAAAACTTAAGTGTCTTTTCCTATTAAGATGGACAAGAAGGAAAACTCATGTCTGACGAGATACAACCTTCCAAGTTAGCATAACCGTCTAATGGATAAAAATAAGGAGCGATTGAGTAGTTATTAGATATTATCTCATGTCTAAATAAATGAAACGTAGGGATTATCTACGTTTCATTAGCAGTTGCAATTGAATCAATCTCAAAGGGATAACTGCCAACCTATATTCTTATAAATAGGGGCTGAACCCATGAGAAAGGGGACGACAAATTTGAGAGAGAGAAAAATCTTTATTCAAATATTGATATCATACTCGGTATCCCAAAAAATATCCCTAATAATAATGACTCGTGAAATATATAGATTTTAACTATAAAATCACGTAAAATATTTGGTGTCATTGATCATTTATTATTTATTTATTTATTTTTCTGGTGCATTTATTGCAAAAAAGACTATTAATTTAGTGCATTTCTGTCTAGATTCAATGTATTTGTTTGAACGGACTGACAATCTATTTGAACAAAATTTGACTTTCCTTTTTTGAGAAGTTTTTCCATTTAATGGCGGATTGTTTTTTAATTCTTCTTCCACAACCTAAAGGGTTTTTAAAGTGTAGAAAGACACCCTTAGGTCGTTGGTTTTAATTAGCTCTCTTGGTGTATCAAATTCTAAATCACTTTCAAGTTTAGAGAGAATTTCTTTGTTATGTGAATAACTTGAATTCAACAAGTTAATTAGTCTCCATGTTTGTTTAAACATCTCGATAACAATACAATATTTAGTTAATTAATTTGGTAATCATATAAATGGAATTTCAATTGGTGTATAAGTGGTTCACTAAACCCTTAGTGAGATCTTGTGGTTAATTTTTGTTTAAATTGTTTCTTGTGTGAAATGTCTTTCTTAGCGGAAAGAAGTTTGGTATCTCGTCCTCCACTTCTCAATGACTCAAACTATCCCTACTAGAAAGTTAGGATGAGAGCCTTCATCAAAGCACAAGATGAGAAGGCATGGAGAGTACAAAGGTAAAATTAGGATTTTTTTTAGGGATACAAAAGAAGAAAAATTATCTAGTTATAATAATAAAGCTCTTCCTGCTAATTTCAATAGTGTTGTAAAATTTTTTATTAAACTTGTTTCTACTTGTGTTTATGCTAAAGATGCCTGGATAATTCTTCAAACTTAGCTTGAATGAACTGGAGATGTAAAAAGATCTTGATTTGTCATGTTACAAACTAGATTTGATGATCTTAGGATGTCTGACTCTGAAACACTATATGAGTTTTATGAAAGGTTATTTGATAATTCTAATGAATATTTTGCTCTTGGTAAGAAACTTGATGATTATGTTCTGGTTAGACAAATTATTTGAGTGCTTCCTGATAGGTTCAACGCTAAGCTCACTACTATGGAAGAGGTAAATGATTTCAGTTCTATGAAAGTAGAAGAATTGATAGGCTCTCTTCATACCTTTGAATTGAATCAAAAGATTAGTCAAAAGGAAAAACTGAGGGCTTCCAAAGAAAAAGAGAAGACCATTGCTTTCAAAAGTACTGAAAAAAGAAGCATCAGATGATGAAAAATGGTGATAATGAAATGGTAATGCTTGCAAAGAATTTTCAAAGATATATTAAGAAAATTGAAAATAAGAAATTTAATGGCAAGGCATCAAAAGATAACTCTTCTCCTCTTATACCTTTTCAAACTAATAAAAAGAGTATTCAGTACAAGGAATGTGAGGGATTTGGTCACACCTAGTTAATATGTAAAAACACATTAAAGAAGAATAATAAAGGTGTTGACTCAGAAATCTGAACTAAATTTCTAAGCCACACCCGCTTGCTAGATTGACGAGAATGATATAGTTGTTAAGTAATTGTAAGAGAGACATAACAAATTTATAGTAGTTTACTCCCTGTATTGCGACAGGATTAGAGCTACGTCTACTTTGAGTTTTTAGTTCTCATAAGATGGTATTACAGAAAAAGGTTAAGTGTCAGAATTTCCAATTTATAGAGAGAGAAGCTCTAACCTTGTGGATAGTTTTTTGAATATGAAAAATGAGCTAAGGGAGCTCTCCTTTTATAGGTGAATGAGACTCACAAAAATAGGGAAAGGATAAAAATTAGATATTTTTGACCTTAGATGACGACCCAACAGTGAAAATTAGCTTCTGATGGTGATAGTCATTTTTTGGAGTTCGGTGGGACTCGCTACAGGTAACTCGGAGCTTATTTTTGTAACTCTCTTAGGGTGAAATTTTGTGTCGATAGCTTTAGAATTGTGATTTAAGTGTGACACATGACATGATAGAGTATTGAAATAGCTTCAAAACTTAAGTTGAATTGCATCAATCAGATCAATATTCAGTGAGTTATGGTTGTTTTACTGAAGGTAGTTCATGGCCGAGTGCCATCCATCGCCTAGGTTGGCATATGACGTCAACCTGGACACTGGGTAAGTGTGAAAATGTCTAAGGGATGTACTTTGAGATGCCTAAGTGATATTTTGACATTACTTTGTCTATTTTTGTGTTTTGGCGAAGCTGGTCACCAGTTCTTACAAAAATGAGAGACTCAAAACTCTTCCTTTCTGAGTGAGTTTCCCATGTTGGAAATGAGAAATACGAAGTTGTGAATTTGATTTCTCAAACTTCATGGATCTTAGTTATTTTAAAAAACTAGACGGAAATTCGAAACAAAACCAGAATCGGATAAGCAGAATCCAGCGCACTAGGCCATTTGTCAACCTGGGTGCTAGGTACTCATTCCCTAGCTCCCTAGATCTCGTTTTGATACTTCCAATGTTCTTAAACTTGAGGCGAGGTCTCCTACCCCATTTTTGACCATTTAGGATTCATTGGTCAAATCAAATTTGGCATTTAAGCAATCGTAAGCAGTGCACCAGGTTGATTGTCCCCAGTACATGTCAACCTGGGCGTTGGGTGCCCAGGCACTGGGTGCTCCTGGTGCTCAAAAATAAATTTGCTCTGAATTATATTCTAATACCTCAAATATGTGTGTGGTATGTCTAGTTGATGTCTCAATGCAAAGTTTGATCTATTTTCACTAAGACAATCCCGAAAATCGCAACCCTACTTGGTAATGTCAACCTAGGCTTTGGGTGAAACCCTAAGTGTCAAGTTGGCTTCTGGGTTACCGGTTCATATAATTTTAGCTCCTGTGGCTTGGATTAGTTTGTTTCATGTCTTCATAGTACAGAATACTAAAAGATAGTGAGTTGGATTCAAGTTATTAAAGTCCAAACTTCCATTCCAAAGCTCCTAAAGTTAACTTGGGCGCAAGGCTAGGGTCCCCTCCAAGATCGATAGCTATGACTCAGGTCTACTCAACTTCGTGACATCATCATTATTGCCCTGTATCAAACATTGATGTCAACGTCACTAGAGTAATTTTCTAGGTTAACATTTCCCCCCAAGTCAACCTTACACTTGTGTGGAGTTGACTTGATGATGTGAATTGAGCCCATTTCACTTGAAACTACCATATGGATATTAATTTAACAATCTTAGGCAATTATTTTTGTTCTTCAAGTATTCTCAATACAATTAGGACTTTCGATTCCCTTGCTTAGTCCTTTGGAATTTTTGAAAATTAGTTAACAAAGAAACAAAAGAAAAAATTATCTTTTATCTTTTTCTTTAAAAATTTGAAATTTTCTTATATTTGCTATGGAATTAGAATTAATTGGATTTGAATCCTAATCCTAGGTATGATGTCATTCTAAAATTAGAGGAGAAAAGAAGAAGAGAAAAGACTTTTGATCTTTTGCTTATCATTTATCCTTTTTTTTAAATCTCTAATTTTTTATTAATCTTAGTAACATTGGGAATTGATGTTACCTTTTAAACTTGAATTCATATTCTTGTCTCTTCCTTTAAAGCTTTAAATTTAAAAGCCTCCCAATTGCTCTAGGATGAAGAGAGTGAACTCATAAATAAACAAGATAGCTTTCAATCGAATTTCCCATTCCTCCTACTTTGTTCTCCACACCCAAGCATTAGAAAAAGTGTAACGTCCCCGCTTCAAACCTCCATTGGGTCCTTACACCCACGGAATGAATGGCTCTTATACACGAGTACGTCACTCTAGCTGCTTCATGGACTGATGACTGGCCCTACAGACCAACACGAGTGTTTCCAGCGTGCTTTGTCCTCACTCGCACGCTTCCTGAGAAAACTTCCCAGGAGGTCACCCATCCTGAAATTGCTCCCAAGTCAAGCATGCTTAACTGTGGAGTTCTTTCGTGATGGGCTACCGAAAAACAAGATGCACCTTGTTGACATAGGTAGTACCAATCAATCCATTTAAGCTCTCTTCAACTATGTAGTCCCATACCTACACAGTCTCAGAATCATCCCATTTGACCTTCCCCAGGCGATGTGAGATTGCACAGCTTACCCGGTATTTCCCCTTACGGATCACGGGACTAACGGCCCATCCTGATCACCCCGCTACGGGGTGCGACGTCCTCGTCGACCACCTTCCATTTGGAGGTCGAGGCTCTGATACCATTTGTAACGTCCCCGCTTCAAGCCTCCATTGGGTCCTTACACCCACGAAATGAATGGCTCTTATACACGAGTACGTCACTTTGGCTGCTTCATGGACTGATGACTGACCCTACAGACCAACACGAGTGTTTTCAGCGTGCTTTGTCCTCACTCACACGCATCCTGGGAAAACTTCCCAGGAGGTCACCCATCCTTGAATTACCCCAGGTCAAGCACGCTTAACTGTGGAGTTCTTTCGAGATGGGCTACCGAAAAACAAGATGCACCTTGTTGACATAGGTAGTACCAATCAATCCATTTAAGCCCTCTTCAACTGTGTAGTCCCATACCTACACAGTCTTAGAATCATCCCACTTGACCTTCCCCAAGCGATGTGAGATTGTACAGCTTACCCGGTATTTCCCCTTACGGGACACGGGACTACTGACTGTCACAAAAAGCCTTGAAATCAAGCCTTGAAGTGTTCTTCATCTTCCAAGGTAGTAATTTTTTTCGGCGACAATTCCTCTTTCAATGAGAAATTTTTTCTTCTCCTCCTTTGTTGATCTTACTCCAAGGATTCTCAAACTCCCAAAAACCCTTACATTATTTTTTCTAAGACCTTCAAAATTCCAAAACACTTTCCTAGTGAATTAAAAATTTCCTCAAAATTGTGTAAATTTTTTCACAACCCAAGTAGACTTTTCTTGGGCTGTACGCGACTTGTAGTGTTGAGCTTTCATGGCTAGGATGAAGAGAAGTAGAATGTTTCCTGATGAGTATGACCCCCATGTGGCTCAACTTATTTGAGCTAAGCTAACTATGCCTAAGTCTAAGAACTTAGACAAGGCATGTGTTGGGAAGGTGATGACAACTGAACTTCTTAAAGCTGGCATTGAGAGTGATGATCTGAGAGATCAAGCTTTCAAGCGAAGACCTCTTATGTTTAACACTCTTACTGAAGATCAGCTCAATTAATACGAGATGATCACTGTCTTCTTGAAAGTGTCGTCTGGAAGCCACTATACGGTGGTCCCAATTGCTCTTAGAACACTTGTTGTAATGCTTGGTTGAGATTCTACATGAATATGGGTTCTTACTTTCCCTTACATCCATAGTTCATATCCATAGTTAATTTTTTCGGTGTGTGTCCTTACAAAATAAACCCAAATGATGAACCATAGATGCAAGGGCAAGTAAGCACCCGCATGTACTTGAAGAAAAAATTGTTGAGGTGCATGTCGGCGATGCTGAGGTGCAAGAAGTAGAAGACTAGGGTGACGCTCGCCCAGTCCAGGCTGATGAGGAGAAAAAGGTCCTCAATCATGTACCCTTCGCTCTTACACAATTCGTAGGGTCCGGTCGATACAATGAGGTCGGGTTGCCTATTACTGTGCGGGGATAATTAATGGTCGAGAAGATCCATTATGTTATTGAGGAGTATATAGAGGCTAACCCTTCCTATACCAAGAAAGGCCTAAGCCAATGTGGATTTCTCCTCCATCCAACCTCACAGTCAAAAGGCTTACGTACTTAGATAAAAAGGGTTTTGTCGGAGATGTAATTTCCTTCCTCGCTTTCGATGGTCAACTTGCTAATGACCCTAAGGACGACCTTTGCGCATATTCAGGCCCACACACCCAATAGGGGCTCTTCTACCCCTCCATTCGTATTTTTAGAAGCTTACGTATTACTAAAAGATCTTCCCGACGCAACTTTCACCGAAGGGAATCAAGTATTTGACTGCGATGTACGTTCTATATAGTAGGGATTCCCTATTAGTTTTGTCTTTATGGGTAATTAATTAATTCAATTAAATATTAGATAAATATTTAAATTTGAAAAGTAGTTTATGTTGGGTTTTATGCCCTAAATAAAACTCTTTACAATCTGATTAGTTATCAATATAAGAAATTTGAAGTGATTGATGTTTGCATGAATTTTACATGCTAATGGTTTAAATATGTTTATTACATTTACACACAGAATCAGTTAAATCCAGATCATATGTTTATTCACAATTACAGTATCGTTAACATAGTGGAATGTGTTTGTGATCATATGAATCAAAAGACTTGGTCCCTGTTTTATCAGTGTTTTAGATTTACACTAATGTGATAATCAACGATGATGTGTACTTACACTTAGAGTAAGTGTTATGTTCTTTCCAGTACATTAGTAAAGTATACTAGTTTTCGAATGTATGGAGTATACATTGGACTTGACCGATATTGCAACTAAGTTAAGATATTACAAACTTACCGTTATATATATATATATCTTTCCAAGTCAATATCAGTAGTTGATCTTAAGATTAAAAGAATCTAAATCCTGATATGCTTAGGCTCAACTCAGGAGTGCTATTCATGTTCTTTGATTTATTAGTTAAGCCTACTTTTGGGTCAGGGTGATACGTATATTTTGGGAACATGATAGTATGATTGAGTGGGAGTGTTGAACATAAATATAGAATCTATAGCTTCTACTGGTGTATAGAAGTCAAGTGATGATTCCCTTCGAGCTTAGCAAATAGAAGTAAATGGATGAGCTCTTGTTTAACTGACTAATTATTAGATCACTAAACACCATTTACAGGTAGCTAAGTGTTTTAAGGGGCAAAATACATTGAGGGGTGAGAACGGTGAAGAAATCCCATCTTGATGTAGATCATCTATATAGAGGATCTTTAAATCACAATAATATTATAACAATGGTTAAATGAGATAGCATATTGATATCGTGGAACATATAATATGCTCTATATAAGTCTGAGAGTGCAATTCTAAGTTCTAAGAGTGGATTCAACGAAGAATTAATAAGTAGGAATTTACTTGGTAAATTTGGTTCACTTATTGGAAGTTCAGCATATAGATCCATGGTCCCCATTCTGGTTGAGAACATTCTACTTGTAAGACTCATTAATTGATTCGTGATTGATCAATTATAATTCTAAAGTTAGACTATGTCTAATTTTATGAATTTTCACTAAGCAGGGGTAAAATTGTAAAGAAAAGAGATTCTAGGTTTATTTATTTATTAATGGACTTTATATGTCTAGTTAATAATTAAATTAAATGACAATATTATTTAATAATCTATTTTAGTTATTAAATAATTAATTAGTTTTGGCATTTAAAAGGTTAGAATTGGAAAATTGGCGTTTTTGAGAAAATAGAAATAAAATTTGATAAAACTGCAAAATCAAGTGGGGTCCACTAACACACCATGGTCGGCCACTAATTATGGGATTTCAAATTAATATTTTCATTATTTTAATGCCAAATAATTCCTAACCTAAACCTAGTAGTTGCTTATAAATAGAAAGTGATGGCTCAGTAAAAAAAAAAGTTTTCATAACATCTTCTGACAGAAATTTCTCTCTTCAGAAAAATTGAGCCTTCCCCTTTTCTATACCTGGCCGAAATCATTCTTCTCTTTTCCCTTCATCAATTTCGTGACCCCTAGTGAAAGAGTGAGTGCCCACACACAGCAAGCAGTAACTCAATCATAGATTAGAAGACTGTGAAGGATCAAACTTAAAGAAGAAGGACATTCGGCTCAGATCTTGATTATACTCTGCTACAGAAAGGATACAAGGGTTAGAGATCTGAGTGGAAGGAGACATTAATTCCGCTGCATTAATGTAAGGTTTTCTTAACTTTATATGTGTTTAATTTATCGTTTTAGAAAGTTCATATTTAGGGTGTTAAACAACATACTTCTGAGTAGATCTAAGATCCTGGTAAAATAAATTCCAACAGTTTAAAGATATTTCAAGTTGGTTAGATATTCCCTCAAACTAGTTGGGATATTCTCTTAAGTGGTTGAGAGATTCCCTCATCAAAAATACCAGTAACTGAATTCGATTATAAATATTTCTTTAAATAATTAAATATGATTTAATTAATTGAGAATTAATTACCATAAATAGAAGCATGATTTAATAAATCAGTCTCACTCATTCCCATAGCTATCTTCAAAATAGAGAGAAAAAAATAAATTATTTTTCTCTCAAACTGTTATTGCTCAAGTATTGTGAATTTAACAAGAACAATTATAAACTTTATCCTAGTAGTCCACACTACTCCTTGTGTGTGGTGGATCGATTTAGGGACTACGGTGTGAGGATTAATAGATCACAATTATAAGAAGTTTCGAGTTTACCCTGATAATCATTAAGAGGTATATATATTTCTTTCATATAATTTATTTTTAGATTTAATATTTATACATATGGTGATCCTTGAGGCTATGGTACAATAATAATCATATAACAATTCATCCGCTGCGTACCTGATTTAGTACCACAAAACCAACAGGCACAGACCTAGCTCGCCTACGCTCAAGGTCGGGCTTGTGTACAATTATATTTTAGGTTATGTGTATTTGTTATGGTGTATATTTTTATGTTATATATATTCGCATTTTTTAGTTTTTTTAATGTTATGTTTTAGTTATTTTTAAGTGGTTTTTATATTTTTTTTGTTGCACGGTTTTTTTTTAGTTTTTTTTATTCATGTGTAATTTTTATGGTGTATATTTTTGATTTACTTCTGGTAATTTTTTTGTTATATGTGTGTTGCTTTATAGACGTATATACATATATTTAGTTTTTTTTGACATATTTTTTTTTAATATTGTTATCCCAATTTTTGCACTCTAACATGGCATCACATGAATGGTGACACGTGGAATCCACTTGATACATCTGCTCGGGAAGCATAGTCCGAGCAGGATGCCTCGCTGGAACGCCCAGAGCAAGGTACTCAGCAATCCGTGCAGAGCGACCAACACTTAGCGAATTGAGCTTTCGCATCATGAGTCATCAGCACAATCCCTATAACTCAGGGATCAATTTACGTGGATATGGCATACACACGATCCCACTATCAGTGTATTTAGCCTCAATCCCACGATCCTTGTATTCAGCATTGATCCCACGATCTTTCTGTTTATACGCATTATAACGAGATGGGAAACTCTTCCTCCCCAAGCTTACTAGCCCTATAAATAGTGATGCATATTCACTGGGCAAAGGATTAGTCGAAAAGCAGTTGAGCTAAGACTATACCCTAAATATATTATCTAGAATTATATATTCAAAGATACTGTTGTAAGAGCTATAAGAAAATGAATCTTTCTCCTTGATCTTAAGTCAATACAAGTAACGAGTATTAGGCTATTACCGAATTGCTCGGGGCTGAACCTCTATAAAATTCATGTATATTTATATTGCTTTAGTATATATTTGTTATTATAGATAACTTATCACTTATAAAATAGGCTCGTTGTCGTTAGCTAAAAGCGAAGTCAACAAATATAATGATATTTTTTTGTTTTATTGACACAATGTGCACTAGTAGATATTGACATAATATTATTATCTAGTTATTTTTTTTTGTTGTTTAATTATATATTACACACTTCATTTTAAAATTATAAGATTTTATTATTTCTATTACTGATATAACTATTTATTACTCTCTACAAAATAAATTATTATTGTAACGGTCACTAAGTTAAAAAGGAAGAGAAAAAAAAAAGAGTTAAAAGTATGAAGTTGTGATAATAAATTTCACGGAAAAAATAATGCAGTAGTATAAAAAAAATAATTCAAGTTGTCAAAACAAAGTAAAAAAATCGTAATAAAAAAACATATTGATGAGGTTATATTGTTTTGCATATTGAAACGAGGTCGATGCCATGTTATTTTTCTAGTTCTTTGTAGCTGTCATTTTGTTGTTTTTATATTATTGTTAATGTATTCTATAGTTGTTTTACTATTACAAAATTGGGCTTTAGAGACAGTTTTTAAGAGTTTTTAACATCGGTTTTGACAAAATTCGCTACCGACGTTGTTTCAGGCGACGCTGTAGGGGTAAAAAACAACCAACAACATAGGGCCCCTATGGCATTGGTTATTTCATAATAACCGACTTCATAGGATCCTATGGCGTCAGTTATTTCATGATAACCGATGCCATAAGGTCTTCCTATGGTTTTTTTATACAACTTTATAATTTTGTGTTTTAGCATAAATTTTTTATATATATCATTTTATTATTAATATAATTAAATTAAGTATAAATTATATATAATAAGCCTAAATAAAAATTAAATTGAAAAGTTAAATAAATACACATTTCCATTACTTTAAGTGTTTGTATATTAACTATTTTTTTTATTAATATTTTATAGAATAAATAATATTTTGGACTCTATGTTTTACAAAAGTTACCAATTAGACTCTCTGTTTTGTTAAATGACAAAATGAACTTTGTATTTTCAAAATTGTACAAATAGAACCATAAAGTGATTTTTTGTCAAAATAAAATTTAATAATAATCTAATATAGAGATGTTATGATAAATTTGGTTACATTTTCTGTATCTGTTCGTGTTAAAAATTGTCTTAAAGTTGGTTATATTGAAAAATAAAATTGTTGAAAATTGAGCTTAGGGTCATATTTGTACAATTTTAGAAAATACAGGGTCCGTTTTGTCATTTAACAAAACAGAGTGTCCAATTGGTAACTTTTACAAAACACAAGGTCTAAAATAATATTTACCCTATTTTATATTATGTGTTTGTATTTTTGTAGTATATTAGTATCATTTTTACATTTTTTTAAGTTATATTTTGTATAACAATTAGTATACTGAATAATAAATAATGTGTAACTTTTTATAATTTCAACGTTGGGTATCGAATTGAGATGAGTTCGAGTATGTGCTGGGGTGCAGAAAGTGAGGTGAGTGAAGAGCACTTAGTAACTTTTGAATGTCATAACAAAAAATAATTCTTAATTAATTTAGTAATGTGATCACTTATTTTTATATAATTTTTCATGACCAATAAAATGAAATAATAATGTAAATACCAAAATAATGGAGAAATGAAGGCTAAACTTTGCGTGAAATTTTTTGGAAACTTTGAACATTTATAACTTTTGATTCGGTTGTCCGTTTGAGGCGATTTTTTTTAACTTGGGTTTTTTTCGCGTTCTACTCATCCTAAACAGCCTACGGCGGTTCGGCCAACTATTTTGTCCAAAAAAATACTATTTTGTCCAAAAAATATTATTTCGTATACTAAAATCATGTTATGTACTCATTTTACCAATTTTTTTTTTTGCTATTTTACTTATAATAAACTAATAAATTTTTTATGTTAAGTATTAAAATCAATGTTTATGATGTATTTGTTGATTCTACTACAATAAAATGTGCAATACGAATTTTCTTTTATATCACTTCTAATATTTAAATAAAATCATGGTAGCTAATTTATAAAATGATAGTTTTTTTGCATGGTGGTAAGTACTTAACAATATAATTTTTTTGTCACAGGTTCAAATTTCAATAATAATTTTTTTTAGCCTACCATATCTATCCTTAACACTCAATAACATTTATTATTACATTAATATTATTCTAAAATTACTCTAAGTATTTAAGGGTTATCAAAATATATATATAAAAATACTCTTATAAAAGTAGGTTAAAAAAAGCATACCTTATACCAAAAATCATATACTTGACTTCCAATAAAGTCATTCCGATAAAATCCTAACAACCAAGTTTAAGAGAAACTTAAATCAAATAATTTTATCCTAATTCTACTAAAATTTCGGCAGCATAACTAATGAATGTTCTCAAAAAATTCAAACATATTAATAATAACAAAAGACAATTCAAAACAATATAAAATAATCACAATAACATTTAGCAATATGAAAATTTACCACTCATCTGACCGCAGTACATGTATTCGCAGAACCTACTTCCCTACAGATGAATATTTAAGATATTCAAACTCATCTAACATACATATTATTCCACCTATCGATCTAACCGCAGTACAATATATTGCAAAACCTATTTCACTACGAATGAATATTTAAGATATTCAAACTATATTAAGCATTCATAATTAATTAATAATAAAAGTTAATAAATGTATACCTCGAGCTAACTAAAAATTGATCAACACCAAATAAGTCGGATCCTTGAATATTGATCTCACAACCTACAACATAAAAAATACTACAAAATTACAAATTTCTTTAATATTTACTTAATAGTTATATAATTTATGAGTAACTAGTTACTAACTAGTTACTAATAAGTAACTAATTAGTAATAAAAATACATGAATATGAATAAAAATTAGTAACTTACTGAGTAGTTGTAACTAACTATTTACTAGCTTCTAAAAAAAATTAAAACACATGAATAAAATTAAAAATAGAAAAAAAAATTGCTAAAAAATAGAGTTAATTTTTAAACTTTTGTTTATTCCAAACTAATTTTTTAAAAATTAATTTCTAAACTTTTGTCTTAATACTCTCATATCTCATTCACAATATTTAACAAAACTATTAGTTTAAAATATTCAATATATACATATACAATACATGAAATACTCTTCTATATCACATTCTCATTCACAATATATATACACACAATAATATTCAATACAACACAAAATACATACATGTATACTATTAAAGTTTAAATTTTTACCTTATTACCACAATCCGACCACCAATGTCGATCAAAATTCAGCCACCATGCACAACTACAATAACACAATTTTAATAATATAGAAAAACCCTAAAAAAAATTTCAAAATAAAAATAAAGCAATGTACATTACTAGAATTAGTAGAAATTAAATTTATACATTAATGAACGATACAATATTTTCTCCACTAAAAATGGTGGTCGAAGGTATAACCACCACAACCACTACCTCCACCTTCAATTTACCCTAAAAAATGAAGAAAAATGTGATCTTTTCAGGTATATAGTTTTAGGTATGAAAATAGAAGATTTAGAAAAAAATGAGCTAAAATGGTGAATTTTTCGTGGTGGTTGGCGCCGGAGAGAGTTTGGGGTTTCTGGGTTGGCTGATCGAATAAGGAAGGCAAAGGGCTGGGTAGGATTATAAACCCCTTTTGGCATCAGTTATTTAGAAATAACCGACGGTATAGGGGGCACACCTTATGCCATCGGTTATCTCTAAATAACCGATGCCATAAGAGGCATAAAGTTCCCTTCAGTAGATTAACAACCCTATGTCGTCCCTTATTAAGTTGAAGAAATTACATTGTATACTCATTTTATTTTATTTATTTTAATTTTTACCTTCATTTTTATATTCTTTAAGATGTACCCACTTTTATGGATGATGTTCCCATTATACTCCTTAGGTTAATGTAAAATATGTGCTAGACTTAAGTGGAGAGTGAAGGTATATTAGATAATTCACTCCAAAAAATAGGTATATTTTAATGAAATATAATATGAAGGTATTTTTTATTAATGAATACAAAAAGAGGTATTCCTCAATTTATCCATATTAAGTTTCTAGTAAAAATAGGAAAACTTACAAAAATACTGACTTTTGGCCCACTCTTTACAAAAATACCGCCACACGGCAGAAATTACTTTTATACTGTCTTGGCCAATTTTTTTTTCTTTTAAAAAAATGAGGCCTCCATCTTCCACACCCACGGACAGAACCACCACACGAACACTAGAACAATCAGAAAACAACCATTAATTCTTGTGAGATTGAGAAAAAACAGTGAAATCGACGTCAAATAAATAATCATGGCAAAACAACTGTAAAACAACACTAAAACAAATCAAACAAAAGAAAGGAAAACATGATTAAAAAAATAAAAAATATTATGCACAGCCTCGATACCTAATGGAATAGCAGTTATATTTGCAAGCCAAATCTTAAAAAATCAGAACAAAAAAACTACTAAAACAACATAAAAATAAATGTAAAACAATAAACAGATATAACCACTTAGAAAAATATAAAAGAATCACACACCTCAAAACTTTTTTTCTAGTGAGCTCGTCAAATGTATTTTTAGGAAAACAGCCATAGAGAACAACCATCTTCCACACCTATGGATAAAGCCACCACAACACCACGAGGACACCCAGAAAACAATCATTAATTCCAACAAGATGGAGCAAGAACAGTGAAATCGACGTTAAAAAAATAAATTATGGAAAACAACTATAAAACAACCGTAAAATAACAGTAAAACAAATAAAAAAAAAATAAAAGAATAAATGAAGTATACTGAAGTATAAAACTTATAAAAATATACAGTAAAAAAGTAAAAAATACCGTCTAGCAGTATTTTTGTAAAAAAAAAAAGAGCAAAAATTAATATACCATATAAATTTTCCTAAAAATAAATAAAAGCATTTAAAGTCTATTAATGTAGTAGTGTATTTAGTTATTTGTTTTTTTTTATTAAAATGTAATATTTTGTAATTTTAAAATTGTAAGATAGTATTTTTTAAAATATATTAAAAAAAATATAGGGGAATTACTTCATACATTATTTTTTTTAATTTGTTTTTTTAAAATTAACGGTTTGAGTTCTTAAAGTGGTTGTAATGCAAGTTGCAATAGGATTTCTATACTATTTTTTGTTGCAATTTAGGCTGCAGCGCTAGTTGCAATAGAAGTTTTTATGTAAAATTTTGTAAAAATGTAAAAAAAAAAAAAACTGTTTTAAAGTGTAAAAATAAAAAAAAATATATATAATAGTAAAATTGTAAAAATTAAAAAAAAAAAAATTGTAAAGAAACAAAACTTATAATGAAAAAAGATAAAATAAAAAAGGATAACGATGACAATAAGTAATCCATCCAAATTGGAAAGTGTTAGGTGAGCATAGAAAAGGCTCCTATAAACCATCTTCTTCCCCGGACTTCTTTTGCTTCTTTTTCTTTTTCTCATTATTATTATTATTGTTATTCACACCCCAACAATAAATCTTTTTATATTACTATTTGATATATTATTTTTATTCATTTATTTTCAAATAAAAACAGTGAAAAATGCCACGTGTTCATTCAACACAAGACCAAAAATCCAATAAAATCACTTTCAGAAATTGTTATAGAAGCTTCCCTCACTCAAATGAAAGAAAGAAACGACCAAGAGAAAAACACACCCACCTTTCCATTTATTTTTTAAAATTAATTAATATTAAAATTACACCTTTCTTTCTCTCTCTATCTCTCTTTCATAATTTTCTTCAAGAAAGAAAAAAGCGTGTTCTTTGTCTCTTCTACCCGCCTTCACTTTCCGTCTTATCATTTTAGAAGACTTAATTAAAGAGCATGGGCATTAGTGGCACCATTAAAATTAAGAGCATTACTAGGAGCTACTTTTAGTTTTTAATAGGGCTGATAAAACGGGGCAAAGATGATAACACAATTAGAAACTCGCACGAGAGTTAACTAGTTTTAATTTATCTTAAATGGATTCGGATCGTGTTTGAATTGATTCGTCTAATCCGTTTAATAAATAGATCGTATTCGGGTTGACACGACTAATAAGAAATTCACCCGTTAATAATATAGTTAAAGTTATTTTAGTACTTTAATATATTATAAATGAATTATAAACGTGTTGAATACTTCATAAACGTGTTATTAGTTGACATATTTAAACAAAATATCCTTATAAACGAGTTACACAGGTCGTGTCGTGTCAACTCGTTTATAAACAGGTCGTGTAGGTATACATGAATCTCGACACGACACAAACACAACCCGTGAACACGAATTGCCACTACTAATCTCTAATACTATCATAAAGTGTTGTATATAATTAATTAGTAATTTTTTATAATCTTTATTAAAGTAAATATAAGTGAAATTTGATATTAAATTATATAAATAATAATTATACTTCACAAAAATACTAACATTAATGTCCTCTAGCATTTGTCAATAGACTGAGCATTAGACCTTTTATAAATGATTGGTAATATAAAGTGGGATGATTTTATAATGCATTTTTTAAAATAAATGTATTGATAAATCCTTTATTTTTGTATACATAATTATTTAAGATATTTTATAATAACTTAACAAATTTAGAATAATTTTAAAATAAAATACTTATGTGTTTATAATTAAATTTTATTTTTATCATGTTAAATTTTTTAAAAAATATCTTAAATAATTATCATTGATTAAAAAATTATTTTAAGTATCAAAATAAATAAAAATATATCAATACATTTTAAAATTTTCCAATAAAGTGTATTGATAGAAATAAAAGAAGTATTGGATATTTAATTATTTAAATAGATAATAGAGAGAGCTTCTAAATATTTCTAGAAACCACATCACTATCTATGTATGGCTTTTTCCAATTCTTTCCTTTATAAGGGACACATAGACCAAATACACAAGAGTTTGATATTATTTTTCGTTCTCTTTTTTTTTTCTCTCAACAGACAAAATTAAAGGAAGTTATGGTCTTAGCCTTGTGGTTCCCAATTCGAACCCAGGGAATCATCATAAGCGTCGTCGTTTTGGCTCGCCATGGAAGCCGGTAGGTGTAAACCTCGAAGCAATCTCGTTCACTCAGCTAATTTCTTTCTCTCTGGATTCTACTGTTGGGGTTGGGAGTTCCTCACTGCTCTTCTTCTCTTTAGTTGTTCCATCTGAACATCCATCATCATCGTATCGGAGATCACATATCGATATTCGAATCGAATACTCACTCTGTTATTATCATTATTTACTTTTTCTTCTTTACTTTTTTTTATACAATAAATAATAATTTTGGGGGTTGGTGAGAGGGTAAATTTGGAAAAAAAAATGGCGCAAAGGTCGGTTCCGGCGCCGTTTTTGACGAAGACGTATCAGTTGGTGGATGATCCGATCACGGACGATGTGATCTCGTGGAATGAAAACGGCACCGCTTTTGTCGTTTGGAAAACGGCGGATTTCGCTAGGGATTTATTGCCCAAATATTTCAAGCACAATAATTTCTCTAGCTTTGTTCGCCAACTCAATACCTACGTAAGTTATTATTATTATTTTTAATTATTATTAATAATTTTAATTAGGTTAATAATATATATATTTCCTATGAAATGAAAGTGTTAAGGTCTATTATGCTATATTATCTTGATTTAGACTTTTCACCTTGTTATCATCGTTGAAATATTTTGTCTTTTAAAGAATTGAACAACTTAATTTAATTTATGGGCATTGAAATTAGTGGTTTTAGTTTAGAGACTTTTAATAGTAATTGGTTTCTATTTTCATTAATTAATTATAGAAAACTTGGAATATTCTATATGGACGATATTACCCTTTCAACTAGCGGTTGTTGAAGGCTATTATGTGTCTTTTTTGCGTCCTTTGTCAAACACTCCACTATTCAGTACAACTGAGCTACAGTTCTGGGCCGGCAAAATGGGTTTTCTTGACCGTGTTTGGCGGCCCAATTAAGTCGCCTCCGTCATTTTTTAAATTATTAACTGATTAATATCATTTTTTTTTTCTAAATGAATATATTTTTTTTTCAGGGATTTAGAAAGGTGGTGCCGGACAAATGGGAGTTCGCAAATGAAAATTTCCGGCGAGGGCAGAAGGAACTTCTGTCCGAGATAAGGCGCCGGAAAACGTTGGCCACGACGTCGACTCCAGCTCAGGTCTCACCGGAGGGAAAATCCACCGGCGAGGGTTCTTTATCACCGTCGAACTCAGGTGAGGACCTAGGGTCAACCTCATCATCGTCACCGGATTCGAAGAGTCCGGGATCGGTGGAGACGGCAGCTATCGCGATGACTCAGTTCGCCGATTTATCGGGTGAGAACGAGAAACTGAAGAAGGACAACGAGGTTCTGTCGTCGGAGCTGGCGCAGACCAAAAAACAGTGCGACGAACTGATAGCTTTTTTAACGGAGTACATGAAAGTAGAGCCCGATCAGATCAATCGAATCATGAGGCAAGGCATTTTCAGGTCCATGAAAGGAGGAAAAGATTGCGATGACGCCGAAAACGAGGCTGAAGAATCATCAGAGGAAGAAGAAGAAAATGGCGAGAATGAAGATGGACTGAAACTGTTTGGAGTGTGGGTTAAGGCGAAAGAGAATAAGAAGCGCAACCGTAACGAGGGAGCAGGGTTCACTGGCGGCCCCCCACATCCAAAGGAGATGAAGGGCGTGGACTTTCACGCGCCGCCTCTGATTATGAAAAGCAGCAAGGTCTGCAACTGATTATTAGGTGGGAGCTTTTAATACTCTGCGGTGGTGCGTATGGTAAGGCCAATGCACCCCCATGGGTTGGTTCCTATTAGTGTGTAGAAAGAAACAAGTCATCATCGTCGTTATGATTTTAGGTTTTTTTTTTTTTTTTTTTTTTTTTCTATAAAAGTTTATTTTGGTATATTTCTTCTTTTGAATAGTGGTTAATTCGATCGTTTCTGGAGTGGGTAAAAAAAGACTTGAATATTGTAATTAATAAGTTTGAATGGTGCATTGTATATTTTTTTTAGTTATTCTTAGTGAGGTCATGTGAGACCATAAGTCGTATGGAAAATATAATTTAGAGATGAAAAGGTAAATGGGTCTCTATTTTTTCCATGTAGACTACTAAAAGGCAACTTATACTTGTGTAGAAATAAACAAACAAATTTGGAATTTTGAGTTTCTACGTTATTAGTGTGCATCTTTTTATTTTCTTCTTTCTTTTGGGTGAGTGAGTGATCGTGCATCTTCGCTAATCATTCTTCAACAGGGCAAAATCGGCCCCAGTTTAATTAATTTGAAGACAAAATACAATGATTGATTCTCTCAAATATGAAGCTAATTTTTCTATCTTACAAAAGATTATAAAATAAGTTTTAGTTTTAATCTCAAAGCTTGTTTTGGCATAAGAAGAAATTTATGACTTGTAGGTGGCGTTTGGTAACACTTTTTTAATGAGTTTTCTGTTTTTAAAAGTGGAAAAGTGAAAATATTTTTTAAAAACATGTTCTATAAAACTGTTTTTACTTTTCAATTTTATAATTAGAAATCAAAATTTTAAAAACAAAAAAAAAATCACTTTCAATATTTTTTTAAACAGTTTTTTTTTTTTAATCAATCTTTTGGATTACAACCAGACCCGGACCCAAATTCCCTCCTCACGACCTTGGCGCTGAACCCGGCTTCTAACCCGAACCCGAATCCAACCCCGGATCTTGATCCGACTTAAATAAAAATAAAAAATAAAAATGAAAATGAACTTTACAGAACACACTTTTATTTTCTGTTTTTAAAATTGAAAAACAAAAGTGGTTACAGAACGCATTTTTGTTTTTTAAAAATAAATTTTTTAAAAACAAAAATTTTACTTTCATTTTGTGATTAAAAAATTAAAAAACAAAAGTGTTACCAAACGACACCGTAGTTAATGATATTAGCAACAAGATTAGTTTGAGAATGATTATTAGAAATTAGTGTACTCTCGGTCAAAATTTTTGCAACATGGACGCATTCTATTCAATAGAAATATTGTTAGTTTTGGCCATTTTATCAAGTTTGAAGTTTTGTATTATTTTCCATTTTATTGACACTCTAGCTCTTCAAAATATTGTTATTGATGTAAATCGGATTCTATATAATTTAAGATAAATTTTTTTGAAAAATATTATTAATTAATTATAGAGTGTCACCTTTAAGTAGTGTTAGATTCTACTAATGTTTAATAATAATATTTTTTGACTAATGTTTTTCATGATTGCAATACTTATTAGAGATATCATCATTATAATGATTTATTGTTATCAATCTTGCTTATTTGTTGCTAAAGTAACTTTGATCATTGAAGACTCTTTTGCTACTCATTTGTTAGAGAAATGTTAAGTAAGAAGTATGACATACTATTATTGGTAGAATTTATAGGAGTTTTTTTTTTTACGAAAAATTTACATAACAATACATATAGTAACTAACGAAGTAATTTAAATTACAATTAAAACTCACATAAAAATCATCTGATCAACTTAAACTGTAAATTTTTTAAAAAAATTAAAAAAATATATATATATAAAATAATTTTTTTAATTTTAAATAGCGTCTCATGTAATTTAATTTACTAAATAATATATAAAACCCCTAACAAATTATAAGTTAGAGAGGTTGTTATGGTGTTATTGTGTTAAGAGCAGCTCCAAGGAGACTGTAAATAAATGGTATGGTGTCTATATATGTTCTAAGGAGGCTGCATATCATGCAACATTTTGATGTTTTATGTACAGTGCACGGCATATAACAATTAATATTATATTATTGTATTTGTAAAATTAAAAATTATTTTTTGAAAAATTTTACAATGCACATTTTTAAAAGTGATGTACGAATCTATTCCTATTTGTTTCGCCACTCGACAAATTTTTTAGTCTATTTTTTTTATATAGTAGTGTATATTATCCTTATTTAAGACATTCTGTAAAATTTAAAAAAAAATTAATATGCCGAAAATAATGCACTTCTTTAAAAGTGTGGTGCACTGATATAACAATTGTGATAATTTTTATTAATTAATATGATATTATTTTTTATTTTATTAAAAAATTAATATAATAATAAGGAATATTTTTTTTAGTGTAATTTTTGGTGTTATGGTTGGAGTAGAAATACTTTTTGACACCAAATTTATTAATAGTGTAACACCAAATTTAGTATTTCCTTGGAGATGCTCTAAGACTTAAAGTACCAATTAATAATCTCTCTTTTGAGGCCTTTTTTTAGTCACGACTTGCTTAGCGAAACGAAACGGTGCGTTTTATGGCGTTTAAGAAGTTTTGGGTTGGCGAAAAAAGAAGAAAGGAATGAATGGCTGTCGTCTTCTCTCATGGTTTGAGCTCTCCCCTCTCTTCTTCTTCGTTTCTTACTGCTTCTTTACAGTCATCGAGTCTCACAAGACCTCCATCAAATTCAGTTTCAGTCTCAGCCTTCACGACACCGTTTCGCATGGAGCTTGACAACAATGAAAGACGACGTAAATTTATAGAATTTCCGTATGTGTCGTCCTCACATAAAAAGCTGATGGTGGATCTTGTGTCCATGGTAGAAACTCGTCTTGATTCCCAGCTCCTTCCCTGTACTCTCCCACCTGATGTGCAGTACTATCAGAACCAGAATGATACTTCTCATGCCTCTCTTCACATCAGATCTGGCCACCCATCTTCTCCGGTACTTACTACTACTCTCTTTGTCTCATACTTTGACTCTAAACTAAACTGGTTTTCATAGACAATCCATTTCTATTTTTACCCACATAATCATATTTGCCTTTAATTCTTTTAATGGGTTTCTTTATTTAATACTCAGATTGTTTAGTTGCAGTGAACTAAATAGTGCACTTTATGGTGTAGAAAATTTAGACTTGGATATATTAAGGACCTTCTCAATTTCTGTTTTGTTTTATTTAATTAAGACTATTGAAATTGTTTGATTCAAAAACTTCAATTCAATTTACCATGATTTGGTTGGCAAAATTTAGGAGGCATGATTTTGGTATATGTAAAAGTTTGGGAGCAAATGGTACAGGGACTGTTGAGAATTCTGAGGTTATATCTTAAAACTAATTGGTGATAAGTGGAGTAGGTCATATTCTTATGATTCAACACTCTACTATTTATTCCATGTGAGACAATATCTACACTATTCTCCCTCAAGATGGTGGCTATTTTTTGGCTCACCAATATGGACATGGTCACTATCTGTATAGATACAGATTAGATAGGATTATTTGTCCGCAAGTGATATAGCTCTGTTTTCATGTTGAGAATGTTGACGTATATTAAAACTAATTGGTGACAAGTACTATTAGGCATCCTTTAGTAAAATTCAACAGAATTGGATGATAGTCCTTGACTTCAAAAATTTCAATAGTTTTTAGGTAACTTTTAAGGGCCTGAAAAGTTTATGGAAAAAAAAATTCTAAGAAGCATTTAATTAATTATATTGTGTTTCTTGCTGTTTAGATTTCATTTGGACTTATTGTAGTAGGATTGTGCAACTTTTAAGGGCCTGAAATGCAGACTTGGAAAATAGATTATGTACTTTTTCAAGTTCTGTTTTTATTAAAAGGGTCAATAGAACATGATATTGGATTGTATTTCTATGTTTTGTGTACACTTGAATAGATTATACAAGGACATTCTCAATTTTTGATCTTTTTGGTAAAGGGTCTTTAGAATTCATGATACGATTCTTTCTTGCTATTGAGTTTACATTTTGACGTGCTATATTAGCAGCACATACTTTTTAACTCACAATATTTGGTATTGTATTTTGGTACAAGATTGATTTCATATTAGGAAGCTGGATTCACTGTCAGCTACCAACTGGAGGAGCATTGAACATAACAAGTCTCTCAACCTATCTAAAATCATCAACAGACTCACCAAACTTCTTCATGGACATCATTCGTAGCAGCCCTACATCCCTAGTCCTCATCCTCGATATTCCACCTCGAAGGGACCTTGCCCTCTATCCAGATTACCTCAAAAAGTACTATGAAGACACCAACTTGGAAGCTCAAAGACAAGTACTTGAGAAAGTCCCTGAATTCAAGCCTTACTTTTCTCCATCTCTTTACATCAGAGCATTCGTGTCTCCTACTGTGATCACAGCCAGAATCGAATCTGATTCAGTGGAAAGAATGGAGGAGATTATACAAGACCATGTTGGTGTTGTTGCTAAGCAAGTGCTTGAAACTTGGCTGGATACATGTGCTGTTGTTGAGAATGGAGATGAAGTTGATGAGAATGAGAGAGAGTACCTTCAAAAGAGGGATTTGTTGGTGAGGAGCAAAACAATTGAGATCGACTTGGCTTCGAGTTTGCCTCGTTTGTTTGGACCTGAAACCGCAGACCGAATCATTACCACTATACAAAAGTATTCCTCTGCATCATCCTCGTGATGATATATGAAATCTAATATGTAGTACAATACAAGGTTATACATCCATAGCTTTTGAAGTGTATTTGTATTGTGAGTATGTATATAACATGTGTGTAAATCTTTATCTGACATTGTTTTCCGACTAACACAACATTACAACCCGCAACAACAAATAGCAACTAGCAAAGCTTAAGCCATTGGCAGAGGACGTCCTAAATTACAATTGAAAAATAGGATTCTCTTCTACAGTCTAGCTAGCTTCCATTTTCTTTCATAGGTACAGGAATTGGATATTTATATATACATGAAAACGGATCATAATTTTGAATGGAGCATATGTTGTCCACGTACCTAAGCTATATGTATATGTTGTATTGTATTGTATAATATTATATTGAATTATATTATGCTTTACTACGTTTAGTATTTTTTTTTTAAGAAATTACTATGTTTAGTATTAAATTGTATGAACATATAAATATTCTATATTTTGATATAAATAAAAATTTAATATAAGATTACATAAAAATATGATATAAAACTCAATTTAATGTAGTACTATATAATATAGTACCATCTAATATGGCCAACTAAATGAAACCTAAGTGAGTTGAAAAAAAACTGATTTTCACCTTTTGATGCAACTTTACTAGTTTTGAGGGTAGTTATAAATGCACTCAATGGGAAGGAGTCCCGTTGGGTCATTAGTAATTATGGCTCATTTTGTAACAATCACTCTTCTTATTTTTTTAGTTGTATTTTCTCTAATATAAGCAGGATTTGTAATTTTGTTGTCCATAATGTGGCTAAGTGGGCCTTTTCCCACAAGTTGGTTGGTGATATTCTGCTATCCACCATCCCTTTGAACATTTTATATAATGACCGCGAGGTTTAGCTTGTTGTTTAATCAAATACGCTTTCATTCAATAAAAAAATAAAGAGGAAGAGCAATAGCTTCTTGAGAAGCTAAGAACAAAAAAGAAGTCATCCAAACAAGTCATAAATGTTACACTCTTAATTTAATATGACTAATTACGACATGGCCATTAATTTAATATTGGAGCACAATATTACAAAATTTATGCTAAATAATATAATTATTTTTTTTTCTCTTTCAAATTAACATATTTTTTTTAGATCTTTATTGAAGTCCAAGTGTCAAGTGACACATTCTCACCAGTATTCTTATAGGCTAATTAGGATTTTTGCCTCCTGAACTTTGACATGTACCAAATTATGCTCCATGAACTTTTAAGGTCATTGAAAATGCCTCCTGAACTATTGAGATTGTTGGATTTAAGGACTTTTTTCTAATTTTAGTAAAAAAAGTCTAACATGGATGAAAGTTAAGGGGGTATAATTTAGTGCATGTCAAAGTTTGAAGGCCATGATTTGGTAGATATCAAAGTCTGGGGAACATGGTTTAGTACATAAACAATCATTGAAATAGCAAAATTGAATAAAATTAGACAAAAGTCCTTAAATCCAACAATCTCAATAGTTCAGGGAGCATTTTCAATGGCTTTAAAAGTTCAGGGGCATGATTTGGTATATGTCAAAGTTCAGGGAACAAAAATCATAATTAGCCATTCTTATATGTTTTCAGTTTTAATTGTTAATCTTTTCCTTCGAAAACATATTCTTTTCATATGTCACACTATGTAAACACTAATCATGTTTGGAAATAAATTTAAAATTCTTTAATTTTTAATTTTTTTTCTAGAATATAATTAAATACTAGGAAATTATTATTGTTAGAATTTTGGAACACAACTTTTCCAATGTTTACATTTTCCTGAAAGGAAGTAACAAAGAAGAAAAAATGTCTGGGCCCAAATCAGGTTTTAGGTCCATTTACCATTACTCAAATGGGCTAGTGGGCCCAATACGCGGCTGTGAACGGCGAGTTTCGTACGTAGCTTGTAAGAAAAAAGCAAAAGGCACAGAATACAGAACTTTCTTCAGTTATTTTCCAGTTCCCAAACGCGTCGTTCTTCTCTACAGCCATGGTACATTTTTTTATTTTTTTCTTATAATCTTTCGATTTCAAGCTCTTTCTACTAAATTATGATTAATTCTCTTTGTCTGTTGTTAATTCTCTAATTTTCGGGTGTCTTCAGCTTCAAATTTCTGTCTCGAATGTGAATTCATTTTATGTATTTACTTTTTTCTTGTTTTTGTTAAGTTGTTTCTCTTGTATTTGGGATTGAATTGAAATCAAAGTTTCCTTAACCTAATTTTCAATATTTTAAAAAAAATATATGTGAATGATGAATGGAATTGTATAATTATTTGTAAATGCATGCTGTTATAATTCATCAGTCACGGATCTAGGTTTTTCTTTCTGATAGCTTAAACTGTAAATAAATATTGGTAGATTTAAAGCCCTGATTATGATTTTTTTCACATTAATTTTGGTGGTTGTAGAATATTATAAGCAAATACTATATGCAGACATGTAGTGGAATTATAAGAAAGAGTAATTTGGCAGATTTGAAGCCCTGATCATTGTTCTCTTGCATTGAGTTTTGACGCATCTAATGTCACTTGTTTGCATTTATCATTGCTGGTTGACAAATAATACAAGCAAATACTATATCCTTATCCAGTCACCATTTGAATCAGCCGGTTTCTCTCTATGTTACATTACACTTTTATAATGTCTAATTTAAGATGGGTTTACCATGTTATTTGTTACCACGAAGATGTGGATTAAAATTCTATGAGAGAAGCTTTAGTTTCATGGTGACACAAGATATAATCTGAATTTATGCTCTTAAAATTAATTGAGACCATGGTTTCATATTTGTTACTACTTCAAATAGGCAAGCCTTTATAGGGGACCATCTAGAAAGGAAAAGCCTAGGGGGAGGCATCATGGGTTGAATCCACAGAAGAAACAAGAGATTAAGGAAGCTTTTGAGTTATTTGACACTGATGGCTCAGGTATACTTTTAATTACTGATGTGTTTCTCTTAATAATGTATGTATCAGCTCATATGTATTGATTTTTTTTTTTCCCTTATCTGCTTTTTTAGGAACCATCGATGCTAAAGAGCTGAATGTTGCCATGAGGTATGAAGATAATTTCAGATGTACTTCTGAAGTCTTACAAGTTAATTACTCATGAAGAAACTAATTATCAATCTGTGTCATAACAGGGCTCTTGGTTTTGAGATGACAGAAGAGGTAAATTCAATGCGCTTTCTTTGACGGTACACTTAGTTATTGATGTCTGTGATTCTGGGGTCACATGCCCTGGAAATGGAAATATTGAATTTTTGTTGTGTTGAACTTATATCCTGGAAAGAGCTTCCCCTTTGTTTGTCTCTGATCGTATTGTGTTTTGTGAATTTGGGCAATTTATATTTTGTTTTTATTGTATTTCTCTAACTTCGCCTTTTCAGTAATGTGTTCACTTATAGTCTTTTTATTTTTTTAAGAATATATATACAAGTGTAATCTGAGTCATTCAAATATTGCTGTTTTGATAGATGTATTATATTTAACTTTCCGTCATCATGGTCATTATTGAAGTGCTAAATGTATCTATGGTGGTTCATTGCAGCAAATAAATCAAATGATTGCGGATGTTGACAAGGATGGAAGTGGTGCAATTGATTTTGATGAATTCGTGCACATGATGACAGCCAAAATTGGAGAGAGGGACACAAAAGAGGAGCTCAAGAAAGCCTTCCAAATCATTGACCAAGATAAGGATGTAAGGTTCTATTTCCCACTAATATGAGCTTGCCCCTGTTGTCTGTACCTAATTTTCTTTCATAATAATTTAGGGGAAAATATCTGCCATGGACATTAAGCTCATTGCGAAGGATCTGGGTGAGAACTTCACTGAAGATGAGATAGATGATATGATTGAGGAAGCAGATCGAGATCGTGAGTCAGCTTATGTTCAAACCTTTTGTATATCTTTTGCAGCTTATATTTCGCCATTGACATGCAATTATTGAAATATGTCTCCTGTGTAATCAGATCTCCATTTTCGGAACTTGATATACATAGGAAACTAATACCTACTTCTTTATTGTGATTATTTCATAAATGACGTGCTGAATCTGGATGCTTATTTCTTACTCGCCATTTTCTTTATTTCTTTTCCTTTGGTGTGCTTAGTTGATCCTATTTTTTATTGCTAATAATGGAAGAATTGTTGTTGAAATATACAGATGATGGAGCAGTTAACCTCGACGAGTTTATCAGGATGATGAAGAGAACATCTTATGGGTATTAGAATGCAAGTATGTTATCTTTGCCTGGTCGAGTGCATAATCGATTTACACTATTTTGGATTATAGTTATTATGTAAGTAGGAGGGCTTGAATTTGGATTGGCATAATGTATCTTATGACATATAATTGTATTAATTGAATCTGCTGTTTGTTTTCTTTGCTATGTTATTGAATTATTTTGCCCCTACCTAAGTGTAGAGACAAGAATTTACAAGCTATTACAATTGAGGGGAAATTTCATTAGGAAGAGGATTGGGATTTGGGATTCCAATTCAAACCAATAAGGTATTGTATTTCTTATATTGCATGTGGGGTTATTTCTAACTCAAATATCAAATTAGGAAAAAAAAAATATAGAGATTATTGAAGTTGCATAGATCAATAATTAATAATAATCTTCTTGGCCATACATAATAAATGTTGCTGATTTCAATCGAGTTTTAATTAAAGACTGAATAAAAGGGCATTGGAAGAACTAGAATGACCGTAAGTATTTTTTTTCCTTGAGATACCAAAATTACTTTACAATAATTGTTTGGGCAATACTCACGATTACTAAACTGAATAATGAATAGGTTAAAAATATAAAATAATTAAAAATAATATTTTATTATATTCACTAAACTATTCGAAAAAAAATTAAAATTATTTTATTTTATTTACATAATTAGAAAATGTAAAAAATTTAACTAATTGTTATTGTTAAAAAGTATAAATATTTTTATTTATAAATTTTTGAAAAGCGTATGTGTCTTTTTAATTAATAAATAAGAGTTTTATTTATACCTCATAAGTATATCATATTATTAAAAAAATAATAAATTTAAATAATTTTTAAAATAACTTTTTATATTATTTTATGTTAATTTTAGTATTTATTTTGATTTTATTTATATATATATTTTTTAAAATTATCTATATATATTTTTTTATTTATTTTTTTTAAAAAAATTATCTCATTTTTTATTTTATTTTTTGTTATAATATTTAAAATATAATTTATTTTTATTTAATAGATATATATTTTATTAAAAAAATAAAAAAAAATTTATAACTAAAAATATAAATTTTATATAAAATAAAATATCTATAAAATATAGGATGTAAATAAAATTTTTCTTTTTTTTTCATAAGTAAAATAAATTTTTCTTTAAACAGAAGGATTGTGTAAAGGCTTACAGTTGCCATGGTATTTTTCGAAAGCCACGTGTCACTTGGCCACGTAAGCAACAAAACAGGCACAAATCGTAGCTTGAGTTGTGGAGTTTACCTGGTTCCTCATATGCTGACACGTGTCAATAAGTAAACACATGTGTGCCCTACCTTCTAACAATTTGGACTTGCAGCCAATATGTAACACTATACACTAGTGCAGTCCCTAGGGATCTCTAGCACATGGAGGGGAAAATTGGTGGAGAGTCCTACTCTAGAAAATAAAATTTATTTTAAAATATTAAATTATAAAAAAATTAAAATATTACACATTATTTAATATTCGATATATTATTTATTGTACAAAATACAACTTAAAAAATTACAAAAATGACACTAATATACAAAAAATACAATACATATTATAAAATATTAATAAAAAGACAATAAATATATTAAGCAGGTCTTCTTCAGGATGGGGAGTGTCATTTCTGTTCCCGTTCTGTTTAATGTTTAGAGACAAAAAATAATCTTCGTTTTCGCTCCATTAAAAATAGATCCCCGCGTGCCTATCCCAATAGAAAAAAGTATGCATCCTTACTAGTGCCACATAAAAAATATAATATATATTATATTAAACTACACGTAACGCCATTTCCAAACAAAAATTATAAATAAGAACAAATAATATCTTCATTTATTCTTTTTTCATCCTTAAATTATATATATACAGTTGATCTAATTCAATCTATATTATTTTGTTTATAGTGCATCTGATCCGTACTAAGTGTACATTTTATATTTTGGATTCAATTCAATCCGCTCAATAGCTCAAATCTAATCTAATCTAATCCACAAAGATACAGATGAGATCAGTGAATTTAGATTAGTTTTTAATATTAAATTATTTAATATTTATAAAAAAAAAATATTTTTGTCACATAACTAGTAACAAAATAAAACAAATTATTTTTTATTTTATGTCTCCAATAACAAATTAAAATAAATAATATAACAAATAATAAATTCAAAGGAAGAAAAAAAATATATGTATAAAGAAATATTAAATTTTGTTTTAAATTGTATGTAGAAAAAAATTATATATAAGAATGGAATATACATTTGATCTATTAAGTTTTGAAATATATGTGTATTATATGTATTAAGTTTTTAAATTACTATTTTTTTTTACATTAAAATTTTAATTGTATATATACTTTTTAAATTTTTTTATAAATATGTGTAGATTGGATTTAATTGGTTACTTTTACATGTCAATTAACATCTAATCTGCACAAGTGCGAATATCCACACTTTACAGATTGGATTGGATCGTGCGAATTGAATTAGATCGACTATTTTATAAACACCCCTATGTATATATTATTTTCTCATTTTACAAAATAATTGTAATATTGTTCTAGGGATGGAGTAGTTTAGTATAATTAAGAATAAAATTGGAGAGAAAAATAATTTCAGTTTTCATGAAAGATGTAGAGAGTTGAAACTTAATCATTTTAGTTTTGGAGATGATATCTTATTATTTTGCAAAAGAGAATTCAAGAGCATTTACCTTTATGTTGTAGGGATTAAAGCTTTTCTCTAATACCTCTAGTTTGCAACCAAATGTGGCAAAATTTTTTATATATTGCAGTGGAATAGAGGAGAACGAGATAAGAAGAGTCTTTAATGCTTCAGGTTTTAGCAAGCATGATACACCTTTTAAATATATTGGCATATTTATTTGTGTCAAGAGAATATTTGTCTCTGAATGAAACTTATTGGTTCAAAAAATGATAGCTTGTATCAAGACTTGGAGCACCAAAATTTTTTCTTTTGCTCGTCGAGTTGTTCTCATCAAATCTGCACTCTTAAATATCTATTTCAATCCAATTGTAATTGAATATCTAATTTTTTTTTATAATTAGATTGGATTAAATTAGTTCGGTTCAATTGTATTGAATTGGATCATATCCACCCCTAGTCTTCACTCTCCGCTAAAGAATATTTACAATATAAATTATTTGTTAATTATGCATTGCAATGTGTAATAACACTGTACAAATTAAAAACATTTCTTAGCAACAAAAATATCATTTGTTACAATCAATAATTTATGATGTCGTTTAGTAATATTTTTATTTTTAAAAAACAAAAATATTTTCTATAATTTTTTTTTTTCAAGTTTTTTTTTAAAAATGTGTTCTCTCAATTTCATTTTCATTTATTGATTTTATTTAAGTGGAGTTCAGGTCCGGTGTTGGGGCCGAATCTGATTTGTGGTCAAGTTTGGGATTCGAGTCAAGGTTTGGGTCCGGGTTCGTATTGAGGCTGGGGACGTAGTCGGGATTCGGGTTTGGGTCTGAGTTCGGGGACTGGGTCAGGAGTTCGAGTTTGGGGTCCAGGACTGGGGTCCCATTTGGGTCGGGGTCTGGGTCTGGTGTTTGGGTTAGGAGTTCCAAGTCTGGGGTTGGGAACGAGATCTAGACCGAGACCGAGACCGAGGTCGGGTTCGAGGTCAAGGACAGGGTTGGGTCTGGGGTCCGAGTCCGAGGCTGGGTCCGGGTCCGGGTCCGAGTTCGAGGTTGGGGTCTGCATTTGAGTCCAGATCGAGGTCGGGGGCTTCGGGTCGGGCCAGGTTGGGGTCCGGGTCTAGGTCGGGGTACGGGTCGTGGTTGGGGGTTTGGGTCTTAGGTCTAGGATGGGGTTTGGGTCAAAGATCTGGGTCGGAGTAAGGGTCTGAGTTCTGATTCCAAGGTATAGGTTTGGATGAGAGTCCAAAATATTAATTAGAAAATAAAATTGTCTAAAAAATTTTAAAAGTAATTTTTTTTTGTTTTCAAAATTTTAATACTCAATTGAAATATTAAAAAATAAAAAAAAAATTATAAAATATAATTTTAGAAAATATTATTACTTTTTAATTTAAAAAATAAAAAAAAAATTACGAACCAAACCTATGTTAATAAATAATTGTGAAAAAAAAAGCGCTGAAATAGAGTATCATGGACAGAACTTTCGAAAATCTACGTGTCAGTTGCCCATTCAAACGACAAAATAAGCTCCCTACGTGGCAATACACAGCACAAAACCTTGGTCTGACCCGCCTCACAGATGCTACCACGTGTTAATAAAATAAAACATGTGTACTATTATAAACCCATCCAATTATTTTTGGACTTCCATTAAAAACATAACTTTTATCAATTACTGTAGTTATTTAAGATAAAAAAAATATTATTAATATTTTGTTGTATTTTCTTTTAGAAATTTGTATTCTCTCTTATTTTCTTTTATTATTTGTCTTCTTTCTTCTTTTATTTCTTTCTTTATTCTATATTATTTTATAACATAAAATAGTATGTTATATTAATATAAGTGACGTTTAATAATACTTTTTTAATTAATTTTTAATTTTTAAAATTAAAAAAATAAAAAATATTTTTCAAAATCACGTTCTATAAAACTATTTTCATTTTTTAATTTTTTTAATTAAGAATCAAAATTTTAAAAACAAAAAAAAAAATCACTTTCAATATTTAATAATTTTTTAATTAATATTTTAGACTCCGACTAGACATGGAACGGACCCAAACCTGATCCTGGCCCTGCACCGAAACCCGACCCTTGACCTGGACCAAGACTCAACCTCGGATCTAGACCCGACTTAAACAAAATAAAAAATACATATAAAAATAAAGTTTACATAACACATTTTTATTTTCTATTTTTAAAATTAAAAAATAAAAATGATTATAAAACGCATTTTTATTTTTCAATAACAAAATTTTAAAAAACAAAAATTATATTATTATTTTTATGATTAAAAAATTAAAAAATAAAATTATTACCAAATGGTACCATATTTTTTCAAGTTATTATAAAAAAATCGCCACTCCGTACATAATATTAGGTACTATAAGTTAATTAATAAGAATGCTCCCTTATTCTACTTAAAAAGTAAAGATGCATAAAAATTATAGGAAAATTCTATAAAGTACTCTCTTAAAAGGGATTCATTGATACATCTATATATGTTTTAGTATCCGAAAAAAAATTACTCAATTTTTTTCTCATGATCATGTAAATTATAGTTATTTAAGACATCGCATCCTATAAAATTTTAAGAAATTCAAAAAAATTTAATACGCTAAAAACTGCGTTTAAGTAGTGTGTTGCACGCGTAACTATTTTATTTTATACACGTATAAAATAAACTATTTGAACATTATTTTTCATATAGTAAATTATTCTGAATTTTTCAAAATTTTGTAGGATATCTTAAATAACTATAACGTATATAAAGATGAAAAAAAAAAATAGATTAAAAAATTTTTCTAGATGCCGAAACAAATAAAGAGTGCATCAGTACATCCCTTTTAAGAGAGTATATTGTAGAATCACCTAAAATTATATCTATTCTATATAAAGTGTGCCTATATAACTGAAATTCTTGGTTTTTGAGAAATTTATGGGTGACTTTTAATTTTTATTTAATAAAATAATAAAATATTATTTATATATAATAAAATAATAATAAAACAAATCCCATTAATATTTGAACTGATATTTGGGTGACTTTTAATTTTTATTTAATAAAATAATAAAATATTATTTATATATAATAAAATAATAATAAAACAAATTCCATTAATATCCCATTAATATTTGAACTGATATTTGGGTGACTTTTAATTTTTATTTAATAAAATAATAAAATATTATTTATATATAATAAAATAATAATAAAACAAATTCCATTAATATTTGAACTGATATTTGATGCTAAATATTCGAGAATCACAACACATTTAAAAAAAAAAAAAAACAACCCGAGATTTGATACTCTGAGACTCTCAATTAAAAAAAAAGTAATATGCTCATCAAATTTGTATTTATTTTTAAACATGGTGAAAAAATGAATTATCTTTCATATTATTCAACAGAGTAAAACAAGTTTTATATTGGTTTACTATTCAACAACCTTGTCAAGAATTCTTGTAAGTTGTAACCACAAAATTGTCAAGTCAAACCAACACTTTCATTGCAGACTAACTACAAAATTATTTCATAGCATTTACAGAACCGCACACCCCCAATCATCTTTAATATAGACGCATCAGAAGCCAGATCATTAACCTAAATTGGTTAGTTCTATTATGTTTTGGAACAAATCGTCTATAATTAAAAAACCCATCATACTTGTATCTTGAAACATTCTTCAGGAACCAAAATTTTAAAACACAATTGTTACCTCCTTAAGGTCAACCCACTCCCAAGTCTCATTTGCTGTATTTATATCATAGACCAAAGCATGCCGGCCCTGTAAATAATAAGAAAATCAAACGTGGTTTATATCTCAAGGCAATAGAGCCTTTTCCGTTAAATCTCAAAGATACATAAATATACAAGATAAAAAAGCCAATCTAACAAGTGGGTGCCACGTTAAAGCTAAGGAAACATTAAGCAACTGTTAGGCTTGTTTTACAATTTATGGTGTTTTAAAAGAACATATCGAAACAGAAACACATAAAAAAACCTCCACATCATTTAATTTTTTTTAAGGTAGTGTTCAACTAGGAGATCTAACGAGTTTCGCCCCTTCGCTAATGGCTTCTAAGAGTTCAAATTCCAGTATTGTATAAATCTTCAATTTGTTCTATTTCTTATATTAAATGAAATTTTGCTACTTTTTTTTTTAATTTACAACTTTATTGTTTATATATTATTAGGGACATTCATAGAAATTAGGGTTTCTTTGAAATATACAATTAATGAGCATTACTTTTTGATCATAGTGTGTTTTCCATGGCTGAAAACCTCAATAATCTCTATCATTTGATATCAAATAAAATAAAATTATCATGATGTATACATTATGGTTATTTAATGAGTAATTAGTGTGTTGAAATTGTCAAGCTGATATTTAGAATTGTTTATAATTGAATTGTTTCTTTGTCAAAATTAATATTAAGTATATTTATATGTTTATAAGTTTATCTATTTTCTCTTAGATCAATTATGCTCATATAGCAATAGAATCATACTCATATAGACATGTTATTTTCATTTTGTAATTTAGATCTTCTTAGTTATTATTTAGTTCACTTAAATATTTTCCGATTATGCTAACTGAAGTTTTGTTTCTTTTAGGTACTTCATTACAAAGATCTGTATTACATGTATTGTTTATTTTTTACTATGAGGAGATGGATTTCTTTATTGGGAAACATATAGCGTGACAAATTATTGTTCATATATTTAGAAATTCTTTTTGATTAATGAGATTGATATATATAAATGTGTATATTGAATTCTTTATTCAAATAATTATTTTTTATTTTTACGTGATTATTTATTGTTCTTTATTCAAATAATCTCACCTAATAACTAATAATGTTTTTTCTTTAATTTTTATTGTATCACTTTCAAATAACATAGAAAAAAACTAGCATAAAATTTAGTATACGTGCCTCGCACGTAGTTTTTGCTAGTATATATATATATATATATATATCAAAGAATAGAATATAAATAATTACATAAGAATAGTGTATAATGTTAGAAATTTTTGAAATGTAATTAAATAATTTAAACATACGGCTCTATAAAAATAATAAAGATTGTAGTATAACACTAACCTACTATGTTTTTAACAGAATATTTAAACGTTAATGTTAAGTCCAAAATAAAAATCTAATACATAAAAGTATTCTATTCTATGTTTTCATTTACAAATAAATAAGTTTCTATATAGTTGAAAGAAAAACATTCAACCATTTGAGACTAACTCAAGTGGCCATAAGTGGGTGTGTGTTGAAGATCTTGGATTCGAGTCACAGGTAAAATATGATTGTAATATATAAACGCTTAAATAAAAAAAAAAAAACATTCTTACATGCATAAGAAAAAATCTTAAACAGTGGTATCCTAAATTTAATATTTATATTTATTATTAATACTTATGATATTAAGTAATCCACCAATCAGAAAAAATTGTGCAAAGCTAGGAGTTGCCACGACAGCATAAGAAAAAATATACACATAAGAAATTACAGTGTGAACCTCACAAAATCTTAGAAGCCACGTGTCACTTGCCCACCCAAGCGACAAAAGAAGTTCCTCACGTGGCAATTGACAACACAAACTATATTTATATGCTGTGGCATTTACCACAACCCCTGAGATGTCTCCACGTGTCAACAAACGAAAAGAACATGTGATTACAAAACTCATCCATTTTAGAATTTTGACACGTGGCATTCTATTTTCTCTCTCCTGCTACTACTACTATATATATCTCATAACCAACTTCAACAGTTCCTCAATTCCATTTTTGGAAAGAAAAAAAAAATTCCCAAATAAACTGTCGTTCTGAGGATTTTTTTTTTATTTATTTAAGATCTTTCATGTTTGAGATATTTGCTAAGAAGGTTTTTTCAAATCCCATAATTCCACAGAAGCCCCTCAAACAAAATACGGTATTTGCAAAAATGTCCTTCCCTTCGTTTCCGCGTAATGTGACCGTCGACGAGGAGCACTCTATCATGGTCTCTGCATTGAAACACGTCATATGTGGTGGAACCGATCCTGGGCCCACAAAAGTGGGCCCACAGCCACTTAAATCACTCCAAATTGCCACATCAGCAATTAACGGTACGAACGGGAGTACTCTATTCATGTCGTTTCCAGATAACGACGCGTGTCGCGTGTGCAAGATTAACGGCTGCTTAGGCTGTAACTACTTCCCCTTAAGCAAAACGACAACAAAAACAATGTCGTCTTCGTCGTCGTCGATGTCGTTGTCGTTTGCGAGGACAAAAGCTTCAAACGACAAGAATAACAAGAGTGCGGTGGGGGAGAGGAAGAAGAAGAAGAATTACAGAGGAGTGAGGCAGAGGCCGTGGGGGAAATGGGCGGCTGAGATTAGAGATCCGAGGAGGGCGGCGCGTGTGTGGCTGGGTACGTTTGAGACGGCGGAGCTGGCGGCGAAGGCTTACGATAGAGCGGCGATTGAATTCAGAGGGTCAAAGGCAAAGCTCAATTTCCCAATGTCTGAATACGAATATAAAAATGAAGAAGAAGAAAAAAGAAAGTGCATGAACACAGAATCAAATTCAGAGTCAAGTGTGGTGGTTCAGCAGAGTACTTCCAGTTGGGAAAACGACACTGAGTTTTGGGATGAGATTGAGGAAGATTGGGTGAGCATGATGAATTTTCGAACTCTCAAACAAGAGACAGAGTGTTACGACAAGTAAACACCTTATCCCATCATAGTTTTCTTTTATTTATTATATTATTAGAGAGAGTAATAGTGGAACCACTTCAAATTTAGGCCTTAATTTAAATCTTAGATTTCTTTATTAAAATCTTTTTAAACAAGTTTTCGTTTTGGGCTGAATGCTAATATTATTTCCATAATAAAACAAAGCTTTGCTTTGCGCCGTTTTTGTGTTTACAAAACCTTAGTAGTGTGATAGTGATATTTATTTTACTAGAATATAGATGGTCCAGCTAGGCTTGTAGACTGTAGTGTTTGTTTAAAACCAAAAGAACTGGATTTCTAGTGTTTGACTGTAGTGTGTGGGCGCCCGTCGATTAGTTTGTTCTTTGTTGTAATATTTTAGTCTTGTTTCAATATGCAATTTAAAGTTTTGTTTTGTTTTTTTTTTTTTTTTTATGAAAAAAAAATCTTCCTTTTCTTCTATCCGAATTAAATTTTAGAGGGTACAATGCAGTTCAAGTAGTACTAATTAAATGATAAATTATTGAGCATAGATACAAGCCAATTTTGTATGAAAAGTCGTCATATGTTTAGGCCATTAGCACATACCCAGTTCACTCGAGAAACTAGTCAAAGATAATACATAATATCTTATAAATAGAGCTATCCTTTTCAAAAAATAAAGAAAAAGAAATAGAGCCGTCTCTTATGAAAACAAAAACAAAAAGAGAATCATTGAGGACTAAAGATTAAATTAATGCCCAGATAGAATTAAGTAGTAGTACATCCAAAACTATACTTAAAAAACAATAAAAGTACAAGGACAACACAGAAATTTGGAACCATTGAGGACTAAAGATTAACTATCATTAATAATGTGGGGTAAAAATAATAAAAATGAACTCTTACCGTTAACAATTAAATATTTTAGTACATCAAATATTTTTAGTTTTTTCACAAATGGACAATCGTCAATCTGGTGTAGAGTGAAGAAACATCACAGATGGATGATTGTTGTAACAACCTTCATCTTCGAAAACTAGCACAATAGTTACCTATGGGTTCTACTTATATTTCCCAGTCACTAAAACCCAAATATCATAACTAAACACCTAAGGAATGCAACAGATGCTGCCCAAGGAAAAAAAAAATAGCCAAAATTTTTTATTCATGAATAAATGATTCAACCTCTCAAGCAAATCCATCAAAACACAAGGGAATAACTTTCTCACGACTGTGTCGAAGAACCGGTTGAGGTCTGTTTTGCCACATAAATTTGCTTCATTTTTGAAGAATGAAAACTCTTCTCTCCACCCACGGATTGATTCCTTCCATGGAAACCCTGTCTTCGATGGGTCCACTCACCGGTGGAGCTATTTCTCTGAGAAACTCCACCTCCTCTATGATAATTATAGCCAGAGGAATGACCGTACTGCTGGCCAGAGATATTGCTCTTATGCTGAGCAGGTTGAGCCTTGACATTGGAGGTAGTGTTCTGGCCACTACCACTGCTACTAACATTTTGAGATACATCAGGCTTGCTAGTATCTGAATTCATGCTTACAGATGAGCCCTTACTGGCTACATTGTGTGCTGAAACTACTTTACCAGTGGTACTTGAAGGGTCTACCAAACCAAGCTCATCCGGCAATCGAGTCACAGAAGCATCAGTTGCCATGGGACAGTTTCGATTCTTGTCAGAGGACATAGTATTTCGAGATTCAGGGAATCTGTTGCCTGATAATGATTGGTCTACAGGAGAAGCATGGGTAAGCTTAGAAGGAAGTGCAGTGTCTGTTTGTTGCTGCAATGGCATCGATAAAGGAACAGACTGCAGAGACGATGCAGGGACATGAGGCCAGCGTGCCTGAACTGACATGTCAGCAGAGGACTGTAAACAGAACAATCACAGAACACTATTAATCAATGTAGTAATATATTTGGCTATGCCCAGTCCAAAAACCAAGAAAGCTATGGAAATTCTAAAGGAAGAGTGCAAATTCAATATCAATGCATGGACAACCATAGCACTTTAAACTTGACATTCAGGACAGCACGTTGGATGTTACCTGGAAAGGAGAAACGTCAAACATTGCCATCGGTGAAGCCATGGGCAGGAGTGGTGACCCCGGGGCCAAATGCTGAATGGGAGTGGGCATGCTTGCAGGATTGCGCTGCCCAGAAACCATATTCAAATTATTCATCTCTCCCTCACCAACCACCATGGCAGAAGATGCAGGGCTATGCTTCCAGTCGGGCTGCTTTCCAGATGGTATATAGGTAGTACCCATGAAACTCAAACCAACTTGCCCAAACTGTCCAACTGGTGCAAAATGATTGTAAACAAACATGTGTGGTGGACCTTGAACCGCTGGGATGCCCCCAGATGGACTAATGAAAGGACCAGTAAATCCAGCAGGTGTACCATAGAATGAATCTACACCAGAATGACATTGCTGCCAGGTCCCTACTGGTGCTGAAGTTGGTGCGGTGCTCTTCTGGGACTGTGACTGGGTGGTACATGCAGATTCATCATGTGGTCCATAAGCAAATACAGGTCCCCCTAACATTGGATTCATCTCGTAGAAGGGAAAATGGGAAGGTGGACCACCAGGGAAATGTGAAAGCATTTGGCTAGAAGAATTCTGAGGACTTGGTAAAGGAGGCCACAAAGAAATTGGCGGAGTCTCAACTGATAGATCTGCTGGAAGAGATACACTAAGAGACTCTTCCGCCCTTGATTGGCAAGTAAATCGTGAATCACTAGCTCCACCTACAAAAACATAAAACATAACCAATATAGAATTATGCTAGACACAGGAAACAACAAGAACTTGAATACAGAAAACTTTCTACCTGTTGTCATCCCATCAATTCCAGTGCTTCCAAAACTCTTTGTATCAGAAACTGAGACAGAGCAAGTTCCCCGCCCATTACCAACAATTTCATCACTAGTAATTGCTGCAACAGCAACGGCTGAAGCAGCTGCTTCAGCTTCAGCTTCACAATCTTCAAGATGCACACAAGATTTCGTAGTGTGTTTATCTTTTTCAAAGAGAATATCACAGTTCTCAGCTCCGCCAAGACCGTGAGAAAGCTGTACTTCTGTTCGGCATGGACCTGGGGGCCCAATTCCATGTGAAACAGCACGGCTGGTATGATGAAGAATTGTTGGAGATGTGACTGCACCTGAAAAGATCAGGCCTATACATAAGCATTAGGAACATAATTTATGTGCTTTTCAGTTTTCAGTTATGTGCCTTTTCTCACCAAATTGAATCTTCTCCCCAGCAAGCAATGAATTTACTGGACTAGCAGCAGAAGAAAATAATTTCTCTTTTGTCAAAATGGATGATGAAGCCATGCTGGAGTCACTAACTGAGCTAGTTTGATTTCCCACAGAGGCACGAGAATCAAATTGGCCAGGCTTCATAGCTTCATCAAGTTGAGTCTGCGTCAGGGCCATAACCTACAAGAAGTAATTCGTAAGTTTCAGAGCTCTAAAATTTTAATATAACTTGGTTCTCTCAAATGATTTTTTCAGAGCAGTTTTTACACAAGGCATATATAAACAATATTTCTGCGGCAAAGTTCAAGCAGAAACCTGCTCATTTCAACAGCCCAAACTTTCTAAAGACAAGCCTTTTTATGATACACTAATAGAGAAGCACAGATGCAAGTAAGACTAATTAAAAGATAAGAAGGGAACAACAAAAAAAAATCACCCATCATTTTAAGGTCATACAACAAACTAACAGCAAAAGATGAAATACCACTTAGGAGAAATATCAATTATTCAAATGCAAATACATCCCAAATGCAAAGCTTGATTAAAGCAAGATACATTATTAGGCTTCTAGCTGTGATGACATGGGCACACACCTGTTGATTAATTCGTGAATTGCCCCAAGAGTTCAATGACGTTTGAACACTATCCATAACCTTTGTTTTAGTGTCATATAGCATGCCTGACCCAATATTTTTTACTGCACCAGATACCTGGGAACTTGTCTGTACTGGCCTGTTAACGAAACATGATTTAGGAGTTTGTCTAGTATGTATTACTTTAATTGCAATATAACTCTTGTTCAGAAGAACAAATAAATACCTGATGGCCTGGGGATCACTTTTCAAAGCAGGAGTGCCAATAGGAGCCAATGGCTGTGACACTAAGGTGGTGTTAAAACCAGATGATAATTCCCTGTTTCCCAATTCACGTCCCTCAGTAGCAAAATCAGGGCGAATGTTGTTTGGTGCTTCTCTACCAGATGATACAGAAACTTTACTTGAGTTTGTTGGTGTTGATGTAGTCTTTGAAGTAGGACGAGATCTCCGTGGCACCTGACATGAATTATAATATAAAGCATTTATAAAAAAATTATATAATTAAACAACTATTTTAAGGCATGGTCAAGCAGAAATGAGATTTTAAATTGAATATGAAAATAACAACCTTAGCAACCCTAGACTTAGCCTTGAATTCCTTTTCTCTCTGTTCACGTCGATCATTTAGCATTTGTCTTTTAGACCTTACTTCAATAAAATCATCTTCATCACTTGGGGCCTCGATACCAGGTTGCTCAAAAACACGCACAATGCCACTCTGCAGAGGAGCATCTACGGCTTCTTCAGAGCATATATTCCTTTTCAGCTTACCCTCTCCGGACTGAGGAATGTTCTGACCTTTCATTGAAGATTCTTTCCCAGATCCTCTTTCAGCTCGACTAGCAGAATCTACTTGTGTACCAGGTGGAACAGAGCTGGAAGAATCCGACTCTAATGTTTGCTTTGATGCATGCGAGGAAATAACCCTCTTTGGTCCAGTTCTAACAGAAGGCACTATACCCCTTCCAATTGAATTTGACTTCTCATCCGACCCTAAATCATCAGATGAAACAAAGCCTATAGGTTGTCTCTGATCAAACTTTTCACGTATCCGAAACTCAGTTCGCTGAATATGACGAGGCCTCCTCTGATATCCACTAGCTCCAGAGTGAGTAGATTCGGGGGCAGGATATGATCTTGAGCCAGAATTTTTCACCGCAAATATGTATCTTTTCCCTCTGCGACTGGATACCAAGCCATGGACCTTAGGCCCATTTGGACCTTTTTCTTTTGAGATTGTCTGAGGCTGCCCCTCTGATTCTTGGGTAAAAGGCATAGCATTGTAGTTTTTCACAACCAAATTTTGGTGCCCTTCACCACCAATGTGAGACAGCTCTGATCGGCCACATTGCACCATACTAGAGATTTCAGCATCTTCCCTGGCAGGTACCAAACCATCCTTTCTCAAACTTCCTTGAGAAACATCCATATGCCCTGAATTAATACCAGATTGGTTATCAGCTGGAAGGGATGAACTATCATTTTTTGTGAGGCTCTGAGAGGAGTCTTGACCAGACTGAATAGGCAGTGAACCTCCTGGAGTCTGATTGAAAGAGAAACCAGATGGAACATTCGGCTGAACAAAAGACATTGAGTGAGCAGCCAACGGCAAAACCCCTTGAGAAATAGGAGATGAATACCTCAACTGCCCAAACTGGAAGAGAGGAGGCTGTGATGGATGCATATGACTGAGAGAAGAGCCAACTTGAGGATGCAGATGAAGAGGCATCTGTATAGAACCGATCTGTATTGCTGGGACTGGAGAAGGTATCAAGGATGGACCAGAAAAAAGCCCAAATTGAAGCTTAAGTGGTACCTCAGCCTGATTTTGAACAGCAGGCATGCTAGATGTAACAGCCTGATTGGAAGAATGTGAGGCAACGCTAGCTGAAGACATGACTGGATGGGGAGAATATACACCAGAACTGCCAGGAGCATCCACGTGTTTGGATTCTTGTGTTGTATGAGGAGCATTACTGTGTTGAACAACCAAATCTTGCACCTCACTTTCACTAGATACTCGAGGACAACCATCCTCAACAGAGCTAGATGAAGGCAGAGGATCAACAAATGTAGTTTCATCATTTTTAGCATTTCTTCCAAGATCATCATTTGGCATCCCAACTTCAACACCCTCATTAAATCCTAAAACCAAGTTGTTCATATCAGGTGACCCTTTCTCCTCCAAATGCATATTTTCAAACTCATGGTGCACGTCAATATTTTCCTCATCTCCCTCATGCACCTCATCTTCTTCCTGGTATCTGTCCTCATCCTCGTCATATTCTTCTTGCTCTTGCAGCTGTTCATTGTTGTCAACAGCCCATTCTTCATCATCACCCACAGATGCACAGCTAGCAGCAGTCATATTCTCCTCCCCAACATTTGAAGGTAAACAAACTGGTTCATTCTCCTGCCCTGACAAAGAAACATCTTTGCGATCTCCTTCAGCAGATAATAATGAAGATTCTCCAGAGTCATCCAAGTCATCATTTGTGAGATGAGTTGGAGAACTGGGGGGGCTTGAAACTGAAAGTGAGGATTGTGAATCGCACCTTGGTGTGGTTTTACCATCCAGTTTCTGCTCATTTTCTTGCTGGACATCAATTATATCACGCTGTCCAAGACTCTGCCGATGACTACTGTCATATGATGTTGGCATGGTAGGTTCATTTCTTACTACATGATTATACTGCCTCTCACTATCTAAAAAAGCTGAAGGGCCAGGACGTTGTTCAATCTCGCTCCGGTAGGAGGTTTTGTGCATAGAAGCTATTGATGGAGGGGGGAGAACACGTGGCTGCCTCATAGAGTAGCGTGACCTCCCAAAAGAATAAGGCATGTCTGCATCAGAGTTTGGGTATAGTCGATCCGGATATTGAGAATAAGAGTTACCACGGGGACGGCCCTGTCCCCAGCCCACATCAAATTTCTCAACAAGATGATCATTGATTTCAGAGTCAATCTCTGTGTTTCTGCTGTACTGATCTCCATCCCCAGAAAGATTCCACCTCTGCCCTTTTAGATTATTAAAAATGAAATCATCCATAGGAGGTTCTGAAATTCCTCCTTTTTGATAAGATCTTGAAGGCAAAACCCCTGCACCTCCGTAGAACTCCTTCCTAGGAAATGATCTCCCACTAATAGATGCATCGCGTCTAGGACTATGATGACCAATGTCCTGATCCTGTACATGTAAGGTCGAGCTGTTTCCATTATCGTATGCATCCCTTCTCCATGAATTAACTGGCTTTCCTCTGTCAATAAAAGCAGCAGAGCTATCTCTAGTAAACTGAGATCTAGAGCCCATCTCTGAGTGCCTGTTCAAACTAGACGAATCAGAGGATGCTGAAGTTGTGATCCTCTCCACCATTCTTTCCCCATCTTCCCAGTCACTGACCTCCGCTGCCCTGGAGGCATCTTTTTCTTTCTCTAACATAGCCAATTTCTCATCTGCAAGGGCTGAAGAGCTACTTCCTGGCTGTGTTGTTTCAGCTTGCCTCTTCGCAATCTTTTCCTCCAATTCTAAAAGCTTTTGCTTAGCAGCATGTTTTCTTCTTTCTTCTTCCATAAACATCCTTCGTTTCTCCTCCTCCCTAGCTATTCTCAGCTCTTCAGCTTTTTGCATGGCTTCCATCCGCTCCTGTTCTGCTCTCCATGCTGCTTCTCTAGCTTCTTCTTCCAATTTCCTCTGTCTATCTTCTTGTTCCCTGGCCATCCTTGTTCTTTCCTCTTCTTCTCTTCGAGCTAGTTCCAAAGCTCTTTCATGTTCTTCAATGATCCGACGCCGCTCTTGTTCTTGCATTTTTTGAACTCTTTCAAGTTCAGCCTCAAAAGATTCTCTAACAGGATCATGAAAGTCAGTCTGCTTGACTGCATCTTTTTTTCTCTTGACCACTCCTAGAAGACCCCCAGAAAAGGGATCACGACCATCAAAACCTGTTCCAAAATCTTTCATGAAAGGATCCTCTGCATAAGGTTTTTCAGTCTTTGCAAGAAAACGCTTCTCTTTGCCAAAGTTGAGTATTGGATCATTGACATGCATCCCTCTGCCACCACCCGAAGAATATGACGATTTGGTCATTGAATTATTCTGTAAAGAACTATCTCTGTATCTGCTGTGTTGCTCACTTCCATAGCGTGTATTTCGGTCAGCTCCTCGGGTTCCATGTGAGTCTACAGTATTGTGCCATGACTGTTTTCCTCCCTGTCCATACCCTACTTCCCTCCTCCCAAAATCACCGTGAGCATTTTCTCGAAAATGTGATGGAGCATATTTATTTTCTTTATGCATTTCTCCATTCAGATTAGACTGCCTTGCACCAACTTCTGCAGCACTAGAACCATCTTTTGGAATTACTGGACTTCTCCATGAGTTCCCTTCCCGCCCTTCTCTACTAGGCGCTCTTACATCTCTGACATATGGGTCTCCTTTAGGGACTTCACTGGAAGTAACTTTTCCAGTTTCATCGTCACGCTGAGCCCACCTCTCAGAAGTATTATGGACTGGTTTGTGAGGTAAAACACTTACTCTGGGCATATCAAAATCTCTGTCCCAGTAAGCTTCACTCTTCGAAAACCCATGGTCTCTGCCCCTGTCAGTAAGACCGTGACTGGTATCACGCTCATCATCAGCCCAATCCGATCTAGGGCTCACTCGGACTAGCGGAAATGGACCTGGGAAATACTCTTCCTGCTTCCGAACGGGTTCACTTGACTGAGAACCACCTAAACCATTGGTCCCCACATTACCATTCATTCCATTGCCACTACTAAGACGAGATGAATGCAACTGAGGGCGCATGTCAACAGGAGTACTCAAACGAGAACCATTCCTCTGCTCATCATGAGACTCATCACCATGTACCTGTTTCTGCTTTTGATTCAAACCATCCTTTTGCCTCTGCCCATTCCCAGATGCAGAAGGCAATGCAGCCTTCAAAGAAGGGAAATCCTCACCCCTCAACACCGAGGCTTTCTCCAACGGTGGAAATGCTGAAGAAGAAGTTGGAGCGGATGAACCGACTGTTCCCGATCGAGCTGACGGAGGCATATAAACACTACTACCCTTCACTGCCACATCAGAACCATTGAAAACCTTGCCAGTACCATCAGCACCTTGATCACCAAGAACCTCTTTCTCCTGCAAAGCAATTGCACCAGGCTTTGTCCATCCCATACCAGACGAAGATGGCCTTGCCCCACCTCCGGAAACCCCTCCACCAGCTGGCCCACCACCAGAGCCCAAAGAATCAAATTTCTCATGTTCCTTGCGCAATGAAGGAAGGTTCAAGGGGGGTGGAACAGAAAGCTTCGGCCCAGCCTTCTGCGAACTCCGAGGCCTTGAAAGGACCACCATTCCACCTCCTCCTCCGCCACCCCCAGTGACGTGGCCACCGGCTCTAAGCCGATTCGATCCGTATGAGTTAGCATTGTGTGGATGGTGATGATGATGATGTGAAGGCTGTCCATACGACTTGTTCAGATTCACAGACACGAACTTGGTCCCGGCTCCGGGATTAGCCATCTCACGGGTCCAACCCAAACTCTAACCCTGGCGGATTCGAATTCCGACCAACGCATCAAAATGATACCACGAGAAAACAAAGACCTAACCTCCGCTTTCTCCCCTGTCCAATATTCGCTTCGTCGATTATCACCGCTCTGGATCTTATTGGACCCTGTAGAAACTCTCTCTAACCCTGATCAAGAGGGAGAGAAAAAACAAACAAACGAAATCAATGAATCTCAGACTATAAAACCGATCTCAGGATCTCATTAATTACACTGTACAATCTTAAATACCACACGCTAAAAGAATTATATCGGAGTGTAGTTTTCGGCAATTAGGGTTTCACTGCTTAGAGCTTCGAGCAAGAGAAAGAACGAGATCAAAAGAAGATGATAAGAGAGGTTACCTCCGGTGGCTTGAGATAGAATACTGCCGGCGAAAATGAGCGCAGCGGTGCGAAACGTGTTCGGAAGTGTCGGAGAAGAAGCCCTACTGTGACCGGAGAGGTATGAGAGAGAAAGTGAGATATAGAGGAGAGAGAGAGAGAGAGAGTGGGAGAAGGAGAGGATTAATTCACTAAGCACGAGAGGAAAGTAGGGAAACTTTCTAGTATTTCTTGTTTCGACCTCTTAACTTTACTTTATTTATAATTTCAGCCAATTTAGTTTCTTGTCTTTTCAGTTATGCCCCTTTATGTACACGTGTGGATCACATACATTGCTGAGAGAGACTGTAACCCACCCAAGACAGTAGGTGAGTTGTTCGGATCTCAAAGGTTTTTTTCTTTTCTTCCTTAAAACCAAATATCTTTGCTTTTGAGAAGGTTAAAAAATATTAATAATCAAATTTGACAATATTAATAATAAAAATTAAATAATTTAGCAAACTCCAAATCTAACCAACAATAGTGTTTTTTTTTTCTTGAAATGAAACAAACAATAGTTCATATAACATTTACAAAAGTTAGTTGTGAGATTGTAGTTGTTTTAAGTTAAAACAAATGCGAGTGACTCTAATTTATGATTTTGTGTGGTCTTCTTAAGTTAACATGTGTAAAAAAGGACATTTTACCTTTAAAATTTTGTTATTGTTTGGTAGATATAATTTGTCCTATTCGAGTTAATGAAGTTTCTCCATTAGTCTAAGATGTGATATCAAAGGTATTTTTATTTTGAAAGTTTTAGGTTTTTGAAATATGAAAACTAACTATTAGGGCATGGGGCGGACCCACATATAATCGAGAAGGATAGTGGCCTCTCCTGAAAAAAAAAATGGGAAAAAAATATATATACAATTTAGTTAGTTACAACATATATTTGTAATAAAAGATAATATTTATAAACATGATATTAACTTTGGTGTAATGGTTAAGCTACTTAGCGTATAAGTTAGAGAACAATGATCATAATCCCATTATTTATATAAAAAAAAAATGATCCTAATCCCATTAAATGTTTTTTTTTCTTTTTTAAATTTACTTTTTTGCCTCCCCTCACTTACAAAAAAAAAATTACGCCCCCCTCACTTTAAATCCTAGGTCCGCTACTGAATTTAGGATTGTACATCGGTCGGTATGGGTGGTTTATCTTATATATTTTCTAACCCAATTTAAAATTTGGTTTGCTTAAATTTAAGTGCAACCTGCCTAATTAAAAAATATATATATATGTAAACCGACCAACGGTTTGGGCGGATTGGTCGGTTAATCCGCCCGAACCGGCCAAACTTTTTTTTTTTTGGTTTCAAAGTCAAAATCAATAAAAATTAAAAAGATAAATTAAAAATATCACATTCCACCAAAGCACAACACAATATATATGACTTTAAAACTAACAATTAAGTATATAACTTTATATTATTATATATTTAATTATTTATGTTATATATAATAAAAAATAAAAAGTGAAAAAAAAATTCAAAATCGGGTTGGTTGGGTAATTCGGTTTAATTGGGCGGGTTGGACCTATTTTCAACCCGCCCAAATAACAGATTGGACGGTTTGTAATTTTTTCGGGTTATTTCAATTTGTAATTTTTATCGGTTTTTTCGATTTGGTTTGAGCGGTGTAGCGTCCCCGCTTCAAGCCTCCATTGGGCCCTTACACCCACGGACTAATGGCTCTTATACACGGGTACGTCACTTTGGCTGCTTCTTGGACTGACGACTGACCCTACAGACCAACATGAGCAGGGGCGGAGCCAGCATGAAAAATTAGGGGGGGCCAAACTATATTGTAAATTTAAGTGTCAAAAATTTCAATGTTTTATTAAATTCATAATTGAAATTAAAATACAGAACGTCTTTCTTGCATATCACGAAAATCATCGATAAGTGAATCTATACTAAATTTTTTGGCGATTTCTTTTTCAATATATACGAGCAAACAATCACTTAAAAATTCATCTTCCATCTTGTTGCGAAGTGTAGTCTTCACTATATTCATAGCTGAAAAAGATCGTTCTGTGGTAGCTGTAGAAACCGGAAGTGTAAGAATAAGAGTTATCACTTTATAGACAATTGGAAAAATCTCTGCTTTTCTAGTTTTTACCAACCACTGACATAAATCAGAAATAGTTGCCAAAACAGCAAAATCAGGAAGTTCTCGTACATGAGCAAAATGTTCAAATTGCGTCCTTAGTTGTACCATCTCGTATTCTGTAAAATCTCTTGGGTAAAATTTTTGTACCAACTTGCAAATATCATCAATTCTGAATGATGTGTGTATCTCTCTCGGATCTAAAGCTGAACTAAGAATGAGTAACTCCACTGTATTATTATTGAATTTGTTGTTTAATTCTTGTAGTTGAAAGTCTATCACTGAATTGAAAAGATCAACTCTGTAATAATGCTCCACTGTAATTGCATCTTGTTGACCACGACTTCTTCCTCTTTTTGTAGTATAGTGAGCATTAAAATCTGGGACAGGTATATTAACACGTTCACAAAAAGATTTCACCTCATAAACTAATTCATCCCATCCATCTTCTCTCAATTTCTGAATGAGAGTCTTAGTAGATGAAACAAGATGCATTGCATTTAAAATATCTTGAGACTGAAGTTGTAAAGCTTGACATAGTATATTAGAAATCTCCAAAAAAAATTTCATAAGATGCAAAATGAAAACAAATTCAAAAGAAGTTAATGACTCATAAGCTGCATCTGCATCTCCTCGTTGAGCAAAAGTAGTACCATCTTCAATAATATTCAATAAAACTTCACATGTTGCACTAAACATCTTTATCAAACTAGAAATAGATTTTAAATGAGAACTCCAACGAGTATCACCTGCCCTTTGTAAAGAACCAATTTGATTGAGTCCTTTCCCACTTTCTAGTTCATCAATCTCAAGTAAATGAGCAATATTTGTAGCATGAGCAGCTTTTAGTTGGTCATTGCGTTTACATGAAGCACCAACAATATTAACAATAGAATTTAACTTTGTAAAAAATTGATGGACAGGAATAACTTCTCTAGATGCAGCAACTAATGCCAATTGCAAACGATGTGCAAAACAATGAACATAGTAAGCATAAGGACATTCACTTGAAATTAAAGCTTGCAAACCATTCCATTGTCCACGCATATTACTTGCGCCATCATAACCTTGTCCACGAATAGATTGAACATCAAGACTATAATTAGAGAGTATAGAGAAAATACCTTCTTTTAATGTTATAGCAGCAGTGTCTTTGACATGAATAAGCCCAAAAAAACGTTCTTGCACATAACCATCTTTATCAACAAATCTTAAAACAATTGACATTTGCTCTTTCTTAGATTCATCTCGTGCTTCATCAACTATTACAGAAAATTTTGCATCACCAATGTAATATCCCGATAAGCCTAATGGTAAATAATTAGAGTTTATACTGTACTATGAGTTAATCAGGTAATTAGTGGGATTATGATCTTACTAATCTATTTCAGTATAATATTTAAATTTTGCTATAAGTAAGTAAATAATCGTAATTTGTTAATTACGGAGATTTATATAGCATGTGTGAATGTAATATGAGCTATATGTGGAATAAAAATATTTTCAGGTTGGGCGACCCTGGAGACTTAATAAGTAGATACATAAGCGTAATTTGTTAATTACGGAAATTTATTTGAAATACGTGGATATAATATGAGTTATTTGTGAAATAAAAATATTTTCAAGTTTGGCGACCCTGGAGACCCGATTGGAGGCCAAAAATGTCACAACAGTTTTAGTTAGAAATATTGATGAGATTATTGGGATAAGTTGATTTTAGAAATATCGGAGTATTTTAGAGTACTCGAAGTTGGCTAAATACCTTAGAAATAGAAATTTCTTAATGGCTAAGAAATTATAAGATAACTATTAATAATAAAATTTTTATTAATATTATTATATTATTATTATTAATATATTATATTATTATTATTATTATTATTATTATTATTATTATATTATTATAATATTATTTATATATATAAGTTAACGTAAGTTAACTTATATATATATTAAGTTATCAGTGAAACAGAACAGTTCGACGAACGAAACCCTCGTTCTCCCTCCTTCGATAAAACCTTCTCCCCTTATATCTATTTTCTTCAATTTTCAATCCAAAACTTAGCGATCTAAGCTCTGGTAGTAGCAGGATAGCAAATCTTTGAAGAGGGAAAGCTTAAGGTATGGTTTAATTTCGTTTTAAGTTTAAAAACAATTGGTTTCGTATAGGGGTTTTGTGAATTAGAATAGTTATGAAGGTTCTGACCTTATAGAATTGTTCTCGGGTAGTCATGGGACTAGTTTCGATATTTTCTTGTTGAATTAGAAGTGATTTTTGAGTTAGAAATCGAGTTTGGAACTTTTTAAAGCTTAGTCCGAACGTTAATGGCGTTTTTCATTTAAGGGGTCGATTTTTATTTCTGTTACGTAAGGATGGTAGTATTTATGGCATACATGCACCCTGTGAAGTTTGGAGTGATTTGGATAAGTTTTGGTAGTGTTTCGGTGAGTGCGAAAATTGAAATTTTCGTATTTAACAGTTTATAGAAATTCCTAAGAGATCAGAAATCGTATTTTTGTCATAACTTTTGACTCAGGTGTCCGTTTTGGACATTCTATATACCGTTTCGAAGATTGCGACGAGCTCTTCAACATGGTGTATGTTTTAGAGCCAAAATATAAGTTTTATTTTAGTGTATTTATACTGCGGGGTTCGGTAGAAAACCCTCGATTGTCTTATGTGAATATAAGCAGTGTTTTGGGATAAACACTTATTGGTTTATCGTTGTTGTGACATAGGGCTGAGATCATCGGGGATAGTTCTCCACTTGGGTTGGCTGAAATATATGAATCGGATTAAAGGTAAGAAAAGTATATTGTACCGCATAGTACGTTGTATGTAATACGTTAGTATTGTTATGAATTGATCAATATTGAGATATAGTTAATATTGTTATATATAGAAAAGTATATTGTACTGCATAGTACGTTGTATGTAATACCGTTAGTATTGTTATGAATTGATCAATATTGAGATATAGTTAATATTGTTATATATAGAAAAGTATATTGTACTGCATAGTACGTTGTATGTAATACCGTTAGTATTGTTATGAATTGATCAATATTGAGATATAGTTAATATTGTTATATATAGAAAAGTATATTGTACTGCATAGTACGTTGTATGTAACACAGTTAGTATTGTTATGAATTGATCAATATTGAGATATAGTTAATATTGTTATATATTGAAAAGTATATTGTACTGCATAGTACGTTGTATGTAATACAATTAGTATCGTTATGAATTGATTAATATTGAGATATAGTTATATATTGAAAAGATTGATTAGTTGAGTATTGATAATGTGATAATATTATGCATGTGATATGTTGGCTCACCTGATTAGGTGATGCAATTTTCCTGGTAACGTACTGGGCGTAAGTACGGGTGTTAGTGATATATGATGAGTACCAAGTGTAGGTACGGGCTCACCTGATTAGGTGATGCGATTTTCCTGGCGACGTACTGGGCGTAAGTACAGGCGTCAGTGACATGATAAGTACCGGGCGTAGGTACGAGCTCGTCTAATTAGACGATGCGATATATTGGTGCCAGATTGTGGCACGGGCTCACCTGATTAGGTGATGCAATTGTATGATATATGGGTCCAGGTTTTTGGGCATAAGCTCACCTGATTAGGTGATGCAGTTATGCGACATATGGGTGCCAGGCTATGGCATGGGCTTGCCTGATTAGGCGATACAATACAAGATCATCAGATTAAAGCATCGACTTGCCTAATTAGGCAACATGATGTCATGAAGATGGTTGCTTTATGAGGTAACATATATATTATTTATATGATTAAATGAATATGAATTCCATTATTGGTATAATGGTTTTGTATTACCAAATATTTGTATACTAATGTTTATTCGTGGCAGATGCCAGTAGTGATTTGGATTTCATCTTATGAACAAAGTGTGATGGTTTGATTCTTATTGTGTATAAATGACAATATTCGAATAATAAGCTATATGATTGTTATTATTACTTTTCTTGCTGAGTCATTGTGACTCACGGGTCTTATGTGGTGCGAGGTAAAGGCAAAGAAAAGCTAGATCAACCATGAGGTGGCCGGTCTTCTCCAAAGAATGTACATATTGACCTCGCCGCACAATGCGTGCGGGATTCTTAGAAGTTGTTTTAGATTTGTATCTGCTGTGTATTTTGATTTTATATTGAAATGGTTGTCGTATATATTTCCTTAACAAAACTTTTTATAACAGGGATCTCCAAAACACACTTTTGATGCTGCTATAATGTCTATTTTTAGTATTTTATTTTGGTCAACTTTTTAATATTATTACGGTTTTTGATAATTAATTATTCTACTAGTTTTTAAAATCACACACGTGGCGTCCCTATAGATTAGGGTGTTACAACTTGGTATCAGAGCAGCCATGGTTTTAAAGGTCCTGAAGACTGGTCGAATATGTACATTTGCTGCGAGGACAGGTCAACTCATGGTATAGTAAGTGTTTATATTAATTGCTATTGGATTACCTGCCTAGGCTATTATAAAGTATGTTGGAAAGTAGCATACTGATAATTTTTATAATAATATGTGTATGGTATATGCATATTGATATTAATATCCGTTTGAGTTTTAAATAGTCAGAAGATGTGGACTAAATATGTGATAAGTTATACAGCAAGGGCAATCAAATAGTCTGATTAGCGAGCTATTTGGGCTCAGGGCAAACAATATGGAAGAGAATTATTTATTGCCATAATGCTGGGAACATGTAAATTCTGTTATACAGGACATGATTAGACGACAAGAAAAAAAAAATCTAAGATTTGAAAAGATAGCAGGCTCATCTTGTGTCTGTTCTTATACTACTGACACTTCCTGTTGTACCACTGGATGTGGTGGAATAGATAAAGCCAACTTACTAGTAGATCAAGAAGCAAAAACTAAATGACCCACAAATTATGGGATAGAACGAAAGGTTCTAGGGTGACCATGATAGCGGTCAAAGTGAGTATAAGAAATGGCGACCTTATCCTGAGTGTTCAAAATGCAAAAAGGCGCCATTTGAGCCAATGTAGAGCCATATCTTGTTTTTTATGGGGTAGTGGGTCATCTGAAAAGAACCTACACGTAGTTAAGAAAGACTTATGTTAAAGGAGAAAAGTGTACGAGTCTTGCCCAAGTGCTGGTTATGACTCAAGGGGACAGGGATATCGGTCCTTCGGCCGACTCAAGTTAGAATTTATGGGCAATATTATAATTTCTATTGATATTAAACATTATACATTTAGTTAGAGACATCAAGAAATCTGAATGAACTGTGCATGTATGTTATTTAGTGGTAACCCATTTAACAGGGTAGACAGATTGGAAGGATGACAATATGAGTTAAATTGTTAATATTCCCTAGTGGAATATAGAAAATGAGTAGTTAATGGAGGCATCGATCTAATTGATTCAAATAACAAAATCTTTTGTTTAGAAGTGATCTAGCGTTACCAAAGTTGGGACAATTTATGAGTATTGTCTGGAAGCCTAGATGAATTAAAGGTGACGATTGTGTAGTAATTTTGAGATTATGTAGGAGTGGGACTACCTATGTTAGCAAGAAGCATCTTTTTTTTGGTAGCTCACCATGACGGAACTCCATGGTTGAGTGTCCTTGACTTGAGGTGGTTTCATTTAAGAAAATTTCCCATGAAGCGTGCGAGTAAGAGCAAAGCACGTTAGAAACACTTGGATTGGTCCGTTGGACCAGTCGTCAGTCCAGGAAACAGCTAGAGTGATGCAGTCATGTATAAAAGCCATTAATTCGTGGGAATAAGGGCCCAATGGAGGCTTGAAGCAGTGACGTTACTGAGGTAACGTATAAAAGAACATCAGGAAGAGTAGTGGTATCACTAAGGTAAAGAAGATTACCTAAATTACTTAAGGTGATACGGTAATGATGGAGAGTACTTTATAATTGACTAGATAGTCAATATGGTATATAAGGAGACCATTGACATTCTGGGAAAAGATTACTTTATTGTGCAATTATGGAAAGGCATACTCACCCAGAATGGAGAAAAGCTTATGAATTGAGATGCAATTTAATAGACACGTAATTGAGTGATTGATGGATGTTGGATCACAAAGTAGGTTGTTTATTAAACAACGAGTTATATAATTGAGTGTAGAATAAGTTTTAAAGTGGTTAACGAAGTATGAAGATAGTGATGATTGCAGGGAAGCAATGGTATCATATGAACCAGGGAGTGAAACCTTAGTGGTGATGATGAAAAGAAACTTTAGGATCAAGGAATGATCTTTAATTAATTGTTATTAGTTGAGAATTCGAGAAATGGGTATTTCCAGTTTAGTTGTGGGTACCTGGTATGAGCAGTGTTGCCTCTACTGTATATGTTTAATCAAATTACTTTGTAATGGTGGTTAATCGTAAATGATTGGAAAAAACAAATAATTAATTAAAAGTTGTGTCAATTCAAGGGAAATTGATACAAGTTAAAATAAGTGGAGATGAACAAGATTTAAGTTGAAAATAAGATGGGAATTTCTCAAGTTTAAGTGAACAAAAACCAATGATGAATTGCAAGAGGTTTATGAAGGGAGTGATGGCAATTTAATTTTATTAATGAAAGAATGAAAGCAAGAAATACAATTAAGAACGACAAAAAAAAAGGGGGGCCTCTACTTTCTGATAATCCACCATGAGCTTACCTTGGAGTTAAGCATACTTAACTTGGGTAATCTCAAGATGGGAAATCTTTCGGGGAGTCATCCCGGAAAGCGTATGAGTGAGGACAAAGTACGCTAGAATGATTCATATTAGGATGCAGAATCGATAGTCGTTCCAGAGATTATCAAGAGGAAGTGATGTGTTAATAAGCAGAAATTTACAAGGTATTGAGATAAGTAAGTGGGTGGAAATAAGAAATGCTCTAATTGAATATCTATCAGAAATGAATACTTAACTTGTTACTAAGTTAAGTCCATAGATCAACTTAGGAGATCTCATAGAAGAAGTAGAAAGACATAATTATGAATTTTGTACTATGCGATCTTATGATTTTGACCGAGTAGTAACGATTGGACATACAGAGTTAAATATGTTGTCTATCAGTGTAGACAATTTATACTATAAATGAGAATACAAAATTCATACAAAGGAATAGTCTAATCTTGTAAAATTCCAAGGTTGATATTTTTGGCTATGATGTTAAGAATTAAAGAAGATTATTGAGAACCATGGAAGTTAAAGCGAAAATAGTATAATGCTTTATTCTTGAAAGGTGGGTAACCTGCGAAGATCAATAGAATATTAGAAATATACTGTGAGCATATTTGATAAAGGTTAGAATATCTTAGAATAATATCTTCCCTTATGAGGTGTTTATTTAAAAACTGATAATTAAATATACCACTGGTTAGGTACCTTAATAAGTGTGGTACAAGAGAAATATTATATACATGTTCACTGGATTAAATAGGCTAGGCAGCCTATTAGCTAGCCTTAACTCCTGCGTTGTCCGGAGTATATAATGTGTTTCATGTCTCCATGTTGAGAAAATATGAATCAGACTCGACCCATGTTCTGAGTTGTGACGATGTTAAACTTCAGACAAATTTATTATATGAGAAAAATATCTTGTCCAGGTTTTGGACTAGAAAGCTGAAATGAGACAATTCTACTAGTTAAGGAAGTGCTATAAAAAAACAGTAAGATAGAAGCAGCAATTTGAGAATTAGAATCATAAATATGGGGGTAATATCCCGAATTGTTTAAATAAATTTCGAGGACGAAATTTTTATAAGGAGGGGATGGTTGTAATATCCCGATAAGCCTAATGGTAAATAATTAGAGTTTATACTGTACTATGAGTTAATCAGGTAATTAGTGGGATTATGATCTTACTAATCTATTTCAGTATAATATTTAAATTTTGCTATAAGTAAGTAAATAATCGTAATTTGTTAATTACGGAGATTTATATAGCATGTGTGAATGTAATATGAGCTATATGTGGAATAAAAATATTTTCAGGTTGGGCGACCCTGGAGACTTAATAAGTAGATACATAAGCGTAATTTGTTAATTACGGAAATTTATTTGAAATACGTGGATATAATATGAGTTATTTGTGAAATAAAAATATTTTCAAGTTTGGCGACCCTGGAGACCCGATTGGAGGCCAAAAATGTCACAACAGTTTTAGTTAGAAATATTGATGAGATTATTGGGATAAGTTGATTTTAGAAATATCGGAGTATTTTAGAGTACTCGAAGTTGGCTAAATACCTTAGAAATAGAAATTTCTTAATGGCTAAGAAATTATAAGATAACTATTAATAATAAAATTTTTATTAATATTATTATATTATTATTATTAATATATTATATTATTATTATTATTATTATTATATTATTATAATATTATTTATATATATAAGTTAACGTAAGTTAACTTATATATATATATTAAGTTATCAGTGAAACAGAACAGTTCGACGAACGAAACCCTCGTTCTCCCTCCTTCGATAAAACCTTCTCCCCTTATATCTATTTTCTTCAATTTTCAATCCAAAACTTAGCGATCTAAGCTCTGGTAGTAGCAGGATAGCAAATCTTTGAAGAGGGAAAGCTTAAGGTATGGTTTAATTTCGTTTTAAGTTTAAAAACAATTGGTTTCGTATAGGGGTTTTGTGAATTAGAATAGTTATGAAGGTTCTGACCTTATAGAATTGTTCTCGGGTAGTCATGGGACTAGTTTCGATATTTTCTTGTTGAATTAGAAGTGATTTTTGAGTTAGAAATCGAGTTTGGAACTTTTTAAAGCTTAGTCCGAACGTTAATGGCGTTTTTCATTTAAGGGGTCGATTTTTATTTCTGTTACGTAAGGATGGTAGTATTTATGGCATACATGCACCCTGTGAAGTTTGGAGTGATTTGGATAAGTTTTGGTAGTGTTTCGGTGAGTGCGAAAATTGAAATTTTCGTATTTCACAGTTTATAGAAATTCCTAAGAGATCAGAAATCGTATTTTTGTCATAACTTTTGACTCAGGTGTCCGTTTTGGACATTCTATATACCGTTTCGAAGATTGCGACGAGCTCTTCAACATGGTGTATGTTTTAGAGCCAAAATATAAGTTTTATTTTAGTGTATTTATACTGCGGGGTTCGGTAGAAAACCCTCGATTGTCTTATGTGAATATAAGCAGTGTTTTGGGATAAACACTTATTGGTTTATCGTTGTTGTGACATAGGGCTGAGATCATCGGGGATAGTTCTCCACTTTGGTTGGCTGAAATATATGAATCTGGATTAAAGGTAAGAAAAGTATATTGTACTGCATAGTACGTTGTATGTAATACTGTTAGTATTGTTATGAATTGATCAATATTGAGATATAGTTAATATTGTTATATATAGAAAAGTATATTGTACTGCATAGTACGTTGTATGTAATACCGTTAGTATTGTTATGAATTGATCAATATTGAGATATAGTTAATATTGTTATATATAGAAAAGTATATTGTACTGCATAGTACGTTGTATGTAATACCGTTAGTATTGTTATGAATTGATCAATATTGAGATATAGTTAATATTGTTATATATAGAAAAGTATATTGTACTGCATAGTACGTTGTATGTAACACGCTTAGTATTGTTATGACTTGATCAATATTGAGATATAGTTAATATTGTTATATATTGAAAAGTATATTGTACTGCATAGTACGTTGTATGTAATACAATTAGTATCGTTATGAATTGATTAATATTGAGATATAGTTATATATTGAAAAGATTGATTAGTTGAGTATTGATAATGTGATAATATTATGCATGTGATATGTTGGCTCACCTGATTAGGTGATGCAATTTTCCTGGTAACGTACTGGGCGTAAGTACGGGTGTTAGTGATATATGATGAGTACCAAGTGTAGGTACGGGCTCACCTGATTAGGTGATGCGATTTTCCTGGCGACGTACTGGGCGTAAGTACAGGCGTCAGTGACATGATAAGTACCGGGCGTAGGTACGAGCTCGTCTAATTAGACGATGCGATATATTGGTGCCAGATTGTGGCACGGGCTCACCTGATTAGGTGATGCAATTGTATGATATATGGGTCCAGGTTTTTGGGCATAAGCTCACCTGATTAGGTGATGCAGTTATGCGACATATGGGTGCCAGGCTATGGCATGGGCTTGCCTGATTAGGCGATACAATACAAGATCATCAGATTAAAGCATCGACTTGCCTAATTAGGCAACATGATGTCATGAAGATGGTTGCTTTATGAGGTAACATATATATTATTTATATGATTAAATGAATATGAATTCCATTATTGGTATAATGGTTTTGTATTACCAAATATTTGTATACTAATGTTTATTCGTGGCAGATGCCAGTAGTGATTTGGATTTCATCTTATGAACAAAGTGTGATGGTTTGATTCTTATTGTGTATAAATGACAATATTCGAATAATAAGCTATATGATTGTTATTATTACTTTTCTTGCTGAGTCATTGTGACTCACGGGTGCTATGTGGTGCAGGTAAAGGCAAAGAAAAGCTAGATCAACCATGAGGTGGCAGTCTTCTCCAGCAATGTACATATTGACCTCGCCGGCCTGCGTGCCGAGTTGCCAGAAGTTGTTTTAGACTGGCTGTATCTGCTGTGTATTTTGATTTTATGTTTAAATGGTTGTCGTATATATTTCTTTAGCAAAACTTTTTACAATAGGGATTCCCGGAACACACTTTTTATGCCGTTATAATGTCCATTTTTAGTGTTTTATTTTAGTCAAGTTTTTAATATTATCACGGTTTTTAATAATTAATTATTCTATTAGTATTAAACTAGTTTATAAAATCACACACGTGGCGTCCCTATAGATTAGGGTGTTACAACCAATTTCTTCACGAATCGCGTTTCTCACTTTATTTCCAGATACATGCAAAATTTGTTTTTGCGTTGTTGGTGATGTATATGTGGCATTTCGTGGAGCTTTATCCAAAACTTCCGCTACCTTATCATTATAGGAAGTTATGAAACTCAATAACTCTAAAAAGTTTCCCCGATTAATTGAAGTTTTAGATTCATTATGACCTCTAAAAATGCTTGAAATGTAAGCCACCTAATCCCCTCAATTGATGTTTTCAAACGAAGTCTATTGTCAGCAATTTCTTGTGATGTGAAGTTTGCAAACCTTCTTCCAATATGTATTGGTTGGTTCATGAGATCTGCAACTGCTTTCTCAGAATTTCTATGAGGTGAATTTATATCGTCTCCAATATGTGCTAAAAATGCACAATTTTTTCCTCTTACCTTTTTCCATGATCGAAATCCATTAATAGTAAATGCATCCAATCTAGGCGGTGCATCTTTAGAGTGAAATAAAAAGCATGGTAGACAAAATGCAGCATCTACTTTAGGAGAATATTCCAACCAAGATGGAAATAGCTTAAACCAAGATGACTGAAAAGAACGTGAATGAGCTTCTTCTGATTTTTGATAGCTAGAGAGTATAATCTGATATGGACCAGCTTTAATGTAAGCTCTGCGAACTTCATCACGCTTCTCTGGTGGATACTCCCATATTAGCGGGCGTATTCCCGGATCACGCTCCAATAAATTAATATCAAATCCTTCTTTAATGTCAAGTCTTAAAGACTTTGTTGGGCGATTTTTTGAATTTTCATGATCTACATCCACTGATAGATTTGATGAGACATCAGATGTTGAAACTTCAACATTCTTTCTTTTAAAGAATGCATCAATTGTAGTTGATTTTTTCATCTACAATTAAGAAGAACTATACATATTAATATTATTAACAAAATATTATCTATATTAATTAATAAACAAAACTATAACAATATAAAGAGCTTATAACATGTGTATATGTATGTATATATTTTTATATTAATCTATCAAGTATCACTTCAGACCAAAAAAAATTAATTAGTAGAATTATTTCTTTTCACTGTAAGGCACCTACTCAATTTATATATATAATTATAATAAAAAATAAATGACAATTAAAGTTATATCAACTATTTATATACATAATATTTGAGAGAAAGAACAAGATTGAAATTTGAATTGAATATTTAAAATGCATATATCATTTTCTATAAGATACCTTTACTTGTTATTTGATATCTGCCACTGTTCTTTCGATGTGATCGCTCTTTAATTTATTCTTGTAAAATTGTTATAAAATGGTAGCTCATGTAATAGATATGAATAAGAGAAGAAGAAGAGATTAGCAATACCTAAATATCTATGAGAGAGGAAGAAGAGAATAATAATACATAATTATCTATTTTGAAGGTTTTTAAAATTTTTTAGTTTCCTTTTTTTTTTATTTAAAAAAAAATAATAATAAATGACTTAGAAAAAAAAAAAAAAAAGAAACAAGCTATTCATTGCACCCTCTAACTCTGGCGAGTGGCGCCTACTTTCCAAAAGAAGGGCTCAATTTCATAAATGCATCATATATATAGTAAATAAAAGTTGTATAGCCGTATAAGTACTGACATTACTTTATATATTCAACTATTTCTTTTTTTTTTTTTAAATAAACAATTATTTAATTTTGATGGGACCACCATCTATTATAATATACATATTAACTAAAAAAAATTACATTAAAAATAGGCAGTAGACTACTATATCCTAGGGGGCCATGGCCTCTACACTCCAAAACATACATCCGCCCCTGAACATGAGTGTTTCCAACGTGCTTTGTCCTCACTCCCACGCTTCCTGGAAAAACTTCCCAGGAGGTCACCCATCCTTAAATTGCCCCAAGTCGAGCACGCTTAACTATGGAGTTCTTTCGTGATGGGCCACCGAAAAACAAGATGCACCTTGTTGTTATAGGTAGTACCAATCAATCCATTTAAGCCCTCTTCAACTGTGTAGTCCTATACCTACACAGTCTCAGAATCATCCCACTTGACCTTCCCCAGGCGATGTGGGATTGCACAGCTTACCCGGTATTTCCCCTTACGGATCACGGGACTACTGACTGTCACAATCACCCCCCCTTACAGGGTCCGACGTCCTCGTCGACCACACTTCCGGCTGGGTCAAGGCTCTGATACCATTTGTAACATCCCCGCTTCAAGCCTCCAATGAGCCCTTACAACCACGGACTAATGGCTTTTATACACGGGTACGTCACTTTGGCTGCTTCCTGGACTGACGACTAACCCTATAGACCAACACAAGTGTTTCCAGCGTGCTTTGTCCTCACTCGCACGCTTCCTGGGAAAACTTCCCAGGAGGTCACCCATCCTTAAATTGCTCCAAGTCAAGCACGCTTAACTGTGGAGTTCTTTCGTGATGGGCTACCGAAAAACAAGATGCACCTTGTTGTTATAGGTACTACCAATCAATCCATTTAAGCCTTCTTCAACTGTGTAGTCCCATACCTACACAGTCTCAAAATCATCACACTTGACCTTCCCCAGGTGATGTGGGATTGCACAGCTTACCCGGTATTTCTCCTTACGGATCACGGGACTACTGACTGTCACAAGCGGGTTATTCGATTTGAACAGTTTACTAATTTTTTTTACAACTCTACTAACTATACATTCAAAATTAGTATTTCTTTTAACATGTTTCACTGTTATTAATAAACTCAGAATCATCTGAGTTACATGTTGCGAAGTCAATTTTGAAAAAAAAAATTAGCAAAACCAATAAATGAGATAAGAGAAACAATGAATTTTTCGATTGATAATTTAGCAAAAACAATAATGATAATTTTGAAGTTAATTTTTTTTTCTTTTTTCTTTTTTTTATCAAGATATAGAGTTTATTAATCAATGCTAACAAATTACATCAAATCTAAGGCACACTCCTTCAAACCCAACCATTTTTACAAATTCTTAACACATTGTACTATTTATTTCTCCATTTTGGATAACTAGTGGGAGGCACACGTGCTCCGCACGTGTATTCAACATGATTTTTTATTTTGAGGGGACTCATTTTAATTAAATATATGAAAAATTTTACTTGCACCCGACAAATTAACTGCAAGAAATGTCACTTTTGCCAACACATTTTTGTTCTGGCAAAAGTTTGGTATTGCGCTAGTAAAATAAAATTTACTTCTGATGTGTTGGTGAAAGGGGTTGGCAAATCAACGTTGGTATAAGAACTTTTGCCAGCACAAAATGAAAAGTGCTGGCAAAAATGGCTTTTTCCCAGTGCGTAAATGCGCTGGAAAAAGTTAGATTTTAGTCACTGCAAATATGCTCTGGTAAAACTTTAACGTTTTTGCCAGCATAGTTTGCGAAATCTGCTGGTAAAAATTACTTTTACCAGTTTACCAGCGCAGTAGCGAATTGTGCTGGTAAAAGTGACATTTCTTGTAGTATAAGTACACTCTAATATTTTATAAAAAATAATAAACTTAAAATAATTTTTAAAAATCACTCTTAATATTTTTTTAAAATTATTTTTCTCACATTATTTTGTGTTAATTTTAGTACTTATTTTTTAAAAAAAAAGTCATAATTATTTTTCAAATTTATACAATTTTTTTTTTTATTTTTCTCTAATAGAACTTCATATAATTTTTTATTTTAATTTTTTTTATTATAATATTTAAATTATTTTTGATAGATTTTTTTTTTAACAATTTGAATTGAAGAAATTTTGATAAAAAAACCCTAATATAATTACAGATATAAATTTTATTTAAAATAAAAATTATTAAAATATGATGCATTTATAAATTTTTAAAGTGCAAATAAAACTCCCCTAAAGATATTTGTGCTCAGTGCCCGCATTAAACAAAAATTATAATCACTTATATTAAATTAATTTTGTGGAGCTTTTTTATTATTTAACTTTAGAATTATGAAATTAGAAAATACATATATTTTTTAAGTGTGATATTTTTTTAATAAAGGCTATGGCCCTCACACATCAATAAATGGGTTTGTTTATATCTGTGTCAAATTAATGTTAAAAATTTAAGTGAATGTATATAATTCAACAATTTTAAAATTTTATAAATCTATTATTTTAACAATTTAAAGTGATGGAGAGAAAAGTAATTATCACATATATATATACTTATATAACTAAAATTGTGTTTTTTATTTAATAAAATAATAAGTAAATTATTTTCATCAATTGAAATAATTTTTCAAATTTTTTGTATAAAATAATATACTTTTAAGTTATTTTGTAGAAAGATAAATAATTTTTCATTAATTAAATGTGAGATATAAAAAGATTTCAAAAATATATATTTTTTATTTTTAAAAGAATTACAATATGTAAGGTTGTTTGACTTAGATTTTTTTTTTTTTGAGTTATAAAAGAATAATTTATTATTTTTTGTAGTTTAATATTTAGTAAAGGTTAATTAAGTAATTTATTTAGTGAAAGCCTAAAATATTTTCTTTTTTATAAAGGCTATAGATAGAAAAAAGAAGGACAATTTTGTAATTTACTTTGGGAAGCCCAAAGCCACATTCTCATTTTTATATAGTTATAGATTTAGAAATCTTAACAAATAAAATCCTTGTCTTAAAGTTCTCTTTGACAAGTAGATCAACAATGAGATGACATAAATTTACCTTCAAACACACATAAATTTTTATTCAACCATATACTATATGTAGTACTCACCATTGTTGCATAGAAGATATTGTTCAAAAGGTAACCACTTAATCCATTCCTCATAGACATTAGGCCATAACATGCTTCTTAGCCATTGTTCGATGAGGCGCATAACTCTCCAAGAGAATGGGCATTAGAAAAAGAGGTGAGAGTAACTCTCAAGCTCTAATTCACAAACAAGACAAAGAGGGGAAATCAGTTCTTATTTATCTCATAATGAGCTTGTACTCTCAAGCTCTAATTCACAAACAGGACAAAGAGGGGAATCAATTCTTATTTGTCTCCTAATGAGTTTGTCCCTCGTCAAATTAAAGGTGGCCATTTAAGGCTTGCCAAACAATGAATCGATGCTTTAGGGCGAAAAGAGAGCACCACACAACACCCACATAAGCAACACGATTACCATTATGTAGTTCATACACTTTACTTACTATGAATATGTTCTCAACACAGGCAGCATGGATCTCATTCAAGGAGAATGTCTCCCCCTAAGTCTCATGAGCTTTTTCTAATATCAGCTCACATCTTGCTTAAGCTCATGAGACCACAAATCCTAATCATTTAAGTATATACAATGCAATATACCCATTTAATCTATAAATAATCTTGCTTTAAAGCTACTGCTCATATGTACTTTGTAATAGCCGCTTTATTCTATTTGGATCCATCATGGAAGTCTAAACCCTTAAAAACTTTTAGCTTACACACACAATCCCACTAGGGATGTTCATATAATCTGCAATTTGTAGTTCTAAACCCCAATCAATCCAGACCAAACTATTTGAGACCGGACTAAATGAATTCGGTGTGAATTTCTTGGTTAATCTGGACCGTTTTAAATTTTCTGGTTCGATCACAGTTTTAAAAATATCAGTAGTAGTTCAAACTAAATCAATTCGTATAATTATTTTATATACGCTTAATATATATATTTTTTTAAAGAAATGTTAATGTTTGAGAATAATTTTAGATAAAATATTAATATTGACTTAATATTGTTATAATAATAATTTATTATTATTCATGTACTATAAACTAACTAAAAGTAGAAAAAATTACCGAAAAAATAAAAAATTATTGTTAAAAAAATTCAAAATGACTACGAAATACAAACTATGGTTTTGAACCAAACTAATCTGTTTTTGAGTAGATTGATTTAGTTTGGTTTGATCATTTAATTGGTTTGGTTTGGTTTTAAATTTTTAAGAAATCGTAATACTAATTTAGTTTGAAAAAATTAAAAATTCGGACCAAACTAATGTATGACACCCCTAAATCCCACGAAGCCAGATGCATTTTACTGGTATCCTTTCCACCCCAAAGAAAGTTCCTACAAATCCCGTCAATCTCTTTACATATCTTTTGTGGAAGCATGAATATATTCATCCAATAACTCCTAATGCCAATTAAGACAGAGTTGATTAAGAGAGTTCAATCTCCAAATGAAAGGTGTCAACTTGCCCAAGTATGTACTTTAGCTTGGAGTTTTTCACAATTATTGGTCTAAGGTTCACCTCCAAATATTTAATAGGGAAGGAACCTTTTTGAAATGACAGCAGCTCAAGCATGGTGTGTTTTGAGCTACTCTGCATCCCCGCAAAGTCAACTATAGAGAACCAAAATAGTTCTATCTAAAAAGGCATAGGGTAGAGGTTTTGGCTTCGACAACAATACATATGAAAAAGCTTTCTTTGTCTAATTTCTCTTGTGTTGTTAAAACCATAAACAATGATTATATTTCAGAACTTGATTCGGTAAGGTAAATATCCTTCTATATATATATTGCATTACTTATATATATATTTATAAATCATGTACTCATTTAAGTTGTTTTATATGATTTTGTCTGTTTTTTGTTTATAGTAGTAGAAATATTTGTCTTCAAGGATATCGTAGATTTTATTGCATGGCTGCATTAACAAAATTTCCTAAAAGATCGTGTATGTTTTTGTGTTTTAAGATGACGATGTTTTTTTTTCATTTTTTTTTTTTTCAGTAATCTTTTGTGATTTATGGCTTTTCATGATCATTTTATATTTTTATAAATATATATTGTCTCAAATCTGTATTTTGTATGTTTTAAGTTTAGAAAATCTTCTTCATTAATATCTCTGCCAGCGTAGTGAACTTGTGGAATGGTTTCGGTAGCCGGCTATGTGATTGTGCTAACAATAAATAGTGATTAGAATGATGATCGGCATATCAATTACTTTATTTTTATTTTTAAACAATATTTAATTTTACTTAATAACTAGTCATAATATTATAATTTTATTACAATAATGTCATTTTAACTAATTTACTCAAATAACTTTTACTTATTGAAAAGAAAAAAATATTTAAAAAAAACCATAATAAAAAAAAATAAGTTAAGTTTTATAATGTTACATATATATTTAGAAAATGATAAATTTTATTTACATCCCAAAACTTCTGAAGACAGACACCTTATTTTAATAATTTTTATGTTATATAAAATTTATATCTTTAATGAAACTAAGTTTTTTCTTAACTTTTTTCTTCTAATTCATATTTTTAAAAAACATACATATCAAATAAAAATAAAGTGTATTTAAAATATTACGACCAAAAAAATTAACATAAAAAATTATATAAAATTTTATTAGCAAAAAAAAAAATTATACACGGTTTAGAAAAATTATGAAAATAAATATTAAAATTAACACAAAGTAATGTAAGAAAAAATTAAAAAAAATATATTAAAAATTATTTGTAAAAATTATTTTAAACTTCATTTTCTTAAATATTAGGGTGTAATTATAATTTTGTTGAGTGTAAATGGAACTCCACTTACAAATTTTAGTTATAATATTCTAATCAAAACTTTAATGAATATAACTCCACTAAATGTACGTCTTTCACAAAATTTAAAAAATAAATTATTCATCTTAAAAAACCAATCACAAAAAATTAATACATATAATGTATAATAATATATCTTTTTTGTTTTCCTTCCTCTTCATTTTTTTCAATTTTAATTCTTTATATTTTACTAATTTTCATTTCTATATATACACATTAAATTATAAATTAATACCTGATCATGTCACGAATTTGAGAATATTATAGACACGAGTATTTTTTTTTTATGTACTGATATTGATAATAACATAGATATATTTTCTAAAAAAAATAAAAAAAAAGAGATTATATGTAAATATGTGCACATGTAATTTTGTATAATTATATATTCAACTTGCTCTAAAAATAATCAACAATAATATAATTTTACATACATATTATATTGCAATACTAATTATGTTTATATAGATAGTATACTCATGTGAGGTGTGGTATGAGGTGTTTAAATTTTTTGAAAAAGCTCTTTTATATTAATTAAGAGAAATTAATAAAACATATGTAATAATAAAAAACTTATATGAGTATTGTGTTTATTTATTTATTTTTATCATCACTTACTTTTTTAAAAATATTTAATTTTTAATAAGTCAAAAATGATTTGAGTAAATTAGTGGGAATGCCATTATTGAAATAAAAGTATAATTTTATGAATTTATGACTAGTTATTAAGTAAAACTAAGTCTTGTTGAAAAGATGACATTTGTCATTAAATTAACTAGAGAGTGTGATAGAAAATGTTCTTCGCAATAATAAAAATTTTATTATGAAGTTTAATTTGAGCTACCTTGTTTCAATGCTAAATATTTTTAACTTTATCATTATCAATTTTGTGTGCTAATTCTCATTTTGTATTGATATTTTTGTGGTTGTAGGTGTGTCATTGTTTGATATTTTCTACCTTAGAAGATAAATGTAAAAATTAGAGTAAACATGTTAGTTTCAATAAAGGGTGACACCATTTTATTCAAGAAGTTTTCAAAGATAAATTTTTTTGTTTTTATTTCTGGCTAGAAAAAGAAAATAGTTAGGCAATTTTCTTACAGATTTCTTAACTTTTGTTTGTTTTGTGTGTTAATCAACATTCTATTTTATGTATTCATTTTGTAGGTTTGTTTAATTTATTTATTTTGCTTGGATATCTTTTTAGTTAGTCTCAAGTAGTTTCCTCTAAATTTTTTAGGTAACTTAGTTTTATATATATATTTTTGCTTAAAAACAAAATGCATTAACAAGATAAAATTTATGCTTACAAGGAGAAGTATCTCCCAAAAAAAGTCTAGTTAGCAAAGATAGTGGTGAACACACGGGGATTCACCTCCCAGAAGTTAAGAAAATTCGAATAATTATTACTTAAAACCCACTTGGCAAGAGCATGAGCTTCAGCATAGCCGATCTCGGAATCCAATGCATAGAGAAAGTAGTCCCATCAATTGCCTGCAACAGCTTGGCAAAGGAAGACATCGTCAACCAATTTGGAGCCATCTTGCCACCGCCTTCGCAATCACCTGACAGTCCGAGAGAATAACTCCCCTACCCTGCCCCAGCAACCTCGACACTTTAATTCCCTTTAGAGCCGCCAACAACTCACTGTGTAATAGGGTTGTACAAAAAAATTGTAAACCGCCCAAATCGAACCGAAAAAACCGATAAAAATTACAAACCGAAATAACCCAAAAAAATTACAACCTGCCCAATCTGTTAATTAGGCGGGTTGAAAATAGGTCCAACCCGCCCAATTAAATCGAATAACCCGACTAACCCGACTTTGGCTTTTTTTTTTTTACTTTTTAATTTTTATTATATATAACATAAATGATTAAATATATAATAATATAAAATTATATACTTAATTGTTAGTTTCAAAGTCATATATATTGTGTTGTGCTTTGGTGGAATTTGATATTTTTAATTTATCTTTTTTATTGAATTTGAAGCCAAAAAAAAAAAAGTTTGGCGGTTTACAATTTTTTTTTTAAAATTGGGCGGGTTGCACTTAAATTTTAGTAACCCGTTCAGATTGGGTTAAAAAATATATAGGATAAACCGCCCAAACCGACCGATGTACAGTCCTACTGTGTAACATGCTAGCAGCAACCACTTTTGCAAGCAAAAATGGCCTGCAATTGATTCAAATGGTCCCAGACCACTACACCTATACCCGCCACATCCTTCGAGAAGGCAACATCAACCTTAATTTTGAAACCCTCAATTAAGTTACTGTTATAACCTGCCATAGAATCATTCTGGATAGTCTCCCTCTTGTTCAGAGTCAGCTTCCAATGGTGCAAAAATTTCCTCCCTATTTGCTTAGACATCACATCTACAATAATGGCACATTTTTTATGGAAAGCATGATTCTTGAAATACCATATTCTAAAGCACAATACGGTAGCATACACTTTGAACTCGCTAACATCTTGGGCATCCAGATGTTGCAACAAGGGAGCATCCATTATCCATTTCACTACATTTGCACCAAACCTGATATGAAATGACTCAATTCTAATGCTCTATTTTGACAAAAACTAGAGCTTTTTAACAGCCTCACACTCCCCAAACAAATGCGAAGTTGTATTACTTGATGGAAGATTACATAGATAACATGGTCCCAGGTCATTAGCAAAAATAGTAACAAGTTTAGACCTTGTGGGCAAGGCATCTTTATACAACTTCCAAAAAATTAACTTAATGCAAGAATGTAGAGAACTACACCATAAAATCTTAAATAACTCATCATCAATAGAAAAAGTGTTCTTATTTAAAGCCCAATACGCAGATTTAAGAGAGAAATTACCTTGAGGATCCGGAGTCTAGACCAAGGCATCATTTTGAGCAAGATCAAAGGATTTAATTTCCGCTTCATTCCAGGCTAGTCCCTCGTTTACCATCAGATCTCCAATCATAAGATTCTTCTTTTCCAATGGATTAATATCACCAACCCTTACGACCATCTCATCAAAAATAATCCAGTCTCCAGCCTAGAGACTCTTATCGGAATGAATACTTACACGCGGTCGTATTAGATGCAATCAACGACTTAACCGTCCATATTCCCCGAGCAACGACCAAAGCATTTCCCTTTAAATCAGCCTCTAGAAAGAAAGACTGAGGGTAATATTTTCCTTTAATAATTTTAATCCAAAGAGCATCCTCTTCCTTAGCCAATAGCCAAGCAAGTTTAGCCAAGAAGCACAAGTTCATGTCCCTAGCTTTTTTGAAACCGAGACCCCCACACACTTTGGGTTTACACAAATTCCCCCAAGCAATCAATGAGAGATATCTACCTGTTCAATATCACCTTTCCACCAAAACCTTCTAGTCAATCTATCCAATTCTGAATGAATGGCTGATGGGAGCTTAAAAACGGCCATAGAGTACATCAGGGCAGCCTAAATAAGACTTTGGATCAGCACCGTGCGAGTTGATTGAGACAGGAGTCTCACTTTCCACCCTTCAAGGCGATTAGAAACCTTGTCCACCACAAACTTGAAATTTTTATCACTGTTGCCTCGGATTAACAGGGGATTTCCCAAAAAATTCTCGTCGCCACTCATAACCTGAAATCCCAATTAATCTGTGATTTCCTTATGCAAAACTAAACAATAGTTAGCCAAGAAAGTAACCTTAGATTTGTTAATGTTTAGGCGCTAACAGGACCACGAGCAATATTTGTCCAGACATTCCCTTTAAGTTTCCAACGATTTAAAATATGCCTTAGCAAAAAGAAGCGTATCATCAACATACATCAAATGCGAGATTGAGGGGCCTTGTCTCGAGACCTTAACTCCTTCCAATAAACCAACAACCTCCTTAGTAAATAGCAGTCTAGAAAGGACCTTAGAGCACAGGATAAAAATGTATCGGATACCTCATCTTGGATAGAAGGTCTTTATGGGACCTCCATTTAAAAGAATCTGAAATTTGACTGATTTAATGCAGGCCATAACAAGAGTGATAAAAGCATAATCGAAACCATTAGCCTTCAAAACCGCTTTAATAAAATTCCACTCCAAGCGATCATAAACTTTTGACATATCACAGTTAACACCAAAATAGGCTTTCCTTCCCTTTTTGTTATGAAGATAGTTTATCACTTCTTGAGCGATAATAGCATTTTCTGCAGTCCATCTTTCCTTGACAAAGGCTGAGTGATTAAGAGAGATCAATCTGTAAAGTACCTTCCGAAGTCTATAAGCCAAAAGCTTCGAAATGATCTTATAACTGTGTTGCACAAGCTTATGGGCCAATAGTCATAAAAAAATGGTAGCAACATTATTTTTTTGGGATGAGAACTAAAAAAATGTGATTAATATTCAAAATAAATCTTCCCATACAAAAGAATTCTTCCACAAAATTAATCACATCCATACTGATAATCTCCTTATATACTTTATAGAACTTATCCGAAAACTCATCTGGTCCAGGTGACTTGAGAGGAGGAAGCTCCCACACCACTTTCCTAATTTCTTCTGTTGGAGGAATAACAGCAAGAAACTGATTTTCCTCATCAGTAATCGAAGTTGGAAAGAGATCAAAAATTCATCTGGAATTTTCAGCTGCGAGGATTCAAAAACCTTTCCAAATTTCTCACAAAAGTTTCCATCTATAATTGGTCTGTTCTCCAGCCAGATTCCATTATCATTTTTGATAGCCCATATGAAATTGCGCTTCCTACGAATCACCATAAAGGCATGAAAAAACTTAAAGTTCCTATCACCTTTGGATAGCCACAATTCTCTTGATTGTCGTCTCCAAATAGAGTTTTGTCTGGATTCAATTTCCTCAATCTCAAGCATAATAGAAGCTTCCATTTTAGTATTCTCTTGGGAAGGAGGATTCTTTTGGATTTTTGCCAGCACTTTTTCTAACATGTTCAACTTGATTTTGCATAATCCAAAGTACTTAACATTCCACTTTTTTAGAGCTTCAACAATATAGTTGAGCTTTTTGGAAAGGATATAACTATGATAACCAAACACCGCTTTGGCCCAAGCCTCATTAATCACTTTGTAACAAGTATCATCTCGTGACCAGGCATTCAAAAAACGGAAAGGAATTCAGATTCTCTCTCTGTCCCTCATCGTATCCAACACAATTGCAGAATGATGAAAGTGACGAGTTGCAAGCGTCTTAATCCCTACCTTCTTGAATTGAATCACTCAGTCAGCAGAGCCCAAAGCCCTGTCAAGCTTTTCTCTAATAAGAGATTGCCATTTATGACCATTCATCCAAGTGAAAAAAACACATGCTCCTTCTATATCCACCGCTCTAGTATCATAGATGAAATTTCTGAAACCACAACCTTCGCGATAGGTAACTGGAAGACTACCAACCTTGTTCTCTTGAGAAATAACTGAGTTAAGATCACCAATAACCACCCACGGAGAAGACAACCACTTAATCTCAATGGCAAAAGCTTCCCAAAAACATAGCGAAGGTCTTGTGTAGGCAGCGCATAAACAAAAGCCCCAATCCAATCTTGCACATTGAGATCACCCCAAATACGGACCAAAATATTGTTCATATCCATACTGAACTCCTGGATATTCCATCCTCTTCGCCACATAATTGCAATCCCCCTGCTGAACCTAAAACAGACATTGCCAAAACTCCTAAGAAACCCAACCTACGGCTTAGAACACCCATTTCAGTACTTGATTTTTTAGTTTCCATTAAGAAAACCAAATCAAGATTCTCGTTACGAGTCCAATGCCCGAGGCTTGCCAAGACCCCAATAATTCCACGAAAGAATTAACATTTGGAATTAGGGGGCTTGATAAGGCCCGCCTCCTCAGCCACTGGAAAATCTGAATCCTCCTGATTAGACAATTCTTTAGTCCCGCACTTCAGCTCCTCAGACATCTTCGAAGCTTCCGAACAACCGTCCTTAAGGCATTCTTTAAATCTAAAAGAGCCTCCATCAACTTCTTTAGAAGAACAATTCTTCTTTACCATCACCTCACCATCTCTGCAAGTTTTATATTAGTCACTTTGTTTTATAGCGATTTATATTTTAATTTTGTATATTTTTTTGGCTAAACAATTAATTTATTAGCTGAATATTTCTTTGCATCGAGATTTGTCTTTTTATAATTATAATCACCCTTTAAAAAGAATAGTGAGAGTCTAAATTTTAATAATGAGTACATTTTTAAGCATTCATAATTAAATTTGCTTTTTTTTCTTTCCACCATTTCGTTTTGGAGTCTTTATACGGGCAAGGGCAACCCACTCTGCAGTTATTTATTTATTTTTGAAAGGAAATGAATTTTTAATAATAACTGAAGAAGAAGAAGAAAAACTCCCATTTGGATTAAGTATGGCCATAGATACAGTTGAATCTCCGTCTCCTTCTCCATCTTCTCCATCAATTTCCCATTTCAGGTTTAGTTTTCGTTACCCGAAAGGAAATTCCTTTATCCCAACCCCCATTTCTTTAACAACTTCTTCTGAATCATCAAAAATTCATGCTTTCTTTTCAGTCCACAGCGTCACTTCTATGTCGCCGTTGACAGGCACCACTACAAGATGGTCTCTACCCTCAATTTTCCCACATATATATATTTATATATTCTAATATTCTATAACTTATATGGAAAGACATTGTTTTTTTCTTTTTTGTTTTAATCAAAGTTGAAAATTTTAAATTAGGTGACTTTGCTGGAATTATTGGGTATGGCGGCCGGAAGCCGTCCGGGCCTTCCAATGGTGGTCATCTGCAGCTCACGTGACGAGCTCGACGCCGTGTGTTCCGCCGTTTCAAGCCTTTCCTTTATCTCTTTGGCCTCTTTGGTAATTACTACTAATGTCTTTGAAGATTTAAACATGTTTGTATTGTTTTAATCAATTTAATTGGAAACCCTATTTTGGATTTTGATTAGGCAAAAATGAGGTTTAGTTGTGTCTTATTCTTCAACTTGATTCAACAGTTGCAATTAGATAAGTAAGTGGATTTTGTGATTGAGTCAGTTGGTGAATGTTTATATCTCTTTGAATATGATAAATGGATTGATATAAGAGCTTTGGGTAAGTTTGATAGGAAGTAGTTCTGTGTCCCAACCAAATTCTTGAGTAAAATTGCTGGAATTGCTTACTTCAGTGGAACACACATTTACAGTTTAGGTTCCAAGCTTTCTAGAGGATTGTTCTCTACCAAAAGAGTCTAACTCTTCCCAAAACATAAATAATTTTATTCCTTTTTTTCTGAATAAGATAACCTATAACTTTATAGGTGTACATGACTAGGATAGATTCTTATTGATTAACAATCCTATTATTCTTACTCCTCTCTAGCCTTTGGTCTAACAATGTTAGAATGAATCTATCCAAAAGAAAAAAAACTATATACATATATAAAGCAATGTTAGAAAGAACATGCTAGTAAAAGCATCTTGATTACAGGCTTTGTTGTTTTCTTGCTGTAATGAGTTCTAATATAGAGTGCTTTGAGTTTTTATTATGCCAGTACAGTGACCTTGCAGAAGCAGAACGTGCTTCAGTTCTAGAGAAATTTAGGCAAGCAACAGTGAGATGGAACCAAAATGCTACTGCTGAAGCAGGAGAGGACACTGATAGTGGGAAAGATGAGCGAAAGTCTTATATGATTGTTGTAACAGATGCATGTCTTCCACTTCTTTCTTCTGGAGAGTCACCTATTGCTGCTCATGTTTTGATAAATTACGAGTTACCAACTAAGAAGGTAGAGAAACCATTCTTCCTCCAGCACTTTGTGCATGATATTGTCTGTGTGCGTATATGCTAATGGCTTTTACTGTTTTGCATACATATTTTACTCTTTCCTTAGGGACTTCTCTGCAGTTTGGTATTATACTCAATTGACTAAGTAGTCCTGGGTATGTAACTAGTCTAAAAGACTAAAAACTGGTTGACTGATTTTGCATTTGTCCGAAAAAGCTTGAGACGCTTTTCTTCTCATATGCAGTATCTTACTTTGCAGTTCCTATAATCATTGGGTTACAGAGGTAACCTCATTGCTAAATCAGTAACTGGGGAACCATTGTAAGCATTTCATGGTTTCTCCCCATGTTTGACTTTTTTATTATTGTCATCTTGGACACACATCAGATTCAGGACATACCACGAGAAGGGATTTACTATTTTTTATGATTTTTCTCATGTTTAGAAATTTTGTTGTTACCTGTAAATTATCTGGTTTTGGCTTACAACTCCTAGGTTTCTTAAAGCTATCCATCATATATTCTTGGAGTTGATGTCCCTTCATCTATCTAATATGATAACTATGAGCACATAACGGCATCCCTTATAGCTTTCCCGTGTTCTAATGTGCCGGCTTCCTTTCACTTCGTTGTTTGTACAGGAGACATACATGAGACGCATGACAACTTGTTTGGCAACAGGTTTCCCTTTACTGCTGTTATTTTGTCAGGTGTAGATGCTATGTAATTTTGCTATGTTGAAATAACTCAATACAAAAAATACAGATGGTATCGTAATCAATATGGTTGTCGGTGGTGAAGTAGTAACTCTCAAAAGCATTGAAGATAGCAGCAACCTACTTATAGCTGAGATGCCCATAAATGTAAGTTTGTTCCTCTCTTAATGTTTGACTTGAGCAGTGAGGAGTTGAGTTATTTTTTGACATTGCTTATCATATTTGCAGATTTACGAGATACTCTGAAGAAACATTGAACTTTTTGACAAGTCAAATGACATCTCAGAATAACACTTACATATTTCCTGTGATGGTTGACTCAACATGTCTGTGATTGAAGCTTTTCTAGTAGTTTAAACTAAGCATTTTATTTATTCTAGTCAGATGCAGATTTGTGTACATCTTGTTTCTTCCTTAACGGGAACAAAACAGAAACGATCGAAAAATTCTCATATGGTTTAGATATGTAATGTACCATTGAAAAATTTGATGGGAAATGAAGGCCAAAGCTTCATGAGTAACATTATTGCAAGTGCTGACAAATGTTAGCACCTAGTATCCCAATTCTCTCTCTCTCTCTCTCTCTCTCTCAAATTGACACCAACAAAGATATGTCATGTCATGTCATAGGTGGGTGCTTTATAGCAATGGTGTTTAGCAATTACTATATAATATTTAGCATTTTGATATATGAGATAAAAGATATAAATCAATAAATGAAGTTGTTTTATGGTTCCAACTTCCAAGTGTTAGATTCTAAAAAGTAAAAAAGAAAACGTAGGGCGCATCTTTGATTTGAAGTAGTAAGAGTTGATCACATCATTCCATCCACGTGTGGTGTAGGGGAACTGAAACCCTTGTAGCACACGGTAACAGTATTCAATGATCATGATCATCAACGTGGCCAAACCCTATTGTAAAATGGATTGGAAATACATAGAGAACAGAAGCATCATCTATTTCAGTTCCAACCTTGTGCACGTGTGTGTCAGGTGAATTGTTCAGTTGCACACGTGCACTCCCTCGGCGGTTACCTCACATTTATTTCAATCAAACACTTTTCTAATAAACTATCACATATATTATATATAAATTAGTAGTTACTAACTTCGCTTGTTGTTGTTTTATGCACATCATCACTTATCATAGTATTAGTAAGAGTGGGTTTAATTCAAGAGAGACAAGGTCATGCAAAATATGACTCCTTCAGTGGAATCATCATCATCATCAAATTAAATGTTAAAATATTTTTTAATCAAATCAATTACAATTAATTAATTATTGATTTCAATTTATTTAATATATTATATTTATTTGTTAATCGTAGAGTTATTTATTAGACCAAATTTAAGATATATATATTAGATATTAATCCGATTCAATTAATTCTGATCAATCTAACATTCCTTAGATATATTAGATTGGTTGAACTATTTCTATCTACTAAAAATATTTCATGTTTATCTATTACATTGTTCCCATTTATTTAATACTTTAGATTAGTGTATTTTTTGAATCAGATTAGATATCCATCTAATCTAATATATCTAAGTATCCATCTAATGTTTTAGATTTCATCCATCTAATAAAAAAAGGTAAAATTTTAATTTTAATTTTTATATATATTTTAAATAAAACAACATAAAATCTAATTAATCATTTAATGTATTAGATTTTTAGACACTCCAATCCGATCTAATTGGATATTTAAAAATAATATCAAATCCAATTTTGTCGCAATTAAATATATTTATTCACAATTGTAATTAGATTGGATTAATTTATACACCTAGTTACCAAATTTAGGTTTTTAATTGATTGTGAAAATATTCTAAAAATAAATTGTGAGTGAATGTAATGTGTCATGTATATAAATATAAGTAACTTATCCCTAATTTTGCTGTTAGTTTTCTATCTTTCAGTAACAGCTTAATTAGAAGCCCAAATACTCAATTTCCTTTTACGTTAATATATCAAACTATAAAATCCATAAATGGAGCTTTTATATTTGTCAAATACATATACGTATTGGATTGTTGATTCCATAGTTTTATTTCATCTAACATATAACATTAAGAACTTACGTTAGAAAATGGTAGAGGTAGTTTTGCCAGGTTTCGATAATTATGCATTGAAATCCAACAACTGTATGAAATGTAAAGGCTTAGTCCACTAAACGACAAACTTCCCCGCATGCCCATTCCTCTCGTCCACTCTCACCCCTACATAATACATTAATTGTTTTATTACAAGAAAAAGATTCTAATTGTTATTATAAAACAGCAAAAAGAGAGAGACTCATTCTTCTTCATTATCTAAAGAAAATTAAGTAAAGGACCACACTGATATATACACAATGCATGTTATTTCAACTCATCCTTTGTTATCACCTCTTTATGGAAAAGAGGGTTATGGAATCATTGGTGATCAACATTCAAAGCGCATCCAAGATACTCTTTCAAAGGTTTTTATTCATATATAATAATTATATATAATTGATGACCATTTTATCATCATGACATATATAACATTTTCCATTCTAATTAATCTCATCCTATATTGTTATAATTAGGTACTTGAAGAGATGAAAGAGCTATACATAATAGCCATTCCCATGATCATGGCCGGTCTTTTAGTGTACGGAAAATCACTAATCTCAATGTTCTTCATGGGCATGATAGGAAAAGACGCCTTAACCGGTGGCAGCCTCGCCATTTGCGTTGCCAACATCACCGGCTACTCCGTCGTATCGGGGCTAGCCGCGGGCATGGAAGGCATTTCCTCCCAAGCCTACGGTGCCAACAAATGGTCACTCATGGGCCAAACACTAAACCGAACAATCCTCATTATACTCACACTCGCCACATTCCCTATCTCATTCTCATGGTTCAACTCCAAACCCTTATTCCTTTATTGGTTCAACAACAACCAAACTCTCTCCACAATCGCCACAACTTACCTCAAATACTCAATTCCTTCTCTAATCTTACAATCATTCATAAACCCGCTTCGAATCCACTTAAGGACTCAGAAACTCACAAAACCTCTCATGTTAAGTGCAGCCTTAGCGCTTGCTTCTCACGCTCCTATTAACTACTACTTCATCAACCATCTTGGTTTCAACAACATTGGAGCTGTCGCTCTCTCCGCTTCCTTAACTGACTTTAACATTTTTGTATCCTTAGCTTTCTATCTATACTTCTTCGGCGCCGTGACATGGTCTTGGCCGGAATGGTCATTCCGCAACTGCTTCTTGGAATGGAAACCAATTCTCAGCCAAGCCATTCCCAGTTGCATCTCGGTATGTCTCGAGTGGTGGTGGTATGAGCTCATGATAATGCTCTCCGGGTTGTTAGTCAACTCCGGAGATGCAGTGGCCTGCATGGGAATTCTCATGCAGGCTACAATGCTGGTTTACCAGTTCCCGTTCGCCTTAAACCAAGCTGCTTCTACGAGAGTAGGCATTGAGTTGGGGGCTAACCAGCCAAAGAAGGCGAAAACTGCGGCTTTCGTTGCCTTGTCATGTGGCTTTGTAACAGGCATTGTATCTTTGGTTTTCATGGTTGCGGTGAAGGACACATGGGGGAAGATTTTCACCAAGGACAGAGCGATTTTATCGCTGAGTGCGGCGGTATTGCCCGTGGTGGGGCTGTGTGAGGTTGGGAATTGTCCGCAAACTACTGTTTGCGGAGTTCTGAGGGGGAGTGGTAGGGCGAGTATGGGTGCTTGTATAAATGTTGGGAGTTTTTATGGTGTGGGGTTTCCGGTTGCTATGTTTGTGGGGTTTAAGATGGGAAAGGGGTTGATTGGGTTGTGGGTTGGGTTGGTGGGGGCTCAGTTGGTTTGTGCTTTTGTCATGGTTGTGGTTTTGGTCACTACTGATTGGAATGTGCAAGCGGAGAGAGCTAAGGAGTTGACTAGATCAACATCAAATGATGTTGATGATGGCCTAGTATCGCTTGTGTTGGAAAACTAGGATGTTTTTATTTGTACTTAATTTTAATTATATTATATGGCGGCTTAATTAACTAGGCTAATTCACTGTTAGCTTAGATGTGTTTGAGTTATGTATATGGTTTTGTTTTTGTTCATTTAAGTTTAAAGTATTGAGTTAATTTAATTTATAACTGAGAATTGTTATTTATTAAATTAAAATGTATAAAGTTTGATATTAAATTGTGTAAATAGGGGTATGCCATCTTGTCCTTTAGCATTATACCATAGCTAGTTTTGTTATGATATATGATAATACATTAACAATATTTTTCTTTAAATTAAAATTTGTAGAAATAGTCCATATTACATGATTACATTTATAATATGAACCGAATTTAAATTGTATGATATGCACAATAATAATATATTAGCTTTGTTCATTGTTAAAAATATATATTTATTTTATATAAAGTGTGGCTATGTAACATAATTCTTGATTTAATAATAGTTTTTGATTTTTTTATGTTAACTTTAAAAGAATATCTCAAGTATATATTTAACAGAATATTAATTATTTATCTAAATATTAAGATGTGTTTTAATATTAATTTATTTAAATAAATTAATATTACTTTTAAATTTTAATTGTATAACCCTAACACGGAACACGAGTTAAGCTAAATCTAATTTTTAAATATGAATTTCTTATCCCCTAGAATCCATATGCGATTACAGCCCTAGAGTATTTTTAACGATTGAAATTGACCTTCTATCTCCTTAAGCAAAATCGATTCTTGAAGTCTACTCTCAGTTCTTATATTGCAACCAACATATGTTTCAACCGATTCTTTGAAATTAATTCCAATCCTATCTTTCGTTTTATGAGACTTAATTCGATCTTCAAATTGATCTTGGGAAAATAAAAGGCTGCAAGAGAGGAGAGGAAGAGGCCGGGCTGGTCTTTTATTAGATCATTTGGAAAAATTGATTCTTATAACAGGAAAGGTAGGGTGTACATCGGTCGGTTTGGTCGGATTATAGTATATTTTTACCAACCCAATATAAATGTGGGTTGTAAATATTTAAATGTAACCCGTCCAATGAAAAAATAAAAAAAAAGTATAATCCGCCCAATGATTTTCATCAGTTTGGTCAGGTTAACTTGTTTAAACTGATCTTTATTTTTTATTTTTTTTTCATTATTATTAGTTTTTGGTGTTCAAATAATTGATTTGAAAAAAATAAATGTATATAGTGTAAACTTGTTAAGATTAAAAGGGTTATAGTTTAAATTAATGTTAAAAAATAAATATAAATTTAATAAACATTAAAGTATTAAACACTATTTTTTTTTAAAAAAAAAATAGAAAATAAAAATATACTAGTTCAACTTCAATATTCAAAGACAATCAAAATTATCAATTATAAATTCTAAATTTCAAATCAAACACTATAAAATATAAACTTTAAATGTAAAAAAGTTTACCTATTAAACGTAATTTATATATTATATTATAGATAATTTTAGTAAAAAATATGTAAATCAGTTTATTCAAGTTATTTGGGCGGGTTAGAATAATATTCAACCCGCCCAATATATACATTGGGCGGTTTGAATATTTTGTAAAGTTATTTGGGTTGTGTTTTTTTTGTTGGTTTATTGGGTTTGTAATATTTTTTGAACAGCCTTACATACCGTACTCATCTTTTTTTGTTTCTTTTTTTTTCTTATATTTAATTTTCCTTTAGTTAAGCAAACTCTTTGATTCCAGTGAAATTAAAGAAAAAGTATAATATGACAATGTTAAGTTTATCATTTAAACAATATCATGTTAACGTGATTTGATCCTCATATCTGATTCTTGAGATTTCTCATATTTGTGAGATATCTTTACGATTATCACACGGTCTGGTGTTTAATTGGTAAGAATTTTTTGTTTTTGTTTGAGCCTAAGAAGAAAAATGATTACTCTCAATGTGTATGGTCAAGGTGTAGGTGTGTGTTGCCATGATCATTTTATTGTCAAAAACTAATGACAGTTACCAAAGACATTTGTTTGTGAAGGAATGAATGATATTTGCTTACCAATGGTAATGCTTCTTGATGATGAAGCAGACGCATTTTGGTATTTTAAACGAGTTATCCTAACCAGAATATCTCTCTGCTATTCAAAATATATATATATATGTCTCGCAAGCACATCGTGTGCAATTGAGTGGAACCATCAAATCCTTCCTCCACACCCTTTCTTCGTTCCCCAAGTCGACGCTGACTTGCCGAGGGCTCACTCATCGAGGCATTCAATCGCCCCAACTATGGAGTAGTTGTGCTCTACCTTGTGTCGAGCCCAACGTCGATGAGCATGTGCAAATGGTACCATAAATTCTACATTGATCATGGTTAATTTGGCAGCCGTCAATATGTGCCATTGATTTGCTGCTTTGATTGGCTCTACCGGATCGTGTGTTTGTGGCCGTTCTTCCACCCCCATTCGAATCCCAAATATCTCGTGTCCTGTTTCTGGTATTCTAAGTACAATTAACTCTATAGTCAAGAAATTTTAGTACCAGTATTAGACCAATGATCTACAACTTTGATTGGCTCTATAGCTAATTTGGATCGTGTCTATATTTTTTTTTTTATTTTGAATGGGAATGGATGATATTATTAAATTAAATCCGCAATCACAATCGATTTGAGAGTACTAGGAAGAGTACCGGATCGTGTCTATATTTAGTTTTGAATGTGTGTGATGAATTTTTTACTTTGATTTTTGTTCTCGAATTATATATTTATGGCTACAGACATCTTTTTTTTTTTTTTGGTATTTTGAGTGGGTGTAAAACATAATATTTTTTTTCCTAATTTCAATAATGATCTTTTTAAAATTATTGATTGTTTCATCTTTCAATGTCCAAATAGAGGACCCAGAAGAACAACGGAAAGAGAGACCCCATCAACAATGTACGATTATATGGAGTGGGCTCTATGTTTGATATTACTCTCTATTTTACTCTTTTGTTGGTAAAGTATGATTTTGAGAAAATTGAGCTCATTGGAATACAATTTGATTTCAATTTAATAAATCTACTTATATAAAATTGGGAACTTAGATTGAGAACAGAGTAATGAGATTAATTTGTATAGAATGATTCTACCTAAATATAATTAATTGGCATCGAATAATGTCAGGGAAATGATAAAAAGTTTGCAATTAGATTGATATTCATACGAAAAATTTGAAAATTAATTCCTTAGTTTTTTTGTAGCAGCTTGGATTTTCTTGGTTACTTCTATATACTCTATGTTATATATCTCTGCTTGTAAGGGGTTGAATGAGTTTATATTATTGCTTTCATGGAGCTTTCAATGTAAGCACATTTTTTTTGCATGAATTACTTGTGAACACAATCTGAAAAAAGAAGTTGTTTTAAAGGTGATTTCCTTATTTCTAAAGATAACTTGCCTCATGTAGGTGGAGACACCTTATAGGAGTGGAAGAGAAGCAATTTTAAAGGTGCATATTTGTAAGAAAAGAGCTTCCTCTTGGTGAGAATGTAACCTCAGTTACTCTCTCTTTGCCACTTATTCCTTCGTGCAAAAATAATTTCAAGAACTCTTTCTTTCTTTCTCTTTTTCTTGCTTAACTAGTATACTTCTACAATATATAATTTTGTTATTTGCAAATATACATTTGTCATTGTGAGTGTATATAACTTTAAGGATGAGTTGATTTATTTTTTGGACTTCTAATTTTGTTTGACTCTCTCCCTTTTATTGTATTAAATTTTTGTTAGAATTCTCTTTGTCTATATTAAATTTTATATGAGCTTATATTTGAAATTTAGAATTCTCTTTGTCTATATTAAATTTTATATGAGCTTATATGAGCTTATAAAAGTCTGTTTTGTCAAACGATCAGCAAACCGTCTAGCACATGTTGTAGCTAGAATGTCACGATATTTATCTGGTTGTAATATTTCTGTGTCTAATGCTCTAGTTGCTATTTTGAATGTTTTGTACTCATAATGTTAATTTAATGAAGTTAATATTTCATAAATAAAAATAAAAAAACTGCATGATGACTATTTTGAATATGTTGTTGTATTGTTATTATGAGTTTCATAGCTGGTTCATGATATCAGCCATTCTTTTGCTGACATCAGATTGTTTCTTCATGATTCATACCTTTCTTCTTTATTTCCTGGATTTACTGAGCCATTCAGTTTTCCAACTGGTTATGTAGTTTGAATTATTAGCTAATTAAATAATTTTCATAGCACTAGCCATTGCCAATTGTTACATTCATTACCTAAATGAAAAATGTATTTATTAATCAAGTTTAAACTCACTGCAGATGCTTTTTTATTGATTTTTACATGTGTGCACAAATTGAGTATCATTGATCACGAATTTAGCAAAAGAATATTTGTTATAGATTACTTATTACGTACAGTAAATAGAAAAGAAGAGTACTGCTAGGTTGTAGCGAAAGAAAAATAGTAGAGGATTACTTATTAAAATACAGAATTAAAATAAAACTAATTACCTTAAAATTAAGTATACTTGCATTGCACCTAATAATAATTTAGTATATATATATATATATCAATGTTGGCCTTTTGTATTTTCTTAGCAATAGTATTTCATGTGTCCATATCTCATTTCCATTTCTATAAATTAGTTTATTTGTTTTTTTTTCTTTATATTATTTAACTTACTATATTTTTCATTTATTTTTATTCATTTCAAAATGAATTTATATACAAAATGATTGAGAGGACAATAGTATCTAGAAATTAATTAAAAATATTTATACTTGGTGAAGAGTTCATGTAGAGTACAGTATAAAAACTCTAGCAAAAAAATATATATATTATTTTTTTTAATATAATTCTATTGTACAAAAATTATTGGTTCTCTTAAAGAAGAAGAAAGCTTAGAGAAATTTTAGCAGAGCTTCAACTATCTTTTTCTTATTCCCCATTTGTATGAAAAAAGTTATTTATAGGGTAAAGTATGGGTATGGATATACTCATGACCCGTTTAGGATTTCTACCAAAAAACCCACAATTAGGGTAAAAATACATATAAAATACTGACTATTCCAAGAAAGTTCTTTCTTATGCGATGAGGCAGCTGTACAATGGAGACCATTGTTGGTACAGGACACATGTCGCCAAAAGATCGCACCTTGAACATAAGATGCCTAGACAAACCGTCAGGAAAAAAGAGTGTATTCAGAGGTAAATCGTGCGCATTTTCATAGTCTGATGCAAAGAACAAGATCCGATTTTGCGTCAGAAAAATTATAATCGTCGCTTAAGCTATCCGGCTTTCGCTTCATGATAGGTAAGTTACTCTTCTCTGCATCCTGAACAACAGTAAGGCTTTTGGGTCCTGAACAAAGGCTTGTTTGGGAGAAATCCCTGAAGACTTTTTTAGGATTAGACCTTTCCCAGACAAGTGTACTTCCCCTCTATTCTTCTGAGATTAAGGAGATTTAATTTGTGCTAATTTGAGAGGTTTTTTTTTTTTTACTTTTTACCACATGTCCCTCACACAGAAACACGAATAATATTTACCATCAAGCTTTTGAGATTTTAGAATGGTGGAAGCTTACAATTTTCTCCCGGATGGATGGGATATCCTTTAATACACGTGGATAGGTCCTAAAATGATAATAGTATCTTTTTGACACTCGTCAGTTGAGAAGTTGAATTACTTCCATGCAAAATGTTTGAATATGCATTCGTGTCATTCATCTTACGAACTCGTGGGTCATACGCATTTGGGAATGCGCGTTTGTCGTAGAGAAACCTAACTGACATCTGAGTTATGATGTGATGACTCTTTAATACGTAAGGAACCCAAGGCAAATGATGATGAACAAATGCCTTGATTTTGCTGAGGGACATTAAATGCGGTCTTTCCACTTCCTCAACCATTAGATTACTCATGCTTTTTTGCTGGCTGATTTACACCTTTAATTTTAAATTTTAATGAATTGCCCCTTTCATTATAAATAGGCGCATATTTTCTTTGGTTTCTCTTTTTACCATCTTTGAGCTTTTCAAATTCCTTTGCTTTCAAACTCCGAAATAGAGCTTTCTTCTCAGAGCCCAAACTAAAAAATTCCAAACTTTCCTCCCATATTCTTATTGGTAAATGAATGATAGCTTCGATTATCTCATAAATTGCCTTCTACAAATTCAAACACATTGTTTCCCAAACTTACCGACCCTTGATCTTAACACAACCTACCCCTAGTAAAATAAAAGGGTTTGATGTTCAATCGGGTTTTGACTGAGTCATCAACTGGGTGCTAGGTTTCCAAGTCACTTCCAACCACTATTCCTCTTCTTCAAATTGCATCACAAGTATGTTGGAAATATTGTGAATATTTTAACAAAATATATAAGTGTCTTAGTGTGTGTGAGTTGGAAAGAGTCCCACATGGGATATGAACCCTCATTGACAAGGGTATAAAGAGTGCAACTTTGGCATTTGGGTTTGGGCCCCAAGGGGTACCCAGTTTTGTGCGAATGGGTGAGGACACACACACTTGACCCACCACACACGCGCGCGCGCCGTCCGTCCGATCCGAGCCGGGCCGGGTTGGGTTGGTTGGTGTGGTGTGACACAATATTATTTTTTACAGAAAAATTATTTAATAAAATAATTATTTTTTATTTATTAATTTAATTAAGAAACGTGTTTAATTAAACTGATTACTTAGTCGTATCAGTTAACGGGACACGTTCAAAAGACCAACTCACCCCACTTCAGAAAACGTTATTCTTCCCGTTATGTGAACTGATGGGAAGAAAACATCTCTTTTTCGTATCAGAAAAATACAGTTTTTCATAAAATTAAAATTCCATCTGCGATATCAAATTTTTGGGTGTATTCGACGGTGCTCTATAGTGCAGTGGGGTTCCGATACAGTGCAACGACTGGGCTGTTTTATCCTGGGGACGACCGGCAATTTCCGACTGCTTGCACACTCCCAGGCAAAGGCCGCGAACGTCTTAAAGAGAGCGACTTAGTCCGCGACTCAACCCAGAATTCTTCATTCGGTAATATCGTTCCTCTTTTATTTTGCTAGCAGTTTACTCAACAATTTTAAGACGTTCTTTCTGCTATGACTACTACCGATGAATGTTCTGGTTCTACTGCTGATATTAACAAGCCTTTTCGTTTTGAGGGTTTGCACTTTAAACGTTGGAGACAGAAGATGTTGTTTTTTCTGACCATGAAAAAAGTTGCGTATGTGCTTACTGTTTTGAAACCAGTTGTTTCTGAGACTCCACCTCCTGCCGAGAAGAAGGATGAAGTCGAGAAGTACGAATCGCAGGTTAAGGAAAGGGACTCCTGGGTAGAGAATGATTTTCTGTGTAAGAATTTTATTTTGAATGGTTTGTCTGATGATTTGTATGATTATTATAATTCTGACAAATCTGCCAAGGAGATATGGGAAGCATTACAGAAAAAATATGACACCGAGGAGGCGGGAACAAAGAAATACGCTGTCAGCCGCTACTTGAAGTTTCAAATGACCGATGATAAATCAGTCGAAGCTCAGTCTCACGAGCTTCAGAAAATAGCTCACGAAATTCTTTCTGAAGGTATGACTATTGATGAACAATTTCAAGTTGCTGTTATGATTGATAAATTACCCCCTTCGTGGAAAGATTTTAAAAATACTCTCAGGCATAAAACAAAAGAGTTTTCGTTGGAAAGTCTGATCACTCGTCTTCGAATTGAGGAGGAAGCTCGAAAACAAGACCAAAAGGAAGAGGTGCTTGTTGTTGGAAACAACAACAACACTAATAAAAGATCCACTGCTGTTCTGAAACCCAATGGGAAAAACTTTAAGAATCAGAATCGCAAAGCGAATCCAAACCGCAACAATCAACCTCGAACCAATAACAACAATCAGAATTGGAACCATCAAAGGAACCATAATAACAGGCAGCAACCACCCCCTAATAGAAATGACTCTGGTTTGTTCATGTGTTACAACTGTAACAAGCCAGGTCATATGGCACGAAAGTGTAAGAACAGGCCTAGTTCTGCTCCGCAGGCTAACCTGACAGAAGAGCTGCCTTTTACAGCTATGATTTCAGAGATCAACCTTATTGGTGGATCTGAAGGGTGGTGGGTAGATACTGGCGCTTCTCGCCATGTCTGCTATGATAGAAATATGTTTAAAACATATGTTGCTGCTACTGAGGATCAGAAAGTGTTGTTGGGTGACTCCCACACCACTATAGTTGCTGGTACTGGAAATGTGGAATTGAACTTCACCTCTGGAAGAACTGTGATTCTAAAAGATGTGATGCACACTCCAGAGATGAGGAAGAATTTGGTCTCGGGCTACCGAGCCTCTAGATTTAATCCATTCTGATATTTGTGAACTTGATGGAACTTTGACTAGAAATGGTAAACGCTACTTTATCACTTTTATTGATGATTGTTCTGACTTTACCTATGTGTATTTAATGAAAAATAAAAGTGAAGCTCTTGATATGTTTAAGATTTTTGTGGCTGAAATTGAAAATCAACTTAGTAGAAAAATCAAGAAGTTTCGTAGCGATAGAGGCACTGAATATGATTCTACTGCTTTTATTGAATTTTATAACTCACATGGAATCATACACGATAAGACTGCACCTTATTCACCTGAAATGAATGGCAAAGCTGAAAGAAAAAATAGAACTCTTACTGAATCTGTTGTTGCTATTTTATTGAATTCGGGTGCTGCTTCTCATTGGTGGGGAGAAATTTTATTAACTGTATGTTATGTGCTTAATAGAGTTCCTAAATCTAAAAGGAAAATTTCTCCATATGAAAGTTTGAAAAATAAACAACCCAATATCTCATATTTTAAAACTTGGGGTTGTTTGGCATATGTTAGAATTCCTGATCCTAAGAGAATTAAATTGGCTAGTAGAGCATATGAATGTATTTTTATTGGATATGCTGTTAATAGTAAAGCATATAGATTTTATGATTTAAAAGCGCATACTATTTTGGAATCTAATGATGCTGATTTTTTCGAACATAGATTTCCATTTAAATTGAGAAATAGTGGGGGTGCATCATCTAGTAACATGACTGCTTTTAGGGATAATGAGCATGAAAAGGGTATAGAAACTGAACCTAGAAGAAGTAAAAGAGCTAGAATTACCAAAGATTTTGGTTCTGATTTTTGTGCATATACTCTAGAGGAGGATCCTTCTAACCTCCAAGAAGCCTTGACTTCACTAGATGCTGATTTATGGAATGAAGCTATTAATGATGAAATGGACTCTCTTGAGTCAAATGGAACTTGGCATTTAGTTGTGTTACCACCAGGTTGTAAGACAATAGGTTGTAAGTGGATTCTGAAAAAGAAATTAAGACCCGATGGTACTGTTGAAAAGTACAAGGCACGACTTGTTGCCAAAGGGTTTAGACAAAGAGAAAATGTAGATTTCTTTGATACATTTTCACCTGTTACTAGAATTACATCTATTCGTGTGCTTTTTGCTCTTGCTGCTATTCATAATCTTGTTGTGCACCAAATGGATGTTAAAACTGCTTTCTTGAATGGTGAATTAGAAGAAGAGATTTACATGGACCAACCTGAAGGTTTTGTTGTTCCTGGTCAAGAACATAAAGTGTGTAAATTAGATAAATCTTTGTATGGTTTGAAACAGGCACCTAAGCAATGGCATGAAAAATTTGATAATCTTGTCATCTCACATGGCTTTAAAGTAAATGAAAGTGACAAATGCATTTACTATAAATCTGAAAATAATGTGTGTACCATTATTTGTTTATATGTGGATGACTTGCTAATTTTTGGATCTAATATTCATGTCGTGAACAATGTGAAATCTTTGCTATGTGAAAATTTTGACATGAAAGATCTAGGTGAAGCGAATGTAATCCTTGGTATACAGATCACTAGGACTGAAAAGGGAATTTCTTTGGATCAATCTCACTACATTGAGAAGATCTTAAAGAAATATAATTACTTTAATTGTAAACCTGCTTGTACACCATATGATCCTGTAAAATTATTTAAGAACACCGGTGATGGTGTAAGGCAACCGAATATGCGAGCATCATTGGCAGTCTTCGGTATGCCACTGATTGTACTAGACCCGACATTGCCTATGTCGTGGGATTACTATGCAGGTTTACTAGTAGACCTAGTGCAGAGCATTGGAATGCTATAGAGAGGGTCATGAGATACCTCAAAAGAACATTGACTCTTGGATTACATTATCAAAAGTTTCCAGCTGTACTTGAGGGGTACAGTGATGCTGACTGGAACACTTTATCAGATGACTCCAAGGCAACCAGTGGCTATATTTTTAGCATAGCTGGTGGAGCTGTTTCATGGAAATCTAAGAAACAGACTATTCTGGCTCAATCTACAATGGAGTCTGAAATGATAGCGCTAGCTACTGCTAGTGAAGAAGCAGGTTGGCTGAGAAGCCTGCTAGCTGAGATTCCTTTATGGGAAAAACCTATTCCAGCTGTGTTGATCCATTGCGATAGTACCGCGGCTATTGCAAAAGTACAGAACCGTTACTACAACGGTAAGAGACGACAAATACGTCGTAAGCACAGCACTGTTAGAGAGTTTCTCTCAACAGGAGCTGTTAGAGTGGATCATGTACGCACTGATGATAACTTGGCTGATCCTTTGACGAAAGGCTTAGCTAGAGAGAAAGTCCTTAAAACATCGAAAGGAATGGGACTGTTGCCCTTAGATTGATGAATCACTCATAATGGCAACCCGACCTATAGACTGGAGATCCCAAGAAATAGGTTCAATGGGTAATAACAAGTTATGAAGTGATAAAAGTGAGATCATGCTATAATTATACGAAAAGAGAAGCATGAATTCCTGAAGCGATTTAAGGTTGAGTTAATAGAAACTCTTAATGAGATCTATACTCCAAGTGGAGTGGAGTACCGAGCTACGGGAGTACTCTTGATAGACTCACCTATGTGAATGTGGGAGTGGGGCCGCTTCCTATGAAATTTTGGGCAAAATTTCTAGAGCGTTCACTATACTGGGATAGACGTGCATGGCCATTAACGCACGGGCTTTTGATTACACCCTTGAAAAGGTTGTTGCGTGGTACAATGTTAGAGATAGAGTTCAAGACTACGGTCACTCTAGTAAAATCTAAATCGTATTCACTACGCAGAGGTTCAAATCGAAAGATACCTTTGTTTATGCTCAATCTTATTGTTGAATGATACTAGTAGATGGAAATATTTTTTTAAAAAATTCAAGTGGGGGATTGTTGGAAATATTGTGAATATTTTAACAAAATATATAAGTGTCTTAGTGTGTGTGAGTTGGAAAGAGTCCCACATGGGATATGAACCCTCATTGACAAGGGTATAAAGAGTGCAACTTTGGCATTTGGGTTTGGGCCCCAAGGGGTACCCAGTTTTGTGCGAATGGGTGAGGACACACACACTTGACCCACCACACACGCGCGCGCGCGCCGTCCGTCCGATCCGAGCCGGGTTGGGTTGGTTGGTGTGGTGTGACACAATATTATTTTTTACAGAAAAATTATTTAATAAAATAATTATTTTTTATTTATTAATTTAATTAAGAAACGTGTTTAATTAAACTGATTACTTAGTCGTATCAGTTAACGGGACACGTTCAAAAGACCAACTCACCCCACTTCAGAAAACGTTATTCTTCCCGTTATGTTTATTCAATCCATTCGCCTATATAATGCGATTGAACTGATGGGAAGAAAACATCTCTTTTTCGTATCAGAAAAATACAGTTTTTCATAAAATTAAAATTCCATCTGCGATATCAAATTTTTGGGTGTATTCGACGGTGCTCTACAGTGCAGTGGGGTTCCGATACAGTGCAACGACTGGGCTGTTTTATCCTGGGGACGACCGGCAATTTCCGACTGCTTGCACACTCCTGGGCAGTGCCGCGAACGTCTTAAAGAGAGCGACTTAGTCCGCGACTCAACCCAGAATTCTTCATTCGGTAATATCGTTCCTCTTTTATTTTGCTAGCAGTTTACTCAACAAAGTATGTTTTCCAAAACTTGTTAACATTTCTGATTCTATGCTAGGATAAAAGTTGTTTATTCAAGCTATGTTCTGAATCTATTTTTCTACCATTAGAGCATCACCAATACACCTCATCTTGAGGATGTATTTATCGATAGGAGTGGATCCTTTCTTTGTTGATTGAAGCATGCCTCGGAGTTGCAGAACTCTTGCACAATAAGTGTTTGAGAAAAGTTAAAGCACAATACTCGGGACATGACCCATCATGCACCTTCAGAGATCGAGTTAAATAGCCAGGTCAGAAGAAATTGATCTAAGCGTAGCAATTCAGCTAGCTCTGGGTTGGGAATGGTTCTTAATTCATCAGTCGAATCATTGATGGTGGGAGGAGGTCTTGTGCGTGATCTAATGAGAAAACCTTTCAGCTGATGTGCACGAATTGTGGAGAGAATTTGAGATCTCCAGTAGAAGAAGTTGTTTCAATCTAATCATAGAGTAAGAGACACAATGTGATTTGGAATAACTTGAATCGTAGGAGCTAGAGAAGCTTGCATGGTGGCAGATGATGAACCTTCAAGTCTATGACTAGAAGCAGAAGAAGATGCCATGGAAGAAAGCTTAAGAAGAAGATTCATACAAAAAAAGGAGAAAAAAATAAGCCAATAAGAAGCTCTGATATCAAGTTGAGAATAAAATGAGAAAATGAGCTTGTAACTACAAAGACATATAATTTATACAAATAAAGCGTACAAAAACTTATAACAGAATTATGTTATAAGAGGACAGCTGTGAAAGAATAATAACTCTTCCTAAACACACAACAAACTAAGTGAAAAGAATAACTAATTTAAGCTTAGATATATAAATAAAAAAATTATAAATTAGAAGATGAGAAATTAAATGAATGTCATCATATATATATACAAACATATATAATATCTAAATATAAATCTGTTGTCCAGTTTTAACTTAAAGCAAGAACTTAATACGAATATTAGTGTAATAAGAAGTTTATTTCTTTTGTTACTATAAATTATTTATAATATTTTATGATTGGGATATTTTGATTTGAATGATATATAAAGACCCTCTTCACACTAGTTTATTTTTTACTATTATAAAAGTATGGTGTTTGTGTGATAATTTTAATGACAATAATGCCCTTATATTTTATATGCTATCACTCATATATTTATACCCTTATATTTTTTGTTACGTACAATTGTCAATATGATTGGTCAGTAAACTATTATTTACTTTTTATATATATATTTAGCTGGATTTACTTTTATATCTGAACCTTATTTATTTTATTTATTTTTTCCACTTATTTCTTTTTATAAAAATAAAAATAATATATTATTATGCATAGTATTAGTTATAGTATTGGTTATATTTCATATATTATAAAAGTGTGGTGTTTGTGTGATAATTTCAATGACAATAATGTCCTTATATTTTATATGTTATCACTAACCTATTTATACCCTTATATCTTTTTTTATGTACAATTGTCAATATGATTGGTCAGTCAACTATTATTTACTTTTTCTATATATATATTTAGCTGGATTTACTTTTATATCTGAACTTTATTTATCTTATTTATTTTTTCCACTTATTTCTTTTTATAAAAATAAAAAAATAATATATTATTATGCATAGTATTAGTTATAGTGTTAGTTATATCTCATATAGTGCTTTTTTATTTTATTTTACTTTTATATTTTTTATCACATGTAATTAATTATTCTCTAATTACCACAATTATTAATTATTTTCGTCATTTACAACTCATCTCATGATATTAATATTAGGGGTGTTTGCAGGGTGCGTTTTTTGACAATTTTTTCAAACCAACTCGCACATGCGATTTTTCTAATTTTCTAAACTACACTCGCACCGCGAAACTAAAAAATCGCAGTACTGCACTGCAAAAAATAGGGTGATGCAATAGTTTTTGCGGTTTGGACTATCACATGTACAACAAAGTTTGAGCAACACTTGTCAAAAATACCATAAGGATTGAAAATAAATATAAAAAAATTACGTTTCAATAATACAATAATTAGTGGGCTTTGGGTTAGACATTCACATATTGTACCCAAATAAATATAAAAATTGATATTTTTATAATGTGCGGTGTGTGGTTTGAACCGTATATTAATAATTCAAAACCGCAAACCGCACCGCGCAGTGTAAGAAAAATTCAAACTGCGACTGCACCACAAAGAATTTCAAATCACTTTTTTTTTTGCGGTGCGGACGGTTTGAGCGGTTTGATGAACATCCCTAATTACCAGACTACTTTTGCCCTTTACAACAATATATAATTACATTGATACTACTAAAGTGTAAAGTGTAACAGATATATATACATTTTTGAAAAGTTAATTTACAATAATAAAATTTGTATTCTATAATTTTTAAGTTTTAAATTGTACTAAAATTTAAATGTTAAACTTAAGTTTTTGTTACAAATATTTATAGTATTAAAATTAAACAAACAAAAATAAAAATAAAAATGTAGCAAGAAGAGCTAATGGTGAACCTCACCTAATATAATAAGAAGTGCATTATTTTATATATAAAAAAATAAAAATCAGAGAGATTTATTTTAATGGTGAACCGCGAGATTTATATAAAGCAAATAATGTAGCAATGGTATAATTGAAAAAGATTCGCAATAGATTGGGGAAACGCGGTTGCATTTTTTATTTGTTTATATTGAAAATTCCATACGTAAACGCATTTTATCATATTCCTTCTTTTGTTTTTTTCCTTTAGAATCTTCAACTTTCTCATTTATTATCTCCCTCTGCTTTTCTTTTTTCTTTTATAACAATACATTGAAACCAATAATTTGATTTTGAGCTACGTGGTTGCACCAGGTTGGTCAGGTAATTTTAAAAGCTGTCGTATAGCCACATGAGATGTTGGTTTCAACTTTTTTTTAATTGTTTGCCCTAAATTACATATCCTCTTGTGTTTTCATATTATTAATATTTATAAATACAGGCTATAAATTCATGATCATTTATAAATTTATTAGAAAAATTTCAGCTCAAATTTATTTTGCAAAATATTGGAATTATATATTTTATTTTTTCTAAGTTTTATGGAAAAAAAAAATCCTAAGTTTAAACTAAACTAGATGGAAGTTACCTGCAAAGTCACACGTAAATGTTAGGTTTCTTTAAAAATTTAGTGTTTTTGATTTTTTTTTTAGATTTAAGTACTTAAAGTTGTATGATTATCTTGAACGATTTGTTTTTATAAAAGTTAAATTTGTGTCTGAGTATTTGATTAGTAAAATATAATTGTGTCTACAAATTTATAATATGTACATTGTTATTAATAATAAATTAAATATTGTGAAAAAAAAACTCATAACTTAATAAGTTTAATAATTTTTTTAAAAAAATTATGTATCACATATATATTATAAAAAGCCAACAACCTCTGCAATTTCTTAAAAAAAAAAAAAACGGAGCTTTTCATCAAAAATTATAATTAATATATTTGTGCTGATATTTATAATAAATATCCTTTTATATTCTTCCCCAAATAAAAATATCGATCCTTTTTCTTTATATAACATATAGCGCATTATATTATTCTCTCCTTATAAAATGACTATATATAGAGAAGTTATATTGTGTAATAAAATACCAAAGATCTCATCCATTCATTTGAATTCATAAAAAAAATGTCACATTTGAGCTTTACAAACTATGATAACCAGGGACGACGTCGTTCTTCCAAGTCAGTATCCCCAAGGAAGAACAAAACGACGTCGTCTCACTCTCATCACTATAATCATAATCAGGTGCCGAACATGGATGAATTGAGATGGGCTTTCGAGAAATTCGACACAAACAGAGACGGAAAGATCAGCAGAGAAGAGTACAAGTCAGCACTCACTCTTCTCGACCGTCAAATGACAGATTCCGAGATAGCCAACTCTTTTCGGGCACTCGATTCGGACGGAGATGGCTCCGTTAGTTTCGAGGAGTTTGTGGAGTTATTCAACCTGGGATCTGGTGGTGGTGGCAGCAGCAATAAGGCTAAGGCTAAGGCTAAGGCTGAGGATATCGAAAATGCTTTTCGGGTTTTCGATATTGATGGCGACGGCCGAATAAGCGCCGAGGAAGTTTGTTATGTTTTGAAGAAGCTTGGAGAAGGTTGTAGCATGAGGGCTTGCCGGAATATGGTTAAGGGAGTTGATATTGATGGAGATGGTTTTATTAATATGGATGAGTTTGTTACAATGATGTCTAAAGTTAATAATAATAAACAACCAAATTAATATGTATTGTTAAAATGGTTACTTAATTGTACTGATAAGAATGTGTATTTTGAGTTTAATAATGTAAGGTGCCAATTTATGTGTATGGCACTTTTGGTATTGATTATTTCTCCTCTTCTATGCTATATATGTATCTTGTGTGTTGTTATGAATTTAAAGAGAATTGTTAAAGGATATGTTAAGGTATTAATTATCTCTTAGTATATTTTTATAGCTGCATTCTAATATTGGGAAAAAAATACTAAATAATTAAAAAGCAGCACATCAACATAGTATTAAGTAAAGTGTTTTTCTCAAAAAAAAAAAAAAAGTAACTTAAGTGACAAAAATAACAATGCTCAAATATAAATAGACTTATGGTTGGAAAAATTATAGGGATAAGTTGAAAAATACCTATTTTTTATATCCATTAATTAAAAATATCTTCATATTATATTTTATTAAAGTATATTCATTTTTTTGAATTGATTTCTTAATATATCTTTATTTACTCTACACTTAAGTCTAGCACATATTTTATATTAGTCTGAGGGGTATAATGAAAACATTATCTATAAAAGTATGTAAATCTTAAAAAATATAAAAATAAAGGTAAAATTTAAAATAAATAAAATAACATGAATATACAATATAATTTCCTCAAAATTATAAGCATTTTACTTAACAATTTTTATATATTTATATTTATATATATATTAACAACACTTATTGAAAAACCCTGTTTTTGCAAATGTCAGTTGTATATAAGAAAATATAAAAACTGTAAGCGTTTGCAGCAGCAGAAAGTAATTCTGCTACAAAGAAATCGAACAGTGTAATATAAAATATTTGCAGAAAAATAAATAACTTGACACAAGAGATTTATACGTGGTATCAGTGTTCTCACGAACACTCCTAGTCCACGGGGCCACGCCCAGAGAATGAAATCAATTAATAAAGTATCAAAATTACAAAGACAATTGACTTAAACAAGTTTAGACTCCCTCTAAAGTATTGCCGCAATCCTTTGTAATCCACTTTATGAATCTGACTTCTTGAAACACCTTCAAGCCCGAACTCCCTTCGTCTTTGAAGTGTGAGTGCTTACTTCCTCCCGAAGTAAGGCTTTAGCAAGTCTTCTCCCGAAGACCAAGTGCTTACTTCCTCCCGAAGTAAGGCTTTATCAAGTCTTCTCCCGAAGACCTATCTCTTGTTCAGTCAAGTAGTTCTTCACAACCTCTAGGATAGAGTAAGAACAGAAATAGAACAACTAGAACCTAGGTGAACAACTAGGCTCTCACAAAACAAAGAAACACTCTCTTCTCACAAAAGATAAATGCAAAATATGAATAATGGAAGAGGTAATTCGAATGGTTGCTCTCTAGGCTCTATTTATAGATCATAGAAACCAAAGAGGCAACCAAAAGTTCGAATTAGCAGCTGTACAAAAACTTTCCAAAAACAAACACGATCTGCTACATCGTATCTTGGCCGACGAAGCAGACCGCCTTAAACGGGAAACTTACTAAAATCGGGTCCGATCTTCTTTCAAAGCTTGATTCCTGCCAAAAACAGATTAGATATTCTGATTGTATCAAGATACAATCGAAATCAATAAGGAAAAGGCAATAAACAAAGTTTCCCTAAAAAAGGACAACTTTCCAAAAGAGAATTCCTTCTCTTTTGAGAAGTTTTCAACAAAGGAAAGTTCAGCTGAAAGTGCAACTTTCCAAACAAGGAAAATGGCAACTAAAACCGAATAAAAGAGGTAAGATTTCGAAAATGAATGCAAGGCAATCTTACCATAAAAAGGAAAAATTATTTTGTCACCTAACTTGCCAAAAAAGGACTTTACAATCTCCCCCTTTGGCACTTTAGATGAACAAAATAATTTTTACCATAAAGTACCTGCAATGCAAAGTTAGCAAGAGCAAAAAATACTACTCCCCCTGAGTAACACAATCGAATATCACACTAAACACAAAGAGCATGCTAACTTTAAACAATAAGTTCACAAGTACTAACAAACCACAACTCCCCCTGAAAAAAGGGTCCAGAGTTGGGCAACAAATCAAAAAATAAATATCTCTCCCCCTTTTTGTTTATCGGAGTGCCAAAGTAAACAAAGAACAAAAATAGACCAAAGTTTAAGTAAAAAGAAACAAACTATAACACTTTAATTTTTGGAGAGTTTAATCAAGGTGGTCAGTTGCCTGGACATGTCAAGCTGGACATCAGCCATTGCTTCAAGACGAGTGTACACATTCTGAAGTTCAGACTTGACTTCCAGGAGCTCGCAGCGGAGCCCGAACTTGCACCACAGGAGCAAGAAGACCAGCCTTTGGCCGTTTTTGGAACCCACCATCAAAGTATTCAGAAGGTTGGAATGTGGGACCAGTGATGGGAGGCTCAAGAGTTTCATGTTCTTGGGCCACATTCTTCTGGGAAGATAAAACCTTATAGATGAGATTTGGAAATACAAGTTTGAAGGTTGGCTTTTTACCTCTTCGAAAGGAGACAATCTGGTTGAGAATATGAGAGGCTAGATCAATGGAAGTTCCAGAGGTGATGCGGTATAGGAGTGTAGCCACTTCTTGAGACACCACGGTCTTGTTCGAATTTGGAACCCAATTGCTTAGTGCAAACCGCATAAGGGAAGCATGAGCAAAAGTGAGGTGAGTAATTCGAAGACTCTCAACTGGTTTCACTCGAACGAGCTCCGTGAGTTCGCAGTGCATCAAGTCACGATCCATGGACATCACAAGATTGGAGACATTCTCGTGCAATTGCAGCCCGAGCAATGTCCTTTTCGTAAAATGAGAACCAAAGTGACCTCTAACATACACTCTTCTATACATAGAGTTCTCATCAAGGAAATCATCAGTAAGATTAGCATAAAACTCTTTAACAATGTTAGCAATGAATCCAATAAAACCAGTAAGAGTGTGTTCCCATTGATGAAATTGAATGAACTTCACAATACCATATACACGATGGGCATGCAAATCATAATTCCTCTCACTTTCAAACTTACGAGTTGCATAAAGATTCCAGTCACGCTCATTGTCTCGATAGTAAAAAGTTGGACAACCAGAGATAGAGGAAGGGATATTACCAGATGGAGGATCTTCCATGGGCTGCTTGCCTTTGGCAGCAGCAGAGGCCTTTGCCGCAGGCGCTTTTGAACGAGGAGGCTCTGGCTCGAGTTCTGTGTCTTCACTGTCCTTCTCAGTATGCAGAGATACTGATTTGTCTGAAGAGACTTCCATTGGATCCTCTTCTTCTGAACTGGAACTCGAGGAAGCCGAGGGAGGATTCGTCTTGAGTTTCTTCTTGGCTGGAGGAGCGCCTTCTCTCGAGATTGAGAGGCTTGAAGTTCTTTCTCGCCCGAGGCTTGCCGGGCTCGAGTTCGAGTGGAAGGACTCGTTGGAGCTGGTGCCAGCCATTGATGCAGCAGGAGGAGGAACAGCCAATGGAGGAGGAGATTCCTTCGAGGATTCAGAAGAGGAAGTCCAGGTACGATAGGGCCTTACAGATTTGCGAGCAACTTGCTTGGGTGGACGTTTTGGCTTCACAGCTTGAGATTCACGCTGGGGAAGCGATGAATCTCCAGACTTTGCAACAGCAGGAGGAGGAACTGAGGCAGCAGGGGGTGCACTAGAAGGAGTTGGAACGGTTTCTTCTAATTTTTTAGAGTGCCCTAGATTCTTGGTTCTCACCATTTTGAAACTGAAAGAGAAGATGAATAGTGTTTGACAGAGAAACAAGAAAGGGGGTTCGGGTAGGTGGTGACATAAGTGACAAAATTTGGTTTATATAACCTTGGAATCAAAACAAGAAAAAGGAAACCAATTTTGAAAATTCAAAAGGAAACCGCCAGCCCATGAACCAAAAGAGGAAACCGCCCACTTCTCAACTCCTTTCCCCTTTTTTTTTTTAAAAAAAAATAAAAGGAAACTAGAAATGCCAACAAATTTTTCCAAAAATAAAGCAATCTTTCAAGAATAAAGACACATTACCATATAAAGATTAATCTTTACTTGGAAAAATATCATAATAAATCAAAGAAAGAATGAATGTTGATACTTACCATTTATGCACAAGATTTTCCTTGACCCATGAAGCAAGTCACACGCCTCCCTCCTTTTTTTTTATTTATTTTTTTTATTATTTTTTTTTATTTTAACATAAAACCGAAACTAAAAAAAAATAATGTGTACAGTGAGTATATGTGATTCGAATCAAGCAGAGAAATCAAATATCATTGACAATTGACAAAGTAGATTACATGTTATGCTTTCAAGGAAAATAACTAATTAGAATCTCATGAGATGATCATACTTAATTGATGTTGAGGAAAAAGATATGCATGTTACTGAGAATTGTGAACCAGGATTATTAATTTAATTTTAATAGAGGAGACTTACAGAGTTGAACACACTTGTCAGACATAAGTGTGTGCAGTGAAAATAGGATCATTGTCCTTGGCATGATTTTTCATTTTAGCCTTTTTCAAATTGATCCCGCAACTGGATGCTTTCACACCATACTGAAGGTAGCCCTTTTCTATGGTAGTGCATCCTCATCATAGTTGCTAATTACAATGTTCCAGCCTTACTCATCGATGGCTTTCACACTTCCGCATGGGTAGCTCTATTCCGCAAGGGGCCCGACAAGCATGAAACAAAAATTGCTCAACTCGTATAAGAACATTATTTAATCCCGTACACAAATAAAGAGTAACATGAATCTTTTAACACAACATCACAAAGTATGATCAGACAGAGATCCTAACTAATTATATTCCAAAAGCATAAACATGATTTGTCAAAAACAATGATAGAAGATTTAGAGCTAGAGAAGAATCACACAACACTATTGAACACGAATGATGAAGAGCATAAAATTAAACAATGCAAACTCCCAAAGACTTTCTCGAGGGAGTCAAAGCGACTTTGCTTCTGTGGCCTTTGTGAAAATATCGGCTAATTGTTTTTCGCATCAACATATTCTAATTGCAATGATTTATTTTCAACAAGTTCCCTAATAAAGTGGTGTCTTATATCAATGTGCTTTGTTCTAGAGTGTTGAACAGGATTTTTGGAAATATTTATGGCACTAGTATTGTCACAAAAAATAGTCAAAACACCCAAATCAAACCCATAATCAATCAACATTTGTTTCAACCACAATAGTTGAGTGCAACAACTGCCAGCCTATGTACTCGGCTTCGGCGGTGGATAAGGAGATGGAATTCGTTTCTTGCTATGCCACGATACTAGGTTATTCCCAAGAAAGAAGCACCCTCCACTTGTGCTCTTTCGATCATCGCATTTCTGCCCAATCTCGCATCACTAAAACAAGCAAGATTTGAATTGGTATCTTTCGAGTACCAAATTCCATAATCGTGAGTGCTATTAACATATCTAATAATCCTTTTTACAACTCGATACATGAGAGTCCATAGGATTACTTTGATATCTAGCACACACTCCCACACTGTAACATATATCAGGACGACTAGCAGTTAAATACAAGAGACTTCCAATCATGCTACGATAGAGTGTAGTGTCTACCTTTACTCCATTCTCATCTTTTGTTAATTTCAGAGTGGTGCTCATAGGAGTACTTACCTGCTTAGCCGATTCAAGGCCAAATTTCTTGACAAGGTTCTTAGCATACTTGCTTTGAGATACAAATGTACCTCCTTCCATTTGTCTCACTTGAAGACCCAGAAAGAAATTAAGCTCACCAACCATGCTCATTTCAAATTCACTTTTCATTTGATCAACAAATACCTCGCACTTCATGGTTAGATGTAGAACCAAAAACTATATCATCAACATAAATTTGAGCAATGATAAAATCAGATTTTATATGTTTGATGAAAAGAGTTTTATCCACACTACCTCCGTGATAGCCCCGAGAAAGTAAAAATTGAGTCAACCTTTCATACCAAGCTCGAGGAGCTTGTTTCGTACCATACAAAGCTTTTTCAAGTTTGTATACATGGTCTCGGAAATTGAGGATCTTCGAATCCTTTTGGTTGCTCAACATAAACTTCCTCATTCAAAATACCATTTAGGAAGGCAACATTTCACATCCATTTGAAACAGTTTAATATTGAGAATACAAGCAATACATAAAAGTAAACGTATTGATTCTAATCTTGCAACAGGAGCAAAAGTTTCATCAAAATCAATACCTTCTACCTGAGTGTACCCTTGTGCCACCAAACGAGCCTTGTTTCTCACAATTGTACCGAACTCATCACTTTTATTTTTAAACAACCACTTTGTTCCAATAACATTTATACCTTTTGGTCTTCGGACCAAAATCCATACCTTGTTGCGAACAAATTGGTTGAGTTCCTCTTGCATTGCATTGAGCCATTCCTCAAAGGTCATGGCTTCCTTCACATTTTTCGGTTCATATTGAGAAACAAAGCAAAGAAAGCCGATTAAATTAATATACCTTCGCGAGTTACCATGCTTTCTTCGGGATTTCCAAGGATGAGATCTTTTGGATGATTCAGCTTTGACTGCGGTGCTTGGTTCTTTCGAATAGAGTCGTTGATGATGTTTGGATGAGTCAAGATAGGCGGTTCGTTCTCCGGTTTCGGTTGCCACGGCAGATTCGTCATTTGCAAGACGCAATGGGTTCCGCCGCATCGGATTCGTTACAACTTTTGGAGGAGTATCCATGAGACTATCTATCTTGGCTTCGTGGAAAATTAGAAAAATCTCTAAAATCATCAACAACCACATTAGCTGATTCCAAAACAGTTTGAGTTCTCATGTTATAAACACGATAAGCTCTACTGTTTAAGGAATATCCAATAAACACACCAACATCACTTTTAGCATCAAATTTACCAATATGCTCACGATCTCTATAGACATAACACACACATCCAAAAACATGAAAATGACTTACATTGGGGCGCTTACCTTTCCGATTTCATAAGATGTTTTTGAGGTACCCGGACGAATAAACACTCGTTTATTATGTAGCAAGCCGTGTTAATAGCTTCGGCCCATAATCGCTTAGACAACTTCTTGCTATTTAACATCACTCTTGCCATTTCCCGCAAAGTTCGATTCTTCCTCTCAACAACTCCATTTTGTCGAGGAGTTTTGGGAGCCGAAAATTCATGAGTTATACCGTAGACTTGCAAAAATCATCATACACAGAATTTTCAAATTCCTTACCATGATCACTTCGAATTCGAACAATTTTCCCAATATTACAACCTTTCTCAACTCTTAATCTCAGACAAAGAGTTTTAAAGGCATCAAAAGTGTCAGATTTTTCTCTTAAGAAATCTACCCAAGTAAAACGAGAGAAATCATCAACACACACAAAGATATATCGTTTACCATTCAAACTTTCAACTTGGATTGGACCCATAAGATCCATGTGAAGCAATTCCAAAACCTTTGAGGTATTGATATCAGACACAGGCTTGTGAGTGATTTTTAATTGCTTTCCAAGTTGACACGGTTCACACTTACCTTACCAAGCTTGGGAAGACCTCGAACAATACCTGCATTTGACAATTTTTTCAGGTTTTTAAAATTGATATGCCCAAGCTTGGCATGCCACAGATCTGTGGTGTTGTTGATAGCTGAGTGACAAGTAAACACAGGGGTTAGAGTGTAACAGTTATCATTGGATCGAAATCCTTGCAAGATACATTCATTGTCATCATTCATAACATAACAATGATCACTATCAAAAGAAACAGTAAACCCTTGATCACAGATTTGACTGATGCTAAGTAAATTAGCCCTCGTCCTTCAACTAACATCACATTTTTCGCCTAGGTAACCCTTCAAAATTTAGAGTTCCCATACCAACAACTTTTCCTGATAAGCCATTACCAAAAGTGACTTCTCCACATTGCATAGGCCGTATGTTAGTCAAGAAATCCTTGTTACCTGTCATATGTCTAGAGCAACCACTGTCAAAGTACCACATTTGAGATGCAAATAGCTTTATCGAAAAACCAGCTAGACACTCTTTTTCACCCATATTTGTTTCAAACCTTTATGTTTCTTTTGAGATTTTTTCAAATTATCAAAATAATTTGTTTTAAACAGGTTGTTCAATGTGAAACATTTAGGTCTGATATGTCCTTTTCTACCACAAAAATGACAAATGGGAACAAATCTTTTTACCTGAGATCTTACCCTTTTCGAAAATCCTGGAGATTTTACAGCATCAGAAGCTGTTCTTGCTGCCACAGGCTGTGAAACTGTTACGGCAGAGTTTGTAGGAACACTAGATTTTACAAACTTCGTGACTCCAGAACTTTCCATTCCATTAGAACCAAGGCCTGCAAAACCTCTCTGACCTGCATTCTGAGCTTTTTCAAAAATAGAAGATCCAGGATTAAGCATTTGAACATTTTTCTTAAAGTTTTCAAGTTCCTTCTTCAATAGAGAGATTTTTTCATCTTTATCACAAACACTTGTCTCATATTCTTTTATTTTCAACTCACACATTTCAATCTGATGAGACAATTTTTTATTCAATTTATTCAACTCTCTATTTTCAGAAGCAACCTGAATCCATTTTTCATACATGACTTTGTATGATTCAGCAAGAGATTCTTCACGATTTCGCACTCATCCGAATCCGATTCCTCTTGTTTGGTGGTATTATTCGTACATACCAATCTATCTTTCACCTGTGAATCACACAACACATTAGTCATAACAGAGGTTAGGGCAACATTTTCAGTAATATCTTCATCATTTTCGGTTTCATCATCACTCCAAGTGACATTGAAACTTTTCTTATTCTTTTTCAAAGTGTTTGCACACTCAGATTGAATATGCCCAAAACCTTCACATTCCCTGCACTGAATTCCCTTTTTGTTAGAGACAGAAGGTTTAATGAAAGTATTACCTTTTGAACCTTTCGAAATATTCTTTTTATTTCCCATCTTTTTCATATATTTCTGAAAATTCTTAGTTAATAAAGCAATCTCATCATCACATTCACTATCAGAATTTTCATTATCAGCAACTTTCAAAGCAATACTTTTACCTTTATCAGCAATGGATTTGGGTTTGTCCTTTTGTTTAATCTGTTGATTTAATTCAAAAGTACGTAAGGAACCCATCAATTCTTCCACTTTCATAGTGCTAAAATCTTTAGCTTCCTCCATTGCCAAAAGTTTCGTATCAAACCTTTCAGGAAGAACTCTAACAATTTTTCTCACAAGAACAGAGTCATCAAGCTTTTCTCCAAGAGCAAAATATTCATTAGCAATGTCGTATAATTTTTCATAGAATTCGCTTAAAGTTTCATTATCGTACATTCTAAGCTCATCAAATTTAGTTTGAAGCATGATAAATCTAGATCTTTTCACATCAAGTTCCTTCAAACCGAGTTTGAAGAATCTCCCAAGCTTCCTTAGCAGAAACACAAGATGATATAAGTTTAATGTAACCCTCACCTACACCATTAAAAATAGCATGCAAGGCTTTGCTATTGTAGGCGTATAGTTTATCATCTTCATAGACCATTCCAGTTCGCATTTTATAATAGTATTACCCGAAGAATCCGTCTCAACCGGAGGAGACCAACCCGATAGAACCATTCTCCACGCCTTCTCATCTTGAGATTTGATGAAGGCTCTCATTCTAACTTTCCAAGAAGGATAGTTAGAGTCATTAAGCAATGGTGGTCTAGAAATAGAACTTCCTTCGCAAAAAATGACATTCTAACAAAAACGTTATAGGACCACACTAAGAGTTTAGTGTCCTCGCTCGATACCAATTGAAAAACCCCGTTTTTGCAAATGTCGATTGTATATAAGAAAATATAAAACTTGTAAGCGTCATAGCAGAAAAGTAATTCTGCTACAAAGAAAACCGAACAGTGTAATATAAAATATTTGCGTAAAAATAAATAACTTGACACAAGAGATTTATACGTGGTATCGTTGTTCTCACGAACACTCCTAGTCCACGGGGCCACGCCAGCAGAATGAAATCAATTAATAAAGTATCAAAATTACAAAGACAATTGACTTAAACAAGTTTAGACTCCCTCAAAGTATTGCCGCAATCCTTTGTAATCCACTTTATGAATTCGACTTCTTGAAACACCTTCAAGCCCGAACTCCCTTCGTCTTTGAAGTGTGAGTGCTTACTTCCTCCCGAAGTAAGGCTTTAGCAAGTCTTCTCCCGAAGACCAAGTGCTTACTTCCTCCCGAAGTAAGGCTTTATCAAGTCTTCTCCCGAAGACCTATCTCTTGTTCAGTCAAGTAGTTCTTCACAACCTCTAGGATAGAGTAAGAACAGAAATAGAACAACTAGAACCTAGGTGAACAACTAGGCTCTCACAAAACAAAGAAACACTCTCTTCTCACAAAAGATAAATGCAAAATATGAATAATGGAAGAGGTAATTCGAATGGTTGCTCTCTAGGCTCTATTTATAGATCATAGAAACCAAAGAGGCAACCAAAAGTTCGAATTAGCAGCTGTACAAAAACTTTCCAAAAACAAACACGATCTGCTACATCAGATTCGGTTGCTGACGAAGCAGATCTGCCTAAACGGAAACTTACTAAAATCGGTCCGATCTTCTTTCAAAGCTTGATTCCCCGCCAAAAACAGATTAGATATTCTGATTGTATCAAGATACAATCGAAATCAATAAGGAAAAGGCAATAAACAAAGTTTCCCTAAAAAAGGACAACTTTCCAAAAGAGAATTCCTTCTCTTTTGAGAAGTTTTCAACAAAGGAAAGTTCAGCTGAAAGTGCAACTTTCCAAACAAGGAAAATGGCAACTAAAACCGAATAAAAGAGGTAAGATTTCGAAAATGAATGCAAGGCAATCTTACCATAAAAAGGAAAAATTATTTTGTCACCTAACTTGCCAAAAAAGGACTTTACACTTATAAATGTGAAAGTTATATTAGAAAATACCAAGAGTAAATGGCCACTTGGTAGGAAAGCTAGGAAACAAAGTCTTGAGAAAAATTATTAGAAAACTCTATAATGCAACCTTTTAAAAGGGATGCACCAATGTATTTTTATTTATTTCTGTATCTGAAATAATTTTTTAGTCAAATTTTTTCTCATGGTTATGTATGTTATAGTTATTTAAGACATTCTGCAAAATTTTAAAAAATTCGAAGAAATTTAACACGTCGAAAACAAGATTCAAACAGTGTGTTGCTAGTGTGACTATTTTATTTTATATGCGTGTAAAATATACTGCTTGAGCACTGCTTTCTGTATTGTAAATTATATCGAATTCATCAAAATTTTGTAAAATATCTTAAAATAACTATAACATACACGAATATGAAAAAATTAAGATTAAAAATTCTTCTAAATGCCAAAACAAGTATAAATGCATTAATGCATCATTTTTAAAAGGCTACAGTGTAGAATTATCCAAAATTATTTATGTAAACAAATATAGAAACATCATACCATTTTTCTTTTTTTAACAACTGACGATTAAACGAACGTACAAACTTATTTTACAATTATTAGAGTGTACAATACTACAATGTGTGTTCAATTGGTTCTCTAAAAACATAAGTTGAAGACTGAAAAAAAAATATATATATATATTAAAACGATGAGGAATTAACTTATGACCAAATTTAAATTTGTCTGGTGAGTGTTGTGATAAATTCAACATGCAAGTGTACGTATCGATTTAACAAGTAAAACTTAGGTAAGTGAGATCGTTTCCACGAGAATTGTAGTTAAGTACCAATCAATTAAATTTTTTTTTCTATTTGACAATCGAATAAATAAATTTTGAACTAAATAAACTAAGAAAAATTAAATAAAAAAAAATAAAATATTTAACAATATTGGATGTTGAATTAGGGAGATGATTTCAATTGTTTTGATTACCCAATTGCTAACACTAATTAACCATTCTTCGTCCTCCTATGTGATGACAGATTATAAATTAACCTAAACTCTTTTCAGATCATAAAGGTCCTAAATTGCATGACAACTACTGGAACAACATACAATTAGCATTAAGCAATAATCTAAAAGTACATAAGCTATGTGAATACTCTCATTTCACATCAAAACATATGTTTATTCACACTTCTCAGATTTTGTATTGAGATCATAGATCATGTATAAGGTGGTCAATCAAACACATGTAATAAGCACAAATATAAATAAATCACCATAATAGAGAAAGGAAGAACAATCAAATAGCATTAATCCATAGAATAATCTCCGTCAATATCCATCAAATCCCTGAATAGAGAATTTAGCTCATAATCAAATCCATAATAAAACTAAACACAAATAAAAACATAAGAAATCAAGAGAAGAGAAAGAAACTACATGGAGGATTGTCGCGGATTGCCCATGCTCGCTCCAAGAGCCTTCTTCTTGTGTTTCTAGGGTTCCATATGGTCTCCCCTATATAATTCCCGACCCCTTTCATTAAATAGAGTTTTTTAGCCAAAAAACGAGAAAAGACGAAGTTATACTTGACTTGTACGAAGTCAGCGCCGCAGCGGCCAATATCCTTGTCGCGGCGGTTGTAGAATAGTGAAAAAACGGGCTTTCTATAGTCCTTCGCCGCGGCCACTGAGCCCATTTTTTTCTACTTCGAGCCCTCTCAGTAAAATAGGCATAACTTTCTCATACAAACTCCAAATGAGCTAATTCAAGATGCGTTGGAAAGATAAAAAAAGAGATCTAAAACTTTTATGCTACGACTTTTTCCAAAATATGATCAGAAAATAGTTGAATTTGGGCTTGAAGTTTCAGCTTTATCTCGTTCAAAATTTTCTCTATTTTATAAATCACTGTTTTCCAAAATTTGTCCAATCTATGCATTCCAAGTGTCGAAACCTGAAAACAAAAAAAATAAGAGTAATTTTATTCTAAAAATAATAATAATAAAGAAAAACAACTATAAAATGTGACCAGGCTAAAATTAGCCTAATAATAAGTTCATTCATCTTCAAATGATGAGGTCATTTTTATAGAAGTGTTGAACTAATAATTAAGTATTTTTGTAATGTTTTTGTATATGAGGTACTTTTCAAATTAAAAAATAAGCAAGATGGTGTCTCAGGCTTGGGCTATGAACCAGTTAAAGTAAATTGGGCTTCCGTCTACACACAGTAGAGTTAAGCCTGCACCAAGGTTCAGCACTTTTGGACTCAGTTGGGCTTGGCACTTGCAAGTCGAAAGAACTATTACCTTGTACTTATTAACCAATTTATGGAAATATAAGTGAGGAAGTTTTATTTTCACTCTAAATATTCATAGATATACTATATTTTAATAATTTTTATTTTATATAAAATATATATCTTTAATTATGTTAATTTTTTTTAAAAAAATTCTTCCAATTTATATTATTGAAAAATATACATATCAAATAAAAATAAATTATATTTTAAATATTATAACAAAAAAATTATGTGAAATTTTATTACAAAAAAAATTATACATAATTGTAAAATATGTATACAAAAATAAAATTAAAATAAGTATTAAAATTAATACAAAATAATATAAGAACTTTTTTCAAAAAAATTAAGAGTGATTTTTAAAATTATTTAAATTTAATTTTTTAAATATTAAAGTGTACTTATCATTTTATAAATTACAAATAAAATTTCCCAAAATAAATAAAACAGATAGTACCAATCATTCATTTAAAGGATTGTATTCGAATTAAATACCCATTCCATTGCTGCACTATGTACAATGATTTATTTTGCATTTGTTTACTAGTGATTATTATTATAGCTTGGACCATGAGTGTAACCTGTACGAATATTAGAATTATTAATTGTATAATTTAAATTGATTACAAATAAATTCAGTTTAATTGACATAATATTTTAAATATAATCAATATTATTTAGTTATCAATTTTCTTTAACTCAATTCTAAAAATTATATTTTTTTTATTAATTATTAAAGTATTTTGATAATTAATTTGTATGTATTAGTCCCAAACTCACTATTTATATTCATTCTATCAAATCTCCATTAAAGAAGGCTAATAAAAGCTTGGAAAGTCTATATCCCATTAATTCTTTTTCCTTTATTTTTGCATATCTAAAGCTCAAATACGAATTTACATGCATCAATAGCTGAAGTTTATGAATCGCTATCAAAATCAATAGCTGGAGGTACATATATACTGATCCTCTATTTATATATATAATATATATTTAATCAATTATTCTGTGCTTATTTATAATTGTTTCATAAATTTCTAAAACAACTTAATTATTATATATGAATGGTCTAAACATTTTTATGATTTTGTGTTGTTTTCGACTAATCAATTATAATAAATATTTTTTTCACATTAATTTTATGATGTATATTTTATAATTTTATTTTATTTTTGACAAATAAATTAATGAATAATATTATAATAAATGAAGCATAATAATATATGTGTAAAATATTATATTTTAAGAATAAAATTAATAATTTTCATTAAAAATATATAATAGAGTAAATATCAATATAAGTTTATAAGTGGTATAAACTCAATGTTTATTTTTAATTTTATAAGTAACTAATGTTTATAAAACTAAATATTTTTTAATAAATTTGCACTGATGAAACTAAAAAAAAATTACAAATATATCATTAAAATTAAATATTAAATTTATACGGTTAAGATTTAGAAACTAATAATTTTGGTTACTATTAACAAATCCATCTATATAAATGATATTATATTGGGAGAGAGTTAAAGAGTAGGGGGGGACTGGCAATGGCATCTTATAATAGGCCACGAGGAATTGATTTCCTAGCAATTTTTCAGAGGCTTATTAGAAATCAAAATACATTGCATTTTGACTGACCTGACCTCATCTGACCACCATCTGATAAACACAGGAGTACTTCTCCTTTGGCAGGGTCTGCCACGTGTCATAACCCCATTTGACTGACCACTTTCAAAATAAAAACCACGTGAGTGACAACTATGTCCTTTTTCTGCATTACTAGAATAATATTTCTATTAATAAGGCTTCAGTAAGTTCCCCATTTAATAATAATAATTCATTACTTCTCTCCCAACTAACAACACACGTAAGAAGAAAAGAGCCTTTAAAATCCTCACTTCCCATTGTTTCAGAAATAATTGAAACCAATTTTTTTTTGAAATAAAGCTTTACATATTACAATAACAGTCAGATCTCACGGTCATTACAAAAGATAATATTCGGAATAGTAGTAGTTTCTATCATACCCGAAACATTGTTGGCAAAAGTTTATTTGACCACATTATGAGACGCAAAATTACAATTTCTAAAAACATAAGAAAAATTACAACTAGTGAAAAAAGTAGAGAGATGCTTGCATTGTCGTGTGTAATTCTCAAGCTGCCAAAAAGATTCGACACCCTTTAGGTTCTTAATCACCATCTTAGAATTACTCTCCACCATAACAAAATGATGCATTGTGACCGCCGTCTTCAAAGCTAACATACAAGTCACCGCTTCTCCGATAATAGGGTCAGAGAAATGAAGCTTGTTTGTCACTACCCATAAAATTAATTCCGTATGATCTCTCGCAATAGCCACCGCACAATAGTTTCCACCCCGAATTATTTATATAAAGTTATTAATCCAACCAAATACATATACTTGTTTGAGTAATCAATATATGTAATTTTATTGGTGCTATAAATATAATGAAATGGGAATGGAATTGAGAATTGAGAAGATTTCACGTGGTCTGTTTTGATGGGTCGGCATCATGACCAGCTCATTTTTCACTGCCACATTACTAGTCAAACCTCTCTCTTCTCTAAAAATCACTGCTGTTGCTTTCTATGGCCAGCAATGGAAACTCTTACTACATCCCTAATTAAACCTCCCTATATATATATATAAATATATGACAACATATATATTGTCTTTTTCTTCTTTCTTTGTAAATATGATGCCATATCTCCCTACCTACCCTTTTCTTCTTCTATTATATATAGTATATATGTCCAATTAATTTATCATCATCATCTATTAATTATTTTTTTTTTTGAGATAAATCACCTATTAATTATTATTATTAGCATTATTAGCATTTTTTTTTACACATCATCGATGATCACTATATTGCTGTTCATTTTTCAACCTAAATATAATGACATTTAATGCTACATAATAAATGTATATCAATTATTCATGATCATCACACTTCATATTTTCACATATATATTTACATATTTATACGCGTTTGTGAATAGAATATATATTATATTATTTACATATGCATGGTTTCTTTATAATTTGCATGTTAAAAGGCTGCTACTTTTGTCCATATATATAATTATTTATTCACATATATCTTTTCGTACTTCATACTGTTAGACTTTTATTTGGGCTTACATTAAATTTTATTGGTTTTATTAAAACTTGGGTTGATTGGATAGTTCTTTGCTGTGTTAGCCCATGTTGTTGGTGATCAATTGTTAATGGGCTTAGCATCGCGAGTAAAGTGGGTGAAGCGAAGTGTAGAACTTACAGTTAAGCGAAGCCTTTGATGACGAGTCCAACTAGGGTTTTGTAAGCTAAGTCCCTCCCAACTGCTTCTATAAATACATATTGTCTCATCACAATTGTATACTTTTTGATAATCGAGAGAAAATAAAGCGCTTCGATTTAGAGATACGGGAGGAAGACTTAGTTGATAGTATTGCGCTATCAAATTGGAGTAAGCATTGTGGATCGATCGAGGAGATAATTGCTATGGATCAATCAGGTACACATACCTAATTATTATATCTTATTATTGTGTTCTATGTTATATACAAATAGATCTTGGGTATATTATTAATTTATATAACATGTGGTATCAGATTGCCTATTGTATATGATTTAGAACCTATAATTTTTATAACAATTAATATGTATATGTTATTTTTTATTTTTTTTTTCCAATTACATATTAATTTCGTTATTATTTTATGTTGAATTTTTTATTTTTCGATCTTAAAAGTTTAGGGGTTTTATTCCTCATTAAATTCTCTTTCTTTTGATATATTACTTGCATAAAATCATTGAGTAAATTAGAAGAATTTTAAGATTAAACTTTTAGGGTTTATGTATTTTTTTTCTTTATGAAATTCAATTTGGGATTTTTGATTCTATTGTTTATACATTAAAATTGGTAGTGCAAATCTCATTACCAACTAATTTACAATGTTTCTACACGTTTAATTTTTCGAATTGTATGACATACATGCTAGAATCGGGTTGATAGTTTGTTTTTATTTTTATTTTTTTTCGGATTGTTTTTGCCAAGAGATCTAGAAATTGAGCCTTAAAAACTCGAAATTAGTAGTCTAGATGGACTAGAAATCCAATACCGATCGAAACCCCTCAAAATCCCAAAGTTTTCCGTCGGTTTTTCGCCGGTTTTTCGAGCAGACCCGAACTGGACGAAGCGGGTCGCGTGACCCGTTTGCAGACCCGGCTGGAGGAAGGAGGTGACTCCCAGCCAGCGATGCCCACTCGCACAGCCCGCGCGTGGGGGCGCGTGCGGCACCGTCGGGTGTCGTTTTTCGACGTTTTTTTTTTCCATCGTGCTTAAAATTAAATTTCTGATTTGTCTATGATTTTTAATTAATTTTTTGACTCCGTTTAATAATTATTATTATTTTAATGATAATTATGCAGTTAAAAAATTATTAAAAATAATTTTTGATGATTTTTCAAAATCCGTAAATCATAGAAAAATTTTTGGGTTTCTTCTCGTTCCATAAAACATAGTCACTCTCTTATTTGATTTATCTTGACTATGTAATCTCCACCAATATTCTTTATTTCACATTTTTCCATTAATTGTTGTTCTAAAGTTATAAAACTTGATTGTTTGATGTAAAAATAATGTGTTATGGTGGACACTTTATTTTTTATTATCAATATATTACAAGCAATTTATATATAACTTTTTTAGAAATTTGGTTGAAAATTATTAATTTTCAATGATTGTTTTATCACCAAATTTCACATGTTGAAGAAAATATTATATATTTTGGTTGACTATATGTGTAATTACTTGCCCAAAGGTAGTATTTACATGTATTAGTTCACATTCCATGAAGTGAGTTAATATTAAATATATATATTTTTATTATTTGCCCAAAGGTAATAATTTAAATATATAAATTTATTATTATTTTTTGCTTGAATTAATATATATTTTTAAGAAATTTATTTGCCCAAAGGTAATAAAATTCTTAAATGATATGTATTTTTTCTTTGTTGTTAACTTCATGAAGGTAGATCATGTGTGTGTTATATTCTCACCCCAAAGGGGAGTTTATAATGACCAGTTGATTCTACAATATTTTCTAATGCTTTGCTCATATTGCTTATTCAAGTTTTAATTTTAATTTTTGGATTTTTCGGTCTCCTTTCTACGAACAACAATACCGTTTTCATCTGAATTCTGAATGCTTCAACTTTAAGACATGGAAACGAGATGTGAAAATTACTTTAGGCATAATAGATTTGGACTTATGCCTTCGAGAAGAAAAATCTGCTGATCTTATTCTAATATCAGAATTGTTGCCCAAAAATTCTTCATGCACATTGGAAAAATTCAAATCATCTTAGTCTCATTGCTATGAAAGTTCAATTCCATAACATTCTTTTGATGGTTTGCCAAACACCTCAAATACTAATGAGTTTTTCAAAGTAGTAAAAAAAAAAAAAACTATTTCACACTAGTGAAATCGCTAAAGATGGACATCTTATGGATGAAATGGCAACCATTAAGTATGAAAAATCAAAAGAGTGCGGAATTTATTCTGAAAATTATTCATGTTCAGTACAAGTTGAAAGATTATAATATTCCTCTTCCCGACTTTTTCATTATTCATCAAGCTCTTCATGCACTTTCTGCCTCTTTCAGTCTTATCAAGACAGCCTACAACACTTATAATAAAACATGGAGTTTTAGTGATCTAATTTCTCAGTGTGTAGCTGAAACAAGCAAGCTAACAAAATGAAAAGAATGAGTCTTCTCACTTTGTTTCTCAACTCAAGCCCAACAAAGGATAAAGAAAATATGAAGAGAAACAACAACAACCAGAGGCTAAGGGATTTCAAGAAGATAAGTGAGAAGGAGTCAAAGCTTAAAGTGGCACTTATGTTAGCGATGATGTTATCTATGTTGGCATATTTATTCTTGAATTACAGTTTAGTGTTCAGATTATTTTGAACAGTAATTTCTTGATTCTTACTTTTAAAGTAATTCAGTTTCGCTTCCGCGTTTAGTTAAACAATGATTTTCTTTTCGTTTAGCAAATTATAGTGTTGACATTATGTTTGACTCCGAATAATTGGAAACTGTTTTTACTCTGATATTCTTTTCAAATTATCATTGACTTCCGTAGCTTCCTTTTTCAATATTGTGAATATTGTGGATAAGAAATCTTATATTAAGATAACATCCTTATTATTCTGGCACGATAAATCGGGTCATATTTCTAAAGAAAGAATTGATCGATTACTTCTAGCTAAAATTCTTTCTCCTGTTGATGTTTCTGGTTGTGATACTTGTCTTGATTATGCTTGGTGAAAAATTGACTAAAATAAGAAAGCGATGACATCTATAGTCACTTTCTTTATAAGAGATTATCTGTAACATCAGTAAACCTTATTCCAACACGTTGTGCAGCAACAAGTATTTTATAACTTTTATCGATGTTTTTTCTTCTTATGGCCTCACCTACCTGATCAGAGACAATCCAACGCTTTTAATAAAGTCAAAATCTTTCGAAATGTTCTTGAGAAATCATTGGAAAGAGTCATAAAATTTGTTCATTTTGATCGCGGAGGAGAATATTCTGGTTGTTATATAGAATCTAAACAACACATGAGGCCTTTTGCTGAATATTTTCCAGAAAATTGTGTAGTTTCTCAATACAATATGTCAGGTTCACTGAGAAAAATGGCGTTGTTGAAAGGAGAAACCGCACTCTCATGGATATGGTGAGAAGCATGATGAGTAGAACAAATCTTCCAGAGTTTTTATGGGGTGAAGCACTTATGACTGCAACTTATATTTTAAATCATGTTCCCAGTAAATCTGTTCATAAGACCCCTTTTGAGTTGTGGACTGGGCGGAAGCCTAGTCTAAATCATCTTCGTGTATGGGGTTGTCCAGCTGAAGTACAGATTTATGATTCTAATTTGAAAAAGTTAGATCCGAGAAGAAATCGCTGTTATTTCATTGGTTATCCAATGCGCTCAAAACGCTATCGCTTTTGCTATCCTACTCGTGGTACGCGAATTGTTGAATCTCAGACTGCTAAATTTTGATGTTGCTGAAAATATTCATTCACCATCTCTTGAAATGGGGGAGTCATCTAAAAGAATTTTTATTCCTATGTCTTTTTCAAGAGATGATAATAATAGCAGTCTTATTCTTACTCTAGTTGATAACGCTCCCATTGCTGATGAATATATTGCTCCTACTATCCAAGATGACGAGGGTCCTATTATTGATGAGGAACCTATTATTGAAGAAGTTTTTGTTGTTGATGAGGGTCATGTTATCAGAGAAATCTAATTGTGGAATATGTCATTCAAAATGATGGTCAATAAATAGAGGTTATTCCAGAAGTACATCCTATATGGAGATCTCAGAGACAAAAGAAGTCAACAAAGTGTCATGATAATTTTGTTTATCTTGGAGAAGGAGAATATGATATTGATCATTTTGTGGATCCTGTCACTTATAGTGAAGCACCTAATTGTCCACATTCTTCAAAATAGATAGAAGCTATGGATGATGAGATTAAGTTCATGGACAAAAATAATGTATGTGTGGAAGTTAGTTCCAATACTTGATGGTTTCAAACCAATAGGTTGCAAATGGATTTTTTAAGAACTAAAAGGGATAAAAAGGGACATATTGAAAGGTTTAAAGCGTGTTTAGTGGCTAAAGGCTTTACTCAAAGAGAAGGTATTGATTACACTGAAACTTTCTCACCTGTTTCCACTAAAGATTCATTCAGAATTATTATGGCCTTAGTTGCGCATTTTGATTTAGAGTTGCATCAAATGGATGTTAAAACTATTGTTCTGAATGGAGAATTGAGTGAGCAAATTTTTTATGTCTCAATCTGAAGGCTTCGAGGAAAATGGAAATGACAATTTAGTTTGCAAATTGAAATGATCTAATTATAGTCTCAAACAGGCATCTCACCAATGGTACTTGAAGTTTAATAAGGTTGTGACACTGTTGGGTTTCATCGAGAACAAGTTTGACTAGTGTATTTATATGAAGATCAGTGGGAGTCATCATATTTTTCTTGTTCTTTATGTAGATGACATTTTACTTGCCAGCAGTGATTTGTCATTACTAAATGAGACCAAAAATTTTCTGTCTTCCAATTTTGATATGAAAGATCTTGGAGAGGCATCCTATGTTTTGGGGATTGAGATCCATCGTGACAGGAATTGAAAAGTTCTTGGCTTACCTCAAGAAGCTTACGTTACTCGTGTGCTCAAAAGGTTCAACATGGATTTGTGTAAAGCTTGTTTCGTTCCTATTTTGAAAGGGACAAATTTACTAAGCAACATTGTCCTAAGAACGACTTAAAAAGAGAAGCAATGAAGAATATCCCATATGCAAATGTAGTAGGGAGTTTGATGTATGCTTAGGTTTGCACTAGACCTGACATTGCTTTCATGGTCGATGTTCTTGGGAGATATTTATCTGATCCTGACCATGATCATTGGGTTGCAGCCAAGAAAGTTTTTGAGATATTTGCAAAGAACAAAGAGTTTTATGCTTGTGTATAAGCATGTCAACAATCTTTAAGTTGTTGGTTATTCAGATTTTGGTGGTTATGTAGATGATTTAAAGTCAACTTCTGGCTATATTTTCACTTTTGTTGGTGCTGCTATTTCTTGAAAAAGTGTTAAATAGACTTTAATCGTATCATCTACTATGTATGTTAAATTTGTTGCATGTTATGGGACATCTTTGCAAGCTTTATGGTTAAAGAATTTGATTTTAGAGATACGACTAGTTGATCCTATTTCCTCTCCTATACTAATCTATTGTGATAATAGTATTGTTGTTTTCTTTTCAAAGAATAATGAGATTAGTAGTGCTTCCAAATATAAAGAAATAAAGTATCTCACTATTAAAGACTTGGTCTAGAAAGGAGACATTGTGATAGAATATTGAAAGACCAAGTTGTTGTTTGCAGATCCCCTAACCAAAGGATTAAGTTCCATATTGTTTGATAAACATGTTTTTGTTATGAGCATTTTATAATCTTTTGCTCCTTTGGGTTAGTGGGAGTTTCTTGCTTTATCTTTTGAGATTACATTTATATGTAATTTACTTGTTGATGTTATGAACTACTTTGTGGGCCAATATTTTTATTATTGGATGTTTATGCTTTCAGTTAGGCTTTGTTATATTCTCGAGAATAATTGAATTGAAAGCATGTAGTTCATATCTTGTTGTGATCATTGTATTTTAAGTATATTTGCTTAATAACAATGATATTTTGTTGGCTTAATGTTTTAAGCAAGTTTAGTGACACTTACTTATTTTAAGTGGTGTATGTTTAATTTCACTGGCTTATTTATTAAGCATCACGGTATCAGTGAAATTGAGGACTGATAAGGATATTATGTTATTTTAAATTGATCACATGTTGAACATAATTCCTTACCACACTACTAGACTTATTGACCATGTCGATTTAATACATTGGTATTTGTGATTATGAATGTCTTTTGTTGAGTTAAAAACAATATGACTGTCATAGTTCATTATCAAAGGTTAAATTGGACCGGTATGTTGAGATGCTATCAGAGAACTATCAGTTTTTAAAGTGGCCACAAATGTTTTTCTGTTGTTCAACCCATGAGTCGTTTTCAAACAAAATTATTTTGATATATAATATATATGTATTAAAATCAATGTAGCCCAAGTGGGAGAATGTTAGACTTTTATTTGGGCTTACATTAAATTTTATTGGTTTTATTAAAACTTGGGTTGATTGGATAGTTCTTCTTGTGTTAGCCCATGTTGTTGGTGATCAATTGTTAATGGGCTTAGCATGCGACGAGTAAAGTCTAGGTGAAGCGAAGTGTGGGCTTTTCTAGTTAGCGAAGCCTTTGATGAGCGAGGCCCGGTCATCTAGGGTTTTGTAGGCCTAAGTCCCCAACTCTATAAATACATATTGTCTCATCACAATTGTATACTTTTTGATAATCGAGAGAAAATAAGCGCCGATTTAGAGATCTAGGGAGGAAGACTTAGTTGATAGTATTGCACTATCAAATTGGAGTAACTGTTGTGGATCAATCAGAGATAATTGCTATGGATCAATCAGGTACACATACCTAATTATTATATCTTATTATTGTGTTCTATGTTATATACAAATAGATCTTGGGTATATTATTAATTTATATAACACATACATGACCCTGATATAATTATAACTTAATTCTCTTATTTAAATAATAAAAATTACAGGATTTAATTTATTGTTGTTTTGTTTGACTTGATTTCATTAAAACTCCCATGCATATCGTTAATATTAATTTTTTATTATAATTTTTTAATTAATTTCATGTAATATTTTTTTTATATCGATATTCGTTATACTTATAATATCAATTTTGTAAATTTAAAAAAAATTTCAAATAATTTATAGTACCGAAAATATATTTAAAATTTTTTTGAACGCACGTGATAAATTAAAATATCAAGAATTTTATTTTAATATTATAAATTATTCAAAACTTTTTAATAATTTACAAAGATAATACTGTAATTATAAGGAATACTATTATAAAAAAATTAAAAAAAAATTATATTCTAACATATAATTTTAAGTACAAAAATTAATTAAGAAACTGTAATAAAAACTTATAATTAACACTTCTCATTTTATAAAATGTTTGCATTAATTTCTCCTATTTTTTCTTTATTGGGGTTGTTTCCATCTTAATAGTTACTATATATCTTACAGATCTTTTACAAATTGAATTATTTGACACTTATTTCTTAGAATCTTCATGAAAGCGTGCAGAGTTTTTTTTTTTTTTTTTTTTGGATAAAACAAAAAAAGGGTTGCAAGTTGCAATATGAGAATGAGATTGAGGGGAGTTGTGTCTCTTGAGAATTTTGAAAGAGACTTTCCTTTGACCAAGTGAGAAAGGATTATATAAAATATAAAAAGGAGAGCTTCTTGGCAATTTCAGTACCCCACATCCAAGGAAAAATATACTGTTCAAATTAATTACAAAACCCCTTTCTTCCTCATTCAACTCAAATACCAACATAAAATATTATGACAATCCCTTATAAAATAGTGGATCCCATCTAAACTAATTGTTATTGGTTGGTTATAATAAATAATCACCTCTCATTGTATATATAATTTTGATGTAGATATCATTAATATGAGAAATGCTAATGGACATCCGTGGTGTCTAGCACCCTCTTATGTGTTAATATTGCTATTAATCCAATTAAATATTGGGTCTCATATAATTTAATATAATAGTTTTTAGAGAGTATTGCTAACCCATCGCAACGCAAAGGTGCTAAGCACTACTAGTGCATAATAACAATGCTCCATTAATATATATCACAAACTAATATATGGTTTTTACTTTTTAAACTATTATAATTAGAGGAGTGTTAAATTAACCTCCTATTTTCAAATTATTATAATTAGATCGAGGAATGTTATCATCAACCTTTTGTTACAAATTTTTAGTCAACCTTTATGCCTGAAAATATATATCAAAATATTTGTTTTTTTTTTTTTCACAGCAGTGTTTGTTATGCTTACAACATCCACCCTGTAAATATTTAAAAATTTTCGAATAGTTTACAGTACTGAACACACGTTTGAAGTTTTTTGAATACGCGTGCTAAACTGGAATATCGAGAACTCTGTTTTCAGCATTGTAAACTATTCTGAAGTTTTTAAAATTTTACAGAGATGATACTGTAACTATAATAAATACTACTATAAAAAAAATAAAAAATATTTCGGCATATAATTTCGAACGTAAAAATTAACTAAAAAATTGTACTTAGCACTCATCAATTAATTATTACTAAACTATGTCTCTTTGAATCTTTTTATTCGTTAATTTTTTTTACTTATATTAAATTTTATTCTATGTGGTTTAATTATATCAGTGTATGTATAATTTAAATAAAAGTTATATTAAAAAAAATTCTTATAAGAAAATTTTAGGGATTTTTTTATTTTTACACTTCAAAATAGTTTTTTTTTTTTTTTTTTTTTTTTACATTTTTACAAAATTCTACATAGAAACTCATATTGCAACTAGCGCTGCAACCTAAATTGCAACAAAAAATAGTATAGAAACCCTTATTGCAACTAGCGCTGCAACCACTTTAGAAACCCAAACCGTAAAGGGAAATTTGAAATTCTATACATAATAAACCCTAATATTATTTCCCTAAACCTAAATGTTTTACCATAGCCCATATATGACTACATTTCCTTTATCTCCATAATACCCCTCACATTTGAACCAAACCAATCTAAAGCTTCTCTCTCTCTCTCTCTCTCTCTCTCTCTCTCTCTCTCTCTCTCTCTCTCTCTCTCTCTCTCTCTCTCTCTCTCTCTCTCTCTCTCTCTCTCTCTCTCTCTCTCTCTCTCTCTCTCTCTCTCCCAAACGCACGACCTCTCTCTCTCGCCCAAACGCACGGCGCCTCAACCAAAGACCACGGCTTCACCTCCACGACCTCCGACGACCACCGAGGACCACATACAACCTCCGACGAAGGACCCAGCCCCTCTCACCACCGTCCACAATGCCAGCCCCCTTTTTTTTGTGTGATGTATGATTTGGAGTATTGATAGGTATTGATTTTAGGGTTATAATGTATAATGTATGTGTTTATGTGTGCACCGTGAGTTTTGTTAGATTTAGGTTCGATTTTAGGTTCAGATTTGGGATTTGGAAAAATTGTAGTTTGGGGAAGACGATAGCCCATGGGGTCCGATGGGCACCCCGATGGGGGTCCGATGCTTGCGAGTTGGGGAAAAAAATTGGGTTGGCCCGACGGGACCGATGGGGACCCGATGGGGGGGGGGGGGGGGTCCGATGCTTGCAAGCTGGGGGGTCCGATGGGGGGGGGGGGGTCCGACGGGTCCGATGGGGCCCGATGGGGGGTCCGATGCATGTGCGGGTTGGGAAAAAATGGGGTTGAGTTATGTGAGGGTTATTTTTGGGTTTTTGATAAAATTGTCATATATTTTTTAGTTTGAAATGTATTGATTTAAGAATAAAATATTAGGGTTTTTAAAGTATAGTTTTTCAAATTTCCCACCATAAATTTAAAAAAAAAAAAGTTAAAAAAATTAATATAATAGTGTAATTCCCCAAAATTTTATTAGCCACCTCAAATAAAAAGCCTAGTTATATATATCATAACAATGTTACGAGTCTTATGACAAACATCACGCATGCATGCATGAATTAAAATGCTTACATATTTTTTTTTTTTAAAAAAAAAAACTCATATTAATTGGTTAAATAAGAAATAATAAAGGGTATCTCTTACTCTTAAGCAGCAATACTTCACATAATATTATTGATGTAATTTAATATTAAATTCTATATATTTAAGTTAAGGTATCAGCTAGTTAGCGGTGACTAATACTACCATAAAGTAACGCCTCACGAATAGTTAATAATATTCAATAAAAATTATTATACTAAATCATAATTTATAGCGTAATTTACGACATAAATACTTAAGTTTTAACTCCGGGTTGCAAATAAATATTTAAGTTTAATTTTTGAGGATAATAATACTAAAGTTATATTTTTAGAACTCTGGAAGTATCTAACCGTTAACTATTAAGTCATTAATATGGGTATATTTAAACTAATTTTGTTAAAAAAAATAAAAATTTAATAACTTAGACCAATCAAAGAGATTGTCAGGTGACAACTTATTTATACTTAATAGCCAAAGACAATTATAACTTAAGTATTTAAATAATGTGTAACTCAATATTTAATTTCACACATAATAATAAATAATAATAGTAATAATAATAATAATAATAATAATAATAATAATAGTAAGGCTCATTGTTGAATATATAAATACGAAACAAACATCTACTTATAGATGGTTTTGAACTTTGAAATAGTACTATTCATTTCAACACCACCTCTCTCTTTCTCCTTGTTATTTCAATGTGGTTTTGATAAGGTTATGGCATGTTTAGAAATGTACAACTCCGATCATAAAGCCCACCACCACCACCACCTTCTTCATCATCATAACTACCCACCACCAGTGAGCCCAAGAATCTCATTCTCCAATGACTTTGCCGATTCACATCAACTCATTAACCAACACCACCTTCGACCTACTCCTCCGCCATCGTCGGACTTCGAATTCTCGGTCACCGACCACTCCATGATGAGCGGCGCCGACGAGCTTTTCTTTAAAGGAAGACTCTTGCCCTTTAAACAAACAACCCCATCTTCTTCTCACAGACCCACCACCACTCTTAGAGATGAGCTTCTTGCCGGAGATGAAGATCGTGACGTCACTCTCCGACCCTCTAAGGGTAGTACTGGGTCGACCAGGTGGAAATCCTTTTTGGGCCTTAAGAAGGCCCACAATGGGCCCAACTCAAAGAAGCACTCTGAAGCTTCTTCTTCTTCTGCTTCTCTTTCCAATCTTAGCAAGACCTCTTCACAGGTTATTATTACAATCATTATTTATTTTGTTCTTTGCTAATGTTTATTTTTTTTTATTTATTTATTAACTATGATTTTTTTTAATTTATTTGTAGGATTTATTGAATATTAATGAAGGAGGGTCTACATGCCAAGATGTTGAGATTGGAATATAGCAGCATTGGTTCTTTGGGGGGTGATAATATATAATTATATTTATATATATTTTTTAATTAAGTCTTTTTTTTTTGGAGTGGAGGACTGTTTTTCTTTTCATTTTTTATTTGAAGAGGAAGTTTAAGGTTGATTTCTTAGGGGGGGTTTGGTCTTAGTAAAAGTTAATTATTAATTTCATCTTTGTATTGGTGTTTTTGGCTGTTCACTGTACAAATATGTTTGCAGTTTGAAGAACTCTCTTTTTTTCTTTTATTAATTATTAGTATTAAATCATTTTTCTTCTTCTTCTTCTTATTTTGTCATTATCTATTTATGTTACAAAAAATAAGATTACGCTACATGATTTGGATCTGATTTTATTATTATTGAATCCAGCATAAAATATTATTAATATAATATCATTGTGTCCTTTTGTGATATCTAAGAGTTGAAAAAGAGTGGCAAAATCCCAAAAATCCATCTTCAAAAACAATTACAAGAATTTCACAACTTAATTAATATAACCCCTAATTAATAGCATCAAAAGCAGTATTATTATTGTTTCTGTATATATCTTATGAAAATAAGGATGATGGTGGATAGTGTGACTGTGAGCCATTAATGTTGACAGCTAAGACATTGCTGTTTGAGGGTTGAAAAACTTGTCCAGATCTCAAGGTGGATCTGTAGCCAAATTATAATTATAAATATTTACACACATAATAAATGCAATGTATTATAATGTTGGGTCAGTAAGTAAAAGGCTGATTCATGGTCAAAGATGTTGTGTGTTACTGTTTTCTTCTTAAAAAGCATATAGATACCTACCCCAGCTTACACCCTTTTACACACAAATCCATAGCCCTGCATTATTTTTGGACCAGAGTACATTTACGTACTGGTTTTATGGTACTTGTAACTTATTGACTGCCGTAAACTAGGAATGAAATCAAAGATTAAAACACACAAAATGTTTTTTTTTTATTATTTCTTTCTTTCTTGTCATGTCAAACTCAAAAACAAAACTCCCCCTAATATGAATGATTGAAAGTAACTATATAAACTAATCAAGTTACTGACTTTAGACTCAAAACAAGTAGAAGTAGTAAAAGAGAGTTTTGGTTGCTATAAGGATCAGAAAATCTGCAAACAGTTAAGTATTAACATATTTGCTTGTGGATTTTGTCAAAACTAAAATCCCATGGTTGATCACACAACACATTGTCAGCCATCCTTGTTTTTAGAGATGAGAAATATATAGAGGAAAGTAAGAGATATGGTATGTATTTTTGGGTACATAAACGTTTATGACAATGTCACCAAGGAGCTTTAACCTCTTTGTGGAACTTGTGCTCGTAGCTTTCTGCTTGTGAGCCTAGTTTCTCAATAGCTGCATCAAATCGAACACATGCGACTCTCAGTTCCACGATCTTTGTCTCGATGTCTTTCATTCCAGTTTCGACTTCAGCTCGCTCTTTTCTTGATTCAGCATACATCTTTGCATCTACGCAGACTTCTGAGTCGCGGGAAAGACCAGTAAGACGAGACAGTCGAGAACGTAGAAATCCAACATTCATGCCCAAAAGCTCGAACGCTCTAAGAGACTTGTCCCAGGCTTCAAAATCACCGCGAGAGGTAGTAAGCTTGCAAGCTTTTATGGCAGAAGCAACTTTTACAGTCTCTATGATGGTCCCAACAATCAATTTGTGATTCATTCCCTTGATAATATTGTCATGAAGGAAAGCTTTTTGACTGGAACAGAGCTTATAATATGCTCTTCTAATATCTTCAGGAATCTCTGAATCTACAAGCATTCCATCTACAAGAATATTGAAATTCTTGAAAGATTTCATGTCCTTAAATTGAAAAGCTGGCCCTAATATCTTGGACTCTTCCAAAACTTCAGATGCAACTTCCTCACTGTCGTTTTCAGACTGATCTGCTGGCTTACGGGGAGCTGATCTTGGTGAAACAGTCTTCTTTTTCTTTTTCTTCTCGACAACAGTTAAAGGAAGAGACTTTTGACGTTTCCTGTTTGTATTGTGACATTCTATTGCACCCAATTCTGCATAATCTTTATCTGGGTGTACCATCCATATCAAATGAAATGAACATGAAGCAATATCAAAATCAGATCACAGCTTTGAAGCTAGGAAAAAGATGCATCAATTGTCTTACCTGCATCACTCTGTTTAGATTGACAATCTAAATTTAAGAGGCCAAGAGCTCCATCCACTTCAGTCAAATCATTCGCCCTTATTACGTAAACCTACAAATTCAATGGCCAGTGGCAAATGAAATACGCTAGACATATATAATCACGGCAAAATTATATTTTGGTCTTCAGAGGTTTTCTAGTTCTCAACTAAATGGTTTTTTCTTCGGATGAATTATAAAACAAAGATGGTGTGGAATTATCCCGACTACTACTTTTGGTACAACTTTACAGTAGTGTTGATTATAAGACTTGTTCTTTAAAACTCAATGGAACTTGATCCATTCTCATAGCACTCTTATTGTTCAGTTTTCTTTGCCAGTGGAGCCTGAGTCAGCTAAAATAAAGAAAGAAAACCTCAAATTATCACCTTAAATTTGGTGGGTTCAACTAATTGGAAGACCAAAACATCTCCCTCGAGCAATTTGTGTGCAACAGAAAACTGTCTCCAACCAGCACTCAACCCTGTCTTGTATGCAATGTATTTAACATGATATCGTTTTCCGTCCTCATCCTCCAAAGTGATTGTAGTATCTTCATCTGGTAAGTGTGACTTGCAAAATGGCCCAGGAAGCCCCTGCCATACCACCAACAATGTTATTCTAAACATGTAAATGTCATTCATTTTACCAACATTATACTCGGACACTCTTAACACTACGGTCTACATACCATCCAGAAGCAGCTTGCAACATGTGATCTAACTAGAGATTTCACAAAACTAGGGAATTCGGTCTCTAGATTTGATCGAACCTCCTGTCCTCGAATCACAGCAGATGACTTGGCTTCACCAGATAAGGGTGATGCATGAATTGCAGCCTTACTTGGTGTAGGAGTACTAATGAAAAAAACATGAAAACAATATTGTCCTGGGTAAATATAATGCATACAACAAGTAAAAAATGAAAACATGAAAAGACATTAAAAAAGAAAATAGTTTTACTTACTTCAAGGAATTCCTGGAATGGCCAGATACAACCTGTTTGAGCATATATTAGTTTATCAAAAAACTATCAACTAATAAAGAACAATGCCATTTCATGCATGCTACTCTTTGGCACCAAATTACACCTTATAACAAATTAAGCATGATTCAGGAAATCTCTTATGCACTTTGGCATAAAATCAATAGGGTATATAATGTGAACACCCACTGATCTTAATTTATGGATCTCAATTCCCAAATTGCAAATCAAACAATTTTAGGTTTGTAACAAGTAAATTTCCCAAAAATCCTGAAAATGAAAACTACAATAAAAACATAGAAAGATCATAACATATAGGCTCCTCTTACAAACTTAATTTCAGGATTCCTTTTCTTGACAATACAAAGCTCTTCTTCTTTCTCCTTAAGGTTCTTCTTCTTGGCCTGCAGATAATAATGCACCATAAATTAATTAAAAAAAATCCTTACAATCATACAACCTTAAACCAAAGATAGATATAAAATAAATAAATAACAAACAGAGAGAAAGAGAGAGTGATTACCGAATTGGAAGAAGAGGAAGAAGAAGGTTTGAGCTTTAGCCTGGGAGATTTAGACAATTGGGCCAAAGTGACATCCTCTGGAATCTCATGCTCAAACGATGCCGTTTCCATCGAAACCCTCCTCCTCTCTGGCCCTGTAACTTCCTCCTCAACACCACCAATGCACAATCTGAAAGAAACCCAGAAATGGATCTCGAAAACTAGAGAAAGAGAAAGGAATCAACCCATTTTCATGGTGATGATTCTTCAATTTTTTGGGGATGAATATTGGTGGGGTTTGTTGAAGACCTGGGGACCCAAAAAAAAATATAGAGGAGAAGACCGTTTAACAGTTAATTTTTAATTTTTTTTTTCGACACAATTTAAGAGTTAATTTTTTTTTACCATTAGAAAAAAAAAACAGTTAATTTTTAATCACTCTAAATTAAAACAATTAACTTTTAAGTAAGATTTTTTTTTTTTTTTTGGTTCAAATCTTTAATAAAGATTAGACTAATTAGGCTTTCTCTCTAAATTTTTCAAGGCATTAAAAATTTACTCTGAATTTAGAGATGGTAGAATAGGGCATTTTCGTGTGTAGGGTCAGGGCCCCGACCTAATAAGGCGGCCCCGCCTTGTGAGGATTGCTATTGAGGTCTTTGTCTCGTCCCATCTCGCGATTCTATTCGGGTTAGGTTACATGAGATTGGGCTTAAAATAAAGACTTAGGTTGAATCTAGGGAATTATTTCACAAATACACAAAAACAACAAAAATATGATTTCACAGAATTTTAAATATCTTTACGATTTTTTTATTTTGTTTACAGAAAATACGATATTTTTATGTTATACTCTTGTTAATTTGTTGTTGATTTTTTGTTATTTGTATGTTATTTTTTCTTGTTGTTTTGATGCTATTTAGATATTATTTTCATGTTACTTTTGTGTGGTTTTCTTGTTGTTTTTTTTTTGAAAACCGTAAAAAATGTAAAAAAAACAATCTTTAAACGTAAAAATGTAAATTTTTTTTTTTCCAAAAAATGGCGTCGTATGTAATTATTCCTTGAATCTAATATCTCTTAGGGTCGAATTCAATGATGGGCTTTAGAGTTAGATTTTTGTCACTTTATTTCAACTAATGATGGTATGGAGCATTGGCTTAAACCACAGATGAATAGCATCAAGAGCAATGTGGATGCAGCTATTTTTTAAAGACATAATCGTTTTGGGTGTGCTTTTGTTGTGCGGGACCATAATGGAATGCTCATTGAAGGCCATTCGAAATTGCACATATGCAATATTGCTCCGGTTGTTGCTGAAGCGTTGAGCTTTCGGGAAGCTCTAAGTTGGATTAAAAACCAACCGAATAACTTTGTTTGGGTGGAGACCGATTGTCACCTAGTTGTTCAAGCTTTGAGAAGCTCGACCAACTTGTCTTCCCATTTCAATTGTGTGATTCAAGAGTGCAAAGCCATGTTGGCTAGTTTAAGTAATGTGTGTTTTTGTTTTGTTAAGCGGTCAGCTAATAGGGTTACTCATGAGTTTGCTAGAGCATCTTTATTATATCCTGATTGTACTTTCAGTATGGATAATATTACAACTGAGTTGTTGCCTATTTTGGTGACAGACTTTGAAGGTTAATAAAAGTTTGATTTTCCTCTCAAAAAAAAAAAAAAAAAAGAAAGAAACTAAAGTGTGTTTTTTAATTTTAGTACTTATTTTATCTAATTATTTAATATTAATTTTTATTTTAATAATTATAAATAATTATCAAATAAAATATAATTTAAATATATTTATTAATTAAACACATCAAGTGTACTAATTACAAATAAATTCTTATTTTTCTTTTCTTATCAAATAGCCCAAACTTAGTGAAAATTCTCAAATAAGACAGTAAAACTGAGATGTTTCCTCCTTAGCTTTTTTAGCCACGATCCGACTAACTCTCCCATGATGAAAAAACAGTTTTCTTCCCGTTATTCTCTTATGTAATGTTCTCTATATAATGCATATGAATTCACGGAAGAAAAACATTTGTTTCACACTTTAAAAATTATAAATAGTTTTATATTACGATATGTATTACCCGAGTATTACTACTCGGAATACATATCGTGTAGTCGGGTAAGGTATTTCGACAGTTCTCTATAGTGTAATAGAAGTTCGATATAGTAGTTCAATTGGGTTATTTTATCTTGGAGACGATAAGACTGATGGTTTGCTTGCACAATTATGGATAGTGCCACAAACGTCTTAGAGAGCGATTTAATCTATGACTCAACTAAGATTTTTATTAGATATAATTTTGTTTATTTTTTAATATTTTGAGAAACTACTGATAACATATATTAATAAAATCACACAAAAAAAAAATACTGTCAAAGTACAGTGCTCAAATAAAAAAAAATCTTATTGTTTTGAACTCTATTTTGAGTCTTGTTTTGCTAAATATTCTTTTTAATGATAATAGTTTCCAAAATGTTTACTTTTTACATTGCTCTAGACAAATTAAAAATGAGCTTGCAAAAGATGCAAGACTCAGTCAGGGAACTTGTATGTATATATGGAAGAAAGATTACACAGTTATAGAGAGAAAAACTAACAGAAGTTAGTAGAAAATACAAGATATCCTAACTAATTGTTTGTTGAAGACTTGCTTTATCACATACTTTAGCTAAATATGTATAACTTAATGTTGTTAATACTGTGTGGTGGCCATGTTATTGTGAATGTATTGTATAGTACTACTTTGGTGACCGATTTGAGTTTACTCTTGAAATTTTAATTTTAGTGTAGATAATATTTATATATATATACTAGGTGAGGTTAGCACGTGCAAATGCCAATCTTTATTCTATTTCATTTATATTTCTATTTATTTAATTTTTATTTTCTAAATAATTATTGTAAAAATTTATATAATTTAATTGTTACAATCATAATAAATAACAATAACTAAATAATTTTTCTTGATTACTGTTACGAAAATTATGATCACTACGCAAGTATACGCAATCAAGTAGTAGCTCACGCAAGTGAGGTCGAACCACAGGGAATTGGACTAATTACTACTAAATTATACTTATGATTCTATCTGGTAAAATAATACTTTTTGTGAATTAAATAAGACAATTCAGAAAATTAAAAATAACAAAGGAAGATTAATCAAGATGAGAAATTAGGGAGAAGAATCCTGTTATCAGTTTACTAATGTTAATGCCTAATTGCTATCCTTTCTTGAAGTGAATGACAGATTATATTATAAATTAACCTAACTCTTTTCAGATCTTTTAGGTTCTAAATTCCATGCTTTCTAATTAACTTCTTAATTAAACCAACATGAAATCAGCATTAAACAATAATCTAAATGTCACTAAGGCTATGTAAATACTTTCGTTTCACATCAAAACCTAGACTATCCAATTTTAGCATTCTCAATTCTCACTTTTCAGATTTCGAATTGAGATCATAAAACATGTAAAAGGTGATCAATCTTGCACATGAAAATTAAACACAAATATAGATAGTTTCACAAATCACGATTGAAGGAATGACAATTATTCATTAACTAGGAAAAACTTAAACAACATTTATCATTCTCCCTAAATAGGAGTTTAGTTCAAAACATCCATAATCAAATCCATAATTAACATTGAAACAGAAAATAGCATAGAAAAATTAAAGAGAAGAGAAAGAACTAGTTGAAGCAATTGATCCGGGTCGCCACAAGCCGCTCTTCTAGCCTCCTCCTTTGTTTCTAGGGCTCCAAATCTGAATAATCCCTAATTTTCACGAGCTCTCTCTATTTAAACCAAGTCCCATCTTTAAAATTCGTGAAATTACGAAACTGCCCAAAAATCCCGTCCCTAGGTCCCCGTCGCGACTGGCAATGCCCCCGTCGCAACGAGGTTACACAGCGAATTCTTAAAAATCTTTCTGCCAGTTCCCGTCGCGACTGGCATGTTTCCCGTCGTGACTGGAATAGGCAGCGACACAATTTTTGGTTTTTTTCTTCTCGATTCTTTCACCATGCGTCATCAATTCTTGTATATACTTTCTTTAAACACCCGAGGACCTGAAACAAAAGAATCAAGCGTAAAATAGCCCTAAAATTAGAAACAAAGAGTGAAAACTAACCGAAAATATGACCCGAAACTTAGACTAATTTTAGCCTAACAATTACTTTATTTTATACAGTATTTTTCTTGAATTTTTAAAAATTTAGACAATATTTTTTTATTATTTTTTTTAAAACTATTCGCAATGCTTTTTAGTGTAATAACATTTATAAATCATACACTTAATTTAATTTTCTTTTTTTTTTAAAAAAAAAAAGAAAGTTAAAACAACAGTTACCTGATATTAATTATAAGTATGGACAGATTAAGAGATAAGAAAATTAACAATTAATTAAATTATTAAATTATTAAGGAAGGAGGAAGAAGATTAATTTGACTATTTGAGGGAAAACGAAACAATATATGGTGTGAAATGTTATAATTAATAATATTGTTGTTGGAATTGATCAAGTTGCATTATATAATAAAAGCATGCATGTGAGAAGTAGTTTTTCCTAAAAAAAATTATTTGTGTTATGTGATAAATTAAAGTCCCTCATTAAAAAGAATTTTTTTCTTCAATTTTTACCATAATTCAAACATTTAGATTTTTTTTTAAAAAAAAAAATCATTGTATTCTCTATCTGAATTCAAAATAACTTATGGAAACATTTAAATTTTTTATTAGAATAATCACCGACCAATACTCTTTTATGTTTTAGTTTTTATACACATTTGTTATATTTTTTTTTTGTAGCAACACTCCCTTAACTTCTCTGCTTACAAATTTGAAGAACAAGTTAAATTCAATATTTAAATGTTAATTGGAATTGTCACTGTGTACTTATGTATACACGTGGCGCTAAAATCTCCAAGTTAATGAAAATATATTTCGCATACAGAAGTGTCCACAATGGAAATTTAACTAACTTTTAATTGTGGAATTTTAGCTGGCGTCTTAAATTTACAATCAGAAATAAAGTTAAAAAAGTATTGTCACAAAAAAAAAGTTAAGTAAATAAAAAGTAAAACATAATTTTTTTTTTGACAAAATACATTTAGAACAAAAATATGTATTTAATTATGTACTATTGAGATAAATTTCTGTAAAGTCCTTTTTTCGCAAGTTAGTTGACAAAATATTTTTTCCTTTATGGTAAGATTGGTTTGCATTCATACCCGATTTCTTACCTTGTATATTCGGTTTTTAGTTGCTCTTTTCTATGTTAGGAAAGATGCACTTTTCAGCTGAACTTTCCTTTATTTGAAAACTTCTTGTAAGAGAAGCAATTCTCTTATGGAAAGTTGGTTTTTTAAGGAAACTTTGATTATTGTATTTTCCTTATTGAATTCAATTGTATCTTGATACAATCAGAATATATAATCTGTTTATGGCAGGAATCAATAATTAATAGAGGATCGGACCTGATTATAGCAAGTTTCCTGTTTCTGGTCTGATCTGCTGCGTCAGCATCCGAATCTGATGCTGCAGATCGTATTTTTCTTTGGAACGTTTTGTACAGCTGTAGATTCGATCTTGTGACTGCCTCTAAGGTTTCTATGTTCTATAAATAGAGCCTAGAGAGCAGCCATTCGAATAAGCTCTTCCATTATTTATTTTTTGCATTTATCTCATTTGAGAGAAGAGTGTTTCTTTGTTATTTGAGAGCCTAGTTGTTCATCTAGGCTCAAGTATTCTATATATCTGTTCTTACTCTGTCCTAGAGTTTGTGAAGAATGTTGCTATAATTTTAAACACTACGCAAGTATACGCAATCAAGTAGTAAATCTCACACAGGTGAGGTCGATCCCACAGGGAATTGGATTAAGTACCACTAAATTATACTTATGATTCTATCCGGTAAATCAAAAGCAATTATGATTTAAAAACAGTAAAATATGAAAGAAATTCAGAAAACTTAATAACACAATTTAAAGTTGAGCAAGATGAGACAATAGGGAGGAGAATCCTGTTGTTGTTTACCCAAATTGTTAATGAATAATTACTATCCTATTCTTGGAGTGAATGACAGATTATGAAATAACCTAGCTCCTTTCAGATCTTCTAGATTCTAAATCACATGTTATCTAATTAATTCCTTAATTAAACTAACATGAAATCAGCATTAAGTAATAATCTACTCGTCACATAAGTCATGTAAATACTTTCGTTTCACATAGAACATCGATTATCTTAATTTTAGCATTCTCAATTCTCACTTTTCAGATTTTGAATTGAGATCATAGAACATGCACAAGGTGATCAATCTTAAACATGAAATTAAACACAAATTAAGATAATTTCACAAACAAGAATGGAGGAATGGTAATTAAACATTAACTAGGCAAAACATTAAACAACAATCATCATCCTCCCTAAATGGGAAATTTAGTTCAGAAATAAATCCATAACCATTCCTATAACAATATTCAACATAAATAAATTAAAGAGGAATAAAGAAAAGAGCGTTGGTGGATGAATTACGGATCTTCACTTGAATCTCTATGCTCTTCCCGCTCTCACTCGTGTTTGTGTTTTAGGGTTCCAAATCGCTCTCCTTGACTTCCAATCGCAGTTTTCTATTTATATCTAATTTTTAGGGTTCGTCGGACAAAAATACCCCTGACCGTACGGACGCTCGCCGCGGCCAAAAGTGGTCTCGCCGCGGCCAAAAGTGCATCAAAAAACTACGTTTCTGCCCAGACTTTCTAGCCGCGGCCATGGAATTCTCGCCGCGGCGAGATGGAATTTTCAGCTTCGACATCTTTTAGTAAAATGGGCATAACTTTCTCATACGAACTCCAAATGGGCTGATTCAAGATGCGTTGGAAAGATAAAAAAGAGATCTAAAACTTTTATGTTTTGACTTTTTCCAAAATATGATCAGAACATAGTCGAATTTAGGCGTGAAGTTTTAGCTTTATTCTCTTTTAAAATTTTCTCTATTTTATAGATCACTGTTTTCCGAAATTTGTCCAATTTATACATTCCAAGTGTTGAAACCTGAAACCAAAGAAAACAAGCGTAATTCTATTCCAAAAACAATAATAAAGAAGAAAAATAACTATAAAATGTGATCCAAAACTTAGGCTAAAAATAACCTAACAAATTCCCCCAAACTGAATCTTTACTCGCCCCCGAGTAAAGCTAAAACTCAACTAAACTAAAGAAAAAAAACAATGCAATAGATAACTAAACCTTCCAATGATTGAACTACCACTACCACCTGCACAACTTCAAGCAAATCAATAACCAGAATTTCAACTCAATAACTCTAAGAACTAACTTGGATGTACAATTTAGAAGTATTTGACGTTCATATCACAACCATTCTACACTTCCCGACATTCCACTAACACATGATCAATAAGTTTGGATGACATACCTCTCTCCACTAATGTTGACAAATTTTTCTTTGGAATCAATAGGTCTTTTTCGGTTATCACAACGTGGCTTAGGTACATGGGTAGGTGACAAGTCATTTAAGCTACGTTATACCATAAGCACAATTAACCAAGCAAGCACCCACACTTATCCATTTTTTCATCCCAAAGAAGATATTAAGAGATTGCATATTTTTTTCCTATGTGCCTACCTCATTGTCACAATTGATTCTCAAGAAGAAATTATCACATTTTATTTTTCTTTTGTTTTTTTCTTTCTTCTTTTCTTTTTTCTACACTAGAGGCACATCACATAACAACTATTTTTTTCAATCCCTTACTTTCAAAATTGTTCCCCACTTACACACTTCATTCCCCCCAAACTTGATTAAAAGCTTAAGGCATAATAAGGTACGTTGAGAATGAAAGTAGTTAAAGATAACGAATTAAGCTTAGTTAAGTGGTGAATATATATATATATATATATATTTTTTTTTTTTGAAATAGGCTAAGGCTCAACTTTGGGTAAACTAAGGATAAAACTTTTCAGGTAGGCTTGAAAGGCTCAATCGATCCAAAAAAAATTTGCCTAAATCACTTTCCAAACAAAAATCAACAAGAATTTCGCTTCAAGAGAGTATGTCAAACAAATTCTATTCCATGTTAAACCAATCATTCCACAATCCAAGTAGAACAAAAGTGATATGCGTCAAAAATAAATGTTTTACATCTACATGAGCAACCTTTTAATACACATCCAATTTAATTCAAAAAGTTATGAGTCAAGCACACAATTAAGATTTTAATCCATTGCACAAGTGAATAACAGTAGTTCAATCAATATTCCAGCTCAGATATCAATACATGACACTAACAAAAAAACTAACTAAACGAAAAAAAAAACTGAAAAAAACTGAAAAAAATTAAATCTCTCCCCCCAAACTAAAGATGCACATTGTCCCCAATGTGTTATTATAAAATTGTGGTTGAGAGAGACTTACCTGAGCGCCACATCAACAAGCGGTTGACGCCCGTAATAAGCGTCATGCAAGACAACTTGAAAATTGTTGTTGTACTTGCCTTCAAGCTTGGCAAGTGATGAGTTTGAACCAAAATCAGCACCAACAACATAAGACTTTGGATGATGAGCTTGGGGAGAAGCCTTTCGTAGCTCGTAGAGGATATGATATGATTTAGATGAAATATATGGATTCATTGGTGGTTTATCAGTCAATATCATTGATGAAGTCGAAACAATGATGCCATGTTCTTCTTCATCCTCCAATGTCACAGTTTCTACACTTTCATCTAACAACCCTTCTTCTTGTTGCTCACTCTCCACTTGGCTATCCATACCCTCACTTGTGATTTCATATTCAATGATTTCCTCTTCACAAGGATCTTGATCTTCAATTGTAGGCTCATTATCTTCCTTGTATTCAAATAATGACCCTTCTTCATTGTACCAACAACTCTCATAACTTTCATCATTGGAGTTATTACATTCTGAATCATGAGTCATTGAATTATCACATAAGGATCTCACCATGTCAGTTAAGCGGTTAATCTCTCCTGGAAGTGATTGTAGAAGTGATAGAAGTTGCTCCTCTTTTTCAGTTTGTTGGGATGAATTTGGGCAATAAGGTGGATATTGGTGACTCCAACCCTGAAGTGATGGATCCCAATGCCAGTCGTAATCAAAATCTGCCATATCATTCAACAGATTTATTACGTCATAACCTCTCATTAATAGAGGCGCTCCAGTGACCTCTGCTCCATAATCAACCCAGTTTCTTGTTTCATCATTAAGTCCGTTATAAAAGAGCCATGTAAAACATCCACTTGAGAAAGTGGGATAACATCTCTCTCCAAGCTCTTTAAATCTCCTCCAAGCAGAATAGAATGGTTCATTGTGTTGTTGGGAAAAATCCTCAAGATATAACATCTGGATTTATCTTGCAGGTCAAACTCATAAGTAACACATTAGTAAAATTAAAAGAAAAATAAAACTAAATTAATATTAAAAAGATAAAAATTTGAAACAACAAAATTAATACTAAAACTAAAAAGAAAAACTAAATTAGAACAAAATTTAATTTTTAATAATATTACAAAATTTAATCTAAAAGAAACAGATTAGAAATAAGCAAAAAAAATTAACCAAAGTAGAAGTTAGTATAATTTTATGTAATATCAATCTTTATACAATTCCCCGGCAACGCGCCAAAAACTTGTTGCTATAATTTTAAACACTACGCAAGTATACGCAATCAAGTAGTAAATCTCACACAGGTGAGGTCGATCCCACAGGGAATTGGATTAAGTACCACTAAATTATACTTATGATTCTATCCGGTAAATCAAAAGCAATTATGATTTAAAAACAGTAAAATATGAAAGAAATTCAGAAAACTTAATAACACAATTTAAAGTTGAGCAAGATGAGACAATAGGGAGGAGAATCCTGTTGTTGTTTACCCAAATTGTTAATGAATAATTACTATCCTATTCTTGGAGTGAATGACAGATTATGAAATAACCTAGCTCCTTTCAGATCTTCTAGATTCTAAATCACATGTTATCTAATTAATTCCTTAATTAAACTAACATGAAATCAGCATTAAGTAATAATCTACTCGTCACATAAGTCATGTAAATACTTTCGTTTCACATAGAACATCGATTATCTTAATTTTAGCATTCTCAATTCTCACTTTTCAGATTTTGAATTGAGATCATAGAACATGCACAAGGTGATCAATCTTAAACATGAAATTAAACACAAATTAAGATAATTTCACAAACAAGAATGGAGGAATGGTAATTAAACATTAACTAGGCAAAACATTAAACAACAATCATCATCCTCCCTAAATGGGAAATTTAGTTCAGAAATAAATCCATAACCATTCCTATAACAATATTCAACATAAATAAATTAAAGAGGAATAAAGAAAAGAACTGTTGGTGGATGAATTCTGGATCTTCACTTGAATCTCTATGCTCTTCCTGCCGCTCTCAGCTGTGTTTTAGGGTTCCAAATCGCTCTCCTTGACTTCCAATCGCAGTTTTCTATTTATATCTAATTTTTAGGGTTCGTCGGACAAAAATACCCCTGACCGTACGGACGCTCGCCGCGGCCAAAAGTGGTCTCGCCGCGGCCAAAAGTGCATCAAAAAACTACGTTTCTGCCCAGACTTTCTAGCCGCGGCCATGGAATTCTCGCCGCGGCGAGATGGAATTTTCAGCTTCGACATCTTTTAGTAAAATGGGCATAACTTTCTCATACGAACTCCAAATGGGCTGATTCAAGATGCGTTGGAAAGATAAGAAAGAGATCTAAAACTTTTATGTTTTGACTTTTTCCAAAATATGATCAGAACATAGTCGAATTTAGGCGTGAAGTTTTAGCTTTATTCTCTTTCAAAATTTTCTCTATTTTATAGATCACTGTTTTCCGAAATTTGTCCAATTTATACATTCCAAGTGTTGAAACCTGAAACCAAAGAAAACAAGCGTAATTCTATTCCAAAAACAATAATAAAGAAGAAAAATAACTATAAAATGTGATCCAAAACTTAGGCTAAAAATAACCTAACAAAGAACGACTTGACGGAACAAGAGATTGGTCTTCGGGAGAAGACTTGATAAAGCCTTACTTCAGGAGGAAGTAAGCACTTTGGTCTTCGGGAGAAGACTTGTTGAAGCCTTACTTCGGGAGGAAGTAAGCACTCACACTTCAAAGATGAAGGGAGTTCTGGCTTGAAGGTGTTTTAGAAGTCAGATTCATAAAGTGGATTACAAAGGATTGCGGCAATACTTTAGAGGGAGTCTAAACTTGTTTAAGTCAATTGTCTTTGTAATTTTGATACTTTATTAATTGATTTCATTCTCTGGGCGTGGCCCTGTGGACTAGGAGTGTTCGGGAGAACACTGATACCACGTACAAATCTCTTGTGTCAAGTTATTTAAATTTCTGCAATTATTTTTATATTAAATGCATTACTGTTTTGTTATTTGCAAAAGCGGTTTCGATAACGAATTACTTTACGCTTCGCGGCGTATACAGTTTTATATTTTCATATATATTATTGACATTTGCAAAAACTCGGTTTTTCAATTTCTTTAAAAAAAACTTAGATAAAGAATTTGTTCAATTCTATCTTTCAAACTATGTGACTTTTATTTTAGTTTACAAAATGTGTTTAAAAATTTAGTTCAAAACCATAGTAAATTTAAATAAATAATAGCAAAAATAATTATTAGATTATATACTAAGTAAAAAAAAACTAATATTTTAAGGCATGTAAAAATAATCTCTCTCACATAATAATTTTGAGAATAAAAATTATAAATATATAATAAAATTATCAACAAATTTTATTATACATAGTTGTTTATGGGTTTACTATATATTATTGTATGTATATTTTTATATTTGTCACACTTATTATTAGTTAGATAAATAATTTAGTGTAGTGTTTAAAAAAATTTACTTAAGTTTATAAAATATCAAAAGTACTTGCTTAATTAGAGAGAGAGAGAGAGAGAGAGAGAGAGAGAGAGAGAGAGAGAGAGAGAGAGAGAGAGAGAGAGAGAGAGAGAGAGAGAGAGAGAGAGAGAGAGAGAGAGAGAGAGAGAGAGAGAGAGAGAGAGAGAGAGAGTTTTAAGTGTTGAGTGAATATTGATATTTTGACTTTTCAAATAGTAAAATTGTCTTCTTATTACACTATATTTAATTTCACTAAGGGTAAAATTGTCATTATGATTATCACACTTTTATAATAGTAAGATATATATTGTTTTTTTTTAAAAAAAAATCTTATTAAGCTTATAAGTGTCACCCACTTAAACACCCCACGTGTGTCATTGTCGTCCGACTTATCCAAACTGAGCTAGTTAGTGTGTTGTGCATTTTATATTTTCAGAAAAAATTTATTTATTAAATTATTATTAGTTAATTAATAATAATTAACAATTTTACCCTTTGAATTTTTGACAATATTGATTCTGCCTTTAAAATATACGCTTGTAAAGAATTCTATCTGAACTTTTACATTTATAGAAATTTAGTCATTCTGTTAGGTTCCATCTCATTATTCTGTTTAAATGCTGATATATTTTTGTAAATTAACAACTTTACCCCCTAAACTTTGACAACTATTAAATCGTACCCCTCAAAATAAAAAAAAAATCAAGTTTATTTTAGTAAATCTTTAAAAATTAATTTAGATCTTAAAAAAATCATTCTGAATGATTAAAAAAATTTAAAAACTAAATTAAAAATTAAAACTAATTAAGCGATTTAAAAATTTATTTATTTTTTTTATCAAAAAATCCATTTTGATACTAAAAAAATATATTAAAAATTCAATTTTTGTAAAAATTAAATTTTACCTTAAGAAGTTTGAATTTATTTTTTTCTCCAAAAATCTAGATTTGTTTAAGTAAACATAAGATTTCTTTTAGTTTAATTTCTAACTTTTTTTCAAAATTTTTTAATATTTTTATTAAATTTTTAATTATTTTTTTTATTTTTTAAGATATAAGTTTATAAGTATAAATAAGTTTGATTTTTTTTTCTTCAAATAATCTTAGTTTGTTTAAATTATTTATTAGATTTTAAATAATTTTGATGTTTTTTTTTAAGATACATGTTTATAAATAAAATAAAATTTAAAAATATTTTTTAAGAATAATTTAGATTTTTTTAAGTAAAATTAATTTTTTTTTAATTAATTTAATATTTTTATCAATTTTTTAGTGCTTTTTTATATTATTTTTTTTCAAAATTAATAAAATATTATAATTTTTAAAATTAATTTTTTTTATTAAAATGGGAGCAAAATTTTATATTGGTAAAAATTTAGAGGGTAAAAATGTTAATTTTTAACGGTAAAATGAATAAAACCTAATAGAATGGGCATAATTATGTAATTGTTATATTTTAGGGGAAATTTTTAATAAGTCGTATACTTTAAGGGCAAGATTAAGAAGTATAAAAAGTCCGGGGAGTAAAAATACTAATTATTCTTTAATTAATTAAAAACAATTTTTAAATGTGCTTAGTTAATTGGTGAGACGTTTTCTCCTTAGATTTTTTTGCCACGATCTGACTCACTCTCCTACGATAAAAATGATTTTTTCCCTGTTATTCTTTTATGTGTGTTCTCCATATAATGCATATGATACCACTCGAGAAAGACATGTGTTTCACACATAAAAAATTATATACAATTTTATATTACAATATGTATTCCAAGTAGTAGTATTCAAGTGTGGTATTTCGACGGTTGTTTATAGTGCAATAAAGGTCTGATACAGTAGTTCGATTGAGTTGTTATCTTGAAGACGATAGGGTTGATAGTCTGATAGTTTGCTTGCACAATAATAGGTAGTGCTACAAACATTTTAGAGAGAGCGATTTAATCTACGACTCCTCTGATTTTCATTCGGTAATTTGTTCATTTTTTATTATTTTGAGCAACTTACAGCATATATTAATAAAATCACAAAAAAAAAAAAAATACTCTTGTGAAAATATAGTGCTCAAATAAAAAAATCTTATTATTTTGGATTCTTTTTTAAGTCTTGTTTTGCCAGATATTTTTTTTAATTGTAATAGTTTCCAAAATATTTATTTTTTACATTGCTCTAGACAAAATAATATTGTGGCCCATACCTTAGCTAAATATGTTTAATTTAATATTATTAGTATTGTGGGGTGGTGATGCATATCGTTTACCACAAAAAATTTATTAAATTTTATTTCTATATTACTAGTTACTTTAGTATAATGGTAATTACAGGTCGATCTCACGAGGACTATTATCAATTTATTATTAAAATATCAGTGGCAAGAATTAAAAAAAAAAGGAGTTTTAATTATTAAGATTAAATAATATAAATTAAAAAGCAAATAGAATGAGATACTACGATATTCAAGAAATAGTTAAAGGTGAATCCCCAAACTGAACAATTATCATTAATTCTTAATAATGAATGTTATTTCAGATTTCTAATCGAACTACTAATCCCGCATATAACACTGAAGCAATCAATTATTCCAATCTTCTTATTGCATGTAATTAAGGAGAAGCACTCAATAATTAACTCTTTTTACCTAAGCAGCAACTCTTTTAAATAAAGCTTTAAGTTCAATAGAGATAGATTAATCTAGGCAATAAATTAATGAAGCGTATAATTCATTTAGCCTAGGTTCTATTTTCATCACAATTAAAAATACCTTTGACAACATTAGAAATTATAATTTATCACAAACACTTAGAATCCTAAACTATTAGGTGAATAGTAATATCCTATGATGATAATAGATTAAAGTAGAACATAAATTAGTGATTATCTAAACAAGATTAAAATAATAATCATGACATTAAAAATATAAAAAAATAGAAGCAATTCGATATAATGGAAACTAAAAATTAACATTCATCATAAAAATTTAAGATTCATATCTTGAGTTTTGAAATAACTTTTAACTAAAAAGAAACTACTTTGAACTAGATATTTTAATGAAAATTATAATAAATAGTAAGAGTTTAAGGAGAAGAAATATAACAATGATGTAGAACAATCAATGTCGCAATCTCGTACCCTAAATGTAACGTCCCCGCTTCAAGCCTCCATTGGGTCCTTACACCCACGGACTAATGGCTCTTATACACGAGTACGCCACTCTGGCTGCTTTATGGACTGATGACTGACCCTACAGACCAACAGGAGTGTTTCTAGCGTGCTTTGTCCTCACTTGCACACTTCCTGGGAAAACTTCCCAGGAGGTCACCCATCCTAAAATTGCCCCAGGCCAAGCACGCTTAACTGTGGAGTTCTTTCGAGATGGGCTACCGAAAAACAAGATGCACCTTGTTGATATAGGTAGTACCAATCAATCCATTTAAGCCCTCTTCAACTGTGTAGTCTCATACCTACACAGTTTCAGAATCATCCCACTTGACCTTCCCCAGGCGGTGTGGGATTGCACAGCTTACCCGGTGTTTCCCCTTACGGATCACGGGACTACTAATTATCACAATCACCCCCCCTTACGGGGTCCGACGTCCTCGTCGACCACACTTCCGGCTGGGTCAAGGCTCTGATACCATTTGTAACGTCCCCGCTTCAAGCCTCCATTGGGTCTTTACACCCACAGACTAATGGCTCTTATACACGAGTACGCCACTCTGGCTGCTTTATGGACTGATGACTGACCCTACAGACCAACAGGAGTGTTTCTAGCGTGCTTTGTCCTCACTTGCACACTTCCTGGGAAAACTTCCCAGGAGGTCACCCATCCTAAAATTGCCCTAGGCCAAGCACGCTTAACTGTGGAGTTCTTTCGAGATGGGCTACCAAAAAACAAGATGCACCTTGTTGATATAGGTAGTACCAATCAATCCATTTAAGCCCTCTTCAACTGTGTAGTCCCATACCTACACAGTTTCAGAATCATCCCACTTGACCTTCCCCAGGTGGTGTGGGATTGCACAGCTTACCCGGTGTTTCCCCTTACGGATCACGGGACTACTGATTATCACACTAAAAGTCTTATTTATAATCCTTAGAAATATTTCACTTAAAAAAAAAAAAGATAAAATCTCTCTCTCTAAGTTTCTCTCTCAAAAACGTAGTTCAAAAGTGATAAAACTCGTACCCTAAAAGTCTTATTTATAATCCTTAAAAATATTTTACTTAAAAAAAAGAAGATAAAATTCAAATTTCGCCCAGAAATCACCTCCATGCCGCGGCCATGAGGTTGCTTGCCGCGACCATGACTCGCTGCTAAAAAATTTATGTCACGTGATTAGTATTTTGGCCATAATTTTTTCAATACAACTTAAAATTGATGATTCAAGATGTTTCGAAAAGCTAAGAACAAGATCTACAACTTTTATGTTGAGCTCCAAGTGTAGTACTACTTACAATATCGTCAAAATTTGAAATTAAGTACGTACTACCTTGTAAAATCGAGCTCGCCAACGTCTACTTTTTTCTACCAAAATGTGCTAACATCCCTCCAAATGATTCTAAATGTATGATTAGTCTTTAAAATATCCTAACAAATTATAATTCCACTAATTAATAATTTAAAGAATTAATTTAAAAATATTAATTCATGAATTGACTATATTTATAAGACAAAATATCGACTTATTGAATTCTCTCACACTTGACTCTTACTTGTCCTTGAGTCATTTAATGATAAAATGAATGATGCTCAAACAAATCAGTTTTTATGAAAAATAATTTTAGTTTTAAAAATTATACATCCACTTATAATTCCAAGAAAAATCCAAACTCTTAAATTATTAGAATTTCAACTTAAGATAATTACTTTTCAAACTCAATTTTTTGCGTGTGTGTTCAATCAACTCATCATATTACTAACATTCAAATCAATTCATGCATGTCAACAACCAATGATCATCTCAAATAAATGTGTCTTTGAATGAAAATCCATTCCATAAACTTAATTATCGAACTATTCTCCACTAATATAATTACACACAATTTGAAGATCAATAAGATTTTATAGGCTTATAATATTTGGCTAGAGTGTAAGGTGGGTAAAAAGGTTAATTTAAGCTCAAATTACACCATATAAAAAAACAATATTCTCTGAAATAATTCACATTTGTATTCCCCAATCACTTCCCCAAACAATTCAATATTGTATCTTTTTTTTTTTCCATAAAACTTACTAATCCCCCCACACTTAATATAAGCATTGTCTTCAAGGCTCAATCAAATAAAATCAATGCAAAATAAAAAGAAAAATGTAAGAACAACTCCCGTAGGTTTGTTTTGTTTAATGTCGTTAGCTCGACTGCATGTTGTGCTCATGTGGTCTTCACGTCGGGTATTCTAACAAAGACTCATTCTTTATGTACCTATCAATGGAATCTAACACATTGAATTTGAGTGTTTCACCATCAAATTCCATTCTAAGTATTTATGCTTTTATATCCAACTTCTTACTCGTAGTGAGTAAGAAGGGTCTCCCAAATAGAGTTGATGTAGGATTGGGATCACCCTCATCTTCCATCTCAATTATGTAAGGAGTGACAAGTCTATTAGCATGTACAAAAACATCTTCAACTATTCTTAAGTGATAAGCATTAGTCTGATTAGTCAATTGAATCAAAACCTGAGTTTCTCTTAACGAACCAATATTTAAAGAAGCAAAATTAGAATAAGACATAATATTACTAATTGCTCCTAAATTTATCATGCAATGATCAAACCTAGTTTTACCAATTGTGCATTGAATTGTACTTATCTTAGGCAACAACTTTCTTTTGAGAACAACAGAAACATTCTCCCCACACTTATTTTCTCACCACCATTCAATTTGTTTTTCATTTGGACACAACTCCTTAAAAATGTTAGCATAATAAGACTATTCTTTGATTATCTCAGGACATAAAAGTTTTACCTTAATTTTGGGAAGAGTTTCATGGGCTCCTCTTTCTTGGATTTTTTAAATCTACTTGGAAAAGGTGGAGGAGTGACATAAGTTGATATAATTAGTTTGTATGACTTTTTTAGTGATGGTGGACCAACAAAAGTAGGAGATTTAACCTTTGCTTGAGATGATCCTTCAAGGGATGACTATTTGACTCCATGACTTGGAATTTAATCATTAACTTCTTGGTGTGGTGGTAATTCAAGTTGTGTACTACTTTGGATAGTAATGCCACTGAAATTCTCTTTTGGGTTACTCTCCATTTGTGAAGGCATAGTGTTTGAATATTAAATTTCATATTCATCACTCATAGATATTTCTATTTGCTCCACAAGATTCTTTATACTTTGTAAAGATTTTTGGGCGCTCTGCATAATTTTCTGAAAGTTTTGCTGAAATTGCACAGTATTTTGTTCAATCTGCAAGTTATTAGCTGTTAACATTTTAATCAGCTCAGCCGTAGTTGGTTTTTCACTATATGGTGCAGTATGAGTAGGTTGTTGAAATTGTGCATTATTTTGTTCTATTTGAATAATAGAAGCCACCAAAATATTGAGCAGATCAGTAAAAGAATGATCTTGATCTTGTGGTGTTCTAGGAGGATAGTAAGAAGTTGGTTGAACATATTGATTGATTCCACTCTAGGAAGTGCTAGAATAATCTCCTCATTGTTGATTGTATGTGTAAGTGTCGTAGTAGGGATCATATTGATACACTTGTGGAGGGATATAATATGGATCATAGTATTGTTAATTGTACATTGCCATATTTCTAAAGAAAGATCTAAAAATTAAAACCACAACTCGAAGAATAAATAAGTAACAAGAAAAAAATGAATAACAAATTGAATAAATAGTCACTCGCAACAGCGCCAAAAATTTAATGTGTGTCGTTTACCACAACAGATTTACTAATTTTTATTTATATATTACCAACTACTTCAGTATAACGGTAAATACAGGTCGATCCCACGAGGACTATTATCAATTTATTATTCAAAAATCAGTAACGAGAAATAAAAAAGGGAGTCTAATTATGAAGATTAAATAACATAAATTAAAAAGCAAATAGAATGAGGTACTACGATATTTAAGAAATAGTTTAAGGTTAATCTTCACCCTTAACATTAATCATCATAAATTCCTAATAATGAATGTTATTTTACATTTCTAATCGAACTATTAATCTCGCAAATAATATTGAAATAGTCAATTATCACATTCTCTCTATTGCGTGTAATAAAGACAAAACGCTCAATAATTAACTCTTTTACCTAAGCAGTAAATCCATGAAGCATGTAATTTATTTAACTTAGATAAAGCTTTAAGTTCAATGGAGATAGATTAATCTAAACAATAAATTAATGAAGTATATAATTCATTTAACTTTTCTATTTTTCATCACAACTAAAAATATTTTTGAAAATATTATAAATTGTAATTTATCACAAATACTTTTAATTCTAAACTATTAGGTGAATAGTAATTCTAAGATGATAATAGATTATAGTAAAACTTAATTTAGTGATTATCTAAACAAGATTAAAACAATAATCATGACATTAAAAATAGAAAAATAGAAGCAATTCGATATAATGGAAACTAAAAATTAACATTTATCATAGAAACAACTCTGAACTAAACATTATAATGAAATTCATAATAAATAATAAGAGTTTAAGGATAAAAAAAAAAGAATAATGAAGTAGAACAATCGATGTCACAATCTCCGTCTTTTTCTTGCTCTCTCTATGAGTTTCTCTCTCAAAAACGTAATTTAAAAGTGATAAAACTCGTATTCTAGAAGTTTTATTTATAATCCTTAAAAATATCTCACTTAAAAAAGGGATAAAAATTCAAATTTTTCCCAGTAATCACCTCCTCGCAGTGCCCACAAGCACCCTCGTTGCGACCACAATTTTCTCGCCGCTGCCATAACTCACTGTCAAAAAATTTCTATCACGTAATTAGTATTTTGGCCATAATTTTTTCAATACAATTCAGAATTTGACGATTCAAGATGTCTCGAAAATCTAAGAACGAGATTTACACTTTCATGTTGAGCTTTAAGTCTAGTTCTGCTTTCAAGATTGTCAAAATTTACAATTAAATTTCGTCTTGTAAAGTCAAGCTCATCGGCTTCCACTAGCTATTTTTCACTAAAATGTGTTAATATCTCTTCAAATGACTCTAAATGTATGATTAGTCTTTAAAATATCTTAATAATTTATAATCTCAAGAATTAATTCAAAAATATTAATATATAAATTGATTATATTTATAAAACAAATATCAAACAAATATTAATCATGATTGATTACTACTTTCTATTCACATTCTTTTATTTCATTAAATTTTTTTTTATTGGGTTTACTCTACAAATTTTAATATAGATAATATATATTTTTGGGTGATTCTACAATGCACCCTTTTAAAAGGGATGTACTGATGCACCCTTAACTTGTTTCAGCATCCCGAAAATTTTTTTAGTCTAATTTTTTTTTCATATTCATGTACGTTATAGGTATTTAAGATATTTTACAAAATTTTGAAAAATTCAGAATAATTTACAATATAGAAAACAGTGTTCAAACAGTTTATTTTACACGCGTATAAAATAAAATAGTCACGCGTGCAACACACTGTTTAAGCATAGTTTTCGGCGTGTTAAACTTTTCCAAATTTCTTAAAATTTTGCAAGATGTCTTAAATAACTATAACGTACATGACCATGAGAAAAAATTTGACTAAAAAATTATTTCAGATGCTGAAATACATAGGAGTGCATTAGTATATCCATTTTAAGGGGTGCATGGTAGAATTTTCTTATTTTTTTTTTCTTCTAAAAAAAAATCTTATTAAGCTTATACGTGTCACCCACTTCTGTAACTATATATTGATGTGATACGATGTCGTTTTCAGTCACACTCTTGTCAATTCTTCTTAGGAACGTTTGTTTGGTTTGTTTCGATAAATATATTTTCAGAAGATGATACGTATGTTTTTTGTTCCTAGATTTTTCTGTGAGCAGATAAAGTTTGATTCCTTCCACAATTAAACTTGAACTGATTATTTTTGTCTTTTTGTTAATTTTATATATATATTTATGTTGAATGTTGAATATCTTTGTATTTTTTTTTTTTTTTGGAGCATTCGTTGAAAGAGTTACCAACACATAAAATAATAAATTAAGTATCCGATTTACTTTGATGTTTATATACACTAATAATACTATAAAAAGTTGTATTTTTTAGGAAAATTCTACAATGCATCCCTTTAAGTATTCGATTTACTTTGATGTTTATAATTATTTAAGACGCTGAAAAGTTTAGAGATATTTACATTATACAACGTAAATATCAAATTATTTGCGTATATGTGATTAGTTATTTTATTGTATAAAATATCGTCAATTTTTATGTATCAATGTAAACACGTATACCGAGAGACATCTCTCTATTATTTTACTTTATTTTCTCTTAGGTTTTTTTTTTTTTTGACATGTTCTCTTAGTTTTATTAGTGATTAACTTTATATACATAATATATATTTTCTACATATTTTACTTTTTTTTAATATCAAAACTTTAAAAAGTTTTTCTAGTTATACTGGTAATTATTTGATCTTAAAAGTTGCACCATAATGATCTATATTTTAAAATGATCATTTTAATATGTGGGAAGTATATATTTTTTTGCTATCACCTAAGAAGATAATTAGCAATGAGTAACTTTGTAGTTTCCTTTCTATTTAATTAACCAATAAATAAATATTTTTATAATTAAACAAAACTTATTAATTAGTTTTATAAGTTACTAAAAAGTATTTGATTATTTAATATTTAAAAGATAATAAATTGTATTTTACATAGTTTTTTATTTTTTTTATTTTTTTATATATAGAATAATTTTTACAAGTTTTTAAAATAATTTACCACATAGTATCTTAAAAATTAATACAAACCCCATAAATTACTCTAATTTTTTTTTTATTTTTTACTTAAAAATTATTAAATGATATACTTAGCTAGAACAAATCTAATTAATAGAATTATTTTAATATATTTTTAGCAAAACTTATAAAGCAGCCAAAAAATATCTTAAACATTATAAAATTAATTATATTATAAAAACTACTACAACTAATAATTTCATTAATAAGTTATATGATAAGTACACATACTTTATTGCATCTTACCATAAAATTCTCAATTTAGTTTAGAAAGTAAGAAAAATGTTACTAAAAATAAAAATAACTCAAAAGTATTTTAGCAGTAAGATAACATAATGTGACTTAAAACTAAGTTTTACGGTAGAGATTCAAGATTAAATAACCAAGATACAAAAGAAGAATTTTTTTTAAAAAAAAAAATCATGCTCAAACTTTCAGATATAATGAATATAATCTTCTCTCTAAAATTCAAATAAAATCTTCAAATTTGATTATAGGAAATAAAAATAATAAAGAAAAGCCCAAGTAATTTTTTATTGTATCTTTTCATCAAAAGAAAAATTATTATTTCTTTTTTCCCAACACATTTTATAATATTCACTCAAGTAAAAAGACAATAGCATAGACCCTATTCTCAATAGAAACACTAAAGTTATTCTCAAATAAGAAAAGAAAAAACTTAGAAAAACAAAAACCTCAAAAAAAAAAAAAAAACAAAAACAAATTAGAAAAAAAAAAATAAGGAAAGAAGGTTTACTATATATATGTTTTTTTTTAAATTTTAGCAAAGAGAAAAAAATAAGTGGAAAAAATTAATTAAAAAAAAGATTAGTCATTCACGCATAAAAAGAAAAGAAGAAAAAAAAAAAGTAAAGGTGCCATTGAGTTGATAGTAGCGTGGAAGAAAGAATTATATGTATTTTTTATATATACGGTACAATATTAACGGTATGTATATAATTAAAATAATTAGAGGTATATATGCTAATAATTCTAATATTACGTATATAATTAAAAATCTCCCAAAAGTTTAACACGCTGAAATATACATTCAAACAGTGTGTTGCACGCATGACTATTTTATTTTATACGCGTGTAAAATAGACTGTTTGAACATTGTTTTCTATATTGTAAATTATTTTGAATTTTTCAAAATTTTGTAGGTTATCTTAAATAGCTATAACGTACATGAATATGAAAAAAAATTAGACTAAAAAATTATTCTGGATGCTGAAACAAAGGATGCATCAGTACATCCCTTTTAAGGAGATGCATTGTAGAATCACCCTATTTTTTATATTGTAATTTTATTTATAAATTTCATAAATAAATAGTCAAAATAATAATTTAAGCCGGTGGTTATTTCTTTGAGCATAATTCAAAATTAGATTAGGAATAAGTTATAGGAAAATTCTACAATGCACCCCCTTAAAATGGATACATTGATGCACCCTTATCTATTTTAGCGTCCGAAATAATTTTTTAGTCAAATTTTTTCTAATGGTCATGCACGTTATAGTTATTTAAGACATCCTACAAAATTTTAAGAAATTTGGAAAAGTTTAACACGCCGAAAAATACGTTCAAACAGTGTGTTGCACCCGTGACTATTTTATTTTATACGCGTGTAAAATAGACTGTTTGAACATTATTTTCTATATTGTAAATTATTTTGAATTTCTCAAAATTTTGTAGGTTATCTTAAATAGCTACAACGTACATGAATATGAAAAAAAATTAGACTAAAAAATTCTTCTGGATGCCGAAACAAGTCAAGGGTGCATTAGTACATCCCTTTTAAGGGGGTGTATCGTAGAATCACCCTAAGTTATAACTTACCTTTACTATTTAAACAAACAAATCACTTAAAATATATTTTTGAATGTAATCTTTAATAATATTAATAAAGGCATTTTAAAAAAATTAAGGTAAAAAACAATGGGTGATTTTACAATGCACCCCCTTAAAAGGGATGTATTGATGCACCCTTAACTTATTTCGGCATTCAAAAAAAAAATTAGTCTAATTTTTTTTTCATATTCATGTACGTTATAGCTATTTAAGATATCCTACAAAATTTTGAGAAATTCGGAATAATTTACAATATAGAAAATAATGTTCAAACAGTCGATTTTACACGAGTATAAAATAAAATAGTCACGCGTGCAATAAATTGTTTGAACATAGTTTTCAGTGTGTTAAACTTTTTCAAATTTTTTAAAATTTTACAGGATATCTTAAATAACTATAACGTACATGACTATGAGAAAAAATTTGACTAAAAAATTATTTCAGATGCTAAAACAGATAAGGGTGCATCAATATATCTATTTTAAGGGGGTGCATTGTAGAATTTTCCAAAAACAATAGTCAAGCTATACTTGTATTAATAAATAAAATAATTTTAGGCACACATATTTTTAGACACAAATATAAATACGCACGAATATATCTATAACTACTATAAAAGTGACAATCTTGTTTTGGGCTTCCACATATTAAATTACTAGAAAGTCCTCACTAATTCTCACCTTTAATTTATTATGTTGAAGTTAATCATATACAAAATATGTGGTGATTAATTGCTTTTTTTTTAATAACTACTATAAAAGTGACAATCTTGTTTTGGACTTCCACATATTAAATTATTAGAAATTCTTCACTTCTCACCCTTAATTTATTATGTTGAGGTTAATCATATACAATATATGTGGTGATTAATTGCTTTTTTTTTTCTTAACTAAATTATCAATTATATGCTGAATGATTGAGTTTAATTGATTAATAAAACTAAATTTTACTCAATATATGTAAAAACATGTTTTTTTTTATTCAATATAGTTGCATATCTTTATATATTAAAAGTACCTATCTAACGGCATTTCTTGGTTTAACATTCTTGGTTTAACAGAATATACTTAAAAATAAAAGAATATTCTGTTAAATTTAACGATTAGGTTTGATCTCCCGTTAAAAAATAAACCTAATAATTAAACCCAAAAAATTAAACAATCTTTTAAATATTAATAATCTCTTTTTAAATTAAAAAAATCATCTTAGCCACATATCTCTCTAACAAACCTATCTTGGGAGAATATTAATAATTTTTTTATTTATTTTTTAAAAAAGAAAAATATAGATAAAATATTTAGAAAAGATAATATAAAAGAAGATTGATTGTGTTGGCTTAGAGATTTTTGGGCTTGGGCTTAAAAAAATAATAATAGAAAAAGATAAAATGGGCTGTAATTAGTATTTACCTTATATGTTTGTGCTTATTTTTAGTTTTATTTTTAATTTTACCACCAAGAGGAGAAGGTTGAAAAATATTAGAATATGAAAATATTATTGGTGCTTATTAGTAATTTGCAAAGAATGTGAAAATCTATAAATATATAGTTGTGTAACTATTATTAGATATGAAATGAGATAATAGAACTTTTTTCAATTAGAAGATTAATGTACATTTTACTATTAATAACATACATTATTATAACACAACTATATTTTACTTACTAAATATACTGACACATATTTTATTTTTATAAAACAAATCGTTCAAATAATTATACTATTTTAATTATTAATTCAAATAAAAAACTAAAATATTAAATAAAACTAACACTACGTGGCTTGGCACGTAACAATCACCTAGTATATATATACACATATTTGTAAGAATAATAGTATGCAAAAATAAATATTTAGAGTTTTTTTAGCAAATTTAGCCTTAACTTTATCACCTATATAATTTACTAAGAATTACATATTATAATTTCACATTAAAAAAATAATTTTAATATTTTTAATTTTCTACTTTTTGTAAAGAATTACATATTATAATTTCACATTAAAAAAATAATTTTAATATTTTTATTTTTTTACTTTTTTCGTAGTATACATTCTTCTATTTTTTTTTTCTTTTGGTCTTTTTTTTTAAGAAGAGAAAATAAGTGTTTATTAAAGATTTTTTAGGACCACTATTAAATTGTATTTTTTTTTAAGGATTATCTTTGAACTAATCCTATTGTTAAATATAAATGAATTATGTTAGATTTTATCGCATATGGTTAATAAAATGCTCAGATCGTATTCAATGAGAAATATAAAAATTGTGTTATATTTTATACAAATATTTAATTTGTGATATATTTATATTAATTTTTAATATTGTACTCAAATACACAATTATAAAATTCGATTCTTGCAAATTTATGTTCAATTAATACTTCTATTAAAATACAAAAAAAAAAATATTTATCACTAATTCTATTATTATCTTATAATTATCTAAAACAATAAAAAAGAATGTAAATAGTTTAATATTAATATAACGTTATGGTCTATAACTATATATATTAACAAAATATTAAAAAATAGTGTATGTATAGAGATATAAATTTTAGATTATGCTATATTGTATTTTAAATTTAGTATAATTTTTGTAATGTATCAATTTGGGCACAACTTTTAAAATAGTGTTGGAGTAAGTTTTTTGCAAGAAAAGCTATACTCATAATCTATTTGATGCATCACCAAGATACACTTATGCAACTCTTTAATGGATGATGTATGATCGTTATCATGTGAGTGCCACACTAATAACCATATGATAATTATATTTTGTTCTGAATATATTAAGTAAAGTTTATTTTACTATTAAGTACATTACATGACGCATGTTATACTGAATTAAAACTCAACCTTGGCAGAAAGTGGAGTTGGAGTCAGATTGCTTAGTAGCAGTACAAGCTATTCGAAATTCATTACGTATGTTTTCTTCTTTTGAGGTTATTATAGAAGATTATCGTAAACTTCTTCCATCTTTACACAATGGTTCCTTGTTTTTTATTAATGATAGTTGCTCAAAGTTTTGCTTGAGCATCTTGTTCTTCTAATTCGAGTGTTCAACAAGAGCGATGTTTCTATTGAGGAAGAATCTTATCTTTTAATTGATTTAGCAAATTAATAAAAAATTATATATTTACTTCCAAAAAGATTACGCGTAGCACGTGTTGTTCCAACTAGTGTTGGATAATGCTTCAATAAATGGGTATTAAAAATGACTTTGTAGAGTTGTTGTTTTTTAATAGGTGTCATTATTTCATTTTATGTTCCTATTTAATTTTATTTCCTTATTTATTTTTTTTTATAATTATTTGTTAGAGACACTCATATCCACCATTTTTTTTTTTGGATATGATCTGAGAAGAGAGACATGTACAAAAAAAAAATTCCATTATTTTTTAACTTCGCCAATAAAGAATTTCTGAATCTCAACGTCTATTTTTCTTTTAAAAAAATAATCAAAACTTTTAGTTTTGGTTATAGTTTATGTTCTTTGATAAATAATTTTTAAGAACTTTTAGAGAGAAAGACGGAGGAGAAAAAAAGAGAAGTGAATGCTAATTTTTTTAAAGGAAATAATAATATTTTTAACAAATAATTATATATGTAAAAAAATAAATAAAGAAATAATATTTAATGGACATAAAATAAAATAATAACGTGTTATAAAATAATATAAAATAATATAGAATAGATGAGAAGAAAGAAGAAGAGAGAAAGAGAAAGTGAATGAAAATTTCTCAGTTATTTATTCTAATAGAGTGAACTCGTATTTATACAAATACAAGAGTTAATAAGAAAAGGAAAACTAAAAAAAAAGAAAGGTTGATTACAATTAATAGTAATAAATAAAAAATTTGGACATCCACATAATTATTAATATTTATAACAATAATAACACATATTAAAAAAAAAAAATCCTACATAAAATGGTTTTTAATACTTCTATTCAAGCATTATCTTATGTTTTAAATTAAAACACACACTAAATAAATGTAAACTGGAATTTTTAAAATATAAAATATTCAACACCAATTAGTCTATACATGACATGGCTTCTTTTCTTTGAACTTAATTTTGATTTTCTTTTAGTTAGCAAAAAATAATTTGATTTTCTTTTGTTTGGGATCACTATTTGCTTTCTTAATTCTTAAAATTTTAACAAAAATGTCTAACACATTATTTTCATCGATTTTCTATAATACCACTTTTAGAAGAAAAAAAAAATCTAGATTACCTTTTACCAACACGCGGTGCATCCAGACTCATTTTATTTTATTATTTTTAGGGATTTTTATTTATTTATTTATTATTTTCTCATCTGGGGAAGATTTGGTTTTTATGTTCCAAAATTGTTGGTATGGGTGGATTTGAGTTTTTGGCCAATTGTGTACTCATCTTTTTTCGTCTTCTTGTAGAACAAGCAAGCTTCTGTTCAACAATTCACCTATTCCTCTCATAAATAATAAACATTAATAAATACTTAGTTTCCTAAGAAATACATTAAAATACACAAACGTTCAGACTGGCTTCTTCTATAAGGATGATCACCACCGCCATTGACTCTAAATTCACATAATCTATTTCCATTTTAATTCTTTTCTCTCTCTAAAATCTTTATGGTATGGATTTATTACCTGGAGATTGGTTCAATTTCAGCTATCTGGTTTTTGCATTTTGTTCTGCCCTCTTTCTTGGTGCCCTCAAAGGTTTCTTTTTTCTTCACAATTGATTTATTTTTCTTTTTTTGGGTTATCTGGGTCAGCTGGATTTTCACAGTTCTCAAAAGGGTTATTGCTGAAACTTCATGAAAGGTGAAAAAAAAAAATAAAGGTTGGTTCTTGAGAATTTCATGGAGCTTTGTTGACTTCTTTTGCAGGTTTACTTGTGGGACCTATTGTTGGTTTGATATTGATAACAGGGAATGTTGGGGTCATTCTTGGTTTGTTCCCAGCCCATGTTGTGTGGACAGTTTACACCTTAGTAAAGTAACTACCTTTAAATACCTTAATTCTCTTTTGAAGATATTTTCAGCCATATTAGATATTTTTCTATCTGGGTTTTTGATCTAACTTAGTTATGGCAATTTCAGTATTAACAGACTTGATACACCACTTAAAGTTGCAATCTTGTTGGGTTTGCCAGCCTTATTTGGTCTTTGGCTGGGTTTGAGCATAGCTGGGAGTGTTCTTGTGGGACTTGGCTATGGATTTTTCACACCGTGGGTTTCAACTTTTGAAGCCTTCAGACATGAAAATGAAACAAAGAAATTTGTACACTTTGTAGTGGTAAGTGCACCCTTTGAATTTTTGGTCATTTTATTTGAATTCCCTGCTCTATTTAGATCTCTCTGATTATGATTTTCTACTTTCTTCCTGTTACAACTTAGGATGGAACATGGGAAACCATCAAAGGAAGCTGCACAGTAGTTCGAGATTTTGCTGACTTGTGCTACCATTCTTACCCAATTTACCTAAAAGAATTACGTGAATCCCCTGATTCAAATGAGGTTCAAACTCTTAGGTAAGCATGAAACTAATAAAGATGAATCCTAACTAACATAACAATTCTCTTTTTGTTTTGTTATGATTTAAGATAAACAAAAGGTACCTTTATATTGAGTAATAATGATATAAAAGTCATGTTGGGCCCTCAGTTCTTTTATTTTTCTTTGTTGTATGGAAAGGTAGCCATTTTGGGCTGGGACCAGCATATATGGAATGGGGGGCAGATATGTTTTTAGGAACTGGTTTCATACACACACGTGTGTCTTTGATTATTAATACTACATTTTTTTATCCTGGATTTCCAGTTTAAGCTATATGTCATGAGAATGTGTGAGCTAATGAGCTACTGAATGTTCATGCTTTGCTCAATTTGGCTCTATGTAGGTTCATTCATGTGCCTGCTTGCATCATAGCCGGGTTGATGGGGTTAGTAGTTGAGGTTCCGTTGTATACTGCAATTGCTATTGTAAAGAGTCCATACATGTTGTTCAAAGGATGGTTTAGGCTTATACATGATCTCATTAGCCGAGAAGGACCGTTTCTTGAAACAGCATGCATACCAATTGCCGGTTTGACAATCTTGGTGTGGCCGATTGTTGTTGTTGGAAGCGTCATATTGGCTGTTTTCTCTAGCATTTTTGTTGGACTGCATGCATCGGTCATAGTCTATCAGGTTTGGATCATACTTTCATCTTTTGATGTATATATGTATTGGCTTCTTGTTCAAGTGAAGTAAACCTTTGATCTTTTGTGGATGAAGGAAAGATCTTTCAGAAGAGGTGTGGCTTATGTGATTGCTATGGTTGCTGAATTCGATGAATATACCAATGATTGGCTTTATCTCCAGGAGGGGACTATTTTCCCAAGGTAATTGCTCGCTGAACAAAATATTTTATCTTTCGAAGCTTATCTGTTTCTTTTTGACCTTTAATGGTAGTTGTAGCATTGCTTGCAGCCAGGCCCCAGTATCGAAAGAAAAACTTTTCAAGAACACAGTCATCTGTTGGACGCGTATCCAGTTCTGCTTCGTCAGAAGCACCTGCAATGTTCGTGCCAAGCTTAGCTCATTCAAGATCAGTCAGAGAGACCATACAAGAAGTGAAAGTAGTGCAGGTGAGTGTGCATTTCACTGCCCATTTTATGAAACAGAGTATTTAATCTTGTAATGAAATCATTCTGTTCTTTGAATATTCATTTATTTGTGATTTGGTTTGGACAATGATTATGCCACTGCATTGGTAATGTGTACAAAATTTTCGGCTATCATGCTATTTTCTCTCAATGAATGATTTCTTTTAAATGTAACAGATATGGGGAAACATGTTGAAATCTTGTGAAATTAGAGGCAAGGAATTATTGGATTCTAATGTGATAACACCAGCAGATCTCTATGAGTGGTTGAAGGCGAAAAACAGCAACGAAGCGGCTATTATTGGTGTAGGCTTGCCTTGTTACTCATTATTGCAGTTTCTGATACACTCCATTGAATCAAATTCAAGTGGTCTATTGTTGCTTGAAAATTTTGAGGTAACCCAATTGAATAGACCAAAGGACAAACTGTTGGATTGGTTCTTTAATCCAGTAATGATCTTAAAAGAACAGATTAAGGCCATAGCATTAGTAGAAGGCGAGGTGAGATTCTTGGAGAAGGTGGTTCTTTTCGGAAGCAATACACAACGCATGGAAGCTTGGGAAAATGGGAGTTTAGCACCTGAAGATGCTTTAAGAGCTGCTCAAATGCAGGGAATCAGTAGAAGGTAACTAATTAGTACTACTTTTCATCATAAAATTCTGATACTTAAAGCATAGCAACTTGAGGATTATGTACCTGACATGATGGGAGAATCCTATGCAGGATGACCGGAATGGTGAGAAGTGTGTCGAAGTTTCCCACTCACCGGAGAAGATTTCGCCAAGTTGTGAAGGATTTGGTGGGTTATTATTTAGAGAAGGAGAATTCTAATAGATCTTGCTCTATGAGATCTACTGCATCCATTGAAAATGTGTAAGGTGACATACTTTAAAATGTCTAATGTGAAAATGTTGAAGCACCAAGTGTGTCAATGATTAAAAAAAAAAAGCTAATTAAGATTTTTGTTACTCAAAACATTGACAAATATTAAATTATGCCTTCTAAATTTTGTAAGGGGTTAAAAACTCTCCTCAAATTATTAAGATTGTTGGATTAAATGATTTTTGTCTAATTTTACTATTGAATGTCTAACACAAATGAAAGATGAAAGTTTAGGGGGTACAACTTGGTACATGTTAAAATTCGGGGGTATAACTAAGTACATATTAAAGTTCAGGGGCGCGATTTAGTATATGGACAATCACTATGTTAGTAAAATTGAACAGAATTGGACGTAAGTCCTTGAGTCTGATAATATTAATAGTTCGGGAAAAATTTTAGCAGCTTAAAAAGTTTATGAGATATGATTTATCAATGTTCGGAGTTCAAAAATGTTAATTAGCTTAAAAAGTAAAATAAAAAGTTTTAGTATAAATACCCTTTAGGATTAGCATGTGTCTTGATAATATATAGTATCCATGAAAATTGGGCACAGTTATTAGTGCAAGACGAGAAAATACATGTAAAAACAAGTGTGTGTGCAAAATGGTAGCTAGAGCACTCCAATCCAATAGCTCTCAGTCTCTTAATACTAAACATTTATATTTTATTATTTCCTTTACTTTTATGCTAGTGCCTAACGGGTGAGGTGTGGAATTTTTATTTATTTATTTATTTATTTATTTTTTGAGAAAAATAGACTTTTATTTAAATGATAAAAATTTTATTGGCACCTTGTGAAATTACACTCTAATATTAAAAAAGAAAAATAAACTTAAATTAATATTTAAAAATCACTTTTAATTTTTTTTCTTTTAAAATCAATAATTATTTTAATTATATATATATTTTAAAAGAGGACTAGCTATCTCAAATGGATTATTTCTAAAACTTACTACTGTCACGACATTAGAGAGCTACTTCGATATTGATTGGGCCAACTGTATTGATGACAGAAGATCCGTGGGAGGTTATGTGGTTTACTTAGGTGATAGTCTCATTTCTTGGTCTGCAAAGAAGCAATAGGTTGTTGCTCGATTAAGCACTGAAAGTAAATTTCGTACTTTAGCAAACACAGCTGCTGAGTTGAAATTAATGGATTGTTTCCCTGCTTACTGAACTACAAGTCACTCATCCACAGTGCTCTTAACTACAAGTCACTCATCCACAGTGCTCTTAACTACAAGTCACTCATCCACAGTGCTCTGTTATATATTTGGGTCGATAATCAGAGTGCTCCAATTTTTCATGCTCACTCCAAGCATATTGAAGTAGTTTTACACTTTGTGATGGACCACATTCTGGACAAGAAGCTCCCTGTTCGTTATGTTCCTTGTGTCGATCAAGTAGCTGATATGCTTACTAAACCATTGTGCAAAGATTGATTTACCTACCTTAAATCTAAACTTAAAATGGTTAAAACCCCTTTTCGTTTTGGAGGATGTAAACATTATTAATACTTAGATAGTTTTTTGTTAACATAGGATTAGTTAATTGTGTTCAATTAGTAAAGGTAGTTATTACATGTTCTTTATTTTCAGTTTTGTAATCTATATCAAAACTTGTATATAAATAACAATGTTTATACTGATTAGGATTAGCAATTGCTAAGTTGATTCTTTCCGTCTTTACTTTTTTTCTCGTGCTCTATTTCTCTACAGTATTATTTACATTTAGAGGTTATACTTTACAATTTGTTATCGAATAGTCTAAAAAATTATTATATGAGATTCGCTATTTAAGTATATCAATAAGGATATGACATATTGAAAGACGCTAAGCAAAGACATTTAATTAATAGAGTAAATCATAATCAAACGGTAAGAAAAAAAAAAAAGACCATTCTTTGGAAAAAAAAAAAGAAGAACAAAAGAAGAGAAAGATTATTAACTTTAAGTGGAGTCTGTGATGTTCCTGATATGGCAACCACAGAGTTTTCTAATGAATAATGTTACGTCAAGTAAGCTATTACACTACAGTCTACAGTGTTTTTGCTCGTGCCTTTCAAAAAAGGGTATTATTAAATCATCTTTTATGAACATTCCGTATATATCTTAAGCTACAATAATGTTCAATTTCTTTTCTACTACCATTTATAGCTGTATTGACAAAGACTGATTTAAATATACAAATTCATAATGATAAAATATCATGATCTGCAGCTCAACTGAAATATAAATTTATATATATATATATATTTTTATATAAGTACCAATTTTTTTTTGACCAACTTCATTTACGTGACATGGGGTTTAATTTTTTTTTCTGCCCTAATTGAATGAAATGCTAATTAATACTATAACTTATAGAGATAAGAGTATAGAAGCTATGAATAATGGAGTTAAAAATTATTCTTTATACATACTATATTTGAATGTTTTGGTTGGACAACTTTCCAATTATAATTATCTATTTCGGTTGATGGGTTATTTGTTTTATAGATTCTTTCATGGGCCCTTTTCATGGAAAATTTTGGAATGAAGCTAACAGAACGAAACAGTGAAATACCATTATCATGAATACTGTCAACTACTAAATTATAAATACACACATACAAAATTCTTATATAGAATATATATATATAAATTTATATCACTATTATTTTAGTCAAACGCCTAATTCCCTACTCCTTTTTATCTACTCTATTTCTAGCTCTCTTAACTGTAATTTTTAAAATGATAATTAAGATTTTTTACTTTAAATATATACTAAATTATGTTTCGAAATTTTTTAAGGTCGTTAAAAATCTTTCTTAAACTATTAAAATTGTTACATTTAAGGACTATTTTCTAATTTTAGTAAAAAAAAAGTTTAATATAGATGAAAGTTCGAAAGACATAACTTAATAGATATTAAAATTTAAGGAACATGATTTAATATATGGACAATTACAAATTTTTAACAATCTTAATAGTTTACAGAAAATTTTTAACCCTAATAAAGTTCAAAAATCATAATTTGATACATATTAAAGTTAAAAAAAACCTAATTAATTAGCCTCTCTAAAAAGTATCTTACACAACCATTAATTATACACAAACTATATTAATTAATACTGAAACCATGAAATTCAGAATAAAAATAAATTAAAAAAAAAACACCATTTAGTCTAATTGAGATATATTAATTGTTATGTACGTAGCAAGCAAGGTCATGTAGAGCTAGCCTTTTCGTTATGGTTAAAAAAAGTACGAATACTGTCAATACATAATAATATTTTCATTACTATTATCTTTTATTGTGCTGATTATAATCTTTATAATCTCACAGACTCACAGTACAAAGGCTGGCAACAGTAATTGCAGCAAAATTCTCCAAGGAAGGAATCATATTTTTTATTTTTATATATAATATATATTAACACAGAAAGCGACACTACATATATGCTGCTCTCAGCATATATATGATATATATGTATATATCTGGCTATACAAAGTCTTGCCTCCATCTTCATTTCATTCCGTTCCAGCCCAGAGCCACTCATATTCAGATATGTAGATATATATATAGTCCTATAAATACATATATTCTGAAAATTCTGATGAGAAAAGGGATACCTTGCTTTTTACCACTATCACTTTCATATTCCTATCTTTGTAATTGTTGCTCTCTTAGCTCTTTTGAGCTATATCTACCTATATATTTGTACACACAACATTAAACTAAATGTATAGTCAATTACCTTCACTATTTTTTATTTATTTATTTTTAAAAATGGGTTGTACTATAGCACATGGGATTGAGATAAGGTTTTTTTTTTTAGATGTCTCGGATTCTCAACACGTGTCCGTAACTTCAACGGCATGTTAGTGTTATTGCTTCACCCCACTCCCTTCAATTTCGACTCTCTCATTCCCTGTTTTGGCCGTGATATTAATTTATATTGAAAGATATACAATTACAAGACATTTTACTAATATATATATCAACAACAAAAATAAAGCCATGATAGATATTAACACACACATATATATATAATAAGAAAACGATCATATCATGTTCGTACCAGGCTGCTGATGATGATGATGATGATGTTGGTGGGGAATAAAGAAAGGCTTTTCCCACACAAAGAGACACGAAACAGCAAAAGTGAAGAACAGAATGGAATAATTCAATTTTAATCGATATTTTTCTTCACAGAATGGATTAATTTTACTTGCAAAATAAAATTAGAGGTTTCCCCGTACAATCCGTACAGAGAGAACAACTTAGCTCATTCTACATACATACTTACTACGATACTACTGTTTTTTTTCTTAAAGAGAAAAACTAGCTATTACTAGTGAGGAAGAAAGGGAAAAAAGGAAAAAGAGAAAAGCTATACATATAAAAGAGAAGAAAAATGTGGCCTAATGAGAAAATAGCTTAATCAATTAAGCTTAAAATTAGTACTATATCTAAATTTACTATAATAAGAATATCAGAACCTGGTCACTGATCATCATCAACCAGTACTAGCTAGTACCACTACTGGTTTTTTCTTCTTACTGTTTGCTTACTCTATTCTTTTTTCTTTTAAATTCATGGATTTAATCTAATCCACTCGTAACGTCCTTCCAACGGAGAGTCCTTAACAACATCGTAATTATACCTGCAAGAAATTCAGGGATTTCTTATCTTATGATTCATATAGATGTTTGCGAAATTAATGCAGAAAAAGAAAGTTGTTTCAGTATTAGTACTGTTGTTTTCTCAGGAAACAAACAAAATAGCTGAATTGAAAGTACAACCAAATGAAAAGAAAAAAAAAATCATCCATCGATCGTCGTTTCGTGTTCCCAACGCTTTTCAAGAATTATATCATGTATATAAAATTATACATATAACTTATATGAACTTACTTGTCTTGAAATCGTTTTTGGATGTTTTTCTCGGCGACTGTAAAGAATTCTTCGAGCTCTAACTCCGTCGGCATTTTCTGATCTCCCACCAGTGATTTACGGCTAGAATCCACAACAGACGTTGGTTTCATCGTTGAATCTACGTCGTCAGATAATTCTTCTTGAAACTTATTACTGGATGGAGTCATCTCTCTCCTGAGCAAATAAATGAAAACTGAAATTGACTGCGTGTATATATAGATATTTAAAATGTATATTTACACATATATGTAATTGTGTGTGTGTGTAAGAGAAACTGAAAATTTGAGCTCTAATTTTGAAATTTGAATTTTGAGGAATTTAAAAAGTTGAGTGTATGTATATATATATAGTACTAGTTGGAGTAGTGTTTGGTTGAAAAACCTTTCTCTGCAAGAGTAGTACGTCGATGTTTCAGCTTCGGCACATTCATCATTCTGTGAAATTAAATTCAATAATTAATGAAACATAATACTGAACGGAATTGAACGGCGACACAAAGCAATTAAAGCTCCACAAATTCAAAGGAATTTATTGCTGAATTTAATTTTATTACCGCCTCCAGATCTATGAATTTGGTTCTGTCCTGATCATTATTATCACCTAGCTCACTAGAGCCGTTACTCGAACAACAAGAGGCTTGAACCTGATTATCATCATCATGAAAGCCATCAGAACTCGGACTTGAATTTGAATACCACAACTCCACCACTCCATCATCATCCTCCTCCACCTTTCCCGTCTTCGCAGTAGTTGCTCTTCCAATATTACTCTCCGCTGCCTTAGCCGGAACAACTAAATTCTCCGTCGTCGATGTGATCACAAACGACGTCGTTGATAGCTTCATTAATTTTCCCGTAGTAGTATTGACCTTTCTTTTCTTAGGCGAACCTGAGCTGGCGGCCGCCATAGCCAAAGCTCGAGCTCTAGTCCGTACACCGACTTGATGAGCAACCTCCATAATCGTAATCTCTGCAATTCCTCTGCTACACTTCCGCACCATATTATTCTCTCGAATAATTCTTGTGTACTAATTCTAGAGAGAGAAAGCGAAAGAAAGAGAAATTAATTATATGATGACTTCGTTTGCTGAAAATATGATTGGAGGTTTTGATGATGAGGAAGATGACGACAACACCGTTTGGACGGTTCAGATCATATCGTTTTAGCTTTTAAGAAAAGTAAGAGAGAGAGAGAGAGAGAGAGAGAGAGAGAGAGAGAGAGAGTGTGTGTGTTTAATTGTCTATTTACTTTGGTGGTGGTGTGGTGTGGTGGTGACGGGTGGTCCTGACCCCGTTAACAGTGACGGGTGAATTAGGGAATCTACAAACGGGGAATTTGACGGCGCCGTTATATATAATAGAGATCTAATAGTAGGGGCTGGCTGAGAAGACGAGACAGAGCAAGGCCGTTGTGACTTAGCGCCGATTATTCAGCTAATAAGAGAGCGACACGTGGACACGTGGCCCTCTCTGAGGTTAATTGTTTTCGGAGTTAGGGGCCCACCGTAGAAAATGATTGCGTAGGAAGAGGTAAGAAATAGTGAAATTGAAAATATAATTAAATATAAATAATTCTTTTTTTTACAGCCAAAAAATAGAAAGAAAAAGAAAGGGTCCGTACGTAGGTGAGTGAGTGATTTAACAAACAAACCCAGCGGAAGGAACGGTTTCTAACAATATCAAATATTTTACTATTTCAGTGCTTTGAATTCCGTTTTGGTGGAGGTACCGGTCTGTCTTAAAAGTAATTATTTTTGAAAAATTTTATTTACACTTCAAACCTTTCAAAAAATATTCTATTTTAATAATTTATTTTTTTTATATAAAATTTAAAGAAATTTTACGGTGCACCTCCTTACAATGAATATATTAATACACTCTTATCTATTTTAGCACTCGAAATAATTTTTTAGTCAAATTTTTTCTCATAGTCATGTATGTTATACTTATTTAAGATCCTGCAAAATTTTAAGAAATTTGAAAAAGTTTAACACGCCGAAAACTACGTTCAAACAGTGTATTGCACACGTGACTATTTTATTTTATACGCGTATAAAATAGACTGTTTGAACATTATTTTCTATATTGTAAATTATTCAGAATTTCTCAAAATTTTGTAGGTTATCTTAAATAGTTATAACGTACATGAATATGAAAAAAAAAATAGATTAAAAAAAATTTCTGGATACCGAAATAAGTCAAGAGTGTATCAGTACATCCCTTTTAAGGGGGTGCACTGTAGAATCACCCTAAAATTTATATATTTAATTGTATTAAGTTTTGGAAAATTCTACAATGCACACCCTTAAAATGGATATATTGATGCACCCGTATCTGTTTTAGCATCCGAAATAATTTTTTAGTCAAATTTTTTCTCATGGTCATGTACGTTATAGTTATTTAAAACATCCTGCAAAATTTTAAGAAATTTGGAAAAGTTTAACATGCCGAAAATTATGTTCAAACAGTGTGTTGCACGCGTGACTATTTTATTTTATACGCGTGTAAAATAAACTGTTTGAAAATTATTTTCTATATTGTAAATTATTCTGAATTTTTCAAAATTTTGTATGATATCTTAAATAGCTATAACGTACATGAATATGAAAAAAAAAAAAAACTAGACTAAAATTTTTTTCTGGATGCCGAAACAAGTTAAGGGTGCACCAGTATATCTCTTTTAAGGGGATACATTGTAGAATCACCCTTAAGTTTTTTTAATTTTTTTCTTTCAATTTATATTCTTAAAAAAATATAAAAAAAAATTACCCTATTTACTATTTTTTTTCATTTTTTTTAAATTAACGGTTTGAGTTTCTAAAATGGTTGCAGCTCTAGTTACAATAGGAGTTTCTATACGATTTTTTGTTGTAATTTAGGTTGCAGAGCGCTAATTGCAATAAAAGTTTCTATGTAAAATTTCGTAAAAATACAAAAAAAAAAAAAAAAAAAGCTGTTTTGAAATGTAAAAATAAAAAAGCTCTAAAAATATACTTATCAAATAAAAATAAATTATATTTTAAATATTATGATAAAAAAAAATTAAAATAAAAAATTATATAAAATTTTCTTAGAAAAAAATAAAGAAAAATATATACATGAATTTGAAAAATTATAAAAATATAATCAAAATAAGTATTGAAATTAGGATAAACACCATTTTAGATCCTGTGTTTTGTAAAAGTTACTAATTGGACCATCTGTTTTGTTAAATGATAAAAAGGACCCTGTATTTTTTTAAAATTGTAAAAATAGGATACTGAGCTTAATTTTTGACAATTTTTTTTTTAATATAACCAACTTGAAGACAATTCCTAACACGAACAAATACAGAAAATGTAAGCAGTTTTGTCATAACACCTTTAGATCGGATTATTATTAAGTTTTATTTTGATAAAAAATCAGTTTAGGGTCCTATTTTTACTATTTTATAAAATACAGGGTTTATTTTGTCATTTAACAAAACTGAGGGTCCAATTGGTAATTTTTGCAAAAAACAGGATCTTAAATTGTATTTACCCTTGAAATTAACATGAAATAATGTGAGAAATTTTTTTTAAAAAAATATTAAGAGTAATTTTCAAAAATTATTTAAATGTACATTATTTTAATAATGACTGTATTTATCATTTTATGTAGTATAAATAGAATTCTCCTTATTTTTGCATATATGTCTAGTAAATTAAATTACCGTTCTACCCCTGCTGGAAAGATGATTGTACAACATCAAATTTATTTTTTCTTACAAATGTTCTATTATTATATAATTGTTAAATAATAATTTAACACCAAAAAATAACTTTCAAGTTAAAAAAATTCTACACAATCTTTTGGGATAAGTTGATGAATATCTCTTTTTTGTATCCATTAATCAAAAATATTCTCATATTATATTTCATTAAAATATACCTATTTTTATAAGTATGTTGCCTAATCACTACTACAAAAACCCCCTTTAGAGGCGGTTTTTAAGCCCTTTCAGCGTCGGTTTTCGCGAAATTCGCTACCGACGCTGATCAGGGCGACGCTAAAGGGTTTATAAAAACCGACGCCATATGTACCCCTATGGAGTCGGTTATTATGAAATAACCGACGCCATAGGACCCCTATGGCGTCGGTTATTATTAAATAACCGACGCCATAGGGGTACATATGGCGTCGGTTTTTATAAAATAACCGACTCCATAGGGGTTTCCTAAATTTTTTTTCAGCTTTCATTAATATATTTTTTTTTTACATTTATTAAAAATCTAAATTTATTTTTGTATTATTAATTAAATTAAATTAAAGCATAAATAAAATTAAATTAAAAAGTTAAATAAATACAAATTTACATTGCTCTATATGTTTGTATATTAGGTATTTTTTTATTAATATTTTATATTTTATAATTAATATGTGTTTGTATTCTAGTATTTTAGTATCATTTTTATAATTTTTTAAGTTATGTTTTATATAATAATTAGTATATTGAATATTAAAATAATGTGTAATATTTTAATTTTTATGTAATTTAATATTTTTATACATTTAAATTTTATAATATGGGTTTGTATTTTTCTAGTATATTTATTATTATTTTTATAATTTTTTAAGTTATGTTTTGTATAATAATTAGTTTATTGAATAATAAAATAATGTGTAATATTTTAATTTTTATGTAATTTAATATTTTTATACATTTAAATTTTATAATAGGGGGTTGTATTTTTCTAGTATATTATTATTATTTTTATAATTTTTTAAGTTATGTTTTGTATAATAATTAGTATATTATCCCAATATTTTTATTTTTTTTTAGCTTACTATATCCATCATTAACACTCAACAATATCTATCCTATGTATTAATATTATTCGAAAATTACTCTAAGTATTTAAGGATTATCTAAATATATATAAAAAAATATTCTTACAAAAGTAAGTTAAAGAAAACATACCTTATACCAAAAATTATGTACTTGACTTCCGATAAAGTCACTTCCGATAAAATCCTAACAACCAAGTTTAAGAGAAACGAAAATCAAATATTATCCTAATTCTACCAAAATTTCGTCAAGATAATCTGGCTATAATTGAACGTTTCCAAAAAATTTAAATCTATTAATAACATTTTCCTAATACCATTAATAAACAAAATTTGAGAACCTTTCAAATATGAACTTTGACATTGATAATCATGGTACTAACACGAACATGTTATGAGTCAAATATAAAGACCTACTAAGTATAATAAATGCATAGACACATCAATTAGATTATACAAGACAAGTGCCTAAAGTAACAAACAAAACAAATGTCACCTAATTTCACGAACATGTTTTGAGTCAAATATAAAGACCTACTAACACGAACATGTTTTGAGTCAAATATGAATGTGTTATGTCACCTAATTTCTTACAACTAGCGAGTAATAACCTAGTTATTTATGTTATGTACTTTTCCTTTAACATTTATGTTTTTTATAATAAAATTTGATCCAAACTCTGCGAAATTTTGGCAAGATAACTACCGTAATTGGACGTTCCCAAAAATTTTAAAAGAGCCTAAAGTAACAAACAAAACAAATATAACAATACACATAGAAACTAACATAAACAATACAAAATTTATCCACCCATCCGACCGCAGTACATGTATTCGCAGAACCTACTTCACTACGGATGAATATTTAAGATATTCAAACTCAACTAAGCATGCATTGATAATTATTTATACTAACAAAAGGTTAGTGGATGGATATACCTATTGCAAATTCGATCAACACCGAAATATGTCGACCCTCAAATATTAGCACACAACCAATAACATAATGCAATATACAACCAATTTAAAATTTTAATTATTAAATTACTTACTAGTTATTAAACAAAGTAGCAAGTTACTAGCTAGTTACTAATTTCAATAGTTAATTTTTTAAAAATAACATATAAATATATATACATATATAATCAATTATATATTCACACTACCATTATTTTAAAAACTTTATCTCTAAACTAATTAAATTCCTACTACCTCTCATTCTCATTCACAACAAATATATATACAATACAAATACACAAAATACACAAATAGTATATACACACAAGATATATATATAAACACATATTCAATAATAAAACACAAAATATATACATATATATTATATATCAAGTTAATAAATATTTACCTTATAAACGCAATCCGGCGATAAAATGCTACAAAAATCCGACCACCTCTAGAACACACACAATATAATATTAATAAAATAAAAAAATTCTAAAAAAATTTACAAAAACGAAATAATACCAATGTACATAAATAAAGAAAGCATATTTATACCTTAATGGACGTTGAGACTCAACGTTTTCTCCGCTAAAATCGGTGGCCGGAGTTATACCCACCACCTTTCTTTGTAATAGGTTCGGTTTGGTATATAGAGGGGAAAAAAACTAAACTTTTTTACAAAAGATAGGTTTAGGTATAGAAAATAGAAGATTTTAAGACAAAAATGGGGTAAAATGGTTAAGAAATGAGGGAGAATGAGGTTGTTTTAGTGGTGGTTGGCGAGGGTTTTTTCGTGGGTTTGGGGCTGCTGTGGGTGGCTGTTCTTCGTGCTCAACAAGGTGTGAAATGAGGAAGTGAGGAAGACGAAGCAGACAGACTCTGATATATAACCCTATGGCGTCGGTTATTAGGTATTAACCGACGCCATAGGTGCCACGTGTCGAATAAAGGTGGCACCTATGGCGTCGGTTAATACCTAATAACCGACGCCATAGGGTTATATAAAAAAACCCTGATTTTTCCCAACCCCCAACCGACGGCATAGATATATATACACTCTATACCTACGGTTTTTACCAAAAAACCGCCTCTAAATGTCAATGCAGATATTTTCACCCCCTTTAGCTTCCCTTTTTATAAATTAGATTGAAAAAAGGGAAGCTAAAGGCTTAGATTGTAGTAGTGAATATACCATTACCTTCTACTTAAGTGTAGCACATGAGTTACATTAACTTAAGGATATAATGAGGATATCATCTATAAAAGTGGATATATCTTAAATAATATAAAAATAAAAGTAAAAATTAAAACAAATAAAATTAAGTGGATATACAATGTAATTATAATATTAAACTATAAATATTTTGAGATAACATCTTACAAAAATGAATATAATTTGGAATAAAAAAAGAATAATATATGCATTTGAAATATATGAGCTTCATACATAATGTGGTATTATTTTTTAAAATATTAGGTTTCAATTTATATAAATATAATTAATTAGAAATCGGTCTCGTTATTACTTGTTGTTGTAATACATTGGATGGTATATTTTAAATTTTATTTTTTTTCTTCTTAGTTCATTTCCAATAGTAAAACTTAAATTTAGTTTGAAATCAATACTAAAAAATTATTATTTTAGTACTAATTTTTTTTTCAATATCAATCACAACACTAAAAATTATACTAAATTTTATATTTTTTATCATTTTATTATTTTATTAATATAATAAGAATATTTTAATACTAAATATATATATAATTATTTAATTTTTTTCTTAAAAATATTATTTAATTATTAAAAATTAAAAAAAAATAGTGTGTTTATAGTGTCCACTATATTTAGTGGAACACTATAGATAAAGTTATTTATGAGATATTATAGTGATATTTTAGATACCGGTTGAAAATGACCTTAACAAAGTATAAAAAAAACATTTAACAGAGAAATTACACTAAATTTTCTTTATTTATTTCTTCTCTTTGTTGGGTATCTGAATTACCCTATGTCTTAATATCAATTTAAATGGTGACAAATAAGATAAGTTATTTCAAATTTCAATCAATCAAGCCATGCATGCATGCATGCGGAAAAAAAAAAAAAAACTTTCGTTATGGGAGAGTTGTATATATATAAAATATTTGTAATTAAATAACAGATAAGTCCTTTAAACAAAATAACCGGTAAGCAAAATTTTGCATATATAGTGTTGGTGTTTCTACAGTAGTACAATGCAAACGGCTAAAAAGAGTACACTGATATACTTCTTATATTTTTAGTCTAATTTTTTTTTTTTTTATAGTAGTGCATATTATAATTATTTAAGATATTTTGTAAAATTTTAAGAAAATTTATATAATTAATTTACAATTTAGAAAGTAATATTCAAATAGTCTATTTCACACGTGTATTTGAACCTTATTTTCAACGTATTAAATTTCTTCGAATTAATGTCTCAAAATTTTGCAAGAGATTTTAAATAACTACAACTTTTACGACTATAAAAAGTAAACTAAAAAATTCTCTCGGATGCCGAAATAGATAGAGGTGCATTAGTCCATCCCTTTTAAGAAAGAGCATTGTGAAATTTTCTCATAGTAGCGGCGACAAAAAAAAAAAATATTTCTACAATGTATCCTATTAAAAGTGCACTCATGTGAAGAAAAATATCCGTAACTGAATATATTGTGTAAAATAATTGTGTTGAGTGTTTGGTAAATATATTTTAAAATATTATTAATTGTGAAGATTTTAATTATAATGATAGTAGTATTATAATATAATTTATTATAATCACAAATATATAAAAATTTACTTTATAGTTTATCCAAAATTTCATTTTATATCATTATTTATTATTTTATTTTACTAAAGTATGAATTATAATTATTTGAACAAAAAACAATAATTTGAAAATAATTTATAGTATTTATAAATTATATAATTCACAGCACCAAAAATAATGTTTAAATATTTTATAGCATGTCTAATTATTATTTTTTATGTGCTTAATAAGTAACTATTCGGATCTTATTTTTAGCATAGAATTATTTGAAATTTTTAAAAATTTATAGGTGTCATAGTCTTACATAACACTACAACATTTTGACTCAATACCGGCGGGAGTAATACCGGCGGAGCCAAACCGCCGGTATTAATGGGTTTATTACCGGCGGAAAAGGTATTTCGCCGGTATTACTTTTGAATAATTAAAAAATAATTAAATATTTATTTAATTTTAGTATTCCCGGTAGAATTTTAGTATTGTCGGCGGAAAATCCGCCTCTAATAGTTTGGGCGGGATTTTGACCGTCCAAATTTTGAAAAGACTAATACCGACAGATTATTGCCGGCGGGTTCCACCGGTATTAGTAAGGGGATTCTGACTGTTTTATTAATACCGGCGGAACCCCTATTAATACCGGCGGATCCCGCCGGTAATAAATTTCTATATAATTCCCCCCATAACTCATAAAATATTTTCCATTTCCCCACTAAATTTCACACCACCCCACCCAGACCCTCCTCCTCCTCCTCCTACGCCCGACCCTCCTCCTCTGCATAGTCCGAGTCGTCCTCCTCCGCCATAGTCCGCCCGTTTTCCACCGTGAAGCGCCATTGCACCATCATTTTTTTTGACAGGTAATGTGTTTTTCACTATGGTTTTTTCATTTTTCCGTTTCATTTTTGTTTTTCTTTGATAGTTATTAATTTTTTCTCCATGCTTGAAGTATTGGGGAGATATTTTGCTCGAAACAGTAACGGAAAATGAAAACGCGGGAAGAGTAAAAGCTTGGCAGAAAAATTTAAAGGTTTGTTTTTTTTCAGTCTTTGAATGTTTAGCAATTGGTATATTGCATTTATATATCTGTGTATGTGTAAATTTTTATGCAAATGTATGTGTAAATATATAATTTTGTGTTTAGTAATTTTTATGCAAATGTTTAGTAATTTTTTTTGTGTATGTGTAAATATATAATTTTGTGTATGTATATGTATGTCTTATATGCAAATGTATAATTCTTAAATAATATATTATATTATATATATTATATGTATATATGTATATACATATATAATTTTTAACCAGTGTATATATTATATTATATGTATATATAATACATTGTTAAAAATTATTAATATGTAAATTTATAAAAGTTTAGATTTTTAGTGTATATAATGTATTGTTTAAAAATTTTAAATATGTAAATTTGTAAATAATAATAAATATAATATATATATATTATATATATAATATTGTTTAAAAGTTTTAAATGTGTAAATTTGTAAAATTTTAGATTTTAAGTGTATATAGTAATAAATGTATTTTATAATAATAAATGTGTATTTTTGTTTAATATTTAGAATTTTGAATAGTCACAATATTATAAGTTTGTTAAATAATTAATTATGTAATATTTTTTAATTTTTTTTAAAAAAATTAGAATAAGAATATATTAATTACTTAAAAAGTTAATTATAATAAAAATAATATTTTAAAATAATTATGCAATATTGTAGTATTTAAATAATAAAGATTTAACATGAAAAAAAATTATAAATTAAAAGTGCTTTGAAAAATAAATATACAAAAATATAATTAATTAGAGTAATATAAAAAATCATAAATAATAAATATAAAAATAATAAATTTTTAAAAATAAAAATAAATTAAATTAGTTATAAATTTTTTAAATAAAAAAAATGTAATATATATATAAAAGTAAAACTTACTCAGAAGTATAAATATGAAAAATTAATTTAATTAATTAATAGTAAAATAATTTTTAAATTATTAAATGATTATTAAAAATAATAATTTATTTTTTAAAAAATACTAAAAATTTAATAGGTCATAAATTTAAAGTAATAATTAATAATAATAAATAAATTTAATAAATTATTAAAGTAATATTTTTAAAATAATTATCTAATTAATTTTTTTATAATAAAATAAATATAAAAAATTAAAGTAATAATAACTTAAAAATAAAATATAATTAATTAATAATATAATAACTCTTAAATGATGAATAATTTATTTCATAAAATGATATAAAATATTTTAATATAAAATATCATAAAATTGTGTCATAACATGAAATCTTATATGCCTTTATAAAATTTTAGATGACAATCGACAAGTCTTTGACGACATTGCGAAATCGTAGATGTCCGCAATATTGGAATGGTCTAAATGCTTTTTTAGAGTTGGCTTTGAAATGTAAAGATTGCGATAGTAGAATTAGGTGCCCTTGTGTAAGATGTGTGAACAATAGGCTTCAAACTTTACCTGTTGTGAAAGCACACATATTCAATTGGGGTTTTTTTACTAGTTACGAGAAGTGGACTTACCACGGGGAAGCTGAATCTAGGGCCACTAATGTAATGAATGACCATGATGGCGCTAATGATGACCCTGGAATTGATGAGATGATTCCGATAGTGGATGACTTCCTTCAGCCGTCATTTGAAATGGATGATAATCCTGATACAAATCAATGGCGCGACAAATTATTTGAAGAGATTGAGGCCGAGTTGTATCCCGGTTGTGATTGGATATCTTCTCTTAACTTTTTGGCAAAGTTATTGCATTTAAAAGTTAGGGGAAAGATTCCTAACAACATATTTGATGAATTACTGAAGTTATTAACAACATATTGTATGATATTGATGGCCATCCCGAGCCTGAAAGAGTTTTGAGAACTCTTTATCATGAGATGAAGAGAAGATATTCTGAGAGAAAGAATATCAGGCACACGTGGTTTCAGGAACATTATTGTGGGGATCCAAATGATTTGGCAAGTGTTATTGAAGCTGTACCTGATCACTGTACTACAGAGAGCTGGAAGCAAATCATTGACTTATTTTTGAACCAAAAATTCATTGCGCGTTCAAATCAAAACAAGAAAAATAGAGGGAAAATGTAGTATTTGTCCACGCAAGGCTCGAGGTCGATGGCAGCGTCTCGTAATGAATATGTAAGTAAAATTATCAATATTCTATTAGCAATTTCTTTTACTAAACACAAACTAACTCTATTTTTGAACATGACGTCCCTGAAGACTACGCAATTCATACTTGGAAGAGAGGCCCCCAAGACACTTGGATTAGCGAGATATGCAGAGAACCATATGTAAGTTTCAATATGTTTTTTAATAATATTTTTACAATTAATGCATGATGTTGTTTTTGTGTTTCTAATATTTTATTTGATCAGGAGAAAATGCTTGAAGAGGTTGCTAGCATGACGGATACAGAAGATGATTCCAACGATGGGTCTGCTATCAAATACAAGCAATTAAAAGCTATGAATAAGTTCTTGGGAGCCGGTCAGACTAGCTATCTAAGAGGACCGGGTTATAAATTGAAAGGCAGCTCGGAAACAAGTTCTAGTACTCAAAGTCAAGCTCAATCACAAGGACCGACTTCATCCATTACTCCGGAAGATATGGGAGTCTTCGTCGAGTTTATGTTAAAAATGCGTGAAAAGATTGATCAGTCTGGCACCTCCAGTGGCGCGTCTCTGCATGACCCGCGGTTTGACAATTTTTTACAAAAGTTTTTACCATCACAACCGCAAGGTAGCGCGTCCAGTGCAGCCCCCCTCCAACGTCAGTGCCACAACAACAACAACATCAACAACAACAACAACAACAACCACGATCGCCTCAGATGCCTCAGTTCTTTCAACAACAACAACAAAATTCTCCCAACATGTCTGCTGGCTCTTCACAATCGCCTCAGTTACATTACATGTTCGGGCTTCCCTCACAGTCTCCTCCATTATTTTTTTCGGATGCCGCAGGAGGATCTCAGACACAACCTATGGTTGGCAATATTGGAGGCTCATCCCAACAACAATACCCTATGTACGGTCAATTTGGGTCATTGTTGCAGCAACAACCAGTGTATGGTCAAATGGGAGGATCTCCACAACAGCCTATGTATGGTCAGATTAATTTTCAGTGCGCAGAGCCAGCAATAACAGCAACAACCTATTATGGTTCGCCCGCATACTCGAAAGTTTGTGGAGATCTTACCTACACCGCAGACTGGACAACCTTATTATCCTGCCCCGCCAGCTCAATCCCTTGATAATCTTGATGGTTCAAGACTTAGCTCGAATGCAAATGAATTTTTAGAATATACTGATTTGAACAATGATAGTTAGGTTTTTTTTAATTATGTCAATTTTTATGTTTTAAAGTTTATTTAAAGACAATATCCTAATTTTATTTAAGATAATATAGTTTATTTTGTAATGGACAAATTAATATTAATGTTTAATTTCTTAATATTAATGTTTTATTTCTAATTAATAATATATTTATGAAATAATTATTATATATAATTATAATTAATTTAATTATAAAATATTCAAAATATTATTTTTTTAAATATTTATAAATATTAATACCGGCGGAAACTGCTTGTGGTCCGCCGGTATTAATGCATCTGCGTGTAAAAGTGCAGATATTAATACTGGCGGATCCCACCGCTATTAATTCGTTGGTGTTAATATTAATACCGGCGGAATACCATTTTCGTCGCTAATAGTCACTTATAGCGATCAATTAATACCGACAGATTATTACCGCCGGCGGTCTTGTCTATTATTAAAATTTGTTGTAGTAACTCCAATATATATATTATAAAAAAAATTAGTCTAATTAAAAATCTTTTCTAAACATCAAAATAGATAAAAATATGTACCGGAATATATAATCATTTAATTAATGGGGTGCACCCGTTTCAAAAAAAAAAATAATAATTAATGGGGTGCACTATACATTCTTCCAAATATATATTTTGATTAATAATTTTTCTTAACATTTATAATTAAATATCGTACAAACACTGTAATTATTTGATTTTTCCTTTAACTGCTGTGAATGTAAAATTGGAATTGGGTCAAATTTAGAAGGCACCTGGTTATTACGACACACTACATTCATGGTCAGAGTGATATGATGGCTCAAAACTATATATGTGTACAATACATTACAAATATAGATATAATTACACATATTTGATAACTGTGATATGTCCTAGCTAGCTGATGATGACAACTTTTTTTTTTCTTTTTCTAATTATCACTTCAGGTATATAATTAAAAAGGCCCTTATCATCATTACATTGCCAGGTATCAATATATGTCCCACTAATTTACAACATAAAAATTCTTATAATTCATACAAATGATTATTTTTGATAAATTTACAACATAAAATTGATGTACAACTATATTTTTTTAATTTTTTGTTGTTGTTGTTGTTGTTATTTTTAGATACTTATGAAATTATCTCATATTAATAATAATGTTATTTTTCAAATGATACCAATTATTAATAATAATGTTTTTTCTTTTGACGATAATAATAATGTTATATTAAGCATAGGGTGATCAATTTTTTCTTGTAAAGGCCAAAAAATAATTAATTAAAGTTAAGAACAAATTAAACTATTTACATATGATATTTTCTTTCTTGGAACATATACATGCATGACAAATTCACTATATGTGTCATCTAAAATTATAAAGAGTACACACAGCCACACTTATATTTTTTCCATTTTTTTGCAAGGAATAATTCCATTTATTATTATTTTTTTTATTATTATTAAATGTACAAACCTACGTATTAATTGGCTCGTATATATGTTGGGTTGTTTGTAATAATGTTGTGATTTGTTATAATAATGCTACTGTGCATCATAATAAGTTAACATGACAAATTAAACAATTTATATATGTATATATTATTTTGAAAAAAAAAAAAAACATTATCTTGCATGCATGTATTTATTGTACCGGCACGACAAATTAGCCCTTTCATTTTAAGTGAGCACACACCAATATTGACAGTATACTATTATGGAAATTAAAACAAGAGTTTTGGAATCTATTTATAAAGTACAATTATGGAATGAAGAAATTTTAATATAAAATGTTATCCTAAAGAGAGAGAGAGAGAGAGAGAGAGAGAGAGAGAGAGAGAGAGAGAGAGAGAGAGAGAGAGAGAGAGAGGTGGGGCTAACTATACTATAGTCTATATACATAAAGAAAGAGATGTCTAATCTATAAACTGTGATTAAATGATGGAAGAAAAAAAAGAAACTTAAAAAATTAATCATAATAATATTACAGCTTTAATGAATGTTTTGATGTTGGGTTCAAATTAAAGGCCACCTAACATCATTACACTTTAAGCCAAAGATGGAAAACATGTAAAAAGTAAAGATTCCCCTAAACCGAAGACCTTATAAAAAAGGCCATAGACAAGGTCACATGGATCTTAGCTAAAGGTTGGGCACAGAAAACTATACATGTATATATATATATAGCTCATTATTTTCAATTTTTATATTACTTTTTCTTCTCTCTTAATTAATGTCAAAATAATTAGTCACAATTATTAATTATTTATCATCACATTATTACATTATTTCTATTTGTGCTGTCTTGGCCTCTCCCATGGTCCCATATATGTACATATATTAGGCTATATATAACACTACAACCTTTGTTTGTGTACGTATTAGTGGCTGATTAAGAGTTTTAATACTCACTACTCTCTACTAACCAACTTTTATATATAGTAGAATATTGGATATATCATATATAACATGGGGGAGTTTTATGTTTTCAGTGTATAGTTATAATTATAATTTTATTTTTAATATGAGAATATACATCATAGATATTTAGGATATATATTCTACATATTTTTGAGGATTTTTTTTTATTTTTTTTATAAAGTTGCCTCAAATATGCCAAATATAGTATTTATTTAATCATTAAAATTTTATTAAGAAATAAAGACTTATTAAGTGTAATATAAATACTACAAATTACTCACACATAAATAATATGGGACAAACACCTACATACACAAGTTTTTCTTGGTAGCTATTAAATGTAATATAAAGTTCAAATAATATGTTCCATTTTGAGGATTTTATAATAATTTATAGTACTTTCAAAATATTGTTGTAATAAATAATTTATAGTACCAAAACCCTATTATGAGATTAAGGCTTAATTAGTAGCTATTTTTGAGAATTTCGTAATAATTTATAGTACTGAAAATAAAGTTAAATAATTTTATTGCATTTTTGTATACTTATTTTATTTTATACGCTTGTAAAATAGATTATTTTAAATCTACGTTATGTCCTATAAACTTTTTGTTTTTATTTTTTTATTTTTTGAATCAGATCAAACTTTTATAGCTCAAATAATCAATCATTTACAACATATACATCATCTCAACAAGATGATATTACAAAGCTCTATATAATCTTGTAATAACTATAATATATATATACTTTTGTTATATTAAAATAATTAGATTTAGAACAATATCCAAATGTTAAAAATACATAAAAGAAAAGTGTATAAGTTCATTTTTAAGAGTGCGCATTATAATAAATAGATGTTAGACTTTTATTTGGGCTTACATTAAATTTTATTGGTTTTATTAAAACTTGGGTTGATTGGATAGTTCTTTGCTGTGTTAGCCCATGTTGTTGGTGATCAATTGTTAATGGGCTTAGCATCTGTGAGTAAAGTCTAGGTGAAGCAGAAGTGTGGGCTTTTCTAGTTGACTGAAGCTTTTGATGAGCAGGCCCAGCCCAACTAGGGTTTTGTAGCTAAGTCCCCTCCCTAACTCTATAAATACATATTGTCTCATCACAATTGTATACCTTTTGATAATCAGAGAAAATAAACTGCTTCTGATTTAGAGATCTAGGGAGGAAGACTTAGTTGATAGTATTGCACTATCGAATTGGAGAATCGTCGTGGGTCAATCAGAGATAATTGCTATGGATCAATCAGGTACACATACCTAATTATTATATCTTATTATTGTGTTCTATGTTATATACAAATAGATCTTGGGTTAATTGTTAATTTATATAACATGTGGTATCAAATTGCCTATTGTATATGATTTAGAACCTATAATTAGTATAATTAATTTGTATATATTAATTATCCATAATTTCATATTAATTTCGTTATTATTTTATGTGTAATTTTTTGTTTATAAATCTTAAAACTTTAGGGATTTTATTGATCGTTAAATTCTCTTTCAATTGATATATTATATGTTTGAATTCATAGTCTATATTAAGAGAATTTTAATTTTAAAGTTTTAGGGTTTATATGATTTAATGTGAAATTATAATTGTGTATTTTGATTTTATGGTTTTTAATCTAAAATTGATTATAGATATCTCATTATTAATTGTTTATGAATGTTCTTAAATGATTAATTTTGTATTGTAATTAAGTTTGATATTCCAAATCAATTTTTTTTTTATGTTCTTTATTTTTGGATAACTTTTCTTTAGATCTATTGTTTTTTAGCAATTAATAGCCGAAATTAGTAGCATAGATCAATTAGAAATTCAATCCCGAGCAAAATCCATCAAGAATCGCGTGTTTTCGTCGATTTTTGGCCGGAAAAAGAGAGCAGACCCGACTGGAGGAGAACCGGGTCGCGTGACCCGGTTTCAGACCCGGCTGGAGGAAGAAGATGGACGCCAGCCAGCAACGCCCACTCGCGGCAGGTGGCGCGTGGGGCCTCGTCCGATGTCCGTTTTCGACGATTTTTTTTTCAGCGTTATTAGAATTTAATTTCTGATTTTTCTATGATTTTTAATTAATTTTTTGACTCCGTTTAATAATTATTATTATTTTAATGATAATTATGCAGTTAAAAAATTATTAAAAATAATTTTTGATGATTTTTCGAAATTTGTCAATCATAGAAAATTTTTTGAGTTTCTTCTCGTTCCATAAAACATAGTCACTCTCTTATTTAATTTGTCTTGACTATGTAATCTCCACCAATATTCTTTATTTCACATTTTTCCATTAATTGTTGTTCTAAAGTTATAAAACTTGATTATTTGATATAAAAATAATGTGTTATGGTGGACACTTTATTTTTTTTATCAATATAATAAAAGCAATTACATATCTCTTTTGGAAATTTGGTTGAAAATTATTAATTTTCAACGATTGTTTTATCACCAAATTTCACATGTTGAAGAAAATATTATATTTTTGGTTGACTATATGTGTAATTACTTGCCCAAAGGTAGTATTTACATATATTAGTTCACATTCCATGAAGTGAGTTAATATTAAATGTATATATTTTAATTATTTGCCCAAAGGTAATAATTTAAATATATAAATTTATTATTATTTTTTGCTTGAATTAATACATATTTTTAAGAAATTTATTTGCCCAAAGGTAATAAAATTCTTAAAGGATATGTATTTTTTCTTTGTTGTTAACTTCATGAAGGTAAATCATGTGTGTGTTATATTCTCACCCCAAAGGGGAGTTTATAATGACCAGTTGATTCTACAATATTTTCTAATACATTGCTCATATTGCTTATTCAAGTTTTAATTTTTGAATTTTTCAGTCTCCTTTTCTGTGAACAACAATAATGCTTCCATCCATATTTTGAATGCTTCCAACTACAAGACATGGAAACGAGATGTGGAATTTACTTTAGGCATAATGGATTTGGACTTGTGCCTACGAGAAGAAAAACACAACGATCTTATCGACTCAAGTACGGTGCCGAGAGAACTCATCATGCACAATGGGAAAAGTCAAGTCGTCTCAGTCTTCTTACTATGAAAAGATCCATTCCTGAACATCTATTGAGTGGTTTGCCAGACACTACAAATGCCAAAGAGTTTTTCAATGCTGTAGAAAAACTATATGACACTGGTGAAAACGCTGAAGCTGGACATCTTATGGATGAAATGACAACCATTAAGTATGATGAATTAAAAGGAGTGCGAGATTTTATTCTGAAATTGGTGAATGTTCAGTCCAAGTTGAAAGATCATAATATTCCTCTTCCTGACTCTTTCATTATTCATCGAGCTCTTCATGCTCTTCCCGCCTTTTCAAATTTTTATCAAGACAAACTCTACAACACTTACAATCAAACATGGACTATCGGCGACCTAATTTCTCGGTGTGTAGGCGAAGAAAGCAAGCTTAAAAGGGAGAAGAATGAATCTGCTAACTATGTTTCTCACCTCAAGCCCAACAAAGGAAAAGGAAAATTCAAGAATAAAAATGATGGTGCTACAAAACAGAATGGTAATGGTAAGGAGCATAAGAATAAACAGAAGAATAACAATGGAAAGTCCAAATACTCTAATGTGAAGTGTTACTTTTGTGAAAAATTGGGGCATCGGAGAACGGACTGTCACAAATTTAAGACTTGGTTAGAAAAGAAGCAAGCACAATCAGGTAATCCATTGGCATGTGTTTGTTTTGAATCTAATCTAGTTGATGTTCCTATTGATTCTTGGTGGTTAGACAGTGGTGCTACTGTTCATGTTTCTGCTTCCTTACAGGGGCTAAGGGATCTCAGGAAGCCAAGTGAGAGGGAGTCCAAGCTTAAAGTGGGCAATGATGTTGGAGTTGACGTTATCTATGTTGGAACATTTATTCTTGAATTACAGTCTCGTGATAAGATTATTCTGAACAATAATTTTTATGTTCCTACTTTTAAAAGGAATTTAGTTTCGCTTCCGCTTTTGGTTAAACAAGGATATTCTTTTCATTTTGCAAATGATAATGTTGACATTATGCTTGACTCTCGAATTATTGGAAATTGTTTTTATTCTGATGGTCTTTACAAGTTGTCATTGGCTCCTTTAGATTCCTCTTTTAATGTTGTGAATACTGTGGGTAAAAGACCTCATATTAAGGAAACATCCTTATTGTTATGGCACAAAAGATTGGGTCATATTTCCGGAGAAAGGGTTGATCGTTTAATTAAATGCGAAATACTTCCTCCTCTTGATGCTTCTGATTGGGATACTTATGTTGATTGTACTCGTGGAAAATTGACTAAAACAAGAAAGAAGACTGCAAACCGCAGTCAATCTTTATTGGAAATTATCCACACGGACATCAGTGGTCCTTATTCCACCACATTCTGCAGAAACAAGTATTTTATCACTTTTATCGATGATTTTTCTCGTTATGGATTCACCTATTTAATTAAAGAAAAATCTGACGCCCTTGATAAACTCAAAATTTTTCGAAAGGAGGTTGAGAAACAATTAGGAAGAGTCATCAAAGTTGTTCATTCTGATCGTGGAGGAGAATATTATGGTCGTTATACAGAATCTGGACAACACATGGGGCTTTTGCAGTAGTACTTACAAGAAAATGGTATAGTTGCTCAATACACTATGCTGGTTCACTCCGAGCAAAATGGTGTTGCTGAAAGGAGAAATCGCACTCTCATGGAGATGGTTAGAAGTATTATGAGTAGAACAAATCTTCCAGAGTTTTTATGGGGTGAAGCAACTTATGACCGCAACTTATATTTTAAATCGTGTTCCCGGTAACTGTTCCCAAGACCCCTTTTGAGTTGTGGACTGGGCGGACGCCTAGTCTAAATCATCTTCGTGTATGGGGTTGTCCAAATTTGAAGTAAAGATTTATGATCCTAATTTGAAAAAGTTAGATCCGAGAACAAATCGCTGTTATTTCATTGGTTATCCAATGCGCTCAAAAGGCTATCGCTTTTACTGTCCCACTCGTGGTACGCGAATTGTTGAATCTCAGACTGCTAAATTTCTGGAATTTGATGTTGCTGAAAAAAATTCCTTCAACATCTCTTGAAATGGGGGAGTCCTCTAAAGGAATTTGTATTCCTATGTCATTTTCAAGAGATGATAATAGTAGTCTCCATCCTACTCCAGTTGGTAATGCTCCCAGTGTTGATGAATACATTGCTCCCGATATCGAAGATGATGAAGGTCCTATTATTGATGAAGGGCCTATTAATGATGAAGCTCCTATTGTTAATGAGAATCCTGTTATTGAAGAAATTCCAGTTGTGGAAGATGTTATTCAAAACAATGATCAACAAAGAGAAGTTATTCCAGAAGTACCTCCTCTAAGAAGATCTCAGAGACAAAAGAAGTCAACAAAGTGTCATGATAATTTTGTTTATCTTGGAGAAGGAGAATATGATATTGATCATTTTGTGGATCCTGTCACTTTTAGTGAAGCACTTAATAGTCCACAATCTTCAAAATGGTTAGCAGCTACGGATGATGAGATCGACTCCATGAAGAAAAATGGTGTATGGGAGCTAGTTTTATTACCTGATGGTTTCAAACCAATAGGTTGTAAGTGGATTTTAAAGGCTAAAAGGGATAAAAAGGGACAGATTGAAAGGTTTAAAGCGCGTTTAGTGGCTAAAGGCTTTACTCAAAGAGAAGGTATTGATTACACTGAAACTTTCTCACCTGTTTCCACTAAAGATTCATTCAGAATTATTATGGCCTTAGTTGCGCATTTTGATTTAGAGTTGCATCAAATGGATGTTAAAACTGCTTTTCTGAATGGAGAATTGAATGAGGAAGTCTATATGTCTCAACCTGAAGGCTACAAGGAGAATGGAAAAGAACACTTAGTTTGCAAGTTGAAACGATCCATTTATGGTCTCAAACAGGCATCTCGCCAGTGGTACTTGAAGTTTGACAAGGTTGTGACATCGTTTGGTTTCGTAGAGAACAAGTTTGATCAGTGTATTTATATGAAGATCAGTGGGAGTCGTTATATTTTTCTTGTTCTTTATGTAGACGACATTTTACTTGCCAGTAGTGATTTGTCATTACTAAATGAGACCAAAAATTTTCTGTCTTCCAATTTTGATATGAAAGATCTTGGAGAGGCATCCTATGTTTTTTTGGGATTGAGATTCATCGTGACAGGAATCGAAAAATTCTTGGCTTATCTCAAGAAGCTTACATTAATCGTGTGCTCAAAAGGTTCAACATGGATTTATGTAAAGCTGGTTCTGTTCCTATTCTGAAAGGGGACAAGTTCACTAAGCAGCAATGTCCTAAGAACGACTTGGAAAGAGGAGCAATGAAGAACATCCCTTATGCAAGTGTAGTAGGGAGTTTGATGTATGCTCAGGTTTGCACTCGACCTGACATAGCTTTCGTAGTCAATGTTCTTGGGAGATATTTATCTGATCCTGGCCTTGATCATTGGGTTGCAGCCAAGAAAGTTTTGAGATATTTGCAAAGAACGAAGAGTTTTATGCTTGTGTATAAGCAGGTTGACAATCTTCGAGTTGTTGGTTATTCAGATTCAGATTTTGGTGGTTGTGTAGATGATTTAAAGTCAACTTCTGGCTATATTTTCACCTTGGCAGGTGCTGCTATTTCTTGGAAGAGTGTCAAACAGACTTTGATCACGTCATCTACTATGTATGCTGAGTTTGTTGCATGTTATGGGGCATCTTTGCAAGCTTTGTGGCTGAAGAATTTTATTTCGGAGATACGAGTGGTTGATTCTATTTCCACACCTATGCTAATCTATTGTGATAATGATGCTGCTGTTTTCTTTTCAAAGAATAACAAGATTAGTAGTGCTTCTAAACATATGGAAATAAAGTATCTCACTGTCAGAGACTTGGTCAAGAAAGGAGACATTGTTATTGAAAATTGCAAGACCGAGTCGATGTTAGCTGATCCTCTAACCAAAGGGTTAAGTGCCGTGCTGTTTAATAAACATGTTGTTAGTATGGGCATTTTAGAATCTTTTGATCTTTTGGGTTAGTGGGAGTTTTGTTTTTTGTTTGTTTTTAGAAATTATTATTTATAATTTTCTGAATAAAGTTATGAACTACATTTTATGTTTCAATATTTTTTATTATTGAATGGATATGTTTTCAATTATGTTTTGTTATATTCTCGAGAATGATTGAATTGAAAGCATGTGGTTCATATTGTTGTGATCATTGTCTATTAAATTTATTTGCTTATTGACAATGATATGTTGTTGGCTTAATTCTTTAAGCAAGTTTAGTGACACTTACTTATTTTAAGTGGTGTATGTTTAATTTCACTGGCTTATTTATTAAGCATCACGGTATCAGTGAAATTGAGGACTGATAAGGATATTATGTTATTTTAAATTGATCACATGTTGAACATAATTCCTTACCACACTACTAGACTTATTGACCATGTCGATTTAATACTTTGGTATTTGTGATTATGAATGTCTTTTGTTGAGTTAAAAACAATATGACTGTCATAGTTCATTATCAAAGGTTAAATTGGACCGGTATGTTGAGATGCTATCAGAGAACTATCAGTTTTTAAAGTGGCCACAAATGTTTTCTTGTTGTTCAACCCATGAGTCGTTTTCAAACAAAATTATTTTGATATATAATATATATGTATTAAAATCAATGTAGCCCAAGTGGGAGAATGTTAGACTTTTATTTGGGCTTACATTAAATTTTATTGGTTTTATTAAAACTTGGGTTGATTGGATAGTTCTTTGCTGTGTTAGCCCATGTTGTTGGTGATCAATTGTTAATGGGCTTAGCATCTGTGAGTAAAGTCTAGGTGAAGCAGAAGTGTGGGCTTTTCTAGTTGACTGAAGCTTTTGATGAGCAGGCCCAGCCCAACTAGGGTTTTGTAGCTAAGTCCCCTCCCTAACTCTATAAATACATATTGTCTCATCACAATTGTATACCTTTTGATAATCAGATAAAATAAACTGCTTCTGATTTAGAGATCTAGGGAGGAAGACTTAGTTGATAGTATTGCACTATCGAATTGGAGTAACTGCTGTGGGTCAATCAGAGATAATTGCTATGGATCAATCAGGTACACATACCTAATTATTATATCTTATTATTGTGTTCTATGTTATATACAAATAGATCTTGGGTTAATTGTTAATTTATATAACAATAGAAGCATATCCTATAATATATATGTATTTTATATATACTAGGTGAATGTACGTGCCGAGCCACGTATTGATAGTTTTATTTAAGATTTTAGTCTTTTTAAGATTTTGAATATATTTTATTTTTAAAGATTTCAAATTTTTTGTTTGAAAAAATTAAATATTTATATTTAAAATATTATTTAATAATGTATTAAAAATAATATTAGTGTAATTATAAAATTGTACATAAATTTATTATTGGAGTAGTAGATTATTCTATTTAGTTCTTTTTTTAAGATAGCATTGTAATATAAGTTTATATCTATAAATATTCTGTAAAGTGTTAATATTATATGAACATCTGCATTTATAAAGCTAAAAAGTGGGACAATGACAGAAGTGGTATATCTGCAATCACACAAAGATAGAAGTGGTATTTCTGCTAAACCATGACACTTGAATCATCGGGGCGAATTAACACCAACCAATAAGAAAGAAAGAAAAAACAGAGAACGGTTTCAAGGTGGAGTATTGTGTTTAATATATGAGTTTACACGATCAGATTTAGAACAATTACAAATAATGAGAAAGTAGATACAAAATTAAATCTAATCAAATTTAAATTTAAATAGTATATGATTTAGATATTTTTAATTAATCTATTTAATATTCAATAATTATTTAGTCAAAAAAATATCTACAAACATCATAGTGAAAAAAATAATAACAATAAAAAAAAATAGTTATCCTTATATAATAGAAAAATAGAAAAATTAAATTTTATCATCAATTAAAATTAATAATTATACGTGTATAATCAATAGGTTAAAAAAAAGAGTATTGACCTATATTATAGATAGATATATAGATTATGGAGTGCAAACATTGGACTACATTTGATGACTCTCTATTGCCAAAAATTTCTTCACATTAGAATAGAAAAGAAATTAATAAAGCAATTAAAAAGAATAACATCACATTATGCATTGGAATCAAAAAAAAATAAAGATTTTTTTAAAAAATAAATAAAAAAAATTATTAATATTCTCCCAAGATAAGTTTGTTAGAGAGATATATGGTTAAGATGATTTTTTTAATTTAAAAAGAGATTATTAATATTTAAAAGATTGTTTAATTTTTTAGTTTAATTATTGGGTTTATTTGTTAACGGGAGATCAAACCTAATCGTTATATTTAACAGAATATTCTTTTATTTTTAAGTATATTCTGTTAAACCAAGAAATGCCGGCACTTTTAATATATAAAGATATATATATCAAATTCACACAATAATAGAAAATTTATTAAAGTACTAGCTAGATAGATACATGTGGGATTTGTGAAACATATATATATATATATATATGAGAATATACATGATCATGCCTCTATAGAATATGGTATGGGAAGGAATAATTTCCTTTTAACACATATATATAAATACGTACACAATATTTAGCAAGAAAAATAATTGTAGATGTTGATGTTAGTGTGATTAAAAAGTGCATGTACTCACGCTAGCTCTACCATAGTTATATATATTTAACCTCGATCTTTTTTAATAAGGTGAAAAAAGAAAAAGAGAAAAGGAACTATAGCATGATCTTTTACAACATATATAATATATTTTTTTAACCAAAAAAAAAGTTTTCTTTTTGTAGCAGTCTCTCTTTTTTCTTAGGTCTTTATGCATTAAAAATTGTGTATAACAAATGTTATCGCTGAATTTTTTTTTTTTTTTTTTTTTTGGGGGGGTAAAGTTAAAGTAAAAGGATGGCTTGAAAGATCATACAAAGTCAATATTTTTTCTCTTAAACTGTAGGAAAAAAAAAGTCAAATTTATTTTTAATTACTTTATTCATATTCATTCATAATGGAGACAAAGCTAGAGGGAAGTTGTGAGTCTTGAGAATATTATTAATTACTGATATTAATAAATACATTAATACCGACATTATGTATATGATTGATGATAAGATAATGATATTTAGTGTAAAAAATAAACCATTATTATGGTGGAGGATCCAATGTAATTAATTATTAATATATATAAACATAAGTTAAAACAAAGGAGTTGATTAATTATTAGATATATATTTATATATATATAAAAGTACTACTTTTGAAACCATATTGCATGGTTTATATATAGATGATGAAAAAGAAGTAAACTAACTATATATTGGTTTAATTTGTTGTTTTTCTTCAAGATACTAATGACATATACAGTAGAAAATAGGTGTAATTTAAAGACTTTCTAAAAGAAATTAAAAGAAAGTGGAAAAGGGAAAAGAAGGAATCTCAAGGCAACGTTTCTTGTAGAAGTAAAGGAAAAAAAGAAAAATATATATAAGAAAGTTATAAATGAAGGGTTGAATATTAGGTGAAAGAAATATTTAAGTATTTTATGTGGCTTTTTGAATTTGGTAGAGCTTTCAAATTAAAAGAAGTAATTCTTTTTCTTTTCTTTTCTTTTCTTTTTTTTTTTTGTCAAAAACATGCATGTTTTTAATGATAGTGATCCAATGGTCCTTTATTTCATTTCTCAAAAAGCATTTTTTTTTCTCTAAAACCAAACCAAAACTCTCTATCTATGTCTCTCACACACACAAGTGATGGACTTTTGCGGCTTAAGATGGCCCTCTCTTCATCACATCGTCACCTTTTTTTTTTGGAATATTAATAAAATGAATATTTGGAGTAAAGAACTTCAATTCATCAAGACATGCTCTCTCCTTTTCTCTCTCTCTCTCTCTCAAAACTTCTTGATTGACCCGTGTCATTCCATTCAAAATGTTGTCTTTTTCTTTTAGAATTGATATAGTGCACTTTAACGATGTCTATTACTATTTTGAAGAAATCCAATCTTGAGATTGGGTGGACATTTGGAAAAAAAAATACTGTTTATTAAAAAATTGTGTGGTAATTTAAAAAACCCATTAAAAAAATGTATATTTTAAAAATGAAAATATTTTTTTGACTCCTCAATTGAGTGGGTACTGAGGCAGAAGTTAACATTAAGGGGTCAAGAAATTAAGGGGAGCCAAATACATAAGTTTTTTTTTTTAAAAAAAAAAATTAATTTAAAATTGTGTTATAAATTTTTTTTGTCCAAAATTTTGAGAGGAGTTGGAGTTAAAGTGGCTCCGTCCTTGGTTCTAGGAAGAGAGTCTAAACTCATGCCCTGCACGAAGTAACAACAGACTTTATTAATATAATTTAATATTAGATATTATATTTTTTTTTAATAAAAATATCATATATTTTGATTTAATAATTATAAATTTTTTAATATATTTATATATAGTAGTATTAAGTATTAACCATTATTGATACTAATAACTAATGGTAATTTATTTTTTCCTCTATAAAGAATTATAAAAATGTGCATAAATATTATTATATATTAGCTAGCTAGGGTACAAATATGTTTGGATTATAAATCAGTGCGCGCATGTGATCATAGTACGTATCTAAATATTCCATTCGAAATAATTTGATGTTATACAATAAGATAATTTAAATTAGCGTAAGTGGAGATCATAGGATTAATTGTAGGAAATGATTGATTTAAATACCCATAAAATATTAAATTAACTAATGATTAAATATTATTAATATATAATGATCTTATGACAACCAAGTTTTTACAAAGAAACTATATATATAATTAGATTTAATAAATATTGTTGGTTGGCCTGTCTAATCAAGGGTTTTTGAAAACATTGTAATAATAAAATGATACATGATCTCATATCTTTTATAAGCTCGTAGAAATTATTAAAAAGATAATTTTTTTCTTCGTTTATAAACGGGGACCAAGATATATATAATTATAATTATAGATAGTATCTTAATTACTACGAACCCGCCCCTCTCTACATGAAAGTACTAATGATAAGAATATAGCTAGGTTAAACTCAAATATCATATAGACTCATATATCTATATATATAAGTATATAAATGCATATAGCTAGCTAGGCCAAACAATTTTTTAACCTACTTAGATGAAATCTCAATCAAGTGGTCCTATCATCATCTTCATAATCAATATTGAAACGGGAGAAAAAAAATTGGGTGTTTTTTTTTTATTATTTTTATACTTTAAAATAGGTTTTTTTTTTTATATTTTTACGGAATTCTACATAGAAATCTCCATAGCAACTAACGGAGCAACTTAAATCGCAACTAAAATTCACGTACCAACTCACATAGAAAAATCACTGGAGCAACTCAAACCGTAAATTTAAAAAAAAAAATTAAAAAATAATATATAAAATAATTTCTCAAAAAATTAAGATCGAAGTATATATAGTATTTTTTTATCAATAAGTATAGCATATATAGCATATATATTATAGAAAATTTATATAGTAGACCTTAGAGGGTTTTGTGTGATTTCATATCGGTTTTGGCATTTAAAAGAGTTTTTTAATTAATTTTTTTGTTGCTGTAGCTATTTAAGATGAATTGTAAATTTTTCAAAAAATTCTAATAGTTTATAGTACTGAAAATACAGTTTGTTTGCGCATAAGAAAAATAGTCACGCATACAATAAATTATGTAAATCTTATTTTTGACACTTTAAACTATTTAAAAATTTTAAAAAATTTACAAATAATTTTTAGTAGCTACAACGTGATGAAAAAATAATAAACTAATTAAAAAGCTCTCTGATTGATACTAAAACTGATAAAAAGTATATCGAAATACTCCTTGAAGAGATACACCGTAGACTTACCGTATACTATACATAAACATCCAACTACAAAATAATAAAATATGCATATGGTGACAAAAAAAAAGATGCATGGAAGTTTAGAGAGAAAAGATATATAGTAGTGCAGATTAAGGTAGCTATACATAACCACATATAATAAGGTAGGACCATGCATGTGGCCCCCTTGTGAGAAGGGCGCGCCATGCATAATAATAAGTCTTTAGACATAATTGATCCATGTGGTCCATTTTTTGAGCTAAGGGAAAGCTTATACTCTCTCTCTCTCCTTTGTCTTATTCGTCCCAAATTTTAACCAACCTACTCCACCATTCATTCTCTCTCTCTCTCTTAGTTTACACGTACCGTCTAAAATTGATCATGTCCTTAGCAAAAAAATGAAAATAAAAAAGACCATCCATACATAACATTTGTTAATTAATTATGGTGATAATATTGTTCAATTTTATATTGCATTAATGTTTTCTTTTAATCTCATGCAATTAGGGCAATGTGGAAAAAGAAGATAGGAAAAGAGTGAAAAGAGTTGTTCCTTTTCAGTATCAGAAATATTAAGAACAACTAAGATATTAAGTTAATTTATTAATTAATAAATAATATAAAAACTATTAACCATTTATAATAGAGAAATTTACATGGTATACTAACTTTTGTTATTTTCTTACAAAAATATTGTCAGACGGTATTTTTTATTTTTTTACTGTATTTTTTTTATAAGTTTCATACTGTAGTATACTGTGTTAAGTTTTCACTGTATTCTAGTGGTATTTTTTAGTTGTTCTACTATTGATTAGAGTTGTTCTGCTTTGTGTTTTATTGGTGTTTTATAAAAATACAATCTTTTTGAAAACTTTTTCGTGTGACAGTATTTTTGTAAAAGTTAACTCAAATTCCAGTATTTTTGTAAGTTTCGCTTACAATAATGCTCATATAAGGTGTTGGTGTTGGACACCTGCACAATAACAATGCTATTTGTGTATCCAATATATAAACTTGGTAAGACTAGGCCTAAATTTTGGAACCCCTCCCACCCGGAAAAGCCTTGAAATAGAAAATAAGGGCCTAACAAAAACATTTTTTTTTAGTAATAAAAATAAAATCTTTTAAGAAAAATTCAAGAGGAAATTACACTCTATACTTTTTTTATATTGTCCTCTTTTTTAAAGTCTATCATTTTTACCTCTTTTTTTAAACATTATACCAATTTTGTCCATGTCACTTTGAGATACTCTCCATGCGTCTCTCTTATGTCAGGTTATTTTGGGTACAATACATATAAAAAGAGGTTTATTTCAATTAAATATAAAATTAGAGGTAAATTTAATTAATTAATTAATAAAAGTAGTATTTTTCAATATACCCCTAAATTCAAACATATTAATAAAAATAACGTGCAAAATTTCTAGGCTCTCAATAAATTCTCTTTAAAATGGTTGTACATATTATATTGGGATTATTTCACAAATACACTGAAATTCTGTATTGTAATACTCTCAGTTTAATTATTTAATTAAGTGATTAATTAAATGTAGAATAATGAAACTGGTACTGAAAACAGTTTTTCCGTAGTTACAGAATACAACTCTGTAACTCCAGAGAAACCCAGAAAAATAAACAGCGCATAAAAGTAAAAACACACAAGATTTTTGTACGTGGTTTCAACAATCCTTTCAGAGTGTTACTAGTCCACGGGGCCACGCCCAGAGATAAGATTCATTAGATCAGTATCAAAAATACAAAGTAATTGACTTATGCATAAATAGACTCCCTTTTATTGTATGCCGCAAGCTTGATGCATTCCACCTACTAACCAAATCTTGATAAAACTCCAAGAGCTCGAAATCCCTTCGATCACCTTGAAGAGTGCTTGAATCCTTCCGATTTAAGACTTAAAGGCTATCTCCCGAAAGCCTATACAACCATCTCCCGAAGGCTGTGTGCTTGTATCATCCCGATGCAAGACTTCAAAAGCAATCTCCTGAAAGCTTGTAAACACCTTCTCCCGAAGGTTGTGTGCTTGTATCCTCCTGATGCAAGACTTCAAAAGTAATCTCCCGAAAGCTTGTAAACACCTTCTCCCGCGAAGGTTGCACTGATGTTCTTCTTCGTTGTAGATTTGAATACAGACTCAAGACAATACAAACTACAAATAAACAGAGTAAAAGTCGAACAACTCTTCTCTACGTAACAAAGACACTCTTTCCTTAAGATATGAAAGTGAATGAAAGAGATACAAAACCTAGCTGCTATAAGGTGTATTTATAATCAATATGCACCTTATTAACAGCTTATACACGGTCTGAACCAGACCCAAGCCCACTAGAAACTTCCCTAAAATAATTCTTCAATCAGTTCAGGAATTTTCGTTTCTGTACCTATAGAATCGTGGGCAGTAAGTACAACTTTCCTTTTATAGAAAAGGAAAGTTTAGCTCCGGTTTTCTCTTCAAGAAATCTGATCTAAGAAAATGTGAAACTCACATAAGATCAGAATATACCAGCTGGTTAGATAAAAAAGAAATGGGTAACCAAACTTACCATTTTTACCTTTTTCCAAAAATAGGAAAGCTAGACAACTTTCCTTTCAAGTTTGAATACACAAAATAGGAAACCATATTAATACATACCAGCCGAAATTAATAGGAAATAATAAAATATTTTTGTCAATTAAATATGTCAAAAATGGAATTAACATACACAAAAACAATAAAAAAATTACAAAAATACAGTCTCACAGAATTTTAAATATTTTTACGAATTTTTTGATTTTATTTACAAAAAATATACGGTCTTTTTATGTTGTACTCTTGTTAATTTGTTGCTGATTTTTTGTTATTTGCATGTTATTTTTTGTTGTTGTTTTGATGTTATTTAGATGTTATTTTCATGTTACTTTTATGTAGTTTTCTTGTTGTTTTTATGGAAAACCGTAAAAATATAAAAAAAATTATGTAAACGTAAAAATGTAATTTCTTTTACAAAAAATAGTGCCTCATGTAATTATCCCTATTATATTTCAATTAATACACATTTTTACTATTATATTTTTTTTTTTTTTACATTTTTATTGTACAAAGTTTTCAAAAATACTGTGTTTCAGTAAAATAAAAAAAAACAACTAAAACAGCTAAACAATAACTCTAAAATAACTTAACAAATAACTAGGCCCAATCCAAAGGTATGGCAACCGGGGCCTTTGCCCCAGGCCCCACAATTTTGGAAGCTCAAAAATAAAAAAAAAATAAATATAAAATCGGTATATATAATATGTAGAAGTAAATAAGATATATAAAAATGTAATCCTATAAATATTCAAAACCTGAAATAGCATAATTGGCAAATCTCTTAACCTTTCTTCAAGAGGTGAAGAGTTTGACACCAAATAAAGGCATTTTCCATTTTTTTTTTTTTTTTTGTAGGAAACTTACAATAAGAAGTTATTTATTTTTCTTGTGTAAACTAAAAGATATGTTATAAGATTTTTTATTTCCTATAAAAAAAATAATATTTGTATATATTTTACACTTTTTAATGTATAATTGAAAAATTATTTCTTAAAAAAACTTGTGTTAAAAAATATATAGTTATACATTATGAACTTAATATTTATTGAAAATACTTTTAGTTTATTAAATATCAAACCAATATTATATTAAAATTAATTATATAAAAGGTGTTGTTTTAGATTTCTTCCCAAGCTTCTCACTAGCTTGAGACAGCCTTGCAAACAACATGAAAATAGCTATAAAACAATAAAAAGATAACTGCAAAGCAAAAAATAATAAAATAAATACACATATATACAACAAAAGAATTGTGTGAAATAAATTAAAAATATACACCATAAAAAATGTACATAAACTAAATAATAATTGTACAAAAGAAATACATAAAAATAACAGAAAAAACAAACTATAAAACACATAAACATCTAACTATAAAAAATTATAAAATAACAAAAAGACGGCTATAAATCAATAGAAAAATAACAAGACATCAATCTTGTTAAAATATGCAAATCATTCATAAATCAACTCCGAATAAACTACAAAACATTTAAAAAAAAAATACTACATTTATTAATCAAGTAATAGAGATAAAGATACAGAAAGAGTACTTTTAATATTTTTTTTTTGTAAGAGAGAGAGAGTTAAAAAAAATATGAAAAATATGAAAGTAAAATAATCATATTTTAGTAAAAATAACTGTTGAACAAAAAAATATTCTAAAAATTACTTAAAAATAACAAAATAAATACACGTATATACAATAAAAAAAAATTGTGTGGAATAAATTAAAAATATATACCATAAAAAATGTACATAAACTAAACAATAACTATTCAAAAAAGACACATAATGTGCATGCTTTCTTTTCTAAACATTAGAAAGATGCTTAAAGAAATCAATGCTACCACTATTATCCTCATTCCAAAGACAGTGTGCCTAGATGTCAGTTATTATAGACCAATTTCTTGTTATAATGTGGTTTATAAAGTGGTGACAAAAACGATCAGAATTACTTCCAGAAATTACTTTGGAAATTAAAATGGCTTTATAAAAGGCAGGCAGATAGTGCACAACATAATAGTCTGCCAAGAATGGTCAGAGGCTTTGAAAGAAAAGCAAAGAAAATCAGCTAGTCTTTTCAAAATCGATTTGTAGAAGGCTTATGACACTGTAGACTGAGAGTTTCTTAAAAAGATGTTTAACACTCTCAACTTCCCGAGTAAGTTTGTGGAGCTAATTATGAGTTGTGCTTCTTCCCTCTCTTCTCTTTTATGGTGAATGTGTCTTTACATGGTTATCTCCAGTATAAGAGGGGTCTTCGACAAGGGGACCCAATGTCACCTATTCTATTTGTGATAAGCATAGAATACTTGTCTAGAATCATGGCTAGAATTGCCAAGACTTATGATTTTGCCTTCCACCCGAGATGTAAGAGCTTGAGACTTAATCATTTGTATTTTGCAGATGACTACTTATTTTTTGCAAGGGTAACTTCAAATCTACCTTGCTCCTTCTTAGAGGCTTCCAGTTATTTTAATTTGAACACTTCTAGGCTTAAAGTAAATGTTGGGAAGTCTGTTGTTTATGGTTCAGGTATGGACCCTCTTTTCTTTGATAGAATTATTAATATGTATTAGGGCTGTACAAAAAAATTTATAAACCGCCTAAACCGAATAACCCGCCCAAACCGAACCGAAAAAACCGATAAAAATTACAAACCGAAATAACCCGAAAAAATTACAAACCGCCCAATCTGTTAATTGGGCGGGTTGAAAATAGGTCCAACCCGCCCAATTAAACCGACCAACCCGACCAACCCGATTTTGCACTTTTTTTTTTTTAAACTTTTTAGTTTTTATTATATATAATATAAATGATTAAATATATAATAATATAAAGTTATATACTTAATTATTAGTTTTAAAGTCATATATATGGTATTGTACTTTGGTGGAATGTGATATTTTTAATTTATTTTTAAAATTTTTGTTAATTTTGACTTTAAAAAAAAAAAAAAATTGGCCGGTTTGGGCGGGTTAACCCGACCAAACCGCCCAAACCGTTGGTCGGTTTATAGATTTTTTTTTTTTAAATTGGGCGGGTTGCACTTAAATTTTAGCAACCCGAACTTTAGATTGGGTTAGAGAATATATAGGATAAACCGCCCAAACCGACCGATGTACAGCCCTAATATGTATGGATGTCAAAAAAGTACTTTGCCTTTCAAGTATCTTGGAATGACAATTTGTTCAAAAATGATGTTGAAATCTGATTGTGAGGGTCTCGTTGAGAAGATGATAGCTAGAATCAAAACTTAAAGTTCTAGGAATCCTTCTTATGTTGAAAGAATGGTTTTATCAACTCCGTGTTGCTGTCAATTAAATCTTATTAGTCCCAAATTATTAACTTGCCTAAAGTTGTGGTCAAAAAATTATTCAGATTTGTCGAGTTTATCTTTGTAAGGGAGTGAACATGTGTAATGGTACTGAAAATATTGCTTGAAATGATTTTTGTAAACTTAAGAAAGAAAGTGGCTTGGGTTTCAAAGATATAGCTTTATGGAATTAGTGTGCTATTGGTAAACATGTGTAGGCTATTTATTCCAAGAAAGATAATCTTTAAGTAAAATGGGTCAATGATGTGTATCTCAAAAACTAAGGTTGGTAGGACTACCAAGTCCCATTGGAGGCTAGCTATTGCTATTGGAAAAGAATTGTTCAAGTCAAGGAAAGGATAAAATTAATCTTCTCTCAAGAGGATTAAATATCAATTTTTCATAACTGGTTTGTGTTCAAAAATGTCTCAAGGAGACGTAGTTAGATGGCATTATGGTGGCATAATTAGGATAGATTTTGTGCTCCAAAATATAGGTTCATAAGCTGGTTAGCTTTGAAGAGCAGACTTTCGACATATGACAAACTTTGTCAGTTTGGTTATACCAAATCTTTATCGTGTTTATTGTGGTGGAATTAGAGTGGAGAGTCATTCTCACCTCTTCTTTAGATGTGTGTATAGATATATAGTGGTTCAACATGTTTGGTTTTGAACTAAAATTTCTACTCAAAACAGAGATCTTTATGAAGTCTTTGAGTGGATTCGACAATTAAAAGCTTTGAGGGTTAGGAGAAGAGTTCTTTTGAGTGCCATAACAACTATGATTTATTACATTTGGCATGTACTTTTGGATCAAAAGTTACTTACTGTTAAGGTTACTACACGTATTGTTCATAGTGTTTATTTTAGAATACATTGGTTGAATATTACGAAAATGAGTAGAAATGATAGAAAATGGGTGGAAAGCTTTGAATAAAGCTTTGTAACTAACTTTAACTCTTTGTAACTAATATATTATTCTAACTTACCAAAAAAAATTAAAAAAAGTGTTAAAATAGCACATACAATAGATGAACTATTATAAACTAAAAAATTTACCTCACGGATAGTGTGTAGCTAAATGTAGCTATAAAACTTCTAAGTGAGCATACTTCATCAAAACTTTATTTTTTTTTTTATTTTACCTCACACTCTTATATTACATCATACATTAATTTTTTTTTCTCTATATTGTTTAAAGATTATATTTTTTAATATATTTTATTATATAAAGCACAAAAATTTTAAAAATATTAAATGAAAACGAATAAAAAAAAAGAGAGAAATTATTAAAATAATGTTTGAATAATAAATAGTGTTTCTCTACATGTAGAGAAGCACTATATATAATTTGAAATTTTGAGCTATTTTAGCTCACTTGATGGAGTCCCTTTTGAAAAATTATATTTTTGCAAATGCCAATAATTTTCTTTAATAACAGTAAAAAGAAAAAAAAAAAAGAGATAACAGTGCATAATTTAAAAAGTTGACACAAGAGAATTGTATGTGGTATTAGTGTTCTTTCAAACACTACTAGTCCATGGGGCCACGCTCAGAGAATAAAATCAATTAGTAAAGTATCAAAGATTACAAAAGCAATTGACTTAAACAAATTTAGACTCCCTCTAGTGATTTGTCGCAACCCTTTGTAATCCACCTTGCTAATCTGATCTCTGAAACACACCAAGTAGTGAAGTCGCGCTTGAAGTAAGGCTTAAACAAATCTTCTCCGAAGATATATGGTCACTTCCTCCTAAAATGAGACTAGAAAAGTCTTCTCCTGAAGATCCACACTTATTCAAAGCTTCTCTTCAACCTATTCTATGAATAGTATGAGATCATAATAAGAAAACTAAAACTTAGTTGAACACTCTAGGTTTTTACAAATGAAACACTCTTCTCACAAATAAAAATATGAAAATATGAAACTAAAAGAGATAAAACTGTTTGGCTGCTCTCTAAGTCCTATTTATAGAACATAGCAATCCTAGAGACAACCACAAAAATGATTTTCTAGCCGTACAAAACTTTCTTAAAAAATTTCTTGATTTGCAGCATTAGAATCGGGCTCTGCAGCAGCAGATCAGAACCAGAATAGAAATTTTCTAACTTGAACCAAGATCATGAATTCGGACTTCAAACCTATCAAATAAAGTTTATTTGATCTATTTTAATAAAGGCAAAAGCTCATAAAAAAAAATTATTAGAGCACTCCCATCAACTTGTTTACTCTATTCTTTAAAATACATTATCAAAACTCTATTTTATTTATTTTACCTTAAATTTTTACATTATACTATACTATAAAGGAAAAGCATGAATAGTAAATTATAAAGAAGTTTTTTAAAAAATAAAATAATAAAGCATCTGATGTAGCATAAATTTAGAGCATTTGATGTAGAATGTTTTTAATTTATTTCTTTAAACATTTTAAAGAATCTCTAGTTTAAAGCATGTCATGGTGATCACTAATTGCAAGCTTAGTTCAGCATGCCTACAAAATGATTGGTCTAGTAGTGACACCCACCAACTCTACATCTTTGTTGCATTTTTTTTCCTTTCCATAAGGCCCAATTATAAGTATGAACGGGCCAGGCTTATATCTAGTGCTCCCACCATTTCCCATATCTTTATAGAAAGACTATGGCATTGGCATATATGAAACCACTCCATCCATATATTTGGTACAGGTAATTCTTTTTCAAATTGATGATAAAATTAACATGGTCTCAGTATATGAGTATCCAACAACATTCTATATATGCTATTTGTGCAAATGAATATTAAACTCCACTTGTTTAAATTTAAATTAAAACATATGAAACCCCCTAACCAAATTATTACCATAGGGTGTTAGAACATGCTAAAGTGCCTTATAGCAACAATGCTCTAAACAAAACCTCATGTGCTGCTCAACTCCATTTCTCAGAGTTTGATTTTTCTTTCCCTTTCAACTTTGGCCAAATGAGCTAAAACACAATGATAGGTCAATTTTTATTTAATTTGTATATTAGTTTTATTATACAAGTTTATTATTTTACATAGGCACTTTCTGATGTTTACTTAATTATGTATACAACTAATTTGTACCAACTAGAAAGGAAAAAAAAAAAGTGGTACAGGTCATTAATTCTAAGTATGGTGTCAAAATTCATAGTGGAATTAGTAAATAGTGGTATTTATGAAGTTTAAATGAGACTATTTTATAGACTGCCAGCAGTGGACTCTAGTTGGGTTGAAAACGAACTGAAAAGATGGGCCCGTATGGAAATTACACAAAATATTGGAATTTCTTTTAGGATAAGTAGATAAAGTACAGTACTATTTTCTTTTATATTTTTACATTTAATTATTTTTGAAGTGTTTTATAAAGACAATACGAAAATAGTATAAAAAATAATAGAAAAATAACATCAAAATAATATTAAAAAAATATAAATAACTAAAAATCAACAACAAATTAACAAAAGTATAACATAAAAATACATTAAATATCGTATTTTCTGTAAATAAAATCTTAAAAGTTGTAAAAAAACTTAAAATTCTGTACGACCATATTTTTATATTTTTTTTTGTTATTTTTGTGTATTTATGAAATTATTTCTTTTTTTTTTTTGGCTATTTACAAAAATATGAGAGAAAAAAGTTTTTATTTGGGGTGTTTATCAAACCGTCTATACCGCACAAAAAATGTAAGTTCAAATCTTTTGTGGTGTAGCTATGATTTGCATTTTTTTTAAGTTGCCTGGTGTAGTACGGTTTATAATTTTAAATGTAATAATTACAGTTCAAATCATACCGCACACATTATTAAAAAAATACCCATATTATAAATAAAATTTTATGTTTAACATATATTAACAACCCATATAGTTATAAAAGCCTAGCCAACTCAGTTTAGGCAATTTCCTTATCAACCATATTAATATTCTTCCATCAATGAGAACCAAATATTCTTAGTGAAATATCATCTTTCACCTTCTCTTTCTTACGCAGATAGTAATTCAAATATTTTGTGTTAAGACATTTTGACTCAACTAAGCATAGAGAAAAAATTACTTGAGAGATATGAAGAAAAATTTATGTTCACTACAAAACAAATAAAAAGGACTTGTTTTTGTCTTTATTTATTTTTTTTAAAAAAATGATATTTGTATTTTTTAATAAATAATTTTTTTTGTATTATTATTATATGATATTTTAAGGTGTTGAATATCAATACTAATTTTTTAATTATTTATTAAATTAAATTTATGGGAGCATAACAGTATGCTACTTTTTTTTTTGTAGTGTTTGTTACTTTAATTTGACCCTTAACATTTTAGTTATTAATATGTTCATATTTTTATTAACTTCAATCAGAATTTTGAACTTTTTTCTTAAAGTGCACAATAGCATACATATGTGGTACTTAATAATTGATTAACAGTTTTCTAAATTATTTATTAAATTAAAATTTATGGAAACTGATATTGAAATGTACAAATAACGGTATGCTATATTTTGTGAAACTTGATAGTTGATACCTTAATGTGCCCATTAACATTTTCATTATCAATATGTACATATCTTTATTAACTTCGATTAAAATTTTAATTTTTTTTTCCTTAAGGTGCTTAATACCATACTGATGTAGCACCTAATAATTTATTAGCAGTTTTCTAAATCATTTATTGAATTAAATTTTGAGAAAATTGATATTGAAATGCATCAATAATAATATGCTACTTTTTGTATTGCTTGGTAACTTAATGTGTCTCTTAACATTTTTGTTATTAATATGAAGTTTTATAGTGCAATTGCGATTTGGAAAATTATACAAATTGCATGTGCGCGTGTTCACTAAGTACACGATCCAATCCAATCCGCAAAATGCGGATATCCACACTTGTGCGGATTAGATTGGATTGAAAAATCTAAAATCTGCACTTGTGCGGATTGGATGTTGTTTGACCTCAAAAATTAACCGATCTAATCCAATCCGCACTTAATTATATATATTTTTTAAAAAAAATTATAATATATAATATATATTAATTTTCTAGTAATATTAAAAAAACATACACAAACTTCTAATTTCTTAATCTTTTTAGTAATATATTGAGTTGGTGTATTTTATTAGTTTTATAATAAAAAACACCAAAAAAAAATTATTCTTATTCACATAGACACATAGAAATAAATTTAAATATATATAATAACTTATTTATTTTAGTAATGAATACATATATATTTTAGTGTAAATCTAAAGAGGAATACATATATATTGACATATATGTATATTGGTTTGATTTATATATAAATGGAAATGGAAATAGATTATTATTGGAAATTAAAAAACAATAGTTTTTTTTTTTAATTTTTTTCTATGAAATATTAAATAATTTATCATTAAAAAAAACAACCGATCCAAAATAATCGATCCAATCCGCACTATTGCGGATTGGACTGAATTGGATTTAAACTGTTATGCGGATCGGATTGGATCCAAAATATGAAATCCACACTTAGTGCGGATTGGATGTTAACTAAAAAAGTGCGAATTAAATCGGATGAACACCCCTACTTATATATATATTTAAAAATATATATAATATATTATCGATTTTTAGTAATATTAAAGAAAACAAACTTTTAACTGTAATTTCTAAATTAAATTGTGTTTCTCTCCTACAATACAATTGAGATGATTGTTCAAGTATTAAAATAGATGGAAACTCATCTTCAATTTTAGTTGTGTTACTGGTATTTTTTTTTTTTTTTTATTTTCATGAAATATTAAAATGCAATCAACAATAAAATAATTGATCCAATTGGCATTATTGTAGATTGGATTGGGTTGAATTTAAATTATTACGTAGATTGGATTGGATCCAACATATGAAATTCGTACTTAGTGCGGATTAGATTTTATTTGACCAAAAAAGTGTAAATTGGATCAGATGGACAACCCTAATGTCCAATTTCGTTTAAAAAATTAACTAAAAATCACACCATCCGCACTGCAAACATTAAATGGCATGCAAACTTAATACACCGATTATGACATTTTTTTTAAAAGAAAAACTTAAAATATGAGAGAATTTATTATAGATAGAGAAAAATATTATAAAAACTTTAAAATTATGATTGTTTTATTTCTTTCAAAAATTTAAACAATGAAATATAGAAAAAGAAAAATGATATGAAAAAAAAAATACACATAGAAAACTAAATGCCTTAATCAAATATCATAAAAAAATAATGAAGAAAAAAATATATATACAGTAGAACTTCTATTTAAGAATACTCTATTCAAGAATAACCTCTAATTTGTTATAAAAAAAATTAAGTCCCAATTTGGGCCTATTATAAATAAGAATAACCTCTAAATCGTAATTAGTTATACAATTTCTAAGTTCTGTATTAACAAAGTATACCTCTATATAAGAATAATTACATCTTAATAAAATATATACATATATTTGATAAAATTATTTATGTAGAATTAGTAATTTTATTCCGAATTGTAATACATATATAAATATTATATTTACTCAAAAATATTCTATTATAATATAATATTAAGGATTGTTTAATGTCATTGTTGTTACATTGATATTTTTTGATATTTTGAAATTTTTCTTTTAGTGTAACTCTATTTAGTTATAACCTCTCAATTAAAATATAATTTGCTTAGTCCCAAGTGTATTCTTGGATAGAGGTTCTACTCTATAAGGGATTTTATTCACAATAACCAATTTTTTAGGCAGAAGCATTGTAACAACTCACACTTTTTTTGTATATAATTTTTTAAATAAAAACAAACTACAAAAGCTAAAATAATACTAGTAATTTTATTAAGGCAATAAATTATGAAAACAATCACTTACTTATAATCAAAACCATCTTCTTTAAAAATTAAAAGTACTTATTGCGTTTACAAAATTATTTCGTTTGCATGTTCTTTTTCAATTTTCCAGTTAGAAGTGGTTTGCTTTACTAGTAGGTTTACGTTGGGCTCAAAATGTGTGACTTCAAGCGGAAAGGGTCTTTTGAGATTCACTTTTTTTTGGTATCAACTTTGGCGAGTCAGAGAGTGTATGAATGAATTGGGGGTTATCTTTTGATATTAAAGTTTTATTGTCTAGTTTTCCTGAGACATCTCTCTCATGTCAGACGCAACTTTAATGTTAAGACTCATAAATTGACTAAACATGCTCTTAGGATAAATAATAAATTTTATTGGATGGAAGAAACCCCTACATGCTGGAAAAATTCTCATTACAAGAGAGAATAAGAGGATTACAATCAAAATACTCAAAATACAAATAAAAGTATTTCATCAAGATTACAAGAAAGCTAGAGAAGAAGAAGAAAAATAACACACAAAAAGCTTGACTAAGGCTCAAGGACCTTTGTCCTAAAAGTCATTTCCTCTTTCATATGGACACTTAGGAAAACTCTAGAAATGCTCTTAAGGATTTATCAAGCCTATATGCTCAGCCTAGTGTCTAAAGATGAGCATATCCTCACAAGGTTCTAACCACAACAAATAGTTTCAACTACTTCTCATACAAGTGAACAATATGACCTATATTTATAGAGTTTTCACTCTCACATGAACATGAATGACCACAATAAAGTCCTTGGATGTTACCAACCATAAATTGGGCATTTATATTATTAATTGGGTGATTTGGAGGAGTTTTGGGCTGTTACAAAGACTCTCAAAACCTTAAAAAACGTGTGCAAGTATGTGCTGAAAAAAAAAAGTAACTAGTAACTAGTTACTATTTTTTCAGCTTTGACTCATTCTTCTCCAAAGTGTTCCAAATCATTCCCACTTGATTTTGAACCATTTATACATCTTATAAATGAATAAATCAAGTCTTCAACAGCTATATATTCAATAACTATCATTCATTCACATTCATAAACAATTAGTAACATTTTTTACTAATTTAAGAGTGAAAAAGAGATGAGAGTTACACATTCAAGTAATCATCAATGTAAAGGATTTGCAGCTCCTATTTTGTGATCATTCAACACATTTTGTAACTCCATAATGTATGTTACAATTTGAAAAAATTAATACTTCGTCACAATTATTTATAACTTAATTATTTAATCTAAATATTATATTATATAAAATAATATAACACTACCTATTGCTACCTTTATTTTTTTTTAACCTTCATCAGTTATCCAACAAAAAAAAAAACCATATTCTTAATAATAAAAAAACCAATTATGAATACCAAAACTCATACATAAATCTAACACAATACCAACACTAAAACTAGTTAGGAATTTCTCTTAGGTGCAAGAAGACTCAACCATAGGGTTGGCCCTTTGATATAATGAGTCATAGGAAAAAAAAAGTATTTTGGGCCCTTATTTAGAAAAAAAAATGTGGACCCTTATTTAAAAAAAATGTGGTATTTTTCAAAATCAATAAAAAAAATGTAATTTTAAAAGTAGATTTTGGGCCCGTAGGCTAGGTGAATCCTAGGCACAGACCTAGACCGCCTATGCCTAGGGTCGGGCCCGCTCAACCATCAATCCACTACAAAAAACATTCACTATCCACTAAAACAAAATATTAGTTGCAAAAAAAAGGAAAAAATAAAATGAGAATATTTGTCAGAGAATATTCAGTAAAACAACCATAACTCACTCAATATTAATTCGATTGACGTGATTTAACTTGCATTTTGAAGCTATTTTAATGCTCTACCAATTTATGTCTCACACTCCAATCACAATTCTAAAGTTACCAAGTCAAAATTTGTCTTCAAGCTTTCAGACTTAGCTATTTTTCTTGTAATCATTCTCATGAGAATAAAATCTCGAAGTAGACGTAGCTCTATTATTGTCGCAACACATGGAGTGAATTAATATAAATTTTTATATGTGCTCTCTATTTTACGTAATTACTTTTAATTTTCATCTCGTCTATACATCCGACCGAGTTGATTAGATTTCTCTATGAATAATGTGTAATTACTAAAAATTTTTCATTTTAAATATTAAGTACTAAAAATTATTATTTTTCTATATAATTACTATTTATTTTGCCAAATAAAATATTATAAATTCATAAATAATTACTATCTCATATCTAAATATATCTTGTATTTTAAAATACAATATAATCATTGCTAATTATTTTTTTTTAAATATAATATAATTACTAATATATTGTAGTAATTACAAGGACCTAGTAATCCAAACACAAGCCAAAATTTTCTCAACAATTAAAAAGTATATTTTATGCCAAAATGTCACTAGATTTGCTTTTTCTAATGATAAAACCAAAAAATTTATTCTTGTTACATTATAAATGTTAAAAAGATTGTGTAATAATATTTTTTTCTTAAAAAAATGTGTGATAATAATACAAAAAAATCTCTAATTTATTTTTGATTAATACATTTCTTTCCCAAAAGAAAAAAAAGCTACATATATACATTTAAAAAACTTAAATCATAATATTTTATTATATGTCATATATATCCCTCTTGTCTCGACCTTGCTTCCTCTTCTTCCTTCGCTACAACCCAGAAGAAGAAGAAGACGACGACGACGAACAAGATATCATTTGCCGGCGGCGGCTCACAACTGATAACCACTACGGACCTCTTCGCCTTCCTCTCTACCTCTCTTTTGCTCTACAACATAATTTCTCAACAAGGAACGTAAATTTGGATCCCAAACCTCAACCAATTTCCCCCTAAAATTAACCTAGGGTTTCATTATTTTCTCTCTGAACACTCATCTCTAGCCTTCTCGATCGTCTTCTTCTGCTGTCTGAGGTGATAATTGTATTTTTTTTTTTCCTTATTTACTGTGTTACTGTGTTGTGCTGTGAAAATGATAAATTTTGAGGGTGGTAAAATGAAATTTGAAGGTTACTACGGTGCTGTGTTTAATCATAAAGATTGGTTCTTGTTTGTTGAAAAGGTATTTCATTTCAATTTTAGCTGTAATGGGTGTTGAACGGGTTTCAAATATTGGTTTTGTTTTGTTTGGATTTATGCTATTGGGCTTTAGTTTATACAATAATCTTGGTGAACTGTGTTTGGTTCTTATGATATCTTCATTAGGTTGTTGTTGTTTTGTATGTGCGTGTGTGGTTTTCAGATAATATTAGCCAAAGGGTTGTTGATATTTTATTTACAAATTTTTGGTCTGGTTGGTTTTCTAAGAGGGTAGTAGTGTGTGCAGAAATTGATGTGATTATAATACATGCGAAAGCAGAATATTAGGGGACAATGGCTGTTCAGGCTCCTGCTAGACCGAGTCTTTGTGATGAGGATTCTGATGATGAAAAGCCTTTAAGTTTTAAGAGGAGTGTTTCAACATCCAGGCAGAACCAATTGAATGCAGAATTAAAGAGACCTGTTTTACAGAGGTCCGATGGACAGTCAGCAAGACCGGTTTCGGAAAGAATGGGTATGAATGGTATAAACTCCAGCTCCCAAAAGGGTAAGGTGGTTCAATCAAGTAAGACATCATCAGTGGTGAAGTCCCCCATTGGCAGTCCAAAAGCTTCAACTGTAAGGACCACACCAGTGAAGTCTCCAGTAGCAAATTCAATTACATCTAATTCGTTAGTTGGCCAGTCTAAATCTTTATCCGAAAAAAATAAGTCTAGTGTTGTTAAGGAAGAAAGAAGTTCTGCCAAACAACCTATAAAATCGGAGGATGACTCTGAAGATATGGAAGATGATTTACCTTTAAGTGTACGAGTAAAGACAAGTCAGGGCAATAAGAGTCTTAAAAATCCAACCACTGGACTGCCAATGACAAAGAGTATTGTCAAAAACCCCAAGGACGACTCGGATGATGAGCCTTTGGTCAATAGGTTTCCGAAATCCAATGCGGGAACATCAGGTAGTAAGCCTTACGATCGTGGTGATAAGAAGCCACTGTTGAGTACAAGTAAACAGAATGGTTCCACCATGACAGATGGGAAAAAACCTCTAAACACTAATATGAAGAGGCCTTTGGATAGGGAAAAAGATGCTTCATCGGTTAAAAAGCCAAAGCTTTCAGATTCACCTGCATTGTTGAAAAATAAGCAGCCATCAGTGAAGACAGAAGATACTTCTTCGGTTAAAAAGCCAAAGCTTTCAGATTCACCTGCACTGTTGAAAAATAAGCAGGTATCAGTGAAGACTGAAGATACTTCTTCGGTTAAAAAGCCAAAGCTTTCAGATTCACCTGCACTGGTGAAAAATAAGCAGGTATCAGTGAAGGCTGAATCCAAGGTAGATGATGAGGATGATGATGATGATCATGTTCCAATTGCCCAAAGAATTAAGAAGCCACTTCCTGCCTCAAATAATAAAACATCTACCTCGAAGCAAAAGGTCACAAAAACAATTTCTTCATTCAAGAAAAATAGCAAGTTTAAAAAGGTGGTGAAAAATTCAAAATATTCCAAGTCAACTAAGTTGTCTCCTAGCTCTGGTGATGGCCAGAAAAAATGGACGACCTTGGAACACAATGGTGTTATTTTCCCTCCTCCCTACCAACCTCATGGGGTAAAGATGCTTTACAACGGAAAGCCAGTTGTCTTAACTCCTGCACAGGAGGAGGTGGGTTCTTCTAAGCCCTTTTTAAAATGTCTTTTATCCACATTTTTATATTTTAATGTCTTGAATTATTGATTTTGTTTGTTATTTATATCTTTTATTAAACTTACCTTTGAACTGTCATCTGTGCAGGTTGCTACAATGTTTGCAGTCATGAAAGACACAGAATACGCACTTAAAAAGGTCTTCAGAGAGAATTTCTGGAATGATTGGCGAAAGTTACTTGGCAAAGGCCATATAATTCAAAAATTAGACTTATGTGATTTTACTCCAATATATGACTGGTACCAAAATGAGAAGGAGAAGAAGAAACAAATGAGTTCGGATGTAAGTTTTGTAACTATGAAGCTTTCACATGTTAACTTTTAAAGCTGATCGGATCTCTTTTCGTATAATATCAGTTCTCATCGAGGATCCAATCAATACTTTTTATTGGCTTCCTTAATTACTTGTGCGCCTGTTATAGATTTTGAAAATGTAGAACTTTTTTTTTGACGCAGGAGAAAAAAGCCTTGAAGGAGGAAAAACTGAAACAAGAGGAAAAATATATGTGGGCTATTGTTGATGGTGTTAAAGAGAAGGTTAACTTTTTTTTTTCTTTGGAACAACTCTGGTGGGGGTAATGGGTTATGGGACTCTAACCATGTGATAAAAAAAAATATAGGAGGTTCTTGTTTGATCTCCTTCATCTTTTAGTTCAGCTGCATGCTTTAAGGGTTGTAAGAGAATGTGTTTTATCTTATTTGCAATTTCAGGTTGGTAATTTCAGAGTTGAACCGCCTGGATTATTCCGAGGTCGCGGGGAGCATCCAAAGGTTTGTTCTTAGTTCTGCATATACAATAGTCAGTGTAAATTTGTATTGCATCTGCACCTTTTTTTAATCTATATTAATGTTTACTTCCTTTTGCTTTTAATTCTGGTTTCAGTCTGGAAAGCTGAAAAGACGAATTCGGCCAAGTGATGTCACTATAAATGTAGGAAAGGATGCTCCAGTTCCAGAATGCCCCATCCCTGGTGAAAGGTTTTGCTCTTCATTATTTTGCCTTTTCTTTCAAGAAAAGATTATAGTAATTTTTTTTAAAAAATGCCTCTCTCCCCTTGTGTGTGTACTGGAAAATTCACATTTAAATTTTTGGCAGTTGGAAAGAAGTAAGGCACGACAACACTGTAACATGGTTAGCTTTCTGGAACGATCCCATCAATCCAAAAGAATTCAAATATGTGTTTCTGGCGGCTAGTAGCTCTTTAAAAGGGCAAAGTGACAAGGAAAAATATGAGAAAGCAAGGATGTTGAAGGTACTTATGTAGAAAATTTTGCAAAAGGTTTGGGTAGTGAACAGTACATGGGGTAATTTTGGATGCGATAAGATCATAGAGTGGGCATTTGTGTAATGGTCAAATTTCGTGTTTCTTTTGAGTGCAGGGCTATATACAGAATATACGAACTGCGTACACGAAGGACTTTACAAGCAGAGATGTGACGAAGAGACAAATAGCAGTTGCTACCTATCTTATTGATAAACTTGCTCTGAGGGCTGGGAATGAGAAGGTCGGACAACCAGTCCAATTTTTATCATTTACACAGTTAGATTTGTAATTGTTTCTAATTGAACGAAATTTTCTTTTTTTTAAATTATCAATGGTATATGTGTGCCACTTGTTAATAGAGGAATTAGATGGGACAAAGAGCCACACGTGACAGCTCTTCAGTTTAACATTTTTGTCATTGTTTATTTGTGCCCTTGTTAAGGAAAAAGAAATATGAAAGGTGTTTGATTTATATTTGTTGCTCGAATCTGCTACATTTTATCATTTAAGTTGCTCAACATGTTTCTCTACATCATCTTTAAGTTCCCCTAGCTGTTAACTGAAGGCATCACTGACATTATGATCTCATGCTTTGCAGGATGATGATGAAGCAGATACTGTTGGTTGTTGTACATTGAAAGTAGAGAATGTAAAACCAATACCCCCCAACAAGTTGGAGGTATTGTGGTTTAAGTTTCTGTTGAGTTCATTATTTTATTTAATTTTAACACGTGAAACTGCTCTTAATTTTACTAGGTTAAGTGGCAATATTTAGTTAATTCTTATTTCTTGATACACAGTTTAACTTCCTCGGTAAAGATTCAATCAGATACGAAAACACTGTGGAAGTTGAACTTCCTGTTTATAAAGCAATCATGCAGTTTCAATCTGGTAGGTATTTTTCTTTTTAACAAGTGTTGCACACCTTTTTCTTTTTTAATAATTGGTAAGGGAGTTCAGATGACTATCTTTGTTTATCTGCTACTTCAGGGAAAAAGGGGGGCGATGATCTTTTTGACTTGCTGGATACCAGTAAACTGAATGCTCATCTTAAAGAGCTCATGCCTGGACTTACAGCAAAAGTTTTCCGTACTTTTAATGCCTCGATTACCTTGGATGATATGGTTAGATAGTTATTTTCTCTTATTTTTTATTTTCTTTCAATGTGCTCCTAGATTTGGTTCAAGTCTTTGTTTTCCCCTTACTTTTTACATCTGCGTTCTCTGATAAATCTCATGTAGTTTCTCTATTGAATTTGTCTAGTGATAGTTTATCTCTTGCTAGTCTTATTATCAAATTTTACTTCTAGTTTTAATCCTGACGTTTTCATCATTTTTATTTATTTATTATTTTGGTAGTTGAGTCAAGAAACCAAAGATGGAGACCTTGAAGAGAAAAAGACTGTTTATAATACTGCAAACAAGCAGGTGAAAATAATTTCTCCTCTTACGAAGTTTCACTGTTTCTCCATTATTTTAAGCAATTCTCACAGGATTTTGGGTTCTGTTTCAGGTTGCTATCATTTGTAACCATCAACGTACCATATCCAAATCGCATGAGGCACAAATGACAAAACTAATGGAGAAAGTTCGTGAACTTGAGGTAATGGTCATATATCTCTCTAGTAGAATGGGAGTTACACCAAAGATGTTTTCTTTTGTTGCATTGCATGAATATTTATGGAGGCATGTGATGTTCCTTTGCTGGTTTATGTTGAGCGAACTTCATTATTCTGGTTGCAGGATGTTCTTACAGAGCTTAAGGTAGATTTAGACAGGGCAAGAAAAGGAAAGCCTCCTTTGAAAGACGCCGATGGAAAGACAAAGAGAAACTTAAGCCCCGAAGCGTAATGTCACTTGACATTTTTCATCTAATAGTTGTGTCATTGTGTGCGTCTTGTTGATATGCTTCCTTATTATCTCCGGCTTGATTTATTTTTACAGGTTAGAGAAAAAGATAGCTCAGACAAACACAAAGATAGAGAAAATAAAACGGGACATGCATAACAAAGAGGATACGAAAACAGTGGCGTTAGGCACATCAAAAATCAATTACCTTGACCCTAGGATCACAGTTGCGTGGTGCAAAAGACATGAGGTTCCCATTGAGAAGGTAATGTCAAGCGTTTCTGGTCCTGTGGGCATTCTTTTCCATCAATTTTGTTCATCATTTATGTTGATTGTTCAGAAAATAGAGAAGAAACTTGATACAATTGTCTTCCTTTGTTATAGATTTTCAACAAGTCTCTCCTGGCAAAGTTTGCATGGGCAATGGATGTCGACCCGGACTTCAGATTCTGATACTCGGATTTAAATGATGAGCGGCGCCAACCGTCTCTGCCTTTTACCAAGAGAAGGCCCCAAAAGTAGAAAAGGAGGAGAAAGAACTTTGTTTCTTGTTCAATTATAGATATTCACATTTTTTTTCCCCTTTAATTGTTGCAGCGGAAATTTAATGCTATTGTACATCTAATCTAATGATGATGGCAGAGTTGGCCCTTCTTTTTCTTCATACTTCTATTTTTTCTTTTCTTTCTTTTCCCAAATAGAAATTGTTATCAATTGTTTATTTGGACTTTCATACTAATGATTTTGAAATAACATTGACTAACTCTTAGTAACAACAATTTTTTTATATTCTAAAGTTTTTTTTTTATTTATGTTAGATAATATTAAGATTGTAAACAGGTAGCATACCAATAATAAGCTTAAATTTTTTCAATTAAATTATTTATTTGGATTATTTTTACTTATTTATCAGTTTCGATTTATGTTCTTTTTTTTTCTTTTGCTTTTAACTAATATGTATGTTCGTGGTCTTGTACATGCTATTTTCACTGAATAAATAAATGACAGAAATATGTAAAATTTACGTCTGTTACATTATTTAGTGAAATGGTTTCTAAAAAAAACATTGTTCAGTGAAAAAAAAACTTACATTAACATAATGTGTAATAGTAATAGTATAAATGTACAGATATAGTATATTATATTCAATTAAAAGTAAAATAGAAGAATGTAAACACATAATCTATGACATTTTATTATAGATTTTTTTTTTTTTAAAAAAAAGGTTGCATGTATGGCAAAGGATGGGCTTAGCTGGGCTTTTGCTTCATGAGCCCTGGAAAAGAGTTAGGCCTAGCCCATTCAATCGCAAAGCAGCTTTTATAGTGGCCCTTCATAAGGAAATAAGAGTTGACTATATTAATCAGTTAAATAATTAATTAAAATGGGACAACTCTTTTTTTTCACTTATGATAACATTTTTGGAGCAAAAAATACTAAAATGGGATAATAGCAAAAGAGGATTTTTTTTTTTTGAGGGAAAAGCAAAAGAGGAATTCTTTCTAAGAAAAAAGGAATTAGAAGAAAATAAAATAGAAAATAGAAAATTGAAATTATAAGCAGCAAACCACGACCACCGCCATGGCTGCTGCTCAACCAAGGATGCTGTCTTCCCTTGTAGCTTCTACTCACTTTCTACATTCGCCGCCCTCTCAGCCTCTCCACCACATCTTTCGCTACAACACAGGTTCTCTCTCTCTCTCTCTCTCTCTCTCTCTCTCTCTCTCTCTCTCTCTCTCCCCAATCTCCATTGAATTTGATACAGTAGTACTCAGGTTCCAAGCTTTTAAAAAGCCTCAAAATCTTTAAATTTCCAAGCTTCAAGCAAAAGGGCAGTTAGTATTTAACACCAATACAACTATTTCCACTAAAATTTACTGTAATTCTTACAATATGAATTCGGGCAAAACCATATACATACATGTTGAGTGAGTGAGTGAGTGAGAGAGACACAACTATTTAACTTTCATTTATGTAGTCTGAGTTTTTAAGTGCATGTAAGTCTTGACTGATATATTTATAATGATTGGATGGATTCTCATGTTTCAAATTGTGACAACATAGGAAGAAAACATGTGTACATGCAGCTATCAAGAACATTTTCTGGGTTGACCAATCTCTTATTTAATAGAAGGTAATCCATGCTATGCTACTATAGCTATTGAAACTTCACATAGATATTCCTTTTTAAAAAGATTGGTAGTTTGTTTATGGATTTAATTAGCAGAAATGATTTGCCCAATACAAAGCGTAAACCATTAAGGCCTGGAAAGATCTCACCTCGTAGACCTGTTCCTGATCATGTTCTAATGCCACCTTATGTGAAATCTAAGAAGCCTCCTGGCATTGCCAGTGGAGCTGAGGTTCATGATGAGGAGGGGATAGAATGCATGAGAGCTTCTGGAAGGCTTGCTGCACAGGTTCTACAATATGCTGGCACTTTGGTCAAGGTGACAAACATTTTTTCTTCTTTCTTCTGTGTCATATGTTGTAATTATGTATGATCATAGCTGTTACCATCCCATTAACCATTTTTTTTAATAAGTGTTTTGTAATCTAGCTCTGATTGTTGAATAATTGGTTTGTGTATGGTTGAGGATTGTAATTTGTGAGCTTGTTTACAGTAGGAAGGAGTGAAAAGTTACTCATTCCTTTCCAATTTTAGTTATTTTGTAAATACAAACATGGATGGATAGGAAAGGGAAACATTTATTCTTTATTCTTATTCTCTTTTACAATCAATTACTGGTTTTCGTAATTGTTTAAATGCTATGTTTGGTGTGTTTTTATCAAAAAAAAAAAATAAAGAAACTTTTGTGTGTGTGTGTTTGTCCCATATTTGCTCATGTGTGAGTAATTTGTAGTGTTTACATACATTACACTTAGTAGCTACAAAGCTTTAACCCCATGATAGGGATTTGATAATTGGATAAATAATGCTATGTTTGGTGTGATTGTCTCAAAAAAAAAAAAAAAACAAAAAAAGAAAAGAAAAAAAAGAAAAAAATGACTGCTTTGTAAACATGGTCTGTGACTTTGTTGTGTAAGGATGTACTGTGTGAAAGTTTTCGTCATTGCTTGTATTGGCAGCCAGGCATAAAGACTGATGAAATTGATGAAGCTGTTCATCAAATGATTATTGATAACGGGGCTTATCCTTCACCTCTTGGATATGGTGGCTTTCCTAAGAGTGTATGCACATCAGTGAATGAATGCATTTGTCATGGAATACCAGATTCCCGTGCACTTGAGGTCCATGTTTTACTCATCACTGAACTCTATGTTTCTAAATTAATATTTTTAAAAGAAGAATGACAATGATTTATGTTACATGAATTTGCAGGATGGTGATATAATAAATATTGATGTTACTGTCTACTTGAATGTAAGTATCTTCATCTTTTGGCATTATACTTTGATGCATCGAAATAGGCCATGCAATTCTATATTTAAGCTGACTTCCACACATCATATCGTCCTTCTTTCTGGTTCCTATGGCCATCTTGAAAGCATATTATAAAATGTTTCATTGAAAGAAAATGTGAAAGCAATGGAAGGTCAGGGTTGATTCGTTGAAAGAAATGTACTGTGATCGGCTGTTTACTTATTTTTGTATTCATGTATCTTTCATATTTGTTATTGTTAACCTTGGGCATAATGAGTGTTCAGCAGCACTTCAAGTTTGAATTTGATTATTTGCACTCTTTCCTTTGATTGACACTTACAGGGGTATCATGGTGATACATCAGCAACTTTCTTTTGTGGTGAAGTTGAAGAGGAGGCCAGAAACTTAGTCCGGGTAGCTGTCTCTTCTTCAATATTTTCAACCTTAGACTTTATACTAGCATAATATTAATCACTTTTTCTACTTGAACAGATGAATGCTCCATGATATTAAAAATCTTCAAAGTAAATAATCAACTCTAAACTTTAGGATTAAAAATAAGATGAGTATTGGACTTCGTCTTGATGAGGTTTTGATTTTAATGAATAATACCTTAATTGTTTTGTTTTATTTTAAGTTTGGTCGGACGAAATGTTGTAGGTAACAAAAGAATGTCTAGATAAAGCAATATCAATTTGTGCACCAGGAGTGGAATTCAAGAAAATCGGCAAAACAATACAGTAAGGCATATACTAAACACTTCTTAATTCCAGTTCACATTGTGCCTTTTTAATGCAAAATAAAGTCACCATTTTGCACGTTCAGTTCTGTATTAATAGTTAATGTGCTTCTTCATTAAGTGATCATGCAGATAAATATCGCTATGGTGTTGTTCGGCAGTTTGTTGGTCATGGGGTTGGCCGCGTTTTTCATGCTGATCCAGTTGTTCTCCATTTCAGTAATAATGCTTACCATTGCCATAATTTCTTGTTCGGATAAAGTTTGTGTTTTTGCTGTAGTTTTGTTCCCCTTTTAGGTTGTTTAAATAAAACAGCAGTATCTTTTATCTTTTATATGACAAATAAATAATAGTCACAAAAGATTGAATTACAGGGAATTTATAAACAAAATTCCATTTGACTGGAAAAGTTGGTAATATTTACTGCTTTAAGGAATTTTCTTCTATATTGTAAGCCTATGATACTCTTTCTATTGGCTGGTGAAATATACCTGATCCACTAAATAAGGTGAGGGAAACTCTCTCCTAACAAGCCAATTTTCTTAGGTTGAGTTAAGCCTAATAACTTTCTCAATATGATATTACTAAGGACAAGTTGTCCTTGTGCTATTCTTATATAGGTTATCATTAACAAGGTGGTCCCTCTCTTTATTTTCATGCATGTGTATAAGCTTTTTCAGTTGTCTAATATATATAGATATATAGGGATGTATTTACAATGGTGATTTCGATATTTGTCTAGAAAGGATTTGGTAGTTTGCCAATAATTTTGTGATTCTCTCATCTACGTTATGTATATTTGTTGGATATCACTACTTGGTTTGATGTAACACCTCTGTGTGATTACTTGTAGGGAACAATGATAAAGGGCGCATGGTGTTGAATCAAACTTTCACCATTGGTAAGAATTAAACTCTTTAACTGTCTATGGTAATTGTATGCTTTGCTCTGTTATTGTTATTCTATGCTTTCATGTAAATAACCAATACGTTCACCTTGTGGTAAAATTCTGTAGAACCGATGCTAACAATGGGTAGCGTGAACGCCGTAATGTGGGATGACGATTGGACAGTTGTAACGGAAGATGGAAGCTTGTCAGCTCAGTTTGAACACACCCTACTAATAACAGAGAATGGAGCTGAGATATTGACCCAGGCTTAGGAAAAAATTGTTGTTGATTTTTCTGTATTCTGGGAAATTGGTCTCCAGAGCTGATTGGATTTGTTGCCTCTAACAAAGACTTAATATTTGCAATATTGGTTGAGGTACTGTAACATTTACTAGTTTTATCATTGGTGTTAGAAACTGTATATCAATTGTATGGTGTTATAATATATAACAGAAACACTTGGTTCTTTTACAAGTGCACAAAGATCAAGTCTACCTTTTGCCACAACAAGAAGGAATGGTTTCTTGATTAGAATTTTGTCTCTGTTTTTTTCTTCTGTTTTTGGAAAATTGACTGGTTGCGGAAGAAAATCAGAGTCTAAGGTATGACGAATTTTTTCCAATAAGTAACTTTGTTTTATATCTGAAATGTATATTTAGCTATGAAGGATATTACTATTTCACAACACGAGCCAAACATACATTTAAAAGGACGAATAGCAAGGATTTAATATTTCTGATAATACATACAATCCAAATTGCATAAAGATCTAAGAAGAAAGAGAAGAAAACATACTTGAAGTTCATGCCACATGGACTAGCGGATACTGTCCAAAATAAGCAAGACAACTTGAAAATTGTCATAGTAAATGCCCTTAAAATTTGGCATGATATGAGTTTATTCCAAAAGTAGCACCAACAACACAAGACTTTTGATGATATGCTTGGGGAGAAACCTTCAGTAGCTTGTTGAGGATCTAATATGGTGAAAGTAGCATTAATGGAAAATAAGAATCTATTGGGAATTCATAACATAATAGCGTTGACGAACTCAAATCAATAACTACAAGTGATTCAACCTCTAATGACACCTCTTTCCTGCTTTGCTCATGACCCTCTACACCGATGACTATGATTTTATCTTCAAATAAATTCATCACTGAGGATGGGTGGGTATTGCTTCAGTCACAAAATCAATATCATCACTTGTCAACTAAGCATCTAATGTACCTAAATTTTCAGTTAAAACCACTTTCAATGGGTCTTGCTCTTCAATTATAGGCCCAATCTCTTTCGTGTATTCAACTAATGGTGCTTCTACATTATTCAAACAACTCTCTTAACTTTCGTTATTTGAGTTATTGTCCTTAAAATACTCCTAATCATGTACCCTTAAATTATCACATAGAGATCTTACTATGTCTGTCAAGTGATTAATTTTTTCTGCAAGTGATAGTGTATTCTCCTCTTTCTCAAATGGTTGGGTTGGGGTGAGTTTGGGCAATAAGGAGGGTATTGGTGACTCCAACCCTAAAGTGAGGGATCCTAATGCCATTGATAATCAAAATCTGTCATGTCATTCAACAAATTTATTATATCATCATTGCTTCTTATTGACAAAGACTTAAGAGTTATCCTTGCTCCATAATCTACTAAAATTTTTGTTTCATCATCCAATCCATTATAAAAGAACAGATTAAGATACCCACTTGAGAAATTGTGATAACTTCTCTCTACCAATGCATTAAATCTCCCCAAGCAGCATAGAATGGCTCATTGTATTGTTGAGAAAAACTTTGAAGCTAATGTTGATGTAGCATTTATTATGTACCTCGCAAGAAAAACTCATATAATACAAACATTATTAAAATTAAACTAATAGAAACCAAATTAGAATAACATTTAATTGATTTAATATTAACTAAAACAGTCCCTGACAACGACGCTAAAAAATTGTTATGAATTTTCTAGCACGCAAGTATACATATCATTTACAAGTAATAGACTCACAAAAGTAAGGTTGATCCCACAAGGACTGTAGTTAATTACCAAACAATTTAATTTCTAATTCTATTTGGTGATAAAAATAAGAAAAGATGTTGAAAATCTATTGAAAAAGAAAACAAATAAGTTAAAGTGCAGTTTAACAATGATTAAAACCCAAGGTGATTAATTTCAACTAAATCTACTTTACAAATGGTTTATAATAATTCAATTCCTAAATTCTAACTTTCATGTGATAGGGAATTTACTAAAGAAATTTATGTTCGGGCTAGGATATATATGTATGCAAATTTTCTACTCTCAATAAATTTAAACACATAGGAGACATTAAGCATAAAAATCTTAAATGCTACGCAAATCATATAGGTACTCTCGTCCTATATCAAAATTTGTGTCTATTTCACTATAGCATAATCAATGCTCAATTCTCAAATTTCGTATTGATATTATAAATAGTTAATTGATGGTCAGGTAATTAAAATAGATTAAGTACGAATAAAATAGATGTACATAGAAAATTGGAGAAGAATTAAATCACATTAACTTAAAATAAAGTGTTAAACAATCTTCATTAATAACCCTAATTGAAAGTCTAACTACTCATATTCATTGTATATGAAATTCCGTATTTTAATATTCCCAGTTTGATTATTTAATTAAATGATTAATTAAATGCGGAATAATAAAACTGGTACTGAAAACAGTTTTCTGTAGTTACAGAATGCAACTCTGTAACTCCAGAGAAACCCAGAAAAACAAACAGTGCATAAAAGTAAAAACACACAAGATTTTTGTACGTGGTTTCAACAATCCTTTCAGATTGTTACTAGTCCACGGGGCCACGCCCAGAGATAAGATTCATTAGATCGGTATCAAAAATACAAAGTAATTGACTTATGCATAAATAGACTCCCTCTTATTGTATGCCGCAAGCTTGATGTATTCCACCTACTAACCGAATCTTGATAAAACTCCAAGAGCTCGAACTCCCTTCGATCACCTTGAAGAGTGCTTGAATCCTCCCGATTCAAGGCTTAAAGGCTATCTCCCGAAAGCCTATACAACCATCTCCCGAAGGTTGTGTGCTTGTATCATCTCGATGCAAGACTTCAAAAGCAATCTCCCGAAAGCTTGTAAAAACCCTTCTCCCGAAGGTGTGCTTGTATCCTCCCGATGCAAGACTTCAAAAGCAATCTCCCGAAAGCTTGTAAATACCTTCTCCCGAAGGTGCACTGATGTTCTTCTTCGTTGTAGACTTGAATACAGACTCAAGACAATACAAACAACAAATAAACAGAGTAAGAGTAGAACAACTCTTCTCTACAAAACAAAGACACTCTTTTCTTAAGATATGAAAGTGAATAAAAGAGTTTAACAAAACAAAGACACTCTTTCCTTAAGATATGAATATAATTCTAAGTGTATGAAAGAGATACAAAACCTAGCTACTATAAGATGTATTTATAATGAATATACATCTCATAGACAGCTTACATTCGGTCTGAACAAGACCTCAACCCACTAGAAACTTCCCTAAAATAATTCTTCAATCAGTCCAGGAATTTCCGTTTCTGTACCTACAGAATCGTGGGCAGTAACTACAACTTTCCTTTTATAGAAAAGGAAAGTCTAGCTCCGGTTTTCTCTTCAAGAAACCTGATCTTAGAAAATGGGAAACTCAACACAAGATCAGAATAACAGCTGGTTAGCAAAGAATCAATGTGTAATCAAAACTTACCATTTTTACCTCAATTTCCATAAATAGGAAAGCTAGTCAACTTTCCTTCCAAGTTTAGATTTACACAAATATGGAAACCATATCAATATATGCCAGCCGAAATATACATTAAATAATAAAATATTTTTGTCAATTAAATATGCCAAAAATGGAATTAACAGTATATAACTGATAACAATTAATTAAGAACATAGAAAAAGAGTAGAAGAGAAGAACTCGTCGAAAAATATTGATAAAATTTTTAAGAGCCACTTTCTACTTCAAATTTTTGTTCCTCTCACCGTTGCCTTGAAAAGTATCAAAAGGGTCTATTATATAGCTTTTTAATAGGGTTAAAACCCTAAAATTCATCACTTAAATCAGGCGGGCCACGACATTATTGGCCCTCCATGTTTCGACTACTGAAGGAGGTTTTCAGGCAGCAAGTTTCCTAGTGCAACAACTGATAATGTTTTGTAACGCCCCGATTATTTTGGCTTATTTTACAAAAATACTATTTTCATGCATAATTTTAAAAGATAAAAAAAAATAATAATTTAAATACAACAGTAATGCAACAGAGAAGGATCCTTCATTTGTAAAACAAGATACAGTAAGTAAATAATTTTAAATAATGCATTTCCACTGTGTTAGATTTATCAACTGCTTAAAATAAAACTAAGGCACCACCGGCGTTCTAGATCGTTTGTCCGCCCGTAGCCGCTCACAAGATACGTACTGTAACCGACCCTGCTCACTATACATACTTCCCTGTCTAATACCTGTAGGGGGAAAGTAAGGGGGGTGAGCTAAAAGCTCAGTAAGGAAATGCTTATCAAACAATACCATATAATATCACACATACCATTAATGTATTTATTAAGTTTTAGCATTATCATACATGCTCTTTTATAACTATAACCAAATAACTGTACATATGGAAACCTTTATCATACAAGTCTATATTATTTGTTCACACCGTACACATAGACAGAGATCATAACTCCAATATCATACTCATAACATAATCATATCAATACTATAGATAATAATAACATTATCACAACATTGGCATATCATAGTCATTACTTACATAACCCGGGCCTAGCCTGACCCTACAATATCCTGGGCCTAATCTGCCCATATAATAACATGGGCCTATGCAGCCCTACCATTGTTATAGGATAGGGTATCTCTATATTCAACAGTAACATCACTGTATCATACCCACCATAACAATCTCATACACGACTCAGTAAAATGTAGGGTAGGGTATCTCTACATTCAACGGCCTTATCCCGTATCATACCCCACCATGGTCCCTCACTTTACCTGAGACGTTAGCATACAACATATAACATACAACATAAACCATACACCATACAACATACAATACACAACATACAGCATACAACATATACAAGTCATACAACCATAATCTATGTATCAATTCACAAACTCATATTGTGTCCATACCACACATTCTCAGTACCATATACATATTCATAAAAACAAATCATAAGTCATATTTCAATACATAAAGAATTTAAATTTATGTAGATAAACACATACAAAACTATCTAATTTCCTTACCTCAAATCCCGCTGCTTAAACTTGTTATCTCGTCACTACTACCTATAATAACACATGGGTCAAGGCCCTAACATTAAAATTCACACTCTTACAGTACAGCAGAAAGAATACTATTTTTGACCAATAACTATACGAATTCAGTAAAAGTTTCCTTCATAAAAATTATAGGAAATTCAATTATCTTTCCAACGATATATAGATCATTAAAAATGGATTAAAACTGAGGGATTTATGATAGTTTTACTGAAACTATTTCTGAGAAGGAATATGGAGTAACGAATCACAGGAGACATCGGAAATACAAAGTTTTGATACTGAAATATTCCAAATCAGAGAATACTCTCTTCATAAAAGTTTTAGAAAATCAAATTCCCTTTCTAATGACACTAAAATCTTTAAAATCGGACTTATAACGTAAGAGATATAGATATTATACCGAAACAGTTTTCTAGAAATCCTGAAACAAATGGATTTCGAACTACAGCAATAAAACAATAATTTTGACTTAGAATAATCAATAATTAGTGAATGGCTTCTTCATAAAACATTTGGAAAATTGAATTATCTCTTCAACAGTACCAAGATCGCTAGAATCGGATCATTATTCAGAGAGATATTCGGATCTTACTGAAACAACTTATATAGAAAATATGAAAAACGATTTACAACAAACAGCGTAAAAATACTAATTTTTGACATAGATAAATTTCGATTCAGTAAAACCTTTCTTCATAAGAATTATAGGAAATTTAATAAGCTTTCTATATACACCAAGATTGCGAGAATCAGATGAGTATTTAAAGAGATATGACAGTTTTACTGAGACATGTTTCATTCTGAAAAATAAGAAAAGGAGACCTACGAAAATTCTCCTATTGTGATCAATAAATAAGTACATGTAGAGTTTCTTACCTCAAATACATCAAGCTACTTGGATCGATAGACATAAGATGATGGTGATCAAAGATGAGAGTGAAGAGTGGTATAGATTTGGCTAAGGATGTAATGGAAAGATGACTTGAAAATTTTTAGGGTTAGTCTTGCTCAGATAGGTGGGAAGAATAGAACGATATAATTTTAGGGTTAATGAAACCTATACTATTCTGACTCTTATTAGCTTTAGTTTTATGAATAATAATAATATTAACATAATAACAATAATAATATGATAAATTATTAAATAAACAAATATCTAACTTTTAAATTTAAATTGTAAGCTCTCAATCTCGTAACTTTAGGGCTTAGTTTTGACCTAGAAAAATTACGAATTCTGATATAGTTATTTCTACAAAATTTATAGATCTTTAAATTATCTTTCCAACGCCACTGAAATCACCTCAATCCGAGCTCTAGAACTCCAGATATGATTATTTTAGTAAAACAGTTTTTAATCCTGCGAATTTATCCAAACCTACGAATTTTTAACATTAATTAATTAAACTCACTAAATATATTATAAAACCCTAATGGACCTTCATATTGGGCTTTAATTAAACGATTACTTACTCTGTAAAAATACCATAATATTTTACTTTCGTAGTTAATACAACTTTAACTCTCTCTAGAAAATTGGTACAACTACTCTAAGCAATAATATCAACTCACTAACAACACAAAGAAACAAGATAATTATCCTCGCTCAATTAATATCCAAAAAAAAAATTAAATACTATTTTAATCTGGATATTACATTCTACCCTCCTTAAAAGAAATTTCGTCCTCGAAATTTAACTTACCAACACTCGGGGTGTTGAGTCGTCATGTCTTTCACCACTTACTGCATTACCTCATTATCTACCATATATATATGGACCCAATAAACATGCATTTAACCTATGTCTTATCGGTCAATCCATAACACATAAAATATACACAACTTAATTAAGTATTATTATTTCTCTATACATTACTTTAAATACCAAAATATACTCCATCATAATAACTTACATATACATGCTTTGAATACATAAGTTTTGCAATCAGATGCTCGTAATATATGAAAAGTTTTTCTTTCTCTTATGACCATCCTTACATGCCATTAAGAGTGAAATTATTTATTCTTCTATGAGCATCCTTACATGCCATTAAGATTGAAATTATTTATTCTTCTATGAGCATCCTTACATGCCATTTAGAGTCACAGTATTTATTCTCTAAATGAACATCCTTACATGTCACTTGAGAACACATTAAACAATACAAAATAACAAACACAAAGAGTAGGGTAAAAGATCTTATGCAAACTTCTCTTTAATTATTCCCATTCTCTCGTTGAATGTTATTACAGACTAAAATCTTACTCTCTCTCTGTCTTTTTTTTTTTTTTCCACTGTAAAGCTACGGTGTCATTCTTGCAGTTTCATAGTTGTTACTCATCGATAGATACTTTTTCCATGGCACTTGGAAATAAACATGGAATCTCTTTAAAAGGTCTTCTATGTATAAATATTTAACTATCTATCCGACCACCTTTTTGTCTAACGTTCACTTCTTAATTTCCTTTATCCATGCATTCGTTGCACTTGTCATGACTTCCCATTTTCCAAGATAATCGTCTTTGGATCCTTTTGTTGTCTGATTTTTGTATCACTCTATTGTATTTTCTTTGCTAATCTCTCTTATGGTGCTTGGTCCTCCATTACCCCCTTCAATCAAGTTGACTTGATTATGAGATTAGCTAGTTTTCTATACTAACTTTTATCTACTTTGGTATTACATCGATATAGTGAAGAAGTTTAAATCTGTAATGCCGATAGATTCTGATAGTTATGCTCAATGATTGCTTCTTCTAATATACCAGCCATCTGAGGTATCACATAACTTCATACTTATCATAGCATTGATTATTCCAGCCATATTCATATCCTATATATATTGTAGCCTTCTTTAATTCACCAAAAAAAAAATATCTCAACTTCTTAATTGTACCTCTAAATCTTCCAAATCTCTTAAACATACATTCCAATACTGATTATTTACTTAAGACTATAACATATATGTATTAAAACATATAAAGCACACTAATAACCCCTTTAAAATAAGTTCAATCCTACCATAGCTTATCGTAGCCCAACTATTTATTATTTGTTGACTTTTAACAATAAGTCAACAATACCAATCTCATAATGTATTGATCATCCAAGTTATCGTGGTAAGGATACTATATATATAATTTGCAAACTATGCCGAATGTACCTTACTCGTCCATCACTATTATACCTCCTATACCCCTACTTGTATTTGATTTATTACTGGAGACTCACTATTTATAATTCCTTAGTCAGGAATTTTTTATTCTTACTTCCCATACTACCTTTAAGCACAAGTCAATAATTTGTTCAAGCGTCTCATTTTACATCCAAACGCCACCAAATTATCAATACCTATCTTGTTTTTTTTTCTTCTTCTAACTTTGCACTTTCAATTGGACAAGACTTAGTAGTGTGCAATAAGTTAGTTATTGTCAGCTTGAGAGAGTCCTTCCAAAGATCTCTATTACTGGCTTTTTAGATTGAGAAAAATATCTAATATTTTTCCTTTTTTTTTTTTTTAGCTCTTAACAATTTTAGCTTTTGACAAATCCATAGTCATTTTCTTCTCGGGCACTATAGGGCCTAGAAACACCATCTCTTTTCAGCAGGGCTGGACTTTGTGAGTTTTCCTCTTAGTTTCTCATTAGATGACACTCCAACATATTGCCCATAATATAAGTCGTAATTGGATTGTAGTATCCTTTGCTTACGTTGTGCCTTGAATTCCTTTATGTTGCATGAGTGTATTTCCTAATCCCAACACTTATCAAAAACTTGTATAGTCCTTGACATGCCATGACATTCTTCAATATATGTTACTTTGGTCGTAATTGTGTCTCACTTTTCTCCTGTCTCTAAGTGAGGCTTTCCTAACATTTTCTCATTGAGCTATACTCCACACCATTGTTGTTGTATCGTTGAGTATTTGGAATCTAGGGATGTCACCCTTGAATGCTAATTCCTCCTCTTTCTCAAGTTTTGAATTTGCGATCTACTCTCTATAGTTGTTTGTTGTACACCCGCCACAAAGCTGCATCCACAATCTCTTAGTTGTGTAGTTATGATCAATTCCGAGTAGTCACCCTCTTAGTTGTCTCTCATTCATGTTGTACCCAAATTGTTAGCTGTGCTTGGACCTTTTTTTTTTTTGTCTTTCTCCTTTGAAAATGTCTCTGTCGAAACCATACACATTTTTCTCTATTATCTCCTCCACCAAGTAGATGACCTTGAGTTTAAAGTTTACAACTTTCCTTCGTAATCTAATATTTGTTGATGCTCGCTTATCTCTTAGTGTTTAAGATACCTTCATAAGTTATTACCTCGAGTAATTTTATCATGTCTCTTTCTAACTTCTCATTTTGGATTCTATTCAGCACACTACACTCCTTTCTATATGATGGCATCGTCCTCTCCTGACTCATTTCTAAAACATACTTATCTCCAATGTCTTTGCAAACAGTACTAATACTTCTTACCATCTAACTTAGGAGTGTGTAACTTATAGAATATCCAACAAGATAGTACCTTCTCCTTAAAGATCTATTATTTCATCCTTCTTAATAAGTAGGTTTTCGTAAATTATACTGTCCCAGTCTGGTATAACGTCTACTATTCTAAGTCATCCCTACTTCCTATATGTTGGGCTTCCATTCATGGCTAGGTGTAGAGACCGCTTCTTCAACCATTCATAGATAGGTGAAAATATATGCGTCGGTACTTAGTTGGCTATTGGTACATTTCATTATGTGCTTCAAGTTCCACTACTAGTGTTGGTGATATTTTGCTGAGCCTGTGAAAACTCTTCAACAAATTGTCTTAGTCATGCTCGTAGTCCTTCCAATACCTCTATTAGATCGTTAGCCTTAACTATTATTGGGTTTTCTAGAACATCAACCATCTGTGGGTCAGCGGAACACACATCCTTAGCCCCCACCTCTATTGGTCGTTCTTTTCACATTGATTCTAACTGATCTTCTAGTTTCATGTGTGAGCTCTTACAAGAAAGGTTAATTTAATATAAACAAAAGAGTTCAATTATAGGGAGAGAAGATTCCATGAATATATCTAAACTTAATGTTGTCAAGCTTAACTAGTAATATTCTATTTATCAAACAAAGTCTTATGAATTCCTAATATAATTTATTCTAAATTTTCAAGAAAGGAACACTGTCCTTCCTAGTTTCAATTCAAGACAATAAAGAAAAATAAAACATATTCATATTCTTCATAAAAAGTGTAATCAATCATAACAGGTAATATACTCTTAATTTCTCTAAGCACCCACTACAGATGAGGCACTAATTCTAGGAAACATATTTTAACAAAAATCTATGTATCACATATAAAACTATTAATGGCAATACCAAGAAAATTAAAACTAACACTTACATAATAGTGAGAGGGATCTTTTCGCCTTCTGTATGTATACCGTGAGTATCCTTCGGGCTAACGGATGATCGGCTCTGATACCAACTGTAACGCCCCGATTATTTTGGCTTATTTTACAAAAATACTATTTTCATGCATAATTTTAAAAGATAAAAAAAAATAATAATTTAAATACAACAGTGGATTTTAAAAAAAAAAAATCAAAATGCAACAGAGAAGGATCCTTCATTTGTAAAACAAGATACAGTAAGTAAATAATTTTAAATAATGCATTTCCACTGTGTTAGATTTATCAACTGCTTAAAATAAAACTAAGGCACCACCGGCGTTCTAGATCGTTTGTCCGCCCGTAGCCGCTCACAGTATACGTACCAGAACTGACCCTGCTCACTATACATACTTCCCTGTCTAATACCTGTAGGGGGAAAGTAAGGGGGGTGAGCTAAAAGCTCAGTAAGGAAATGCTTATCAAACAATACCATATAATATCACACATACCATTAATGTATTTATTAAGTTTTAGCATTATCATACATGCTCTTTTATAACTATAACCAAATAACTGTACATATGGAAACCTTTATCATACAAGTCTATATTATTTGTTCACACCGTACACATAGACAGAGATCATAACTCCAATATCATACTCATAACATAATCATATCAATACTATAGATAATAATAACATTATCACAACATTGGCATATCATAGTCATTACTTACATAACCCGGGCCTAGCCTGACCCTACAATATCCTGGGCCTAATCTGCCCATATAATAACATGGGCCTATGCAGCCCTACCATTGTTATAGGATAGGGTATCTCTATATTCAACAAGAACATCACCGTATCATACCCACCATAACAATCTCATACACGACTCGGTAAAAATGTAGGGTAGGGTATCTCTACATTCAACGGCCTTATCCCGTATCATACCCCACCATGGTCCCTAACTTTACCTGAGACGTTAGCATACAACATATAACATACAACATAAACCATACACCATACAACATACAATACACAACATACAAACATACAACATATACAAGTCATACAACCATAATCTATGTATCAATTCACAAACTCATATTGTGTCCATACCACACATTCTCGCACCATATACATATTCATAAAAACAAATCATAAGTCATATTTCAATACATAAAGAATTTAAATTTATGTAGATAAACACATACAAAACTATCTAATTTCCTTACCTCAAATCCCGCTGCTTAAACTTGTTATCTCGTCACTACTACCTATAATAACACATGGGTCAAGGCCCTAACATTAAAATTCACACTCTTACAGTACAGCAGAAAGAATACTATTTTTGACCAATAACTATACGAATTCAGTAAAAGTTTCCTTCATAAAAATTATAGGAAATTCAATTATCTTTCCAACGATATATAGATCATTAAAAATGGATTAAAACTGAGGGATTTATGATAGTTTTACTGAAACTATTTCTGAGAAGGAATATGGAGTAACGAATCACAGGAGACATCGGAAATACAAAGTTTTGATACTGAAATATTCCAAATCAGAGAATACTCTCTTCATAAAAGTTTTAGAAAATCAAATTCCCTTTCTAATGACACTAAAATCTTTAAAATCGGACTTATAACGTAAGAGATATAGATATTATACCGAAACAGTTTTCTAGAAATCCTGAAACAAATGGATTTCGAACTACAGCAATAAAACAATAATTTTGACTTAGAATAATCAATAATTAGTGAATGGCTTCTTCATAAAACATTTGGAAAATTGAATTATCTCTTCAACAGTACCAAGATCGCTAGAATCGGATCATTATTCAGAGAGATATTCGGATCTTACTGAAACAACTTATATAGAAAATATGAAAAACGATTTACAACAAACAGCGTAAAAATACTAATTTTTGACATAGATAAATTTCGATTCAGTAAAACCTTTCTTCATAAGAATTATAGGAAATTTAATAAGCTTTCTATAGACACCAAGATTGCGAGAATCAGATGAGTATTTAAAGAGATATGACAGTTTTACTGAGACATGTTTCATTCTGAAAAAAATAAGAAAAGGAGACCTACGAAAATTCTCCTATTGTGATCAATAAATAAGTACATGTAGAGTTTCTTACCTCAAATACATCAAGCTACTTGGATCGATAGACATAAGATGATGGTGATCAAAGATGAGAGTGAAGAGTGGTATAGATTTGGCTAAGGATGTAATGGAAAGATGACTTGAAAATTTTTAGGGTTAGTCTTGCTCAGATAGGTGGGAAGAATAGAACGATATAATTTTAGGGTTAATGAAACCTATACTATTCTGACTCTTATTAGCTTTAGTTTTATGAATAATAATAATATTAACATAATAACAATAATAATATGATAAATTATTAAATAAACAAATATCTAACTTTTAAATTTAAATTGTAAGCTCTCAATCTCGTAACTTTAGGGCTTAGTTTTGACCTAGAAAAATTACGAATTCTGATATAGTTATTTCTACAAAATTTATAGATCTTTAAATTATCTTTCCAACGCCACTGAAATCACCTCAATCCGAGCTCTAAAACTCCAGATATGATTATTTTAGTAAAACAGTTTTTAATCCTGCGAATTTATCCAAACCTACGAATTTTTAACATTAATTAATTAAACTCACTAAATATATTATAAAACCCTAATGGACCTTCATATTGGGCTTTAATTAAACGATTACTTACTCTGTAAAAATACCATAATATTTTACTTTCGTAGTTAATACAACTTTAACTCTCTCTAGAAAATTGGTACAACTACTCTAAGCAATAATATCAACTCACTAACAACACAAAGAAACAAGATAATTATCCTCGCTCAATTAATATCCAAAAAAAAAAAATTAAATACTATTTTAATCTGGATATTACATTCTACCCTCCTTAAAAGAAATTTCGTCCTCGAAATTTAACTTACCAACACTCGGGGTGTTGAGTCGTCATGTCTTTCACCACTTACTGCATTACCTCATTATCTACCATATATATATGGACCCAATAAACATGCATTTAACCTATGTCTTATCGGTCAATCCATAACACATAAAATATACACAACTTAATTAAGTATTATTATTTCTCTATACATTACTTTAAATACCAAAATATACTCCATCATAATAACTTACATATACATGCTTTGAATACATAAGTTTTGCAATCAGATGCTCGTAATATATGAAAAGTTTTTCTTTCTCTTATGACCATCCTTACATGCCATTAAGAGTGAAATTATTTATTCTTCTATGAGCATCCTTACATGCCATTAAGATTGAAATTATTTATTCTTCTATGAGCATCCTTACATGCCATTTAGAGTCACAAGATTTATTCTCTAAATGAACATCCTTACATGTCACTTCGAGAACACATTAAACAATACAAAATAACAAACACAAAGAGTAGGGTAAAAGATCTTATGCAAACTTCTCTTTAATTATTCCCATTCTCTCGTTGAATGTTATTACGTACTAAAATCTTACTCTCTCTCGTCTTTTTTTTCCACCGTAAAGCTACGGTGTCATTCTTGCAGCTTCATAGTTGTTACTCATCGATAGATACTTTTTCCATGGCACTTGGAAATAAACATGGAATCTCTTTAAAAGGTCTTCTATGTATAAATATTTAACTATCTATCCGACCACCTTTTTGTCTAACGTTCACTTCTTAATTTCCTTTATCCATGCATTCGTTGCACTTGTCATGACTTCCCATTTTCCAAGATAATCGTCTTTGGATCCTTTTGTTGTCTGATTTTTGTATCACTCTATTGTATTTTCTTTGCTAATCTCTCTTATGGTGCTTGGTCCTCCATTACCCCCTTCAATCAAGTTGACTTGATTATGAGATTAGCTAGTTTTCTATACTAACTTTTATCTACTTTGGTATTACATCGATATAGTGAAGAAGTTTAAATCTGTAATGCCGATAGATTCTGATAGTTATGCTCAATGATTGCTTCTTCTAATATACCAGCCATCTGAGGTATCACATAACTTCATACTTATCATAGCATTGATTATTCCAGCCATATTCATATCCTATATATATTGTAGCCTTCTTTAATTCACCAAAAAAAAATATCTCAACTTCTTAATTGTACCTCTAAATCTTCCAAATCTCTTAAACATACATTCCAATACTGATTATTTACTTAAGACTATAACATATATGTATTAAAACATATAAAGCACACTAATAACCCCTTTAAAATAAGTTCAATCCTACCATAGCTTATCGTAGCCCAACTATTTATTATTTGTTGACTTTTAACAATAAGTCAACAATACCAATCTCATAATGTATTGATCATCCAAGTTATCAGGGTAAGGATACTATATATATAATTTGCAAACTATGCCGAATGTACCTTACTCTGTCCATCACTATTATACCTCCTATACCCCTACTTGTATTTGATTTATTACTGGAGACTCACTATTTATAATTCCTTAGTCATAAATTTTTTATTCTTACTTCCCATACTACCTTTAAGCACAAGTCAATAATTTGTTCAAGCGTCTCATTTTACATCCAAACGCCACCAAATTATCAATACCTATCTTGTTTTTTTTTCTTCTTCTAACTTTGCACTTTCAATTGGACAAGACTTAGTAGTGTGCAATAAGTTAGTTATTGTCAGCTTGAGAGAGTCCTTCCAAAGATCTCTATTACTGGCTTTTTAGATTGAGAAAAATATCTAATATTTTTCCTTTTTTTTTTTTTAGCTCTTAACAATTTTAGCTTTTGACAAATCCATAGTCATTTTCTTCTCGGGCACTATAGGGCCTAGAAACACCATCTCTTTTCAAGAAATGGCCGGACTTTGTGAGTTTTCCTCTTAGTTTCTCATTAGATGACACTCCAACATATTGCCCATAATATAAGTCGTAATTGGATTGTAGTATCCTTTGCTTACGTTGTGCCTTGAATTCCTTTATGTTGCATGAGTGTATTTCCTAATCCCAACACTTATCAAAAACTTGTATAGTCCTTGACATGCCATGACATTCTTCAATATATGTTACTTTGGTCGTAATTGTGTCTCACTTTTCTCCTGTCTCTAAGTGAGGCTTTCCTAACATTTTCTCATTGAGCTATACTCCACACCATTGTTGTTGTATCGTTGAGTATTTGGAATCTAGGGATGTCACCCTTGAATGCTAATTCCTCCTCTTTCTCAAGTTTTGAATTTGCGATCTACTCTCTATAGTTGTTTGTTGTACACCCGCCACAAAGCTGCATCCACAATCTCTTAGTTGTGTAGTTATGATCAATTCCGAGTAGTCACCCTCTTAGTTGTCTCTCATTCATGTTGTACCCAAATTGTTAGCTGTGCTTGGACCTTTTTTTTTTGTCTTTCTCCTTTGAAAATGTCTCTGTCGAAACCATACACATTTTTCTCTATTATCTCCTCCACCAAGTAGATGACCTTGAGTTTAAAGTTTACAACTTTCCTTCGGTAATCTAATATTTGTTGATGCTCGCTTATCTCTTAGTGTTTAAGATACCTTCATAAGTTATTACCTCGAGTAATTTTATCATGTCTCTTTCTAACTTCTCATTTTGGATTCTATTCAGCACACTACACTCCTTTCTATATGATGGCATCGTCCTCTCCTGACTCATTTCTAAAACATACTTATCTCCAATGTCTTTGCAAACAGTACTAATACTTCTTACCATCTAACTTAGGAGTGTGTAACTTATAGAATATCCAACAAGATAGTACCTTCTCCTTAAAGATCTATTATTTCATCCTTCTTAATAAGTAGGTTTTCGTAAATTATACTGTCCCAGTCTGGTATAACGTCTACTATTCTAAGTCATCCCTACTTCCTATATGTTGGGCTTCCATTCATGGCTAGGTGTAGAGACCGCTTCTTCAACCATTCATAGATAGGTGAAAATATATGCGTCGGTACTTAGTTGGCTATTGGTACATTTCATTATGTGCTTCAAGTTCCACTACTAGTGTTGGTGATATTTTGCTGAGCCTGTGAAAACTCTTCAACAAATTGTCTTAGTCATGCTCGTAGTCCTTCCAATACCTCTATTAGATCGTTAGCCTTAACTATTATTGGGTTTTCTAGAACATCAACCATCTGTGGGTCAGCGGAACACACATCCTTAGCCCCCACCTCTATTGGTCGTTCTTTTCACATTGATTCTAACTGATCTTCTAGTTTCATGTGTGAGCTCTTACAAGAAAGGTTAATTTAATATAAACAAAAGAGTTCAATTATAGGGAGAGAAGATTCCATGAATATATCTAAACTTAATGTTGTCAAGCTTAACTAGTAATATTCTATTTATCAAACAAAGTCTTATGAATTCCTAATATAATTTATTCTAAATTTTCAAGAAAGGAACACTGTCCTTCCTAGTTTCAATTCAAGACAATAAAGAAAAATAAAACATATTCATATTCTTCATAAAAAGTGTAATCAATCATAACAGGTAATATACTCTTAATTTCTCTAAGCACCCACTACAGATGAGGCACTAATTCTAGGAAACATATTTTAACAAAAATCTATGTATCACATATAAAACTATTAATGGCAATACCAAGAAAATTAAAACTAACACTTACATAATAGTGAGTAGGATCTTTTTCGCTTTCCGTATGTATACCGTGAGTATCCTTCTAAGCACCTGGATGATCGGCTCTGATACCAACTGTAACGCCCCGATTATTTTGGCTTATTTTACAAAAATACTATTTTCATGCATAATTTTAAAAGATAAAAAAAAATAATAATTTAAATACAACAGTGGATTTTAAAAAAAATCAAAATGCAACAGAGAAGGATCCTTCATTTGTAAAACAAGATACAGTAAGTAAATAATTTTAAATAATGCATTTCCACTGTGTTAGATTTATCAACTGCTTAAAATAAAACTAAGGCACCACTGGCGTTCTAGATCGTTTGTCCGCCCGTAGCCGCTCAAAGCATACGTACTTAACCGACCCTGCTCACTATACATACTTCCCTGTCTAATACCTGTAGGGGGAAAGTAAGGGGGGTGAGCTAAAAGCTCAGTAAGGAAATGCTTATCAAACAATACCATATAATATCACACATACCATTAATGTATTTATTAAGTTTTAGCATTATCATACATGCTCTTTTATAACTATAACCAAATAACTGTACATATGGAAACCTTTATCATACAAGTCTATATTATTTGTTCACACCGTACACATAGACAGAGATCATAACTCCAATATCATACTCATAACATAATCATATCAATACTATAGATAATAATAACATTATCACAACATTGGCATATCATAGTCATTACTTACATAACCCGGGCCTAGCCTGACCCTACAATATCCTGGGCCTAATCTGCCCATATAATAACATGGGCCTATGCAGCCCTACCATTGTTATAGGATAGGGTATCTCTATATTCAACAGTAACATCACTGTATCATACCCACCATAACAATCTCATACACGACTCAGTAAAATGTAGGGTAGGGTATCTCTACATTCAACGGCCTTATCCCGTATCATACCCCACCATGGTCCCTAACTTTACCTGAGACGTTAGCATACAACATATAACATACAACATAAACCATACACCATACAACATACAATACACAACATACAGCATACAACATATACAAGTCATACAACCATAATCTATGTATCAATTCACAAACTCATATTGTGTCCATACCACACATTCTCAGTACCATATACATATTCATAAAAACAAATCATAAGTCATATTTCAATACATAAAGAATTTAAATTTATGTAGATAAACACATACAAAACTATCTAATTTCCTTACCTCAAATCCCGCTGCTTAAACTTGTTATCTCGTCACTACTACCTATAATAACACATGGGTCAAGGCCCTAACATTAAAATTCACACTCTTACAGTACAGCAGAAAGAATACTATTTTTGACCAATAACTATACGAATTCAGTAAAAGTTTCCTTCATAAAAATTATAGGAAATTCAATTATCTTTCCAACGATATATAGATCATTAAAAATGGATTAAAACTGAGGGATTTATGATAGTTTTACTGAAACTATTTCTGAGAAGGAATATGGAGTAACGAATCACAGGAGACATCGGAAATACAAAGTTTTGATACTGAAATATTCCAAATCAGAGAATACTCTCTTCATAAAAGTTTTAGAAAATCAAATTCCCTTTCTAATGACACTAAAATCTTTAAAATCGGACTTATAACGTAAGAGATATAGATATTATACCGAAACAGTTTTCTAGAAATCCTGAAACAAATGGATTTCGAACTACAGCAATAAAACAATAATTTTGACTTAGAATAATCAATAATTAGTGAATGACTTCTTCATAAAACATTTGGAAAATTGAATTATCTCTTCAACAGTACCAAGATCGCTAGAATCGGATCATTATTCAGAGAGATATTCGGATCTTACTGAAACAACTTATATAGAAAATATGAAAAACGATTTACAACAAACAGCGTAAAAATACTAATTTTTGACATAGATAAATTTCGATTCAGTAAAACCTTTCTTCATAAGAATTATAGGAAATTTAATAAGCTTTCTATAGACACCAAGATTGCGAGAATCAGATGAGTATTTAAAGAGATATGACAGTTTTACTGAGACATGTTTCATTCTGAAAAAAATAAGAAAAGGAGACCTACGAAAATTCTCCTATTGTGATCAATAAATAAGTACATGTAGAGTTTCTTACCTCAAATACATCAAGCTACTTGGATCGATAGACATAAGATGATGGTGATCAAAGATGAGAGTGAAGAGTGGTATAGATTTGGCTAAGGATGTAATGGAAAGATGACTTGAAAATTTTTAGGGTTAGTCTTGTGGGAAGAATAAAACGATATAATTTTAGGGTTAATGAAACCTATACTATTCTGACTCTTATTAGCTTTAGTTTTATGAATAATAATAATATTAACATAATAACAATAATAATATGATAAATTATTAAATAAACAAATATCTAACTTTTAAATTTAAATTGTAAGCTCTCAATCTCGTAACTTTAGGGCTTAGTTTTGACCTAGAAAAATTACGAATTCTGATATAGTTATTTCTACAAAATTTATAGATCTTTAAATTATCTTTCCAACGCCACTGAAATCACCTCAATCCGAGCTCTAAAACTCCAGATATGATTATTTTAGTAAAACAGTTTTTAATCCTGCGAATTTATCCAAACCTACGAATTTTTAACATTAATTAATTAAACTCACTAAATATATTATAAAACCCTAATGGACCTTCATATTGGGCTTTAATTAAACGATTACTTACTCTGTAAAAATACCATAATATTTTACTTTCGTAGTTAATACAACTTTAACTCTCTCTAGAAAATTGGTACAACTACTCTAAGCAATAATATCAACTCACTAACAACACAAAGAAACAAGATAATTATCCTCGCTCAATTAATATCCAAAAAAAAAAAATTAAATACTATTTTAATCTGGATATTACATTCTACCCTCCTTAAAAGAAATTTCGTCCTCGAAATTTAACTTACCAACACTCGGGGTGTTGAGTCGTCATGTCTTTCACCACTTACTGCATTACCTCATTATCTACCATATATATATGGACCCAATAAACATGCATTTAACCTATGTCTTATCTGGCCAATCCATAACACATAAAATATACACAACTTAATTAAGTATTATTATTTCTCTATACATTACTTTAAATACCAAAATATACTCCATCATAATAACTTACATATACATGCTTTGAATACATAAGTTTTGCAATCAGATGCTCGTAATATATGAAAAGTTTTTCTTTCTCTTATGACCATCCTTACATGCCATTAAGAGTGAAATTATTTATTCTTCTATGAGCATCCTTACATGCCATTAAGATTGAAATTATTTATTCTTCTATGAGCATCCTTACATGCCATTTAGAGTCACAGTATTTATTCTCTAAATGAACATCCTTACATGTCACTTGAGAACACATTAAACAATACAAAATAACAAACACAAAGAGTAGGGTAAAAGATCTTATGCAAACTTCTCTTTAATTATTCCCATTCTCTCGTTGAATGTTATTACAGACTAAAATCTTACTCTCTCTCTGTCTTTTTTTTTTCCACTGTAAAGCTACGGTGTCATTCTTGCAGTTTCATAGTTGTTACTCATCGATAGATACTTTTTCCATGGCACTTGGAAATAAACATGGAATCTCTTTAAAAGGTCTTCTATGTATAAATATTTAACTATCTATCCGACCACCTTTTTGTCTAACGTTCACTTCTTAATTTCCTTTATCCATGCATTCGTTGCACTTGTCATGACTTCCCATTTTCCAAGATAATCGTCTTTGGATCCTTTTGTTGTCTGATTTTTGTATCACTCTATTGTATTTTCTTTGCTAATCTCTCTTATGGTGCTTGGTCCTCCATTACCCCCTTCAATCAAGTTGACTTGATTATGAGATTAGCTAGTTTTCTATACTAACTTTTATCTACTTTGGTATTACATCGATATAGTGAAGAAGTTTAAATCTGTAATGCCGATAGATTCTGATAGTTATGCTCAATGATTGCTTCTTCTAATATACCAGCCATCTGAGGTATCACATAACTTCATACTTATCATAGCATTGATTATTCCAGCCATATTCATATCCTATATATATTGTAGCCTTCTTTAATTCACCAAAAAAAAAAATATCTCAACTTCTTAATTGTACCTCTAAATCTTCCAAATCTCTTAAACATACATTCCAATACTGATTATTTACTTAAGACTATAACATATATGTATTAAAACATATAAAGCACACTAATAACCCCTTTAAAATAAGTTCAATCCTACCATAGCTTATCGTAGCCCAACTATTTATTATTTGTTGACTTTTAACAATAAGTCAACAATACCAATCTCATAATGTATTGATCATCCAAGTTATCAGGGTAAGGATACTATATATATAATTTGCAAACTATGCCGAACAGACCTTACTCTGTCCATCACTATTATACCTCCTATACCCCTACTTGTATTTGATTTATTACTGGAGACTCACTATTTATAATTCCTTAGTCAGGAATTTTTTATTCTTACTTCCCATACTACCTTTAAGCACAAGTCAATAATTTGTTCAAGCGTCTCATTTTACATCCAAACGCCACCAAATTATCAATACCTATCTTGTTTTTTTTTCTTCTTCTAACTTTGCACTTTCAATTGGACAAGACTTAGTAGTGTGCAATAAGTTAGTTATTGTCAGCTTGAGAGAGTCCTTCCAAAGATCTCTATTACTGGCTTTTTAGATTGAGAAAAATATCTAATATTTTTCCTTTTTTTTTTTTTTAGCTCTTAACAATTTTAGCTTTTGACAAATCCATAGTCATTTTCTTCTCGGGCACTATAGGGCCTAGAAACACCATCTCTTTTCAGCAGGGCTGGACTTTGTGAGTTTTCCTCTTAGTTTCTCATTAGATGACACTCCAACATATTGCCCATAATATAAGTCGTAATTGGATTGTAGTATCCTTTGCTTACGTTGTGCCTTGAATTCCTTTATGTTGCATGAGTGTATTTCCTAATCCCAACACTTATCAAAAACTTGTATAGTCCTTGACATGCCATGACATTCTTCAATATATGTTACTTTGGTCGTAATTGTGTCTCACTTTTCTCCTGTCTCTAAGTGAGGCTTTCCTAACATTTTCTCATTGAGCTATACTCCACACCATTGTTGTTGTATCAGTGAGTATTTGGAATCTAGGGATGTCACCCTTGAATGCTAATTCCTCCTCTTTCTCAAGTTTTGAATTTGCGATCTACTCTCTATAGTTGTTTGTTGTACACCCGCCACAAAGCTGCATCCACAATCTCTTAGTTGTGTAGTTATGATCAATTCCGAGTAGTCACCCTCTTAGTTGTCTCTCATTCATGTTGTACCCAAATTGTTAGCTGTGCTTGGACCTTTTTTTTTTTGTCTTTCTCCTTTGAAAATGTCTCTGTCGAAACCATACACATTTTTCTCTATTATCTCCTCCACCAAGTAGATGACCTTGAGTTTAAAGTTTACAACTTTCCTTCGGTAATCTAATATTTGTTGATGCTCTGCTTATCTCTTAGTGTTTAAGATACCTTCATAAGTTATTACCTCGAGTAATTTTATCATGTCTCTTTCTAACTTCTCATTTTGGATTCTATTCAGCACACTACACTCCTTTCTATATGATGGCATCGTCCTCTCCTGACTCATTTCTAAAACATACTTATCTCCAATGTCTTTGCAAACAGTACTAATACTTCTTACCATCTAACTTAGGAGTGTGTAACTTATAGAATATCCAACAAGATAGTACCTTCTCCTTAAAGATCTATTATTTCATCCTTCTTAATAAGTAGGTTTTCGTAAATTATACTGTCCCAGTCTGGTATAACGTCTACTATTCTAAGTCATCCCTACTTCCTATATGTTGGGCTTCCATTCATGGCTAGGTGTAGAGACCGCTTCTTCAACCATTCATAGATAGGTGAAAATATATGCGTCGGTACTTAGTTGGCTATTGGTACATTTCATTATGTGCTTCAAGTTCCACTACTAGTGTTGGTGATATTTTGCTGAGCCTGTGAAAACTCTTCAACAAATTGTCTTAGTCATGCTCGTAGTCCTTCCAATACCTCTATTAGATCGTTAGCCTTAACTATTATTGGGTTTTCTAGAACATCAACCATCTGTGGGTCAGCGGAACACACATCCTTAGCCCCCACCTCTATTGGTCGTTCTTTTCACATTGATTCTAACTGATCTTCTAGTTTCATGTGTGAGCTCTTACAAGAAAGGTTAATTTAATATAAACAAAAGAGTTCAATTATAGGGAGAGAAGATTCCATGAATATATCTAAACTTAATGTTGTCAAGCTTAACTAGTAATATTCTATTTATCAAACAAAGTCTTATGAATTCCTAATATAATTTATTCTAAATTTTCAAGAAAGGAACACTGTCCTTCCTAGTTTCAATTCAAGACAATAAAGAAAAATAAAACATATTCATATTCTTCATAAAAAGTGTAATCAATCATAACAGGTAATATACTCTTAATTTCTCTAAGCACCCACTACAGATGAGGCACTAATTCTAGGAAACATATTTTAACAAAAATCTATGTATCACATATAAAACTATTAATGGCAATACCAAGAAAATTAAAACTAACACTTACATAATAGTGAGAGGGATCTTTTTCAGTCTTCTGTATGTATACCGTGAGTATCCTTCGGGCTAACGGATGATCGGCTCTGATACCAACTGTAACGCCCCGATTATTTTGGCTTATTTTACAAAAATACTATTTTCATGCATAATTTTAAAAGATAAAAAAAAATAATAATTTAAATACAACAGTGGATTTTAAAAAAAATCAAAATGCAACAGAGAAGGATCCTTCATTTGTAAAACAAGATACAGTAAGTAAATAATTTTAAATAATGCATTTCCACTGTGTTAGATTTATCAACTGCTTAAAATAAAACTAAGGCACCACTGGCGTTCTAGATCGTTTGTCCGCCCGTAGCCGCTCACAGTATACGTACCAGAACTGACCCTGCTCACTATACATACTTCCCTGTCTAATACCTGTAGGGGGAAAGTAAGGGGGGTGAGCTAAAAGCTCAGTAAGGAAATGCTTATCAAACAATACCATATAATATCACACATACCATTAATGTATTTATTAAGTTTTAGCATTATCATACATGCTCTTTTATAACTATAACCAAATAACTGTACATATGGAAACCTTTATCATACAAGTCTATATTATTTGTTCACACCGTACACATAGACAGAGATCATAACTCCAATATCATACTCATAACATAATCATATCAATACTATAGATAATAATAACATTATCACAACATTGGCATATCATAGTCATTACTTACATAACCCGGGCCTAGCCTGACCCTACAATATCCTGGGCCTAATCTGCCCATATAATAACATGGGCCTATGCAGCCCTACCATTGTTATAGGATAGGGTATCTCTATATTCAACAGTAACATCACTGTATCATACCCACCATAACAATCTCATACACGACTCAGTAAAATGTAGGGTAGGGTATCTCTACATTCAACGGCCTTATCCCGTATCATACCCCACCATGGTCCCTAACTTTACCTGAGACGTTAGCATACAACATATAACATACAACATAAACCATACACCATACAACATACAATACACAACATACAGCATACAACATATACAAGTCATACAACCATAATCTATGTATCAATTCACAAACTCATATTGTGTCCATACCACACATTCTCAGTACCATATACATATTCATAAAAACAAATCATAAGTCATATTTCAATACATAAAGAATTTAAATTTATGTAGATAAACACATACAAAACTATCTAATTTCCTTACCTCAAATCCCGCTGCTTAAACTTGTTATCTCGTCACTACTACCTATAATAACACATGGGTCAAGGCCCTAACATTAAAATTCACACTCTTACAGTACAGCAGAAAGAATACTATTTTTGACCAATAACTATACGAATTCAGTAAAAGTTTCCTTCATAAAAATTATAGGAAATTCAATTATCTTTCCAACGATATATAGATCATTAAAAATGGATTAAAACTGAGGGATTTATGATAGTTTTACTGAAACTATTTCTGAGAAGGAATATGGAGTAACGAATCACAGGAGACATCGGAAATACAAAGTTTTGATACTGAAATATTCCAAATCAGAGAATACTCTCTTCATAAAAGTTTTAGAAAATCAAATTCCCTTTCTAATGACACTAAAATCTTTAAAATCGGACTTATAACGTAAGAGATATAGATATTATACCGAAACAGTTTTCTAGAAATCCTGAAACAAATGGATTTCGAACTACAGCAATAAAACAATAATTTTGACTTAGAATAATCAATAATTAGTGAATGGCTTCTTCATAAAACATTTGGAAAATTGAATTATCTCTTCAACAGTACCAAGATCGCTAGAATCGGATCATTATTCAGAGAGATATTCGGATCTTACTGAAACAACTTATATAGAAAATATGAAAAACGATTTACAACAAACAGCGTAAAAATACTAATTTTTGACATAGATAAATTTCGATTCAGTAAAACCTTTCTTCATAAGAATTATAGGAAATTTAATAAGCTTTCTATATACACCAAGATTGCGAGAATCAGATGAGTATTTAAAGAGATATGACAGTTTTACTGAGACATGTTTCATTCTGAAAAAAATAAGAAAAGGAGACCTACGAAAATTCTCCTATTGTGATCAATAAATAAGTACATGTAGAGTTTCTTACCTCAAATACATCAAGCTACTTGGATCGATAGACATAAGATGATGGTGATCAAAGATGAGAGTGAAGAGTGGTATAGATTTGGCTAAGGATGTAATGGAAAGATGACTTGAAAATTTTTAGGGTTAGTCTTGCTCAGATAGGTGGGAAGAATAGAACGATATAATTTTAGGGTTAATGAAACCTATACTATTCTGACTCTTATTAGCTTTAGTTTTATGAATAATAATAATATTAACATAATAACAATAATAATATGATAAATTATTAAATAAACAAATATCTAACTTTTAAATTTAAATTGTAAGCTCTCAATCTCGTAACTTTAGGGCTTAGTTTTGACCTAGAAAAATTACGAATTCTGATATAGTTATTTCTACAAAATTTATAGATCTTTAAATTATCTTTCCAACGCCACTGAAATCACCTCAATCCGAGCTCTAGAACTCCAGATATGATTATTTTAGTAAAACAGTTTTTAATCCTGCGAATTTATCCAAACCTACGAATTTTTAACATTAATTAATTAAACTCACTAAATATATTATAAAACCCTAATGGACCTTCATATTGGGCTTTAATTAAACGATTACTTACTCTGTAAAAATACCATAATATTTTACTTTCGTAGTTAATACAACTTTAACTCTCTCTAGAAAATTGGTACAACTACTCTAAGCAATAATATCAACTCACTAACAACACAAAGAAACAAGATAATTATCCTCGCTCAATTAATATCCAAAAAAAAAAAAATTAAATACTATTTTAATCTGGATATTACATGTTTTGCCATAAATCTTTCAATATTGCTCAGAATTGGGCGATTCAAGATATTGTAGAAAACTGAAAGAGAGATATAGAGCTTTTATTCACAACATTTTTTCTAAAAGTGAACGCACATTATAGTCAAAAAAATTAGCTTGAAGCTTCAGTCTTGATTTTCGATCACAAACGGAGCGTGTTGGGCATCCAAAACTTAGAATCTTTCACACCATTATCTCTTAGAACTTCAAATTTTATGATAAATTCATCATATTCATCTCATTTAACATGTTTCTTCTCATTTTCAATTCATAGTATGAGTTTTACCATTTAAACTTGAAACAAGTAGAAAACAAGCGTAATTCTGCACAAAATAAATACAGTCAGTTGAAACACAACACTAAAACACTTCATAAAATAAACCTAAAACTAGCATATCAAAGCCCACAAATATCTTGCCAGAGAAGCTTTGTTCCATTTCGACCCTTCTTCAAAATCCAGCCCACCATATATTTGCTCCCACAGAAAATCTTTGTAAATTTTATCAATTTCCTTAGAAATTTTTGAACCAAGAGAAAGATACTTCTAATCCCAATCAACACAAAGTTAATGAGAAGTGCCCTCCCTGCATAAGTCGAATACCGACTTGCCCAAGTGTGCAATTTCATTCTCAACTTTGAATAATGATCTCACAATTCGCCTATTTCTATTTTGTTGGTTTAAGACTTACCGCCAAATATTTCATCGAAAATGAGTCTTCCTTTAAATCCAACCTCTCTATGATTCTTTGTTTCTAAAGGTTGTTTACTCCAGCAAAGTAAATACTAGATTTCTCTTTGTTTACTGCCAATCTAGAACATAGGCCAAACTGCTTCAATGTTTCAGCAATACATCTAATTAAATCTGAGTTAGGTACCCTTACAAAATAGAATCAAAGTCATTAACAAAACATAAGTCAACTAGATTCAGACTGTTGCACATTGGATGATGTCTAATTTTTTTTTTCCTTGCCTTGTCTTTAAAGAATTCTAATCGGATACTCCATGATTAGAACAAAGAGGAGTGATGAGATTGGATCTCCCCGGCATAAACCTTTAGCCTCTTTAAATTGCCTTTGATCTTTTGAATGACTAACAAGTATGTTGTGTCTTGAACGCAAGACATAACAATTCACAAATTAAGTAGGTAAGAATATGCTTTGAGAAGTTAGAAATCTCACTTTATTGTATCATAGACTTTGGTCGAATCAATTTTTAACAAGCATATAAATCTTGTAGTATAATTAAACACGTTGTGAGCAACAAATTTATTTTTAATAAACGCGACTTGGTTTTCATTTACCAAAAATTATTATTATTAGGATAATTAGGATTTTTGCCCCCTGAACTTTGATATGTACTAAATCCTGCCCCCTGAACTTTTAAGGTCGTTAAAAATGCTCCCTGAACTATTGAGATTGTTGGATTTAAGGACTTTTGTCTAATTTCATTCAATTTTATTATTTTAGTGATTGTTTATATACTAAATCATGCTCCCCAGACTTGGATATCTACCAAATTATGCCTCTCGAACTTTGACATGTACCAAATCATGGTCCCTGGACTTTTTTCATGTTAGATTTTTTTACTAAAATTGGAAAAAAGTCCTTAAATCCAACAATCTCAATAGTTCAGGGGGCATTTTTAACGACCTTAAAAGTTCAGGGGGCATGATTTGGTACATGTCAAAATTCAAGGGCAAAAATCATAATTAGCCTTATTATTATTTGCAGAATGATTATCGTTCGAAAAGGTATATTATATCATTAGAGTAATGATATCTTCATTTAGAATGTACATCAAAATATTAAGACCATATTTTAGTTTTTTTTTTTTTTTTGTTTTTTTTGTTTAGGGACCTCTTTCTTAATCACTCTTGTTGTATTATTCTTTAAACCTAGTTAGTCTTTAACTAACTTAACTATCAAAAAGGACAACTTGCATATCGAGTCCCTTTGCCTATATAAATTAAGAGAACTACTCCTCTCATTTCATAATAAGAGAATACAAGTCAAATACAAGAGAGAGACACAATACAGTAGAGAGAGAAGTTAGAGTGAGAAATAGAGAGAGATATCTCAGAGAGAGAGGATTGGGATTGGGAAATTGTATTAAGCAACATTGTTGATTATGTTGGCTCGGGTTAGTGAGTTAATGAGTGTTGAGGGATTACACCATGGATGACTTGCTGTGATTATTTTCTTGTAAGTACTCCTGAGATTGATATCTCTTATTCTCATTATCAATAAAGATTGGTGGCAATACTTTCAAACTGGAGTATGACCAAGTTCACATTAAACTTAGGATCAGAACCAGTATAAATCTTTGTGTTATTGTGTCTGACAGCCATTTAAATTCATCTATGTTATATTTTTCTGGTTTAATGTGTTTGCTGGTTTTTGTTCTTAATTTGTTTGTTTAAATGTGATCTTGAATTTGGAATTACAGAGATTAATTCTTATGTATCATAGCTAAATTTCCTACAACCCTAAATAGATAAAAAACTTTACAAACATCTACTTTATTTAATTTTAACATATATTTATAGATGTGAAGTTTTCTTTATTTCTTTATTTTTATTTTTTGAAAATACAAATATTGTTTTTCACATTGTTTTAACAGCTTTATATATATATACTAGATTGAAGTTACGTGCATTGCACGTATACTTAGTTACATTTTTTTTTATTATTATAACTTTTAATTATTATAATATACAATATTATTCAAAAAAAAAAATGTAGCGCAAATATTAGAAATAGTTGTCATATCAGTAGAGTCACTCAGGGAATGTATTTTCAACCGTAACCCAAAAGACAATAATGAGTAAAAAATGGCAAGGAAGAGAGCAATGATAAAGCTCTTAGTGGACAGCAAATAGGGGTGTTCATAAATTATCCGATCCAATCCAATCCGCACGATCCAATCCAATCCAATCCGCAAAATGCGGATATCCGCAAAATGCGGATATCCGCACTTGTGCGGATTGGATTGGATTGAAAAAACTAAAATCCGCACTTGTGCGGATTGGATGTTGTTTGACCTCAAAAAGTAACCGATCCAATCCAATCCGCACTTAATTATAAATTTTTAAAAAATTATAATATATAATATATATTAATTAAAAAAAGACACAAACTTCTAATTTCTCAATCTTTTTTAATAATATATTGAGTTGGTGCATTTTATTTATTTCATAATAAAAAACACAACAAAAATAATTCTTATTAACATAGACACATATATAAATTTAAATATATATACTAACTTATTTATTTTATTTATTTTAGTAATAGATACATATATATTTTAGTATAAATCTAAAGATAAGTACATATATATTGATATATGTATATTGGTTTGATTTGTATATAAATAGAGATGGAAATAGATTATTATTGGAGTTTAAGAAACAATAGTTAGTTTTTTTTTTTAATTTTTTTCTATGAAATATTAAATAATTTATTATTAAAAAAATAACCGATCTAAAATAACCGATCCAATCCGCACTATTGCGGATCGGATTGGATTGGATTTAAACTCTTATGCGGATCGGATTGGATCCAAAATATGAAATCCGCACTTAGTGCGGATTGGATGTTGTTTGACCAAAAAAGTGCGGATTGGATCGGATGAACACCCCTAACAGCAAATTAGTACAATAAAGTCTAATTTTTTTGAAATGTTATTATTGCCCTTTATAATAAGGAATATTATAAGATGGAAAAGAGAAAAAAAATTGATTCAACAATAAAGTATTATAGATAAAAATAATAGAATTTGTAAAGTACATGCCATTTCTATCTATTTGAGCTTGCACAACATTGGATGTGTAAAAGAAACCTAAAAGTCAACATTATCAAACCTAGAAGAAGGAATATGATTATGTTGAAACTCAACATTGGACGCGTACATTTTCAAGTAGTTGCATGCTTATTTGGCGGAATATATTTGTCATTGTCAGTTCATGAACTATAAGGTTTTGAGGAACATTACGAAAGGCTCACTTAGCCTGCAACAATAGTTAAAATGAGTTAATCAGAAGAATAAAAGAAGATATTTGATATACATATACCAAAGTATCTAGCATTGAAAATTCATTACTTAGCTAGCAATGAAAAAGAAAACAAAAGATTAAAAGGTCTTGTAGGCAGCATAGCTGATCTGCGTACAATTTCAAAAAAATTATGCTTGAAATAAAAGGAGAATCAGTTTTGACCAAAAATGTTTTACCCTCAATCTCAAAGTACAAGTATGTCATTGTTTGTTATTCAAATAAATAGTTTATCAATAGTTTAGTAGTGGAAAGATAACATGAGTCAACCAGCAAGCATTAGTTTTGTTTTATTATCACTTAACTCATTTACGCATTAATTGGCTTCAAGCTATGTGAAAAAAAATTCATGTTACAACGAAAAAAAAAAAGGAAAAATTCAATACCTTTAGTATGAAGTCATTAACAAATATTTGCTTCCCATCTAAAGAACAGTATTAAGCAGAAGAGATTTAATCACAAAATAAATTTGGAAGATTAAAGCTAATGTGGATTAACTTGCTTACTCCATAAGTTTAACAACACATGAATCTCCACAAAAGCTATGACATTGTTACATAATTTGTATAAAATGGATCAATGACTTGTATAAGAACATAAAAGCTATGACATTGTTACATAATTTAAAAAATTTTAGCATGTGTTTAGTAATTGAGGTTGACCCCAACATAGTTTACATATATTCCATTATGGTCTTGCTGTCCGTAAACTTGAGAAGTGGGACAAGAGCAAAAGGAATTAGCTCAAATATATAAAATAATAAAATTCATAAAATATCATACAAAAGCAATAATGAGCCTTCTAGTCCTAACAGAGCCTTCAATGAGTGCAACTATTAAACTGGGTGCTACAACCAGATCGAGGGGTCAAAAAAGAAAGGTCTATTTTTTTAAGAAAAACATGTTATCAAAAAGGGAAATGCGAAAAAACTTTTATTATAAGAACTTTTCTAGCTTTTAGAGGATCAATTATTAATGAAGAATGAATTATACAATCTAATTTTATAACATAACTCCCTGCATATGTTCCTGTGATGGTGGAACTCTGATCTGAAGTTTCTTTAATCTTGTTCTAGTATGGACATAGTTGTAAAGCCAAAAAAATTCACTGGTAGGAAGATGTCTAATAGCATGAACAAGGGCTACATTGATAGATGTAACATGACAGATGAAACATCCAGTTACCCAGCTCGAATTTCATAATTAAAACCACAAAAAGATGTATATTATATATAAACATATTGTCAGTGGTGCAACCATCACATAGATTATATACCTTTGAGGCAATAGTGCAATACCACAGATCTAAAATAAGCAAAGATATACCAACCATGTATTTGACAAAGAAACCAATACTATAAAAGTAGAATTTCTTCACCAAACATAACAGGGAGACACATTTATGCTCCTAAGAATTTTGTATTTCTATTACAATCTTCATTACTGTTTTCCCAAATTATGAGTAATCAAATTGGTAACTCCAACAATATATCGACTGTGGACAAAACTAACATCACAAAAGCTCACTATCGCCCAGTAAAGCAAAATTCGTTGTTGTTTGTTATCTCCCAAAATACGCAGGGTTTAATCGTGAAGTTAATAAAGTAGAATAATCAAACAAAGTACACGATCGTTACTATGGCTAATAAAGCTTCATAACCAGAAAAAAAAAAGAAGTCGGATCTTACAGGAGGTGTGATCCGATACTCCATCTTTATAGTTACACGTATACCCAATCCAACTGCAAATTTAGAAAACAAAGAAAATAGAAAAGTTGGTCAAATTTTCAATAATAAACATTTGATCGATCAACAACAAGACATACATACCTATCCAAAAATTCCCTAACCCTAACCCTAAAAAAAAAAAAAGTCAAATTTGTAGACTCACAAGAAGCAAAAGAGGGTGGAGGTGGGTTCTAGTGTTGGGGAATCGTCATACCACATTTGATGGAGATGAGCCCAGGCTGCTTAGAATTTGGGGTCATGATATTAGGATTGGCTTCGATAATGCGATTGGCTTCATGGGCATCCACCAACGAATCGAACTTGAATTTCAGGTGTGGAGGGCTTACAATCGATTGGGAGTGGGAGTGAGAGTGGGAGTGAGAGATCCTAGTTAGGTTAGGGCTATTGAAACTAATCGTAAGGTTACCGAAGGATGGTCGTATAAGATTAGAGAAGTGAACTTTAAATGTTAATCTTTTGTTAGATTTAACAGAATATTCTTTTATTTTTAAAGTATATTCTGTTAAACCAATAAATGCCGTTAGATAGGCACTTTTAATATATAAAGATATATATATATATTTATGTTGTTTCCATACATTGGGTTAAATTAATCTTCTTTTTTCTTTTTCAAATCAATCACACATTGATTTCAAAAATGAAATCTTATTACATCATTATTTAGTGCATATATATTTTGGGAGCACACATATCATTACTGTCTCTTATTATTATTATTATTATTAGGTTTCAAATCAAAGTTATTTTCGAATGTCAACAACAACATATAGTACATTATTATTATTATTATTATTTCTGCTCGGCGGCGGCATTAGACTCCCGACGTTTCTTTTCTTCGGAAAGTAACTCCGCAAACCTGTCAAAATAATTTACAAATTAAATCTATTAAGAAATTTCAATAAAAATAGAAATAACTATGTATATATATAATATGAGGTAGAGTGATGAAATTAGGATACATTATTATATATAAGTAATTAATATACCTTTTGAGGGCTTGGTCATTGGTACCAGCATTTGGAATAGGCTCATAGAGACCAGTATCCACGTTGAGGCGTGAAGCTGGTTTATTCAGCAAATTTTGACCCACTTCCACCAACTTATTCAAATTCTCTTCTGTAGCTACATCAACCGAAGCTACATCCCCTTTTAGTGTGTCATCCTATATATAAATTATATACACGTTAAAATCGCTTAATTACCAACTTAAACTTCTTTCTCAATATTATTCTGTTCTATACAGCATTTATATATACCTTAGCTTCCGGTGTATGCCTTCTTATATTATCATTGACTTAATGATGCTTGCATTTAATTATTTTTTTTTCATTTCCAGTATAAATATATAGCGACATGATTTTGTACGTGATGTACTTTCAAACGGAATGTATTCCGTGATGTACACTATTAGATGGGGGAGTTATTTGATCTGAGAGGGTTAAAAAATGATAACGTACCCTGAGAACCATTTAATGTATCTTAAAACTCATCTAATGTATCACGGAATACATTCCATAAAAATACATCACTCCTAAATATATATGTTATAGCAAATTAACTAGAGAAAAATTTGCAACACAAGTTTTATTTTGATGTGACATAGATTATTAATAATTGTGTTGTTAGAGTACTAATTAAGTCAATATTAATAATGATAATATGTCACAAGTTGTTATTAATAAATTTCATCAGACAATACTATATAACATGGTTGCCACCACGTACACCGAAAATATATTATTATAAAAATAAGGACCAAAAATAAAAGAAAGAAATTAACTTACATCAATACGTAGGTAGCTATGTTGAGATTGAAAAGCTTGAAAAACCACAGAATTATGGTAGTGAACCATATCAGCACTGGCTTCACTATAACAATCTATTATAGGAGTTGATCCATTGTTAAATATCCATGATATTATGCCCCATTTAGAAGCCATTTTAGCAGTGTATTTTTGTTCATTCCTTTTTGAACCCGTTCCTATTGAAATCACTAGAAAACGGTTGTAATCCACAGGCTTCTCCGTACTAAACTCTGGATTTTTCCTTATTATTTGTCTAGTCACTTCACTCATTGCCACCAAAGCCTATATTATATGTATAAATATATATTTATATATATGAAAAAATTATTCACCACAAATTAATATTAACATGCACCACCCACATAAACATAATTAATTAATTAATTACCGGATTATTAGCGGCTATGCCCCCATCTATGAGGTTAAATTCTTGAGTAATTCCAGACTCATCATCTTTGTTTGTAAAAAAGTGAGCAGGTAAGAAGGTTGGGGCAGCTGAAGTACCTATACAAATGTCCGAAAGTGAAGCATCCAACACTCTTGATGTTTCTATCTATATACATATATTAATAGATATATATACAACGTGTTAATTAGACCCCAACAACAACAACTTAGAATATATAATTAATGTTTATGTATATTAATTAATATTAATTGTATACTTAATTACGTACGTACCTGGTAAGAAGAAAAAATAACAGGTTGGAGTTTGTTGATGTCAAAAGTAGGAATAACTACATTGGTCAAGGTTTGATGCAACTTCACTCCACTTAAATTCTTCGATATGAGGTTGTGAAGGTACTTTCCATCGTACTTTGGTCCTCCTAATGCTTTCACCGTGTTTATAGTATCGGCAAATATTCCCCTACATTTATATAAATGATATTATATTATATTTCACAAAAGCCAAAATAACAAAAAAAAAAAAAAATCATAATATATATATACAATTTTTTTACTGTAGATATCTATTTTGTCTTAACGGTTAGTATTACTTTAGAGAAATTATAACTCAAAATTCATATAGTTATAATATAGTCTTATGTCCTAATTAAGTCCTATGTATATGTATTAATGAAATAATTATAATTAGAGTAGTACCGAGTTTGAGGGAAGATTTTAGAACTGTGTTGAAGGTAAAATGGAACAACATCTTTGGCAGCAAACAAAGGCCTATTGTTGGGGTCTGGTGCTGTTAACATTCCTGTAATAAGCCCACCTGTGCTAGTTCCCGCTATTACATCGAAGTAATCACCTACTCTTGCATCTTTATTATCATCCACCTCCTAATTAATTAATTATAATTAATATATAGTATATTAACATATATCATTATTATTGTGACAAAACAATAATTAATAATTATAATTATTGTAAATGTATATACACACCTGGAGATGAGATTCAAGTTTAGAAAGAATAACTCCAGGGATGATTCCTCTAATGCCTCCTCCATCTATGCTCAGAATTGTTATGATATTTCCATATTTTGGAGGTAAATTATTTTTAAATTTTGTACTGGTGATGCCTGCCATGATAATATGTATATATAATAATAATTTCTTCAAGTAATTATAATTATAAGGTCAATATTAGGGAGAGCTAAAAGGGTATGTATATATAGGGCTTGAAGAAAAGTTCTCTAGCTAGCTTTATTAATTAATTAATAAATAACGGTACCTTAATTTGGAATGATTATTTGATGATATATATGATCATGATGATGATGATATGACCATATATAAACAAATTTTTTGAAGCTGTATAGACTGCATTTATTATAATAAATTAATGACATATATAATATTTAAATGGACGCACGCATACGTACATATATATACATAAATATTATGATATATATGCGTGTTTCCAACTTGTTAGAAAAACAAAGACCCAATAAAATAAGGGAAATTTGAATTTATATGCTTAATAAATAATAAAATTTGAACCCTAATACAATACTAAACATAATTTGTAAAGTGGGATACATTTTCACTAAAACCCAATTTTACCCCTCTCATTTCAAAATTCTCTCTCTCTCTCTTCGTCCCCTATCCCTTCTCTCAAACCGAACCCTCTCTCAACTCCGTCCCCTAACCCCTTCCTCAACTGACGGTGACGGCGCAGCCCATTCCTCAACCGACGGTGACGGCGCAGCCTCCGAGCAACTCGCAACCCCGACGTCGGCCGAAAATGTCGAAGGTATGTGGGTATTCGGATCCCGTTTTGTTTTTGTTTTTTTTTTTTAGATTGGGCATTCGGATTGTTTGTGAATGGTTAGATTTAAGAATTTTGTTGTGAAAATTGTATTCGGATCCGTGAAAATGGGATTCCATGGGACTGGTTGTGAGATTGGGCATTCGGATTGGGGAAGAAGGTCAGCCCGATGGTCCAGTTGGGGTCCGATGGTCGTGTATGGGTCCGATGGATCCATCCGATGTCCCTGGGCTGGGGTCCGATTGTCCGATTTATAGGGTCCGATTTATAGGGCCCGATTGTGATCTACGAAGAGGGTCCGATTGGACCGATGGGTCCGATGGGTACCCTATCGGGCCAGTCGGACCCATCGGACCCGAGCATTTTTTTTTTGAAAGAATTTTTCGTTTTGTTTTAAATATTAATGATTTAGTTATTGTTTTATGTATTATTTTATTTGTATTGATTTATTAAGTATTGTTTAATTAATTATTGTTTTATTATTAATAATTAATTAGTGTGTTTTGTTTTATTAATTATTGTATTTTTAGTAATTATTAATTAATGTTTTATTATTAATTATTAATTATTGAATTAATTTGTATTGTTTTATTAATTATTATTTTTTGTACTAATTGTTAATTATTAATTATTAATTTTTATTATTTATTAATTATTGTTTTATTATTAATTATTAATTTTTGTACTAATTGTTTTTTGTTATTTATTGATTAGTGTTTAATTATTAATGATTAATTATTGTATTATTTTATATTGTTTTATTAATTATTGTTATAGTATTGTTTTATTTGTTATTGTTTTGTTAATTATGGTTTTTTTATTAATTATTTATTATTGTTTTTTATTAATTATTAATTAATGTTTTATTATTAATTATTAATTATTGAATTAATTTGTATTGTTTTAGTAATTATTATTTTTGTACTAATTGTTATTTATTAATTATTAATATTTTTTATTTATTAATAATTGTTTTACATTAATCATTAATAATTGTTATATTAATAATTTGTTTATTAATAATTTTTTTTATTATTAATCATTAATTATTGTTTTGTTATTAATTATGAATTAGTGTTTTTTTTCTATTAATAATTATTTTATATTATTTACTAGGTGTGGTTTTATATTAATTATTGTTTTATTATTAATGATTAATTATTGTATTATTTTTTATTGTTTTATTATTTATTAATTTTTTACTAATTATTAGTTATTAATTATTAATTTTTGTTAATTATTAATTAATGTTTATTATCAATTATTATTTTTTTACTAATTATTAATTATTAATTTATATTATTTATTAATTATTGTTTTATTATTAATTATTAATTTTTGTATTAATTTTTATTGTCTTATTAATTTTTTATTATTTATTGATTATTGTTTTATTATTAATGATTAATTGTTGTTTATTTATAGGTTTAGGGTGTAATATAATTTTTTTTTTTCAGTCTTCCAAAGTTCCACGACTTTTACTGCCAGTGTCTGAACATTACACTGGTCGTGTTACTTGGCGGGGCGGTAGTTACTATTACCCCAAAGTAAAAGCCAAGTTTGTACAAATGCAGTTGTTGGAAAGGGTGAAGGAGGAATCCCCTTTCAACAATTTTTTTGAGAGAGAGCCATTAGCGTTTTCAGGTGCTCTTATCCATCAGCTCTTCATGCATAAGATAAAATCAGATAAAGATGATGAGGTGCATTTTTATATTGCAAAGAAGAGATGCCGATTCGGCCGAACTGAGTTTGCCTTGGTGACTGGGCTTAATTTGTTACGTGGACCGACTGAGGCTGAGGTTTCGGAGAGGGCGACGTCAGACCGTTTGATAGTAGAATATTTTAATGGGGATCCATCTATCAGCATTGGTCGTCTGCGCAGCGTCTTTGAGAGTTGCACTGAGAAGGATGATTGTTACAAGTTGGGTTTGGTGCTGTTCGTGATGGGTGTTCTGACTGGGAAAGAAGAGAAGAACCTGGTTCCCCCATTTATCATTAGAATGGTTGAGGACCTCCCTTTTTTCTACAATTACCCGTGGGGGAAAATTTCTTTCAACTTGTTGAAAGATACTTGGAGTAAGGACTTTGTACAAAAGAAAAAGCATATGGATGAGAAGATTGTGAAGGGAACGACTCAGAAGGAGTCAAAGTATTCGGCCTATGGATATGCTGTAGCATTGCAGTATTGGGCTTATGAGTCCATCCTCGAGCTTGCTGAGAAATTTGCAATCAGAAGATCGCATCGCTTTCCCCGAATGGTGAACTGGGAGAGTAAGGATGCCCCACTCGGGAAAGAGGAAGTCATCAGATTATTTGCAAAAAAAGTGAGTTTGTTAATTCATTGCATTTGCTTACGTTTATTTATTTATTTTATTTTAATTTAAGTCTAATAATCAATTTGTTATAATTTGCAGTTGACAGTGTACTCCGTTTTATGTCCGCGGAGTAATGAGGCCGAGTTTTTGAGCCACGTCACTGGAGGTGAGGCGCCTCTATTTGTGGATATGGAAGAATTGGTTATTGGCGATGATGGCCAGCCTACTCAGGATAGTTTGCGCAGCCAAGCTTCAAAGCTTGCACTCACGCTAGAACAGCGAGCGGAGGAAGCTGGAATCTTCAGAGATGATACACCACCACATTCTCCACCATCAGGGGCCCGTTCTGTTCCACCGTCTGCCTCAATGCCCGATTCTGCATCTATGCCGCAGTCAGCATCTATTCCCAGCACCTCACAGCCTCAGGTGCCAATATCTTCTGCCATATTGGCAAGATTGGAGCGTGTTGAAAAGGAACAGCTTGCTTTGAAGCAAGGCCAGACTGATATTTTGAAAGGGCAGAATGAGATAATGGGTTACTTGAAGACCCTATTGGCTCTTATGGGAGATCAGAGAAGGCCCAGCGCAGAGGCAGAGCCACAGCCAGACGCCGTGTCTCCAGGAGATGAGTTCATTCTTCCGAATGATTACAGACCTAATGATGAGGAAGATGTACTCCGGACACCTCAGAACATGTCGGTCACGTCCATTGGAGATACCCAAGATTCAGAGGTTCAGGTTTTAGAGACCGTTCCAACACCGGTGGAGAAGAGAACGAAGAAAAGGCCAAGGTGGTTTGACGAGTACACCGAAATGAAGAAGAAGATGAAGCCATCAACAACCAATGTGAATGTTGACCCACTTCGGCCCGTTGATGAGAAGCTACTACATAGTTTTCGAAATTGGTTAGTGGGAACCATCGGAAACAAGTATCCGAGGGACGTCTTCACCGGTCTGTGTGGCGTGGCTTGGTTCTCGACCCTAAATACAGACAAACTATGGCTTTCTGATGACGTAAGTTTATTAACTAAGTATTATATGTTGTTATTTACTGCTTTTTACCGTTGTTATTTGTTTTTTTTTTTAATGTTGTTATTTACTGCTGACTTATTTATATGTGCTGTGCAGCATTTGGATGCTGCTTTCCATATGATGAGGAGGAGGCAACACTTCTTCCCGGAGTTGTACCCACGTAAGTGTACTGTGATGCCATCTTGGTTTACCTCATCGTTGAGGGGTCGGTGGGATGCTTGGAAGAGCAATACTGACCATGATGGTTTTGTTTGGGATGAGTCCATCTTGGAACTCCTTCGTGGGGATCCAAACCAATTTTTGCCTTCTTGGAAGGGTATGGAGTGCATATACATGTCCATGTTCTTGAACAGACCGAAACATTGGATCGCTATGGAGGTCAATCTTGAGTTGTGGAAGATATTCCTCTTCGATTCGAGTCTTGGATCTCTAACGAAAGACGAACTGAATTCGCTTATGGATGTGTGGTGCCCTTTACTAGCCAAATTGGTGGACCAGTGTGGTGTATGTGACACTCATTACATGGTGATGGTCCCTCAAATGACAGCCTCCGAAAGTCAGGTCAGACCCTTCGACTGGGAAATGATGGACAATAAAGTTGTACCTCAGACAAAATCGAGGTAATTTAAATGCATTTTTTTATAGTATGTTTATTAATTAACAAAAAAATTTTATAATATTCTCTATGGTTTATTAAATTTGGCGTTTACCTACTATTGCAGCGGCGATTGTGGAATGTACGTCATAGAGCATATTGAGCATAAGTTATTGGATCTACCATTCGATGGAGTACATGATCAGCATATGTCGCTCTTTCGCCAGAGATGGGCAGTAGATTTATTCTACCAGAACTTGGCATGAACTTTAGATGTTTAATTTTTTATATTTGTTGAACAATGTTTACTTTTACACTTTTCAATTTGAACAAACTACTTTCACTAAAATTATTTTATTTTATCAGTAGAACTTGTTTTTGGCTCAGATTTTTAACAAAGTTTAGAAATAATGCAATGCGAAATACGTAACAGTACAACACATGTTCATGCCACAAATTAAAAATATTTTACACCATAAATATAAATAACATAATAGTCCAGCGCATCACAATACTAATAAACTAAAAATTTATGTTAAACCTCGGTAGGTGCAAGTGCTTCTGTTGTGTCCCGTGGCACCGCACTTGCTACATTTTCGTGATTTGATAATCCTTTCACCATTACAAGCAGTTCGGTTGTTCTTAATTCTTCCAACCTTTTGCTTCTTGGGTCGCCCTACTGGTTGCTTCTCAACAGGCACTCCAACTGTCATGTTCTTTATGTCATCAGGTAATTCCCAATCATCCTCGTCACCAACTGGCATAATTGTTCCTTCGTATGTTCTCCTCCAATATTCGGTTGTGTAATATGGCGAGCATAGTGTGTACACGCTAATACTTCGCTCCTGAGATGCAGCACATGCATGAGGACAAGGAAACTTCATTCACTGGAACAAGCCGCAAGTGCAACTCTTTTCCTGCAAGTCCACTACGCCACCGGTGAGAACTGTTCTTCCAGGGTGAACCTGCAACGTGTAAGGCCCACATGAGTCAACGTTCAAAAACTGACCTTTTTCAAAATGCAATGCCAAGTCCTCCTCCATTTCTGGTGCTAGGGGTTTCGTCCACTTGTCAGCTTTTTCTTTTCGTGAAGCAAACCACTTCTGGACTTTGGACCTCAGGAATGCTACAGCAGCAGTGATCGGGAAGCCTCTTGCATCCTTAGTTGTGTTGTTGAAGCTCTCAGCCCAGTTGCTCGTCATTACATTGTAACGTACCCCTGGAAAGTACGACCGAACCCATTTTTCAAATCCGATTTCCTCAAGATATTTTGCAACCGCTGGATTCATGGCCCGAATGTTCTCAAATTCTCTGTGAAACTCTGATCTTGAATACGTGTACGCACACGTGTAAATGTGATTCGTGAAGACGTCAGTCTTGAACTTGTGGTTCACGTTCATAATAATGTGGTGGTAGCATGCACCGTGGTGTGCATCAGGGAACACGATATCCAAAGCACGAACAATACTTTGATGCCTATCCGAAACAAAAGCTAAGTTCTCAACATCACCAATCGTTTCTTTCAATTTTCTCATAAAATAGGTCCGGGAATTGTGGTTTTCATCGTCAACTATAGCAAAAGCTATCGGAAAGATATGACTCCCTGCATCCAAAGCCACTGCACACAACATTTGCCCACCATACCTAGTCTTCAAGAAAGACCCATCAACGCATATAACAGGTCGACAAAACTTAAACCCCCGAATAGAAGGACCCAGAGAGAAGAAACAATACTTGAAGCGACCATCTTCTACCACAAAATCCGTGATGGTACCTGGATTCCGCAACTGTAGCATGTGCAAGTAACTAGGTAATAAAGAGTACGAATCTTCAGGTGTACCCCAAGTCAGGTGTATTGCCTTCTCTCTGCACCTCCATGCCTTTTCGTAACTCATTTGGATCCCGTAATCCTTGTGCATACTTTTTCTTATATCAGAGGGCAACTGATCCGAGCCGTCAGTTGTGAACTTATCCTTAATTAGATGGGCAACTATTACGGTGTGATGCTTGACGGTTATCTTTTCCTCGAAGATCAAGGGAACATGTATGTACATTATGAAATGTACTCACCTCAAACATGTTAGAAAGTACGTTCTTCTTCGCTCTTAATCTCCACCCACAATCTGTATCCTTACATGTGACGTACCAAATATCAGTACCGGACTTCCTAACGTAGTAGTCAAACCCTTTCTTCATTGCATACAGGCCAACAACCATCTTTAAATGCTCTTTGTCTCTAAAAAACTTTCCCACATGTAACTCCCCGCCTGGTGTGCCACCCGTAGATATATAATGACTATGATCCTCGATGTCTTCTCTTGTATACATTTTCTCCTTGAATTTACCGTAACTTGTCGAAGAAGAAAATGGATCGCTCCATCCAGTCACATTGGTACCTCGAGCATCAGTAGGACCACTAACATCATTGGTCTCTCTACCATTATTAGGACCTGTACTGTCAGTAGTTCCTCTAGCATGACTGGTTTCGCCTGGACGACTACTACTAGTACCAGGTGTTTGGCAATTTTCTCTACGGGGCATTCTTTTATGTGTCGGTGGCCTCGGTGGCCTCGGTGGTATTTGGTACGATAGTGGAGTCAAGTTCAAAGGTACAGCAACAGGGGCCTCTGTACCTTCGTCGTCTCTTACGCCATCATTGCCCTCAACATAATATTCAGGGTCTGGACCATCACAAAAACCATCAATGAAGGGCATTTGTGCTACAATATCAGCACTCGGCATCATAGTGTTTAATTCAGGTAATACATCCGCAACCAACACCTCTGGATTTGTTTCTGGAACAAAACTCCCAACCTCGCTACGATTATCCTTAACAGAACTTGGTGTGGGACTAGGATCAACCCAAACATTCTTCTTTAACAAAGTCACAAACAAAGGAATAAATTCATCTGGCTTCTTCGCAAGTGTAGATAAAAAGTACCTTGCACGCTTATCATTTCGAATAACTTCAGCAGGATACTCATAGCCTTTCCTGTACTTGTAATTTACTTCCAATTTCAAGTCATACTCCGCTTTGTCAACATCCAGTTCTTCGTACAAAACATCAACCAAACCTGAGTAGCTTAGGTTCGGATCAATGTCAATTGTCAAAGCGGCACTCCCTTTATAAATCCAATCTCTACCATCAAGCTCCCAAACACCATTATACATAACACACGCATTAACAGTTGAATCTGTCACAAACATTTAAAAAAACACAGTTATAATTTACAACAAAAATCTCACCGAAAAAAATCTTAATTAATCATTAATAACAAAACAATAATAATTAATTGATAATAAAATAATAATTAATAATTAATAAATAATAATAAAATAATTATTAATAAAAAAATGAAAAATAAAACTATAATTAATAATTCATAATAAAACAATAATTAATAATAAAAAATTAAAAAAAATTAATAATAAAATATAATTAATAATTATTACTAAAACCATAAAAAATATAACAATAATTAATAAAACAATAATTAATAATAATTCATAATATAAAACAATTATTATTTAAAATAATAATTAATAATAAAAAATAATTATTAATTGATAATAAAATAATAATTATTAATAAAAGAAAAATTAATAACACAAATATTAATAAATCACTACAAAATAAATTAAGCATACAATAATAAACAATAAATAATCATAATTAATTAAATAATAAAAAAAAAAAAACTTGCAGTAGGGTCCGATTGGTCCGACCATCGGACCCCATGGAGGTGCATCGAACCATCCTTTAAAAAAATAAAAAAAATTCAAAAAAGATCCAAAAACCACTCGGGTCCGATGTCGGACCCATATGGAGAGCATCGGCCCCAGGGTCAAAAAAAATTAAAAAATCAAATTTCCCATAACAAAAATAAAAAAAAAAAACCAAAAGGGTCGGACCATCGGACCCACATGGTCCGACCATCGGACCCATCGAACCCACATAGCAAGCATCGGACTCAGGTCCAAAAAATAAAAAAAAAATTAAAAAAAAACCAAAAGGGTCGGACCATCGGACCCACATGGTCCGACCATCGGACCCATCGGCCCACATAAAGAGCATCGGACCTGTGTCCAAAAAATAAAAAAAAAAATTAAAAAAATACAGAACGGGTCAGACCATCGGACCCACATGGTCCGACCATCGGACCCATCGGGCCGTCTTCCCTGCCATCAAATTTTTCAGCTCATCGGACCCCCATCGGGCCAGCATCGGGCCCGACGAAAAAAATGCAGAAAACCAGAACAAATCCAGATTTCACAGGCAGCAAACTTTATCAGAAAAAACAGCCAAATAACAGCAACAATCTACAGATCAAGCATCAAAATAACATTCTAAACTAAATATAACAACAACAAACAAGATTGTTCAAACAAAAAAAAAATTACCCATAAGTTAGTGTATGATGCTCGTCCAAAAATGAGAGAAATTATGTGGTGAGCCTTGTGGTGAGCCTTGTGCAGTGTGGTGCTAATGTAGTGTGTTGCTCCCAAATTTGCCCAATATACGTGGACCAGTCAAGAGGGAACACGTGGATCAGATAACTTGGAAAGATTTGCTAAGTCTTTCTATGCCACCAGGAAGCGCTATTAACATGGGTCCCGGAGGAGACACCCGGAGTATCAGCTACTCCCGGAAGCTAGTATAGCGTGAAGGCTCTCCGGGATGTGTCAGGTCTCTCCCGAGAAATCAAGTCGCATTTAATGCTGCATGGGAGGAAGCGTGTTGGGACTGTAACACGCAATAAAGTCTGACGGCACAACCCCCAAACAGCAGCGCTACAGTAATGATCATTTAAGTCTAGCGACGGCTACTCTGCGAAGAGTCACGTCAATCATAAGACAAAAAGGACATTCCCCATAAAAGCCCTACAGCACCTAGGGATTTGACCATGCATCACCCATGGTATATTCATCGGAAATGCCCAACTTTATGGATACTTACAGATACATGTGTAAGAACAATTCTAGGGATTACCCCACCAAAACACTATAAATACCCCCTCAAAGCTCATTTAATGGGGTCGGAGAATCTTGGTTGCAAAAGAGCAAGAGGAGAAAAACTCACCAAGAACATTCTTCGTATTTAAGAGAAAAACATTCTCTCAAGTGTAGAATCTGTATTAAACACATCCATTAATAGCAGTGGCTCGTGGACTAAGGCTCATTAACGCCCCAACCACGTAAAAAGTCTTCATCTCACTTTCTTACAGCTCCTTATTATAATTATATTTTAATAGTTGCCGAAAACCTCGGTCAACATTTTGGTGCTTTCATTGAGAGCTGAAGAAAGCTGCTTCACAATAAGCATTTAACTTCACGATAATGGTGGAGACAAGAGCTACACGTCATCCTCGCCCTCTAGAAGACGCTCAAGATCCCAATGAGGAAGATGTAGCCTCAAGGGCAGCAGAGGAGTCCGAGGAAGAAGTTCCAGATGAAAACCACGAGGAACACCTCGACGAGTACGCTTACGATGATGGAAGCTACCAAGAGCTGGTGCTCCTCAGACAAAAAGCTATCGATCACGAAGCTGAGATCGAAGCTCAGAAAGTGCAAAACCAAAAAATGCACGAAGTAATGCTAGCCATGCAGAAGGCCATGGAGGCTGCTGGTATTCACGTGCATCCCAAGGCGATGGCCGCTGGACTCGACGGGGGGCCAGCGACGTCTTCGCCTAATTCCCAGCAGCAAAGGCCTAGGGAACCTAGCCCTATAAGGCACCCTGCTGAGGAAAACCAAGCAAAAAACCCTACTTCTGCCCCTGGTCGAAAGAAAAAGGCGCAGGATCCGCGTAAGGTCCGCTCAGATTTCCCTAAAGGGAAAGGTCCGCAGAGGGGCAAGCCCCAAAGAGGGAGTCTTGGCCCTCAGGATCGAGGGGACCGGAAAAGCGTTTCCGTGCACCAGGAACCAGGGGGTAGAGGAAGAGGAGGACAGAGATGTCCACCCATTGATCTGAGAAATCAAATCAATGGGAATCAAGGTGACCTCCGGGATCACCTTGATCAAAAAAGATACAGACCCGAAGTCTCCTCGGGTACTGTAAACGAAGGGATTATGGCAGAGCTTGCCATCCTTCGAAAAGATATTGCCCGAGTCTCCCGGAGGAAAAAGGGAGATGACTCCGACTCGGACAGTGAGGACCGGGAGCCTTGTGCCAAGCATATCCTGGAGGCGGAGCTCCCTAAAAATTTCAAGATGCCCGAGATGGCGGCATATACTGGGAACTCCGACCCCAGTGATCACTTGTCACGATTCAACCGAGTCATGACAGTCATGCGGGTCAGCAATGACGCCAAATGCCTATGCTTCCCCCTCACTCTGAGCGGATCGGCAGAGGAATGGTTCAAGAAATTGGAACCAGGATCGGTGGGATGTTGGAACAAACTCCAAACCAACTTCCGGAGACAATTTGTCGCCGCCAGGAAGGTCAACTTGGAGGTTAGTGCCTTGACCAACATCAAGCAACTACCCACCGAAACCTTGAAGAATTACATCAAGAGGTTCCGAGAGGAAGCCTCGAAGACCAAGAAGGTCGACGACGGACAACAGCTTGCGCTTCTCCAAGCAGGAATCCGCACCGGGACTCCCTTCTGGAACGAATTACAGCAAGAAGGCGCTGCTAGCCTTCAGGACTTCCAGAAGCGAGTCCAAAAATATATTAATCTCGAAGAAGCCCAGATCGTGGCTTACGAAGGCTATTATCCCACCGGGATAGCAGGATACATGCCAGGAGTATCGCCCTCGGGTACTGTCCCGACCGCGACCCCTCCGATGAGTGGCATACAGTTTTCTGCTACTCCCGGATACAGCCAGGGCCAAGCTTTGCCCCCGGCATCTTCCCATTACGGCAACCCGTCCGGGGTGAATGGACGGACTCCTTCACAAGCCGCCCCAACCGCCAGCTTAACAGGCCCTACCCAAGGGTCGAGAAGCAAAAGGTCTTCCAAGGGCAGCACCCGAACGGGAGAGAAGCGCCAAAAGAAGGGGTACACACCCCAATACACCCAGTACACAGAGCTCACGGACTCTCAGGAACGTGTATATTTTGCCACAAGGCAGAATACGCACTACCGGAGACCCCAGCCATTGTACAGAGACAGCTCCCGGAGAGATCCGAGTAAAAGGTGCGAGTACCACAACGATATTGGCCACAGCACCAACGAGTGTAAAAATCTCAAAGATGAGATTGAGAATCTGATCCGTTTGGGCCACCTCTATGAGTGGATCAAAAATAGGTTACCCCACCTTAACCCGGGGCAGGTGGCAGGGGGTATGCCTTCGGGAACACCAGGGGGTACGGCGGAGTATTGCCTCCGGTGCTCCCGCAGGTGACGCCCAGCATATACCCGGACTACCGCCCCGGCCTAATGGACGGGTAGCCATGATCTCCGGAGGTCCCCATATCGGAGGAAACACTCGGAAGGAGCGAAAGAGATATGCCGAGGCCGCAAGACACAGTGAGGTGTGGGAGGTCACTCAACTCCCAGCTCAAAGGCCTCGGCTAATGGACCAACCCATAACGTTCACGGAAGAAGACGCCAAGACGGTGCGCTTTCCTCATCATGACCCGTTGGTCATAGAGACCCCCATCGCAAATAAAGTGGTGGCTAGGGTCCTGATTGACAATGGAAGTTCCGTGAACTTGCTCTTCAAAGAAGCCTTCACTGCGATAGGGTTGACCGACCGGGACCTCTCTCCTAGTGGATCGCAGCTCACAGGGTTTAACGGGACAACGCTAATCCCGATGGGAAAAGTCAGGCTCCCAGTTACCCTGTGCCCGGATACCCCCCAAAGCACGTTCAAGTATTGCACCTTTGTGGTGGTAGACTGTCCAACAGCCTACAACGCGATCTTAGGCCGACCGGCCCTCGTCGACTTTGGTGCAATAACTTCAATCCGACACCTATGCCTAAAATTCCCTACCCAGGAAGCCGGAGTCGGAACGGTGAGGGGAAATCAAGGAGAGGCCAGGCAGTGTTACAACGTTGCCACCCACTTGCCAGTACTCATGGTCCGGGGGCCCCCTGAAGTAGAGAAGGCTGAAGAAGACGAGCTGGATCCTCGTATAGGATCCGAAAGGATCGTAGAGCCAATGGAGGACGTCGAAGAGATACCAGTGTGCGACGACGACTCCACCAAAGTACTCCGGATAGGGAGAAGCCTAGATCCGGAGGAAAAAGATAAAATAATAAAAACACTGAAGGGCGCCATCGATATTTTCGCATGGCGCCAAGAAGACATGACCGGCATCAGCCCTCATGTCATCACCCATGTACTCAATGTCAACCCGGACATGCCCCCCGTACAGCAAAAAAGACGCCCGCTCGACTCGGTGAAAGCCGAAGCCTTAGAGAAAGAGGTGGATAAACTTTTGTCCAATAGCATGATCCGCGACGTATACTATCCGGAATGGCTAGCCAATCCGGTCCTGGTGCCCAAGCCAAACGGGACTTGGCGGGTTTGTATAGATTTCACAGATCTAAACAAAGCCTGCCCAAAGGACTGCTTTCCGCTGCCCAGGATCGACCAGATGGTGGACGCCACGTCCGGGTTTAAGCTGCTATCTTTCATGGATGCCTATGCTGGGTACAACCAAATAAAAATGCATACGGCAGACCAGGAGTGCACTAGCTTCAGGACCGATAAGGGGGTATATTGTTACCTAGTCATGCCTTTCGGACTGAAAAATGCCGGAGCAACCTATCAAAGAATGGTTAACCGGATGTTTAAAAGCCTCCTGGGACGAAACATGGAAGTATATGTAGACGACATGCTCGTCAAATCCAAAGCATGCAACAGCCATGCAAGCGACTTAGAGGAATGTTTCGATGTCGTCCGGAGATACGGCATGAAACTCAACCCGAAAAAATGCACCTTCGGGGTCAAATCGGGAAAATTCCTGGGCTTCATAGTCAGCCAAAGGGGGATCGAGGCAAACCCGGAGAAAATCCAAGCTCTCCTGGACATGCCATCCCCCAAGAAACATAAGGACGTGCAAAGTTTGACCGGAAAGGTAGCCGCACTGAGCCGCTTTATCTCACGGTCCACGGACAAGTGCATACCCTTCTTCAACATACTGAAGAAATGCCAAAAGTTCGAATGGACAGATGAATGCGAGGAGGCATTCAAAAGGTTAAAAGACCATATGGCTAAGCCTCCTATCCTATCAAAACCCGTCCTTGGAGAAGACTTGTTCCTCTACCTGGCCGTCTCCGAGCATGCGGTCAGCGCCGCATTGGTCCGGGAGGAAGAAAAAATTCAGCACCCCGTGTACTATGTTAGTAAACGCATGATAGGGGCCGAGACAAGGTATCCGGTTATTGAAAAGTTAGTATTCTGCCTCCTGATGGCATCACGGAAGTTGAGACCATACTTCCAAGCCCATCCGATCAGAATTTTGACCAATCATCCACTTCGGCAAGTTCTCCAGAAACCTGAAGCCTCCGGAAGACTCCTCAAATGGGCAATGGAACTGAGTCAGTTCGACTTGCATTACATGCCCCGGATTTCCATAAAAGGCCAAGCCCTGGTAGACTTCATCACTGAATGTAATGAAGCCGAGGCAACAGCCAATACACCGGAGCCACCCATCCCCACTTGGAGAGTATTTGTGGATGGAGCTTCTAATGAAAACGGTTCAGGAGCCGGAGTGGCTATGATATCACCTACTGGGTTGCGGCTCCAGGCAGCACTCCGATTCAACTTCACAGCTTCGAATAATGAAGCCGAATATGAGGCCCTGATAGCAGGGCTAAAATTGGCTAAAGCTGTAGGAGCCAAGAGGGTGGAAGTCTACAGCGATTCTCAGCTGGTCGTAAACCAAGTTTCCGGAGAATACCAAACTCGCGGCGAGAGGATGGCTGCGTACGTAACAATAGTCCGAGAACTGCTCCACGAGTTCACGGACTATAAAATAGAAAGGATCCCCCGAGAAAAGAACGCTCACGCGACCGCATGCAGCTAAGTTAGCCTCGGACGGCGAAATCGAAGAGCTGGGGGTAGTACCAGTGGAACGTTTGGCAGAGCCAAGCATCAAAATAAAAGAAACCACACAACCGGTTGGGCAAGAACCCAGCTGGATGGTCCCCATCATAAAATACATAACTACGGAGTGAGTTGCCCCAAGAGAGGGCAATCGTCTCGAAAGATTCGATATCGGGCTCATCGTTATGTAATGATGGATCAAATTCTCTACCGAAGAGGACTCGGCATGCCTTATTTAAGGTGTGTATCGGACCACGAAGCTAGACAAATTATCTTTGGAGGTCCATGAAGGGTTGTGGAGATCATACGGGAGGACCCAGCCTCTCAAAGAAAATATTGAGGCAGGGATACTTCTGGCCAACAATGAAAAAAGATTGTATAGACTATGTCCAAAAGTGTGACTCGTGCCAAAGGTACGCGAACATACCGAGAGCTCCTCCAAATGAGATCACTCTGATGACCAGCCCCTGGCCCTTCGCGGTCTGGGGCATAGATCTCATCGGGTCTCTACCTACGGGAAAAGGAGGAGTAAAGTATGCAATAGTAGCAGTGGACTACTTCACCAAGTGGACGGAGGCTGAGCCTATGAAGACAATAACCGCTAAGAAGGCGTTGGACTTTGTTATCAAAAACATAGTGTGTCGATACGGCTTACCTCACAAAATAGTCTCAGACAATGGAAAGCAATTTGATTGCGAGGAATTTGCGACACGCAACCAACACGGAGTAGTGAAAAGCTTCTCCGCGGTAGCCGGCCTCAAACAAATGGCCGGGCGGAAGCGGTCAATAAAATCCTAAAGGTCACCTTGAAAAAGAAGGCCGGCTCCGTAAAAATAATCGGCTCGAAGAATTGCCAAGGGTATTGTGGGCCTACCGGACGACCCCCAGAACCACAACCGGTCACTCGCCATTCTCAATGGCGTACGGTTGTGAAGCAATGGTCCCGGTGGAAACATTATTCCCATCCCACAGGAGGACGACTTACGATCCGGCCACCAATCAGGCCTTGCTCCAAGAAGCTCTGGATCAAGTCGAAGAACTCCGGGATGAGTCCCAAATACGGATGGCCGCTTATCAAAAAAAAGGTGACCAAGTATTTTAACTCCAAGGTTAAAAATAGAAAATTCGCTATTGGGGATATGGTCCTAAGAAGGGTCTTCCCAGCCACCCAAGAACCCGGAGTGGGGGTACTTGGACCGAATTGGGAAGGACCATATGAAATCGAGGACGAAATTGGCTCTGGCACTTACAAACTGAAAAGAATGGACGGAACTACTGTCCCAAGAGCCTGGAATGCCGATCACCTCAGAAAATATTACCAGTAGCGAATTAGACTTAGATTTTGTTCAAAGGGTTTGTACCGTCCAAATGTATGCCTCCTCTATATTAAATAAAACTGAGTGCCTTAAAAACAAAGTTTCTATGCCACTCAGGGGGGTACTAGGGTATACCGCACGGACAAACAAAAAAACAATCTAAGTAAAATATCCTGACCCAAAGGGCAGGTCAAGCTAAGTAAAATATCCTGACCCAAAGGGCAGGTCAAGCTAAGTAAAATATCCTGACCCTAAGGGCAGGTCAAGCTAAGTAAAATATCCTGACCCTAAGGGCAGGTCAAGCTAAGTAAAATACCCTGAGCCAAAGGACAGGTTGAAATATATAAGTGTGAAAAAAGACCGCATATATATATAAAAAAAAATATCCTAGCCCGAAGGGTAGGTCATACACATGTAAATGGCCCGGGGACAGGCCTTAAATTGTCTCCCCTTCAAATAAAAGCTGCCGCCTGCATGTTCTAAGGCAGCAGCAAGTATGTACAAACAAAAAAAAAAAAAGAGTTATAAAAAGAGCGGGTAAAGTCTGGGTCAATAATATGGCAGCTCAGTCAGCCCGCGGAGGAAGACGAGGTCCGATCCGTGCCTCGAGCTCAGCATCAAGCCTTTTCTTCTTTTCCCGAAATTTGGCAATCATGTCCTCGGGTTTGGGATAAAAAGTAAGCTTGATACTCTGATCATTGGTGGCCCAAGCCATGTAGACACCATCATCAAAGCGTTTCGGGCACCGGGCACAGGAGACAGGAGAAAGGAGCTCGGCCCTCTTGGCCTTCCTGATAGACTGATCTTTGTAGTCCCGAAGCTCCTTCAACTCCGCAGCTAGAGCGGCCTTGGATTTGATATCCGACTGGTGAGTCTCCTCTAGAGACCTCACCTTGGCGGCCATTTCATCCAAAGCCTCCCTCGCCTCCCGAAGATCTCGCCTAGCCTTTTCGGCAGCCTCGGTTTGAGCCCTTAGTTCCTCCTGATGATGGGCCTCCATCCTGTCTCTCCGCTGGGCCTCGGCCTGGATCATGTCCTCCGCCTGAGCCTCCCTCCGGATGGCCTCCTCCTCCTTAGCCTTGGCCTTCTCTTCCTTGGCCTTGGCCGCTGCTTCCTGGCGCTCGGCGGCCTCCTGGTAGATCTGCCTCTCCGCTGTAAGGTCTTGGAGGACCTTCTTGACGTCGTTCATGTCCCCAAAGTCGGACAGAGCGAAGCCGTGGTTTATAATGTTCCTGGAAAGGCGACCAGCCTCAGCTGCAAGCTGAACCATAACGGGATATAAGGAAAAATTTCTCAAAGGAAGAAAACAAAACACAAACACCAAAAAGGAAACGCTAAAATTGCATAGTACTTACCACCGTGAGGGAATGGCTGAGGTCCTGAACCTGGAAGATGGAGTTCAGAGAAGCGCAAGTGGCGAACCGTTTGGGCGCACAGCGTGTAAGCTGAGAAGCGAACTCACCGGTCATTTCCGCGGCAAAGGGAGCTAGAGTGGGCCCTAGGAGGGGGCGGAACCAGTCCGTTAAAGGGTCCAGGTTGAGGTTCCACGAATCATGATAGTCCGGATGGTTGATACTCGCCTCAACTTCAGCCCGCAGAATCCTCCTAAGGGCCTCCACCTCGGCATATCCCCGGGAGTACTTGTCCATAGCGTAGTTGTGTTTGGCTATGCGAAGCTCCTGCCTCACCTCATCCCCCGGAATCGGGGTAAGATCAATGTGGGGAGGAGCAGGATTTTCCTCCATCGGAGAGACCCCGCCGTCTAGGCCATGAGCAGGAGTGTCGGCCCTCCGAGGCCTCTTCGGCTCGTCCTGGGCAATCATCTTGCCCTTACGCTTGCGGATCAGAGCCACTTCAGGCTCCTCCTCGTCCTCCTCTGCTACCACTGGAAAGGCTTGAGGCTCTCCAGCACCCTCGGCGGCTTCCTCCGAGAAGTCCCACCCTTTCCCCTGGCCTTCTCCTGGAAGCACCTCCTCGTCATCCACTAAGTCAATGGTTTCGGGAGGAGCGCCGGAAGAAACCTTCAAGGAAGGGGCCGGGGGAGAGGGGGTGAAAGCCAGAGGAGCCACCGGAGTATGGACCCCGGCAAGCTGTTCCAGGATGGCATCCATGGAGGTACCTGTTCCAATAAAATAAGCAAGTGTTAGAAGTTCGTGAGAAACTGCTTACGAAAGGTGCAGCAAATAAACTACTCCTACCCGGACTTCCTAATTCGGCCCTAGCAAAATCCCGAACTTTAATGCTGGCAGCATCATCTCCAAGATAACTGTCCGAGGGCCGAAACCAGCTGGACGCTATATAAGCCGACGGACCTAAGGGAATAGGTTCCGGAGGGCCGGGGCCCATCCGAGACCGACCTAGGTAATCTCCTAAGTTTGTAAAATAAAATTCCTTCAAATGATCCCCCCACCGGGTCGACGGCATCTTAAACCTACGGAGGCGCTCGTCGAACCCTATGGGCCTACGACTGGTATATTCATCAACGGAAGGGACATAGTGAATTATCAAGGGAGACTTACCACCAGCACCGGAAGTGCTAGCACCGGGAGCACCCGAGTTTGGTTCGGGGACTGAAGGCTGAGGCCGGGAAGTCTGGTTCTCAGAAGAACCTTCAAGACGAAGGGGCCCCCCGGCGGAAGGACCCCCAATCTCTTCTTGAAGTATCTTGTCAAAAAATTTAGCTTCGGACTTCCCGCCAATGGCTTGGCTCCTTCGCACCACCGGACTCCCCACGCGAAGCCCTCTCCCAGAGGCAGCCTGGGCCTTAGAATACGCCTTCTCCTGGGCCTTCCGGTAGAGATAGTCTTGGTACTTCTTCTCCGCCGTAGCAATGAGCTCATCCCGGAAGGCCTTCTCCGCAACCGGCGCCCTCACATTAGGGCAGATGACCTTGGAGAGGTTGGAGTCATCCACGGATTGATGAGAAAGGATAAGTTTAGCCTTTCTACAATTCTCCGTGATGACCAGGCCCCCGACATCAAGATCGGCGTGGTCATAGGAGGCGAAGGCTTGGGCCCTTCGAAGGAAAGCCTGAGTGGTGAGCGTCCGCTGGTAAGGTGGGATCCGCACCCACTCTGTGAGAAGCTCCGGGTGGTCCACGGCCCTGAACCCGGACGAGAAGAAAAATCGGTGGCGGTACTCCTTAACATGAGTCTGCCTATTATATGGAACCATCCCCTCGTTAGCAGGGTGGATCCGGAACCCATAAAAACCATCCTTAAGTTTGTCCCCTTTCTTGGGGACGGATACAAGTTCATAAAAATATAAAATTTCCGCCGGGCTGGAAGCCCCCCAGCCGCGGGCGGTGTAAAAAATAAATAAGCCTGAAAGTAGGCGGTAAGCTTGAGGAATAAGTTGGTATGGCGCAAGGCCGACAAATACAAGAAAATTAACAAAATAATCCTGGAGCGGGAGCATGGCACCGGCCATCAAATGGGTCTGACTCCAAGCCCCGAAGCCGTCATAGTTGTGATTAGGCGTCTCCGAGTCGCGAGGAGGCCGGTGGAAGGTCCCTGAGGTAGAGGGTTTGATCCCGGCCACATTAATGATGTTCTCCAGCTGGTGAGGGCAAATTAGGGTCGACCGAAGCTCGGCCGCTTCCCAACCAGTGGCACGGGACTTGTGCCCTTCCTGGGCAACAGGTCCCAGAGAAACCTCCTCCAGGGTGGCTATGTTTTTCCCTTTCTTCTTCGAAGATTTCGAGCCAGAAGCAGACATTTTATGTTCTGAGAAAAACAAAAAGAAAAAAAAAAACCCAACAGTTAGGCCCCATACCAAACCCTAAATCAGAAAAAAGGGAGTGGGGGTCCCCTAACCGCTGGAAAGAGGCCCCCTCCGGACACGTGTCGCCTGGGAAACTCAAGAGAGAATCCCTGAACAAGTGTCGGGTGCAGTAAAATCGCAGAAAAGTGGTTTTGCAAAAAGGAAAAGAAAAGAGAAAAGTCTTCCTATGCCCTAAGCAAGTGCTAATCGAAGAACACATGGCCCTCTTCAAGCAAAGTTGTACGCCTACAACAGAGGCATTACAACGGCGACTGTACAACTAACACAGTAAACCTAAAGAAGAACTCAAACACTCACACACCCAGAAGTCTCTAAGTGCGAACCCAGAAAACAAACAAAGTAAATGTAAGCATGTTATTATCTAAAGATGCAAGAAAACTTACAGTTGATTGTTGAACTGGGGGCACTGGGAATGGTTGAGTGAGAGTTGAGAGGCACTGGCAAAACCGAACACTGGAAAACTAAAAGATGTGTTTAAGTGTTAAAGCAGTTTGTGCTACTTCGAGAAATTTTCTCTCTGAGAAATTCGAGCAGAAATGGCAAGGAATGGAAAGTAACCGAGATGAAGGAAAGGTGGTGGCTTTTATAGGCAAAAGTGCATGAGGAACAGGCGTCTTCACCTACCAATAGTACGGTGGGGGAAACGCACGATTCGAATTCCCAAAAGATCAACGGGCTAGATCAATCTACCATTAAGGCGGTGGAAACGTTTGAGTATCCGTCTGACACCATCAATGCGCCGCATCAATCATGGGGCGTGAAACGAATCGACCTCTGCAAAAGTGAATCACCGCCTTTAATGCCATTATTAGGCACGCCCTCACGCGCCCCCAAGTCGTATCATAAGACCGAGGAGGCGGCTGGAAACATTCCTGCGAACAAGCATATTGTCGCATTAAATAACATCATTTAATGTGCCCCCACGCGCTCGAGGCTCGAGCTAGGGAAACGAGGGGCCAACTGGAGACACTTGAACAAGCCTTGGTTTATTTTTACTAAGTAAACAAGGCTTGGGGGGTAAATGTTGCTCCCAAATTTGCCCAATATACGTGGACCAGTCAAGAGGGAACACGTGGATCAAATAACTTGGAAAGATTTGCTAAGTCTTTCTATGCCACCAGGAAGCGCTATTAACATGGGTCCCGGAGGAGACACCCGAAGTATCAGCTACTCCCGGAAGCTAGTATAGCGTGAAGGCTCTCCGGGATGTGTCAGGTCTCTCCCGAGAAATCAAGTCGCATTTAATGCTGCATGGGAGGAAGCGTGTTGGGACTGTAACACGCAATAAAGTCTGACGGCACAACCCCCAAACAGCAGCGCTACAGTAATGATCATTTAAGTCTAGCGACGGCTACTCTGCGAAGAGTCACGTCAATCATAAGACAAAAAGGACATTCCCCATAAAAGCCCTACAGCACCTAGGGATTTGACCATGCATCACCCATGGTATATTCATCGGAAATGCCCAACTTTATGGATACTTACAGATACATGTGTAAGAACAATTCTAGGGATTACCCCACCAAAACACTATAAATACCCCCTCAAAGCTCATTTAATGGGGTCGGAGAATCTTGGTTGCAAAAGAGCAAGAGGAGAAAAACTCACCAAGAACATTCTTCGTATTTAAGAGAAAAACATTCTCTCAAGTGTAGAATCTGTATTAAACACATCCATTAATAGCAGTGGCTCGTGGACTAAGGCTCATTAACGCCCCAACCACGTAAAAAGTCTTCATCTCACTTTCTTACAGCTCCTTATTATAATTATATTTTAATAGTTGCCGAAAACCTCGGTCAACATAGTGAGGATGAGAATAGAGGAGCAAAATTTGACCTTCCCTCTGTGTAGCTTCGGGCAGGTTAGAGAAAAGAAGAGAGAGGGAAAGAGAGAAGAAGTGATAGGGGGGTGAAGGAAAAAACAGAGGGTATTTTGGGCATAATAGAAAAATTGTCATATATTTTAAATATAGGGTATTATGAGTTTTGAGGATAAATTTTAATTAAATGCAAGCATACAAATTCAAATTTCCCTTTGTAAACCTGTCTGTTTTTTTTAATGCTTAAAAAAAACAGGCATGACATGCATGACATACAAACGTTTTGAACCCTATTATAGGACATGGTAATTAATCATCCAATTTTTTTTTTTTTAAATTGTTCATATGATTGCTGTACTGTACCACTAAAAAATGAGAAAAAAATATCTTCAATGTCTCAATTTGAGAGAACTCCACCATAGGGGAATATTTTTGTCTACTATACATCGGTTAATATTTATATATATATAATTTAATTAATCCTCTTCAAAAAAAAATTAGTAAATATTGAAAAATATATATGTATATATATCCATCAATGGGTATAAATTTCCAAATGAGTATTAATAATTAAGTAACTTTATATAAATTATAATATTTGATTTATATTACAAATTATAACTATAGTATTTATTAATTGAGACCGTCACATTTAATAATGAGAAGGGAAAAAAAGTTCTAACGTGCTCTCCATTTGAAAAAAAGAGGAAATATATATACTAATTTATATATATCTATTCTATATAAAGTGTGCCTATATAACTGAAATTCTTGGTTTATGAGAAATTTATGGGTGACTTTTTATTTTTATTTAATAAAATATTATTTATATATAATATAATAATAATAAAACAAATCATATTAATATTTGAACTGATATTTAGCATATTTCAACTCTATATATAATCACAACTATAACTCTAGAAATTAAAAATATATATATAAAATAAATTGAACCTTAAACCGCATATACAATTAGTTTGTTGAGAGAATCAGGAAAAGAACGAATTATAAATGGATTTTTTTTTACCAAATCGTCCCCCAATTTCAGGTTCTGATCCAATTGGGTCTTCTTTTTATTCGTAAATCATCCCCCAATTTTTAAGATTATTTTTTCATTTTCTAACAAAATTAATGAGCTCACATCGTTGTTGTGTTATACGGAGACTAAACTATGCCATTTGTTATGTTTAACCTTCACATCAAAAAACATGTTGTTATATTCTATATTTGGATTATGTTAAAAATTTGATCTTATAAAAAATACGTTTAATTAGCTTAATGTGTTTTACTATGCAGTATATTCATATACAATCCTTTTTCTTTTCTATCTTCGAAAGGATAGTTAATAAATATAATATATAGCTTTTTTTTTTTTTTTGAAATAATATATAGCTTTTTTTTTTTTTTTGAAATAATATATTGCTTTTTTTTTTTCACTCTCTCTAATATGAAATAACAAAACGAAACTGAATTATCCATGCGCGTTGGGTCCACATGAGTAAAAAAAAATCATAAAATTATCCTTTACAAAAATATACACTGATATTTTTTAAAACTTTTTTTGATGATCTTAAAAAATAATTATAAAAATAATATCAAAACAAAAAAAATTACTTACCCTAATTTCGTTTTATCTTAAGAAAAAAGAAAATTAATTTTCTAATTATTTTTTTTTTCACTGGAAAAAATATTTCCGTGTACTGGTGTCCAATTAATGGATTATACTGCAGAGGTGTAGTTTTAAAGAAATAAAATAACTTTACTTGTCTTTCATAAGTAATTTTTTTTAATTAAATTAATTATGCACACCATGTCTAATCATCTTAAATGAAAATAAATAACTATTTGTAGGAACATCGCCGCTTTGTTGACACTACCATATTCGATTTATACACAAGAAAATGGACAATCCAGTTATATGCAGACTCGGTTAGAATGAAAAGTGTAAAATAAAAAATTATACTATTGTCTCTGTCGAAGCAAATGTTATCTTCAATTATCAATAATTTAGAGATTAATTTTTAATTTTCTTTTTATCTTACACACATTGTGTTTCCTTAAGTATTTGAACATCAATTTTTAGTTTATTTTTGGATTAACTTAAGAACATATTTAAATTATCAAGCTTTTTTAAACACTAATATACTGCATTCAGTATTTACTTTTTATTTATATTAAAAATAAAATAGTTTATGAGAAATCCATAAGTCACTTTTCATTTATATATAATAAAATAAATCCCATTAAATCCAAAAAAATACGATTGGGTTTTTGCTGTTGTACATCTACGATTAGGTTTTCTTTAATTATTTATTGTATTCCTTTTCCTATTACAATTTGGACATTCCCATGGGCTCACATATAATATTCCATTCCGCGCTTCTCTTTTTTCTTCTTCACAACTTAATAACAAAATATATAAGTAATAATAATAATAAAAAAGAAGCGTGACTTTTATCAAAGTTCACAAAACCAAGCATCAATGGCGAAAAAAAACCAACAAAGTTTACAGCTAATAAATGATTCTAAGTGCTCGACATATGCATTAGTTTCCAGGAGCAAAGTTTTTTAAAGTTACGTAATAATTTACATATATGTTGCAAACACAATATACAAAAAATAAAGAAGAATATGGAAGAAACAGGAGACCATTATTCACATCTAGAAAGGCAGTGGAGATAATAATAGAAACTTTTTCATTTTTTTAATCATTTTTTTTTCTTTTTGAGTAAAGATAAATATGAAATTTTAATCGCATAAAATTTTATTTTAATAAAATATAGTATTTTAAAATAATTTAATAGTATTTTGTTATAGAATACTATCACTTTTTGTTAAACATGGTTTTCACTTTTTGTCGACACTACCATATTCAATTTATCAACGAAAAAATGGACAATCCAGATATATGCGGACCCGGCTAGAATGAAAAGTGCAAAATACAAAAATTACACTATTGTCTCTATCGAAGCAAATGAAGATTGAAATCCACCAATGACTATCATTAGTTTTCTTATCTACAATTTTTAGACAAATGCTATCTTCAATTATCAGTAATTTAGAGATTGATTTTTAATTTTCTTTTTATCTTACACCCATTTAAGTAATGTTTCTTTAAGTATTGGAACATCAATTTTTAATTTATTTTTGGATTAACTTAAGAACATATTTAAATCATCAAACTTTCTTAAACACTAATATATTGCATTCAGTATTCACTTTTAATTGACAACATTATAAAATATAATATTTAGATACACATAATACTAATCTCACTTAATAATTAATAATATTTTTTCTTTAATTTTTAATTGTATTACTTTCAAATAACATAGAAAAAAACTAGCATAAATTTAGTATACGTGCCTCGCACGTAATTTTTTGCTAGTATATATATATATACTAGGTAGGAGTTACGTGCCGAGGCACGTAAATATTAGTTTTAGGTAAAGTTTAGTTTTTTTTTTTATTTCTTCTTATTTAGTTTTTGTTTTATCAAATTAATATTTGTGCTATTATAATTGGTTGGTAAAATATAATTAGGTATATATAAATCATAATAAAATAATACTTATTATTTACTTTTAGAAAATTGGGTATATGAAATACTTGCATACACTACTCCATGTAAATCCATAAATAACAAGTCAAGAGAAAGAAAAAGAAGCTCGGCACCAAGAAAAGTCTCAACACTAAATAAAATAAAATTACTGTAAAAAAAAAAAAAAGTAACTTCTGCCTAATCTTCCATTGGTTCAACTGCTTGAATGGTGAACTGATTGTACTTTGAAGTCATTGTTCGGTTTGCATCTACGTACAACTGAATTCTCCATTTTTTGGCTGATAATTGCTTCGTAGTTTTTTGGACAAACCACTTATGTTTCTGTAAAAAAAAAATGATTAGTTATAAGTTTAATGTATTTCTATGTACGAAAATGTATAAATTTTACATATTTATTTTTTTATAGTTACCTCGTCCGAATATGATCTTAATTGAACTGCAGTACATGAGAATATGTTTTCTGCAACATCACCGAACATCACAGCATCTAGCAACTCTGTACCATCGTCGAGTTGTACATATGTCATTGCACTAATAATTTATACAAAATATGTAACGGTTAGTATGAATATGCAAGAAGTTCAAATATTAATTTAGTTATAATGTGCTTAACCGACACAAATAATCTAAATATCACAGTAAATACATTAATAAATATAAATTAAAATGAGTAAAAAAATACCTGATATTCAAATGGAGAGTACGACACAAATAATCTAAACCGACAATAAATAGCAGGAACCTACAAGAAAAACAACATTGTAAATAAAAAATGACAATGACCATACAAACGCTCTACATCCAATTCCATTCAAAATGTATATTTATTTAATACAAAAAATAAATTCCAATTCAAATTGCATAGACTTCTCAAACACCAAAGAAATAAAAAAGCCAATAGGACTTAGGAAATAGTAAAACATCTAAAGAACATCATTGATTGCATTAAGAAAAAATAGAAAATAGTAATGTAGTACACAGTAATAAAATAGAAAATAATAATTTGAAATGTTAGTATAGACACACAAGGATATATACCAAGTTTTGATCTTCAAATAAGAGTATATAAAGCTATGTTTAAGTTTATGTCCAGCTTTATATAAAACTAATATTGAAAAATTTTAGCTTGGTCAATGACAGTGGCTCGCGACTGTGCTGCCCTCAAAAGTCGTGAATGGTGCAACGAGGTACTGGCTTTGAAGTTCAAACCATGGGGAGTATTATGGTGGTAGTGGTTTATGAAAGGCTGAAAAATAAGTATCTTATAAAACTGCTTCCTTAATTCATGGTGATATTTATAGGCCTAACTAAAAATATCTAGCTGTTTCAAAAAATAAAAAATAAAAAATAGTAATTTAAATATAATTCAAATAACTTTCAAATAGAAAACAAATTTATATTTATTTAATACAAAAAATATATATTTAATTCAAATTCATATTTAAACAAAAACAAAAAAACAGAAAAATCTATCTACCAGTCCGCTTGTCTTTCTGTAAAGTACCAACAGAAAAGACAAAAGACAAAAAAAACAGTGCAATAGAATTTGAGAGTAGACAAAATTATTAACTTGTTAAATCCATTTTTCTACTTAGTAGTTAATGAATGTGTGTGGGTGTGTGTGTTTGTGTTTATGTCTGTTGTTTAATCTTTTTTCTTATGATAGAGCTATTAAGAGTTTTATACATACATAGCATAATAATTAATTACACAAATATAGTAAATATGTATACCTATAATCCATTAGCCATGAGTTTTGTTGGCAGAGACAACATTGTTGCACTTGCATTTTTTTCTTTAATGATCCTGTACAAAACGGCACATACAATACAAATGCCATACTGCAAGCTCTTAAGTTTCAGACTCTTGTTCTTGTTTCCGCAATCAACTCGACTTCTTTTGTTGCTTTTCCTTTGACTGGGATATTTTTGCAATGGATCGATCAGCATTGATTTGGGCTCAGCAAAACAAGTCAAGGCGCCTTGAAGCGTTCTCCCATGGTAGTTCTGTTTAAAACAATCACATATAGTTAGTTTAGAACAAGAAAGAAAAACATGACATCTGAACATAACATAAGAGTTTGCTTCGCGTTTATAGAACAAACCAAAATCAGTAAAAGGTTATATTTAAGCAGATTGAAACTGTTATTGATTTGATTAAGATGCTAAACCAGTACGAAAAAGCTTATAGAGATTAAGCTTTACTCAAATATCCATCAAACATTATTGGCCCTGGTCTAAAAAAACACTTATATAAGCTACCGAAAAGGGCCTTCACCATATACAAAACTGAATTAAGCAAAAGTAATGCTAAAACTAAGGATTTCATTAGAAATCGTATCTCCCGTACCATGGAATTATATTGAATAAATATGTGTCAGTATATTATGTGAGCATGCTAATCTCATATTGAATAAAGAGATTGATCCAATCACCACAGAATAACCAAACCCATCAAAGGACTAAAGTTCTTACATTCAAATATATAGCAGTAGGAATTAAATGTTTGAACATATACTAAAGTACACAAATCACATATTACTGCCAAAAGATTTAAATAGAAATTAAATTTAAAGTTTTTTTAAAAAGTTTCTGGAGTAAGAACATGGTAACATCCAAAATGAAGAGACACATACCTCCCAATCAAGATGGTTGTCACCGGTTTCATAATCAGTCAATACAGAAACTGTACACTCCAAAGAGGGCAATTCTTTGGCATGTATGGGAGGAAATCTACGATCCCTCAAAGCACTGCAAAGTATCACAACAAAGTAAAGCTAAGAACATCATCAGTCAAAACAGAAACTGCATGTTGACAGTAAGAAGATTATAAGAATCTTGGTCTAAATATCCCATGCATGTTGTCCCTGTCGATTCATGTCTTTCATTTCAGCAAGAATGTACATTTTCCTAAAACAATACAGAATTGAGGTAACTCGGCTATTGTTTCTTTCTACCATTTTGTGTGTGAGGTATAGTTCTCAAATACCTAAAGATACAGTAAACATACAAGCAGATGAATTTACATGATTTGGCTTGTGACCATTAGAACAATACATGAAATTCATTTTTTTTTACGATACCTGTTTAGAGCATAATCCTTGAACTCATTAACCAACCACCGTGCTTTCAGGGTTCCAATGCATCCATGTAGACGAGGTCCCCACCATTTACAGCTTTTTTCCAAGTGACAAACAATGGGCTAAGACCAAAGTAAAATATATTATGATTTTCACAGAAAAAATGTAGATATCTACAATTCTACTTCGTAACTTTTCCATTAACAAGAAATTATGTGAAAAGAATATATTTATATGGTGTTTATTTATGTATAGAGACCATGAAACTAAAAATTTCCTCTTTTTTTATTGTAATGTCTCACATTTAAGAAATTATGAGAAAAGAACAGAACAACATAATATAAGCACCATGAAAGATAACAACATAGGCAAAGAAGTACAGCCAAAATGGAATTTCACTGCAGACAGTCCCATTTCTCCCAAATTTTAGCATTATGCTTCGAAGTGACTAAACTTACTATGATTTTTATTATCTTTTACAATGGACATATGGGGAATCTGAAATTTTAACCTCCAATGACTTCAACATTGGAGATGTGACAAATCTTGCTGAAAAAACACAAAACTATTAACTACAAAGATTAAGCCTTTATTCCAATGTAATATCTTCCCCTGTTCGAACATCACTAATAGAAAAGCTTAAGAAAACTATAATGATTTTATTGAGTTGAGTACACACTTGACCATTCAGTTGCATTATCGAGTCACAACAAATACTACATTATGAAAAAAGGACCCTCAGTTAGAACTCAAATTGATCAAGCAAATGAACTGTTCAAACTCCCCTTAGTCTTCACAAGGAAACCCAGAAAAGGCAATATTGCCAATTCAAACACCAAGACAAAACGAAACCCATAAAAATAACAATAACAGTAACAAAAATGAAATCCCAAATCGCCCTTTAGAGCTAAACTCAACTCAGTACGTAAAGGTTTAAACTTTTTAGAAACTAAACGCCACTCAACCACACACAACACAATATAAATTACGAAACTTTCATCACTTCAATAATTTCAGATGAAACCCAATTATCATTTTAAAAAGATAGAAACTTTTAAGCTGAAACGATCATGATCAGTCAAAAGATGGTGTTTAAACATTTAAATTCCACATGCATATTCTATGATATTTTAATTAAATAAAAAAAAAACCCAAAAAAAAACGGAAAAGAATAATTACTGTTGACCATCATCGAAGGCTGGAGGAGGAACCTCTTCGTTGTTGTAGTAGGAGACAAGAGTATCGAAGCAATAGACCACCATTTCCTTGTTCGCCGACACCATCTTCTTCTCTGATTTTTTAATTAAGAATGAATGAGTAAAAGAACCGATCGATGAAAATCGAAGAAGATAAAGGAAACATAGATACTAATCGAAAAACAGAAAGAGGCAAAGTCATATATTACGCAAACACAGCAGTAGAAAACCATAAATTCCAAAGCATAAAAGTCTATCTTGATTCGAAAGCCCAGAAGGCAAAACATTAACTATATTTACAAAGTGTAATGATTAAGCCATTTACTTTTCATTATCCTTTTAAACAGCAACCCTTGATTCAAATGGCAATCCAAATAAAAATGTACTTCACTCCAAGATAAAAGCCAATTCAATCCTTACTATTATTTAACCATAAAAGACCAATCTTTCTTTTTTAACAAATGAATCTCTTCTCAAACTTTTCAAAACCCTCAAAATTATATCAGAGAAAAAGAAAGAGATGGCGGAAAATACCTCCCAAACGATCATAGCATCCTGGTTGACTCCCTTTTGCCCTTGCTTTGTGAAAAGCGAGGTGACATCAGAGCAGCCATTCAAGCAAATCCGACCAGGAACACGGTGAAGCCGTTTCTCTATATGTGAATCGATTGTGGAATAGGGAGAAGAAGGTGATGCTGAAGAAGACGAATTAGAAGAAATTGTCCTTTGAATCTTTCTCCTATCCCTACTCCTTCCTCCGGGTGATGATGGTGAAGCCGAACCATAAGGAAGAAGACCTCCGGCCCCGGCAGATGCTCCTTCCACCGAAAGACACGAACCCATACCCAGGGCTCTGACTATGTCTAGCAAGCACTCCAGGCCTACCAGACAGTCAGAGCTACTCCGACTCTCCACCAACAGATCCGTCGTCGCCGTCGTCGTTTTTACAGAATCCCGCTTCACTTGTTTTCCCGGTTGCCAAACACAAACCACTATTCAATCACACCAAAATCCAAACGCAAAAAGAGAAAGAGGCGAAGGCTTTTCCTGAGGAACTGTAGAAAAGGATCGACGATTCAATTTAATCCCCGGATCAAAGCCAGACCGGTGTCTGGGATTTTGGATTGTGAGAATTTTAAGAGAAACAAAAGAGTTTTGAGAGAGAGAATATGTAGATTTGACAGTCACGATTCAAAAAATGGTGGACGATTGTTTTTGGGGTTAAATTTAACAGAATATTCTTTTATTTGTAAAGCATATTCAGTTAAACCAAGAATTGCCGTTAAATAGGCACTTTTAATATATAAAGATATAGTTTATAATATAAAAATAAAAACAATTTAGATTATAGCTGCGCAAGTTACATGCTTGCTTTATTTCTATATTTTAACCAACTAAATCCGTTTCTTCAATCAACAAAAAACCTAATGCTTATTTCACCTTAATTACTATATATTATCAAGTTTCAACACACGTACACAATTATATTATATATTTATTTGTATATATATATTAAACATCATGAACTTTGATAAACCATAAATTAATATATATACTTATGTATGTATCGCATATATACTTGAGGGTTATGAAGTTTGTTGATTCAAATTAATAAACCATAATTATTATATTTAGAAAGTAAACAAATGGCGTTTTTCCATGAGTATCAATATCATATATATATGTATATAATTGATGATAAGTATATGTTTGCTGGCACACCCAGTTGAAGAATATATATGCTCTCTTGTGTTTTATATTTTTATATACATAAATAAATACCTTTTGGATTATATCATTCCAAAATAAAACGATCCAATAGAAGCTTAATTTATAATATATATATTTCTCATTTTTTTTATATACATATATATATATATATAGTGATATTATATGATATCATATGTACCATTGAAATGTAGTATTGAAAGAAAGGAAGGATTTAGACTCAACATAAGAAATCAAACACAATATAATTAAGCCCAGGAAAAATCAACACGCACGATTATAATATATGGGGAATTTTGAGACGTTTTCAATTGTTTTTCTTTTTTTTAGTTCCAAATACTTTGCCTCATCAAATTCAGATTCAAAAATAAGTTATAATATTTTATTATCGATCAATGGATAACTAGATATACATCAAATTTAGAGCTAGTAATAAATTAAGAAATCTGTTACATATACCAAAATATAAATATATATGCACGATCTCACACGCACATACCAAATAAATCCCTCAGAAAAGTACTCAAAAATAACATGCACCAAGATACGAAGTTCAGCTGGTTCTCGATCTCTTAATCTTTGCAAGAAAACGTGCACAACATTAAAAAGTTCCTTATTTTTATTAATCATGCCTCAGTTTTGAACTAACATATACCCATATATATATATATATATTGTGTCAATTGGAATAATCAACATATATTCTATGCTAATGCAAAATTAGGTAGTTTTTTTTTGGAAAATTTACATGTATACTAACTTTTTTTTTGGAAAACGTGCACAACATTAAAAAGTTCCTTATTAATTATATTTATGCCTCAGTTTTGAACTAACATATACCCATATATATATATATTGTGTCAATTGGAATAATCAACATATATTCTATGCTAATGCAAAATTAGGTAGTTTTTTTTTGGAAAATTTACATGGTACACTAACTTTTGTTATTTTTTTTACAAAAATACTGTCTGGCAGTATTTTTTACTTTTTTATTGTATTTTTTTATAAGTTTCATACTGCAGTATACTATGTTAAGTTTTCACTGTTGTTCTATTGATGTTTTTTAGTTGTTCTATTGTTTTGAGTTGTTCTGTTTTGTGTTCTACAAGTGTTTTATAAAAACACAGTATTTTTTAAAAGATTTTCGTGTGACAGTATTTTTGTAAAAGTTAACCAAAATTTCAGTATTTTTGTAAGTTTCTTTTTTTTTGTCGGTTGGGAAACGAAATTGGCGGAGGCCTCAATCCGACACAAATACGAGACCAAAAGGAGGTTATGTTATGTGGGCTCGCATTTGGGAGTCCATTCCATGTATTTTGGCTACAAAAGGGATAAATTGGAAAATACTTTCTTTTTGTATCCATTAATTAAAAATACACTCATATTAAATTTTATTAAAATCTATCCACTTTTATGATTGGGTTGCCCAATGTACCCTCACTCTCCACTTAAGTCTAGCCTATAATTTATATTAACTTAAGGGTATAATGAGGACATCATCTATAAAAATGGGTATATCTTAAAGAATATGAAAATAAAAGCAAAAATTAAAACAAATAAAGTAAAGTGGGTTCGTTTGGAAATTTCCCGAAAAGCTAATCATAGGTTCTCTCTATCGGAACAATAGGGCCGCTCATTACTAAACTTATTGAAGAGATGAAATATAACCAAGGTATATCTTTTTGATCAGAGGTTGAAGAATCGATCATCAGAAGAAGAATTAGGCCAAAAATTAGGATACATTCGGGTAAAATAAAACTTCTATTGAAGAGAAGTAAATGAAAGGCTTTCATAAAAATTCTCGTAGAATCGAGAATGAAGTTTTCATTCTGTACATGCTAGATCATGAATTAGTAACTACATCCAATCTCCAAAAAATCCCAATTATTTCGAACTTTCTCTTTTTGGAATGAAATTTTTACGGAATCCCCACGACTACAATCTAATTTTCTCTCCAAAATAGGATCACAATTCGAGTCTAACATAGAAGTACAAAGGCTCCATTTGGAGAGTTAAATGCCGGAGCCCGACATGACGTAGTGGGCTTGAACATAGGTCCATGTTTCAAGCCCAATAATTCTGAGCCCTATAGGAGAGATGATGGAGGGCACAAGTGGCTTATATATGGCCGAGTGAGATTAAATGACTACATGGATTATACATATGGCAAAAGAGGATCCAAATTTTTAATTTCTAGCCATTAATACATGTGAATTCCCACTAGCATGTATATAGATATTCAAATTTCAAAAAATAAGAGAGAAAGGAATTAGTAGGGTACATAAATCTTTCAAGCTCTTATAATATAGTTTTCTGATAGTAATTTGATAGAATAAATATAACTAGATAGCTTAGGGAACAATATCCTATATTTATATAAGCGATGTTTTCTATCAAAATCTTTGAAACAAAATATTTTGATAATTAATCAAATAATAAAATTAGATAACATAAATGAAATTGGTAACAAAAATAATGTTGACCATTATTAAAATATTTTGTCAGTGAACCAAATATTAACTATAACATTAAGTCAATTATAATCAAATAAATATATTGATTATAATATAATCAAATAATAATACCGATTGTATATTTTAACATTCTCCAACTTGGTCGATATTTGAATTAATGTATATCACTTAAGCTCAACAATTATCCTTGTTAAATAATAAATATATGAATCATAACAATAGATCTTTTTTTTTTTTTTATGACGAGTATTATCTTCTATGTATTACAATATATTTAATGATCATTATGTATATTTAAATGATACCCCTATAACAAATAATAAACCCCCAACTAATTTGTACAAAAAATATTAGTATTCTCCATAAATACAAAAAATATCCTCCTCATTTGATTATCTCTCCCTCTCTCTGTCTCTCGCTCTTCCTCGCTCTCTCTTTCCAACATCCCACCAAACTGTTGGAATTTATTTTACCAGGATCCTATATCTACTCACAAGTATGTTGTTTAACACCCTAAATATGAACTTTCTAAAACGATAAATAAACACATATGAAGTTAAGAAAACCTTACATTGATGCAGCGAAATTAATGTCTCCTTCCACTCAGATCTCTAACTCTTGTATCCTTTCTGTCGCAGAGTATTATCAAGATCTAAGCCCGAATGTCCTTCTCTTTGTGTGTGATCCTTCACAGTCTTCCAATCTATGATTGAGTTACCACTTGCTGTGTGTGGGCACTTACTCTATCACTAAGGTTCGAAATTTAGAAGAAAAAAAAGAGAAAGGGATGATTTCGGCTATAGAGAGAAAATGAAGGCTCAGTTTTTCTGAAGAGAGAATTTTCTGACAGAAAAGCTTATTGAAAAACTTATGATTTGACTGAGCCATCACTTTCTATTTATAGGCAACTACTAGGTTTAGGTTAGGAATTATTTGGCATTAAAATAATAAAAATATCAATTTGAAAAACCACTTTAAGTGGCCGACCATGGTGTGTAATGGGCCCCACTTGGTTTTTGCAGTTTTCACAAATTTTATTTCTATTTTCTCAAAAACGCTAATTTTTCAATTCTAACCTTTTAAATGCCAAAACTAATTATTTAATAACTAAAATAGATTATTAAATAATATTGTCATTTAATTTAATTATTAATTAGACATATAAAGTCTATTAATAAATAAATAAACCTAGAATATCTTTTCTTTACAATTTCGCCCCTGCGTAGTGAAAAATTCACAAATCAGACATAGTCTAACTTTAGAATTATAATTGATTAATCACAAATCAATTATTGAGTCTTACAAGCAGTATAGTCTCAACTAGAATGAGGACCATGAATCTATATGCTGAGCTTCCAATAAGTGAACCGAATTTACTAAGTAAATTCCTACTTATTAATTCTTCATTGAATCCACTCTTAGAACTTAGAATTGCACTCTCAGCCTTATATAGAGCATATTATAAGTTCCACGATATAGATATGCTATCTCATTTAACCATTGTTATAATCTTATTGTGATCAAAGATCCTCTATATAGATGATTTACATCGAGATGGGATAATTTTACCGCTCTCACCCCTCAATGTATTTTGCCCCTTAAAACACTTAGCTAACTGTAAATGATGTTTAGTGATCTAAGAATTAGTCACTTAAACAAGAGTTCATCCATTTACTTCTATTTAGCTAAGCTCGAAGGGAATCATCACTTGACTTCTATACACCAGTAGAAGCTATAGATTCCATATTTATGTTCAGCACTCCCACTCAATCATACTATCATGTTCCCAAAATATACGTATCACCCTGACCCAAAAGTAGGCTTAACTAATAAATCAAAGAACATGAATAGTACTCCTGAGTTGAGCCTAAGCATATCATGATTTAGATTCTTTTAATCTTAAGATCAACTTCTGATATTGACTTGGAAAGATATGACGGTAAGTTTATAATATCTTAACTAAGTTGCAATATCGGTCCAGTCCAATGTATACTCCATACTCCATACATTCGAAACTAGTATACTTTACCAATGTCCTGGAAAGAACATAACACTTACTCCAAGTGTAAGTACACATCATCCCTGATTATCACATTAGTGTAAATCCAAAACACTGATGAAACATGGACTTAGTCTTTTGATTCATATGATCACAATCACATTCCACTGTGTTGACGATACTGTAATTGTGAATAAACATATGATTTGGACTTAACTGATTTTGTGTGTAAATATAATAAACATATTAAACCATTAGCATGTAAAATTCATGCAAACATAAATCACTTCAAATTTCTTATATTGATAACTAATCAGATTGTAAAAGGTTTTATTTAGGGCACAAAACCCAACACAAACGCCGAGAACCTAACGTGCATTTGGCAAAAAGGACCCAAACACTCGATCCTCTCCCTCCTCATTCCTCTCTCTCTCTCTCCAACGCCCGACCCAAATAGATCCGCCCAAGTAGAACTTCTGGCAACCCAAACGGACTCGAACCCAACTTTCGGTAGAGCTCCCTGCGACCCGAACAACGACCATCTTGTACACTCGTCCTCTCCAATGTTAGAGAGACTCTGTCCATAGGTCCAATCGCCTTCGCTATAGCTACCACTGAGAACCCAAAAGGTACCTTTTTTTTAAAAAAGATTTAGATTTTTTAGAGTATTAATTTTTATTCTTTTGATTACTTGTGATTTAGTTGTGGATTTGTCATTGTTCTTGTGAGATTAGTCAATTTTTTTTTGGATTATGTTGATTATGTGGCTTGTTTCTGGTGTGATGTAAATTTTTACATTGTTATTGATAGGTTAACGATAGAATATCGATAGATTTCATAGGATTGTTGATAATATTACCTTAATTTAATTTCTTAAAAAATTTATGTTTATCGATAGGTTATCGATACAATATTTATGATTTATCAGTGGTTTCTAGTTTGCCATAAATTCATTTGTTAATTTGGCTTTTTATCGATACTCTATCGATTGTTTATGCTTTTGCTAAATTATTTTATACATTTGGTTTTTTATTGATAGGTTATCAACACAATATCAATTGTTTATCGATAGTTTCTAATTTGAATCATTTGTCAATTTAGTATTTATCGATAATGTATCGATATTTTGTTGATATTTTATCGATAATATCTGTTTTGTCTTGATTATTTTGTCAATTTGGTATTTACCAATAGGTTATCAATATTATATCTATTGTTTATCGATGGTTATTGGTTTGTCTCACTTATTTTGAGATATATTGTATTTATCGGTATGGTATCAATAATTTTTCGATATGTTATTGATGGAGTCTGATTTGTTTCAATTTTTTTGTCAATTCAGTATTTATCGATAGAGTATCAATATTTCATCGAATTTTTTGTCTTGCCTTTTCCATTTGATTGTTTGTTTAGTTGTTAATTGGGTATCGATGTTTGATTGATAGATTATCAATAGTTTTTTTAATCGTAGTTGATGATCTGTTTAATTATCGATAGTTTATCAATAATTTTTTTTTTGTTTTAACCAATTTTCTTTTATCATTTGTAGATGCCTCCAAAGCTTAAAGTTATATTCTTTAACTATTTTACAGGTCGTGTGACATATAGAGACTTCAATGTATTTAATAAGATTATTACATCATCTTCAGGTGTCGACCGTGCTGACTACCAAGATTTGGTGGAGAGGTTGGATAGGATCGAATCTAAATAGAAGGGTCGTTACACTTCTCAGGCACAGTTGAAGGAGGCATATGAGATTAGCCACCTAGAATTGAAGGCTGGCCAAAACATTATGATGGAGCAGCTTAGATCTATTTTGAGTATATTGTAGAAGAAGCTGGCAACGGATCCAACACCATATCCAGCAGCAGAGGCACGAGATGCATCACCTCCCATGGAAGAAGATGTTGACATGTACCCAGACGATTATGATCTTTATGTCGATGATGAACCATGTACCCCCATAGATGCCACTATTGTTGCCATAAGTGACAATCAATCACAAGGTGATAGCCAGTTACCGGGTGAAGGTGGCCAGTCACAGGGTGAAGTATTGGCCTTAGAAGGACTACCAGTGGGGATTCAGTTTGACAGGAGGAAGAGAAACAAGCCTACTTGGTTTAAGGACTATACTAAGATGAAGAAAAAAACTTAAGCCTTCTTCTGCGCCGTTTAATCTCCTCAGTTCATCATATGAGAGGTTGTTAAATAGTTTTCGTAGTTGGTTGTGTGGGGCCATCCCCAACCATCTTCTTCGGTATGTCAAGACTAGTGATTACAGTCCTACTTGGCTTATAATTATATTATTAAAACGACAGAATTAGATTCAAGATTGTGTAAGTTAACTTATATTATTTTAAACTGTTACATATTTTTTGTTAATTTAATTTACTATTCTAACAGCTCATTTGTATTATTATATGTAGCATGTAGATGTGTGCGCCTATATGCTTAAGAGGCGATGCCACTTTTTCTGGACACATTTCCCTAGAGAGGTATCATTTTGTCTACACATGTGGCTGGTATTATGCACAGTGTTTAGAATGCACACAAGGGTCTGAGGGCCAAATTTAGATGGGGTGATGATATCTTTCAATACTGTAGAGGTGTACAAGTACAATTTTTTTTTATATAAAATTAAAGATTCTTAAGAGCATTGAACAATTGTCTTTTGATTACTTGTTATTTTGTCGATAGTTTATCAAATGTTTCTATTCATGTTTTGTTTTCACAGGAGGAGTTCTATCTAAAATGGGTAGAAAATGATTTCCTGTGCTTTGTTTGAATCTACAAGAAGCCAAACATTGGATGGCGGTTGAGGTCAACATCGAGTTGTGGAAAATAATAGTGTATGACTGTGATTCCACAATTTTTACTAAAAAGGACTTGGACACCATCTTGAGGACATGGGAAGAGTTGTTGCCTTCTTTACTGCATGCATCTGGTATAGTTCTCGATTAATAACCAAACACTGGAAGTAGATATGAACGAGTGTAGCTAGCTTCCAAAAATGCATTACAACAAAACTAGTCACGGACTTCTCCCGAAAGTGAAAAGAAGGTAAATATCTTAATGTAGTACTAAATTAATTATAATCTTATTTATTTTACACTTCAAAACAGTTTTTTTTTTGGCATTTTTATAGAATTCTACATAGAAACCCATATTGTAACTAGTGCTGCAACCTAAATTGCAACAAAAAATCGTGTAGAAACCCCTACTGCAACTAGCGCTGCAACCACTTTAGAAACCCAAACCGTAAATTTTAAAAAAAAGTTAAAAAAATAATATATGAAGTAATTCCCCTTATATAAAACACTAAGTATACATGCGTTTGTCGTAAATTCAATCTAATATCTATTCTATATAAAGTGTGCCTATATAACTGAAATTCTTGGTTTATGAGAAATTCATGGTGACTTTTTATTTTTATTTAATAAAATAATAAAATATTATTTATATATAATTAAATAATAATAAAATAAATCTCATTAATATTTGAACTGATATTTGATCCTAAATATTTAAACTGATATTTTTCATAAATTTAATCTAACAAATTACCAATATTGTACCCCACTACACCAAAAAGTAGAATTGGTGACATTTAGTATAGTAACATTTGTTAAAAAAATGTAACAATAACATGCTTTTAGTAACATTTAATCAAAAATGTTACTTTTATGAGAATAATTAACATTTTCATCAGTGACATTTTAAAAAAAAATGTTATTATTAATATGATTTAGTAACATTTGATAAGAAATGTCATTAATTTGTCAATATTTAATTATGTAGTATTTGAAAAATATCACTAAAGTATACTATTAGTAACATTTTATAAATGACACTAAATATTCAATTTGATTACATTTTAAATTGTCACTAAAAGGGAAATTATTTTCAAATTTAAAAATAAAACAAAAAATATTTTTAAATATTAGTAAATAAAATACATTTTTAAAAAAATCAATTAAGAAATATCCAATCCTCAATTAACAAGCCCTAACTCTCATCTTTCTCAATTTTTTTCGTGACGGATCGGAACTCATCTTTCTCACTTTACCAACCGCACATTCATGACTCATTCTCCCCAATCAATCACTCAATCTCATTGACCACCATTCCTGATCTCATCTGATTGCACCTTCTACTCTTTAGGCGACAGATTGCAGCGTGCGAGGCTTGACAACGGGAGGGATTGCTGGCGGGGAGGCTCGATGATGCATTGCGGTCAACCGCAGCAGGGGAGGCTTGAAATTGGTTTAATGTTTTTATGCAATTATATTTTTGCAATTTAATGATAGAATAGGTGATTGTATATATATTGGAATCTCACCTTTTTGAGTTGCGTTCATGTCTTTGGTTTTCATCTGAATATTTATAATTATATATGTGTTATACATAATATGTGGGGCTGAGTTTTGGGTTTGTATAGTGAATGTGAAGTTAGCTCTTCAGTTAATTAGATACATAGATTTTGTAAGGGTTGATCTATTTTTATTTTTGTTCTTCTTTTCTACGATTGTTTCAATGTAATATTTGTTTGGCTTTGTAATTGTGGCTTGATTAAAAGTTTCTCACTGACAGCTAATCTTAATCAGTTTCAACACATTATTGAGTTTATTAGCAATATCATAAATCAAATTGGTAGACACATAGTATTATCAAATGATGATTTTGAACATATCATATTATCTTACCATTTATACAATTTAGCTGTTTGAATGAATGTCTCACAAACAACTAATTGATCATTTATATGTTATGTGTTCTTTTATTTTTCAGAATTACCTATCTAAAGAAGCTTTTGTAGGTGTTAGAGAGTTCTACAATCACCACAATGTATAAATGAAATAACAACTAAAAAATGGTATTTGTTAAAAAATGTAATAATAATAGTATAGTCACATTTCGTTGATTTGGTTGTTATTTCATTTATGAAATTTGCTTTGGTGAATTCTCATCCCTTCCTTTTGCAATTTCAATATGCTAAGTGTTGTTTGTTGCTGTTGAGAGAAGAGGAAATCATTGGTTCTATAGACATTCAGAGAGAACCAAAGAATTGTCAAAATTATAAATTATATTATTTAAATAAAATAGAAAATACTTAACATAAAATTTAATATACGTGCCTCGCACGTAGATTTTTACTAGTATATATATATCTTTATATATTAAAAGTGCCTATCTAACGGCATTTCTTGGTTTAACAGAATATACCTTAAAAATAAAAGAATATTCGGTTAAATTTATCTCCCGTTAACAAATAAATCCAATAATTAAACCCAAAAAATTAAACAATCTTTTTTAAATAATCAAATTATCAAATCCAATAACAAAAGAATGTTTTGTGTGGAAATCAAGAAATTCAATTCTGATATTCCAAACAAAAACAATAATTCGAAACCAAAAATGGTCGAAGAACAATGTCTCTTTGCTTGCAACAACAATCTTGAAACTCAAGGGAAAGAAGAAATCGAAGTAGCCCATATCCACATTGATCTCCCAGAATTCAAATCGTTGTCGCCGAAAAAGATAATCGACCAAAAGTGGCAGCGAATCCAATTCTCGTTGCAACGATTCAGATAAAACTCCTTCAGTCCCTCATGTACTTTGTTAGAGTTCATTGATTCCATTCTGCAATCTTTCAGTACAAACAGTCAGATTTCAGCCGTAAGTATATCGACATTTGAATGAGATCAGGGAATTAAGTCATTCTCGGTCATCACTATTATCGTTACCCGATCGAGCTTCGATGATTCTAACTCCATCAAATTGGCCTTCGATGATGTCTGCGACTTCGAGTATCAAGTCCTCAACATCGTCGCTAACACCCGTCGTGCTCTCTCTTTCGCTTGCTTTGCCAAGCAGTAAGTATATAGATACATATTTTAATCATATACACAATAATAGATTAAGTTAAGAGTGAGTATTCTTTAACTGAAATGGTTTTTTGATTATTATCTTTTATTTCTTCATAAAAGGGTTTTATCGTATTTGGATCAGGATTCAGATACAAGACAATGCATATTATAATTGTTACAGGGGATCTATTGAAGAGGATGTCCTTGTAACAATACACGTGGAGACATTTTCAAAGTACTCCTTATTGCTTATATGTCTCAGTAATTTTGAAATATATATTTATATTTCGGTAACAACAAAATATCCATGTGTATTAAGAGATGATGAAATCAAAATAAGCATACAGAGGTATGTGAAGATACCCAAGTGGGTTTATTTTCATATCCTTATTTGTAGACTTTGTCAATTCAATTAAACACATTGGCTATAACTTTTGCCAGGAATGTTTTTGCCACTTTGACAAAGTCATATTTAAAAATGTTTTCATTAAATACTTGTATTTGATATATTATATTTTGGTTGTACAGCTTCTTCTGTCTCTCGTGAGTTCATTAAGATATGAGAAAAATGAGGTGAACACAATAATACCGAAGGCAGAGGCTAAGATTCTTTGTGAAAAGGTCACGAATAAGGCATGTATTGATGATGATTTCATCAGGATTCTAATATGGTCTAAGTTAAGCTAATTTCTTCTCTCTAGGGTACACTGCCACTGTTTTGCTCAATAACCATAAATTATTGGACTTGCTCGGAGAGCTTTAGGTACTCTTTTAATTTTCTTGATATTATTCTTAATTTCAAATTTAGCTTTGTATGTTGCTAAATTATTGAAGCTTACGTATTTGTTAATCTACTTTCTTCTTATTGTTGGGTGGATTTGATTAATTTCGATTTTGTAGTTTGAGTTTTCAAGTGGCTTTGTAACGATCCTATGGAGTTCCACATTAGCACATAAGATGAATTAGGTCGACAAATATATAGTTTCTACATACGAAAATTTGAGCCACCATAGACTTGATAATTTTTTTAGTTTATTTGTGTATTTATGCGATTTTTTTTTTTGATGAATTACTCTTTTTAAAAATAAATATGTTTATATAAATTTAAATTTAAACTCTATATAAAATAATACATTTTTTTTCTTCTAGAAACATAAAGCTACAGACTAATTTCATTAAAAATCATCAATATAAAATTTAAACTCTAAATTAAAAAATACCTTTTTTTTTCTTTCTAAAAACATAAAGCTACAGACGAATTTCATTAACAATCATCAATATAAATATTCAAGTATGAATAAATCAGAACAATTCAAAATCAGAACAAATAAATATTCAAGTATTTCAATAAATTCATAAACAAATGAATCAGAACAATTCAAAATCTCAAATCAAGAAAATTAAAAGTTTAGATTTATAATCTTTACAAATATGAAAAACTTAAATAGATCTATCTACCATTGTTGTTGTCGTTGCTTAGTTACTGAATTTAATAACAAAAACCACTAAAACTTATATAAAACTAATATTTACGTGGCTCGCCACGTAACTCTCATCTAGTATATATATATATATGGCAAGCTAGAAACAACAAGCATTGTAATTCTACAAATACAAGCTCGCAACAATTAGTACAATAAACAAAATAGCAAATTAAAAATGGTATCTCTTTTTTTTTTTTTTTTTTTTTTGACAAAGTGATTAAAATCACTCATGAATTTACGACGCTCACGTCCGCCACCGGCGCTGGAACCTCCTCGAACCAGGATAACTCATCGTCTAACCGCAGAGCATGCTTTGCCAACCATGAGCCGCTAAAATCTTAGAGCGAGCCCCATGGGAAAAAACTGCTCCCGGAAATTTAGACAATAAAGCTATAACATCTTCAAACAACACTCCTAACTCAATAAACTACTGAAGTTCCACCTGAAAAAAACATCAAAAACATCATAAATCTTTAATTAGAAAACTATTCAAACTGAAGAGAATAAACCAACCACCAAGACTAGACTACTAGATCTCCCTATAAAATACTAGAACTAGCCAAAGGGATTACCCTTTGGCTAGTAACAATTAAGTTATAGCATTCTTCATAACCTTCAAAGGATCCCTATTCCTTACTTTTACCTTTTTAAAATCAAACATAAATAAATTTTCCTTTTAATACCCATTATTCCTTAAGTATTCAAAATATTATATACTAATTATTTCATTTTATCTCTTAAAAATATTACTTATTTATAGACTAAAACATGTCAAAATCCTTAATAAGTCAAATTATTTATTATTTTATTTATAGTGTAAAACATGGTATCTATAATCTTTATTCAACATAAATTAAACCAAAATTGTATTAATATCCTTAAAACTTAAGATTGTACTTTTCACATTCAAAAGTACCATTTTCCTAATACCACCTCATCATACATTTAATTAATAATATTAAATTAATATTAATTAATCTAATTCGTTATTATGACATAATATTTCCTTATTTATTATTTAAATAGATAACCTCCTAAGAATGTAAAGCAAAAGATGTTGATTGGTTTGAATTATTGTAATTAATTAGTCTATTTTGTATAGAGTCATTTTGGTCTCATTTTATAAGGTCAATTAGGTTCTTTTGATTCATCAAACAAAAAAATTATAACCATTTTATTATTATTATTATTATTATTATTATTATTATTATTATTATTATTATTATTATTATTATTATTTAATGTTGTTTTGATTTAATAAATCATGACAGCAATATCATTTTTTTAAAAAAATATAATTACTAACATTAAATATTAAATACTCTTCAATGTGCATAAATGAGTACGTAATGATAGCTCCTAATTTACACAGAACTATTCATTACTTATAATTTCTCAAAAAATTAATGTATGGTTGATAATAAACGATACAAATATTATATAGTATAATATAAAAACAGTATATAATTTTAAGGCTGCATAAATACATATTATTGCTCGAATTGAAAAGTGGGGTCTCTTCTTTAAAGCATATGTAATTAATTAACTATATAAATATATGTGTGTGTGTGTGTGTGTTTGATGTTCTACAAACCTATTTTGGTCGAAGAAAATTTATAGTGTTTTGTTGATGGTTTCAAGTGCAAGCAATATTGGTCCATGCATGTGGGTCAATAAGAATCTCCAACAATAACTCTAAATCATTATAATCATAATAATAACAATTTATAAATCTCCAACAAATACTCGGTCCCTCTTTAAAGAGTGACTTTCACGTTTTTCTTTAAACAAATAGTCAATATATATCCATTCAAGAAAAAAATAGTCAATATATATCTTTACCCAAAGAAAAAAAAAATTCTACAATGCATATTTATCAATGTATCCTTACCTATTTTAGTATCTGAAATAATTTTTTAGTCAAATTTTTTCTCATAGTCCTGACGTTATAGTTATTTAAGACATTCTGTAAAATTTTAAAAAATTCGGAAAAAATTTAACACCTCAAAAATATTCAAACAGTGTGTTACACGCATGACTGTTAGAAAATCCTAACCTAGGCTTGTTTACTTTGCTTAGTTTTCTGTTATAAGTAGTTAGTTAAAATGTTAGTTACTTAGTTAGTTGTTATAACTTCTAATTGTCTAACTAACTCTAAGGTAGCTAACTTAGATGACTCTTCCAATTTTTGATTCTTGTACTATATAAAGCCTATGTAATTGTTTTTCCCAATTAATACATTCTCCAGTTCTTTCTCTCTAAAAACTCAACATGGCATCAGAGTTGAATTCTTTCAGCAATGGCAACCTCGTTCTCCGACGACCAGGGAGGTTCTTCTCAAGCCGCCGCCAAAAACAACCTCACTCTTCCAAAAACTCCAACTACTACGTTTTCTCATTCCTTCTCTATTAGACTCGATGAACACAATTATCACCATGGAAAGCACTAAGTTTTTGCTGCAATCAAAGGTGTGTGATTACAAAGATTTATCGATCCAACTCTAACTCCTCCTCAATACCTCATTGAAGCTAATTTCCTGACTAATCGTCTAAGTCCTAATGATGAGGATTGGGAGCAACAAGATAGTGTTCTGGTCTCATAGTTGTTGTCCTCTATATCCGAGAAGATCCTGACAAGAATGGTGGATTGTGATACTGCTGCTCAAAGCAGAGGCTAATATTGCTCATACCAAACCCTTCACTAGAGGAAGAGGTACATTTCTTCACCCTATTATTCTCAATCTAACAATCTTGGTGCTATTATATAAAATAATACGCAAGTGTACGTAATCAAGTAGTAAACTCACACAGGTGAGGTCGAACCACAGGGAATTGAACTGAATACCACTAAACTAGATTTATGATTCTATTTGGCAGATAAAAAGAATTTTAATAAAGTTTGAAATAAAGATAAACAAGAAAATTAAAGAAAGCAGTAAAGTTGTTTAATTAAGGATGAGAAATTAGGGAAAAGAATCATGTTGATTTAATTACCCAATTGTTAATGCTAATTACTACTCTCTTTCTCAATGTGAATGACAGATTATAAAATTAACCTAACTCTTTTCAGATCTTTTAGGTCCTAAATCACATGTTATCTAATCATCTCTGAATTAGACTAACATATAATCAGCATTATGCAATAATCTAATTGTCACTAAGGCTATGTAAATACTTTCGTTTCACATCAAAACCTAGTTTATCTAATTTTAGCATTCTCAATTCTCACTTTTCAGATTTTGAATTGAGATCATAGAGCATGTAAAAGGTGATCAAGCTTAAACATGGAATTAACACAAATATGGATAAATTTCACAATCAAGAAAGGAGAAATAGCAATTATCATTAACTAAAGATAAATTCAATCAACAATCATCATCTCCCTAAATAGGAGTTTAGTTCATAACATCCATAATCAAATCCATAATTAAAATTAAAACAGAAAATAGCATAGAAAAATTAAAGAGAAGAGAAAGAACTAGTTGAAGCAATTGATCCGGGTCGCCACAAGCCGCTCTTCTAGCCTCCTCCTTTGTTTCTAGGGCTCTAAATCTGAATAATCCCTAATTTTCACGAACTCTCTCTATTTAAACCAAGTCTCATCTTTAAAATTCGTGAAATTACGAAACTGCCCAAAAATCCCGTCACTGGGTCCCCGTCGCGACTGACAATGCCCCCGTCGCGACGGGGTTAAACATCATTGTTTCGAAATTCTTTCTGCCAATCCCCGTCGCGACTGGGATAATGCCCGTCGTGACGGGATTAGGCAGTGACACGTTTTTTTAGTTTTTCTTCTCAATTCTTTCACCACTTATCCTCAATTCTTGTACATACTTTCTTTAAACACCCGAGGACCTGGAACAAAAGAATCAAGCGTAAAATAGCCCTAAAACTAGAAACAAAGAGTGCAAACTAACCGAAAATATGACCCGAAACTTAGAGTAATTTTAGCCTAACATAATCCCCTGTCCAGAGGTCTTGGATCCCAATATGGTCAGTTCTCTGCTTAACACCCTCAACCAGGGCTCAATGCTCGCTGCAGTACCCCATCTTCTCATGGAAATATGTCCAATACCGGAAGTGGATTCACACATGGTCGTGGACAATATTCAGCATGGGGTCAGAAAGTTCAATGTCTGCTTTGCAACAAGCTTGGCCACATTGTGAAGCAATGTTTTTATAGGTTGGATAAAACCTTTGAAAGGCCTGAATCTTTTCAACAATTCACTGGTAGTGCTATTGTTGCAGAAGCGCCTTCCCTCTATGCTTGTCTAGAAGTGGTTTAAGACAATAGTTGGTATCCAGATTCAGGAGCAACTCATCATCTCACACCACATGCTCGAAATCCAAACAACACCACTGACTACTATGGTGATCAACATGATACTCATGGGTGTGGTGGAACAAGTTTTCCTATCAAAACTATTGGTCAAAGTTCCTTTCTATCTCCATTTCATTCACAGAAACTTACTCTCCAAAACTTACTTCATGTGCCTTTAATTATAAAATATCTTCTTTGTGTATAAAAAATTTACACTGACAACAATGTTTCTTTTGAATTTTTTTCTCTGCATTGTTGTGTTAAAGACCTTGATACTAAGAAGATGTTGCTGATTGGGAAGCTTGACCATGGCCTATACAAATTTGATCCTCTTCCATTTCAATCCAGCACTACTACCAAACATAATATTTTAAATTCTTCATGTATTCCACAATACACTACTTGTTCATAATTTACAGTTTTCATTGTGGCTTAACAGGTTAGGACATCCCATAACCAAGATAGTTTAAAGTGCATTAAATTCTTATAATATCAAAATAAGCAATAAAATTAATTATAGTTTTTCTAATCTCTATGATGCTTGTTGCTTAGGCAAAAATCATATGATTCATTTCTCTAACTCAAATACAATTTACACTGAACCATTACAATTATTGTACTCTGATCTATGGGGTCCTGCCCAGTCAATTCTTTCAGTGGTTATAAATATTATATATATATCAATTTTGTAGATGCTTATGCTAGGCACACATATATGTTGAGAACTAAATGTGAAGCCTTACCAACTTTTACCACCTTTAAAACTCAAGTAGAACTTCTGTTGGGATATAGAATTAAAACCATACAATCTGGTTGGGGGCGAACATCAAGCCTTAACTAGCTTGCTGTAATAATGTGGCATTTTACGCGAAGTATCTTGTCCCTACACTCATGAACAAAATGGTGTTGCTGAACGAAAATATAAACACATAGTTAAGAGTGGCCTAACCTTACTTGCTTAAGCATCTCTCCCTCTTAAGTACTAGGATGAAGCTTATAGAGTTATTGTTTTCTTAATAAACAAAATGCCTACACCCAAGCTTGCCTATAAGTCTCCTTTTGAAGTTTTATTCCACACCAAATCTGATTACACATCTCTTAGAGTCTTTGGATGCCTCTGTTATCTTAATCTAAGACCCTACAATATAATAAAACTTCAATACAAATATATTCCATGTGTGTTCCTTGGGCATAGCGTATCTCACAAGGGTTGCAAATGCCTATAAAGATGGTAAGTTGTACACTTCATGAAATGTTCTGTTTGATGAACATGTTTTTCTCTTCTCTATTGCAGCATCCAAATCCCTGTCATCATCATCTGCAACTCATACTTCCACTCCTGTATCTCTTCCTACAGTTGTGTCTCAGCCTATCATCAATTTACCTCCTATCACACCTGCTATGTCTTTTGCTCCTACTTCCCATTCTAAATCTCATTTCAGTCAATCCACATCTGAACCAACTTATATTTCCCCATCTCCTACAACTCCAAATACATCCATCCCTTCCTCATCTACATCACCTCCTGGGTCTACTTCCCATTGGTTTAGCAAACAATTACCTTTACTCTTCCCAACAACACAACTAATATATCTAATCCTATTTCTAGTGATGATAATTGTAAGTTAGTGGATAATGCTCACCATATGCAGACTAGAGCAAAGAAGATCAGGAAACCTAAAGCTCTCATGGCATCTCTCAATCCTCTTTCTGTCAAGAGTGTAATGCAAGATGTCAAATGGTTCAATGAAATGGACAATGAGTTTCATGCTCTTATTAAGAATAAAACTTCAAAATTTATTCATTTGCCCTCTAACAGAACTCTTATAAGTTGTAAATTGGTCTACATAGTCAAAGAAGATGCTAAAGGTAATGTTAAGTATAAGGACATGTTAGTAGTCAAAGGTTTTTAGCAACAAACTGTTGTGGTAATTTGCACAGATAAGTGTACATATTGTTAACAAGTAATAAATTCACCAGGAGTGAGGTCGATCCCACAAGAATTGTAGTTATGTACTTTAGAATTAAATCTTTACTTCTATTTGGCTATATTAAATCTAAGCGAAAATTAAACTAGAAAACAAGAAAAACAGTGAAAAATAAAGAGCAAGTAAGGAAAATAACAATGATTAAAGTTAGGGCTTCGATTTCAATTGTATCTATTGATTATGGCCTAATATGATTATCTTCCTGTTACCAATTTCTATGCAATAGCAGGTTTACTAAGGTAATTTATAGTCTTCTCAGATATATAAACCTCAATTACATGCAAATTTTCTACTCTCGTGATAAATTAAACATGCAACATGCATTAAACACAGAAACCCTATAAGCTATCTAAACCATACAGGTACTCTCAACCTATATCGAAATTCATTTCTATTTCACTATAGCATAATTGACACTCACTTCTCAAATCTCGCATCAAAATCATAGACATTTAATTAGTGATCAGGCAATTAAAAGTAATTAAGTACGAATGAAATAGAATACATAGAACTTGAGGGAAAATAAATCATATTAAAACCATAAAACAATGTCAAACAATCTCCATCTAGACCCTAATTAAGTGTTTAGCTACTCATGTTTATGAAAGAAAAATCACACATATTAACTTAAGAAAATAGAAGAAAATAGAGAAGAAAAGAATGCTGAAAACCCTTTGAAGAATGCCTCCAGTATTGACTTCGGTCTCTGAAATTCGTACTCCTTTGTCTGCTATTTTTTTCCTTCTGAATTGCTTGACTGAAATCAACTCCAGTTCATTCTTTATATAGGCATTGAGGGCCTAAAAAGATAAAAAAGCGCACATGTTTAAATTCTTATTCAAATTTGAATTGAGAAACTACCAAAAACCCACGTGATGGAAAAATATGATTTTTGCTGTAGAAAGAGGGGCGGGCCGTGGCGCCTACTATGCTGGGTCGCAGCCCCTGTGGCTTCACTGTGAGATAATTTTGATTTTCAACTAAGCGGGCCGCGGCACACCCATTGTTGGGCCACGACCCGTGTGCTCCAATATCCACGTTTTCCACGCGTAATATCTTTTTTTTTTTTCTCCAGGCAGGATTCCGATTTTTCCCATTGATATTTTTTGCAATCTTTTATCTTTTTTTTGCTGATATTTTTCAAATCTTCATCTATTTTAAATCTACAAAAATAAAAGATAACAAGTATAAAAATGTGTCAAACACGAGTAAAACTAAACTAAAAATATATTAAAATAAAATTAAATTAAATACTAAAAATAACCTAACACAAACAGAGTTTGACTACCACAAAACCTTTAGTATAGTTGTTAAGCAGGCCCGACCCAAGGATGGGGAAACCGGGGCCTAGGCCCCAAGCCCCCTAAATTTGGGAGCCCAAAATGAACCCAAAAATAAAAATTAGTAGATATAATATGCAGAGAAAATATAATATATACAAATGTAATGCTATTATTTCACCATGATGGAAGTAGATATCTAGTAAGTAGTGTAATTATTCGCTTGTGTTGAGTTCGAAACTTAACTGAGACAAAATCTTATTTTGCTTTTATAATTTTAAAATCCAAAGATTTTTATATATAAAATGCTAGATAACATGGACCACGATATATAAATATTAGTAAAGAAACATGCAATGTACAATAAATCATTAAATTTAGAAATGTTTTTAATAATAATACAAATTTTGTAGAGTAATTAATATATTATATAAAATTATGCAGTATAAGTAATTTAAACTATTGACTGAACATTTATTATTAGTAATTATAAACATCCTTAATTAATTAAATATCAAACTGATATTCTATCAAATTTAATTATAAAAAAGGGCCTCGTTTTAATTTTTACCCTATGCCCCTCACTTGCTTGAGACGATCTTATTGTTAAGCATGTCAATATTAAAGTCATTCTTACCATTGTTTATAAGAATATTTTATTTAAGGAAATATATTTCTATTTAAAGAAATCACTACTATAAAATTGGGCTTTAGAGGCGGTTTTTAAGGGCTTTCAGCGTCGGTATTGGCAAAATTCACTACCGACGCTGTTCCGGGTGACGCTAAAGGGTTAAAAACAACCGACGCCATATGACCCCTATGGCGTCGATTATTTCATAATAACCGACGCCATAGGGGTCCTATGGTTTTTTTTTTTCAGCTTCCAATTTTGTATTTTAGCATAATTTATATATATATTATTTTATTATTAATATAATTAAATTAAGTATAAATTATATATAATAACCATAAATACAAATTAAATTGAAAAGTTGAATAAATACACATCTACATTACTCTAAGTGTTTGTATATTAGCTATCTTTTTAATAATATTTTATATTATGTGTTTGTATTTTTGTAGTATATTAGTATATTTTTATAATTTTTTTTAATATATTAGTATCATTTTTGTAGTATTGTATTTTTATAGATAAAGGGTTAAAATTTGCATGAAATTTTTTGAAAATGTTGAACATTATTAATAACTTTTGATCGAGTTGTTCGCTTGAGGCGATTTTTTTTTTTTGAACTTGGGTATTTTTTGTGTTTTATTTTGCTATTTTACTTAACATAAACTAATAGAATTCTTATTTTAAGTATTAGAATCAATGTTTATAATGTATTTGTTAATTCTATTGTGTTTTGGTATATTGGTAAAAACTTATCAATCTATCATTTTGGTCACAAGTTCAAATCCCAATATAGACCTTTTTTGTATTTTTTTTATAGCTTACTATATCTATTCTTAGCACTCAACAATATATATTCTATGTATTACATCAATATTATTCTAAAATTACTCTAAGCATTTAAAGATTATCTAAATATATATGAAAAATATTCTTATAAAAGTAGGTTAAAGAAAGTATACCTTATACCAAAAATTATGTACTTGTCTTCCGATAAAGTCACTTTCGATAAAATCCTAACAACCAAGTTTAAGAGAAATTAAAATCAAATATTGTCCTAATTTTACTGAAATTTCGGCAGCATAACGACTATAATTGAACGTTTCCGAAAAATTCAAACCTATTAATAACAACAAAACACAATTCAAAACAATATGAAATAATCACAACAACATTTAGCAATATAAAAATTTACCACCCATTCGACTGCAGTACATGTATTTACAGAACCTACTTCACTAAGGATGAATATTGAAGATATTCAAACTCATCTAACATGCATATTATTTCACCCATCGATCCGGCGCATTACAATATATTACAGAACCTACTTCACTACAGATGAATATTTAAGATATTCAAACTCTACTAAGCATTCATAATTAATTTATAATAAAATTTAGTGAGTGTATACCTCGAGCTATCTAGAAACCGATCAATACCAAATAAGTCAGATCCTTGCAAATTGACCTCACAACCTACAACATAAAGAAATACTACAAAATTACAAATTTTTTTATTTAGCTACTTACTAGTTATATAATTTATGAGTATTTAGTTACTAACTAGTTAATTTACACTACAAGAAATCTGATCTTTACCTACAAATATTTTACCTACAATTAAATATTTGTATATAAAAGGTATATTTAGCTACTAGTATTTATTGGTACTAATTATTGGTTGGCATATATAAGTCAAATCTCATTAAACTTTCCGAATATAATTGCTACAAATAAATTGTGTAGGTGTAGAGTTTTACAAACATATATTTTATGGAGAAAGTCTCGTTTCCCACTTTTATTTCATTTTATAATTTTATTAAAAATTAAATGATGATGTGTATGCGTATGTGTCAAAATTTATCCAAATGTCAATATGTAAACCCTACATACATGGAAAATTTTACTTAATATATTATATTGATAAAATAAAGGATACAAAAAATACCTAGGGTTTTTTAACATCATCACTAACACTCAGCCGCCTCTATCTCTATGTTTCTCACATTTGCAACTTTCCCCTTCTTCGTGTCTATCAAGTAGCAGCTCCCTTCTTTCTCTTCGTTCTCTCTATTGTTGGTAAGCTTTGTTAATTTTAAACTTCTTAATTTGTTTCAGTTTGATTTTTTAGATATTCTAAACCTTGAACCCACGACTCTTTGTTCATCATCGACGAGACCTCCATTGAAAAGATCTTAAGTCTCTGCCTATATTTCGCTGCAGCAAGCCTCTCTCTTCACATTAGTTTAAGCTCAATTCGATTTCCCTCTCTTCAGTAAGGCTCTCTCTCTCTCTCTCTCTCTCTCTCTCTCTCTCTCTCTCTCTCTCTCTCTGTTTGTTTCTCTCTATTTTCCTGAATCTTTCCCTTTATCTTGAGTCAGATCATCCTTTAAACCATCTTTCAATTTTTCTTTCGATTTCAATATATATATAATATTTCTATTTTATTTGCTCTATGTTTCGATCAACGAACTTTAAAGTCTCTTCTATTTTATTAATTTTATCGAATGTATTATATATTGTCTCAGAGTTTTGTATATAATTCATTGAATCTTGTAAAAACTTTATTGAATTTTTGTAATCTTTTATGTGTAACTAGTAATGCTAGAGATGCTTGAGCCTCTTTTGTCTCTAATATTTGTTATATACTATTATATATTTGATGATCTTGTGAATAATTGCTCAATGCATTTTCCTGTTGTATTCATTTTAGGCCCCAATGATTTTGGAAAAAATTAAGAACAACCTATCTACACACAGGTTAATTTTATAATACAAATTGGTATATATATAATATTCTTTTTGCGATAGGGTTTGATTAGTTACTTAGATAATTTAATTTGTATTGAAGATGAACTAATTATGGTTGATGAGGCATAAAGTATAATGTCCAAACAACGATTTGTATAGGTACCTATAACATTGAATTGAATAATGAATAAATATTCTGAAGAACTTGAGAAATTTTGGCAATCATTAACCAAGATTGAAATGCTATTTGTCAACTTTTCTGTCTCAAGTTAGCTAATTTCCCTAATGTTGTTATTAATTAAATTGTATATAAATAAAAATATTGGCCGTTTGACTTGCTTCCATTTTGAAATTTTGGAATTCTATGATTGTAAATCATAGCATTACAATATATATTTAAAATTCCTAATATGCTACTTGTACACTTTTCTTAACATAGTTTTGGCACATTATTGCTTGCCATCATATTGCAAGTATACAAACTAGAATTATTATCCAAATTTATATGCCATGGATACATGACTTTAATTGTAAGAAATTGTGATATCACCCTTATTGTTTTTAATTAGTTGCTACAAAAATTACTACTCCAATATATTCTAGTTTTAGTTGTGGGACGATTATTTAATGAAATTGGTAATATAATTTTGATCAACTCATACTACCCAATCTTTGAACAAAGCGAGAACAGTTGCTACCATATTTTACTATTAATGTCATATTTTTTGTAATTTTATTGACTTTAAGATATGTCTAAATAATTTTTCTTGTCTTATACTTTTAGCACTTGCCATATGGAACAACTCTTGAAGACATCAAGAAAATGATTTAATTAGAAGGCTCTTCGCCAAAACCATCATCAAGATTGTTCTTCAGCTTTATGTTGCAATCATGTCTTTCATCAAGCAATCAAGCATTTCAAGATAGGAGGAGACAATTTAGATATGAAAAAAAGAAAAAGAAGGGAAAGAAATTTTTTTCTTCCCAAAATGTGTTTCAGTTTTGTAAAATAGAGTTATGTTAGGATATTAATCAATATTGGTGTCAGATTTGTAATTGAAATTACATTGAAATAAATTAATGTATATTTTATAATTAAATTTGGTCTGCTTTATTTTTTTTTTTTAAAAAAATAATATTATATAATTTTAAAAAATTTATTAAAATAATAAGATACTAGCAAACTTGTTATGTGAACCATTCAATGGGTGACACGTGGTAAAATTATTAAATACCATATTGGTTGGCCAAATAAATTTGACACGTGGACAAGTAAAAATGTTTCATGTTTTGTCCTATGTGGCTGCCACATAAGATGACATGTGATTGTATACATCATTTGCTTAATCATCATTGTAGGGTCCACCATATAAGTTACCTACAAATAAGAATAATTGTAGGTATAGATCTTTCTCCACAATCTTTTACCTACAATTATAAATTATTTGTTTATTTGTAGGTAAAGTTGCTTACCTACAATTAGATAATTTTTACCTACAATTACAGTATGTAGGTAAAGAACCTATTTTCTTGTAGTGTTATTACTAACTAGTTAAAAATACATGAATAGAATGAAAATTAGTAACTTGTTAAGTAGTTGTAATTAACTATCTACTAGCTACTAAAAAAAATAAAAACACATGAATAAAATTGAAAATAGAAAAAAAATTGATACAAAATAGAGTTAATTTTTAAACTTTTGTTTCTAAACTAATTTTTTAGAAAATAATTTCTAAACTTTTATTTTAATACTCTCTTATCTCATTCTCATTCACAATATTTAACAAAACTATTAGTTTAAAATACTCAATATATACATATACAATATATAAAATACTCTCCTATTTATCTCATTTCTCATTCACAATATATACACACACAATACATATTCAATACAACACAAAATACATACATATATACTCTCCTATATCAAATTTTTCATTCACAATATATATACACACAATACATTTCTCATTCACAATATATACACACAATACATATTTAATAATATAGAAAAACCCTAAAAAAATTTATAAAATAAAAAATAAAGCAATGTACAGTAATAAAATTAGTAGAAATTAGATTTATACCTTAATAGACGTTGAAATACAATGTTTTCTCCACTAAAAACGGTGGCCGGAGGTAGAACCACCACCACCACTACCTCTACCTTCGGTTTACCCTAAAAAATGAGGAAAAATGTGATCTTTTCAGGTATATAGTTTTAGGTATGAAAAATAGAAGATTTAGAATCAAAAATGAGCTAAAATGGTGAAAAAATGGTGAAATGGGGGTGGTTTTTCGTGGTGGTTGGCGGAGAGGGTTTGGGGTTCTCTGGTTTGGGGGTTTCTGGGTTGGCTGGTCGAATGAGGAAGATGATGGGCTGGGCTAGGGTTATAAACCCTTTAGGCGTCAGTTTTTTTTAGAAATAACCGACGCCATAGGGGGGACACCCTATGGCGTCGGTTATTTCCAAAAAACTGACGCCGTAGGTGGTGTCAAAATCCCTTCCAAAAAATTCCAACCCTATGACGTCGGTTCTTTAATATTTGCTGAAAAAAAGTGCCTCTAAAAGCTTGGTTTGTAGTAGTGAATAAATTTCTATTTAAAGAAATAAATAAATAAATGATTTTCTGATAAATGAATATTTTATATTCATTGAATCTGGACAAAATCAATTATGTAATATTCTATATATGGTCAGATTTTATATTCATTACCTGATTTGATTTCCTGAATTAATTGTCAAAATATTTTGACAATTAATGTGACGCAGATACTGATGGAGTATTTCACCTATATTTCTCGGTCTCCAAGCTCCTCACTCATTCTGTTCATAGCAACAAATTCCATCTAAAGAGAGTTGAGAGAGCGAGGAAGCCCGATTACCCACATCAATCGGTTTCTTTTGCAGATCAAGCTTATGTGGGACTAAAGCTCAAAGATTCAATGGCTGGAGGTATTTCGATCCTATATTCATATTGTGTATATGTTCATTTATTCCGCATGTTATATACATATATATGTTTCAGTTTATACATAATAAATGTCTAACATTGTCATCACAAATCACTTGACACGAGGCAACTAGATGTTGATAATGCATTCTTAAATGGAGACTTACAGGAGAAAATTTACATGGTCCAACCATCAAATTTTGTAAATGAACAATTTAAAATTCAACCCATGTTTGCAAGCTGTCTAAGGCCTTATATGAATTAAAAGAGGCCCGTAGAGCATGGTTTGATAAGCTATATGTAGTCCTTTTCAATCTTGGATTTTCCTCTGCTTAAACTGATCATTCATTGTTTATAAAAATCTTTTCTACTAGTTGTTTGTATGTTTTAATTTATATGGATGACATATTAATAAATGGTAATTATTCTTCTCAAGTCTCCAATATTTTCACTGCTTTGAGCACAAAGTTTTCCGTTAAAGACCTTCACAACTTAAACTACTTTCTCGGCATCCAAGTTGTTCCAACAGCTACTGGTCTCATGTTGTCTTAGCAAAAGTATCTTCAAGACTTACTTTGTGATGCTCAAATGCAAGGTGTCAAAATAAAGAATTCTCCAATGTATTCAGGGTAGAGATTATCTTAATATGGAAGTGATCCAGTAACAATCCATTGTAGGTACTCTACAGTATGCCTCAATCATTTGACCAAACATTGTCTTTAGTATGAATAAGGTGTAGTCAGTTCATACACAATCCTCTCCAATCACACTAGATTTCTATCAAACGAATACTAAGATACTTGGCTGGAACATTGGACTATGGACTGCATCTCACCAAGGCCTCCTCTTTTGATCTTCAAGCTTATTGTGATGCTGACTGGTATGACGAACTAGATGACAAAAGATCAACAACTGGTTTCTGCATTTTTTTTGGCTCCAATCTTATTACTTAGCAGTCCAAGAAACAAACAACCATTTCCAGATCTTCTTCGAAGACAAAGTTTAGAACCCTTGTTGCAGTAGTCACTGAACTCACTTGGTTGCAATCCCTTCTTTTTGAACTCAAAATTTAGATATCTTCACCTCCATCTGTCTGGTGTGACAATCTAAGCTCAGTTATGATGACTGCCAATCTAGTACTCATGATGCTCAGTGGCGTACTTAGGATTTAAAGTGAGGGGGCGTATTTTTTATTTTTTTTTGTAAGGAAAGGGCAAAAGTAAACTTAAAAAGAAAAAAAAAATACTCTTGGTGGGATTTGAACCCTTGAGCTAAATATTATGTTTATAAATATCATCTTTTTATTACAAATGTATGTCGTAACTAACTAAAATGTAAATATATTTTTTTCCTTAATTTTTATTTCAGGGGGCGACTATCCCGCCTTGTTTCTATGTGGGTCCGCCCTTGTTCATGCTTGCACTAAGCATATTGAAATAGACCTCTACTTTGTTTGGGACAAGGTTCTCCATAAGCTAATTCAAGTCAATTATCATGTTCCCTTTGAACATTAAATTGTAGATGGTCTAACTAAGCCTATTTCTAACAACATGTTCTCTATTCTCAGAGACAAACTTAGTGTTGTTTGTGCTCCCACATTGAGTTTGAATGGAGCTATTAGAGAATCCTAGCCTAGGCTTGTTTACTTTGCTTAGTATTCTGTTATAAGTAACTAGTTAAGAGGTTAATTAGTTAGTAGTTATAATTTCTAACTGTCTAACTAACTTTAAGGCAGCTGGCTTAGATGACTCTTTAAGTTTTCAATTCTTGTATATAAAGCCTCTATAATTGTCTTTCTTAATTAATCAAATTATTATTAAGTTATTTTTCTCTAAAAACTCTACAATTATTATTTTATTTTATGCGCGTGTAAAATAAATTATTTGAATGCTGCTTTTTATATTGTAAATTATTCTGAAATTCTCAGCATTTTGAAAAATATATCTCAAATAACTATAACGTGCACAAATACGAGAAAAAAAATGGGCTAATTTTTTTTTTTTTTTTCTAAATGTCAAAACAGTGGAGAGTACATTGGAAAAGCACTCTATATATTTATACATTTATCCCTATTGATTTTATATATATATAAAAATAAATTATAATGATATCATGATATAAATATTTTTTATTAGGGTATAGATCGTAGTCCCTCTCTCGAACTAATCCCAGTCAATATTAGAGTAATTAATGTATAATAAATATTATTATTTTTATATAAATAAAATATCCATATGTATAGTTTGGAAGATAACATAGTTCTATCCACCATTATATATATTATAATCTTCTCAGTTTGGTGATCTCGTCTCTTGAATTCAAATATTGAGATAACCTAATTAATTGCATGTGTATGTGTGTAAGCTTTATTAATTTATTTAATTAGTGGGTCTAACTGCTTACTTACCTTAGTTAATAATAATTTTCGCTTAAAAAAATACAAAAAAAAATTGAAAACACATCGATAATAAATTGGGTCAACGGCCACCACTAGTTTTAATGGTAATAATTCTATAAATACATGTTGTGTAATAAGAATAGAAAAAGGGAATATATTAATATATATATAGCAAATTTGTGGTATGACTTAGCATAAATTTTGTACCGTTAAAAAAACTTTTTCCACTATTAATTTTAGATAATATAATTATTAAAACTTTATACATGTTATAATAATATTTAATATTTAATAATAATATTTAATTATATATTTATTTTGAAAAAATAAAATAATATTAATAATTAAAAAATTTATTAATTTTAAATGTAAATTATAATTATTTTTTTAGTTAATATATATTGTTTTTATAAAAATAGTAATTTTGAAAAAAATAAAATTAATTACTTACGAATTTCGCTGTCAATTTTTTTCATATTAATATTTAACTATAATAAAATTAATTACTTAAGTACTTTCACATCAGCTTGGACTACTCACTATTAGTGCAAAGCTCAAGATAAAAATAATTTATTAACAGAAATAATGACAATAAAATTGAGCACTGGACAAAACCAAATTCTACTACAGGCAAGATCAATGTTGATGGTGCCCTTTTTGAGAGAGAAGATACTTAAGGTTTTGGGATGTTGGCTCGAAATTCTTCAGGTAGGCTTCTAGATCAAGTTTAAAGCGAATTACCATGGCAGTCTTATATATGCAACAGAAGTTATTGAGGCGTTGGGAATAAAAGAGGCTCTTAGCTAGATAAAGAGTAAGAGTTTGGAATAAAATAATAGAGGTTGATACTGATAGCATGCTCACTGTTCAAATAATTTTTAGTAGTTAACAAATGTCTTCTGTTTTCGGGTTGATTAATTATTAATGATTGTAAGAATCTGTTATCTTCTCTATATTCTACTAGATTACATTGTATTAGACGAATCAAGTAGCTCATTATGTAGCTAAGATTCTCAGTTTTTCTCTAATTGTACACGTAGCATTCATGATCATAATGCCTCAGCTAATCTTCAAGTTATTTTGTACTCGGAATGCTAAATTTCAATGAAGTTGATATATTTCATGATGTTAAAAAAAATATTTTCGCCACCATTTTGTTTAGATACATAATTCTACCATAATTACTTATTAAATTAATTTACATTGTTAATTTTTTTATCAAGAAAGATAATTTTTATTAATCTAACCGAGTCAATTACATCCACAAGGGATCTCTTTTCAAAATAGAAACTTACAACTCTTTTATATTTTTAAGAACAATTTTATCTATGCTAGACAACTTCTTTTCATGTACAAGATTAAGTTTAATTTACTCGAATTTATACACTTTTTCTTATTTAGATACAAATTTTAATTTAGCCAAATGTTATAAATTATACCTACTAACACATTCTTTTTTATGAACATAATATAATTTTTATGATATATTTTAAATATTTTTTTTAATAACAACAAAGTCCAAAGCAAAACAAAAAAACAAGTCCTCTATACACCATATGTATATATATAGTAGCAAAAAGCTACATGCGAGGCACATACACTAAATTTTATGCTAGTTTTTTCTATGTTATTTGAAAGTGATACAATTAAAAATTAAAGAAAAAATATAATTAGTTATTAGATGAGATTATTATTATGTGTATAGGAAGAAATCACAAATTAATTAATCTTATAATCTTAACTTTAATCAAATAGGATTCTAAATATATGAACAATAAATAATCACGTAAAAATAAAAAAAATTATTTAAATAAAGAATTCAATATACAGAGTTATATATATGAATCTCATTAATCAAAAATAATTATTCAATATATGAACAATAATTTGTCACGCTATATGTTTCCCAATAAAGAAATCTACCGCCTTATATTCAAAAATAAATAATACATGTAATGCAGATCTTTGTAATAGAGTACTTAAAAGAAACAAAACTTCAGTTACCATAATCGTAAAAACTTTAAGTGAACTAAATAATGACTAAGAAGATCTAAATTACAAAATGAAAATAACATGTCCATATGAGTATGATTTTTTTGCTATATGAGCATGATTGATCTAAGAGAAAATAGATAAACCTATAAACATATAAATATACTTAATATTAATTTTGACAAAGAAACAATTCAATTATAAACAATTCTAAATATCAGCTTGACAATTTCAACACACTAATTACTCGTTAAATAACCACAATGTATACATCATGATAATTTTATTTTATTCGATATCAAATGATAGAGATTATTGAGGTTTTTAGCCATGAAAAACACACTATGATCAAAAAGTAATGCTCATTAATTATATATTTCAAAGAAACCCAAATTTCCATGAATGTCCCTAATAAGATATAAACAATAAAGTTATAAATTAAAAAAAAAAAAGTAGCAAAATTTCAGTTAATATAACAAATAGAACAAATTGAAGATTTATACAATATTGAAATTTTAACTCTTAGAGGCCATTAGCGAAGGGACGAAACTCGTTAGATCCCCTAGTAGAACACTACCTTAATGGTCTGAACACAAAAATTGTAGAAATCAAAATATGAATAAATTAGCATCATCAACAAAAGGAAAATTAAAGGGAAAAAACTTAATAATTACGTGACAAATAATTATTAATTTAATTAAAAAGTTGAGATTATATAAGACTAATTCAAATTATTGTTCATATATTGATTAATCCCATTAATCAATATATGAACAATAGTTTGAATTAATCTTATAATCTTAACTTTAATCAAATAGGGTTTAGAAAAAAGGCATAAATAATCAAATAGGGTTAGAAATATGGTAATTAAAGAAAATCTAGAACCCTATTTTTTTTTTTTTTGAATTTAATGAGATTTATTTTATTTTAATTTTATTATATATAAATAAAAAGTGACACATGAATTTCTCGTAAACCATTTTATTTTTAATAATAAACTATTTTATTTTTAATATAAATAAAAAGTCATCCATAAATTTTTCATAAACTAAAAATTTTGTTACGTAAGCACACTTTATACAGAGATAGAATAGATATGTATATAAAAAGTACTCTTTCCATTTTTTTTATCAATTCTTTTTAAGCAGTAGTTTTCTTTTAACCAAAAATAAAAAATTACATGTAAATATACATACTACCATATTATATAATCTCTATTTAACTTTAATTTTATTGGTAAAAAAATTACCATATATATGGTGGGTGGAAGTGGAAGAAGAGGTGGGCAAAATTATGGGCAAACGCACAGAGAAATATAAAAATGTGAAAATAATAAGAAGCGTTCTGAGAAGTTTAATAATGTACTACTGCATTTGATGATCCATATTCCATACACTAGTATAGTAGTACCCCACTATATATGTATTTATTTATAAACCTTTTCTTTATTTTATTTTAGTGTTTGGTTGGTACTATATATTCTACTTTCTATTTAATAATATCTTCCTATAGGCTATACTTATTGCCATTTGCATGCTTAATGCTTATACTTTCATAAGCCTTATCCCTATATATACCAAAAAAAACTTCTCAAAAATATATTAGATTTTTTTATTGATTATAAAATGTTGGCCAATTAATATATTCATGTTAATAATACGGTGAAACATCAGCTCATCTCACCTAGTCCCTATTAATCTATTTATATAGGGAAATTTGAATTTCCATACTTACAAAATTCCATTATTTTTTTCCTAAATACATACTTACTAAAATTGCTAATATATGCCAATTTTACTAATTTTCCAACCCCTCTCTCTTCGTCTCTCTCAAACTGGAAAAAAAAAAAAAAAAAAAACTCCAGTAATGGTGTGTAGTGACTCAGAGAAGCGGAGGAGGAGTGTAGAGTGAGAACTTCAAGCCCGGCCCATTCAATTTGAAGACATAATTGACTTTGACTTTGGTTTTTCAACTGTATACAATAGTTTTTTTTTCCTTCGGAAATGGAGTAAATACTGTGTTTTTTTTTTCCCCAGTTTTAGAGAGACGAAGAGAGAGGGGTTGGGGGGCTGGGGTTAGTTTTGGAAAATTAATAAAATTGGCATATATTAGTAATTTTAGTAAGTATGTATTTAGAAAAAAAATAATGGGATTTTGTAAGTATGGAAATTCAAATTTCCCTTTATATATATATATATGGATGTAATTTTATAATGAGTATTACTATAAATGAGTATTATTAATAAAATTTGAGTTTCTATAATTAATTTTACTATTTATTTTAAAAATAATTCTTTATTTTTGTATTATATAATTGAGATTGTTCAATGGCGGCCCAAAAAAAATAAAAAATAATAAAAAAAAAAGTTGAATTTGAATTAGGAAAATATGGATAAAAATAATGTTAAATATAAACATATTTTTGATATAGGTATAATTTTTTTTTTTTAATTAAGCAGTAAAATTAGAGTAAATACCATTTTGGACCCTGTGTTTTGCAAAAGTTACAGATTGGACCCTGTGTTTTGTTAAATGACAAAATGGACCCTATATTTTCTAAAATGGTAAAAATAGGACCCTGAGCTTAATTTTAGATAACTTTTTTTTTTTTTTAATATAACCAACTTGAAGATAATTTCTAATACGAACAGATACAAAAAATGTAAACAGTTTTGTCATAGTACTTTTAGATTGAATTATAATTAAACTTTAAAAATCATTTCAGGATCCTATTTGTACTATTTTAGAAAATACAGGGTCCATTTTGTAATTTAACAAAATACAGGGTCCAATTAGTAATTTTTACAAAATATAAGGTCTAAAATGATATTTACCCGTAAACTTAACTACACACTTTTAATATTTCTTTTATTATAAGTCATTAAATTAAAAGTTAATTTTAAAAAATTAATATTTTTAAAATAGACATTTAATTATATTTATTTTTTGAAAGTTCCCATTAATTATCCATTAAAAAATAATTCATATATATTTTTATATATAGGGATTCTTTTATATGACATTCTAAAAAGACTCTATTGGTGAGAGTATATGGGAAACTATAAAAAGTTAGCACCTCATTTAATGAAGTTATATTTTGTTTATATGAAAAACACTAGATTGTTGAGCATCTTTATTTTTAAATTATTTTTTATTTTTTAACATATATTTTTTTTTGTTTTGTTAGTTTCTCTCTCGGTTTTCTCTCTCTAAAATTTTATGCACCCACTCTGTTTTACAAACCATCGACAAATCCAACCACTATATCCATCAATGAACCCAACTATCACCTCCTTCAATAAACCCAACTTCTAATCAAATTCTTAATTTTTTTCTGTCTCTCTCTCTCTCTCTCTCTCTCTCTCTCTCTCTCTCTCTCTCTCTCTCTCTCTCTCTCTCTCTCTCTCTCTCTCTTTTTCTTCTGCTGTAATTTAGAAATCCACAATAGATTAGATAAATATTACTTAAATGGAAATTACACAAATATCATTAATTAGTTAAGTAATTTGAAAAGTTTTGCTACCAATGATTAAATATAACTGTAACAACAATTGAAAGAGTTTAACCGCAAAACACTCATCAAATTTTAACTCAATACCCTTAATATTATTATCATCTTTTATTTGCAATATTATTATCATATTTTATTTGCTAAGTATAAATTTATTAAATAAGTCAATTGTGCCAAATGCATATCATTAACTTGTAGGTTAGGAATAACTTCATAAATAGCCACTTTTTATTGTTACTTGACTTGAAATTAATATTCATAGGAGTCATATAATTAGTTTTAGCTACTTTTTATAGATACATTAATTAATTAAGCTATACACTTTTTACACTACTTAATCACTATTTCTTATCTTTATTTATTTATTTATTTATTTTTATAGGAAAGATGTTTCATTAAGCAAACTAGAAAATGAAATGACAATAAAATTAGCAAATCCAACACAATGATAGGATGAGCAACTAAGGAAACACTCACATTCTTAAGAAACTGAAGCTTTGGTGTCCAAAGCGAATTTAGCTAAACAATGAAAATGCGATTATCTTCTCTACCAACAAAACAAAAACCTCAAGATCGGAATTTCCTACTTAAGTCTATAATCCTCAATGATGTCAACAATACCACAAGAATTTTTCAGTAATCTAAAGGGCATGCTTGCAATCCAACTCAAGAAAGTAATTATAAATTATGTAATCGACATAATAAGTTACACATTTTGAATTTTGAATTTTTATACCATTACTACTATATGAATATGATAGATTTTCAAGACTATTAGTATTATTATAAAATATTATATTATTATTAGTGTAATTAAATTTTAAATCTTACGTATATATATTAATTAAATATTATGTCATAGTAGTATTAGGCACTATTAATACCTAGTATTAACACACTTATTAAATAAGCCAACTTTGAATTATCACAAAAAATTGTCATCCTTACTTACAACATGATAAAAAGACCATAAGTGAAAGAAAGAGAATAATAAATTTATAAATTCTATTTTATTATAAGTGGTAGTATGGTTGTGTAGGTTGGTAGTAATTATTATATTAAGTTTATCTATTTATTTTGGGGAGTTTGAATATCTAAAAATCTAAACTTAAGATCAAAGTTCACTAGCTTCTTACACTAATTTATCAATTATATCCTTAGTTTGGCCTTAGGGTTGGGTCTTATTACATTGTGTTTTGAATAAAGTTTTGGCCTAATTCATAATATTTAATATTTTAATTATTGGTTTTTTTAACCATTATTGTATTGCAAAAAGCAATTTATAAAAATATATAGGTGCCGTTCTTCCAAATATGTCATCTTGGTCCTTTGACTTTTAGCAATGAATTTGATATTGGTTGGGATGTCATTAACTTCTTAAATTACAATAAGAGATGATAATGATCATTAAAACGCTATTATGAAAAGGCCACATGTTTTTTTTTAATAAAGATTATTTATATATTAACATGAATATTATTATCAAAACTAAATTAAATAAGTTTAGCAAAAAAAAAAAAATTAAAATAAAAAACTAAATTCAATAAATAAATAGTATTGTTCGTAGGAGTGCACAAAATGAGTATGTAAATTAAAATTAATATAATTAACAATTCTAATACTATGATAATATTTCTCATCGTACCTTATCACGAATTACTGATAACATTATAACTTAATTAGGTTTCCTTTGACTAAAATTAGCCCTAAACTTTTTTTTTAGCTTATTCAACTCAAATTGACTTATAAATCCCAATATTATTCTAAAATGATTTAATTTTCTTCTCTTCAAAAAAAAAAAAATGATTCAATTTTTCATTAATTAAATTTAGTTAGGAAAGTCTAGTCATGACACTTGTGAAATTTCCACGTACTAATTCCACGTGTCAAATTCTCTGTACAAACAAACAATCATCCAACATTGATTATAAATATATAAATAAATTTGCAAAAATACATTTTTATTTATTATGTAATCAATATCGTTTCTAACTTTCTATTGTCATTATTTTCGAATTGTTGTTATTAGTTAGTACAAACTCAGAGGAGCATTTCATTTCTGTTTTCAAATTTTATTTAAACAGAGTTTTAAAAAATGAAATTGATTTTTTAAAAAAAAAACATTGCAATTATCAAAACAAATAACAATTATTAACTCAAATGTTATTTATTTATTTATGATAATGGAAATGAAAGTAATAAAATAAAAGTCAAAAAGTCAAAAAGTCATATTAGATAGTTTGGGTACTCAAAATTCCGCCTCACACGCCTCAGGTCTTGTGCTGTGCGTTAAATTTTGGTTCTTTAAAAACTTGGACTGTATCCCATGACGGCATCTCCCCGTACAAAATATTTATTTTATTTTATTTTAATTAAATAATTTAATTTTAAATAAAGTTGGAACAAGAAGACTAGACTATCTCCTCCACTATACAATTAGAGAGCCTTTGGTGGAAGAAACTAGGAGAACGATTCTTCAATCCCACAAAAAGTTTCCATACTACAAACAAACACTTTCTGACAATATCCCTTTTCATCTTCTATCTTCTTTTCTTTTTTAATTTCTGAAACAAAGAGAAAAAGCTCTGAAAGCCAGAACCTTTACTCTTCTGGAGCTCTCTAAGGTTTAATGGTGGTTTAATGCTCACTGAGATTTTGGTTGAGTATTAACTGTGTCTGAGCTTTGTTTTGCTCACCCTTTTCTCCGTTTTCTCTCCCTTTCTCTCTCTCACTCTCTCTTTATTTGTTTAACAATGGCTGAGTATATATGTTTACTGAACCAGGTTCGTTTACTTTCCTTTTTGCAGTACCCATATTTAAATATTAATTTTATATATTTGTGGGCGTTTTGTTTAAATCTCTGAAATTGTTGTTCTTTAGTCGGTTCTTTCAGTTTGTGGGTACGGAAGATAAATGTTCATGGGGGGCTTTAGAAATGTGCTTCCTTTTTCCTTGCATGACCGATCTGGACTTAGATAGTTTCAGAATAATTTATTTTATAATCAGAGTTAACCCATTTTAAATCTATTTATCTTAGTCTAGAAAAGTTAAACTTTTGAACTTTTCTGTAGGATTTTAGTAGTGGTACTCTTATTTACATACTAAATTATTGTACTTAGGTACCCTTAAATCTTTAATCTTTGACACTTTGTACATTGATGATTAGAACTCTTTAGTAATCTTCCATTTATGGCTTTTGTTGATTTAGCTCTTTCATTTTCTTTATTGTTGGCAGGATTCTATCATTATTAAGGCTCCTAAGAAAAACACCCTCTTGTTGAGGATGTTAGTATTGGTGTTTGCCATGGTTTGTGGAGTTTATATCTGCTCAATATGTGTGAAGCAGATCAATTTTCAAACCCTTACCTCAAATCAAAGCATCCAAGTTGTGGAAAGTCCTTGTCTTGATAATGGAATTAAGCTACTGGAATACCCTCATGTGCATTATCCCAACCCCAAAACCTTTAGCAGGTAGCTAATCAAAGGGGTTTCTAGTTCTGATTGTTAAGTTTTGTTTTCGGTTTTACTGAGTTTGTGTTTTGGTGCTTTTGTAGGGGTGAGTGTGAGCATAATCCTGTTAGGTTCTTCGCTATCTTGTCCATGCAGAGATCGGGAAGTGGGTGGTTTGAGAGCCTCTTAAATAGTCATATTAATGTAAGTTCTAATGGAGAGATATTTTCTCGTTGGCATAGGAGGCGAAATATTTCTTCCATTGTAGAGACTATGGATCAGGTTTATAATTTGGATTGGCAGAGTAGTGCTTCGAAAAATCAGTGCTCTGCAGCAGTTGGCTTCAAGTGGATGCTTAATCAGGTAACTGTTGGATAATGTCATCTTATAATTATGAATTTATGCTTCATGGAAAATTGAGAATTTGTCTGCATAATGTGAAATATTGGGAACCACTATTCATTCAAGCCAATTTGTATTGATACTCAAAACTTATATTAAGCAGATGCTGAGACTTTGAAATTTGATTACAAGTCTTTGTTGTGTTAAATTGTACAATTCATTGTTCGACTTGATAGACTCTTTCAGTGTTCAAGGTCAAAACTTAGAACCCAACCTTAGTTCTCATGGGTCATGAGATAAATTCAAGCTCAGTTTATGTGTTAGGTTTATGAATGCAGCTAGAGCATCTTAGCAAATGGACTGCTACCATTTAAATTTATCATGGAAACTGTTAGTTACTTTCTAGTATTGACTCAAACTTTTAATGTGTGTATTGTCTCTACCATATAAGGAAGCAGAGTAACCGGGTAAACGAAATTTGTAGCCCCTCTCATGTCTTGCTGTGATTTTTGCAGGGCTTGATGGAGCATCATAAAGAAATAGCCGATTACTTTAACCGTAGGGGTGTTTCTGCAATATTTCTCTTCCGTAAGAATTTATTACGTCGGATGGTCTCAGATCTTGCCAATTCGTATGATCGATATGCTAAGCTATTGAATGGAACTCACAAGGCTCATGTACATTCGGCCGAGGAGGTTCTTTTCTGTCTTATCTATTTTATTTTATTGAGTTCATTTATCATGATGAATATTCTTCAATTCCTGCTTTAAACTTCTTGTAGGCTGAAAAACTGTCAACATACAAGCCAGTAATCAATTCTACATCTTTGATCAATGATCTGGTGAAAATGGAGTTAGCAACTAAGGCGGCTTTGGCATCCTTTAACACCACTAGACACATAGTTTTGTACTACGAGGATGTTGTGAAGAACCCTGCTGTAAGTTTTCTCTAGGAACCTTAGTTGTTGATCGTTTTTTACCCTACACCGAGTTACATCTACTGAGATTTATCCTCCTATTTCATATTTTTCAACAGAAACTGAACGAAGTTCAAGTGTTTCTTGGACTACCAGTGATGGAGCTAAAGAGCCATCAGGTGAAAATACACAAAGGATCACTATCAGACCACATCAAGAACTGGGATGATGTCAACAGGACACTTAGTGGAACAACATACGAGCATTTTCTCTACTCTGATTATTAATAGTCCCGAGTCCCGAATCTGCTGCTAACTCCTGGATTGGTGTAAATACCAGCCTAACTTATTATTACACAGAAGCTTGGCTAACAGGGTACCACCGGTCAAGGTTAGAATTTTTTGTGGCTGCAACATTTTCTTGGCAATTAGTGTCAACAATTCGTTGATGTGATAATTAGTTCCTTTGATGCTCTCTCTACAAAATTGTACATGTCATTTTGTTCATTTTTCAAGTTTATTAGAGTTTTTAATCAGAAACTAATTATAATGAAAATGTTTTGAGGACTGTAGGGAGCCCATTTGCTTCAAATCTTATTACATGTTTTATGCATTTTCATGAAAAGCTTACCTTGTATTACTATTACACAAAGGCAATGATACTCAAAAGAACTCTTTCAAAGTTGTTGTATAAATAGTCATTCATATACATATGCCTTTTTTTTTTTATTAAAGTTCTCCTATCTACTCTCAAAGGGTGCCTTAGAATTCAAATGTAAATTATTACATTTTACTTTACACATGTCATATATATATATTATATAATTTAAAATAGAATGTAATTATAAAGTGACTTTGTAATAGGACTTGTGATAATTAAAATGAATTTTCTTATCTAATAATTGAAAGCAGAAAAAGAGAAAAGAGAAGGTTTTAAATGAAAAAGAGCAGCACCCGAATAGATATTGAGTCTCAGAACCGAATCTTTGTAGAGCCCACGCAACTTAACACACTAATCACACTATGGAGGGTGCAGAGTGAGGAGCCCACCACAAAACGACGAGCGACTCGTCGTTTTGTTAAAACGCGGTGACCGACAACGACAATAACTTCTGTTCCATAAACTCTAAACGGGGGGCTCTTCTGTCTTTTCACACTTTTGAAATTTAATATCAAAACAAATTCAGTAACAATCTTTGTCTTGGAGCGCTCTCATCACATTTTTCTCACTTCCTTTTCCTCTTAAATCATTTATTTATAGTAATATCACTAATATTGAATATGATTTTAGTTTTAAGTACCTGCTGATATTAAACTGTGTAAACATAGAATTTTCTTTTATAGATTATTAGGCATAAAAGGTACAAACATTGTTTTTAAGGGAAATTGAAGATTTTCTTCTATTTGTAGAAGTTTATTGTCTATTTTAAGGATATTCTAAGGACATGCAGAGATATTAGGAGAACTAGATAATAAATTTTTAATATTAGGAAAGAAAATCTCAAAACTGAGAATTGTGATTTTCGACCCACGAAGAGAAGAAAACATATACAACAAATATTTAATTACATGAGGTATTATTTTTTGTAAAAAAAAAATTATATTTTTATGTTTAGAGAATTTTTTTTTTACATTTTTACGGTTTTCATAAAAACAACACGAAAATAACATAAAAGTAACAAAAAAAGAATCTAAATAACATCAAAACAACAACAAAAAATAACATACATATAACAAAAAATCAACAACAAATTAACAAGAGTACAACATAAAAAGACCGTATTTTCTGTAAATAAAATAAAAAAAAAATTGTAAAAAAATTGTAAGAAAATTTAAAATTTCGTAAAATCGTATTTTTGTAATTTTTTTTTTTTTGTTGTTTTGGTGTATTTGTGAAATAATCCCTATTTAATATCTATCCAAAAAAAAAAAAAAAGAGAAAAGGTCTTGTTTAGGGTTTCTAGTGGTTTGATACCTATAATTCTTGAGGAAATTACATAAAATGTTATTTTTTTTCTTAATAAGTTTGATAAATGTAATTTTTTCTTTCAATTTTGTGTATTTTTTATGGCTATTTCTATAATTCTAAATTGTACATTTTTATGATTTTTTTTCCACATATATTTTTAGAAAAATTATAACAATTTTAAAATAATGGTATGCCAATATAGACTTAGCTACTTTGAACATTAATAATAAGTTACCATCATATCACTAATAAAAAAAATTAATAGTGGTAATTGATTAGTGGGTAGTGCCTCATCAATATTTAAAAGGGGGATTTTTATTTTTATAGTTTTTAAGACATAATTTGTATAAATATGTTTGCTTTTTCAAAAAAATTATTCTATGGGATTTTTAAAAAAAAAATTTAAAAATATAGGGAAACAGTATCAAGTAATTAGTTACCCTAAGCAGAGATAAGTTGAAAAATACCTTTTTTTTGTACCTATTAATCAAAAACACCCTTATATTATATTTTATTAATATATACCCACTTTTTTGAGTGGATTGCCCAATACACCCTCACTCTTTACTTAAGTGTAACATATAATTTACATTAATCTAAGGGGTTTAATGGGGACATCATCTATAAAAGTGGGTATATCTTAAAGATTATAAAAATGGAGGTAAAAATTAAAACAAGTATGGGTATACCATATAATTTCCTCCCCTAAGAAGGTAACTGGTAACCTACCTTAATTGTTCTCCCCTATTTTTTTTTTTGAACTTTTCCATACAATGTATATATATATACATATATTCTTTTTTGAAAAAAGTCATTTTTGAACACATTGTATAAAAGCCCCTATGTAATTTTCTCTTTTTAAAACAACTAGGTAACATGAGTAACCTATTGTCTTAAAGAAAAAAAGGATAAAAAACCATGGAAGAAAAACTGGCAATATATATTTATTGGAATGTTTTATAATATTTTACTTTTCTATGAGAGTTTGTCTTGCATACAAAGATCATCACAATTATATCCAATGGTATTTCATTGTGCTTCTCCGGTATAACTAAAAAATTTGATGGTTGGTTTGGTTACACATTAAGTTGTTACAATTATCTTTAATCAACTAAATATAAATAAAAGAAGCAAACTTAAAAAAATTCTATTTCTTAATGTAAATAATAGAATTTTGTACTTTAATTTGAAAGAAGTGAGTACTAGTGTTTAAGTATAAAAGGGACTTGATATGGAGTTGACTGTTTGTGACAGTTGAGATGCAATAAAGAAGAAAAATTTAGTCACAAGATATAAGTCGAGCAACATCAGCTTTCAATTTTCTCAAGAGCATAGTAACATACCAAAAATAAAAATAAAGAAGTGTTTAATTAGATATAAGTGATCTCACTAATTAGTGATAACTTAGATATAATTACATATAGGTTTCATTACAGGCCATCTTTACTCCTAAATTGTCCTCAAGTGTAATGTTCAACTTCTACAACACTACTCTTTTAACAAGTGTTCTACTTTTATAAAATATTAATCTTTTCTTTAAGGTGCTTGTTGCATTAATATTCAGAAATATGTAAGCATGAAATAGAAATAAATTGATTATTGCCCCAATTGACAACCTCTTAATTAATTATATGACTGAAACAAGATATGTATATATTGGGTGCTGTTGATCTACTTTATTTGTTGTCACCTCACCTTAATTCTCAAATTAGTATAATATTGTCTCTTTTAGACCTAAACCCTCACATATTTATTTTTAGGCATATGAATCTTCAATTGCGAGTTTCGTGACTAAGATTTTTCGTTTACATGGCCTTCCACAATCTATAATTTTTGATCAAGATCACATTTCCTTAAGTAATTTTTGAAAACAGTGATTCAAGCTCAAGGGCACTAGTAAAAAGCACGCCTTACCACTCTTAAGCAACACACGAATTACGACCCTCAAATAGATGGCCAAACCGAGATGATTAATTGATGTTTGGAGACTTACTTTCAATCTTTACATATGAGAACCCAAAAAAAAAAAAAAAATGGTCCAAATGGCTTGCTTGGACAGAATTTTAGTACAGTACCTCATACCATTCCTCAATTCAATGCACTCCATTCAAGGCTCTATATGGATGAGAGTCTCGACTATTGACTCTTTATTTGCTAGAATCTCAAGATGCAATCCTTTATGACCTTCACATGCACTTGCCATGATCCCATTTAAAAACATTTTGATGCCACCAAGTGTCACCATGAGGAGTTTAAGGTGGGCGATAAAATCTATCTCAAAATTCGCCCATACCACTAGAAATAAGCGACTTGGTGACCAATGAGAAGCTTTGCTCTGCTCAATTTTATGGATAATTTCCAGATATACAGTGCATTGGTCAAGTTTCCTACAAGCTCAAGTTGCCAGATATATAGTGTCGCTATCCATCTAGTGTTTCATGTCTCCTAATATTGTCGTGTCGTTGGGGATGACCAGTGTTGGAATTTATTTTACCAGGATCTTAAATCTACTCACAAGTATGTTGTTTAAACACCCTAAATATGAACTTTCTAAAACGATAAATTAAACACATATAAAGTTAAGAAAACCTTACATTGATGCAGCGGAATTAATGTCTCCTTCCACTCAGATCTCTAACCCTTGTATCCTTTCTGTAGCAGAGTATAATCAAGATCTGAGCCCGAATGTCCTTCTTCTTCAAGTTCACAGTCTTCCAATCTATGATTGAGTTACTGCTTGATGTGTGTGGGCACTCACTCTTTCACTAGGGTTCGAAATTTATGAAGAGAGAAAAGAGAAGAGGGATTTCGGCCAGGTATAGAAAGTAGGGAAGGCTCAGTTTTTCTGAAGAGAGAAAATTCTGTCAGAAAACTTATGAAAGCATGTGAAAACTTATTATTTGACTGAGCGATCACTTTCTATTTATAGGCAACTACTAGGTTTAGGTTAGAAATTATTTGACATTAAAATAATGAAAATATTAATTTGAAAAACCTCAATTAGTGGCCGGCCATAGTGTGTTAGTGGGCCCCACTTGATTTTGCAGTTTTAACAAATTTTATTTCTATTTTCTCAAAAACGCCAATTTTCTAATTCTAACCTTTTAAATGCCAAAACTAATTATTTAATAACTAAAATAGATTATTAAATAATATTGTCATTTAATTTAATTATTAACTAGACATATAAAGTCCATTAATAAATAAATAAACATAGAAACTCTTTTTTTTTTTACAATTTCACCCCTGTTTAGTGAAAATTCATAAAATTAGACATAGTCTAACTTTAGAATTATAATTGATCAATCACGAATCAATTAATGAGTCTTACAAGCAGAATGTTCTCAACTAGAATGGGGACCATGGATCTATATGCTGAGCTTCCAATAAGTGAACCAAATTTACCAAGTAAATTCCTACTTATTAATTCTTCGTTGAATCCACTCTTAGAACTTAGAATTGCACTCTCAGACTTATATAGAGTATATTGTATGTTCCACGATATCAATACGCTATCTCATTTAACCATTGTTATAATCTTATTGTGATTTAAAGATCCTCTATATAGATGATCTACATCAAGATGGGATTTCTTTACCATTCTCACCCCTCAATGTATTTTGCCCCTTAAAACACTTAGCTACCTGTAAATGGTGTTTAGTGATCTAATAATTAGTCAGTTAAACAAGAGCTCATCCATTTACTTCTATTTGCTAAGCTCGAAGGGAATCATCACTTGACTTCTATACACCAGTAGAAGCTATAGATTCCATATTTATGTTCAGCACTCCCACTCAATCATACTATCATGTTCCCAAAATATACGTATCACCCTGACCTAAAAGTACGCTTAACTAATAAATCAAAGAACATGAATAGTACTCCTGAGTTGAGCCTAAGCATATCAGGATTTAGATTCTTTTAATCTTAAGATCAACTACTGATATTGACTTGGAAAGATATATATAACGGTAGGTTTGTAATATCTTAACTTAGTTGCAATATCGGTCCAGTCCAATGTATACTCCATACATTCGAAACTAGTATACTTTACTAATGTCCTGGAAAGAACATAACACTTACTCCAAGTGTAAGTATACATCATCGCTGATTATCACATTAGCGTAAATCCAATAACACTGATGAAACAGGGACCAAGTCTTTTGATTCATATGATCACAATCACATTCCACTGTGTTGACGATACTGTAATTGTGAATAAACATATGATCTGGATTTAACTGATTTTGTGTGTAAATGTAATAAACATATTTAAACCATTAGCATGTAAATTCATGCAAACATCAATCACTTCAAATTTCTTATATTGATAACTAATCAGATTGTAAAGAGTTTTATTTAGGGCATAAAACCCAACAAACTCCCACTTGCACTAACATAAAACAAACTGTGCAAATAGGTCAATCTGATGTCTTGATCTTAAGATCAAGTGTAGTATATTTGCATCCACCCATACTTCTGGAATCTAGTTCATAAATACACTTATGAAACATCCTTTACTATATACTTAATTCATCAAGGGATACTGAAATCTTTACTGATTTAAGGGTACATCTGAATTAACAGAAGACATATCTCTCATATTTTAAAATATGTAATTGAGATAATACAGTGTAGACTCTTCTTCAGAGATATAACTTTCTTGGATTTCGAATACACAAAGTTATAGTTCTTCTCTGGTAGAGCTTGAATTATTATAGAATAATTCCTCCACCCCCAAAGTAAGCACCTTCTCAAAGATCTCGAAATGAGTTGGTGAGATACAAGGACAACTGATACACAGTTCCTTAATATCTAACATATAGATCACTTTGATAAATCTTTCTTGAATATCTTCTAATGTTCCCTATTTCATTACATCTCAGATAGCTCCCACTCAACAGCAGATGTCTGGTTAAATATACTTTTAACCTCTTATTGTTTGGAGAGTTATCTAGTTGTGACTTTTGTGTTAGTCTGAAACTTTAAGTTAAGACTAAGTCATCAACATAGCAGACTAGTATTTGAAGTGAAAAATACATGCCAGAGATTAAGTAATCAAAATTAAGATACCATAAATTTTTATGAGGATTAAGAATTCTCGGTTCAAGTCATTCGAATAGACTGAACTAGAGTTCTTTATCTTATTCTCATAATTCTGATAAGCTATTCCTATCCATGTGAATGGTTAGATTTGCTTTTCAGTAATGTTCTTAAGTATCTATCACAAATATCAACCTGATGAAGATGGGTATAGAACTTTAAAATTCTCCCACTCAATTAAGGTAGTGTGAAACTTTTCCAAAGAACTTTCATGGGTATCAAACTTTTACTTACAACAGTAAAATCGAAATGGAACATACAAACAAGATCAAAAATTTATATTGACAATAGCTAACTCATTATATTACTTCCATGTTTAAAGAAAATATGTGTCACATAGGGAATTGTGGAATAGACTCCACCCCTAAGAATATACATATAGGGACTTGTGGATAACCTCCACCCCTAAGTATATAGAGATTATGATCCACCCCTAAAGGTTGTAAAGATCATTATTCTCTAAGTGTTATAGAGTTTATGTGGAGTTGAATACTATCCAGAGTTCATTAGATATAAAAGATCGTTGAACTGCATAGTTTTCTTAACTTTTCTCCACCCCTATCAGATCAAAAGATCCTTTTATTAAACAAATTCTTAATAATTGTATTGGAATGAACAATTATCAATAAACATAGAAATAATTTCTAGTGTTTATTTAATATAACTCTATGAAGAGTTGTAAATATTATAGAATTTGCATCAATAATAAAAACACTTACACATACAAACATATAAATATAATGTGATAATAGTTGATGAAGATAAAATAAATGAAGCTCATTCTCATAGATTGCAATTGTTGAATTCGAAAAAGAAACTTTATTAATAAAAAAAATGTTGCAACAATATGAGAAAAACAGGGATAAATATCCCTGACTAAAATTTGAAATCCAAATTGTCTTTAAACTAAAACAATTAATTCAAAAATAAATTGAAGAGGTTCATCTTCATCTGGACGATTTCACCCTTTGGTCCAGCTTTCTGATCCAACTCATCTGAGTTCACGTAGCTTGGCCTATAAGAAGAAGAAAACAAATAAACAAAGTTAGTCCAGAATCATAAATCCAATTGGATAATAATTCACTAAAACTCTTAAAGTTTATAAATAGAAATACCTTGTTTCTTTGCAAGAAGTTTAGGACATTGGAGTTTCCAATGACCTTTTTCATTGCAGTAGAAACACTTTCCCTTAAGTGTAGCATCACCAAAAGGAGCAGCCTTTTTATTCTTCATGGCTTTTGTTCGTTTCTTGGTGTTCTTCCACTTCTTCTTCGATTTGGGCTTCGAAGCAGAGGCAACATTTGCTTCAGGTTTGTTCGTCCCATTACCATTTCCAGGATTATGAGGTTTATTCCCTTTCTTCTTGGGTCCTCCAATCAAATTTTCATAAGTTTGAAGGTCATTGACTAATTCATGAAAGTCAATTTCCTTCTTATTCATGACATAATTTGAAGTGTATGGTAGAAATGCTGGAGTCAGGCTATTCAAGATAAGACTTACTTGAGTAGCACTGTCCATTTCAGCACCATGATCCTGGGCTTCTTGGAAATAACTCGACATGAGGAGAACATGGTCACGCACGTTTTGATGAGGTTCCATCCGTGCATTAATGTACTTCTTAGTCGCGTCAAATCGTGACTGAAGTGATGCCTTACCGAATAGCTCATTTAACTTCGTCATAACTTCAGCAGCCTTCTCGGTTTTAGAAAACTGAGTTTTGAGGGTGTCAACCATGCTAGAAAGCATAAAGTATAGAGCTTTGTCATTTGCTTTCTGCCAACGCTCATACTTTTCTTTCACAGCTTTGGATGCATTGTCCCCAGGCACTTCAGGTGACGGCTCAGTTAAAACAAACAAGGCACTTTCTCCTATGAGAGCAATATTAATGTTCTCATTCCACTTTGTAAAGTTAGATCCATTCAGCTTATTTTCAGTCAACAGTGATAACATGGGATTCATTTTGATAATACAGGATACTACAAAATAATAGAAATCAACAAATAGAAATTAATAATGGTTTAACACAAAATCAATTCAGAAATTATAAGCACATAGCAAGTAGGAATGATATGAGAAAATACTTAAAAAATTCAATCCTAAATAATTTCCAAGGTTTTTAACAAGGCGATATCGGTTGTCTGTTTAGGCGAGAGTCAAAGCTACCATCCATTGAATAGAGTTGTCAGCTCATCTAAAATGTTAAACATTCTAGCAACCTTTTATTCGATCAAGATTGGAATCCAGCGTTGTCCCGTTTAGGCGAGAGTCAAGGCTATTCTATCTTATGAGCTACTACCATTGTTTCGCAATTTGCAAGTCAAATATGGTCGCCACCATTAGGGTGATCTATACCATATAAAACACTTACAAACTACTTATCTTTCGAGATTAAACGGTGCGAAATTGCTAATGAACGTTCCTCTATTAGGGAGAATTACTCACTAAAACAAACGCGATGTAAAACCCACAATGGAGATCGAATATCTTAATAATAATAAAGCTCATTCTTTAAAATGTATTTTCTTTATTATTCTAATAAATAAATTCTCATTAAATTCGAAATTTAGAATTGAAATTCAAAAATAAGAATTTAATATAACGTTTATAAAATTATACTTAGATGGTGATTGAAATAAAATTAATTATTTCCATCTTAGTAATAATCTTAAATATAAATATAAAGGAAATTAATTTAAGTTAAATTAAATTAGATTAATTAGCAACTTAAAAATTTCCTTGAGAATATATTTATTGTATTCGAAAAATTAAAGTATAAAAATTATACAAATTTCGAAAATAATAAATTCATAGAAAAATACTTCAAGCAAAAATATCACATATCTAGATTTTCTTTTGACTAATTAATTCAATTTCTAATAATATATATTTTAATTCATTTATTTTAAATTAATCAATTAAATGAAAAAATCATTGATTTAAGTTGGCCCAAGAATTAATTAAAATAAATAATTAATTTACAACTCAATCTATTTTTCAAGATAAATTCAAAAATATTGCATAAATAAAATGCAATTTTTCGAAATTGATTAATAAAATAAAGAAAAATATATATATATATTTTGAAAATTATTTAAATTTAAGTTGAAAAATTAAGGGCCAGTTTGGTTGGAGGTAATGAAAGCAATGGAATAGGAATAGGAATAAGAATAGGAATGGTAATGGAATGGAATAAGAATAGGAATAGGATTAGGTTGTTTGGTTAGATTTATGGAATCAATAATTGAATACAATTCTTATGTTTGGTTGACTATATAATTGAATGGAATGGAATAAATTAATTTTGAACAAAAATACTATTATTTTTAAAACATAATTAAAAAATTAAATTAAATATATTCAACTTATATATATATTTTTTTTTAAAAAAAAATTGATTTATATTTTTTTTAAAAAAAAACTAATATGTATAAAAAAAAATTAATATTTATTTAAAAAATTTGATATATATAAATTTATATTTATTGAATTTACTATAAAATATTACTTTTTTAAAAAAAACCTAACTTATATTTTTTTAAAAAAACTATATAATCACATAAAAACTTGTTCAAAAGTATAAGTATTCATGTCCAATACCCATATTTATGCTCAAAATAATTGTGTGCAAAATTATGAGCATAACACATTACACTAGATATACTACTGAATGTCAAAGGCAATATATATTGTCCTGCAAATTATTTTAGACCAAAGTGAATAACCATGATCTTTCTAACTCTTTCCCGAGCTGTGTACTAAAGAGAGCCATCAATCAGAAGTCTCACCCATTCATCCTTCTCATCATCTGGGACACTGAAAAAGTAAGAAACCAGAGCATTATCTTGCATAATCATGCGAGCTACCTTATGACATTACTTTGTTGGTGTTCATCTTCTTAGGCAAATCTAACATCAAATTATCATTCAAGTCAAACCTCACACACAGCTCTACGATTTTGATTTTTCATACATTAGTAACGTAGTCCATTTGACATTCTAAAATACACAATAAAGTCCTAAAAAGCGAATCGAAGAACAAAAGTTCACTTGAAACAAAATAGATACATAAGTAAATCAAAGTAATTAACAAAGTATTGACATAAGATAAGATACCATTAGATCAATCTACTGAAATATTATAAAGGAACCAATATCAGTCAATCAAATTCTAAATCATGTATGAAGATTAAAAAAAGACACAAAAAGGAGGAAGCGAAAAATTATAGCCCATCAATTTCATTAGTTAATGTAATCAGTACATAAGCCAGCGTCCAAGACAACAACCTTTCACAAACTTATTTCTTCTCTTGAAGACAAAGGCAATAAATTAAGAAGAAAAATGAAACCCATATGACTAGTTTCTGTGTTTCTTAAAAATGGCTTTCAACATCCAGTATTGTGTTTGTTACTCTAAATTATTGAGCCTATTCCTGTGCTAAAATGATGCCAATTTTTTTTTTATATTTCTCATGTAACTAAAAATGGGGGTGAGGAGACGTCCATAATCAGCAGGGAGTCCATTGTCCAATACTCCAATCCAAGGACATAACTTACAGCTTTTTACATACAAAATAGTAACAGATAAATCTCTTTTTCACAAAATAACCATAATAATAATGTATGTCAAAGCAATCCCACTACAGAATTAGTACAATTCTTTCTTATCTTTTGTTCTGGAAAATAAAGAGTCTCTTAGTTTAATTTACACAAAAATCTCTCAATACAATATGGTAAATCTAGAAACATAAATCTTAGTTTAATCAGACTAGTTTAGTAAAACACAAGAGTAATCCCAAATGAGATTGTGCAGATCATAATTTCAAACAGCGCCAAGAATCATCACCATCATCATTATCATCATAGTTTACATGATTAACATTATACAAGAGAGCTTCATATGTAATAAACATTTCAACAAACAACTAGACTGCATTTTAGTTTAGGTATAATATGACACAATACACTATACACATTCTTTATCATAAATTTTGGAAAAAGTTTCCTTAAGTTGTCACTTTCTAAAATCATAAGTCCTATAGCCACTAAATAAAGTTCTGAATTCATTATAATCATCACTATGATTCTACCATTTTTTCCAAATGCTCTCTCTGCTATGTCTAAATAACTTTTATTGTTGGATCAGTATCCATACATGTCTTGAGTAAAATTCCAGTGTAGAAATTAATAAGAGAATTCCTATAATATATATTAATTTGTTGTTGTTTATGTATTTAAATGCAGAGCAGTGAAGCTCACATTTCGTAACACAGCTACATTTTTTGGGGTCCATGTCACCTCATCACCTCTAGATCTCTCCTATTCTCAACTCACAGTTGCCACTGGAACCGTACGGACAATTACTAGATTCGAATTTACTAGACTAGTCAAAACTAGATTACAACATAAAACAATGGCGGTACCACCAAACCAGAGAATGGAGAGAGAGAGAGAGAGAGCGAGAGAGAGAGAGAGAGAGAGAGAGAGAGAGAGAGAGAGAGAGAGAGAGAGAGAGAGAGAGAGAGAGAGAGAGAATTACCTCTGGCAACGCTACCAGACTAGCAAGGATCCCGGCACTTGCAGCGGCGTGAGCCTCCTGGCACTTGCAGCGGCGTGAGCCTGATCGATGGAAGAAGAAGAAGGAGACGGTCACAGTGGTATCAATGGCACGTTAATTTTCAGGTAGGGTGAGGGTTTGTTGGGCTTGGCCCATGGCTAGAGTAGAAGAGAGATTGGAATAGAATTATAATTCCACCGAATAACAAATGGAATAGCAATTCCATTAGTTTGGGAGAATACCATTACTATGGAATTCTTTTCCAAAATTGTTATTTTTCAACCAAACAAAATAATCAGGCCTATTAGTATTCCATTCTATTCCTTTCTGGCCCATTACCATCAACCAAACGGGCCCTAAATTTCAACCTAAAAATAATTTTCTATTTAATTAAGTGTCATGAAAAATAAATATTTAAGTATCATGATGAAAATCAACTTAGATATTTAAATTTTTCAAGTTAATTAAATGTATTAAATTCAAGAAATAAATAATTAAGTGTAGAGAAGGCTTAATTATTAATTTCTAGTTTAATACTAGGAAAAATATACTTAAATAAAATTGTACCAAAATTAATTATTTAAATAATTAACCTCACAATTTATAATATTTTCCTATTTAAATATTAGAAATAATAAGTAGTCTAGAAATAACTATCTAGAAAATATCTTATTTGACTAAGTATCTTTTCAACCAAAATTTGAAAAACTATCTAATTCAAGTTATATAGAAAAAATCTAAAACTTAAATAATTTCAAATTTAGATTTAATTAAATATCAAAAATTAAGTTATAATTACTTAATTTGAAGATATTTTTTTTTAAGTTAATATTCGAAAATATATTAACCTAAAAAATATCTAAAATATTCCATTTTAAGTTAATATTCGAAAAGATATTAACTTAAAAAAATATCTTAAGAATTTTTAATAACTAATGCCTAGGATTCCTCAACTGAATTTAAAAATAAAATATTCAAATTTAAGTTAGATAAGAAAAATCAGTTGATACAACTAATTTATAACTTAAATAGGAATATTTAATTAAATAAGCTCCAGAAAGAATCTAGTTAGTTAAAATTCTATATTTAATTAAATACAAGAAAAATACAAATAGTTTGTCTAGAAATAATATCTAAAACTAAAACTGTTTTTCTTAAAATTAACTTTAAAATATTAAAATGAAAATAAATTTTCATATATTTTAAAAGTTAATTATGTTGCTAATTCAATTTTATTAGGTCAAACTAATATAATTAACCTAGTACAGTTATTCAAATCAGGCAAATGGGCCTTCACAATTGGGGTAGTTCATGTGAGGGGGTGCTGGGTTCAGTATGTCGTACCCACTTCTATGGCTTCAAACTCTCACACAAGGCCCAAAAGAGAGGAATTTAACCTTAAAATAAATAAATATTGTTAATCGAATAGGTCCAATAACTAAATGGACCTAAATAAAATCTATCATGATGTGACATTTTATTTAGTAACAACCTATATGCATCTATATAATAAAATAAACACATAGGCTCACAAAGGTACACACTTGGATGGATCCTATCATGTTTCTAGGTCATACACAGATGAAAGAAGATTGTAAAATTTACCTGTTACAAATTATTAACTTGACCAAGGGAGCCATGAGTTAAAATCAGATCATTGGATCTGTCAACAAGTTAACCATGACTATTTGCAATCAAGTAATAATAGGTTTTGAAAACTTACACATAAGCTAAAACCATATACTCCTGCAACAAGGTTAGCTGGATAGTTGGAAGTAGGATTTATTTCATTTTAAATAAATAAATTTCAAAATTAATTAAATAAAAATAAAAATATTTAATTTTGAAAAATAAAATAAATATTTAATTTTCGAAAAATTAAAAAAAAATAAATTTCAAAATTTTTTAAAAATAAATATTTAAAATTAAACCTACAATTTTGAAAAATTAGGTTTCAACTAACCTAAATATCATTTCAAAATTTGCTAACTACTTTTAAAAATTAAATGTTATTTTATAAATAAAAATTAGAAAAGATAAATTAAATATCTTTTTCAGATTTTAAATTTAATTCAAATAAATAAAATAAAAAAATTTAAAGGTTAGCAAAATATCTTACATCTATTTAAAATTACATGATTATAGTTATCTTATTTTAAATTTAAATAAGGTCAAAATATTTAAAAAATTTAATTTTAAAAAAAATTTAATATCTGACCTTAAATTTCAAAATAAGATAAGATATAATCAAATTTAAAAATAAGATAAATAATTAAGCAAAAAGATAGATATTTACTAATTTCAAATTCAAATTACAATTCTATTTTCTCAAAAACGGCAATTTTCCAATTCTAACCTTTTAAATGCCAAAACTAATTATTTAATAACTAAAATAGATTATTAAATAATATTGTCATTTAATTTAATTATTAACTAGACATATAAAGTCCATTAATAAATAAATAAACATAGAAACTCTTTTTTTTTTACAATTTCACCCCTGCTTAGTGAAAATTCATAAAATTAGACATAGTCTAACTTTAGAATTATAATTGATCAATCACGAATCAATTAATGAGTCTTACAAGAAGAATGTTCTCAACTAGAATGAGGACCATGGATCTATATGCTGAGCTTCTAATAAGTGAACCAAATTTACCAAGTAAATTCCTACTTATTAATTCTTCGTTGAATCCACTCTTAGAACTTAGAATTGCACTCTCAGACTTATATAGAGTATATTGTATGTTCCACGATATCAATACGCTATCTCATTTAACCATTGTTATAATCTTATTGTGATTTAAAGATCCTCTATATAGATGATCTACATCAAGATGGGATTTCTTTACCGTTCTCACCCCTCAATGTATTTTGCCCCTTAAAACACTTAGCTACCTGTAAATGGTGTTTAGTGATCTAATAATTAGTCAGTTAAACAAGAGCTCATCCATTTACTTCTATTTGCTAAGCTCGAAGGTAATCATCACTTGACTTCTATACACCAGTAGAAGCTATAGATTCCATATTTATGTTCAGCACTCCCACTCAATCATACTATCATGTTCCCAAAATATACGTATCACCCTGACCTAAAAGTAGGCTTAACTAATAAATCAAAGAACATGAATAGTACTCCTGAGTTGAGCCTAAGCATATCAGGATTTAGATTCTTTTAATCTTAAGATCAACTACTGATATTGACTTGGAAAGATATATATGACGGTAAGTTTGTAATATCTTTACTTAGTTGCAATATCGGTCCAGTCCAATGTATACTCCATACATTCGAAACTAGTATACTTTACTAATGTCCTGGAAAGAACATAACACTTACTCCAAGTGTAAGTATACATCATCGCTGATTATCACATTAGTGTAAATCCAATAGCATTGATGAAACAGGGACCAAGTCTTTTGATTCATATGATCACAATCACATTCCACTGTGTTGACGATACTGTAATTGTGAATAAACATATGATCTGGATTTAACTGATTTTGTGTGTAAATGTAATAAACATATTTAAACCATTAGCATGTAAATTCATGCAAACATCAATCACTTCAAATTTCTTATATTGATAACTAATCAGATTGTAAAGAGTTTTATTTAGGGCATAAAACCCAACAACCATGTCTCACAACCTCTTCTACCCCAACTTACAGGCAATCGAGTTGGAATTGTGAGTTAAACTTAAAAGTGTGCTCCAAACATAGACAAAAAATCATAGACTTTATTACTACAAGAATCCTCATTATATGGAATACTTTATCAAATTTTGAGGCACATTCGATGATTTCCACACATCAATGAACAATTTCCTTCCTTCCACATTGAGGACAAGGTTAAAGTTATTACGGGTAATAATTAACCTACACGGGCAAGGTTGTTTCAATTAATTTGGGAGCTTTGTGCAAAAATCATTAATTTGTCTCTTTTTTTTTTATAAAAAAATATATTTTATTGTATATAATTGTAAAAATTTTAAATATGTAACTTTTATAAAATAAATTAGATACTTTTTTGAAAAAAAATATATTTCAATATATAAAATATTTTATTTTATTTGTTAAAAAATTAGGGTTTCTTCCAAAAAAATAAAACAAAAAAAAAAAAAGTATTTACACCTAAGTGGGAGCCAAGGGCATAGGTCCTCTTAGCCCCACCCTTCAATTGTCAATGTTTTTTAATTTCTCGAGTTGCAAAAGATCTTCCTCCATTCACATCCAAATTAATTCATTTAGCTCAAATCGGTAATACTTAGAAAGTATCAAGCAATATGTACATAAAGTATCTTTTTAAATGTGGTTGCAGATAATGGTAACTTAACCACAAAGCTGGAATAATATTACTTTCTCTCTCGGATAAGTTCTATTTATCGTTCTATTTCTTTATATTTAACTTTGAATGCAAGTCTACTGAGTAATTTACCATTGACTAATTGTTTCCAAATTTAAATGTTGACATGAGTTTTGAGCATTATTAAAAGTGTGCTAAGCAAATAAAGTCCAATAATCATCATTGGACAGTGTTTGTAGGTGATAACTTGTGGCATTATTGATTTTTAACGATACAACTTCACATTTAGTACTCATTATAATTTTACTTTTCTAAGTTCCCGACTTAAAACAACTTTTAATACAATCTCATCTTTTATAATTTTCATTCCATACATCATCTGAGACAAAAAAAAAAATTACTGTCCAAAAAACAATTGTATTCAAGACAAATTTTTAACTGAATTGACAATGCTATCAAAAAGTATCCTTATTACATTAAATTCATCAAACTAGTTAGATACATCAATCCATGGTATGATATCGAAATAATGTTTCACCTACTATGAGAAGGAAATTAATTTTATACTCTATAAATTTGAAATTAGCCACCTAATAATATAATTCTTGGCAAAAACTATAAATTTGGCTTTTAAAAAAAATCTTATATGTTTATGTATAATTGTAAAAAATCTAAAATATATAATTTTTATCAAATAAATTAGATCTTCTTCAAAAATATATGTATTTTTGTTTTTTTTTTTTAAAAAAAAAAAATTAGGCATTTTTCTAAAAGAAAGATTTTACACCTAAATAAGAGCCTAAGGCGTATGCCGAGTTACAATTAATTTATATTAGAGTATCTCCATTGGAGAACTATAAAAGTAGTATATTGCTATATTTTATTGCATTTTTTTTTAAAAAAAAATCTCAGTTAGTAGTGTCTAAAAGGTGTGTGCTAAATTTGACACATGCTAAAAGTTTAGCTAAATTTAACATAAATTATAGTTTGTGCCTAATTTACACTATTATAAATGTTAATTTTTTTTGAGAGAGTGAGTCAATGTTCTCACATGAAGTCACTAGCACACACCGAAGAAAAATCTTGATTCAAAGTCCTATTAAAAGTTCCTTGGTTATTGTCTTTCTCAAGTGTGTGTGAATATGTGGATTGAAAGAAGTTGTTTCATCTTTTTATTAAGTATGACTCATTGTGAAGCTGAATGAATTGATTCTTTGCTCAAATGATCATTGCTCACTTGTTAATTGATTAGGCCACTCATTGTGATTCCTCTTTACAAGTTGAACATGTTAATTCGAGATATATCATTTGGTATGTTTTTTTATTGAAATAAAAATAAATCTCATTTGAAGCATCATTCGTAATATCGTGGTGATTTGATTGTTTTGCTTGGTAAATCTCTCATTTGTTTATATCTAATATCCATATGTTATAGGTCATGTTGTGAGATGGTTTGACTTTTTTCTTTGATGTTGTGATAGATACTTTGACATTTCTTTGCAATGAGGAGTCTTTGTTGCATTTTCTGTCGCCATTCAGAGGGAGCTCTTTGATAAACTTTTAATTTTCTTAGGGGGAGCAATTGGTTTAGGACCATATTATTATTGGCGTAGATTATGCTCAATGAAGGGGGAGAAATTATACTTATCCTTTGTGTAAATGGTTGCAATTGTTGTTTGGTTGTTTAAAGTGTTTGTTTTTCTGTTTGTTTAGACTTTGTTATATTTTGATGGTTGTTTTCTTTTGCACTGGTATTGTTGTCATTGACCATAATTTGTCAAGGGGAGATTGTAAGAACCAATATTTTCTGTAGTGACAAATTATGTCTAGTTGCATCTGGGATTCGTAGTGTTTTGTCAAGAGTTCGTACTGTTAGTGTTAGTCCACGTTAGCAAAGATATTTTGGGTTTTAATTGTTCAGATGGTAACAACTGTCTATTTCGAGATTCTTGGTTTAGCTGGGTATAAATACAACTCCTTGGTATTATGTTGAAAAAAAAGCTTTTTGATTGGAGATTAGGGATTACGCTTCTTTCTTCTTGTTTTTTCTTTATGTTCCATGGCAGATGATCTTTGAGATTGGGGGGTATTAATCCAAAGTTGCAGATTAGAGCTTGAAGATGTTGAGTTCAGGCTGAAGGGATTTCAATATCATCTTCATCACCAGATCTGAAGGGAGTTCAGATTGAAGAAAAATGTTGAAGAGAGCTCATCATTCACACAATGGGATCTTGTGTTTCCAATCAAGGGTCTTGGTTGGTATGAGTATAGATTCATTGTATTTTGTAAAAGAGTGTATTGTTTACAATATTGTTGGTATTTGTAAGATACATCTTTGAATATAGTGAAAGTTACTACCCAGGTTCGGGGAACCCAAGCACTAGTCGCCTAGAATAAGTTTCTAGAGCAGGTGAAGCTTGTCAAATTCTGGTGTTGAATCTTTGATTTTGTTTTTTATATTTGTTAGGCTATTTTTAGCCTATATTTGGGATCGACTTTATGTTCGCTTTTCACTGTTTTAGGACAGAATTACGCTTGTTTTCTATGTTTTCAGGTTCTTAGGAATAACAGAGGTCTCGGGATGCAAAAGTACAGTAAAAGACGAGCGGAGCCAAGAAAAACACAAATTTGAGGCGTGGCGCACTTCTGGCCGCGGCTAGATCAGTGTGGGTGCGACTATATCTCGAAGGTAGAATGCCAATTTTTTCATGCTCGAGTCGCCGCGGTGAGGTACACTCTCACCGCGGCAATAGTGGAATTACATAGACGTATTTTTAGAAGCCTATCTGACCGCGGCGAGCTACAACTTGGTCGTGGCGAGATCCCATACGACCAGGGGCAAAATCGTCCAACGAACCCTAAAAAAATCACTTATAAATAGGAAACTGCAATTGGAAATCAAGGGAAGCGATTTGGAGACCTAAAACACAGCAGAAAGCTGCAGGAAGAGCAGAGTAATTCAAAGTGAAGATCCAGAATTCATCCACCAACAGTTTCTTTCTCTATTCCTCTTTAATTTATTTATGCTGAATTTTGTCATAGGAATGGTTATGGATTTATTTCTGAACTAAATTTCCCATTTAGGGAGGATGATGAATGTTGTTTAATGTTTTTTTTCCTAGTTAATGCTTAATTGTCATTCCTCCATTCTTGATTGTGAAATTATTTATATTTGTGTTTAATTTCATGTGTAAGCTTGATCGCATTCTGCATGTTCTATGAACTCAATTCGAAATCTGAAAAGTGAGAATTGAGAATGCTAAAATTGGATAATCATTGTTCTATGTGAAACGAGAGTATTCTTATGACTTATGTGACAAGTAGATTATTGCTTAATGCTGATTTCATGTTAGTTTAATTAAGAAATTAATTAGAGAACATGTGATTTAGAACTTAGAAGATCTGAAAAAGAGCTAGGTTAATTTATAATTTGTCATTCACTTCAAGAAAATAATAGCAATTAGGCATTAACAATTGGGTAACAAACAACAGGATTCCCCTCCCTATTATCTCATCTTGCTCAACTTTCAATTGTGTTATTAATTTTTCTGAATTACTTTCATTCTTTTTCAATCATAAATACTTTTGATTTGTCAAATAGAATTATAAGTATAGTTAGTAGTAATTAATCCAATTCCCTGCGGTTCGACCTCACTTGCGTGAGTATACTACTTGATTGCGTGCACTTGCGTAGTAATTAATAATTTTCGTAACAATATTTAAGCATAAATCAAGATAAAATCAATCTAAATATGAAAAAGATAAGTTAGACAAGAACTTGGGGTTTACACTATTTATTAAACATTTCTTTGAAAATTATATTTGAACTTGAATGGATGGTCTAGATCACTTAAGTTTGTTATGCTCTAGTTATAAATGATGAATGATGGATGCTAAATATTATTTTGGTATTTTATAAACTTATTAAATCTCTCAATTCAGTGACTACATAACTGTGGAGTTATTATTGTTCTTTTATACTGATAAGTGATCCTAATTTTGCAACTAATATTTTCTTATAGATATAGTAGTTATTCCATTATTTTTAAATATGTATTTTGTAAAATGAATTCAATGATCGTTTATAAGTATTATCTTCCTTTAAGGGTCAAAGTGTGATATTTGACAACCCAAGTTACATATTTGCTACGGCCTAGGGCTCAAGTCGTGTCAATGACACTAATTTAAGTACGACATACATTTAAAATTAGCCACCCAACAATATAATTCTTGGCAAAAAATTATAAATTATTTAGCCTTTTTTTTAATAATTTTTTTGATTATATAACTGTAAAAATTTAAAATATATAATTTAAATAAAGTAAATTAAATATTTTTTGAAAAAATATGATTTTATTTTATTTTTTTTTAAAAAAAATAAATTAAGCATTTTTCTAAAAAAATGTTTATACCTTAGCGGGAGCCTATATGGCATATGACCAGTTACATTTACAATTAATTTATATTAGAGCATCTTTAATAGAGAGCAATAAATGTGTGTAACGTCCCCGCTTCAAGCCTCCATTTTGTTTTTACACCCACGGAATAAATGGCTCTTATACACGAGTACGTCACTCTGGCTGCTTCCCGGATTGATGACTGACCCTACAGACCAACACGAGTATTATCAGCGTGCTTTGTCCTCACTCACACGCATCCTGGGAAAACTTCCCAGGAGGTCACCCATCCTTGAAATTGCTCCAAGCCAAGCACGCTTAACTGTGGAGTTCTTTCAAGATGGGCTACCGAAAAACAAGATGCACCTTGTTGACATAGGTAGTACCAATCAATCCATTGAAACCCTTTTCAACTGTGTAGTCCCATACCTACACAGTCTCAGAATCATCCCACTTGACCTTCCTCAGGCGGTGTGGGATTGCACAGCTTACCCGGTGTTTCCCCTTACGGATCACGGGACTACTAACTGTCACAATCACCCCCCTTACGGGATCCGATGTCCTCGTCGACCACACTTCCGGCTGGGTCAAGGCTCTGATACCATTTGTAACGTACCCGCTTCAAGCCTCCATTTGGTCCTTACACCCACGAAATAAATGGCTCTTATACACGAGTACGTCACTCTGGCTGCTTCCCAAATTGATGACTGACCCTACAGACCAACACGAGTGTTTTCAGCGTGCTTTGTCCTCACTCACACGCATCCTGGGAAAACTTCCCAGGAGGTCACCCATCCTTGAAATTGCTCCAAGCCAAGCACGCTTGACTGTGAAGTTCTTTCAAGATGGGCTACCGAAAAACAAGATGCACCTAGTTGACATAGGTAGTACCAATCAATCCATTTAAGCCCTTTTCAACTGTGTAGTCCCATACCTACACAGTCTCAGAATCATCCCACTTGACCTTCCTCAGGCGGTGTGGGATTACACAGCTTACCCGGTATTTTCCCTTACGGATCACGGGACTACTAACTGTCACAATGTGGTATATTGCTATATTTTAGCGTATTTCAAAAAAAAAAAATAAACTAAAATAAAGCTTCAATGGTGATGAATAAAAAGTGTGCCAAATTTGGCACATGCTAAGACCATTTCTAATGGGAGACACTAAAATTATGCTATATTTGACACAAAAAATACTTTATGATATATTACCATCAATTTTTAGTATTGTACTCTAATGTAAAATTACAAAACTTGATGTAAAATTTAATAATTTTATTAAAAGTATTAAAAAAAGGGCATTTTTCATTTTTATACTTTAACACAGTTTTTCTTTGCATTTTTACAGAATTTTACATAGAAACTCCTATTGCAACTAGCGTTGCCTAAATCGCAACAAAAAATCGTATAGCAACCCACATAGAAACCACCAGAGAAACTACTTTAGAAACCCAAACCTTAAATTTGAAAAAAAAAAATAGTATATAGGGTAATTCCCCTAAAAAAGTTATCATTAGTTTTATTTATAAAAATTACAAAATGTGATTGAAAATCAAGTCTAAAGCTTCAAGCAGTTTTTTTAATTATGTTGCGTTCTTTTTGAGGAAAAATATTGTGAATAAAAGTTCTAGACGTCTATTTTATCTCTATAAAACATCTTGAATCGTTGAATTTCTAGCAATATTAAAATTGTTATAGCCAAAATATTATCAGTCATCGCACCAGAAAGCTCGCTGCCAAAAATCAAGCTTCAAGTGTTGCGACACTATAAGGTAGTGTCGCGGCCCGCCTATTCTAAACTGGAAAAAATTTGATTTTTTTAATCTTTTTTTAGCTATATAAAGACTCCTTTTCAATACTTTCCAGATGATGAGTTTGGGAGTAAGAAAATTAGAAGGGAGAAGTGGCTCTGAAGACTTTCAAAATTTATTTTTCAAAGAGTTCTTCCTTTTCTTCTATTTTTCTTATGTTCTTAATTGTTATAAGATATTTTAAATGAATATGAGTAGCTAGACTTTTTATTAGGGTGTTAATAGAGATTGTTTGACACTTTGGTGGCGTTTAGTTGGGAAGAATGAAAACATAAGAATAGGAATGAGAATAAGAATATGAATGGAATAGAATAAAATTTAAAATGCATAAAAAGTTGAATAAAAAATTATTAAATTTTTTTTCATCATGCATTGGAATAATGTTTCCTTCTATTTGGAAATAGAATAGTCATTACACCAAAATAGTAGAAAGACCATTCACTACTAGAAATGTCACTTTTTGCCAGCACATTTTTTTACTAGCAAAAGTTAATTGGTATTGCGCTGGTAAAATAAAATTTACTTGTGATGTGTTGGCAAAAGGGGGTTGGCAAATCAATGTTGGCATTAAAACTTTTACCAGCATAAAATGAAAAGCCCTGGCAAAAATGACTTTTCCCAGTACGTAAATGCGCTGGTAAAAGTTAGATTTTAACCACTGCAAATGTACGCTGGTAAAACTTTGACCTCTTTGCCAGAGCAGTTTGCACAATGCATGCGCTGGTAAAAGTGACATTTCTTGTAGTGATTCTATTGTAATGATATTCTAATACTTCAATATGCAACCAAACAAAGGAATAGAATGAAGAGTGTTTCCTTTTCATTTCATTTTATTTTATTACCTCCAACCAAACACCACTTTTATTTTGGTTTTAATATGATTTAGTTTTTCCCTAATTTTTTATGTACATCTATTTTATTCGTACTTAATTACTTTTAATTGCTTGATCACCAATTAAATATTTTATGATTTCAATGCAAGATCTGAGAAGTGATGTTGATTATGCTATAGTAAAATAGACATAGATTTCGATATATAGGACGAGAGTACCTATATAGTTTGTGTAGCATTTAGGATTTTTATGCCTAATGTCTTTTATGTGTTTAAATTTATCACGAAAGTAAAAAAATTTATATATAGGTTGAGATTTATATGTCGACCTAACTAGCCTGAATATAAGTTTTTTTAGTAAATCCTCTATCACATGAAAATTTGAATTTGAAAATTAAATTATGCTAAACCATATAAAGTAGATTCAATTGAAATTAATCACCTTAAATTTTAATCATAGTTAAATTGCACTTTAATTTATTTTTATTTTCTTTTTCAATAGATTTTAAATTCCTTTTCTCAATTATTATTCTCACCAAATATATAATTAGAAATTAAATTATTTGGTAAGTAACTACAGTCCTTGTGGGATCGATCTCACTCTTGTTAGTCTATTACTTATGAACGATACGTGCGTATTGAATTTATCACAACAATATTACTTTTTTTTTATTTATTTATTTACTAATTTGCCACTAAATAATGATTTTTATTAATTAAAAGTTCTTTTGGCATTTTTTTGAAACTAAACAAGGGAAAGCAAATCTGCTTTAACACAAACAGATGCACAATCAGAAAACCCTAATCTAAACTTAGTTACAACCAAAAGAGAAGGCTAATTTAGCCAAACAGTGAGCTACCTTATGACACTCATTTTTGACATGAATAGAAGTACATGCCATGAAGCTATCAGTGGCCTGTTGCTCTTCCAAGAAACTACTCCAGTCTGAATTGGTAATGTGATTTCGATTCACGACCTCGATTACTCAAAGAGACAGTTCGGTTGGAGAATATAAGGAACAAGATGAAGCTCATGAGCAAAAAGAAGACCTATTTGAATTGCAAGGCTTTTGGCTAACTCAGATAAACAACCCCCGCAACACTGAATCTCAGCAGCCAAAACAGACCTGGTTGTATCACAGATCAATTATTTTTAGCATTTTTTGTTCACTTATAGTACTTCTAATAATAATGTAATGACTATGTTAATTTTGGGGGATAATTTACTTCTTGTGCAGTGGAGCACAATAATAAAATTTGAGCCAAATATAATATTGAACCATGTTTTGAGCTATTTTTACTATAAAATTTACCCCACACTGAAAATGTCTTAGGGTTATAATTAATTATAAGATGGAAGCTAATGATCATGCATTTTGTTACATTGGTAATTGTAATGTGTCTAAGCTCTAGTCTTCTATTATATTTATATAGTGTTAGTACAAATAATGTTGTAACCCTCTTAATAATTTCTCTCTCTTTCGTACTTATTGTTCTTTTCTCTGTTATTTAATTTTAATGATCAAAGGTAATATTAAAGTGTAACAGTTTTTTAACCGTTAGCAATACAGTTGATATAAATATGCGCCCACACGTGACAGTCTTGTTCTTGTTCAGTATTCTTTAATTAACCCACGTGCGCCGACTCTACAGCTAATCCAAGAGGCAATGGAACTTAGTACTATAATGTAAGAACAAAAAATAATCATCAAAGTACTATTGTCTATTCATGAATCTTTTTGTTTTTTGTTTTAGACATGTATTAAAAATATATATATATATATATATATATATATATATAAAAAATAAGAATGAAGATGGTGCGGTTCAGCAAGGTGAGGTGGGTTCTGGTTGGAAAGTTAAATATTCTCTGAATCAAACCTTAATTAACGTATTCTCTCTAAGTCGTCCATCCATACATAAACGACGATCGACAAAAATGGTCTCTTGGGGGAATTGGTGGGATCCAGAAAATGTTTTTTCTCACACGGCGGACCCACATAGAAGGGAAACGGGCAGTCGCATGCATGGTTACCATATATATTTATAGAGAAATGCGAAAGGGTACCAGTAGTGTCCAGCACTCTCCTACATGTCAATATTGCTATTGGTCCAACTAATTATCGGGTCCTATATAATTTAATATAATAGCTTTTTTGAAATATTGCTAGCCAATCGCAATGCGACATGTCGAGAAGGTGCTAGATTGCAATACTCATATTTATAATAAAAGATAATATTTATAGACATAATAGTATTAATTTTTGTGTAATGGTTACGTTAGATAAGACATTAGTTTAAATCTAACTAAATTATACTTTTGCTTGTCTTACAAAAAATAAATTACGCCCCCTCTAATTTTTGGGTCGACTGCACATACGACATTTTATTTTGTTTTTTTAATTAATTTTTTAAATTCTTGTACTATATATATATGGAACACTTCTTAATGGGTAATACCCTTGATGGGAACTAAAAAAAATTAATAAGGTAATAATCCAATAATCTTTTTTATGGAAAGTTTCTAAAAATTATTTTTTTTTTAAAAAAAAATTATATTTATTTTTTATAAAATTGGAAATAATAATTACAACTAATAATTTGAAAAAAAATTATAAATTATTTTTAAAAATTAATTAAAATTACTACTTTATTATTTTATGAAATTATGAGTTTATTAATAATTTATTATTGTACAACTAAAAATCATTTACATGTATATTAATGTATTTTTTTTATTAGAAGAATAGGAGCTTGATTGTGGAATCCAATTGTCTTAATATTATTTATATTCTTAAAAATAAAATGCTACAATACTTCTTAGTTCTTACTTAGGCTAAAATATTATTACCATCCAATGATTTTTTTGATATTACCATGAATCATTCTCCTAGAATAACTAATGAGGTGTTGTTCATTATTTATATTTTTAGGATTGGAAGATGATAATCTTGTCTAGGGGTCAAATATAATTTTTGTCCTGAAATTCTTGTGTTGGCAATTGCCATTATTCAATAATGTTTATGACACTTTTTTCTTCCTTCATTTTTTTTTTTGTTAAAATTTTCTTCATTGGTTTTGTTCTTATAGATTTGGTAAGCTCAAGTATTTTTTTTTTAAAAAAATAAAAACATATAAATAATTGTTAATTATTATAAAATTAAAGATTTTAGGTTTAAAAAAAAATCTTATACATTTTATGTGCATTACAGTTTAAAGCTTAAAATTATTATTTTTTTATTTTCAGTAATACAATTTAGAATTCTAGTATGAAGAAAATTTTTAAAAAGATAAATATACACTTTTATCTTTTTAATCTTTAAAATGATTTTTATTAAAAAAATAGTTTGTTAATTTTTTTAGTTTGTTTTATTTTTTAAATAATAATTCCATTTATAAATTTTTTATTTCTATTAATAGTTTTATCTATTTTAGGAATATAGAGAATAACAAAATAGGAAATATTAATTTTTTAATATTTAATTAATGATTATAAATATCAACCATTAGATATTTGATTCAATGGTCAAGAATAAAATACTCATACATGGGTAATACCCATTAAAAGCATACCCATATATATATAGCTAAAGAAATTTAGTCATATATGCATGGTCAGTCAGTGCAAGTGACTATTATTTTTTATTATTATTATTATTATCACTAAACTAGTAGTCTAGTAGTAGTAGTACTAGTTCCAGTTAATTTGTGGGTTTTCTTTTTATTAATTAATTGGAAGTAGTGATGAAGGTATTAGATTAATTAATTTGGGTGGTTAGATTGAGTTGAAGAGAAACAAGCAGTTTCTGAACGTGGGCTGCACTATATATACACATAAAATATTATATTATATGCATGGGCCATGCGCAGATTATTGGTTGACTATTGTATTTAGTCAGATAAAAGAGAGAGAAAGAGAGAGAGAGAGAGTTCCAAAGGAGCAGGACTGGAGTGGGACCCTTAATTGATGCTATAAATACCCTTCAAATGGAACTAAGCAACTCCACAACAAACCCTACTTTCCTATCTAATTAAGTTGCTATCTTAGTTATTTTACATTGCCATTTGCCAAGCTCTCCCTCTCTCTATATATATATACACATAACAGCGGATCTTGATCTTGAGATTTTTACTCTTTTGCGCTCCCTAAAACAATATTATTATCTCAATATTACTTATAAATAATATGGGCAAATTGTTTAGCTGTAGTGTAGTACTAATTCTTTTCATTGTTGTATTGAGTCAAGGAATTCCATCTATATATGGAAGACCTTTGATAAATAACAACAACAGACCCCACAACAACAACAACAACAATAATGCAATTATTGCTAATAATAATAATGCAACTCCGGCTGCGCCGCCTAGTGAAGATGGACAGGCTGTGATCATCGGTGAATCTCAGCCGCCACCGCCACCGCCTCCAGCTGGCCACACCGCCAGCAACTTCAGGCCCACCGCTCCTGGCCATAGCCCCGGTGTCGGTCACGCCATTAAGAACTAGTTGGCGCATTTTATTATACACGATATATATATATACATATGTATATATATTGATTGTATTTGCATTTTAGTTTATTAATTCCTGTTCTTTTTAGCTTATATATGTTTCAGCTAATCATTGTTTCTAGAGTCTAGTACTATATATATATATGGAATGGAAAGACCTTTGATAAAATATTTTTTTATCAGCATATGTGTGTTCTAATATTAATACATTTTTGAGAAATGACCATTATTAATTATATATCTCCTGAAAAATCATTAATTAAGTACTACATTAATATATATTTTTGAAAAATTATCATTACGGAAAATATTATAAATTAATCTTAATGTACTATATATATTTTCTAATTTCATGGCAAAACTAATATTCTAACATATTGTTATTTCATTAATATTGGATTCTTCACATTTTAATTAAATAAATATATAATATAAAAAATTAGTAACTGAAGGCAGTGTGGTGCCAATAGCCATGCTCAAAAAGTATACATGCGCGATAAAATATTGAACACATATATGGAAATACGTACGTACTACATCTTTATATATGTAATTAGTCATCGTCTGAGATATAGAGAACCATCACAATTATATTTATACATATTAAATATTAATATATATATATATACGTAAGAATTAATCTTTCTGCCCGTCGTACTGTCTCATCATATTATCACGTGAGGAATTACGATAGTCAGATGATCCAGATGTGTTATTAGCTAACTAGCTACAGTTTGAATCATATAAAGCCAAAAGTTTGTGAAAGTTGAGAATATTAATATGATTATTATACATTTTTCCTTATAAAGAGGAGCTTTCAAGTTTGAATCCTCCTATTTCCCAATATCAAAAAAAAAAAGAAAAAATGAAAATATTAATGTGTGAGAAACTTTATAATGAGATTCATCTTAAAATTAAGTGGTAATAACTAAATTAGTTTATTTCTTATATGACTCAATTTTTTATATTTATTTAATTATGTGGAACAGTGTCCCACCATATAAGAGATATAATAAACCATGTATCTTACCATACACCACCATATATATATTTTACTTTCTTAATCACACTTACAAATTCTCACAACTATAATTAGAGGCATAACTACAAAATATATATTATATATATATATATGGAAAACTACTTCTTGTAATAAAACACAAAAAATGTAAAGGTATATACCAACTTTCTTGAAAAGGTTCATCAAAGAATATTTGACAAAGAAATAAAATTTCATTTTTAACATACAAAGCATAACTACATGTCAAAGACAGCGGTAAATAAATTTGAAGCCAAAAACAAGCACACTCTACTTAACCTTTTTATTTCCTAAGTAGACTTAATATAAGTGAAAAAGTATATTTACTTAATATATAATTAATAATAATTAGCATATCATTTAGTTTAATAATATAATTAGTACGTACGTACCTTCTCTCATATTTCGGCAGAAACACTAACCGGCCTTTACCAACCGCACTTTCTTTCGGTTAGTAATTCGTACATAATATTATAGAGCTCGCTCTTAGTCACCACTCTTCAAATGTAACACGCATGATAATTCATTTTAATTTTTGTCACTAATATGATTTTAATAAATTAATTCCAAAGAAGATTAATATGTTCAATGGGTTCCGAAAAATATTCCTGAATGATATGATAGATCAGCATTTTTATAACAATGCCATGATTCATTAAGTGGTCTTTTGAATCGTATGAACAAAAAAACAGGCAAAAAAGAAAAAAAAAAGAGAGAAAAATATTCATATGTCAAAGCATGTTATGTTATATTATTTTATATAATATAATATGTAGATTAAATAATTAAGTGTGACAAAGTATTAATTTTGTCAAATTGTAACATACATTATGGAGTTACAAAATTTGTGTAGAATGATCTCAAAATAGGAGTTGCAAATCCTTTAAATTGATGATCACTTGAATATGTAACTCTCATCTCTTTTTTCACTCTTAAATTAGTAAAAGATGTTACTAATTGTTTATGAATGTGAATGAATGATAGTTATTGAAAATATTGTTGTTGGAGACTTGATTTATTCATTTATAAGGTGTATAAATGGTTCAAAATCAAGTGGGAATGATTTGGAATACTTTGGAAAAGAATTGGCCAAAGCTGAAAAAAATAGTAACTAGTAACTAGTTACTGTTTTTTTCAGCATATTATTGCCCACGTTTTTGAAAGTTTGAGAGCCTTTGTAACAGCCCAAAACTCCTCCAAATCACCCAATTAATAACATAAATGCCTAATTTATGATTGGTAACATCCAAGGGCTTTATGGTGATCATTCATGTTCATATGAGAGTGAAAACTCTATAAATAGAGGCCATATTGTTCACTTGCATAAGAAGTGGTTGAAACCATTTGTTGTGGTTAGAACCTTGTGAGGATATGCTCATCCTTAGACACTAGGCTGAGCATATGAGGCTTGATAAATCCTTAAGAGCATTTCTAGAATTTTCCTAAGTGTCCATATGAGGGAGGAAATGACTTTTAGGACAAAGGTCCTTGAGCCTTGGTCAAGCTTTTTGTGTGTTATCCTTCTTCTTCTCTAGATTTCTTGTAATCTTGATGAAATACTTTTATTTGTATTTTGAGTATTTTGATTGTAATCCTCCTATTCTCTCTTGTAATGAGAATTTTTCCAACAATCTAAAAGTCATTTACGTGGCATATTCTTTTTTCTAAAAGACATGCCATGGAGGTCAAACAATCAAAGAAAATTATCCATGAGGGAGAGCATCAATCAAGATCATGAGAAGAAAAATAATGTGGTAAGAGATTCAAGCCATCCATGTCACGACCCGAGCCCTAGGCTGTGGCAGATGTGTAATATCCATAACTTGGGTGGTCAAAGGTCACACTTTGACCCTTGTAGGAAAATAAAGCTTATAAATGATCCTTTTATTTATTTTACAAAATACTAATTTAAAAGAATGGATTAACTCCTATATTAATAAAAATATATTAGTAATAAAAATCAGGACCACTCATCATTATAAGAGAACAGTAATATCCCCACAGTTATGTAATCACCAAATAGATAGATTTAATAAGTCAATAAAATACCAAAATAATACCTAGCATCCATCATTTCTCATTTCTAACTAGTACATAGCTAATTTAAGTCATCCAGACCATCCATTGGTTCTTAAATACAAAATCAGTCTCATTAGAAGGTGAAAGAGTAAAATATGACTAAACTAATAACGACATTCCTTTCCCAACAGTACCATCCTCATCCACTAGCATCAAACTGAGTTCCTGGAATGGGAGAAAATAGGGGGTGAGCTTATAAAGCCCAGTAGGAAAACAACTAATATCAAAGGACCCTTGGTTTAATAAAATTCCTGCATGGTTAGCTTTATAAAAATAAAATGTCTCATCAACATTATGAATATGTACAAATAAAATAGAGAGACCACAAATAATCACAAATCAAACGTCAAATGCATATCACACCGTCCACTAGACCCCTAGCTCTCAATACCAAATCATAGAAAACGACATCCAAAACCGGGTAGTCGAATCTGATACCCACCATAAATAACGGGGCTCAGATTTAATTCACTCCTGTACAGATTCTAGGTCTTTCACCTACAGGTGAGTGCACACCTGATCTACCTATGATGACACAGAGACTAGGTCGTGAAACAACAATATGCATCGAACATGATCAACATGGCTGTAATATCCAGTTTATATACATATATTGGTATTTGGTATATTAAGTGTGATACAATTAAATTATTATTATTATTATTATTATTATTTTTATTATTATTATTATTATTATTATTATTATTATTATTATTATTATTATTATTATTATTATTGTTGTTGTTGTTGTTGTTGTTGTGCGTGTGTGATTAGAAAAAAATGATATATATATATTAAATAGTGAGATAAATAAATAGTGAAGCATTAGATTAGTTAGTTAGTTTAAAATTTAAAATTTAAATTTAAATCAGCATAATTTTATCTGATTAGTTAGATATTTATTTTTAAATTTAAACCTATTATACGATATGTTATATACGTATATACTCTATAACCCTAGCAGCCAGATAGTATCGTATTCCCTTATTCTCACCATCTCTCAATTTCCTTTTTTTTTTATTCTCTCTATTGAACCAAATCAATTGTTTTAATCTTAAGAGCTTCGGGGTTAGCAATCAACCGATCATCGTTCCGTGTCTTCGAAATCTTCAGGTAAAATTCGTACTTGTTTTTATTTTCGTTTTCAGAGAAATAGGCTTTCATAAAACTATCATATCTCTCTCCCCATAGGTCCGTTTTCAGTGATCTAGGTACCGTTTTAAAGATAATTTAATGATATATATTTTTTATGAAGAAACTCTTTCCTAATTCTGAGTATTTCGATGTCAAAAATTCATGTTTTACACTGACTTTCGAATTACAGTTTTTTTTTAAATTTCTTTTCGATATTGCCTTAGTAAAAGTGTCATATCTCTCTCGATATCTATTATTTTCAAGCGATTCCTGTACTGTTAGAAAGATAATTCAATAATCCATATTTTATTTGAAGAAACCTTTCCCTAGTTCGGAGTTCTTACCAGTCAAAAGTTAGGATCTTTACTCGGTTATGGTATTTCGTTTTAAGTTTCGTTTCAGAAAAAGTGTCTTCAGTAAAAATTTAATATCTCTCTCAATTTTGATCCATTTTAAAAGATCTTTATCTCGTTTTAAAGCTTAGAAAAATAGCTACATTTTTTATGAAGAAAGTTTTGTCTAAATCGGGGTGTAACTATTTTTAAAACTTTTATTTTTAGGCTGTATTCAGAAATCGGCATGATCCAGGATTTTAAAGAAACTGTTTTGAGAAAACATGCATAACTCCTAGGTTATAGCTCCGATTTTGGTGATCTTTATACCGTTAGAAAGGTCTTTCAATTAACTAAAAACTTTGTGAACAGTAGAACCTCTAATTCAAACGTTTTATAAGTCAAATTCTAGGCTAAACTTGCTGTACAGTAAGAATAATAAATATATTGAGTTTATCGGTGGACTAAGGGTTTCACTAATTGTTATAGGGCCTAGAAGGTATCGTAGGAGTTAATTACAGCGGAGTTGAGGTAAGGAAAAATAATTATACTTTATACTTACTTTTTATATGGTTTGAGTACCTAGTATGACTGCTTGAATAAATTGTATTGAAACTGTGGAATGTGATAGTTTCGGTGAAATATTAGTGTTTTGTCGATGGATTGTATATGGCTATTTAATCATGTTCCAGGTACTTGAAAGTGGTTGGAAACCACACATGTATGGTGATGTGGTAAGTGAGGCAGTGTACGTAAGGGTGCACTGGTTATTGGTACTGCGTTCTGGTTAAGAACGTAAGACACTCCAGATTTGTATGGAAGCTGGAGTGTGATTGTGAGTGTGAGTGTGTGGTATTTCAGTATTTGTGTGGCTGCCTCTATTTATACTTGTGATTAGGTTGTTGTATGTTTGATGTATATGTTTGTGCTATGATGTGTGAATGCTGGTACATAGTATTTTGTTTTCCTTACTGGGCTTTGCAGCTCACCCCTTATTTACCCCCTATGTGCAGATAAGTAAGCCTGTAAGCTTTCGGTGACAAGTTGAGTCTGGGCAGCATGGGGTGTATCTCGTGTGATCATGTAACTGCTGTTAACTCAAACTTTTATATCTCCTTGTTTTGATGATTAACAAATATTTGATTATTATTTGTTATTAATGATTTGTTGATTTTGTAGCAAAATTAAAAGAGAAAATAAATAAATTGGTATTTTTACCAAACTTTTTAAAGCAACCCTAAATGGATTCAACAAGCATATCAAGAGCAAAAGATTCATCAAGAGATCAACAACTCAAGACCCTATTCAAAAGAGGTCTTCAAAAGGCCAAAGTCAAAAGTCAACCCGAAAGTCAAAGTCAAAGTCAAAGTCAAGAGTCAACTCTCGAGAAAAGTCATTATGGGATCCAAAACATGCAAATCAAGCTAGGAGGCTCATATACATCAAGACTACTCAAAATCAAATGGTATAAATTTACTTTAGTCTTGTTAAAGTGATTTGCATAGCACACAAAGTTTTATAAATTTAAATTTTGGCCCATTCACTAACTTGTGCAACAAGTTTTCTCACATGATAGTCCAAAAATTTTTTTGAGTGAATTTCTAAATCACATTTTGTTTAACTAAGAGAACAAAATTGGAATTTTTGAAATCGGATAATCGAGTAAAGAGTTATGCACGTTTTAGTGCCAAAAAATGCAAGTTTTGAACACACTGATTTTCGGCCTACCTATTTAAAATAGGTAGTCCGTTTTTCGATGAAAGGTAGTCCGTTTTAAAATAGGTAGTCCGTTTTTCCCAGGATTCTTTTTGAAAAATGTGCTAACGGCTATAAACGGCATTAGTTTTTGTTCCTACTGCTATATAAACTTGCTTTTCACTCAAAAAATGATGTTGGTTGAGCATTTATTACATATATCTAACCTATCTAAGTGAGATTAAGGAGCTTCTAAGTTTGAAATCCAAACCAACACATTTCACACACTTTGAGCCAAAATTTGATTTTATTCATCTTAAGTGTGCTTGCTTTTCACTCTAGGTTTCCATTGTATCATCATATTTCTAGAGTGATTTTAGCTTGTATATCAAACACATTTCCATATTGTGATTGAGGTGAGGTTGGCACCGGTTTTGTAAACAACCTGGAAATAGTGAGATTGGCACTTTAACAATCTGAGAAAGAGGTTAATAGTCCTCGGGGGTGCGAAACTATTGTAAGAGGTTTGGAAATACCTTGGTGAAAATTTCCCGGTTGTAAGGGTTAGTCAAGCCCGTTAACTTGGCTCGATATTGGAACTCAAAGCTAGGTCCATAGCTTTGAAGACCAAGGACGTAGGTGGCATAGTTCTACCGAACCTTGTAAAAATCGAGAGTTTGCATTTTCTAATCCTTAAACTCTTTACTTTACAAGTTTAATTATTTGTCTTGATATATTACTTGCCATACTACTTGCTTTTACTTGATTAATTGACTAATTGCATAATTTTGTGTTAAAAGTTTTAATTTTCCGAAATTAGTTTAAATTTCCAATTCACCCCCCCTCTTGGAAACATATCTTGGGCTAACAATTGGTATCAGAGCAAGGGCTCAAATTATTTGATTAGATTTCACAATCTAGAGCATGGCGTTTCCAAGTAATTCACAAAATAACATGTTAGAAGGTTTTAGCACAAATAGAGCACCATACTTCAATGGAGTAGATTTTCCTTATTGGAAAATTAGAATGGAAACTTACCTTCAATCTATTGACTATGATTTGTGGCATATTGTGTCTAGTGGTCCTTATGTTGCTAAACATGTCATAAATGGTGTTGAAGTAATTAAGACTTATGAAGCATATGATGAAAATGATAAGAAAATGCTTTCTAAAAATGCTAAAGCTAAATATGCTCTTATATGTGGGTTGGATAGAGATATTTTTAAAAATATTGAACAAGCCTCTACCGCTTATGATATGTGGAAAATGCTTGAAGTTACTCATCAAGGAACTAGTGCTATGAAGGAAACTAAAATTCAAATTTATTCCACTCAATATGAGAACTTTAAGATGAAATCGGATGAAACCATTGCTAATATGTATACTCGCTTCACTACAATTACTAATGGTTTGAACTCTCTTGGCAAGGTACTTACTCAAAAGGATATGGTGACCAAGATTTTGAGAAGTCTCACCAAGGCTTATCAAGGAAAGGTGGTTGCCATTCAAGAAGCCAAGGATCTCTCAACACTTCCCTTGGAAGAACTAATTGGCTCACTCATGAACCATGAAATTTTCATGAGTGCCCAAGAAGAAGAGGAAGTTGAGAAGAAAAAGAAGACTATTGCATTCAAGTCTTCCTCCTCCCATGCCATTAGTGAAGAAGATGAGGAAAGCTTATGTAGTGACATGGAGGACTTGGCACTCTTCTCTAAGAAATACAAAAGTTCATGAAATTCAAAAAGAACTTTGGGAAGAAGCCACAAAGAGGGAGTGACTCAAAAGAAAGAAAAAGCAAAGATGATCCACCAATTTGCTTTGAGTGCAAGAAGCCCGGACATATGAAGATGGATTGTCCAATGAGAAAGAAGAACAAATACAAAGGAAGGGCAATGTTGGCGGATTGGCTCAATAGTGACGAAGAGGACTCCGAAGAAGAAGGAAAGAATGAAGTGGCAAACATGTGCATGATGGCACTTGATGATGGGGTAAGCATTTCTAACCAAAATGATTGTGATAGCGAAAATGATGATGATAACTTAGATATGTCATATGATGAGTTGTCTAATTCATTTAAGGAACTATTTGATGATTTTGGTAAATTGCTTGTTAAAAACCAAACCCTTAGAGAGAAGACCAACATGCTTTTAAAAGAAATTGAGATTTTGAAAATAAATGAAAAAGAACTTATAGCTAAATCTCAATGTGCTACATGTGCTTCACATAAGAAAGAAATTATTGATTTGAAAGCCCATGTGAGAAGTCTAAAAAATGACATATATACCTTCACTAGAGGTAAGGAAGGCTATGATCTCATGGTGGGAAACCAATCATGTGGTTTTTCAAAAAATGGTATTGGTTATGATCCTAGTAAGAAACAAAAATTTTTGAGAAACTTTTTTGTGAAATCATCTAGTCTACCTCACTTTACATGCACATATTGTAACCGAGATGGTCATACTATTTCCTATTGTCATGTAAAGAAATTTGCATATCTAGGCAAGACTAAATGGGTACCAAAGGGTTCTAGAACTAACATGAATGGACCCAAAGTTATATGGGTACCAAAAGCCAACAAATGAACTTGTTTTTGTAGGAATCAACAAGAAAGAGCCAAAGCTTATGGTTCTTGGATAGTGGATGTTCAAAGCATATGACCGGTGATCCATCAAGATTTTCAAGCTTTAAAAGCAAGGAAAGTGGCTTTGTCACTTTTGGAGACAATTCAAAAGGAAAAATCTTGGGCATTGGTGATATCGGTAACATATACTCTCCATGTATTAAAAATGTGCTTCTTGTTGATAATCTTAAACATAACTTGCTTAGTATTAGTCAATTATGTGATATAGGTTTTCGTGTTGTGTTTGAATCCTCAAAATGCTCCATTGAAAATGTTTCAACCAATGAAGTTATTTTCCTTGGAGTAAGGAAGGATAATGTGTATGTTATTGATGTTGATTCTTTTGATAGTAAAAATAAATGTTTAACCGTTATGAATGATAATTCTTGGTTGTGGCATAGAAGATTAGGACATGCTAGTATGGATTCTATTTCAAAATTGGTTAGAAAAGATCTTGTTATTGGTTTGCCATCTATTCCGTTTGTTAAAGATAAACTTTGTGATGCATGCCAATTTGGAAAACAAATTAAAACATCTTTTCATTCCAAGAAAGAAATTTCAACTACTAGACCTTTGCAATTGCTTCATATAGATTTATTTGGTCCTTCTAGAATTGCTAGTCTTGGTGGTAAATACTATGCATTTGTAATTGTTGATGATTTTTCAAGATTTACTTGGGTTATTTTCTTGACTCTTAAAAGTGATGTTTTGGAAAACTTTGTCAAATTTTGTAAAAATGTGCAAAATGAAAAGGGATATTCTATTACCTCCGTTAGGAGTGACCATGGTGGTGAGTTTGACAATGATGCCTTAGAATTGTTTTGTGATGATCATGGTTTTAACCATAACTTTTCGGCACCAAGAACTCCACAACAAAATGGAGTCGTCGAAAGGAAGAATAGAACAATTCAAGAAATGGCTAGGTCAATGCTAAATGAAATTTCATTACCAAAATATTTTTGGGCCGAGGCCGTCAATACTTCTTGTTATATTTTGAATCGTGTTTTCATTAGGCCCAACATGAATAAAACCCCTTATGAGCTTTGGAAAGGAAGAAAACCCAACATTGGCTATTTTAAAGTTTTTGGATGCAAATGTTACATTTTAAACACCAAAGACAACCTTGGAAAATTTGATGCGAAATCCGATGTTGGAATTTTTATAGGGTATTCAACACATAGTAAAGCTTATAGAATTTATAACAAAAGAACTAATGTTGTTGAAGAATCTATTCATGTTGCTTTTGATGAGACTAACCCGCCTACAAGCAAAAATTTAGATGATGATGTTGTAGGTTTGGGAGATGAGGTTCAAAATCTCGAAATTGGAGAGACTTCCAATGCTCCTTCACAAACTCCCAAAGAGGAACCACCCGTGGAAAAGGTAAATGAAAGCCAAGGTATGAACTCTAACCTTCCACATGAGTGGAAATTCAAAAGTGCTCATCCTATAGACCAAATTCTAGGTGATCCTCACTACTACAAAAACATGTTTTTGCGTCGGTCAACGCTACTGTTCATAGCGTTGACCGACGTGAATAGTAACCCAACAATTGACCCGTCTCTTTAAAAATGACACTAAAAATATACTATTTGCGTCTTTTAATAAATGACGGTAAAAAGTAAACTGACGAGAATAAGCAAAAATTAAAAAAATTACTTTTCATTTTACGTCTGTTATTAACACTCGAGTATTGTGTTAGCGAGGTTTTAAAAATGACGCAAAAAACTATTAGTGAGAGATAAAAACTGTCGCAACAAAATGGAAAACCCCTAAAAGCTAATTAGATCTTCCTATTGTTCACTATGACCTAACCCTCATATCTTCAAACTTGCTCTGGCGAAACAGCGGCTCCTCCGTCCTCTTCGAAACCTGGCCTTTTGGTTCTCTTCGAAACCGCGCCCTTTTGTTCTCTTCGAAACCGCACCCATCTCATCCTCAAAAATCGGGATTGATTGTAGTTCTTTGTATCGTTGTGTGTCTGATATGGATGAATAGTTGGCTTTCTCCGCCTCACCTGAACCCGACTGGAAACTCTAACTCCATCGTCTTATCTAGCTTACGGCGACAGGTTCAGGCTCTTCCCCTCTCTCCTCCTCTCAGATATCTGCATTCATTTTGGTAAATACCTTTTTCCTTAGTGTTTCATTCTCGCCTTCTATTTAGGTTTGGTATTTTTCTTAATAATATTTTGTTTGGTTGGAGAGAAAAAATCGCAGGAACGGTGGGAAAAGAGTTAGAGAAACCATTATTTTTATTTGAATTATTTCCTTCATCTCGAGCTGGATAGATAGCTGTTACGAGCGGTATAGAGGCTTCCAAACCAGTGTGTTTCGAATTCGGTATGTTTTACTCTTAAAACAAAATAATTCTACAGTGTGGCCATTTTATTTTTAATTACTCATTTAGTTATTTTTTAGAGAACTTGACAGTGGATGATGTGAGTATTTCGCTACAAACAAACAAATATCTGTAAATATTTTAATTTTGTAAGTTCTATTGTTTGATTGTGTGAAATTTAGTATTGGAGTTTTTGCTTTTAGATTTTATTTTTTTGGGTGCTGCAATTGCTTTCTACGAGCTTAGATGCTCAGATTAATGGAGTATACGCATTTGGCTAAAATGTTATTTTTCGGAAAACTCCTTAGCTACCGATCTTCAGATTTCTTAATTTTTGAAGTTGATCTTAGAAATCTAGTAAAATAAAATATTAGTTCGTTCTATGCTTGATTTTCTAATTTTTTTTCATTCTATGAGCATTGAGAGCTCATAAATTCAGGCATTCTTTGTTTTGTATTTATGATTTTTAGTGTATATTAAACAACGTTGTTGTGTGTTTACTTTTTTTTTTAATACAGATCTCAAAGTTTCTCAAAGAGCATTGTTTTTGGCCTGATTTTAAAGTAAGTCATCTGTCTTCTATCTTCGATTCAATGATTTCAATGTGATATATTTGAAATATGTATTGCTTGTAACACTACGTTATATTAGGAATTGAACTTTTAATGAGCTCATTGTACTTTTGAATGAGGGAATTGGTTTTGTACATATTTCATTATATTTGTTTTATGACTTGTGCATAAATTAATAAAATATGTTTACTACGAGAGAGGGTTTTGAGTAAAATGATTGTATTTTCATAATATATTTACTAGTTTTGATAGTTCATAAGCTTGGCTTGTAAAGCCAGTCCCAACATCCATGATAAGTTCCCAAAGATTGGAACATGATGACACACAACTTATCACTAGGCCATCTGCAACACCTTTTTTCATGTATTGAGCCAATCTTACATCAGCCACATTGTAATTGTACCTTAATTACACAATAGCAAATGGTGATAAGGTAAAACACAATAATTTTGAGGACTTGATTCTGAAATATTGACACTAAGTGAATTAAGATATTTATGAGCTGTTTATTTTTCTTGATCATATCCTAAAAAATCAAGGTGCTGGTTAATGTTTCAGCAAATGCTTTAGTGCAAAATGATGATTGTCCGCTTGATGTTACTAGACTAAATGGGCATACCGAAGTTGTTAGGACACTTGAGGCATACCTAAATTAGCAAGATTTGACATTATTATTAAGTAAATGATAGAATTAATTTTTAGTATAAAAATTATTTGGGCACTTGAATTTGATTCTTATTGGTACTAAAAGCTCAATTTGGCTCTATTTTAAGTGATATAGGATTCCTATTTCAAGTAATAGAAGTGACAGTAATTGATTTCATCTACTAATATATCTATAATTTTATTCTTTTAGGATTATACAGAAAAGCATGATAGAAGAATTTGCAAGAATTGCTCTATTATGTTGTATATATATAGTTTTTATAACTTTTATTACCACTAGTTCATATCATAGATCATAGATAGTAATTGAAGTGTACTCTTTTTGTTGTACAATGAAGTAATTATTATGTTGCCTATCTATAATTAGTTAATATTTTGCAAGTACATAATTTAATATTCTGTTGCAGTCATCTTCTTCCTCAATTCCATTGAAGAGGACAAGAGGGCTATCTTCAAGCAATGAAATCCAAGTCTCATCTTGCCTTGTGGATGGCTGCGATTCAGACCTTACCAAATGCTGGGACTGTCATAGACGCCACAAAGTTTGTGAAACTCACTCAAAGACTCCAAAGGTTACTATCGAAGGCTACGAGCAGCGTTTTTGCCAGCAGTGCAGCAGGTGTGTTTAGATCATTGTTGATAAGAATTTTATTATCTTGAATAAAATTAGACAAGTAGAGACCAGAAAAAATGAACGAGTTAGTTTTTTTTTTAGTGATTGTACTGTACTCTTTGACTATTAACAACACTATTTTTTTTTATCTTTTTGTATCTAAAGTTGTGTCGCGTGTATGTATCTAAGTTTGAAATCTAATAAAAACTTTGTTATATTTTTTTTCTTCAGGTGGTGGATGTGCATCTTGTGGTTTATCCATGGACAAGAGAATCCTGTGGCTTTGGATTTGTCACAATGTCAAAACTTGAAGAGGCTGAGTGCTGTTTTAAGTATTTGGACCGTTTTGTACTTGTGGTATTCACTTGTTGTTTTAGCTAGGTAGGAATAATGTAGTATGATCAATAAATGTGTAGGTGTAGCCACTTGATATTTTAGCTAAGTAGGAATAATGAAATATCAGAATTATTCTCTCTTTTTTCGTATAAAGTTTTTTTTGTATTATGTATTTATTATTATATAAAATTATTTTAAAATTAAATAATGCAGGGAAAAAATTATATGAAAATTTGTAATTTTTCCTTTTCTACATTTATGCTTCACTTTATAACCGACGCAATAGGTAAAAAAAAAAGTATTTCAGCAATTTATGTGCCATTTTAGAACCGACGGTATAAGTTTTTAGTGACGGTTTAGAAATGCCATAAATAATTTTGTGTCATTTCTAAACCGACGTGGAAGATAAAAAAGAAGAGTGTATATTTAGCGTCGGTTTATAAATGTCAAAAATTGTTTTTTACGTCGTTTTGAAAATATCGCTAATAAAAAACTATTTGCGACTACGGTATATACGTCGGTTTTATAAACCGACGTAAATTCTTTAAGTGACACTTAAAAACCGACGTGAATTATACTTTTTGTAGTAGTGCCTTCTCAAGGTGTCACTACTAGAAACTCCCTTAGAAACTTGTGTAATTTCATTGCTTTTATTTCTCAAATTGAACCAAAGAATTTTAAAGAGGCCGAAGTTGATGAATTTTGGCTTCTAGCTATGCAAGAAGAAATAAATCAATTTATAAGAAATAATGTTTGGGAGTTAGTTCCAAGACCGTCACATCAATCGGTGATTGGAACAAAATGGGTCTATAGAAATAAGGTAGATGAGCATGGGGTCATTGTGCGTAACAAGGCTAGATTAGTGGCTCAAGGTTACAATCAAGAAGAAGGAATTGATTATGAGGAAACCTTTGCCCCGGTAGCAAGACTTGAATCCATTAGAATGTTGTTAGCTTTTGCATGCCACAAGAATTTTATCTTGTATCAAATGGATGTAAAAAGTGCATTCTTAAATGGGTACATTATGGAAGAGGTTTATGTCTCTCAACCACCCGGTTTTCAAAATCATAAATACCCTAACCATGTTTACAAATTGAAAAAGGCTTTATATGGTTTAAAGCAAGCTCCTAGAGCTTGGTATGAAAGATTAAGCACTTTTCTTATTTCAAATGGTTTTTCAATGGGTAAAGCGGATAATACACTTTTTATAAAAAGAAAATCCAAAGACATTATTATAGTACAAATTTATGTTGATGATATTATTTTTGGTGCTACTAATGATGCTCTTTGTGAAGAATTTTCTAAGTGTATGCATAGTGAGTTTGAGATGAGCATGATGGGAGAACTCAACTTTTTTCTTGGACTTCAAATCAAGCAACAAAAGGATGGCATATTCATAGGTCAAACTAAGTACATCAAGGATCTTCTTCAAAAGTTTGACTTGGCAAATGCAAAGTCCATGAATACACCCATGAGCACATCCATAAAGATGGACAAAGATGAAAGCGGTAAGAATGTGGACATCACCAAGTATCGAGGTATGATTGGCTCTTTATTATATTTAACCGCTAGTAGACCGGATATTTTGTTTAGTGTTGGTCTTTGTGCTAGGTACCAATCTTGTCCTAAAGAATCCCACTTAAGTGCCGTTAAAAGAATATTTAGATACTTGATAGGCACAATGAATCTAGGACTTTGGTACCCCAAGAACTCAAACTTTGAAATAGTTAGCTACTCGGATGCCGAGCTTTGCCGGTTGCAAGACGGATAGAAAAAGTACTAGTGGAACTTGTCACTTTTTAGGAAATTCCTTAGTGTCATGGTTTAGCAAGAAACAAAACTCGGTAGCTCTATCCACAACCGAAGCCGAATATATAGCCGCGGGTAGTTGTTGTGCACAAATACTTTGGATGAAACAAACTCTTAAGGATTTTGATATTGATTTTGAGTGTACACCCATAAAATGTGATAACACTAGTGCCATTAACCTCTCTAAGAATCCAATATTGCATTCTAGAGCCAAGCATATTGACATAAGGCACCACTTCCTTAGAGATCATATCCAAAGAGGTGATATTATGCTAGACTTTGTAAGCACCGAATTCCAATTAGCGGATATATTCACCAAGCCTCTTAGTGATGAGAGATTTAGTTTCATTAGAAGAGAGCTAGGAATGACCAACCTAAATGAAATATAAGGTTTGTTAGCTATATAAAAAAAAAAAAATTTCATGTCTCTTTACTCACTTATTTATGCATAATTGTTCCAAATATGATATTAATGAGATTTATATGCATAGATGTGAAAATTTATTGATACTTGACCTATATGAACTATCCTTGTTGAAAAACTTAAAATTATAGGTCAAAATGTAGATTTTTGGTGAACTTTGGACTTGTTTTTAAACAAGTGAACATGTGAATTTTTGCATATTTGATTTTCTTATGTGTCTATATGCTTGAATATGTGAAATAGAGTGTATTTAGTATGCCTATAGGTTTGCTTTGATTGAAATTTGCATGAAACAAATTTTTGGTACCTCACTTGTTGAATTTTTAGATTTTTAGGCCTAAAAGAGTGTTTTTCGCCAAACTTTCTCATTTTTCAACATTTTTCGATTCCGTAAGTTTGTACACCTCACATTTCACTTCATAAAACTGCTGGAAAAAGAATTTTTCAATTTCGTTGCATAAAACTCATTTTTGGTAAGGTTCTAGTTTTCTTGGCAATTTTCGAAAAGCTTACCGTAAATCGTCATTTTTCATCATTTTTTTGTTTTTCTTGTTTGAGCATTTTTATTTTATCATATTTCAGCTATTAGAAAAGATTTGAGGTCAAACGGATTTTTAAAACCCAAGTTAGGCCCCTTTTTGGCCCACTGTGCTGAGAAAACGGCAGGCCGTTTTTCCCAGTACCAGAGAAAACGGACTACCGTTTTCTACAGGAACCGTGGGCATGGGCCTTTTGGTCTTTCCAAACTCGGTTTTCTCTCCATAAAACCATTCCAAACCTTTTTCTAACCCCATTTCTGATTTCCTAACCCTATTTGACAGCCTCCTACCCTCTTCTATCAACATTTCTCTTACCAAAACCTAATCCCTCTTTTCTCTTTTCAAAATCCTACCTCTCTCCAAAATCAATTATCCTCCATGGCTTCATCATCAAGACAAGGAAAGAGGACAAAAACTTCCATGCAACAAGAAGAGCTAAGGAGCAAGGCTAGGCATGAACTCTTCTCCCATGGAAAATGGGCAAGAAAATTTCAAGAGGATTTCTCAAAGAGGGACATACTCATTGGTAAGAAATGTGATTTGGATGCCCTTAACTTTATTAATTTTAGCACTCTTTTTGAAGAAATGGGTTGGGAAACTTTGATAGGAATTAACACTTATATCTATCCTAGGCTAGTGAGGGCTTTCTTTGCTTGCATTGAAATTACTAGTGATCCTTATTGCATTAAGGGAACTCTTAAAGGAGTTAGATTTACTATCACCGTTGATTCCTTAAATGAACTCCTAAATGCCCCTAATGAAGGTCTTTTACTTGATCCTAGGCCTAAACTTAAGAATGATGCCTACTATAACCATGCCTCATTTACTAGTATAGTTTGTGTAGGAGAAGATATCCTTGACAAACCAAAACGCCATAACCTTACTCTTCAAGGAAAACTCATCCACTCCTTTATTTGCAACAATATAGTACCTAGGAAGGGCCATAAAGATAGCGTTAGTGCTCTTGACCAAATTCTCCTTTTCAATATCATTGTCGAGTATAAACTTAGGCTATCTTATAATTCGAACTATTAATGAAGTGTTTAAGCCTAGACAAAAAAAGGCCTTACCCTTTGGTGCCCTTCTTAGTTATCTATTTCCTCTTCTAGGCATTCCTACCAATGATGAAACCGAAGTGCTAGAATTTAAGGATTCCGATATTTTAGGGGAAATCACTATCAAGGGTATGTCCTACAAATTCGATACCGATGAAGAAAGATGGATTTACACCAAGCAAGATTCCCAAGCTCAAGGAGGGGGCCAAGCAATTCCTAGTGCTAGTGAAGAAGAAGAAGAAGAGGAAGATGAAGAAGAAGACAATCCTCAAGCGCCTCCCATGCCTCAATTCAATATTGAAGAGGCTTTTGCTCAACTTCACACATCTCTTGACACTCAATTTCAAACTTTAAGGAATGATATCAACACCATGAGGAGTGACATGGTCCAAGGATTTGAAAATGTTCAAGATGAGATGGCACAATGGAGGGCTTACATGGATCGTTTTGGCCCTCCACCAAACTAGTTTCTTGCATATTTTTTTTCTTGCATATTTGTTTTTTTTATTTTGTTTTTGGTTGTGTGCAAAGGCTTCATGCCTCTTGACTTTGTGTTATTTGGTCTTTTTTTTATGTTTTTTTTTTTGTGTGTTGCATGTTATTTTGGATGATATGACTTTGTTTTAATGCATGGGTAATGTTGCTTTGTTTTTATTTTTTTTCTATATTTTGTGAATTCCTTGCCACCCTTTTTGATGAATCAAAAGGGGGAGAAAATATCTATTGATTATTTTTTTTGGCATAACCTCAATTTTTTTTGTATCTAATCTTTTAATCATAAGTAAAAATTGAGGGGGAGTAATACATGCAAGGTAAAATTAAAAGGTATTTTTTTCTTGCACACATTAAGGGGGAGCTAATCCAATATACATTATTTAAATTTTTCTTTCCCTTTCAAAATAATCAAATATTTGATATCATCAAAAAGGGGGAGATTGTTAACTCAAACTTTTATATCTCCTTGTTTTGATGATTAACAAATATTTGATTATTATTTGTTATTAATGATTTGTTGATTTTGTAGCAAAATTAAAAGAGAAAATAAATAAATTGGTATTTTTACCAAACTTTTTAAAGCAACCCTAAATGGATTCAACAAGCATATCAAGAGCAAAAGATTCATCAAGAGATCAACAACTCAAGACCCTATTCAAAAGAGGTCTTCAAAAGGCCAAAGTCAAAAGTCAACCCGAAAGTCAAAGTCAAAGTCAAAGTCAAGAGTCAACTCTCGAGAAAAGTCAACATGGGATCAAAAACATGCAAATCAAGCTAGGAGGCTCATCTACATCAAGACTACTCAAAATCAAATGGTATAAATTTACTTTAGTCTTGTTAAAGTGATTTGCATAGCACACAAAGTTTTATAAATTTAAATTTTGGCCCATTCACTAACTTGTGCAACAAGTTTTCTCACATGATAGTCCAAAAAATTTTTTGAGTGAATTTCTAAATCACATTTTGTTTAACTAAGAGAACAAAATTGGAATTTTTGAAATCGGATAATCGAGTAAAGAGTTATGCACGTTTTAGTGCCAAAAAATGCAAGTTTTGAACCTGCCTGATTTTCGGCCTACCTATTTAAAATAGGTAGTCCGTTTTTCGCAGAAAGGTAGTCCGTTTTAAAATAGGTAGTCCGTTTTTCCCAGGATTCTTTTTGAAAAATGTGCTAACGGCTATAAACGGCTAGTTTTTGTTCCTACACTATATAAACTTGCTTTTCACTCAAAAAATGATGTTGGTTGAGCATTTATTACATATATCTAACCTATCTAAGTGAGATTAAGGAGCTTCTAAGTTTGAAATCCAAACCAACACATTTCACACACTTTGAGCCAAAATTTGATTTTATTCATCTTAAGTGTGCTTGCTTTTCACTCTAGGTTTCCATTGTATCATCATATTTCTAGAGTGATTTTAGCTTGTATATCAAACACATTTCCATATTGTGATTGAGGTGAGGTTGGCACCGGTTTCTTAAACAACCCGGAAATAGTGAGATTGGCACTTTAACAATCCGAGAAAGAGGTTAATAGTCCTCGGGGGTGCGAAACTATTGTAAGAGGTTTGGAAATACCTTGGTGAAAATTTCCCGGTTGTAAGGGTTAGTCAAGCCCGTTAACTTGGCTCGATATTGGAACTCAAAGCTAGGTCCATAGCTTTGAAGACCAAGGACGTAGGTGGCATAGTTCTACCGAACCTTGTAAAAATCGAGAGTTTGCATTTTCTAATCCTTAAACTCTTTACTTTACAAGTTTAATTATTTGTCTTGATATATTACTTGCCATACTACTTGCTTTTACTTGATTAATTGACTAATTGCATAATTTTGTGTTAAAAGTTTTAATTTTCCGAAATTAGTTTAAATTTCCAATTCACCCCCCCTCTTGGAAACATATCTTGGGCTAACAACTGCGTGTGGTCTTGGCCATCTTCCGCTGAAAGTTTTTTTTTAATTTATTAAACTTATCGAGGTTGTTGTCGTTTAAATTTTCTATTACTTTTCCCTAAGTGGTAATACTTTATTTTCAACTGGGTACCCATGTTTTGAAAAGTGTTTTTTTTTAAAAAAAATAAAGGCAACATTAGTATCTTAACGCCAGTTTATTTATGGCATCTTATTTTACGTAAGTAAGGGCGTTACAAAATGGTATCAGAGCCACAGTTACATTGATCTTAAATTCACGCGACATACACACCATCGCTGCAAAGGATCAACTTGTCATCTAGTATGTATGCTTTATATATGTTATGTCTTATATGTTAAATTTAGTTTAGTCTTTATCTTTTGATTTTCCTTTAGTTAGCTAGAAGTTTAGGGTATGGTTAATCGAAACAATTAACTGATTCTTCGAAGTTAGAATTTTAGTATAACTCAAACAATTTTCTTATTAGTGTAATTTTTTTTTTATGAGTGAAGATTATTTATTTATTTATTTATTTTACATGGTGAATTGTTGCTTGATGATTTACGTTTTTTTTTTAGTTTATATAATTTAGTGTATAGATATTTCCTTTTTGAGCGAGATACATCTTTGGTTATTTTTCTTATCGATACCATCTCCTTTCTTTTGAAGAACAAGTTAAGGGATTTGATGGAAAACGGTGAACCCAGAAGATCAACCCGCTTGAATGAAAGAGCGGCTGTAAGAGACCGAGCTAGAGGTCGAGGGCGAGGATGTGCTCGCGGTCGAGGCAGGGGAAACCAGCATGTCCCTGCCGAGGCAGTGATCCAGGAGAATCAAAATGCCCCTGTAAATGGACAACAACCAGGTCAAGGTGGGGGTAACCACGAAGTCCCAGCTGGGGTAGTTGGTCAAGGACACCAAAACGCCCCTGTAGGGGTGCCACCACAACAAGAAGATTTGGCGCAAGAAGTTGCTCGTCTCAAGGAAGAAATTAGGAAGCGAGATGAAGAGGCTCACAACCGTCAGGAACAATCCAATCAAGGACAACATCAATTTTTGCCGGTGCAATACATGCCTGTGCCGGAGGGTCGATGGGAACCAATATATGAAAGGTTCCGCAAGCAACACCCACCAAATTTTGAAGGGGGCTCAGATCCAATGGAAGCTGAGGAATGGTTAAGAACAGTGGAAGGTATTGTTGAGTACATGCGGCTCGGTAACGGAGATAGTGTAGCTTGTGCTGCTAGTTTATTGAAAAAGGATGCACGCATCTGGTGGGATGTTATTAAACAAACACGGGATGTGGCCGCAATGACCTGGGCTGACTTTGTACAAGTTTTTAACAAAAAATACTACAGTGAAGCAATACGCTCAGCTAGAGTTAATGAGTTCACGAACCTGAGGCAGGGTAAGTCTACAGTTACAGAGTATGCTCGCCAATTTGACAGATTAGCAAAGTTTGCCACAGATCTGGTTCCTACTGAGTTTTTGAGGATTCATCGTTTTACTGAAGGGCTCGACTCCCGAATAAGTCGGGACATAGCGATGTCAGGAGTAAGGGCAACCACGTATGCTGAGGTACTGGAAAAAGCCCTAGAAGCTGAGTTGTGTGAAAGTCGTATACAGAAAGACAATACAGCAAGGTGGGAGGCCAGAAAGGCCAGTAATGGAGGTGGTGATAACAAAAGGAAAGCGCAAGTAACCAACACAACGAAGCCGACAAGAGAAACAAGATAGGGTCCAATAACTACAAAGGGAAGAAGCCATATGTGGAGTACCCGCTATGCCCAACATGTGGTCGTAAGCATCCGGGAGAATGTCGACTGAAAGGCAAGACTTGTTACAAGTGTGGGCAACCAGGCCACTATAAGAAGGACTGTCCACAAAAAGGTGATCAACTCAAGGATGACAAACTTGTCCCAGCTCGAGTATTTGCACTAACCAGAGGGGAGGCTGAGACTAGTAACACTGTGGTTGCAGGTCAGATTTCTATCTCTGGAAAACTATGTACTGTTTTATTTGATTCTGGAGCTACGCACTCATTTATTGCTTTAAAGATGATAGATAAGTTAGAACTACCGTATGTAAACTTTAGTTATAAGTTCATGACGGAGTTGCCCTCGGGCGAGGTTATGATATCATCTAGAGGAGTGCGGGATGCGCCAATAAGGATTGCAGACAAGGAACTTAGTGGAGATCTGATAGAGCTGGAGATGAGGGATTACGATCTTATCTTGGGTATGGATTGGCTATCACGACATGGAGCAACAATAGACTGCCGAAAGAGGACAGTGACTTTCACCCCTGAATCTGGAGAGGCATTCATATTTGAAGGAATCAAAGTCAAGTCAAGCTTACCGCTAGTTACAGCCCTGAAGGCACAAAAGATGATACGTGCGGGATGTCAAGCATACTTGGCCAGCATAGTAGACAAGTCCAGAGAAATCACCCTCAAGCCAGAGAATGTCCACATAGTATGTGAATTCCAAGAAGCAGCCAGAGTGGCGTACTCGTGTATAAGAGCCATTAGTCCGTGGGTGTAAGGGCCCAATGGAGGCTTGAAGCGGGGAAGTTTTTCCGGAAGACCTACCAGGGCTACCCCCAGATAGAGAGATAGAATTTGTGATTGAGTTAGCGCCAGGCACAGCACCAATCTCGAGGGCTCCATACCGCATGGCTCCCAATGAATTGAAGGAATTGAAGGCTCAACTACAAGATCTTTTAGACAAGGGATTCATTAGACCAAGTTACTCACCTTGGGGTGCGCCAGTGTTGTTCGTCAAGAAGAAGGACGGTAGTATGCGGATGTGTATAGACTATCGAGAGCTGAACAAAGTGACTATAAAGAACAAGTATCCCTTGCCTCGCATCGATGATTTGTTTGATCAGTTACAAGGGGCGATCGTCTTTTCAAAGATCGACTTGAGATCTGGGTACCACCAATTGAAAGTCCGAGAGGAAGATATAGCAAAGACGGCATTTCGAACACGGTATGGGCATTATGAATTTCTAGTGATGTCATTTGGGTTAACCAATGCCCCAAAGAAATTCTTCATGGATTTAATGAATAGAGTATTCAAGGAATATCTTGACAAGTTTGTGGTGGTATTCATTGATGACATACTCATTTATTCAAGGACAATGGAAGAGCATGAGGAGCACTTAAGGCTAACTCTAAGTAGACTCAAAGAGCACCAATTGTACGCCAAATTCAAAAAGTGTGAGTTCTGGTTGGAGAAAGTGGCGTTTCTAGGCCATATAGTGTCCAAAGATGGGGTAGAGGTGGACCCTGCGAAAATTGAAGCAGTGAAGAGCTGGCCAAAACCAAAAACCGCAAGTGAGGTTCGGAGTTTTCTCGGACTAGCTGGATATTATAGGAGATTCGTTGAAGGGTTCTCAAAAATAGCCACACCATTGACGAATTTGACTCGAAAGCAACAAAAATTTGCATGGACAGATAAATGTGAGGAAAGCTTTCAGACATTGAAAGATAAACTCATAACAGCACCCGTCCTGTGTGTTCCAACTAACAAAGACAAATTTGTAGTATATTGCGACGCATCAAAGCAAGGGCTCGGCTGTGTGTTGATGCAGAATGAGAAGGTGGTAGCCTATGCCTCTAGGCAGCTAAAGGAGTATGAGACAAGGTACCCAACTCATGACTTAGAGTTGGCAGCAGTGGTCTTTGCATTGAAAATCTGGAGGCACTACCTCTATGGAGAGAAGTGTGAAATATACACAGATCACAAAAGCCTAAAATACTTCTTTACGCAGAAAGAGCTCAACATGAGACAGAGGCGGTGGTTGGAACTGGTAAAAGATTACGATTGTGAGATACTGTACCATCCTGGAAAGGCTAATGTAGTGGCGGATGCACTTAGCAGACGCAACTATGCAAGCTTATCAATGTTAAGGGCATTAAAAGTGCCGTTGCAACAGGAAATCGAGAGATCTGGAATAGAGTTAGTAACAGGAAAGCTAGCTAACCTCACAATTGAATCAAATTTATTAGAGAATATCAAAGAAGAACAAGCCCAAGATGAGTTTTTAATCAAGAAGCGGGTCGAACTACAAAATGGGAAAGCTGGGGACTTCTCAGTTAATGAAGAGGGTATTCTACTATACAAGACAAGGGTGTGTGTACCTAAGAAAGCGGAGTTGCAATCAAAAATCTTACAAGAGGCGCACACTACACCCTATTCTTTACACCCAGGATCAACCAAAATGTACAATGATCTGAAAGGTAGGTATTGGTGGCCGGGAATGAAAAATGATATAGCAGAATTTGTAGCGAAATGTCTTACCTGCCAGCAAGTTAAGGCCGAACACCAGAGACCTGCAGCGCTGTTGCAATCTCTTGATATTCCTGAGTGGAAATGGGAAGATATTGCTATGGATTTTGTGACAGGGTTACCGAAGAACAGCAAACAACAGGATTCCATCTGGGTGATTATCGACAGACTCACTAAATCAGCACATTTTCTGCCTGTGCGCACTAATTACAATGCAGAGCAATATGCTGAACTGTATGTAAAAGAAATTGTAAGGCTACACGGAGTCCCAAAGACCATTGTATCTGATAGAGGTTCAGTTTTTACTTCTAAGTTTTGGGAAAGTGTGCAAAGTGCTTTGGGCACAAAACTGAAGTTGAGTACAGCATTCCATCCTCAAACTGATGGACAATCGGAACGAACTATTCAAATACTAGAAGACATGCTACGAGCTTGTGCGTTGGATTTCCCAAGTAACTGGAGCAACTATTTGCCACTAATGGAGTTCTCGTACAACAATAGCTATCAATCTACAATAGGGATGGCACCCTATGAAATGTTGTATGGGAGGAAGTGTCGATCACCCTTTACCTTTGGGATGAGGTTGGCGAAAAGCGATACTTAGGCCCAGACCTAGTAAGAGAGGCCACTGAAGCGGTAGAAAAGATTCGAAATAGAATGGTAACTGCACAAAGCCGCTAGAAAAGTTATGCCGACGCAAAGAGACGGAATGTGGAATTTGCAGTGGGTGATAAAGTGTTCCTTTGAGTGTCACCTATGAAAGGGGTTATGCGTTTTGGAAAGCGAGGAAAGCTAAGTCCAAGATTTATAGGTCCTTTTGAGATATTGGACAGAGTGGGACAGGTAGCTTATCGACTGGCATTGCCACCAGTATTAGCTGAGACGCATAATGTGTTCCATATTTCTATGCTACGAAAATACGTGTCGGATCCATCACACGTGCTGAACTATGAAAGAATGGAGCTAAAGCAGGACTTGAGTTATGAAGTGCGACCAGTTCGCATTATAGAGAGAGGAACGAAGGAGTTAAGGTCCAAAAGTATTCCTCTAGTAAAAGTTCTGTGGAGCAACCGTTCAGAAAGGGAGGCAACGTGGGAAATGGAGGGAGACATGAAAGAACAGTACCCCGAACTTTTTGGTAAGTCTAATTTCGAGGACGAAATTTCCTTTAAGGAGGGTAGAATGTAATATCCAGTTTATATACATATATTGGTATTTGGTATATTAAGTGTGATACAATTAAATTATTATTATTATTATTATTATTATTTTTATTATTATTATTATTATTATTATTATTATTATTATTATTATTATTATTATTATTGTTGTTGTTGTTGTTGTTGTGCGTGTGTGATTAGAAAAAAATGATATATATATATTAAATAGTGAGATAAATAAATAGTGAAGCATTAGATTAGTTAGTTAGTTTAAAATTTAAAATTTAAATTTAAATCGGCATAATTTTATCTGATTAGTTAGATATTTATTTTTAAATTTAAACCTATTATACGATATGTTATATATGTATATACTCTATAACCCTAGCAGCCAGATAGTATCGTATTCCCTTATTCTCACCATCTCTCAATTTCTTTTTTTTATTCTCTCTATTGAACCAAATCAATTGTTTTAATCTTAAGAGCTTCGGGGTTAGCAATCAACCGATCATCGTTCCGTGTCTTCGAAATCTTCAGGTAAAATTCGTACTTGTTTTTATTTTCGTTTTCAGAGAAATAGGCTTTCATAAAACTATCATATCTCTCTCCCCATAGGTCCGTTTTCAGTGATCTAGGTACCGTTTTAAAGATAATTTAATGATCTATATTTTCTATGAAGAAACTCTTTCCTAATTCTGAGTATTTCGATGTCAAAAATTCATATTTTATACTGACTTTCGAATTACAGTTTTTTTTTAAATTTCTTTTCAATATTGCCTTAGTAAAAGTGTCATATCTCTCTCGATATCTATTATTTTCAAGCGATTCTTGTACTGTTAGAAAGATAATTCAATAATCCATATTTTATTTGAAGAAACCTTTCCCTAGTTCGGAGTTCTTACCAGTCAAAAGTTAGGATCTTTACTCGGTTATGGTATTTCGTTTTAAGTTTCGTTTCAGAAAAAGTGTCTTCAGTAAAAATTTAATATCTCTCTCAATTTTGATCCATTTTAAAAGATCTTTATCTCGTTTTAAAGCTTAGAAAAATAGCTACATTTTTTATGAAGAAAGTGTTGTCTAAATCGGGGTGTAACTATTTTTAAAACTTTTATTTTTAGGCTGTATTCAGAAATCGGCATGATCCAGGATTTTAAAGAAACTGTTTTGAGAAAACATGCATAACTCCTAGGTTATAGCTCCGATTTTGGTGATCTTTATACCGTTAGAAAGGTCTTTCAATTAACTAAAAACTTTGTGAACAGTAGAACTTCTAATTCAAACGTTTTATAAGTCAAATTCTAGGCTAAACTTGCTGTACAGTAAGAATAATAAATATATTGAGTTTATCGGTGGACTAAGGGTTTCACTAATTGTTATAGGGCCTAGAAGGTATCGTAGGAGTTAATTACAGCGGAGTTGAGGTAAGGAAAAATAATTATACTTTATACTTGCTTTTTATATGGTTTGAGTACCTAGTATGACTGCTTGAATAAATTGTATTGAAACTGTGGAATGTGATAGTTTCGGTGAAATATTAGTGTTTTGTCGATGGATTGTATATGGCTATTTAATCATGTTCCAGGTACTTGAAAGTGGTTGGAAACCACACATGTATGGTGATGTGGTAAGTGAGGCAGTGTACGTAAGGGTGCACTGGTTATTGGTACTGCGTTCTGGTTAAGAACGTAAGACACTCCAGATTTGTATGGAAGCTGGAGTGTGATTGTGAGTGTGAGTGTGTGGTATTTCAGTATTTGTGTGGCTGCCTCTATTTATACTTGTGATTAGGTTGTTGTATGTTTGATGTATATGTTTGTGCTATGATGTGTGAATGCTGGTACATAGTATTTTGTTTTCCTTACTGGGCTTTGCAGCTCACCCCTTATTTACCCCCTATGTGCAGATAAGTAAGCCTGTAAGCTTTCGGTGACAAGTTGAGTCTGGGCAGCATGGGGTGTATCTCGTGTGATCATGTAACTGCGTGTGGTCTTGGCCATCTTCCGCTGAAAGTTTTTTTTTAATTTATTAAACTTATCGAGGTTGTTGTCGTTTAAATTTTCTATTACTTTTCCCTAAGTGGTAATACTTTATTTTCAACTGGGTACCCATGTTTTGAAAAGTGTTTTTTTTAAAAAAAAAAATAAAGGCAACATTAGTATCTTAACGCCAGTTTATTTATGGCATCTTATTTTACGTAAGTAAGGGCGTTACAATGGCTCTCATCAATATAACCAAAGCAGGCAAATAATAAGCATAACAAAAGAACATATTCCTTTTTATTTTCTAGAAAATTCGGCAGCATAACAGCTGTATTTTGAATAAACCCAAAAATCATAACCTGCATAAATATTTGCACACAAAAATATATTTGGCACTCGGTGCCCCAGAACAGTCCAGAAAATATGCAGATTAAGTTTTCAATTTTTCAAACAATTTTGTAAATCATAAAAATTGGAATATGTCTAATGTATACAACGCATATAAAAATCAAGTCCAAAAATCAAGTTGAGTCCCTACCTCTCCCGAGTCGTTAAACTTTTTTTTTTTCCAAAAGACGATCTTAAGCTCTCAAGTCCCGAGCTCCAATTGTTTAGTCCAAACTTACATATTACTCTCACCTATACCATCAAATGATTAAATAATTATCATCATCGCATTCTACATTCAAAACCGAGTCCAACGACATATAATATGACTATATTTAAAATTTGGGATTCCGAAACCTCACCTAAGCGGTGCACATTAACAATCGGTGGCGGTAAAAATTGGTGTACCGGAAATGTCGCCGAAAATAGGAGTAGTACATATCAAAACGACCACCTCGACGAGTAGATCACACTCATGCCAACCGTTTGTCAAAACGGTACACGAGGTCACCGGAAAGTCGCCGGAAAGGGGCGGAGCTACAAAAATGTCACCGAAAAAAGTTGCGAACCGGGAAAAATGGTTTAGTGTAGGTTGTTCTCCTCGACGAGCTGAGTGTAGTGGTGAAAACCTCTCGTCAAACGGACGCCGGAGGTGACCGGAAAACCCGTTCAAAGTTTGAAATCCCAAACTTTGACTTGCGATCCCGAGTCAACGGCGGCGAGAGGAGCGGCGCCGCTTGGGGGGTGAGGTCGCCGGCACTTGGGCTTTCGATTTGTCCGGCGCGTTAGGTCAGGCGGTGGCCGGAGGTGGGTCGCCGGAGTGTGGTGGTTATGGAGGTTTATGGGTTTTATTTTTTTTGGTATTTTAAAGAGAAAGAAAGAGAGAAAGATAGATAAATATATAAACAGAGAGAGAGAGAAAACGAAGTCTGTATATAATTAATTTTTTTTTTTTTATATATACATATATATATTATTTTATTATTATTTTATATATATATAAATATATTTGACTCGGTCAAACCGAGTCTTTTCATTCTCCCCCCCTTAAAGAAATTTCGTCCCGAAATTTTTTTAAAGTACAACCTCAAGTTGAAAATTAAACAAATGAGGATACTTCATATACATCTCGGACTCTATCTCCCAAGTAGCTTCGTCTTCCCTGTGGTTCCTCCATAAGACCTTGACTACTGGAATCTCTCTGTTCCTTAACACTTTTAGCTCTCTCGCCAAGATTTTGACAGGTTGCTCTTCATAAGTCACATCTTCCTGAAGAGGGATTGCCTCATACTCAATAACATGTGACGGATCTGGAGTATACTTCCTCAACATAGACACATGGAACACATTATGAACATGTCCCAACCGTCCTGGTAAGTTTAATCGATAAGCGACCTCCCCAATCCTCTCGATAACCTCAAAAGGTCCAATATACCTCGGGGCTAGCTTACCCTTCACTCCAAATCTCGTTACGCCACGCATAGGAGTAACTTTCAAGAAGACATAATCACCAACATTAAACTCAACTTCCCGTCGATGGAGATCGGCATAGCTTTTTTGACGACTCTGAACAACCTTAAGTCTTTCTTGGATTCCCTTAATCTTTTCAGTGGTACTAGTGATAATCTGGGGTCCAATGGTGACATGCTCATCTGGTTCTGCCCAACACAATGGCGATCTGCATGGTCTCCCATATAAGGCCTCATAAGGAGCCATGCCTATACTAGCTTGGTAGCTGTTGTTGTATGTGAATTCCACCAGTGACAAGTGTTCTCCCCAACTACCTCCAAAATCCAAAACACAAGAGCGAAGCATGTCTTCCAAAGTCTGTATGGTCCTCTCAGACTGTCCATCTGTCTGTGGATGATGGGCAGTACTCAAGTGAAGTTCAGTCCCTAAGGCTTGCTGCAAGGCCTTCCAAAACCTTGATGTAAATCGAGGATCTCTATCAGAAACAATGCTTGAAGGCACTCCATGTAGTCGAACTATATTGTCTACATAAAGTCGAGCTAGCTTCGGTAAGCTTGTAATCCTTCTGATTGGAATAAAATGAGCAGACTTAGTCAAACGATCAACAATAACCCAAACGGCGTCATGCTTCAAAGGTGTCAATGGCAACCCGTAACAAAGTCCATGGTAATCTTGTCCCACTTCCATTCGGTATAGGCAAAGGCTGAAGTAAACACGAGGGTCTCGATGCTCGGCCTTTACTTGCCGACATACTATACAACTTAGCTACAAAGCTGGCCACATCTCTTTTCATTCCTTCCCACCAATATTGTCTCTTTAAATCTTGGTACATCTTTGTACTTCCAGGATGTACAGCGAATTTGGATCTATGGGCCTCAATCAAAATGGTCTCCCTAAGTTCAGGGATATCTGCAACAACTAGTCTTCCCATATGGTATAGGTACCCTTCACCATTAACTGTCCACCCATCTAGTTGCTCACCATCCTGGATTCGGTTCCAAATAAGTCTTAATTTCTCATCTTGCCACTGACGTTGCTTAACTTGTTGTAGTAGTACTGGTGTAGCCACTAAGTTAGAGATACAAGCTACTTCTTCCCCTTCATAGTATTGCAAGTTATAATCACCCATTGTGATTGTCCTTTTCCAGTCCTCAAGAGCCAAACATGCCAAAGTACTATGAGGCTTTCTACTTAGTGCATCAGCTACTACATTAGCTTTCCCGGGGTGATACTGCAAAGTGAAATCATAGTCTTCCATATACTCAACCCATCTTCTTTGCCTCAAGTTCAAGTCCCTTTGAGTAAAAAGATACTTCAAGCTCTTATGATCTGAGTATAACTCAAATTTTACGCCATATAAATAACATCTCCAAATTTTCAAGACAAAGATTACCGCAGCAAGTTCTAGGTCATGTGTAGGGTAATTCTTCTCATGTGGTTTCAATTGTCGAGAAGCATAGGCAACCACCTTGCCGTTTTGCATGAGGACACCTCCTAATCCAGTACCTGAAGCATCAGTGAATACCACATATGGTTCCTCACTATTAGGAACAGTGAGAACAGGCGCCGAAGTTAATCTTTCCTTCAATTCTCTAAAAGCTTCTTCGCAACTATCATCCCACATAAACTTTACTTCTTTTCTTGTTAACTTCGTCAAAGGCATAGCAATTCGTGAGAAATTCTCTACAAAGCGACGGTAGTAGCCTGCCAACCCAAGAAAACTTCGAACTTCAGTGACATTCTTTGGTCTTTCCCACTTTAGAATAGAGTCTATCTTTGCAGGATCAACGGTGATACCATCTTGAGAAATTACATGGCCCAAGAACTTGACTTCAGTCATCCAAAATTCACACTTCTCTTTCTTAGCGTATAATTGATGATCTCTCAATGTCTGTAATACTGTTGTCAAGTGTTCAGCATGATCCTCACGTGTCTTAGAATACACCAAGATATCATCAATAAATACCACCACAAACTTATCCAAGAAAGGTCTAAAGACTCTATTCATAAGATCCATAAATGCGCAGTGCATTCGTTAACCCAAATGGCATTACCAAAAACTCAAAGTGTCCATCACCGTGTCCTGAAAGCAGTCTTAGGGATATCTTCTTCCCTAATCCTCAATTGATGGTAGCCTGACCTCAGATCAATCTTTGAAAAGAACTTTGAACCACCAAGTTGATCAAATAGTTCATCAATCCTCGGTAAAGGATATTTGTTTTTAATTGTCATCTGATTCAACTTTCTATAGTCGACACAAAGTCGCAAAGTCCCATCAGCTTTCTTGGCAAACAAGACTGGAGCTCCCCATGGAGAAGTACTATGTCTGATGTAGCCCTTATCCATTAACTCCCCTAATTGTTTTTTCAATTCAACCAACTCTGCAGGTGCCATGCGATAAGGTGCAATAGAGACTGGTTGAGCTCCGGGAATCAAATCAATGCAAAACTCGATCTCCCTATCAGGTGGTAACCCTGGTAAATCCTCTGGAAACACATCCGGAAAACCACTAACCACTGATATCCAAGGGAACTGGTCTAAATTCCTAGACTCATCATCGATCGCAAACAGATTCCCATAACACTCTAAGTTTCTCTTTCCACCTAAACATGTCCTTAAGATAGGATTTTGTCTCACTGCACTCATGTTGGCTCGATAAACAATGAAATCACCGCTAGGGGTTAAAAGAGTCACTCTTTTACGTGAACAATCCACAATAGCTTGGTATTTAGACAACCAATCCATACCAAGAATTACATCAAATTGCCCCATAGGCAACACTAATAAGTTTCCAGACAACTTGTGTCCCTCGAACACAATACAAATTGACCTACATATGGTGGATACCTCACCATGTCCCCCCATAGGTACACTCAAATGCAATGCAGGACTAAAAGTTTCCCAACTCAAACCCAACATACTAGCAAACATCAAAGATATAAAGGAATGCGATGCACCCGTATCAAATAACACATGAGCCCAAGAGTGTGAGATAAGAACCATACCATCGACAACTCCCTGGTCAGCACCGCCCTGCACATCATCAACCCCAAGAGCGTAGGCTTGAGCGGATGACTTTGCTTTTGCCTTGCCCCTTCCCTGACTAGGGTAGCTTGTACTTGCACCAGACCCTCCACCTTGATTGTACCCTCTTTGACTCCCACTAGGAGCAGGAGTTTGGAAACCTTGTGAGTACCCCATGTTGAACCCTGAACCTTGTGGCCTGAACTGATGTTGATACTGAGACTGCTGGCCCGATTGGGGTGTGAAACCATAGGATGAAGACTGAGACTGGTTTGTCCTGGGCTGTCCATGAAAAGGAGTAGACTCTACATAGCTCCCTATGGGTCCTCCATGAGATGCTTGAAATCTTTGTTGTCGTTGCGGGCAATCTTTCTTCTTATGACCTTGTTGACCACAACTGAAACACCCGTATGGTCCACTACGAGTCTTTCCAGATGAACCACTACTAGTGCTACCCCCACTAAATTGTTGTCCTTGGGACCATTGTCCCTGATTCTTCTTGGTCATCTTTCGGTCACTTCCTCTTCCTCTGTTTGTGTTCTTCTTCTCATTCCCCTCAACATGAGCCTCAGTTCGCAAGGCTGCTGTCACACACTCAGTCAGGTTGTTAAAGGTCAAAGGGGCTATAGGACCACGTATCGCTGGCCTCAAACGACGCATGAACTGTTCAATCACCAAGGGTTGATCAACAACACCAGGATATGCATAAGAGGATAGCTCTACAAACTTCATGTAAAATTCATTCACAGTCATATCCCCTTGTCTTAGACCATCAAATACTCCAATAAGAGCCCTCCTGTGAGATGGACTAAAATATTGTTCCCTGAAAACTTCCTCAAATTCTCGCCAAGTCATCCCATCAGTTTCCATTGTCCTGGACAAGGTCTCCCACCAATCGGCTGCACCACCCTCTAACTTGGACACAGCGAAAGTAACTTGGTATTCCTCAGGTGTTCCTATTGTGTTGAAATTTTTCTTTATCTGCCTCAACCACCTTTCAGCTACCATGGGATCCTGTCCACCCTCAAACTCAGGCACTTGGATTCGATGAAAGATCTGAAAATGATGACTTTGTCGAGCGGCAGGATCCATTTGTTGAGCGGGAATAGCTCTTAAGGCTTCGAGAAGGGCATTCATAGGGAATTCAGCTTGTGGAGGTTGGACATTAGCTTGAGGGGCGTCTTCTCCAACCGTTCTCCTTGTCTTCTTTCCTTTTGGAGGCATTTTCCTAGGTCTGAGAACCAAAAGCTAATCAGTTAGTGAGGATTGGATGCTAATAATATAAATATGCCTTATACATATAAATACCAAGATATTTATTACTATTATTATTTAAAATAAATCTAAACTATTTGGTGACACACTCCGAGGTAATTAAACCCGGCGCTCTGATACCATTTTTCTGTCACGACCCGAGCCCTAGCCGTGCGTATGTGTAATATCCATAACTTGGGTGGTCAAAGGTCACACTTTGACCCTTGTAGGAAAATAAAGCTTATAAATGATCCTTTTATTTATTTTACAAAATACTAATTTAAAAGAATGGATTAACTCCTATATTAATAAAAATATATTAGTAATAAAAATCAGGACCACTCATCATTATAAGAGAACAGTAATATCCCCACAGTTATGTAATCACCAAATAGATAGATTTAATAAGTCAATAAAATACCAAAATAATACCTAGCATCCATCATTTCTCATTTCTAACTAGTACATAGCTAATTTAAGTCATCCAGACCATCCATTGGTTCTTAAATACAAAATCAGTCTCATTAGAAGGTGAAAGAGTAAAATATGACTAAACTAATAACGACATTCCTTTCCCAACAGTACCATCCTCATCCACTAGCATCAAACTGAGTTCCTGGAATGGGAGAAAATAGGGGGTGAGCTTATAAAGCCCAGTAGGAAAACAACTAATATCAAAGGACCCTTGGTTTAATAAAATTCCTGCATGGTTAGCTTTATAAAAATAAAATGTCTCATCAACAGTACGAATATGTACAAATAAAATAGAGAGACCACAAATAATCACAAATCAAACGTCAAATGCATATCACACCGTCCACTAGACCCCTAGCTCTCAATACCAAATCATAGAAAACGACATCCAAAACCGGGTAGTCGCATCTGATACCCACCATAAATAACGGGGCTCAGATTTAATTCACTCCTGTACAGATTCTAGGTCTTTCACCTACAGGTGAGTGCACACCTGATCTACCTATGATGACACAGAGACTAGGTCGTGAAACAACAATATGCATCGAACATGATCAACATGGCTCTCATCAATATAACCAAAGCAGGCAAATAATAAGCATAACAAAAGAACATATTCCTTTTTATTTTCTAGAAAATTCGGCAGCATAACAGCTGTATTTTGAATAAACCCAAAAATCATAACCTGCATAAATATTTGCACACAAAAATATATTTGGCACTCGGTGCCCCAGAACAGTCCAGAAAATATGCAGATTAAGTTTTCAATTTTTCAAACAATTTTGTAAATCATAAAAATTGGAATATGTCTAATGTATACAACGCATATAAAAATCAAGTCCAAAAATCAAGTTGAGTCCCTACCTCTCCCGAGTCGTTAAACTTTTTTTTTTCCAAAAGACGATCTTAAGCTCTCAAGTCCCGAGCTCCAATTGTTTAGTCCAAACTTACATATTACTCTCACCTATACCATCAAATGATTAAATAATTATCATCATCGCATTCTACATTCAAAACCGAGTCCAACGACATATAATATGACTATATTTAAAATTTGGGATTCCGAAACCTCACCTAAGCGGTGCACATTAACAATCGGTGGCGGTAAAAATTGGTGTACCGGAAATGTCGCCGAAAATAGGAGTAGTACATATCAAAATGACCACCTCGACGAGTAGATCACACTCATGCCAACCGTTTGTCAAAACGGTACACGAGGTCACCGGAAAGTCGCCGGAAAGGGGCGGAGCTACAAAAATGTCACCGGAAAAAGTTGCGAACCGGGAAAAATGGTTTAGTGTAGGTTGTTCTCCTCGACGAGCTGAGTGTAGTGGTGAAAACCTCTCGTCAAACGGACGCCGGAGGTGACCGGAAAACCCGTTCAAAGTTTGAAATCCCAAACTTTGACTTGCGATCCCGAGTCAACGGCGGCGAGAGGAGCGGCGCCGCTTGGGGGGTGAGGTCGCCGGCACTTGGGCTTTCGATTTGTCCGGCGCGTTAGGTCAGGCGGTGGCCGGAGGTGGGTCGCCGGAGTGTGGTGGTTATGGAAGTTTATGGGTTTTATTTTTTTTGGTATTTTAAAGAGAGAGAAAGAGAGAAAGATAGATAAATATATAAACAGAGAGAGAGAAAACGAAGTCTGTATATAATTAAATTTTTTTTTTTTTATATATACATATATATATTATTTTATTATTATTTTATATATATATATAAATATATTTGACTCGGTCAAACCGAGTCTTTTCAATCCATGGGTAAGCATGGTGGATTTATTTTATGATATCTTATTTATTTAATAGTAATATATATTAACATATTCATATGATGAGATATGATATTTTGGTATAAAGTTTTTACATGTTAATATATATGATATGTGTATATTATATTATTATATATAGTGATATATAATATTATAATTGAGATTATAACATATTATTATATGTATATATGTGAGAGAGATATATATATATCATATAATATGTGACATATGTGAGTTATATGTATATTATATGATGAGCATGAGATATAATTATATATATATTTGTGAGAATAAATATGTAGAAATAGTGATTTCTATATACATGCATACATGATATATATATATATATATTGTGTATATGCACATTAATGTATTTGTATGTTAATATATATGATATGTAACATATATATATATTTAATTGTGGAATTAATATTGATATTTTGTATATGTTATTTATGATAGTATGGTAACATATATACAATATTAATTAATATAAAATTATTTGAGAGTTATAATTTTATGGGAGTTATATATTAATTTTGTGTATTAATATATGTATATAAATTATCATATTAATATATGTACTATATGGTATGATAATGGAGATGATGATAAGAAAAATGTGTTCATTCTATCATTATTATTGTGAAACTATATTATGATTAAAGATAGTTACTTGGAAATGAAGTTTCATTTTGGTGATAATCATCTCATTTTATGAGATAAGAAAAAGTGAATTATGTGAGTTACACTTTTTTGTGTTTGTTCATTTCATAGCAAGAGCATAGTGATCAAAGTGGATCTATATTGTGAAATGAGCTCATACAATTGGAAGGACAATTTTAGACTCAAAGAAAGTGGATCATTGTGGATTCAAATAATGAGATAAAAGATTATAAAATTGGAGAAGCAATTTTGAATCTTAAAAAGTAAAGTGGTGAAACAAAATTGATGAGAAGTAATTTTGTTAACTTTGGACTAATCTCAATGAGGAGATAACCATAAAATTGAAGAAGCAATTTTATCATTATGTGAATTTTGTGTTATCTATTAACAAATTTTAAGTATAATTTTGTTAATAAAGGACAAATAATGGATAAAATAATTCTATTAATTTGTAAGTGGTATTTGGAGAGATTATCATGTGATATCGAAAGGTTCATGATAATTTTGAGTGCACATTATTTTGAAAGATAATGTGTAGAGAACAAAATAAAATAAAGAGATTTATTTTAAAGTGATATGTGGTATTTTAACTTTATGGTTAAATGTGGGGGTGAGATTTGAGTTTGATCAAATTTATTGAGAAATTATTGATTATATATATGTGGTTTTGAATATAATATTCTAAATTAATATTTTGCTATGTGCATATGTGAAATTTTGACATATTTAGTGTCAAAATTTGGTGGTAATAATTTCAAGAAGGAAAATAAATTTAAGATAGTGGGGGTGCATACTCCAATATGAGAAGTTTAGACATATTGAGTGTCTAAAACTAAAAATGTATATATTTGAGATATATGCTTGATGTCTTAAATATAGTATAACTTTGACATGTTTGATGTATAAAGTTAAGTGTGTAATTTAGACATGCTTGGTGTCTAAATTAATGTTTAATTTTGATATGCTTGATATCAAAATTATTGAGAATTTGAGTTGTGTGAAAATTAATCTTTTATGATTGAATTTTCAAAGCTTAAGTACTTAAGGAGAAAAGTGGTCACAAAGTGAACACTATATATTTGGCTAGCATGATTCGTTTGGAATCAAAAGTGTGAGGTTAACAAATCGCTTAATCTTCATACAAGATTAAAGCATGAATTTCGAGGGATGGGACCTAAACTCCCTTAGCAATTTGCTCGTTGATGGTAACCTATCTTAACACTAGTAAAAATCTAGTCTTAAGTTCAATAGGTAATAACAAATCAATAGAGTGAATGTGATACTCAATTGTCCCATCTATGGATGAGTACATGTGGTGAAAATTGAGGGTTAAAACTGAAAGATTTTTTAATGGAGCTTAAGCTTAAGAAAACTCACTTAAGCTTAATAAAGTGTAAGTATTGTGAGACACTAAAACTCCACCTATATGGACTAGGGGTTATGAGAATTGGGAATTATTCTCTAGAAAGTCCATGAATTGGATTTGTGCACATGGCCATTAACGGTGCAAAAGCAATCCATAAGGTTCTTGAGTGAACATAGCAAATGTGTGTGTGTTATCACCGGTTTGTTATCAAGAAATAGTGGTTCAATGCTACGGCAACCAAAATTTCGATAAACTTTGTGATAATTACACTAAGGTAAAATTCAAGTCGAAAGACATTTTATACTATGCACAAATGCAATGGTTTCTATTAGAGTGAAGTTATTTAATCAAGTGGGGGAATATTATATTACTCCATAATATAATGTTTGATTGATTAAATAAAATGTTGTGTTACAAAATTATTTGATGAGATATTATTTAATCTAGTGGGGGAATGTTATATTATTTTATATAATATAATATGTAGATTAAATAATTAAGTTATAAATAATTAAGTGTGACAAAGTATTTATTTTGTCAAATTGTAACATACATTATGGAGTTACAAAATTTGTGTAGAATGATCTCAAAATAGGAGTTGCAAATCCTTTAAATTGATGATCACTTGAATATGTAACTCTCATCTCTTTTTTCACTCTTAAATTAGTAAAAGATGTTACTAATTGTTTATGAATGTGAATGAATGATAGTTATTGAAAATATTGTTGTTGGAGACTTGATTTATTCATTTATAAGGTGTATAAATGGTTCAAAATCAAGTGGGAATGATTTGGAATACTTTGGAAAAGAATTGGCCAAAGCTGAAAAAAATAGTAACTAGTAACTGTTTTTTTCAGCATATTATTGCCCACGTTTTTGAAAGTTTGAGAGCCTTTGTAACAGCCCAAAACTCCTCCAAATCACCCAATTAATAACATAAATGCCCAATTTATGATTGGTAACATCCAAGGGCTTTATGGTGATCATTCATGTTCATATGAGAGTGAAAACTCTATAAATAGAGGCCATATTGTTCACTTGCATAAGAAGTGGTTGAAACCATTTGTTGTGGTTAGAACCTTGTGAGGATATGCTCATCCTTAGACACTAGGCTGAGCATATGAGGCTTGATAAATCCTTAAGAGCATTTCTAGAGTTTTCCTAAGTGTCCATATGAGGGAGGAAATAACTTTTAAGACAAAGGTCCTTGAGCCTTGGTCAAGCTTTTTGTGTGTTATCCTTCTTCTTCTCTAGATTTCTTGTAATCTTGATGAAATACTTTTATTTGTATTTTGAGTATTTTGATTGTAATCTTCCTATTCTCTCTTGTAATGAGAATTTTTCCAACATATTATACTGAAAATCTAAATCTCATTAATTTTCTTCTAAAGACACATTGCCAAAATATTAATATATATATATAATTAAAAGTCATGAGCACACATGATGACCCTCAAAAAAAGAAAAGAAAATAAAATTAAAGCGTACACTCATGAAATATTCCTTCAACCTTCATTAATAATTTCTTTAATTATAGCCAGCGTCATGATTAAGTATATTAATTTCTCAGCAGAGTAATTTTGATGACACAAAGTATATATAAAGATTATATTATTACTTTGCTTTGTGGTTTTACAACTGTTCAAATAAAATGTGGTATAATATTTTCAGCGGTTAAGTTGATATTGCTAATTAATTTATGGAATCTATTAATTAACCGAAAGGGTACCACATATTCAACCCATTTGATCAAAATTCGCAAATACCTTAAACAAAATCTTTAACTCACGTAAGGACAGAGGTCTCACAATTAATTAATTATATAAATGTGTATATATTTATATATAAATATACATATGTGACCCATTATGTATGTATAATATAATATAACTTAAAAAAGGAGTTCTGAGCTTCTACTAATTACTATACAATATCTCTAAGTCCAAAGTGGAGAATACTGAGAATATCTCTCTATCTTTAATTGGTACTTTGTGGCATGAGGCCAACTTTATTTTATCATTCTAACAAAAATAAACTTATAGCTTAACTTAACTCAAACCCCATGTGTCCAAAGTACAGAGTTACCTAAATATTTATATATAATATATATAAATAAAACATATTAGTATATAAGGGAATGATGGATCATTTCATTTCAGGAAAGTTTGCTTTGCTCTACATTTATTTAATAATATAATGTAAACTTTCCAAGCGATATTGTTAATTAATTAGACCAGAAGTTCTAACAACAATAAATTTATTCTTCTTATATTATTTATGGAGAAAATCATTTAATGTTTGAGCAAAATATGAAAAACTTGTAAAAAAAAACACCTGATAATTAAAACTGTAATTTAGATTAAGAGTCATTATTAAATCTACAATATGTTAAATTTTTTTAAAATGTTTTGAAAAATTTAGAAGAAAAACCAAGAACACTTTAGAAAATTTTAAGGAAAATTTAGAATTACTTAACTAATAAGATTAGTAATAAAGTTATTTAGAAGATAGTAAGAAGTAATTAATTAGTTAGTAAATTAAAAAAATCTAGAAATATTTTGTCCAAAGTGTGTAAAAGTATAAGAGTGTTCTAGAATCATTGTGTCCAAAGTGTTCTAAGTTTGTACTAGTACTCTTCAATAATAATAGAGTGTTATAATTTCTTACTTAACAAGTAGTATCAGAGCCAGGTTCGTCAACTTCGTAGTGGTAGAAGAGCTTCTCATTGTCGTGCACAATTTGAGTTTTGTACGAAGCTTACAAATCAGGTTAAGCTCGTTTGGTAGTTTGTTTGCCAAACCATGATGGGTGATATATGCTCAAGTAATTGGCGGTATTAAGAAGCTCAACAACCACAATTATAAATACTTGGTCACTGGAGTCATAACTACAAGGGCAAGATCTATGGGAGGTCGTCAATGACAGTGAAATAAACTCACATGAAGATGTTGCAACTTTGAAAAAATAAAAAATGATGAAAGCTGAAAATGCATATTGTTTGCAATCAAGACGACGATTGAAGAAAAAATGTTAGAGCACATTAGGAAAGTTGAATCACCAAAGGAGGCTTGGGACACTTTACTCTTCTCAAAGAAGAATGATGCAAGACTCCAATTTCTGGAGAATGAGCTTCTTACCATTCTCACAGCAGGAGATGACAATCAACCAATATTTTAATAAGGTGAAATCTCTTTGTCGTGAGATTTTTAATTTAGAGCCTACTTCTAAAATGCTAGAAGCAAGAATAAGAAGAATAATTATTCATGAGTTAAGTTCCAAATATAAAAATTTTGTTGCTACAAATCAAGGTTGGCCAACTAAACCTTCTCTCATCGAGTTTGAAAACTTGCTAACCCATTAAGAATCTTTGGCTAAGCGTATGTCAAGAGTTTCAATAAAGAGTGAAGATGTAATATATATTTTGATAAGCCTATTGGTAAATAATTAGGGTTTATATTTATATTATGAGTTAATCAGATAATAAGTAATATTATGATCCTAGCTACTAATCTATTTTTTTAGCAGCTTGCAAACTGTTGACCGAAGTTTTCAGCAACCAATGAAATAATAATAATTTAGAGAGCGGTAAGAAATTAAGAAGGAGATTTTTTACGTGGTTGGGGCGTTAATGAGCCTTAGTCCACGAGTCTGTGTATTTATGATAGCATTTAATACAAAGAATGTTCTTGGTGAGTTTTTACTCTTCTTACACTTGTGCAACCCAGAATTCTCGACCCCTCTTAAATGAGCTTTGGGGAGTATTTATAGTGTTTTTGTGGGGTGATCCCCAGAATTAAGGTACATGTATTTCTGTAACTATCAGTAAAGTTGCACAGTCCCAATGAATATATCATGGGTTATGCATGATCTAATCCCTAGGTGCTGTAGGGATTTTATGAGAACAGTCCTTAATCCCTCTTGACTGATGTGATTCTTCACAGAGTAGCCGTCACTAGACTTTATTGGTCATAGCCTAGTAGGTACAGATCGGGGGTTGTGCCGTCAGACTTTATTGCGTGTGGCAGCTCTAATACGCCTCCTCCCATGCGGCATTAAATGCGAGATGACTGCTCAGAGGAAGCCTGACACCACCCGGAGATGCTTTGATGCCATCTTGCTCTCCGGGAGCATATGAGACCTTGCATGCCTTCTCCGGGAGGCATATCCAAAATAATGCTTTGCTTTATAAAGACTTAGCTATTTAATCCAAACACTGTATCCTTTTCATCCATGTGTCACTGTCTGGTTGGTCCGCGTATATTGGGCAGAATCAGGGGCAACATTTACCCCCCAAGCCTTGTTTAATTATGAAGTGAACAAGGCTTGCTTAGGTGCCTCCGGCTGGCTCCTCGGTTTCCTGGCACGTGCTTTGGGCGCTTGATGGCGCATTTAATGATCACCATTAATGCAGCGATTCACTTTTTGCAGGCGTCGATTCGTTTCTTGTCCATTAATTGATACGGTGCATTAATGGGTGTCAGACGGACACTCAAGCGTTTTCACCGTCTCGATGACAATCCAATCCAACGGTTGGATCCTTGGAATTCAAATCGTGTGCCTTCCCAACCGTTCGATTGGTAGCTTATCACAGCTGTTTCACATGTGTTTTGGCCTATAAAAGCCACCCTTCTCATTTCATTTGGTTACTTTCAGAATTTTGCCAAATTTTCTCAAGTTTTCCAGAGAGAAACAAAAACCCTCGAACAGAAACCCTCAAACACCGGTGTACATGTATTCGCAGAACCTACTTCACTACGGATGAATATTTAAGATATTCAAACTCAACTAACATGCATTGATAATTAATTATATATTAAGAAAAAGTTAGTAAAAGTATATACCTATAATTGCAAGCCCAAATACGCTACACACAAAATTATGCCGAACCCCTATAATATAAAGAAATACAACGAAATTACAAAATTAATTATTTCATAACTTATAACTAGTTATAAAAAATTGTAACAAGTTACTTAGTTACTAAATTATACATACATATATATAATCAATTATATCTCACACTATTATCTCAAAAAAATAAAATTATATCACACACTAATTCCATTTTAAAATTTTTATTTCTAAACTAATTTTTTTTTTTGAAACTAATAAAATCCCTCCAATGTCATTTTATTCACAATAAATATACATTGCAAAAAATATATAAAATACAATTACAAAATTTATTTTCATAAAAAATATACACACACTATATACACACACAATATATACACACATTATATACAAATATTCAATAAAATATACAAATACATATATATACTATACATTGTGGTATAAATTATTACCTAATAACCGCAATCCGACGACCACCGTAAAAAATCCCGACACTATACACATAAAACACAATAATATTACTAATAAAATAAAAAAACTCAAATAATAATTTACAAAAACATAAAATAAAACAATATACATAATACAATAAGAATAGAAGCAATATTTATACCTTAAACGAGGTTGAGATTGAACAATTTCTCAACAAAAATGGGTGGCCGGATTTCACACCCAAAGTTTACTATTTGGGTTCGGATGACACTTTTAGAGGCTAAAAAATCAGAACTTTTTAGGTGTATGTTATTAAGTATCGAAAATGGAGGATTTTAAAAAAAAAATGGGCTGAAATGGTTGAGAAATGAGGGAGATAGGGTGGGGAGAAGGTGGTGGAGGCGAGGGTTTTGGCTGAGAGAAATGGGTCTCTGGTTTTTCTGGGTTGCTGAGTGAAGTGGGGAGGAAGAAGGAAGGTCGAGCAAAAGGGTTATAGTCTGATCGACCCTATGGCGTCGGTTCCTTCATAGGAACCGACGGCATAGGGTACACGTGTCAGGTTTACGTGTACCCTCTGTCGTCGGTTGCCTATGAGAGGAACCGACGGCATAGGGTAATTCAGAAAAAAAAAAAAATAATAATTTCCAACCGCCTCTAAATGGTATAATGCAATTTTATACCTACGGTTTTTATCAAAAAACCGCCTCTAAATGTCAATTTCGAACATAGCGGGTATTTTCACACCCTTTAGCTTCCCTTTTTATAAATGGGGTTGAAAAAACTGCCTCTAAAGGCTAACATTGTAGTAGTGACCATAGATTTTTTACTTATCTTCCTTCGCCGCTGCCAATCAACTCTTTACCGTCGATCAACAACAACGTCCAGTTCTCAAGCTTTGTGTAAGTTCTTCGCATTTTGTACTTTAGTTTACTGTTTGTGTACATCGCATGCTTTACTGTTCATCTGCTTTTTCTGGGTTTGATGTTTTAGTTTCTGGGAATTTCTGTTTTGAGCTTTTGTGTAACGTGTTATATTCCTCTTTTCTGGTGTTCGAGTTACTTCTATTCTACGTATTTTTTGTCAAGGGCCCATCTTTTCTTCACGTAATGACATTCAAGGGTTTGGAGTAGACTTTGTCTTCTTGACTTTTACCCTTTTTTCCTTTTCTTTGCTTATTTGTCATGTCACCATCTGTGGGATTCTTGCACCCGACTCTTGTCAATGAAAACATTATAAGGCTTTCTTTTTGACAAGTGTCCGGAGGGGGCCTCTTTCAAGCGGTTAGGGGACCCCCATTCCCTTTTTTAACTTAGGGTTTGGTTTGGGGCCTGACTGCTGGATTTTTCCCTCTTTTTCAGAACTAAGATGTCTGCATCCGGTTCTAAATCCTCGAAGAAAGGAGGGAAACGTCTGGCCACCCAGGAGGAAGTTATGAAGGGTCCAGTGGCCCAGGAAGGGTACAAGTCTCGTGCTAACAGTGGGAAGCGGCTGAGCTTCATTCTACCCTGACCTGCCCTCACCAGTTGGAACACATCGTGGTGGTGGCAGGTATCAAGCCTGCGACCTCCAGGACATACCACCGGCCGCCCCGGGATGCGGAGACGCCCAACCATAATTACGGGGGCTTTGGAGCCTGGAGCCAGACGCACTTGATGGTCGGGGCCATGCTTCCCCTTCAGGACTACTTCATAGATTTTCTTGTATTTGTCGGCCTTGCGCCATACCAACTTATTCCTCAAGCTTACCGCCTGCTTTCAGGCTTATTTATTTTTTACGCTGCCCAGAGCTGGGGCTCTCCCAGTCCGACAGAGATTTTGTATTTTTACGAACTCACTTCCATCCCTAAAAAGGGAGATAAGTTTAAGGACAGTTTTTACGGTCTCCGGGCCCATCCTTTGAATGAGGGACCGGTCCCTTTTAATTATCAGAAGCATGTGAAGGAATACTGTCACCGCTTCTTCTTCTCCTCCAGGTTCCAGGCTGTGGAACATCCGGAAGTCTCACGGAGTGGGTTAGGATCCCTCCTTATGCTCGGACTGAACCTACTCAGCTTTTCCTCCAACGGGCTAACACCTTCGCCACATATGACAAGAAGGCCCTAGACGTCGGGGAGTTGGTCACGACGGAGCACTGTCGGAAGGCCAAGCTGATTCAGGGGCATCAGTCTGTGGACGACTCCAACCTTTCTAAAGTCGTCTGCCCAAATGTGAGGGCTCCGGCCGCAGAGAAGGTACTCCGGGATGACATCATCGCCACGGCGGAGGATAAGTACCAGAAGTATCTCTTCAAGAGGGAACAGGAGCGGGCTTATATTAAGGCCCAGGTGGCCGTCGGAAGGCCCCTTCGTATTGGGAGCCCGGTGGAGCGAAGGACCCCCAGACCACAGCCTGTGGTCCCAGTGCCGAATACGGGGGCTCCCGATGCCAACACTTCGGGTTCTGGTAAGTCCCCTTTAATGATACACTATGTCCCTTCCGTCCGTGAGTATACTAGCCTTACGCCTATAGGGTTCGATGAACGTCTCTATAGGTTTAGGATGCCTTCCACTCGGTGGGGGGATCATGCCAAAGAGTATTATTTCTCTCACCTAGGCGATTATTTAGGTCGGTCCCGAATGGGTTTCGGACCTCCAGTGACCGTTCCCTTGGACTCTTCAGCCTATCTATCTTCTAGCTGGTTCCGTCCCTCGGACAGCTATCTTGGGGATGATGTAGCCAGTGTTAAGATTCGGGACTTTGCTAGGGCTGAATTAGGGAGTCAGGGTAGGACTAGCTTGATTGCCTTTTTGTTAAGTGTATGCTGTTCTCACAGGTGTTCTAACACTTAACCTTTTTTCTTGTTGCAGCAGCCGTATCCATGGACGAAATCTTGGCCACTCTTGCCGGAGCCCATAGTCCTGGTGCTTCCCCTCCTCCTACTTCTTCTCAGTTGGTCACTCCCGGGAGGGCTTCCTCCAGTGCCCCTCCGAGCACTATTGACTTAGTGGACGAGGAGGAGGTACTTCTTGAGGAAGCTGAAGAAGGTGAAGAAGAGCAAGAGATCGCTCTTGTGCGCAAGCGCAAGGGCAAGATGGTGGAGGAGGAGCCTTCTAAGCGCCCCAGGAGGGTGGACACTCCGGCCCTGAGTCATGACTCCGGGATCCCCTCCGAAGCGGAGGAATACGCAGTGCCTATCGGCATTGTGTTGACTTCGATTCCTGGAGACGAGGAGATGCAGAATCTTCGGATAGCCAAGCACAACTATGCCCTTGATGAATACACCTGGGGGCATGCCGAAGTGGACGCCTTGAAGAGGGTCCTACGGGAGGAGCAACAAAACGTCCTCAATGTGGAGGACTTCCGGAATCCGTGGGACTTGAACATGGATCCGCTGATGGACTGGTTTAATCGCTTCCTGGGGCCCACCTTGGCTCCTTTTGCCGCGGAGATGACCACCGAGTATGTTTCCCACATGACTCAATTCCCGCCCAAACGGTACGCTGCTTGTGCATCCTTGAACACCGTCTACCAAGTTCAAGACATCGCCATAGCCGCGGTAAGCACTTGACTCATTTCTTTCCTCAATATTTTGTCTAAGGCATTTGATCTCACTCTTTTCTCCTTTTTCAGATTTCTACGGAGACTAGCCGCCTCTCCAAGACCATCGTCAATCATGGCTTCGTCCTGCCCGAATTTTGGGGCATAGACGAGGTTGTGAGGATCCTGCGGGACCTGTCCGCTGAGAGGCGGGCGATCCAAGAGGAGGCAGAGCGAAAAGAGGCCCTCGCTAAGGCGAAGCTCGAGGAGGAGGCCAAGCAGAGGGAAGCCCAGGCAGAGGCGATGCTCCGAGAGGAGGTCCTGCGGAGGGATAGGCTGGAGGCGAGGCACCGAGAGGCGCTGAGGACGGAGGGCGAGGCCACTGCCAAGGTCAAGCGCGAGCTTCGGGAGGCTAAGGAGGCCATAGACGAGATGGTCGCCAAGGTGAGGTCCTTAGAGGAGTTGCACCAGGCGGACTTGCAGTCCAGAGCCAACTTGGCCGTGGAGTTGAAGGAGCTGAAGGACTTCAGAGACCAGGCCTTGAAGAAGGCTAAAAGAGATGAGCTCCTGTTTCCCGTCTCCTGTAGTCGATGTGTCAAGCGTTTCGACGACGGCGTCTATATGGCCTAGCAGACAAACGGCCAAAACATCAAGCTCGACTTCTATCCCAAGCCTGAGGAGGCTGTTGCTAAATTTCGGGAGAAGAAGAAGAAACTTGATGCCATGCTTGAGGCGAAGTTGGGGCCTCGCCTTCCTCCTCGCACTGACTAGGCCGCGGAATCCAGCCCAATTTGCCAAGATTATCTCTTTCTCTCTTTTTTTTTTTATTTACAGCTATTTTTCTTATATTTAAGACAATCTTTAATTAAGTAGCTGCTTTATTTTCCAAGGGGAGACAATTATCTATGGCCTGTCCCCGGGCCCCTTGTATTGTATATATTATTATATTATTTTTTTGACATGCTCTTAGGGCCAGGATTTATATAGATATATATATGATCCTTTTTTATGCATATTTCTCTTTTGGACCTGTCCTTTGGGTCAGTGATATTTCTATACATGATCTTTTTTTATGCATATTTTTTTTCTTTTGGACCTGCCCTTTGGGTCGGGATATCTCTTTTTTGACTTTGCTTTTACTTTGAGCCTGTTTTACATCTGTCCGTGCGGTATGCCTTAGTACCCCCCTGAGTGACATGAAAACTTTATTTTTAAGGCACTCAGCTTTATTATAAAATTTAGAGGTTGCATACATTTGGACGGTACAAATTCTTTAAACAAGGCGTAAGTTAGTTTATTCGAGCTATTGGTAATATTTTCGGAGGTGGTCAGCGTTCCAGGCCCTTGGCACAATGGTTACATCCATCCTTTTCAGCTTATAAGTTTTGGAGCCGATCTCATCCTCGATTTCATAAGGCCCTTCCCAATTTGGCTCAAGTACCCCCACTCCGGGTTCTTGAGTGGCTGGGAAGACTCTTCTTAAGACCATATCCCCAATAGCGAATTTTCTATTTTTAACTTTGGAGTTAAAATATTTGGTCACCTTCTTTTGATAAGCTGCCATTCGTATTTGAGACTCGTCCCGGAGCTCTTCAACCTGATCCAGCGCTTCTTGCAATAAAGCTTGGTTTGTAGCTGGATCATAAGTCGTTCTCCTGTGGGACGGGAATAACGTTTCTACCGGTACCATTGCTTCACAACCGTACGCCATTGAAAAAGGCGAGTGGCCGGTCGTGGTTCTTGGGGTCGTCCGGTAGGCCCATAACACTCTTGGCAACTCTTCGGGCCAGTTGTTTTTGCAGGCCAGCAGCTTTTTCTTTAGGGTGACCTTTAGGATTTTGTTGACTGCTTCTTCTTGTCCGTTTGTTTGCTGTCTTGCCACCAAGGAGAAGCTTTTTACGACTCTGTGTTGGTTGCAGAAGTCACTAAACTCTTCGCAATCAAATTGCTTTCCATTGTCAGAGACTATTTTGTGAGGCAAGCCATATCGACACACAATGTTTTTAATAACAAAGTCTAGTGCTTTTTTAGCAGTTATAGTCTTCATTGGCTCAGCCTCCGTCCATTTGGTGAAGTAGTCTACTGCTACTATTGCATACTTTACTCCTCCCTTTCCTGTTGGTAGGGACCCAATAAGATCTATCCCCCAGACCGCGAAGGGCCAGGGGCTAGTCATCAGGGTAATCTCATTGGGAGGAGCTCTCGGTATGTTCGCGAACCTTTGGCACGAATCACATTTCTGGACGTAGTCTATGCAATCTTTTTTCATTGTTGGCCAGAAGTACACTTGTCTCAATATTTTCTTTGAGAGACTCGGTCCTCCTGTATGATCTCCACAGAACCCTTCATGGACCTCTAGGATAATTTGCCTAGCTTTAGGGTCCGATACACACCTTAAATAAGGCATGCTGAGTCCTCTTCGGTAAAGAATTTTATCCATCATTACATAGCGGTGAGCCTGATACTGAATCTTTCTGGACAGTGCCCTTTCTTGGGGCAACTCACCTTTCGTTATGTATTCTATGATGGGGACCATCCATTTGGGTTCTTGCCCAACCGTTGCTATGGCCTCTTTTATTTTGATGGTTGGCTCTGCCAAGCTTTCCACGGGTACTACCCCCAGTTCCTCAATTTTACTGTCTGAAGCTAATTTAGCCAGACAGTCTGCGTGAGCGTTCTTTTCCCTGGGGATTCTTTCTACTTTATAATCCGTGAACTCGTGGAGCAGTTCCCGGACTATCGCCACATACGCGACCATTCTTTCACCGCGCGTCTGATACTCTCTCGACACCTGGTTCATGACCAGTTGGGAGTCGCTGTAGACTTTTACTCTTTTGGCCCCCACAGCCTTTGCTAATGTCAGCCCTGCTATCAAGGCTTCATACTCGGCCTCGTTATTTAAAGCCGAAAATTCAAACCGTAGGGCTGCCTGGAGTCGAAGTCCACTCGGAGATATCATTGCAACCCCCGCTCCGGATCCATTTTCGTTGGAGGCTCCGTCCACAAATACTTTCCATGCTAGGACCGACGGTGCCGGTATGTTCGCGGTTGCTTCGGCTTCATTACGATCGGTGATGAAGTCTGCTAGCGCTTGCCCCTTTATGGAAATACGAGGTACGTAGTGTAAGTCAAATTGAGTTAACTCCATTGCCCATTTGAGGAGCCTTCCGGACGCCTCTGGCTTTTGTAGGACTTGCCGGAGTGGGTGATTGGTCAACACCTTGATTGGGTGAGCTTGGAAATAAGGTCTCAACTTTCTTGAGGCCATTAGGAGGCAAAAAACCAGTTTTTCAATGATGGGGTATCGCGTCTCCGCCCCTATCATGCGCTTACTGACATAGTACACGGGATGCCGGGTTTTCTCCTTTTCCCGGACTAAGGATGCGCTGACCGCGTGCTCGGAGACGGCCAAGTACAGAAACAAGTCCTCTCTGAGAACGGGCTTTGACAGGATGGGAGGCTTGGCCATGTGCTCCTTTAGTTTTTTGAATGCCTCCTCGCACTCGTCAGACGATTCAAACTTCTAACACTTCTTCAAGATGTTGAAGAAGGGAATGCACTTATCTGTAGACCGGGAGATAAAACGGCTCAGAGCCGCAACTTTTCCGGTTAGGCTTTGCACGTCTTTGTGTTTCTTCGGGGATGGCATGTTCAGGAGGGCCTGAATTTTTTCTGGATTTGCCTCAATCCCCCTCTGACTGACAATGAAGCCCAAGAACTTCCCTGACTTAACCCCGAAAGTGCATTTCTTTGGGTTGAGCTTCATTCCGTATCTCCGGGCCACTTCAAAACATTATTCTAGGTCGTCCGCGTGGCTATTGCACGCCTTTAACTTGACCAGCATATCGTCCACGTAGACCTCCATGTTTCGCCTCAAGAGGCCTTTGAACATCCGGTTAACCATTCTTTGGTAGGTTGCACCAGCGTTTTTCAATCCGAAAGGCATGACTAGGTAGCAGTATACCCCCTTATCGGTCCTGAAGCTAGTGCACTCTTGATCTGCTGTGTGCATCTTTATTTGGTTATAACCGGCGTACGCGTCCATGAAGGACAGCAGCTTGAATCCGGAGGTGGCGTCTACCATCTGGTCGATCCTGGGCAGAGGGAAACAGTCTTTTGGGCAAGCTTTGTTTAGATCAGTGAAGTCTATACAAACTCGCCAGGTTCCGTTAGGCTTCAGCACCAGGACCGGATTGGCTAGCCATTCTGGGTAGTAAACATCGCGGATCATGCCGCTTGTTAATAGCTTGTCCACCTCTTTCTCTAAGGCTTCGGCCTTCACTGAGTCGAGGGGACGTCGTTTCTGCTGGACCTATGGCATGTCCGGGTTGAAATTGAGGACATGGGTGATGACGTGGGGACTTATGCCAGTCATGTCCTCCTGGCACCACGCGAAAACGTCAATGGCACCCTTCAGTGTCTTTATTATTTTTTCTTTTTCCTCCGGGTCTAGGCTCTTTCCTAGCCGGAGTACTTTGGTGGAGTCGAGTGTTGGAAATTTATTTTACCAGGATCTTAGATCTACTCACAAGTATGTTTATTAACATCCTAAATAAGAACTTTCTAAAACGATGAATTAAACACATATAAAGTTAAGAAAACCTTACATTGATGCAGCGGAATTAATGTCTCCTTCCACTCAGATCTCTAACCCTTGTATCCTTTCTGTAGCAGAGTATAATCAAGATCTGAGCCCGAATGTCCTTCTTCTTCAAGTTTTGATCCTTCACAGTCTTCCAATCTATGATTGAGTTACTGCTTGCTGTGTGTGGACACTTACTCTTTCACTAGGGTCACGAAAAAGATGAAGAAGAAAAGAGAGAGGGTTTCGGCCAAGGTGTAGAAAGTGGGGAAGGCTCAGTTTTTCTGAAGAGAGAAATTTCTGTCAGATTACTAATGAAAGCATTGTGTGAGACTAAGCCATCACTTTCTATTTATAGGCAACTACTAGGTTTAGGTTAGGAATTATTTGGCATTAAAATAATGAAAATATTAATTTGAAAAATCAACTTAAGTGGCCGGCCATGGTGTTGTAATGGGCCTCACTTAATTTTGTAATTTTATCAAATTTTATCTCTATTTTCTCAAAAATGCCAATTTACCAATTCTAACCTTTTAAATGCCAAAACTAATTATTTAATAATTAAAATAGATTATTAAATAATATTGACATTTAATTTAATTATTAATTAGACATATAAAGTCCATTAATAAATAAATAAACCTAGAAAACTCTTTTCTTTACAATTTCACCCCTGCTTAGTGAAAATTCATAAAATTAGACATAGTCTAACTTTAGAATTATAATTGATCAATCACGAATCAATTAATGAGTCTTACAAGCAGAATGTTCTCAACTAGAATGGGGACCATGGATCTATATGCTGAGCTTCCAATAAGTGAACCAAATTTACCAAGTAAATTCCTACTTATTAATTCTTCGTTGAATCCACTCTTAGAACTTAGAATTGCACTCTCAGACTTATATAGAGCATATTGTATGTTCCACGATATCAATATACTATCTCATTTAACCATTGTTATAATCTTATTGTGATTTAAAGATCCTCTATATAGATGATTTACATCGAGATGGGATTTCTTTACCGTTCTCACCCCTCAATGTATTTTGCCCCTTAAAACACTTAGCTACCTGTAAATGGTGTTTAGTGATCTAATAATTAGTCAGTTAAACAAGAGCTCATCCATTTACTTCTATTTGCTAAGCTCGAAGGGAATCATCACTTGACTTCTATACACCAGTAGAAGCTATAGATTCCATATTTATGTTCAGCACTCCCACTCAATCATACTATCATGTTCCCAAAATATACGTATCACCCTGACCCAAAGGTAGGCTTAACTAATAAATCTAAGAACATGAATAACACTCCTGAGTTGAGCCTAAGCATATCAGGATTTAGATTCTTTTAATCTTAAGATCAACTACTGATATTGACTTGGAAAGATATGTATAACGGTAAGTTTGTAATATCTTAACTTAGTTGCAATATCGGTCCAGTCCAATGTATACTTCATACATTCGAAACTAGTATACTTTACTAATGTCCTGGAAAGAACATAACACTTACTCCAAGTGTAAGTACACATCATCGCTGATTATCACATCAGTGTAAATCCAATAACACTGATGAAACAGGGACCAAAACTTTTGATTCATATGATCACAATCACATTCCACTGTGTTGACGATACTGTAATTGTGAATAAACATATGATCTGGATTTAACTGATTCTGTGTGTATGAATGCAATAAACATATTAAACATATTAAACCATTAGCATGTAAAATTCATGCAAACATCAATCACTTCAAATTTCTTATATTGATAACTAATCAGATTGTAAAGAGTTTTATTTAGGGCATAAAACCCAACATCGAGGTTGCACACTGATATCTCCTCGACATCCTCCATTGGTTCTACGATTTTTTCGGATCCCACATGGGGATCCAACTCGTCTTCTTCAGCCATTTCTGGCTCAATAGTTTCTCGGACCATCAGCACGGGTAGGTGGGTAGCAACATTATAGCATTGCCTCACCTCCCCTTGATTTCCTCTCACCGTCCCTATCCCAGCTTCTTGGATTGGGAATTTCAAGCACAAGTGCCGTATCGATGTGACTGCGCCAAAGTCCAAGGCTGGTCGGCCGAGGATTGCGTTGTAGGCTGTCGGGCAGTCCACCACCACGAATGTGCAGTACTTGAAAGTGCTCTGGGGCGTGTCCGGGCACAAGGTGACTGGAAGCCTCACTTTTCCCATTAGGATAAGTGTTGTTCCATTAAACCCCGTGTGTTGGGAGCCACTTGGTGAGAGGTCTCGATCCGTCAGGCCTATTGCAGTAAAGGCCTCTTTGAACAGCAAATTCACAGAACTCCCGTTGTCGATCAGGACTCTGGCCACCACCTTATTGGCAATGGGGGTCTCTATGACCAACGGATCATGGTGAGGAAAACGCACCGTCTTAGCGTCTTCTTCCGTGAATGTAATGGGTTAATCCATCAGCCTGGGCCTTTGAGCTGGGAGTTGAGTAACTTCCCAAACCTCATCGTGTTTCGCGGCCCCTGCGTACCGCTTCAGCTCCTTACGAGTGGTCCCTCCGACGTGGGGTCATCCCGAGATCATAGTCACTTTCCCGTTAGGTCTAGGTGGCAGGCCGGGAATATGGTGAGCATCTCCGGGGGGAGCAACTGGAGCCAATACTCCTGCTGCACCCCCTGGTGCTACTTGTGGCAAAGTTCTAGCCGCCTGACCTGGGTTGAGGTGAGGCAACCGATTCTTGATCCACTCATAAAGGTGTCCCAATGGGATTAAGTTTTCGATCTCGTCTTTGAGATTTTTGCATTCATTGGTGATGTGCCCAATGTCGTTATGGTACTCGCATCGCTTATTGGGGTCCCTCCGGGAGCTGTCTTTGTACAAAGGAGGTGGTCTTCGGTAGTGCGTATTTTGCCTAGTAGCAAAGTACACACGCTCTTGGGAGTCCGTTAACTCCGTGTACTGGGTATATAGGGAAGTGTACACCCTTTTCTGTCACTTTTCCTCTGTCCCGGTGCTGCCTTTGGAGGACCTTTTACTCCTCGAGCCCTGGGAAGGGCCAGCTAGACTGGCTGTCGGAGCGGAGTGCGAGGGGGCTTGTCCATTTATCCCTGAGGGATTTCCAAAATGGGACGATGCGGGGGTCAGGGCCTGGCCCTGGCTATATCCGGGAGTAGCAGAGAACTGTATGCCGCTCATCGGTGGAGCAAGTGCTGGCACAGTGCCCGAGGGCTAGGCTCCGGGCACATATCCCGCTATTGCGGTGGGATAATATCCTCCATAGCCCACTATTTGGGCCTCTTCGAGGTTAATGTATTGAAGGTTTGCAGCTCCTTCCTGTTGTAGTTCGTTGCAGAACGGAGTCCCTGTACGGATGCCTGCCTGGAGAAGGGCAAGCTGTTGTCCGTCATCAACTTTCTTAGTTTTTGAGGCTTCTTCCCGGAACCTCTTTATATAATTCTTTAGTGTCTCCGTAGGCAGCTGCTTGATGTTAGTCAAGGCGCTGACCTCCAGATTGACTTTTCTTGTGGTGATAAACTGTCTCCGGAAGTTAGTCTGTAACTTATTCCAGCAGCCCACGGATCCTGGCTCCAATTTCTTGAACCACTCCTCCGCGGACCCGCTTAGAGTAAGCGGGAAGCACAGACACTTAGCGTCATTGCTGACTCTCATGACCGTCATGACCCGGTTGAACCGTGACAGGTGATCACTTGTGTCAGAGTTCCCGGTATAAGCTGCCATTTCGGGCATCTTAAAGTTCTTGGGGAGCTCTGTTTCCAGGATGTGCTTGGCACATGGCTCCCGGTCCTCACAGTCTGAGTCGGAGTCGTCGCCTTTCTGTCTCCGGGAGACTCGGGCGATGTCTTTTCAAAGTATGGCGAGTTCTGCCATGATTCCTTCGTTTAACGTTCCCGTGGAGACTGCAGGTCCGTATTTCTTTTGGTCAAGGTGATCCCGGAGGTCACCTTGGTCCCCATTGATCTGATTCCTCAAATCAAGGGGAGGACATTTCTGTCCTCTTCTTCCTCTCCCTCCGGGCTCTTGGTGTACGGAAACGCTTTTTCGGTCCTCTCGATCCTGAGGGCCAAGACTCCTTTTTTGGAGTTTGCCCCTCTGCGGACCTTTCCCTTTCGGGAAATCTGAGCGGACCTTTTGTGGATCCTGCACCTTTTTCTTTTTCCCGGGGGTAGAAGTAGGGTTTTTCTTTTGGTTCCCTTCAGTGGAATACCTTATGGGACTTGGTTCTCTAGATTTCTGCTTTTGGGTACTTGGTGAAGATTCCTCTAGTTCCTTTCCAAGCCCAGCAGAGATGGCTTTAGGATGCACGTGGATTCCTGCTACCTCCATGGCTTTTTGCATGGCCAGCATCACCTCTTGCATCTTTTGGTTTTGTGCTTTTTGGGCTGCGATTTCAGCTTCATGATCGACAGCCTTTTGCCTTAAGAGTACCAATTCTGAGTAGCTACCTTCGTCGTAGGCATACTCGTCGAGGTTTCCCTCGTAATCGTCATCAGGAATTCCTTCTTCTTCCTCGGAACCCTCGGTTGCTCTTGAGGCCACGTCCTCCTCATTCGGATCTTGAGCATCTTGAAGAGGGCGAGGTTGACGTGTGCTTCGAGTCTCCACCATTGTTGTGTTGTTGTAATACAGTGTGTGTTTACAGAAGCTTTCTTCAGCTCTCAATGAAAGCACCAAAATATTGACCGAGGTTTTCGGCAACCAATGAAATAATAATAATTTAGAGAGCGGTAAGAAATTAAGAAGGAGATTTTTTACGTGGTTGGGGCGTTAATGAGCCTTAGTCCACGAGTCTGTGTATTTATGATAGTATTTAATACAGAGAATGTTCTTGGTGAGTTTTTACTCTTCTTACACTTGTGCAACCCAGAATTCTCGACCCCTCTTAAATGAGCTTTGGGGGGGGTATTTATAGTGTTTTTGTGGGGTAATCCCCAGAATTAAGGTACATGCATTTCTGTAACTATCAGTGAAGTTGCACAGTCCCAATGAATATATCATGGGATATGCATGGTCTAATCCCTAGGTACTATAGGGATTTTATGAGGGCAGTCCTTAATCCCTCTTGACTGATGTGATTCTTCACAGAGTAGCCGTCACTAGATTTTATTGGTCATAGCCTAGTAGGTACAGATCGGGGGTTATGCCGTTAGACTTTATTGCGTGTGGCAGTTCCAATACGCCTCCTCCCATGCGGCATTAAATGCGAGATAACTGCTCAGAGGAAGCCTGACACCACCCGGAGATGCTTTGATGCCATCTTGCTCTCCGGGAGCATATGAGACCTTGCATGCCTTCTCCGGGAGGCATATCCAAAATAATGCTTTGCTTTATAAAGACTTAGCTATTTAATCCAAACGCTGAACCCTTTCCATCCACATGTCACTGTCCGATCGGTCCACGTATATTGGGAAGGGCAACACAAACCTTACAGAAATTAATATGGAAATCAGAAATAATATATATAGATTATAATGCTATTTAAACTATTTATTCTTCATCTTATAACATGTGAATTGAGACCCGTCTTATAATGAAAGTTGATAAACATTTAAAAACACTTTAGTATCTTTCGTTTGGTTCCCTTTAGTTTCCTCTTGTGATAAAAAAAATTCCAGAGTCTTATCATTTTCACGTGTAAAATTATAAAGTATAACTTATAAACACCAATATATCTATACTATATATATAATAGAAGAATGAATAACTTTGGTCAATGAGCTTTTGAAGAAATTACAAACTACATAACTCTTATAAATTGATGTCTTTCATTTTTACCATTTTTTTTTAAATTTATTATGTTTATCTCTTTTTTCAATTATTTTAACAATTTTACCCCTATCATTTGACGATAGTCTCTATTTTTCTTTAATTAAAATTTTACTCAAACTTTCCCACAAACTTACACATGCATCTCCAAATAACATAAATTTATTATGTTTGAAATTATGTCTTTATCTGAGAGTGTGAGGATAATTTGAGTACAATATTTATAAATAGAAGTATATTTAAATGGGTTATTTGCGGCAAAACCTCCTAAAGTGGACAAGTTTTTGCAACTAACCCCCTAATCTAAAATTTTAGTGGTAAAACTACCTAAACTACTAGTCCGTTAGCAGTTAGCCCTTTCCATCTATTTTTGGCTGTTAAGTGCCAGGTTGGAATGAGTCTACGTAAATAAATATTTTATAAAAATAAAAAAATTAATTATTTTAAAAATAAAAAATAAAAAAAATTATTTTTCTTTAAAAATTAAAAAAACAGTTTTAAAAAAATAATTTTTTTTTTTAAAAAAACCCCTTCTTCTTCTTCTTCTTCTTCTTCTTCTTCTTCTTCTTCTTCTTCTTCTTCTTCTTCTTCTTCTTCTTCTTCTTCTCTGCTAAAAAAACCTTAACCTTTTTAGTTATCAAAGAATATTCTCTAACACAATAACCCAAATACGAGATCATTTCTTCTCATTTCCCAACAACCAAACACAAAAAAACCCACTTAACAATTCCACCATAAATTTCATCTCTACCCAGTACATTTCCAACAATATAGAAAAAAAATCAAAACTTAGTTTCACCTTGGTTCACATTCCCAAATTAGCTTAAGAGTTTAAGCATTGAGCCTCAAATTTCCAATACCCAATTTACTCACCTTAGTTCACATTCCCACTATTTATTAATACACAACAGCAAAAACCCAAATACCATATCATTTTCTTCTCATTTCCCAGCAACCAAACACAAAATCCCATCACAAATCAGTACAGCTCTAACAATATGAATAAAAAAGATCAAAACTTTAATCCCAAAAACAAATTACATACAAAAAACCTAGTTGAAACCTTTAGCGCCTTCTTCTTTCAGCTCTGATTTTCCAGGCTTATGATCCTTTGAATACGAAGAAGATGATGGAGAAGATGATGATGATGATCGCACCACCACCGCCTCTACCACCCCATTTATGCTTATCTCCAACTTCCGCCCCAAACCCTTCATTCCTTCTCTCTCTAACTTCCGCCCCAAACCTATTTTATCCTTCCCCCAAACTCACCAACCCTTTTCTCTCCCCAGTTCCTCCATCACCATGAACTTGCTCAACAAGCTCGGCTTCGCCCAGGGTCGCCTCCAAATCCCCTGAATATTCCTCCGAATCATCGTCCATCGCCCAGGGTCCCGATGAGGACGTGCCTGCCCCAGGCCAGGAGTTTGCCCAGTTCGTCCTAACCCTAAAAGAAGAAGAAGAAGAATGAGGAGGAGGAGAAGGAGTGCGTAGGATAGAAGAAGAAGAAAGAAAAGAAATGAAAAAGAAAAAGAATTAGGGTTTTTTTAATTTTAAAGAAAAATGTAAAATTAAAATTAGTTTTTTTTTTTTTTTAATTTTTAAAGAAAAACAATTTTTTATTTTTTATTTTTAAAATAATTAATTTTTTTCATTTTTTTAAGTATTTATTTACGTGGACTAATAAAATTGTGCCACGTGTATACTGTGTACACGTGGACATTCCAACCTGGCACTTAACAACCAAAAATGGATGGAAAGGGCTAACTGCTAACGGACTAGTGGTTTAGGTAGTTTTACCACCAAAATTTTAGATTAGGGGGTTAGTTGCAAAAACCTGTCCACTTTAGGAGGTTTTGCCGCAAATTACCCTATTTAAATTAAATTTTATTTGGAAGTAAATTTGATTAATATATAAAGAAAAGGATATCATTATACAAAAAATCTTACTTTTAGTCGCAACAAAATTTGTGACTGAAGATAAAAAAAATTGTGGCTAATTATAAATTATCATTATTGTGTTGTGACTAAAAAATTCGTGGCTAAAAGTATTAGTCACAAAAATTTTAATTTGTGTGACTAAATGTGTTATTAGTCACAATACCTAAAACTAAATTAGTGACAATGTATCTAAATGCTATGTTTTAGTTACAAGTAATTTTTTTGTGTGACTAAAAGTTACATTTAGTCACAAAAAGTTTAGGGTAAGTATCATTTTAGACCTTGTGTTTTGTGAAAGTTACCAATTGGACCCTCTGTTTTGTTAAATGACAAAATGGACCATGTATTTTCTAAAATGGTACAAATAGGATCCTGAACTGATTTTTTATCAAAATAAAACTTAATAATAATCCGATCTAAAGGTGTTATGACAAAAATGTTTGCATTTTCTGTATTTGTTCGTGTTAAGAATTGTCTTCAAGTTGGTCATATAAAAAAAATTGTCAAAAATTAAGCGCAGGGTCCTATTTTTACCATTTTGAAAAAATACACGGTCTATTTTGTCATTTAACAAAACAGAGGGTCCAATTGATAACTTTTACAAAACACATAATTTAAAATAGTATTTATCCAAAAATTTATTGTGATCCAATTTTTTTTTACTAAAAGTAACTGTTTTTTTGGAGTGATCCTTCAACTTCTCCTATAACTTTTTGTCTACTTTTATATCTTTTTGTAATTATTTATATCAATTTATGCTATAATGGGCTTATAATCTCACACTTCAGCCCAGCATAATAGCGTGACCCAAATTTTCTCCATCAATAAAGTTTGACCAAATTTATTTCTTTATTTTCCTAAGCAACTTTGTCTACTATACATCACACGGTGAAGTTAAATACTAGTTAAGTTTTGCAAAAGTTATTAATTGGATCCTCTATATTATTAAATAACAAAATGAATTTCATATTTTTTTAAATTGTACAAATAGGACCATAAATTATTTTTTTGTCAAAATAAAACTTAATAATAATCTGATCTAGAGATGTTATGACAAAACTGATTATATTTTTTATATCTGTTTGTGTTAAAAATTATATCTTAAAGTTAGTTATATGAAAAAATAAAATTATTAAAAATTGAGCCAGTGTCTTATTTTTTATCATTTCGAAAAATATAGAATCTATTTTATCATTTAACAAAATAGAGAGTTTAATTGGTAATTTAAAATAGTATTTATCCCATACATATATAAAATTCATGTAATATAAAAACACATCGGATTTTTTTTTCTGAGAAAAAGATATCAGATTTTGATAGAAGCAAAATAATAATTCATTTATTTTTTATTTAATTTTTAGTTAATTTGGCTTATTTTTATATATAATAAAAAGAAAATATTGTTGTCTATAATTCTCAATTTTGTCATCTCCTAAAATGGGAGATCTTCCTGTATTTATAAGTGTTTCAGAATAATAATTATAGGGTAATTCTACAATGCACCCCCTTAAAAGGGATGTATTGATGCACCCTTAACTTATTTCGGCATTCATAAAAAAAAATTAATCTAATTTTTTTTTCATATTCATGTACGTTATAGCTATTTAAGATATCCTACAAAATTTTGAGAAATTCGGAATAATTTACACTATAAAAAACAATGTTCAAATACTCAATTTTACACGCGTATAAAATAAAATAGTCACGCGTGCAATACAATATTTTAACATAGTTTTCGGCGTGTTAAACTTTTCCAAATTTCTTAAAGTTTTGCAGGATGTCTTAAATAATTATAACGTACATGACCATAAAAAAAAAAAAAAATTGACTGAAAAATTATTTCGGATGCTAAAACAGATAAGGGTGCATCAATGTATCCATTTTAAAGGTGTGCATTGTAGAATTTTCCACAATTATATATTTGTACTATAAGTTGTTACAATTATCGCAAGCTATTACATCATTAATTTTATCTATTATAAAAAATAATTAAAATTTTAACTAAATTACATATACTTATTATCACAAGGCACCATATTTAAAAATTAATAACTCATGGGAACACTGCCAAATGGTTATCTAAAGTACAAGGGCGACACACTATCCAAAGCCTGTAATTCTATTTTTAACATGTGTTTTGATATTTCGTACATAACTCAGGTGTAAAAGTCGGCTACTAAAGCTAGGTTAGTAGTGAGAGAATGATATAGAACAAAGAGAGGTGTCATGGGTTTAAACTCAAAACTTTTAAGTTACAAGATATTAATTGATTGTAATATATTATTATGCTACGCTAAAAAAAACTCAGGTTGTGTAAGTTTTTCCCTTCCAAAACATCTCATTTCACACCTTCCATAGTTGATAAATCAAGACTGCAGTGGCAGTTAAATAAACATGCTTCTTGATTTGACTAACTTTGGCTCGCTCAATCTAGTTTCAGTTTTCCAATTCAGCCATTGTTGAACTTGATTGAAGCATCTCATGCTAATATAACAATTAAAAAAAATAAGTGATCACAACATTCTTTTAACTACTACAAAGAAGACAATTTTAATTTTTAATTATTTTATAGGTTAGTTTGGCATAATTGTGCTGTGGGAAAAAATAATTGTAGCTATATATTGTGAAAAAAAAAATAACTGCAGCAGATAATATAAGAAATGTCACTTTTACCAGCGCATTTCGCAAACTGCACTGGTAAAAAGATTAAAGTTTTACCAGCGTACATTTGCAGTGACTAAAATTTAACTTTTACCAGCACATTTACGCGCTGAGAAAAGTCTTTTTTGCCAACACTTTTCATTTTATGCTGGCAAAAGTTCTAATACCAACATTGATTTGCCAACCCCCTTTTGCCAACATATCATAGGTAAATTCTATTTTACCAGCGCAATACGAACTTTTGCCAGCACAAAAATGTGCTGGCAAAAGTGACATTTCTTGTAGTGAGAACTGTGCAAAAACTGATCAGTTAAGTGTTTAATAAATTATAAAATTAAAATGTTGTGATTTTTTAAGAAACTCTAGATTGATTTGGTTTGTTAATAATAAATAAAAAAAATATAAATATAAAATAGTTCAATGGTTCTCACTAATGTTCAATGGTTCTATGAATGGCTACTTCCAAGCAAGAAGGGGACTAAGACAAGGAGACCCATTAATGTCTCCCTTGCTCTTTGTACTTGGCATGGAGTACCTTAGTAGAATCATGAAGAGTGTAGGTGAAAAGACAGATTTCTTTTTTCATGAGAGATGCAGTGATCTTAAACTAAATCACCTGAGCTTCGCGGATGATGTACTCTTATTTTGTAAAGGTGATTTTAAAAGCATCTATCGAATGCTCCAAGGTCTAAAGTTATTCTCCAACACATCCGGGTTGCAACCAAACAAGAATAAATCAGCAATATATTGCAGTGGCATGAATGAGACTGAAATCAAAAGGGTGGTTGATATGTCTGGTTTTACAAGAGCAGATCTACCATTCAAATATCTAGGCCTCCCCATATGTGCAAAAAGAATCTCTAAGGAAGATTGCAAGCTGCTAGTGGACAAGATGATTGCTCAAATAAAGGTGTGGAGTTCTAGGAACCTTTCATATGTTGGTAGGGCTGTATTCACTACAACAATTAAACCTATTAGCGGCGGCACTATTAGCGGCGGGAACTCTCCGCCGCTAATACTAGTAGCGGCGGGCTCACCGCTATTGCTCCGCCGCTATTAGTATTAGCGGCGGACCCCGCCGCTAATACTCCGCCGCTAATAAATGGGCGGGATAATTTCCGCTCATGCATTTCAAACTATTAGCGGCAGACTATTAGCGGCGGGGGTCCGCCGCTAATAGTATTTTTTTATTTTTTTTTAATTTTAATACTATTAGCGGCGGACCCCCGCCGCTACACCATTTATAAATACCCCCATCAGCCCCACTTCTCCAATTTTCCTTTTCCTTTCAAAATTCAAAAATTCCTTTAACCCCTCTTCCCCCCATCAGCCCACCACCACCCCGAAGCACTTCACCTCGGCGCACCACCACCCCGATGCACCCCCGACGCACCACCAGCACCATCCCGATGCACCACCGGCCATTTTTAGTAAGTTTTTTTTTTTAATTTTACATTTGATATTATATAATTTTAGGTTTTAGATTTGTATATTCAGTTTTTATTGTTGTATGTATATTTTTGATTTATAATCTGGGTGTATATTTATGTTTAGATCGGATTTTTTTTGTTTTTGTGATAGATCTGTATATATATTGTGCATTTGGGTGTATATATAATAATATGTGTATATATATACATTATTTGGGTATTAATTTTTTATTTTTTGTATATATATATTTTATTTGGGTATTTATTATTTGATATTGATATATATTTCCTGTGTATATATATAATTTATTTGGGTATTTATTATTTTATTTGTTTATATATTAACTGTATATACATATATATATTTCTGTATATATATATTCACTGTATATATATTTTTTTTATTGTTTTATTTGGGGATATATATATTTTATTTGTATATTAATTGTTTTATATTGGTATATATTTTCACTGTATATATATATGTATATATTAATGGGTTATATTTTTAAAATATAATGTATTTTTTTTGTATATTATATATATAATATATGTTGTTTTTGTTTATATATGTGTAGATTTAATATATATAATTTTGGTGAGTGTATATACTAAATAAATATATTTTGTAAAGTTTATATACATATTTTATTGTTGTAATTTTTTTTACTTTTTTAATTTATTTTGTGGAATTGAAAGTATTTATTTTTGTTATTTTTGTTGTTATATTATAATTTTTATTTGATTTAATTAATTTTATCGGGTATGTTTAATATGTAGTATTATCATAATAAAATGAGGATAGTTAAAAAATTATTTGGTATAATTTTAGGTGTTAAGTTTTGTAATTTGTTATTTTTTAAATAAACAAAAATGAAAATAATGAAAAAAATTAAAAAAGTATAATATAACATAAAAATTTGAATATTAAAAATTAAAAAGTTAAATAAAAATAATTTTTTTAATTTTAATAAAAATTGTAATTAAATTATTAAATTTTTATGTAAGTTTTTAAGAAAAAACATGTTAATGGAATTTTATGTTTTTATAATTTTATTATTATAAAAATTGAGAATAAATATAGAATTAAAAAATTATAATTTAATATAAATTTATTTTATAAAGATAAACTTTTAATTTTATAAACTAAATAAAAAATTAGTTTAAATTGTAATAAATTATATAAATTTTTAAATAAGTTTATTAGGGAAAATAGATAAGTTTATTAACTTTTAATAAGTTGTTTTAAAAAATAAATATTTAAATCTAGAAACTAAGTTTAGGAGTTTTTTTATATAAATTAATAAATAACATAAAAATTAAATGTTATTAAAGAGTAATTTTTTTTATTTTTAAAATTTAAGTTTTAATTATAATTTAATAAATAAATTTTTTATTTTAATGTGTCTAATTCATAAAATATTCATAAGATTTTATTAATGTTGAAAAGAATATGTCAATGCTTTGGTATACTTATAAATATATACCATAGCTTTGTTATATTTCATAACACTTAATAAAACATTCAAATTTTTAATACTTTATTTGTCGCTTAAATTGTAGATGGCGACAATCGATAAGTCTTGGACCAAAATCAGAAATCGTGGTTGCCATGAATTTTGGAATGGTCTACAAGCCTTTTTAGCAATGGCATCAGAACATAAGGATTGTGATGGTAGAATTCGATGTCCTTGTGTGAGATGTATAAATAGTAGGTTTGAAAAAATAGATAGGGTTAGAGCACACGTATTTGATCGAGGTTTCATGCAAGGATATGAGAAGTGGATTTATCACGGCGAGCCTGAGGATGTTGTCGATGATGTAGCAGTTGCCGATGTTGAATCAGAGGATGAAATGATTCCTATTCTAGAAGACTTCTTTCCCCCAACAACAGAGGATGTACAAGGAGAAGATGAACAACCAACCACAAACCCTCAGTTTGATGACTTATTTGAGGAAATTGAAGCTGAATTGTATCCCGGTTGTGATTGGATTTCGTCTCTCAACTTTTTAGCAAAGCTATTGCATAAAAGTTAGAGGAAAAATTCCTAATAACATCTTTGAAGAATTGTTGAAGCTTTTAAAGTTTGCATTTCCGAAGGAAAATAATATTCCACCAACTTACTACGAGGCAAAAAAGAGATTGAAGAAATTAGGCTTGGGTTATGAATCTATCCATGTCTGTTTGTATAATTGTTGCCTATTTTATAAGGAGAATGCATCCAAGGAGGCTTGTCCAGTTTGCGGAACTAGTCGTTGGGTTACTTCCGAGAACGCCAAAGCAAAAAAAGTTCCTTGCAAAGTCATGCGATACTTTCCGTTGACACCTCGGCTTAAAAGATTATATAGTTCGAGGATTACAGCGAAGAGCATGATATGGCATCATACTGGAAAATCAAAAGATGATGGGGTTTTGCGACACCCGGTCGACGGTTTAGCTTGGAAAGACTTTGATGCAAAACATCCCGAGTTTGCAAAGGACCCAAGAAATGTTCGACTTGGGTTAGCTGCTGATGGATTTAATCCATTTGGCAACATGAGTCTTGCATACAGCATGTGGCCAGTGGTGTTGGCTAACTATAATCTACCACCTTGGTTATGTATGAAAGATAATTATTTTTTGCTATCTACCCTAATTCCTGGTGCAAAATCTCCAGGTAAAGACATGGATATATTTTTAAGACCTTTGGTGGATGAATTAAAGGAGTTGTGGAATAATGGGTTACCAACGAGAGATAGTTCGACAAACTCGATGTTCACCATGCGTGCTGCGCTTTTGTGGACAGTGAATGATTTTCCTGCTCGTAGTAGCTTGTCTGGGTGGAGTGGTCAAGGTTATAAAGCTTGCCCTACTTGTAATGAAGACACGACGTCCATTCGAGTGATCGGAAAGACATCATATGTTGGTCATCGAAGGTTCTTGCCAAGTAACCATGCAATGAGAAGGGATAATTTTATGTCCTCATTTATAAATTAACATAATTTTAAATTATTTTATTACATAGTACTACTTTGATATCGATGGGAATCCCCATCGAGACCTACTTATGGGGACTTTATATTCGGTGATGGCGGAGCGGTATAGTGAGCGAAAGACACTCAGACACAAGCATTTTAAACAACATTACAAAAAACCAGAAGATTGGGAGACAGTTCTCAAATTCCCCCCTGACTACTTGAATACCGAGACTTGGAAACCGGTTTGCGAATTGTTCGTTAGCGAGGCATTTTTGAATCGTTCAACTAAAAATAAATCGAATCGGCAACTAATGAAATATCCAACAACGCAAGGCACAAAATCGTTGGCGTCCATACGCCACGGAATGGTATGTATTAATTCCTTAATTGTTAAATGTTTCATAAAAAAAAATTCTTTAATAGTTAATAATATTTTTCTCTTATAATAAACTAATTTAATTATTTATATTCGTATAGGGGGGTCCTCCTGGAGAGCATGTAGTTGAAGCATGGAAGGAGATCCATGTGAAAAAACCGTCTGGAACTTTCGTTAATGAATTAGCTGCAAAAGATTATGTAAGTGAATAAAATGATTTATTATTAAAATTTATATTTTATATTAATTATATATTCTAATAATTTTGATTTAAATAGGAGGAACTGATCAAGGAGCTTGATAGGAAGAGACTTGAACGACAATCCCAGAGCGATACTGGAACTGAATCTGAATCTGATACTGGTTATCAGTTTGACGTTTTGGAAACAGTTCTAGGCCAAAGATCTGACTATCAAAGAGGCGTGGGTAAAAGGCTCAAGGGCAAAGGAAAGAAACCAATCCCTCAAACTCAATCGACGGTGCCTCCCCAACCAACTACTGAAATGATGAGCACTGTGGCAGAAATATTCTCAGCTATGCGTGCCACTTGGGGGGGTAATTTGACGCCTGAACAACGTGCTCAAATATTTAATCCACGTTTTGACAATTTTATTCAAACGTATAGTCAGTCGCAGTCGCCTGGTGGTTCGTCTTCTCAGAGTTATGCCGCTCCTCCGGAACAGCAACAACAACCTCCTCAACCACAACAGCCGTCTTCGCAACAACAATTCCAAAGTTTGTCACAGCAGCAATTTGAAAATTTTTTGCAGCAGCAACCCCAATCTTTTCCTCAGCAGTTTCCTCAGCAGCAACAACAGTCTGCTCCGCCATTGGGAAATCAGTTCTTGTACCGAACACCATCAGAGTCTCCTCCGCTCGGCTCAAACTTTGCTGATTTTGGATTATTTGGGAGTTCATCGCAGGAGAACCAATTTTATTCAACTCCCATTTTCAACCAAGCTGAGCTCGGTAATTTAACGCTGGGTTTATCATCAGACCAAGCGTATGTGCCTTCTCCGCCACGGGCTTCGGGGACTCGTACCGAAAATAATCCAGATCAAGACTTCATAATTAGAGACCTGAATGAAGATGTTAATGAATAATTTATTTATGTTTTGTAATAATTTAGTTTAATTTTGAGACAATATTTTATTAGGATTAATATGTTAAAGTTAATTACTTTGGAGACAATTTTAAATTATTAATAAATTTTATTAAATTGTTATAATTATATTAATTAGATTTTATTTATTGAATATTCGTATAAATAATTAATAATTTATTTATATATAAGATTAATATATAAATAAATTTTTATAAATATTTATTATTTTTTTTTTAATTCTGAGGGGTGGTCCCGCCGCTATTGCTCTTTCTCAGTCTCGAAACACGAAACTGAGAAAGGGCAATAGCGGCGGGGTCCCGCCGCTATTGCTCCGCCGCTATTAATAGTATTAGCGGCGGACCCCTTTTTTGGCCGCTAATACTATTAATAGCGGCGGAGCAATAGCGGCGGACCAATAGCGGCCAAGGTCCGCCGCTATTGCCCTTTAGCAGCCAGAGAGGACACTAATAGCGGCGGAGAGGTCCGCCGCTATTACTGTTGAATGTTGTAGTGATTGATCAATTCAGTTCTGCTTACTATACATGCATACTGGAGCCAAGTAATGATACTACCTAAAATAGTGATTGCTGATATTGAAGCTGTTTGTAGGAGTTTCTTATGGAAAGGTCAAAGTGAAATGGCAGACCCTGGAAGTGTAGCTTCGGGGACATGTGTAAGCCTAAGAAAGCTGGTGGAATCGACTTCATGAGTATTCATGAATGGAACAAAGCTGTTGTCATAAAAAATATTTGGACAATTGCATCAAAAAAAGATAATCTATGGGTGAAGTGGGTGCATAATTTCTATATTAACAAAGAATCTTGGTGGGAGTATAAGGCCCCCACTCAAAGCAGCTGGTATTGGAGGAAAATTTTTGAACTCAAAGATGAATGGAAAGAGAAAGTCAGCTGCAGCCAGTTTACTGCTCAAAATTGCAAAGTTTTTGAAGTTTACAAAGTCCTAACAACAGCAGATGATTTATGTCATTGGAGCAAACAAGTATGGTCAAGGATGAACATTCCTAAACATAGCTTTCTCCTTTGGCTAGCAATGTTAGACAGATTAAAGACCAAACAGAGGCTGGTCAAGTTTCAAATTACATCAGATGCTCAATGCATTCTCTGTGGAGATTCAGAAGAAACAGCCCCTCACTTGTTTTTCTGTTGCAAATTTTCACAGGAATGCCTCAGACAAATCAAGGATTGGCTTTGTTGGAGAGCTGCAACTACAACCTTGCAGAATGTGCTTCGGTGGATCAACAGAGCTAAAATAAGTAAGTTTCGGAAAGCTGTTTATGCTGCTGCCATTGCAGCCTTAGTATATCACATATGGAAAACCAGAAATTGTAAAATTTGGCAGGGAAGCAGCAGCCAAGTGCAGCAATTGATCCAAGAAGTAAAGTGGCAAGTCAAAACTAGGATCACTTGTGTGATGCCTAAAACAGTAGCGAAAATAGACTATGAGTGGTTTATTTCTTTGTAATTAGATAGTGCATACAAGTTTAAAGGAAAAAAAAAGAGAGAAGAGAATGTATAGATCCTGTACAGACTTTGAATAGTCTTTAGATTGTATTAACTGTTTGTTGGAGCAATGAAATTCTGATTCATCAAAAAAAAAAAATAGTACTTTTTAAAGAAAAATAAAAAATAAGAATTTTAAATATTATTTGTTTAAAAAATATATTTTTTTTTAATTTTTTATAACATATAATAAATGATTAAATACATTAATTTTAGTACGTCTATTTAGGATTTTTGCTCCTGAACTATGGCCTATGTATTGTTGTGCCCCCTGAACTTTTCAAACTGTTAAAAATATATGCTCCATTAACTATTCACAGTGTTGCAAATTGGTCATTATGTCAAGTTTTATCACAAGTGGCAAACAAAATGATGACATGCATGGCTGCTTAGCCAGTTGTCACGTCAGTCACATCCCATGTCAACGCTACATGTGTACCTAATTTGAAAAAAAAAATAATTTAAATTTTTTTAATTTAATTTTACGTAATTTCTTAATCATCAATTTATTTTGACTTTAATGGTTTTTTTAAAAAAGGTTATTTCTGTCTAATGTTAATTAAGTTATACATGTGGCACTTATAATGTGGCAATTGATTAAGCAACCATGTCATTATTTTGTTTGCCACGAGTGATAAAACTTGAAAAAAAGACCAATTTATAATACTGTGAATAGCTCATGGACCATTTGTAGCGGACTGAAAAGTTTAAGGGCCGACATAATTATGCATATGTTACAGTTTTTTTTTTTTTTTTTTTTTTTTTTTTTTAAAAGTTGGATCGTACTAACTTTAGATTTTAATTGAGCTTCTACATCAATTTTTCAATAAGTTGTTTTAATTGCTTACGAAACACCTTTTTATCATCATTTTTAACTTTTTAAAAAATTATGCCAAACGAGTCCTATATTCTTGAAATGTTGCAGCGAATTAATCAAGCTTTTAAACTTCTTTTAACTTTTACACTCTTCTTCCAATATCAATTTGCTATGCATGAGGGTTGTATAATCCCACCAATAATTAATCTTCCTGATATATACATCGTGTTGAATAAAATCCACTTATAACCAGTCCTTTTACACTAAATATCCACATCAGCAAATTACAAACAAAATAAAGCAAATAAGACTCGATCCTAGGGTGGCTTCGCCTCTAGTGGATCAAGACTTAGTAGTTAGTTACAACTGAAGTTGTAACTAACTCCTAAGACTCTGATCAACCGACAGAACAACATTATAAATACTCAGATCTAAGCAAATAAACTTACTACTACAACACAGAATACAGATCAGAAAGAAACAGAGAGAGAGAGAAGGAATAAACCCTAGTTTGAGTCTTCAGCTCCAAGATCCAACCATGAGAACCCAGATCTCATGGTGAGAAGCTCGAAGAAGCAGTACATGCACAAAGAAGACAAAGAAGAGAGTTAGATCGAGAACAAACGCAAAGAAAACAACAAAAACATAAAGTGTAAAGAAAGAAATCGAGCTTACCTGGTCGATTTCTGTGACAGGAAGCTCCACAGTCTGTAAACAAACCTTGTGATAGTGGATATCAAGCTTTCATCTCTGAGAAGAGCTTGACAGAGACGTAGCCCAGATTTGGGTGAACTCTGAAACAAATTCTGGTGTTTTCTCTCCTTGTTTTTTCTTTTTTCTCTCATCTAATCTAAGCTATGGATGTGTGTGGATGTGAATCTGGGTTTCAGATCTAGATTCGAGCAAGTTCTCAAAGAGTACTTGCTCTGCTAGGGTTTCGAGTTTGTGAGTGTGTGTGTGAATTATGTCTGAGTGTTTGGGATTCTAGACTCTTCTATTGAGTCTTTGAATCATAGGTTTCATACGACATCAAGATTGGTGTCGTGGGGGTTAATACGGGGTCGTATTGGTCTAAGTTGTACTTAGACAAGGAAAGGTCAATTCTGACCTTAATACTGATATTATTATCTTTGTTGGTGTAGGGTTAAAACCGTAAATTCCTACAGTGGTATCAGAGCCTTGTTTGGCTAAGGGAGATCAACAAAGATTCAAGAAAAATATCAGGAAGGAATTGTCAAGAAAATCTTGAAAGAAAGATTGACAAAAAGGAACAACACTCAAACAGCAAGAAGATCAAGATTCAAACTCAAATTCCAGAAACACAAACTGAGAAATCTTAAAACTCTTATCTGTTTCTTTTCAATTTTATTAAAATGAGTAACATAAAAGTTGACATTGATAAATTTGATGGTACAGGGGATTACAGAATTTGGAGAAGGAAAATTAGGTCTCTACTAGCTCAACAAAAATTACTAAGGGTGCTAGATGAACCTATTGAATGGCCAGAGGGAACTTCTAAAATTCAACAAGAAGAATACCTAGAAACTGCTACTGGAATTCTAATCTTCAATCTATCAGATGCTATAATAAGATTAGTAGACAAAGAAGAGACTCCATCAAAGATCTGGAAAAAGCTAGAGGAGCAATTTCAACAGAAATCTTTGACAAACAAGATTTATCTCAAGGAAAGGATTTTTGGGTTCAAAATGAACCAATCCAAGTCCTTAGATCAAAATCTTGATGAGTTCTTGAGGATGCACATTGAGCTTGCAAACTCAGGGGAAAATGAGGCTCTTAGTGATGAAAACCAAGCCATCATCATACTTAATTCATTGCCAGAAACTTACAGAGAAGTTAAAACAGCAATCAAGTATGGAAGGACCTCAATCACTCTTGATGAGGTTATCTCTGCCTTAAAATCTAAGGACTTAGAGATGAAATCAGAAAGGAATGGTGGCTCTAATGGTGAACTAAATCTGAGTAGAGGCAGATCTACTCAGAAGAAGCCTTGGCATGGAAAAGGGAGGAGTCAAAGCCATAGCAGGGGTCCAAACAGAGGACAAAACAAAGGCAGATCTAACTCTAAAGGGCCACAAGACACAGATGGATGTTACAACTGTGGGAAACCTGGACATTTCAAGAAAGATTGCTATTTCTTGAACAAAAACAGAAAGAACAAGTTTAATGGACAAAGAACTGATTACAATTCAGAATCCAGAAACCCTAAGAATAAAACAGATCACCAAAATGCAAATTTTAGTGACTGTTATGAAAATGGGGAAGTTTATGTTGCAGGATCATCTTTTAAAGATGATTGGATACTTGACTCAGGTTGTACATTTCATATGACTAATAACAGATCTATTTTGACTGATTTCAGGGATTCAACTAAGGGAAAAGTGATTCTAGGGAATGACCAAAGCTGTGAAATTAAAGGGGCAGGAACAGTGGCATTTAAGATGCATGATGGGGTCACTAGATCACTAACTGGGGTAAGATTTGTACCTGATTTATCTAGAAACCTAATTTCACTAAGTGTGCTTGATGATTTAAAAATAGAAAGCAAGATCAAAGATGGACAAATGAAAATATGCAAAGGATCTATGACTATCATTAAAGGAGTTAAGAAAGAAGGCCTATACTACATGATTGGGGAACCTATAGCTAGAAGCAACAATACTGTTGGACAGAACAACATTTTACAAAGTCCTGAAGATGCTAAAGCTATACTATGGCACAACAGACTTGGACACTTAGCAGAAAAAGGCTTGCAAATTGTAAATGAACAACAATTACTGGGCAAAGATAAAATCAGCAAAGTGGAATTTTGTGAGCATTGCATACTTGGAAAACATCACAGGTTGAAGTTCAAAACAGGTTCACATAAATCTAAAGGTATATTGGATTATATACATTCAGATTTATGGGGACCTGAAAAGACAGCAACACATGGAGGTAATACCTATTTTCTATCTATAGTTGATGATTTTTCTAGAAAAGTATGGATTTTCTTACTGAAAAATAAAAATGATGCTTTTCAAAGGTTTAAACATTGGAAAACACTTGTTGAAAATCTCACTAACAGAAAGGTTAAAAATCTAAGGACAGACAATGGTCTGGAATTTTGCAACAATGAATTTGACATGTTTTGCAGAGAAACAGGTATCCAAAGGCACAGAACAGTTAGGCTAACACCACAACAAAATGGTGTTGCAGAGAGAATGAACAGAACCATTCTGAACAAAGCCAGATGTATGTTAATACAATCTGGTTTGTCCCATGGTTTCTGGGGAGAAGCAGTTATGACATCTGCTTATTTAATAAACAGATGTCCCTCAAGTGTTATTGAATTCAAAACACCTGAGGAAAGGTGGTCTGGTAAACCACCAGATCTTTCAAACCTAAGAGTTTTTGGTTGTAGTGCATTTGTGCACCAGAGTATTGGTAAGCTAGAACCTAGAGCTATTAAAGGGGTTTTTCTAGGCTATCCTGAAGGAGTTAAGGGTTACAGAATTTGGCTAAGAGACAAAGGTGGATTCAAAACTATAATTAGCAGAGATGTTATTTTTAAAGAAAATGAATTTCCTTGTTTGCTTAAAACTAACCCTGCAGGTACAGTAGACACTAACCATGCAGGTACAATACAGTTTGACCCTACTCTATGGAGGCTAGATGACCAAGAAGAACCTGATATAAATCAGGTGGAACCAGCTGGAAGTGAACCTGATCAGGATCAGGTGGAACAAACAGAAAGCTCCAACAGAGAAGGAACTGAAGGAGAAGAGCAACAGGGAGATGAAACTGAAGTGGTTCAGCCCACTGAAGCTCTAGATGACTACCAATTAACCAGAGACAGAGAAAAGAGGACACCTAAACCTAATCCTAAGTACAGTTTCAATATCTGGAATGAAGACATAGCCTATGCCTTCATGACTGCTATGAAATCTCTAAGTACAGAACCTCAAACCTATGAAGAAGCTATGACAGGACCTAATGCTAAGAAATGGTTTAAAGCTATGGATTCAGAAATGGTTTCTCTGAAGAAAAACAAGACCTGGATAATGGTTCTAAGGCCTAAAGGGAAAAGAATAATAGCCTGCAAGTGGGTTTACAAGCATAAAGAAGGGATAATTGAAGGTGAACCTATAAGATTTAAGGCTAGGTTAGTAGCCAAAGGTTTTACACAGAAAGAAGGAGTTGACTACAATGAGATATTCTCACCAGTAGCCAAGTACAAGACCATAAGGATAATGCTATCTATAGCTAATCAGTTTGACATGGAAATTGATCAAATGGATGTCACTACAGCTTTTCTACATGGAGACCTAGAAGAAGAGATCTATATGGAACAGCCTAAAGGTTTTGAGATTAAAGGGAAGGAAAATATGGTCTGCAGGTTGGTTAAGTCCTTGTATGGACTCAAACAAGCTCCCAGACAGTGGAACAGAAAGTTTGATGCTTTTATGTTAAAGCATGGGTTCAACAGAAGCTACCATGACACATGTCTGTACTACAAGGGAGACTCTATAAAAGATGTCATCTACTTATTACTTTATGTAGATGACATGCTTATTATAAGTCAAGAAAGGACTAGGGTTGATATGGTTAAAGCTCTACTTAAGACAGAATTTGAAATGAAGGATCTTGGAAATGCTACCAAGATCCTTGGGATTTCTATACTAAGGGACAGAGATAAAGGAAAACTAGTGCTTAGACAGGAAGATTACATTGAAAAAATCATAGATAAATTCTCAATGAGGGATGCTAAGGTTGTTAAGCAACCTATTACTAGCCAGTATACACTCTCTAAGGAACAATGCCCTAAGACAGAGAAGGAAATTGAATCTATGAAGGATGTACCCTATTCTAATGCTGTAGGGTCTGTAATGTACTTAATGGTAAGTACTAGACCTGATTTGGGATTTGCTATGAGTGTACTTAGCAAATACATGGCTAATCCAGGAAAAGTTCACTGGTTAGCCATGAAATGGGTGTTCAGGTATCTACTTGGGACAACTAAGGTTGGATTGACCTACAATAGACAGAAAGCTAACACTATAATTGAAGGCTACAGTGACTCAGACTATGCAGGGGACAGGGATAATAGAAGATCTACATCTGCCTATTTCTTTCTAATTGGAGGTAACTGTGTAAGTTGGAAAGTTCAGCTTCAACCTGTTGTGGCACTATCAACTACAGAAGCTGAGTATGTGGCCACAACTGAAGCTATAAAGGAAGCTATATGGCTAAAAGGATTAATGAAAGAGCTAAGTCTACTTAAAGGAGTACCCACTGTGTACTCAGACAGCCAGAGCTGCATATTTCTATGTAAGAATCCTATGTTCCATGACAGAACAAAACACATAGAAATCAAGTATCACTTTATCAGGGATAAAGTGACACAAGGTGAAATAGACATTGAGAAGGTGCCTACTGAGGATAACCCAGCAGACATGGGAACAAAAATTGTGACTCTTAACAAGTTCATACATTGCATGAACTTGTTAAGAATCGACAAAGGAGACTAAGAGTAGGACCTATCAAGCTAAGACTCTCAGAGATAAACAGACAGACTTCAGAACTGGTTATAAGAGGATTTCAGGTGGAAATTGTTGAATAAAATCCACTTATAACCAGTCCTTTTACACTAAATATCCACATCAGCAAATTACAAACAAAATAAAGCAAATAAGACTCGATCCTAGGGTGGCTTCGCCTCTAGTGGATCAAGACTTAGTAGTTAGTTACAACTGAAGTTGTAACTAACTCCTAAGACCCTGATCAACCGACACAACAACATTATAAATACTCAGATCTAAGCAAATAAACTTACTACTACAACACAGAATACAGATCAGAAAGAAACAGAGAGAGAGAGAGAAGGAATAAACCCTAGTTTGAGTCTTCAGCTCCAAGATCCAACCATGAGAACCCAGATCTCATGGTGAGAAGCTCGAAGAAGCAGTACATGCACAAAGAAGACAAGGAAGAGAGTTAGATCGAGAACAAACACAAAGAAAACAACAAAAACATAAACTGTAAAGAAAGAAATCGAGCTTACCTGATCGATTTCTGTGACAGGAAGCTCCACAGTTTGTAAACAAACCTTGTGATAGTGGATATCAAGCTTTCATCTCTGAGAAGAGCTTGACAGAGACGTAGCCCAGATTTGGGTGAACTCTGAAATAAATTCTGGTGTTTTCTCTCCTTGTTTTTTCTTTTTTCTCTCATCTAATCTAAGCTATGGATGTGTGTGGGTGTGAATCTGGGTTTCAGATCTAGATTCGAGCAAGTTCTCAAAGAGAACTTGCTCTGCTAGGGTTTCGAGTTTGTGAGTGTGTGTGTGAATTGTGTCTGAGTGTTTGGGATTCTAGACTCTTCTATTGAGTCTTTGAATCATAGGTTTCATACGACATCAAGATTGGTGTCGTGGGGGTTAATACGGGGTCGTATTGGTCTAAGTTGTACTTAGACAAGGAAAGGTCAATTCTGACCTTAATACTGATATTATTATCTTTGTCGGTGTAGGGTTAAAACCGTAAATTCCTACACATCGTATACTTATTTTATCCACAAATTGTCTTTCTTATTCTCAACTATTGTCCAAATATATTTTCCAATGGCTGCAGTGCAATACTATTTTTTAAAGTCCAATATTCCTCCTCACTTATCTTCTGTGGGTATATTATCACTAAAATTCTCAAATAGCAACAATCAACATTGCCTTACAAATGTTACCCCATATCTCAGATCATATAAATATTGAGCTGATCAGCATTACTATATAGGTGCACTTTGGTGACGCGTTCTATATAATTTTCTATAACTATTATTAAAGTAAAATATATATGTGAGACTTATACTGAATTATACTATTGCTGATATTACACAGAGTGGTAGACAGTCTAACTTCTCTATTTTATATATTTGTGATATATGTGCCTATACCTACATAGAATATTCTAAAGCTAGATTCCAGTAATAGTACGATAATTACCTTTTTTTCTTTTACTACTTATTATGTTTACTTTTTTAACCCTTCTTGTTGTCGATGTATGGTTAAAAACTACTGAATAAAGGTCAGAAATTAATGAAAACATAATAATAAAAAGGTACTTTTTTATTATTTCTTATTTTATAATAATTTCCCTCTGAAAAAGGAGGTGGATGAATGGTGCGGTTCATCTCAGGGATTATCAGATGGTTGGGGTTGGAAAGTAGTTGATATTGTCTGGCCTAAATTCGTGGACACATTCTAATTTGACCAGAGATATGAGGATGAGGACAAAATGGTTATGGGAAACTTGATATGGTGGGGGCTCAGAAGCTCATCAACAACAATTGTCTTCCACATTCTATTGTTTCTCCAAATATATATTATCAACAAACATCTTCACATATAGCTATACCTGAAATATCATCTAGTACTTTATTATATTGCTTAATTAGGGAAAGAAAAAAAAAAGAAGAATATATATTTATATATATATGCTTTAATGATTCCAAGTTTGAAAATTTGAATGGCTGTCAAATGAGCCGCAGAACTAGTTTTCGAACATGGGTTGCACTAATATCTTTCTCTCACTTGTGTATGAATTATATATATAATAAATTCATGTTTTAAAATGAAATAATAAAGAAGAAAACTAAATAAACGGTACTTTGCATGGCCCATGCAACCTATTGGCCACGGTACAGAGAGAGAGAGAGAGAGTATCCACTTGCGCTTATTTATATTTGGGCTGTCAGATCGATAACATGCATGGCGCCTATATAAATAGCTGCCATGATGAAGTTAAATTCATAACAAGGCAATTTGCAAGCTCATGTATATTTGATCTCCTTTATAGAAAAATCTAGCTATACCTACATATAGAGCTTCCTATACACTTAAACTATTATTAATTATACAATATTTATAAATTATAATAAGTCTCTCTCTCAATATATATATATGTATATTAATATATATGGCTTCATCGATCTGTTTTCCATGTTTCGTTTTGTTATTTCTTACTATTTTCAGTCACGGAATTTCCAATATTGATGGAAGGTCTTTGATGAACTTAGCTGACAATAAGAGTACAGAAACCACAAAAAAGCTTTCTTATAATAATAATAATAATAATAATAATAATAATAATAATAATAATAATGGTGAATCAATGAAAGCTGACGACAGAGCCAGCAAAGTGGTGACGTCATCACTAGCTAACAGTGCCACCAGGACTGATCCCGTCGCCCCGGTGAGTGGTGAGGTAGTAATTATTGGTTTCTCATCGTCTCCGCCGCCATCGCAACCGCCACCTGCTGGCCATGACTCCACAGACTTCAGGCCAACCACTCCTGGTCACAGCCCTGGCGTTGGCCATTCTGTTCACAATTAGAATATATATATATTTTAAGCCTAATAGCTAGCTCGTGCTTCTATTTGATGTAACATATTAATTAAATCATGTCGAATTAATTAAAATTGTCTTCAATTATAACGATTTCTCTGTTAGCTGTTAATTAATTAGTGTTTAATTAAATAATTAATGTATTAATATATAAATGCTAAATATATTGATCTCCACTCATAAGATGCATGTGTATAATAGTATGTATATGAGAGTTGATGCAGTCAATTACTTTGTGTATCCAAATACATAATATTGTATATCTAATTAATTAATGAGAAAGATTAACCTAATTAATTTAATATAAATGACATTTTTCTTGAATATATTGTATTCTTAATTAATAGCATGGAAAGTCAAGAACATATATTTTTGAGTCTGTGTCGCAATATTACAAGTGATCTAATTACGACGTAATAAAGATTTTATATTTATTTTGGATAAATTATTTTGTATTACTTCAATTTTTCTGTACATCCTATGATCAGTATATATAGGCCTGTTCAAATCTATCATCTAAGCATAATTGCTAACAATTAATATACTTTTAACACCTGCTTTAATTTTTTTTTTTACAGTAGGATCTATTGTTTGAAGACCTAAAGAATTTTTATTTTAAGGGACTGAGAAGAACAGAATATATAAATATATATATTTGTACTTTAATATATATATATTTTATTTTTATTATGATGGTGAAACTATGAGGCTCCATTGGGGTGTAGTTGGTATTGGAAAAAATTGGTGATGGCTATTAAGATAAAATTAAGTGAAATATGGACTTCAATGCTTTAATTTATCCATGAGGAAGTTCACTAGTACTGTTAGAAATTTACTCTCCCATTGTGGCTGAGAGGGGTCCTCAAATCTCAGGATGGCATGGTGTGGGAATAGGATGAGTATTCCGAAGCATTGCTTCATTTCTTGGCTGGCTGTGTGGAAGATTACAAAGAAAGACAGATTGTTCAAGTATGGCATTACATCATATAGTAGTTTCTGGTTAATTATGTGGATAGAATGATGAGACCCATAGTACTACTCATATTTTCTTCAATTGTTATCACCACTTTCTTTAATTGGCTTGGTATCACCACCAATTAAGAAGGGAGACCTTTGGAGCCACTTTAAATTGGATTAAAATGTGTAAACACTCCAAATTCAAGAGGCAAGTGTAGCAAGTGTAAATGCTTGTGTATATATGCTTTGTAAATAGCATATATAATTAAAATAGCATTAAAATAGAGATTAGTTAGTTGGGGGTTTTTACTTTTTAAGAATGAGAAAACTAGTAATTAAGTAGACCATAAATGGTTTGCTATATGCTTAATTTGTTCTGAGATAATTGGTGTTTGTATTGAGATTTGTTGAGCATAATAAATTCTTACTCACTTAAAAAAATCAATGTGTCATATGGTTTTGAGGTGGAACTCTCCTTAAGTGGACGCTTTCTTCTTTTATTAATGTACTGAGATACTTACATATGTTTTGTTTCAGAATTGCATGTTCTAACACCCTCCTCCTCACATGTGAGGTCTCTTTTTAATCGCTCACATAAATATTTAATGGGGCCGACACACTTGTGATAATTAACTGTTAAATTTCTCTAATTAAACATAATTTTTTTTTTCCAGGAAGTGTTCATAACAAGAATAATATTCTATTTTTGAATTTTTTCCATATAAATTATTGGAAGATAATATATAAATCAAAGGGAGTATATGTATTAATTCAATTTCGATTTATATATTTCATCTTATAAAAAAGATTTAAGCGCGTGTGCTAGATAAGCCAATCAAATCCCTTTAATTCGTCGTTTTCATATACTTATTTTTTCTTTTTTTAAGAACAAGAAAGAAAAAGAAAAAGAGAGAGAATATATAATTTAGTATTAATAAAAAATAATTGAGTTAATAAAATATAATTTGCATCTCTTTTGGATTTTTGTGGTAGGCGGCTGCGTATGGGAGTTCCATAGTTCCAGGAACTACGTCATTTGCTTTTCAGTTCATATTTTAATTAATTAAGCTTTTTTTTTTATTATTATTATTAGGTTATTTTATTATATTTGGGTGCTATATGTGATTTAGCACTTTCAAAGCTTGAATTAATAGTTTTCTTTTAAATTTTTTTGACCTAATTAGATCAAAACAAATGTGATTATTAAATTATACAAATTTGTAACAAGGAAGAGTGCATGGTAGGGACCTTCAATAGGCATGGTGGTTTGACTTAACTTTCTCATATTCTGAATCATTATATATATAGTTATTAATTAATTAGTTAGTGAGTATTTAATTAGATATTCAATTTCCCATAAAAGCATCTAGTGTCATCATGGTTTTGATGGTATCCAATTAATTTATATTGTGAAGTAAGAGATTATATTGTAGGAGTTTTTACTTAATAATTTGTTCACTGTTTTATATATGTGCATTAAATATTATATCTAGGGCTCAAATATGTTTATTGAGATTTTCGGTAATCTAAAATAATGAAGTGATTATATATAGAGACTGAAGAGATATATATATATGTATGTATATATATGACGTGGAGAAATTAATGATGATTATTTAAACAATCTTTTTATGTGATGCTAGCTGGTGTTAATAGAGTTATTACTATATAGATGTTGTTTGAATTTCAGTAGCGTTTTGGCTTAAGAAACTAAAATCAGATCCCTCTATGTGGAAAATTAATGACTTATATTTATATGCAGCCGTATGTGTTAATTATGGTTTAATTAGTTAACTCAGTAATGGATTCAATTACAAAGACTATACAAGATATACCTAATCCCAACCCAATGGAGATATCGGCCTAATACCCGTGGGTTGACTTGCTTTGTCGAGTCTATTTATACTGTTTTTCAAGATATTAGGGGACATATACTACAGTGTGTTTTTCCTTACTTTGGGGACTTTCCATGAAGTACATCATCATGGATAGGGGCGAGAGTTGTCATTGGGAAACCGGGTTTACGTCCCAAACCTTGAGTTTCTTGATATATATCCATATATGTGACGTTAAGGATACCTTGATCCGGGACGACTATCTCGCCAAATTAATAAGTTTTAACATGTTAGAGCATATCTAATATAGTGCTAAAAAAAATATATTCGTTATATTTTAGCATATTTAAGACAAATTATATTCGAATAGTGTTCTAAAAAGTATTGTACTGCTAAATTTGGCACAAGATATAAGATTATGTCAAATTTAACTCACAATAAATATTATTTTTTATTTATTATATTGCTACTAATTATTATTTGATTTTTACTAAACTTTATTTACCATAGTATCATTATTTAAATAATAAAAGAATACTTGTAAAAAAATAATAAAAGAATAAAAAAAGTTTTTTTTGTATATTCTCAATAAAATAATATAAAATGACTATCAATACAATTAATTATTTTTTCCTTATTTTACATATTGTTCATTGGAGCACAATTATATATAGTAGGCCATATATAGTACAAACTCATTTTTTTTACTAAATTTAGCATAAATTTTAAATCTCCCATTAACAAAGATAGTCTTAATATACTTCAACAAATTAAATCCGAGGAAAAAAATTAAAAAAATCTTCAGTGTATATTTCAATTAATTATGAAAATAGTTTTTATATAATGACCTAGCTAGTTAGGAATTTCGCTTATTAATTTAAATCAAATAAAAAAAAGTTCAAAGGTAGCCACCGTCGGCTATTGATTCTTTATTAGTTCTATATATCGTTCTTCTAGAATGAAAATTTCGTATTATGATTTATTAATTTTCCTATAAAACAGAAAGATCCTGAAAAAGTCCGGTGTCTTGGAATGGGTCAAACCTATATATATAAATATTCTGTTACTAAAATTCCACTAAGAATTGACTAAAAAAAATTGCACTAAGAATTAATAACTCAGGTCAAAGGGTTGCAATTATATATACACAAATTCAATTCATACTAAATTTCAGCCGTGATACTCCAACCTTTTTATAGTGGCTACTAATTAATAAAAAATATAGGTGTTAATCATTCTCAATTATATATATATAATAACACGAATACATAATTATTTTTTAATGACAAAATTAATGTCCTTTTTTTTTAAAAAAAAATATGTGCATTATGATAAATAAGATTAACCTATACATCCTTGTAATAGTAATATATCTGAACTGAACTTTTACACAGTAATTATGTCTACACAAATTATTATTAGAGAGTCGAGTGAACCAAAACACAACTAATTTTAATAGCCCACCTTAACACACAGTACTTGTTCATCCATACAAATTATAATATTATTTAGTGAGTTTTAATTGTTAAAATTGCTCAAAAACAATGACACAAATGAGTTTTCTCAATATATATATATATGTACATATATTTATAATAATGTTATAACTTAATTATAATCCCACCTTCAGATTAAATACAACAACATTATTTTCGGTATATATGTGGTGAACTATATCTTTGGCATTATGAGCTGTATCATATACCTTTAACATATGAAAATCATTAGAAAATTGCGCGTATAAACAACAGTACTTGTTAAAATTATGAAAATAAAATGACAAGAGCAATGAGACGTACTATACAGATGAAAATCATTTGAGTTAATAGGGAATGAAAATCATTTGAGTTAATAGGGAAATATATGAGCTTCTACTAGCTAGCTAGCCACCCATTGACTACCTAATAATAATAATTATATATAATATAATACACATGTCTCCAAGTATAGCTAGTGGAGTAGTAGCTAGTACAGAGAATCCCTCTATTTTGGCATGGTGGTAGGCCTAATAGCCCACTTTTTCTTTTATTAGCTTGTTAGGAAAAATGAGAAAAATATTATTTCTGTCTACCACTTTATTTTTGGTATCATACTCTAATTAAATATTATGTCTTATATAACTTAAAATAATAACTTTTAAAAAAATATGGCTAACTAATCACTTATAAAAAGTACTAAGTATACTGATGCTCAATATCAATACTTGCTTATTAGTTGATTCAAAAACCATTTGCCAAAGCAGATTAGTTAATTAACTAGCCTGCCATTGGCAACATTTAAAAAAAAAAACAAACAATTAAGAAATAAGCACACTACTTGACTTGAGCACCATCAAAAGCCAATATAAGTTAAATATTATACACTCAGGTTTGCCATTTCTAGCTAAGCTTGTACTATTAATTTAGTGATTAGTAGTTCTTCACTCCACACACTTAAATTTTTATATATGTGCACTAAAAAAAATCTCATTATAGCTATATAGCTGGGACAAGCAAATCATGAACAAATATTTCTTTCCCTTCCCATTAAGAGATGTACTAATATTAATATATATAGATATAGATATAGATATATATATATATATATATAGAGAGAGAGAGAGAGAGAGAGAGAGCAATATTAAATCGGGCCCTACAGAGGTTTATTAACCGTCCAAATTGAAAAAGCATGAAATAAGTCCTGTCATGATAATAATTTTTAGTTTAATACATGTTGTGGTTAGATTATAAATACCGATGGAGCTGAATACCAACCAGTATCAACATCATCAAATTCTTCTTCTGAGTCTCATCATCTTATTATTATTATTTATTATTGATTTATAAGTTTAAATTTATTCATTTACTAACAATAATATTATTCAAGAGCGATGGAAAGTGTGATATTATGTAAGATTGTTGCACTTATTATTTTTGGCTTTCATATTGGAATTGTGTCCGTACAGGCCGGAAGACCCATCATCATGGAAGGAGGAACAAAAACGACAGAGAAAGTTGGGCAAGTAATGATCCCCACAAACTCAAACGACAAGAATGATAACGGTAATCACTTCTCCTCATCAGTGGATGCCTTTCGACCAGCCAACCCAGGCAAGAGCCCAGGACCCGGAACTAATAGTAAGACTACTACTATTAACGCAAACGACAATAACAATAAACAAAGTGAACAACAACGACATGTCGTTTCTGGTAACACAGATGATTTTCGTCCTACAGCTCCCGGACACAGCCCTGGCATTGGCCACTCTCTTCTTGGTCGCAATTAATATAAGAAGCCTACGTGTGTGTCGTGACTCGTGAATGGATATTAATTTATACATGATGAACCATAGATAATATATACCATCACAGATTCACACACTACTGCAGGTGTCTTATAATATATATATATTCATTGTTATTTATTTTTATTACTTTATTATTATTAGGTGCCCATAAAATTGTTTTATAAGTATTACCATTAATTACTAGTGCCATCCGTGTATTTTTAATGAATAATTAAAGTAATTTCTCATTATTAATTGTTCTCTTCTCTAAATTAATAATTATTATATAATTGAAACACAATTTTTTTATAAGTATACATGCGTATGCTTCACAATTAAGCAAAACCATAATATTAATATTAATATTAGCAACATCATATATAAAGTAATTAGCATATGATGTTTAGTAAGCAAAATGAAAATAAATTAATCCTAGTTTTATTTTATTTTATTTTATTATTATTATTATTATTATTATTATTATTATTATTATTATTATTATTATTATTATTGTATGAAACTTCGTTAGAAATAACTATAATATCATACAACTATTAAAAGATATACATTCTTTTTTAAAAATAAAAATAAAGCATAATATTTATATAAATAAGTTCACTAGTTCATTACAAAACCATTCATACTAATTGTAGCTTAGCTTTCTTTCTTTTTGTTTTTCGGGAATGCAATTTATATATATTTTTTTGGCATTGCTAGTCATAATTTTAAGGTGTATGTTGACCGAGGTTTTCGACAACTAATAAAATATTATAAATTTAGAGAGCTGAAAGAAAATTAGAGAAGGATTTTTACGTGGTTGGGGCGTTAATGAGCCTTAGTCCACGAGTCTTTGTTATTTATGGATGTATTTAATACAGAGAATGTATTTGGGGAGTGTTTCACTCTTATAAATCCAGAGAATGTTCTTGGTGACTATTTACTCTACTTGCTCTTATGCAGCCCAATACACTACAACATTCAGGAGCAATAGCGGCGGGCCCCTCGGCCGCTATTGCTCCAGTTTTTGGCCGCTAAAGGGCAATAGCGGCGGACCTCGGCCGCTATTGGTCCGCCGCTATTGCTTGGCCGCTATTAATAGTATTAGCGGCCCAAAAGTGGTTCCGCCGCTAATACTATTAATAGCGGCGGAGCAATAGCGGCGGGACCCCGCCGCTATTGCTCTGTGTCAGTTTCGTGTTTCGAGACTGACACAGGGCAATAGCGGCGGGGTCCCGCCGCTATTGCTCCGCCGCTACAACACCCAATAATAAAAAAAAAATATTAATTATTTTTAAAAATTTATTTATATTATATATAAATAAATAATTAAATATTTAATAAATAAATCTAATTAATATAATTAAAACAATTTAATTAAATATTTAATAAATAAATCAAATTAATATAATTAAAACAATTTAATAAAATTTATTAATAATTTAAAATTGT